>NC_083292.1:2105200-3327283 GCF_963506605.1 Zootoca vivipara
TACAAGGGTCCCTGCTCTCCTTCCTGGCAGCACTTGGACTTGGGGAGCCCCTCCCGCCTTGTTTTTCTCTGCATCCAGCTTGTTTTGGAGGTCTACCGCCACCGCCCTTAAATGCTGCTCTTTTTCCTGGAGCTCTCTCACCTGTTCCGCAAGTTGTAGCCGGTCGTCCTGGACCTTCTTAGTCTCCTCTTTAGCTGCCTTCAATTCTCCCTGCGCCTGCAGCGACAGCTGTTGCAGTTCTAGCTGGGCTTGCTCAGCGATCTGCCGCCACTTCTCCGCCTCGGACACGCTCATCCCGGCAACTCCGAAGTAGCCCAAAAATGATTAGGAGGTTGCTGTCACAGATTAGGAGGTTGCTGTCACAGTGGCCGGAGTGGACTACTTCAGAGTAACGACGCTACGCAGCTCTGCATTTTATTCTTTTATTGGTGCTGCGTATTTACAGTGCTCAAGTCATTGCTATTTACACGGAGCGATGTTGTCAGTCGGTTTCAGAACCTCCTAATGGCTTTTGGCGCGTCTTTCTCCAACACAAAAGCTTTGGCAGACCCATCCTCTTGCCCCTCCTCTTCCTGCGTAATTCTGGAGTTGGAGGGATGGGTCTTCCCCCCTTGCTTGCCCCTTCCTGTCCCACCTGGGACCCTGGCTCCTCTACCTTGCCTGAGCCTCGGACACGACTTCCTGCTTCCCCACTGGAATCGGAACTCTCCCTGCTTTCCCCTTTGCTCGGGGACGGGCTTGAACTCAGGAGGGGAGGGACTTCGCGATATCCCCTGTCCCTCACATAAGCGTTCCATGGCTTTATTTCGCTTAGTTGCTTACTCTTGAGTAGAACTGCATATTCACTCCAGGAATAAGCACCTTTGTCAAATGAGTCAAATTGAAGCAGAACACATTGTTGGAGTGTCAGGATGCATAGATAGAAGGCAAATAAGCGTTCCATGGCTTTATTTCGCTTAGTTGCTTACTCTTGAGTAGAACTGCATATTCACTCCAGGAATAAGCAACTTTCTAAAATGAGTCAAATTGAAGCAGAACACATTGTTGGAGTGTCAGAATGCATAGATAGAAGGCAAATAAGCGTTCCATGGCTTTATTTCGCTTAGTTGCTTACTCTTGAGTAGAACTGCATATTCACTCCAGGAATAAGCACCTTTGTAAAATGAGTCAAATTGAAGCTGAACACATTGTTGGAGTGTCAGAATGCATAGATAGAAGGCAAATAAGCGTTCCATGGCTTTATTTCGCTTAGTTGCTTACTCTTGAGTAGAACTGCATATTCACTCCAGGAATAAGCACCTTTGTCAAATGAGTCAAATTGAAGCAGAACACATTGTTGGAGTGTCAGGATGCATAGATAGAAGGCAAATAAGCGTTCCATGGCTTTATTTCGCTTAGTTGCTTACTCTTGAGTAGAACTGCATATTCACTCCAGGAATAAGCACCTTTGTAAAATGAGTCAAATTGAAGCAAAACACATTGTTGGAGTGTCAGAATGCATAGATAGAAGGCAAATAAGCGTTCCATGGCTTTATTTCGCTTAGTTGCTTACTCTTGAGTAGAACTGCATATTCACTCCAGGAATAAGCACATTTGTCAAATGAGTCAAATTGAAGCAAAACACATTGTTGGAGTGTCAGAATGCATAGATTGAAGGCACATAAGCGTTCCATGGCTTTATTTCGCTTAGTTGCTTACTCTTGAGTAGAACTGCATATTCACTCCAGGAATAAGCACCTTTGTAAAATGAGTCAAATTGAAGCAAAACACATTGTTGGAGTGTCAGAATGCATAGATAGAAGGCAAATAAGCGTTCCATGGCTTTATTTCGCTTAGTTGCTTACTCTTGAGTAGAACTGCATATTCACTCCAGGAATAAGCACCTTTGTAAAATGAGTCAAACTGAAGCAAAACACATTGTTCGAGTGTCAGAATGCATAGATAGAAGGCAAATAAGCGTTCCATGGCTTTATTTCGCTTCGTTGCTTACTCTTGAGTAGAACTGCATATTCACTCCAGGAATAAGCACCTTTGTAAAATGAGTCAAACTGAAGCAAAACACATTGTTCGAGTGTCAGAATGCATAGATAGAAGGCAAATAAGCGTTCCATGGCTTTATTTCGCTTCGTTGCTTACTCTTGAGTAGAACTGCATATTCACTCCAGGAATAAGCACCTTTGTAAAATGAGTCAAATTGAAGCAAAACACATTGTTGGAGTGTCAGAATGCATAGATAGAAGGAAAAATAAGCGTTCCATGGCTTTATTTCGCTTAGTTGCTTACTCTTGAGTAGAACTGCATATTCACTCCAGGAATAAGCACCTTTGTCAAATGAGTCAAATTGAAGCAGAACACATTGTTGGAGTGTCGGGTTGCATAGATAGAAGGCAACTAAGCGTTCCATGGCTTTATTTCGCTTAGTTGCTTACTCTTGAGTAGAACTGCATATTCACTCCAGGAATAAGCTCCTTTGTCAAATGAGTCAAATTGAAGCAGAACACATTGTTGGAGTGTCAGAATGCATAGATAGAAGGCAAATAAGCGTTCCATGGCTTTATTTTGCTTAGTTGCTTACTCTTGAGTAGAACTGCTTATTCACTCCAGGAATAAGCACCTTTGTCAAATGAGTCAAATTGAAGCAAAACACATTTTTGGAGTGTCAGAATGCATAGATAGGAGGCAAATAAGCGTTCCATGGCTTTATTTCGCTTAGTTGCTTACTCTTGAGTAGAACTGCTTATTCACTCCAGGAATAAGCACCTTTGTCAAATGAGTCAAATTGAAGCAAAACACATTGTTGGAGTGTCAGAATGCATAGATTGAAGGCACATAAGCGTTCCACGGCTTTATTTCGCTTAGTTGCTTACTCTTGAGTAGAACTGCATATTCACTCCAGGAATACGCAGCTTTGTCAAATGAGTCAAATTGAAGCAAAACACATTGTTGGAGTGTCAGAATGCATAGATAGAAGGCAAATAAGCGTTCCATGGCTTTATTTCGCTTCGTTGCTTACTCTTGAGTAGAACTGCATATTCACTCCAGGAATAAGCACCTTTGTCAAATGAGTCAAATTGAAGCAGAACACATTGTTGGAGTGTCAGGATGCATAGATAGAAGGCAACTAAGCGTTCCATGGCTTTATTTCGCTTAGTTGCTTACTCTTGAGTAGAACTGCATATTCACTCCAGGAATAAGCTCCTTTGTCAAATGAGTCAAATTGAAGCAGAACACATTGTTGGAGTGTCAGAATGCATAGATAGAAGGCAAATAAGCGTTCCATGGCTTTATTTCGCTTAGTTGCTTACTCTTGAGTAGAAATGCTTATTCACTCCAGGAATAAGCACCTTTGTCAAATGAGTCAAATTGAAGCAAAACACATTGTTGGAGTGTCAGAATGCATAGATTGAAGGCACATAAGCGTTCCATGGCTTTATTTCGCTTAGTTGCTTACTCTTGAGTAGAACTGCATATTCACTCCAGGAATACGCAGCTTTGTAAAATGAATGAAATTGAAGCAAAACACATTGTTGGAGTGTCAGAATGCATAGATAGAAGGCAAATAAGCGTTCCATGGCTTTATTTCGCTTAGTTGCTTACTCTTGAGTAGAACTGCATATTCACTCCAGGAATACGCACCTATGTCAAATGAGTCAAATTGAAGCAAAACACATTTTTGGAGTGTCAGAATGCATAGATAGAAGGCAAATAAGCGTTCCATGGCTTTATTTCGCTTAGTTGCTTACTCTTGAGTAGAACTGCATATTCACTCCAGGAATAAGCACCTTTGTCAAATGAGTCAAATTGAAGCAGAACACATTGTTGGAGTGTCAGGATGCATAGATAGAAGGCAAATAAGCGTTCCATGGCTTTATTTCGCTTAGTTGCTTACTCTTGAGTAGAACTGCATATTCACTCCAGGAATAAGCACCTTTGTAAAATGAGTCAAATTGAAGCAAAACACATTGTTGGAGTGTCAGAATGCATAGATAGAAGGCAAATAAGCGTTCCATGGCTTTATTTCGCTTAGTTGCTTACTCTTGAGTAGAACTGCATATTCACTCCAGGAATAAGCACATTTGTCAAATGAGTCAAATTGAAGCAAAACACATTGTTGGAGTGTCAGAATGCATAGATTGAAGGCACATAAGCGTTCCATGGCTTTATTTCGCTTAGTTGCTTACTCTTGAGTAGAACTGCATATTCACTCCAGGAATAAGCACCTTTGTAAAATGAGTCAAATTGAAGCAAAACACATTGTTGGAGTGTCAGAATGCATAGATAGAAGGCAAATAAGCGTTCCATGGCTTTATTTCGCTTAGTTGCTTACTCTTGAGTAGAACTGCATATTCACTCCAGGAATAAGCACCTTTGTCAAATGAGTCAAATTGAAGCAAAACACATTGTTGGAGTGTCAGAATGCATAGATAGAAGGCAAATAAGCGTTCCATGGCTTTATTTCGCTTAGTTGCTTACTCTTGAGTAGAACTGCATATTCACTCCAGGAATAAGCACCTTTGTCAAATGAGTCAAATTGAAGCAGAACACATTGTTGGAGTGTCAGGATGCATAGATAGAAGGCAAATAAGCGTTCCATGGCTTTATTTCGCTTAGTTGCTTACTCTTGAGTAGAACTGCATATTCACTCCAGGAATAAGCACCTTTGTCAAATGAGTCAAATTGAAGCAGAACACATTGTTGGAGTGTCAGGATGCATAGATAGAAGGCAAATAAGCGTTCCATGGCTTTATTTCGCTTAGTTGCTTACTCTTGAGTAGAACTGCATATTCACTCCAGGAATAAGAACCTTTGTCAAATGAGTCAAATTGAAGCTGAACACATTGTTGGAGTGTCAGGATGCATAGATAGAAGGCAAATAAGCGTTCCATGGCTTTATTTCGCTTAGTTGCTTACTCTTGAGTAGAACTGCATATTCACTCCAGGAATAAGCACCTTTGTCAAATGAGTCAAATTGAAGCAAAACACATTGTTGGAGTGTCAGAATGCATAGATAGAAGGCAAATAAGCGTTCCATGGCTTTATTTCGCTTCGTTGCTTACTCTTGAGTAGAACTGCATATTCACTCCAGGAATAAGCACCTTTGTAAAATGAGTCAAATTGAAGCAAAACACATTGTTGGAGTGTCAGAATGCATAGATAGAAGGCAAATAAGCGTTCCATGGCTTTATTTCGCTTAGTTGCTTACTCTTGAGTAGAACTGCATATTCACTCCAGGAATAAGCACCTTTGTCAAATGAGTCAAATTGAAGCAGAACACATTGTTGGAGTGTCAGGATGCATAGATAGAAGGCAACTAAGCGTTCCATGGCTTTATTTCGCTTAGTTGCTTACTCTTGAGTAGAACTGCATATTCACTCCAGGAATAAGCTCCTTTGTCAAATGAGTCAAATTGAAGCAGAACACATTGTTGGAGTGTCAGAATGCATAGATAGAAGGCAAATAAGCGTTCCATGGCTTTATTTCGCTTAGTTGCTTACTCTTGAGTAGAACTGCTTATTCACTCCAGGAATAAGCACCTTTGTCAAATGAGTCAAATTGAAGCAAAACACATTGTTGGAGTGTCAGAATGCATAGATTGAAGGCACATAAGCGTTCCATGGCTTTATTTCGCTTAGTTGCTTACTCTTGAGTAGAACTGCATATTCACTCCAGGAATACGCAGCTTTGTAAAATGAGTGAAATTGAAGCAAAACACATTGTTGGAGTGTCAGAATGCATAGATAGAAGGCAAATAAGCGTTCCATGGCTTTATTTCGCTTAGTTGCTTACTCTTGAGTAGAACTGCATATTCACTCCAGGAATACGCACCTATGTCAAATGAGTCAAATTGAAGCAAAACACATTTTTGGAGTGTCAGAATGCATAGATAGAAGGCAAATAAGCGTTCCATGGCTTTATTTCGCTTAGTTGCTTACTCTTGAGTAGAACTGCATATTCACTCCAGGAATAAGCACCTTTGTCAAATGAGTCAAATTGAAGCAGAACACATTGTTGGAGTGTCAGGATGCATAGATAGAAGGCAAATAAGCGTTCCATGGCTTTATTTCGCTTAGTTGCTTACTCTTGAGTAGAACTGCATATTCACTCCAGGAATAAGAACCTTTGTCAAATGAGTCAAATTGAAGCTGAACACATTGTTGGAGTGTCAGGATGCATAGATAGAAGGCAAATAAGCGTTCCATGGCTTTATTTCGCTTAGTTGCTTACTCTTGAGTAGAACTGCATATTCACTCCAGGAATAAGCACATTTGTCAAATGAGTCAAATTGAAGCAAAACACATTGTTGGAGTGTCAGAATGCATAGATAGAAGGCAAATAAGCGTTCCATGGCT
Source organism: Zootoca vivipara (assembly GCF_963506605.1). Lineage (NCBI taxonomy): Eukaryota > Metazoa > Chordata > Lepidosauria > Squamata > Lacertidae > Zootoca > Zootoca vivipara. Next base: position 2,111,551 of record NC_083292.1, read on the forward strand.
TTATTTCGCTTAGTTGCTTACTCTTGAGTAGAACTGCATATTCACTCCAGGAATAAGAACCTTTGTCAAATGAGTCAAATTGAAGCTGAACACATTGTTGGAGTGTCAGGATGCATAGATAGAAGGCAAATAAGCGTTCCATGGCTTTATTTCGCTTAGTTGCTTACTCTTGAGTAGAACTGCATATTCACTCCAGGAATAAGCACCTTTGTCAAATGAGTCAAATTGAAGCAAAACACATTGTTGGAGTGTCAGAATGCATAGATAGAAGGCAAATAAGCGTTCCATGGCTTTATTTCGCTTAGTTGCTTACTCTTGAGTAGAACTGCATATTCACTCCAGGAATAAGCACATTTGTCAAATGAGTCAAATTGAAGCAAAACACATTGTTGGAGTGTCAGAATGCATAGATAGAAGGCAAATAAGCGTTCCATGGCTTTATTTCGCTTAGTTGCTTACTCTTGAGTAGAACTGCATATACACTCCAGGAATAAGCACCTTTGTAAAATGAGTCAAATTGAAGCAAAACACATTGTTGGAGTGTCAGAATGCATAGATTGAAGGCACATAAGCGTTCCATGGCTTTATTTCGCTTAGTTGCTTACTCTTGAGTAGAACTGCATATTCACTCCAGGAATAAGCACCTTTGTCAAATGAGTCAAATTGAAGCAGAACACATTGTTGGAGTGTCAGAATGCATAGATAGAAGGCAAATAAGCGTTCCATGGCTTTATTTCGCTTCGTTGCTTACTCTTGAGTAGAACTGCATATTCACTCCAGGAATAAGCACCTTTGTCAAATGAGTCAAATTGAAGCAAAACACATTGTTGGAGTGTCAGAATGCATAGATAGAAGGCAAATAAGCGTTCCATGGCTTTATTTCGCTTAGTTGCTTACTCTTGAGTAGAACTGCATATTCACTCCAGGAATAAGCACCTTTGTCAAATGAGTCAAATTGAAGCAGAACACATTGTTGGAGTGTCAGGATGCATAGATAGAAGGCAAATAAGCGTTCCATGGCTTTATTTCGCTTAGTTGCTTACTCTTGAGTAGAACTGCATATTCACTCCAGGAATAAGCACCTTTGTCAAATGAGTCAAATTGAAGCAGAACACATTGTTGGAGTGTCAGGATGCATAGATAGAAGGCAAATAAGCGTTCCATGGCTTTATTTCGCTTAGTTGCTTACTCTTGAGTAGAACTGCATATTCACTCCAGGAATAAGAACCTTTGTCAAATGAGTCAAATTGAAGCTGAACACATTGTTGGAGTGTCAGGATGCATAGATAGAAGGCAAATAAGCGTTCCATGGCTTTATTTCGCTTAGTTGCTTACTCTTGAGTAGAACTGCATATTCACTCCAGGAATAAGCACCTTTGTCAAATGAGTCAAATTGAAGCAAAACACATTGTTGGAGTGTCAGAATGCATAGATAGAAGGCAAATAAGCGTTCCATGGCTTTATTTCGCTTAGTTGCTTACTCTTGAGTAGAACTGCATATTCACTCCAGGAATAAGCACATTTTTCAAATGAGTCAAATTGAAGCAAAACACATTGTTGGAGTGTCAGAATGCATAGATAGAAGGCAAATAAGCGTTCCATGGCTTTATTTCGCTTAGTTGCTTACTCTTGAGTAGAACTGCATATTCACTCCAGGAATAAGCACCTTTGTCAAATGAGTCAAATTGAAGCTGAACACATTGTTGGAGTGTCAGGATGCATAGATAGAAGGCAAATAAGCGTTCCATGGCTTTATTTCGCTTAGTTGCTTACTCTTGAGTAGAACTGCATATTCACTCCAGGAATAAGCACCTTTGTCAAATGAGTCAAATTGAAGCAAAACACATTGTTGGAGTGTCAGAATGCATAGATAGAAGGCAAATAAGCGTTCCATGGCTTTATTTCGCTTAGTTGCTTACTCTTGAGTAGAACTGCATATTCACTCCAGGAATAAGCACATTTGTCAAATGAGTCAAATTGAAGCAAAACACATTGTTGGAGTGTCAGAATGCATAGATAGAAGGCAAATAAGCGTTCCATGGCTTTATTTCGCTTAGTTGCTTACTCTTGAGTAGAACTGTATATACACTCCAGGAATAAGCACCTTTGTAAAATGAGTCAAATTGAAGCTGAACACATTGTTGGAGTGTCAGAATCCATAGATTGAAGGCACATAAGCGTTCCATGGCTTTATTTCGCTTAGTTGCTTACTCTTGAGTAGAACTGCATATTCACTCCAGGAATAAGCACCTTTGTCAAATGAGTCAAATTGAAGCAAAACACATTGTTGGAGTGTCAGAATGCATAGATAGAAGGCAAATAAGCGTTCCATGGCTTTATTTCGCTTAGTTGCTTACTCTTGAGTAGAACTGCATATTCACTCCAGGAATAAGCACATTTGTCAAATGAGTCAAATTGAAGCAAAACACATTGTTGGAGTGTCAGAATGCATAGATAGAAGGCAAATAAGCGTTCCATGGCTTTATTTCGCTTAGTTGCTTACTCTTGAGTAGAACTGTATATACACTCCAGGAATAAGCACCTTTGTAAAATGAGTCAAATTGAAGCAAAACACATTGTTGGAGTGTCAGAATGCATAGATTGAAGGCACATAAGCGTTCCATGGCTTTATTTCGCTTAGTTGCTTACTCTTGAGTAGAACTGCATATTCACTCCAGGAATAAGCACCTTTGTCAAATGAGTCAAATTGAAGCAGAACACATTGTTGGAGTGTCAGAATGCATAGATAGAAGGCAAATAAGCGTTCCATGGCTTTATTTCGCTTCGTTGCTTACTCTTGAGTAGAACTGCATATTCACTCCAGGAATAAGCACCTTTGTCAAATGAGTCAAATTGAAGCAAAACACATTGTTGGAGTGTCAGAATGCATAGATAGAAGGCAAATAAGCGTTCCATGGCTTTATTTCGCTTAGTTGCTTACTCTTGAGTAGAACTGCATATTCACTCCAGGAATAAGCACCTTTGTCAAATGAGTCAAATTGAAGCAGAACACATTGTTGGAGTGTCAGGATGCATAGATAGAAGGCAAATAAGCGTTCCATGGCTTTATTTCGCTTAGTTGCTTACTCTTGAGTAGAACTGCATATTCACTCCAGGAATAAGCACCTTTGTAAAATGAGTCAAATTGAAGCAGAACACATTGTTGGAGTGTCAGAATGCATAGATAGAAGGCAAATAAGCGTTCCATGGCTTTATTTCGCTTAGTTGCTTAATCTTGAGTAGAACTGCATATTCACTCCAGGAATAAGCACATTTGTCAAATGAGTCAAATTGAAGCAAAACACATTGTTGGAGTGTCAGAATGCATAGATAGAAGGCAAATAAGCGTTCCATGGCTTTATTTCGCTTAGTTGCTTACTCTTGAGTAGAACTGCATATTCACTCCAGGAATAAGCACCTTTGTCAAATGAGACAAATTGAAGCAAAACACATTGTTGGAGTGTCAGGATGCATAGATAGAAGGCAAATAAGCGTTCCATGGCTTTATTTCGCTTAGTTGCTTACTCTTGAGTAGAACTGCATATTCACTCCAGGAATAAGCACCTTTGTAAAATGAGTCAAACTGAAGCAAAACACATTGTTGGAGTGTCAGAATGCATAGATAGAAGGCAAATAAGCGTTCCATGGCTTTATTTCGCTTCGTTGCGTACTCTTGAGTAGAACTGCATATTCACTCCAGGAATAAGCACCTTTGTAAAATGAGTCAAATTGAAGCAAAACACATTGTTGGAGTGTCAGAATGCATAGATAGAAGGCAAATAAGCGTTCCATGGCTTTATTTCGCTTAGTTGCTTACTCTTGAGTAGAACTGCATATTCACTCCAGGAATAAGCACCTTTGTCAAATGAGTCAAACTGAAGCAAAACACATTGTTGGAGTGTCAGAATGCATAGATAGAAGGCAAGTAAGCGTTCCATGGCTTTATTTCGCTTAGTTGCTTACTCTTGAGTAGAACTGCATATTCACTCCAGGAATAAGCACATTTGTCAAATGAGTCAAATTGAAGCAAAACACATTGTTGGAGTGTCAGAATGCATAGATAGAAGGCAAATAAGCGTTCCATGGCTTTATTTCGCTTAGTTGCTTACTCTTGAGTAGAACTGCATATTCACTCCAAGAATAAGCACATTTGTCAAATGAGTCAAATTGAAGCAAAACACATTGTTGGAGTGTCAGAATGCATAGATAGAAGGCAAATAAGCGTTCCATGGCTTTATTTCGCTTAGTTGCTTACTCTTGAGTAGAACTGCATATACACTCCAGGAATAAGCACCTTTGTAAAATGAGTCAAATTGAAGCAAAACACATTGTTGGAGTGTCAGAATGCATAGATTGAAGGCACATAAGCGTTCCATGGCTTTATTTCGCTTAGTTGCTTACTCTTGAGTAGAACTGCATATTCACTCCAGGAATAAGCACCTTTTTCAAATGAGTCAAATTGAAGCAGAACACATTGTTGGAGTGTCAGAATGCATAGATAGAAGGCAAATAAGCGTTCCATGGCTTTATTTCGCTTCGTTGCTTACTCTTGAGTAGAACTGCATATTCACTCCAGGAATAAGCACCTTTGTAAAATGAGTCAAATTGAAGCAAAACACATTGTTGGAGTGTCAGAATGCATAGATAGAAGGCAAATAAGCGTTCCATGGCTTTATTTCGCTTAGTTGCTTACTCTTGAGTAGAACTGCATATTCACTCCAGGAATAAGCACCTTTGTCAAATGAGTCAAATTGAAGCAGAACACATTGTTGGAGTGTCAGGATGCATAGATAGAAGGCAACTAAGCGTTCCATGGCTTTATTTCGCTTAGTTGCTTACTCTTGAGTAGAACTGCATATTCACTCCAGGAATAAGCTCCTTTGTCAAATGAGTCAAATTGAAGCAGAACACATTGTTGGAGTGTCAGAATGCATAGATAGAAGGCAAATAAGCGTTCCATGGCTTTATTTCGCTTAGTTGCTTACTCTTGAGTAGAACTGCTTATTCACTCCAGGAATAAGCACCTTTGTCAAATGAGTCAAATTGAAGCAAAACACATTTTTGGAGTGTCAGAATGCATAGATAGGAGGCAAATAAGCGTTCCATGGCTTTATTTTGCTTAGTTGCTTACTCTTGAGTAGAACTGCTTATTCACTCCAGGAATAAGCACATTTGTCAAATGAGTCAAATTGAAGCAAAACACATTGTTGGAGTGTCAGAATGCATAGATAGAAGGCAAATAAGCGTTCCATGGCTTTATTTCGCTTAGTTGCTTACTCTTGAGTAGAACTGCATATTCACTCCAGGAATAAGCACCTTTGTCAAATGAGTCAAATTGAAGCAAAACACATTGTTGGAGTGTCAGAATGCATAGATAGAAGGCAAATAAGCGTTCCATGGCTTTATTTCGCTTAGTTGCTTACTCTTGAGTAGAACTGCATATTCACTCCAGGAATAAGCACATTTGTCAAATGAGTCAAATTGAAGCTGAACACATTGTTGGAGTGTCAGGATGCATAGATAGAAGGCAAATAAGCGTTCCATGGCTTTATTTCGCTTAGTTGCTTACTCTTGAGTAGAACTGCATATTCACTCCAGGAATAAGCACATTTGTCAAATGAGTCAAATTGAAGCAAAACACATTGTTGGAGTGTCAGAATGCATAGATAGAAGGCAAATAAGCGTTCCATGGCTTTATTTCGCTTAGTTGCTTACTCTTGAGTAGAACTGCATATACACTCCAGGAATAAGCACCTTTGTAAAATGAGTCAAATTGAAGCAAAACACATTGTTGGAGTGTCAGAATGCATAGATTGAAGGCAAATAAGCGTTCCATGGCTTTATTTCGCTTAGTTGCTTACTCTTGAGTAGAACTGCATATTCACTCCAGGAATAAGCACCTTTGTCAAATGAGTCAAATTGAAGCAGAACACATTGTTGGAGTGTCAGAATGCATAGATAGAAGGCAAATAAGCGTTCCTTGGCTTTATTTCGCTTCGTTGCTTACTCTTGAGTAGAACTGCATATTCACTCCAGGAATAAGCACCTTTGTCAAATGAGTCAAATTGAAGCAAAACACATTGTTGGAGTGTCAGAATGCATAGATAGAAGGCAAATAAGCGTTCCATGGCTTTATTTCGCTTAGTTGCTTACTCTTGAGTAGAACTGCATATTCACTCCAGGAATAAGCACCTTTGTCAAATGAGTCAAATTGAAGCAGAACACATTGTTGGAGTGTCAGGATGCATAGATAGAAGGCAAATAAGCGTTCCATGGCTTTATTTCGCTTAGTTGCTTACTCTTGAGTAGAACTGCATATTCACTCCAGGAATAAGCACCTTTCTAAAATGAGTCAAATTGAAGCAGAAAACATTGTTTGAGTGTCAGAATGCATAGATAGAAGGCAAATAAGCGTTCCATGGCTTTATTTCGCTTAGTTGCTTACTCTTGAGTAGAACTGCATATTCACTCCAGGAATAAGCACCTTTGTAAAATGAGTCAAATTGAAGCTGAACACATTGTTGGAGTGTCAGAATGCATAGATAGAAGGCAAATAAGCGTTCCATGGCTTTATTTCGCTTAGTTGCTTACTCTTGAGTAGAACTGCATATTCACTCCAGGAATAAGCACCTTTGTCAAATGAGTCAAATTGAAGCAGAACACATTGTTGGAGTGTCAGGATGCATAGATAGAAGGCAAATAAGCGTTCCATGGCTTTATTTCGCTTAGTTGCTTACTCTTGAGTAGAACTGCATATTCACTCCAGGAATAAGCACCTTTGTCAAATGAGTCAAATTGAAGCTGAACACATTGTTGGAGTGTCAGGATGCATAGATAGAAGGCGAATAAGCGTTCCATGGCTTTATTTCGCTTAGTTGCTTACTCTTGAGTAGAACTGCATATTCACTCCAGGAATAAGCACCTTTGTCAAATGAGTCAAATTGAAGCAGAACACATTGTTGGAGTGTCAGAATGCATAGATAGAAGGCAAATAAGCGTTCCATGGCTTTATTTTGCTTCGTTGCTTACTCTTGAGTAGAACTGCATATTCACTCCAGGAATAAGCACCTTTGTCAAATGAGTCAAATTGAAGCAAAACACATTGTTGGAGTGTCAGAATGCATAGATAGAAGGCAAATAAGCGTTCCATGGCTTTATTTCGCTTAGTTGCTTACTCTTGAGTAGAACTGCATATTCACTCCAGGAATAAGCACCTTTGTCAAATGAGTCAAACTGAAGCAAAACACATTGTTGGAGTGTCAGAATGCATAGATAGAAGGCAAATAAGCGTTCCATGGCTTTATTTCGCTTAGTTGCTTACTCTTGAGTAGAACTGCATATTCACTCCAGGAATAAGCACATTTGTCAAATGAGTCAAATTGAAGCAAAACACATTGTTGGAGTGTCAGAATGCATAGATAGAAGGCAAATAAGCGTTCCATGGCTTTATTTCGCTTAGTTGCTTACTCTTGAGTAGAACTGCATATTCACTCCAAGAATAAGCACATTTGTCAAATGAGTCAAATTGAAGCAAAACACATTGTTGGAGTGTCAGAATGCATAGATAGAAGGCAAATAAGCGTTCCATGGCTTTATTTCGCTTAGTTGCTTACTCTTGAGTAGAACTGCATATTCACTCCAGGAATAAGCACCTTTGTCAAATGAGTCAAATTGAAGCAAAACACATTGTTGGAGTGTCAGGATGCATAGATAGAAGGCAAATAAGCGTTCCATGGCTTTATTTCGCTTAGTTGCTTACTCTTGAGTAGAACTGCATATTCACTCCAGGAATAAGCACCTTTGTAAAATGAGTCAAACTGAAGCAAAACACATTGTTGGAGTGTCAGAATGCATAGATAGAAGGCAAATAAGCGTTCCATGGCTTTATTTCGCTTAGTTGCTTACTCTTGAGTAGAACTGCATATACACTCCAGGAATAAGCACCTTTGTAAAATGAGTCAAATTGAAGCAAAACACATTGTTGGAGTGTCAGAATGCATAGATTGAAGGCAAATAAGCGTTCCATGGCTTTATTTCGCTTAGTTGCTTACTCTTGAGTAGAACTGCATATTCACTCCAGGAATAAGCACCTTTGTCAAATGAGTCAAATTGAAGCAGAACACATTGTTGGAGTGTCAGAATGCATAGATAGAAGGCAAATAAGCGTTCCTTGGCTTTATTTCGCTTCGTTGCTTACTCTTGAGTAGAACTGCATATTCACTCCAGGAATAAGCACCTTTGTCAAATGAGTCAAATTGAAGCAAAACACATTGTTGGAGTGTCAGAATGCATAGATAGAAGGCAAATAAGCGTTCCATGGCTTTATTTCGCTTAGTTGCTTACTCTTGAGTAGAACTGCATATTCACTCCAGGAATAAGCACCTTTGTCAAATGAGTCAAATTGAAGCAGAACACATTGTTGGAGTGTCAGGATGCATAGATAGAAGGCAAATAAGCGTTCCATGGCTTTATTTCGCTTAGTTGCTTACTCTTGAGTAGAACTGCATATTCACTCCAGGAATAAGCACCTTTCTAAAATGAGTCAAATTGAAGCAGAAAACATTGTTTGAGTGTCAGAATGCATAGATAGAAGGCAAATAAGCGTTCCATGGCTTTATTTCGCTTAGTTGCTTACTCTTGAGTAGAACTGCATATTCACTCCAGGAATAAGCACCTTTGTAAAATGAGTCAAATTGAAGCTGAACACATTGTTGGAGTGTCAGAATGCATAGATAGAAGGCAAATAAGCGTTCCATGGCTTTATTTCGCTTAGTTGCTTACTCTTGAGTAGAACTGCATATTCACTCCAGGAATAAGCACCTTTGTCAAATGAGACAAATTGAAGCAAAACACATTGTTGGAGTGTCAGGATGCATAGATAGAAGGCAAATAAGCGTTCCATGGCTTTATTTCGCTTAGTTGCTTACTCTTGAGTAGAACTGCATATTCACTCCAGGAATAAGCACCTTTGTCAAATGAGTCAAATTGAAGCTGAACACATTGTTGGAGTGTCAGGATGCATAGATAGAAGGCGAATAAGCGTTCCATGGCTTTATTTCGCTTAGTTGCTTACTCTTGAGTAGAACTGCATATTCACTCCAGGAATACGCACCTTTCTAAAATGAGTCAAATTGAAGCAGAACACATTGTTGGAGTGTCAGAATGCATAGATAGAAGGCAAATAAGCGTTCCATGGCTTTATTTCGCTTAGTTGCTTACTCTTGAGTAGAACTGCATATTCACTCCAGGAATAAGCACATTTGTCAAATGAGTCAAATTGAAGCAAAACACATTGTTGGAGTGTCAGAATGCATAGATAGAAGGCAAATAAGCGTTCCATGGCTTTATTTCGCTTAGTTGCTTACTCTTGAGTAGAACTGCATATTCACTCCAGGAATAAGCACCTTTGTCAAATGAGTCAAACTGAAGCAAAACACATTGTTGGAGTGTCAGAATGCATAGATAGAAGGCAAATAAGCGTTCCATGGCTTTATTTCGCTTAGTTGCTTACTCTTGAGTAGAACTGCATATTCACTCCAGGAATAAGCACATTTGTCAAATGAGTCAAATTGAAGCAAAACACATTGTTGGAGTGTCAGAATGCATAGATAGAAGGCAAATAAGCGTTCCATGGCTTTATTTCGCTTAGTTGCTTACTCTTGAGTAGAACTGCATATTCACTCCAAGAATAAGCACATTTGTCAAATGAGTCAAATTGAAGCAAAACACATTGTTGGAGTGTCAGAATGCATAGATAGAAGGCAAATAAGCGTTCCATGGCTTTATTTCGCTTAGTTGCTTACTCTTGAGTAGAACTGCATATTCACTCCAGGAATAAGCACCTTTGTCAAATGAGTCAAATTGAAGCAAAACACATTGTTGGAGTGTCAGGATGCATAGATAGAAGGCAAATAAGCGTTCCATGGCTTTATTTCGCTTAGTTGCTTACTCTTGAGTAGAACTGCATATTCACTCCAGGAATAAGCACCTTTGTAAAATGAGTCAAACTGAAGCAAAACACATTGTTGGAGTGTCAGAATGCATAGATAGAAGGCAAATAAGCGTTCCATGGCTTTATTTCGCTTAGTTGCTTACTCTTGAGTAGAACTGCATATTCACTCCAGGAATAAGCACATTTGTCAAATGAGTCAAATTGAAGCAAAACACATTGTTGGAGTGTCAGAATGCATAGATAGAAGGCAAATAAGCGTTCCATGGCTTTATTTCGCTTAGTTGCTTACTCTTGAGTAGAACTGCATATTCACTCCAGGAATAAGCACCTTTGTCAAATGAGTCAAACTGAAGCAAAACACATTGTTGGAGTGTCAGAATGCATAGATAGAAGGCAAATAAGCGTTCCATGGCTTTATTTCGCTTAGTTGCTTACTCTTGAGTAGAACTGCATATTCACTCCAGGAATAAGCACATTTGTCAAATGAGTCAAATTGAAGCAAAACACATTGTTGGAGTGTCAGAATGCATAGATAGAAGGCAAATAAGCGTTCCATGGCTTTATTTCGCTTAGTTGCTTACTCTTGAGTAGAACTGCATATTCACTCCAAGAATAAGCACATTTGTCAAATGAGTCAAATTGAAGCAAAACACATTGTTGGAGTGTCAGAATGCATAGATAGAAGGCAAATAAGCGTTCCATGGCTTTATTTCGCTTAGTTGCTTACTCTTGAGTAGAACTGCATATACACTCCAGGAATAAGCACCTTTGTAAAATGAGTCAAATTGAAGCAAAACACTTGTTGGAGTGTCGGAATGCATAGATTGAAGGCACATAAGCGTTCCATGGCTTTATTTCGCTTAGTTGCTTACTCTTGAGTAGAACTGCATATTCACTCCAGGAATAAGCACCTTTGTCAAATGAGTCAAATTGAAGCAGAACACATTGTTTGAGTGTCAGAATGCATAGATAGAAGGCAAATAAGCGTTCCATGGCTTTATTTCGCTTCGTTGCTTACTCTTGAGTAGAACTGCATATTCACTCCAGGAATAAGCACCTTTGTCAAATGAGTCAAATTGAAGCAAAACACATTGTTGGAGTGTCAGAATGCATAGATAGAAGGCAAATAAGCGTTCCATGGCTTTATTTCGCTTAGTTGCTTACTCTTGAGTAGAACTGCATATTCACTCCAGGAATAAGCACCTTTGTCAAATGAGTCAAATTGAAGCAGAACACATTGTTGGAGTGTCAGGATGCATAGATAGAAGGCAAATAAGCGTTCCATGGCTTTATTTCGCTTAGTTGCTTACTCTTGAGTAGAACTGCATATTCACTCCAGGAATAAGCTCCTTTGTCAAATGAGTCAAATTGAAGCAAAACACATTGTTGGAGTGTCAGAATGCATAGATAGAAGGCAAATAAGCGTTCCATGGCTTTATTTCGCTTAGTTGCTTACTCTTGAGTAGAACTGCATATTCACTCCAGGAATAAGCACCTTTGTAAAATGAGTCAAATTGAAGCAAAACACATTGTTGGAGTGTCAGAATGCATAGATAGAAGGCAAATAAGCGTTCCATGGCTTTATTTCGCTTAGTTGCTTACTCTTGAGTAGAACTGCATATTCATTCCAGGAATAAGCACATTTGTCAAATGAGTCAAATTGAAGCAAAACACATTGTTGGAGTGTCAGAATGCATAGATAGAAGGCAAATAAGCGTTCCATGGCTTTATTTCGCTTAGTTGCTTACTCTTGAGTAGAACTGCATATTCACTCCAGGAATACGCACCTTTGTCAAATGAGTCAAACTGAAGCAAAACACATTGTTGGAGTGTCAGAATGCATAGATAGAAGGCAAATAAGCGTTCCATGGCTTTATTTCGCTTAGTTGCTTACTCTTGAGTAGAACTGCATATTCACTCCAGGAATAAGCACATTTGTCAAATGAGTCAAATTGAAGCAAAACACATTGTTGGAGTGTCAGAATGCATAGATAGAAGGCAAATAAGCGTTCCATGGCTTTATTTCGCTTAGTTGCTTACTCTTGAGTAGAACTGCATATTCACTCCAAGAATAAGCACATTTGTCAAATGAGTCAAATTGAAGCAAAACACATTGTTGGAGTGTCAGAATGCATAGATAGAAGGCAAATAAGCGTTCCATGGCTTTATTTCGCTTAGTTGCTTACTCTTGAGTAGAACTGCATATACACTCCAGGAATAAGCACCTTTGTAAAATGAGTCAAATTGAAGCAAAACACATTGTTGGAGTGTCAGAATGCATAGATTGAAGGCACATAAGCGTTCCATGGCTTTATTTCGCTTAGTTGCTTACTCTTGAGTAGAACTGCATATTCACTCCAGGAATAAGCACCTTTGTCAAATGAGTCAAATTGAAGCAGAACACATTGTTGGAGTGTCAGAATGCATAGATAGAAGGCAAATAAGCGTTCCATGGCTTTATTTCGCTTCGTTGCTTACTCTTGAGTAGAACTGCATATTCACTCCAGGAATAAGCACCTTTGTCAAATGAGTCAAATTGAAGCAAAACACATTGTTGGAGTGTCAGAATGCATAGATAGAAGGCAAATAAGCGTTCCATGGCTTTATTTCGCTTAGTTGCTTACTCTTGAGTAGAACTGCATATTCACTCCAGGAATAAGCACCTTTGTCAAATGAGTCAAATTGAAGCAGAACACATTGTTGGAGTGTCAGGATGCATAGATAGAAGGCAAATAAGCGTTCCATGGCTTTATTTCGCTTAGTTGCTTACTCTTGAGTAGAACTGCATATTCACTCAAGGAATAAGCTCCTTTGTCAAATGAGTCAAATTGAAGCAAAACACATTGTTGGAGTGTCAGAATGCATAGATAGAAGGCAAATAAGCGTTCCATGGCTTTATTTCGCTTAGTTGCTTACTCTTGAGTAGAACTGCATATTCACTCCAGGAATAAGCACCTTTGTAAAATGAGTCAAATTGAAGCAAAACACATTGTTGGAGTGTCAGGATGCATAGATAGAAGGCAAATAAGCGTTCCATGGCTGTATTTCGCTTAGTTGCTTACTCTTGAGTAGAACTGCATATTCACTCCAGGAATAAGCACCTTTGTCAAATGAGTCAAATTGAAGCAAATTACATTGTTGGAGTGTCAGAATGCATAGATAGAAGGCAAATAAGCGTTCCATGGCTTTATTTCGCTTAGTTGCTTACTCTTGAGTAGAACTGCATATTCACTCCAGGAATAAGCACATTTGTCAAATGAGTCAAATTGAAGCAAAACACATTGTTGGAGTGTCAGAATGCATAGATAGAAGGCAAATAAGCGTTCCATGGCTTTATTTCGCTTAGTTGCTTACTCTTGAGTAGAACTGCATATTCACTCCAGGAATACGCACCTATGTCAAATGAGTCAAATTGAAGCAAAACACATTTTTGGAGTGTCAGAATGCATAGATAGAAGGCAAATAAGCGTTCCATGGCTTTATTTCGCTTAGTTGCTTACTCTTGAGTAGAACTGCATATTCACTCCAGGAATAAGCACATTTGTCAAATGAGTCAAATTGAAGCAAAACACATTGTTGGAGTGTCAGAATGCATAGATAGAAGGCAAATAAGCGTTCCATGGCTTTATTTCGCTTAGTTGCTTACTCTTGAGTAGAACTGCATATTCACTCCAGGAATAAGCACCTTTGTAAAATGAGTCAAATTGAAGCAAAACACATTGTTGGAGTGTCAGAATGCATAGATAGAAGGCAAATAAGCGTACCATGGCTTTATTTCGCTTAGTTGCTTACTCTAGAGTAGAACTGCATATTCACTCCAGGAATAAGCACATTTGTCAAATGAGTCAAATTGAAGCAAAACACATTGTTGGAGTGTCAGAATGCATAGATAGAAGGCAAATAAGCGTTCCATGGCTTTATTTCGCTTAGTTGCTTACTCTTGAGTAGAACTGCATATTCACTCCAGGAATAAGCACCTTTGTCAAATGAGTCAAATTGAAGCAGAATACATTGTTGGAGTGTCAGGATGCATGTGGGTAAATGCCAGGATCTGTCCAGGTCTTCTTAGGCCCCTATGCCTGGGCAGGACGTCTGGAACACCTTCAGCATACACCCGGGAATCATGGACTCATAACTGGGCTTTATGAGCACCAAATCAGCAGTGAACAGCAGAAGCATTTGTAGAGGTTTCAAAACATTCCTCATTTATTTCTATTAACTACTGCATATTTACAGATCTGGCTTTGTGAGTGTTACAGCCTCTCACTTAGCCATCTTGTCTACAGAAGATATTAAACTGCACACAGCACACAGCAGAGAGCAGAGTCAGGAATGAAAAACAACAAAGTAACAATTCCTAACTGTTCCCTCCCAACAGCAGATATCACCAGATTTTCAGAATGGGAGGGGTGAAAATGCTCACAACCTCCCCCTTTTCATTCTGACCATTATGAAAATCTAGCACAAAAGCAATTTCTTTACATATATACCAAGTTGTTCCTTATTAACAGCTTTAGTCAAAGCATCAGCAGGTATTTCTTTCCCTGGCATATATGAGACTTTTACAACTCCTTTCTGAATGCATTCTCTGGCACGGTGCAATTTGATTAGCAAATGTTTTGTTCTTTGCTTGCACCCTTCTGAATGGATTAGTTCTATGCAGGCTTTGTTGTCCTGATAAACTTGAACTGGACAACAAATTTTTACTCTCATATCCTCACATAGTTGCAACAACCACTCTACATTCATGAGGGAAAAATTTAAAGCGTTGAGTTCTGCTTCACATGAACTCATGCTTATTGTTGCCTGTTTCTTACAAGACCAATCAAATAGGCACTGATTGTACAAATAACACACACCTGAGGTGCTCTTGCCATCAGTTGTATCACTACCAAAACTGGCATCGGCATAGATCTCAAGACCTCCAGATTTTTGGCTAGTAAGCTTCAACCTGTAATGCATAGTGCCTTTTAAATACCTAACTATGCGTTTCAGTGCCTTCCAGTCTTGCACTGTAGGTTTATTTACATATCTGCTGAGCAAATTTACGCTAACAGCAATGTCTGGTCTTGTGCACCTTGCTATAAAACTAAGTTTACCCAACACACTTCTGAACAATGTAGTGTCAGGAAAAACATTAGCATTAGTATCATGTTGGTACCCTGTGACCATGGGGGTGTCTACAGAATTGGCATCTGTCAGATTTAATTTTTCAATCACATCATTGATCTTACGTGATTGATGCAGCAAAACATCACCTTGCTTATTTCTTTCTACTTCCAGTGAGAGATAATTGCTGACTTCCCCTAGGTCTTTCATATCAAAATGCTTTTGCAGTTTTGCAAGAGTGGTTTTGTAAATATTTGCATCCTTCCAGAAAAACAAAATATCATCCACAAAACAAATGCAGTACAATTTGTGCTGGTTAGATTCTTTAACAAAAACACAAGAATCAGCCTTTCCTTGCTGGAAACCTAAGGAAAACAGCACTTCTGTCAGCTTAGTGTGCCAGCATCGAGCACTTTGTTTTAGACCATACAGGGATTTTTTTAATTTACACACCATTCCCTTTTTTTATCTGCACTCCGTCTGGCGGTGACATGTAAATACTCTCATTGAGAATTCCGTACAAAAACGCAGTATTTACGTCGTGATGAGATATGGTCATGCCCTCTTCTGCAGCAATTTTCATCAACAGCCTAACTGTCTCAAATTTGACTGTCGGTGAATATGTCTCATGATAGTCCTGATCAGGAACTTGAGAAAAACCACGTGCAACTAATCTGGCTTTATATCTGACCACTTTACCAGTCTGATCAGTCTTGGTTTTGTAAATCCACCTGCTGTCTACAAGTTTCATGCCTGGTTCTACTGGAACCAATTCCCACGTGTCATTTTGCTTTAGGGAATTCAATTCAGCTTTCATGGCATTAAGCCAAGGTTCGGCATCTTTTTCAGGTAAATTTTGAACCTCTTTGTAGTTAGTTGGTTCAAAAACTGAGTTTGGATTGCTAGTGGCAGCCATATCTGAAATAGCAGCTTTAGCAAATTCTTTAGAAAATCGTTTAGGTGCTTGTCCCTTGGTAGTTCTCTCAGATCTACGCAATACTCTGGGATCCTCTGGGTCTGGTTCCTCCTCCTTGGGAGAATGGTGACCTGTATCTGGCAAAGATTCTACCTCTAGATCAGTGTCAGACCCATCTGATTTCTTAAAAGAGGTCTTTTCATTCTGATCATCTGTATCAGTGTCAGAATCTGTGCTACCATCAGCATCAATTACAGGTTTTGCCTCTTTGTTAATTGGTTTCACCACCTCATCATCTGAAATGGGATGACATTGAAAAATGCCAACTTTGTCCCATTTTGGATTACAATCCATGCTTCTGGTCAGCCTAATTGTGTTTGTGTCTGTCATCAGCACACGATAAGAACCTTTTTCATAACCTAGAAAAATGCCATGTTGACCAGATTTGCTCAGTTTGTCACCTTGCAGAGTGTGCACCCAAACTTCAGAACCGAAAATTTTTAAATGTTTTACAAACGGTTTCCTTTTGAACAGCATTTCGTATGGGGTGCAATCAATGGCTGATTGATATCTGCGGTTGTAAATATAGGTGAAACACGATAGAGCTTCAGCCCAAAAGGGGTTGGGTAGGCCTGAATCATGCAACAGAGTTTTAATTCCTTGTTGCAAGGTCTGGTTTACTCTTTCACATAAACCATTCTGCCATGGAGATCTGGGCGTGGCAGTCATGTGCTCTATGCCCTGTTCTGCAGTAAAGTTTTCAAACTGTTCTGAACAAAATTCTCCACCCCTGTCAGTGAAAAGACAACGTACATGCTCATCGTGAACATTCCTGAGCCATGCACAAAATTTTTGAAACTTAGAGAAGGCTTCAGACTTCTTTTGTAACATATAGACCCAAACATATCTAGAATAGGCATCTATCAGAACCAAAAAATAACATGAGTTTCCTCTAGAGAGCGCTAGAGGTCCAACCAAGTCTGCATGCACAATCTCATAAGGTTTCTTAACCTCCCTCCCAGATTTTGTACCTTTGGGAGCTTGCTTAATTTTGTTCTCTGCACATGAGACACATTTCATATGATAAGGACACTTTTGAACTTTCATGCCCTCAACCATATTTTGCATTTTACCTACTGCCTGGAAATGCAAATGACCAAACAAACGATGATAATCATGAATACAATGGTTATGCAATTTCTCATTCTTATCTACTGATATATTACAGCACGCCTTTTCAGTTTCTTTAGTTGCTCCAGCAGCTGTACCTGTAACAAAAGGCAATACATATAAACCATCAACACACTTAGCATAAAGAATGAGTTTGTTGTCTCGAAGAATTTCACACCGAGAGTTTGCAAACACCACTTTAAATCCTTGAGCGTCTAGCTGAGAAACACTCAAGAGATTATCCTGCAAATGAGGAGCATACATAACATTTTTAACTGTTGCATTAAGGCTCTGCAAAGAAACCGTTCCCTGAGCCAAACTTTTAATAGTCGTTCCATCCGCTTGATGAATTGCTCCTCCCTGTTTCTCAAGATGAAGAAAGAGATTTTTATCATTGGCCACGTGCCTTGTGGCTCCTGAGTCGACAACAAAAACAGAACGTGTGAGTTGATTAGAACTGCGTGAAATCAAAGCCTTTGATGCAGCTGGCCCTTGGGGTTTTCGGCCTCCTCCCCCTTTGCCTTTGAAGTTGCCCTTCTTCTTTGAAGAGTTTTTACACTGATTTTTAAAATGGCCGACCTCTCCGCAAGAAAAACAGCGGCGCATTTTAAGAGCTTTTGCAACACTTTCACTTTCCCCTGTTGAAGGCTTGTAGGCATTTCCAACAGCCTTGTCCCTGCTTTCTCTAGCAGTCTGTCTGCGATCCCACTCATTCAAGAGCACGCTAGACACATAATCTTCTGTTAGACGGTCATTGGGCAAAGACGACAATTGAGCAGCTACAGCATCATAAGATTCATCCAAACTGTTTATGATAAGCATTGCAAAAACAGCTTCTGAAATATTTAAGTCTCGCTGGACAAGATCCTGTCTGAGACGTTTTAATTGGGCTAGATGGCTGGGCAAATCACCATCTTTCTGCAATTCCAGCCTACACAGCTTTTTAAAGAAAAGCACACTGGATCCTGCATTTTGTCTTAGATGCATATCTCGAAGTTTATTCCAAACAGCCCGTGCAGTCTGCTGGTTCTCCAAGTTGACCAACAACTGGTCCTGGACACTCAGAATAATTGTCCCCCTGGCTCTCATGTCTGCCTCATGCCACGCTGGCCATCCATCATCATCCTCATTAGGGGGGTCATCTTCTATAATATGGTAAAGCTTTTCCCTTTGTAAAAGTGCTTTCATTTTGACCTGCCATGTAGGATAGGTCTCTGGTGTAAGGAGAGGAAAAGATAGAGACATCTGGCCAGAATGTGCAGAAGCCATGCCTGTGTTTAGTTAACAGCAAGACACTTCCCTTCATGCACCCCAAATACTCTTGACTCTCTCAGCAACTTCTCTCCCCACTCAGCACAATTAACAGGCAAACTGGAAAAGCGTCTCTGCTGTCTTCCTGGCAGCCAGCAACATACCTTTCTGTAAATCAAACAGCAGCTTGAAAAACAGCTTCAGCTCACAGCTCAACTCCGATGTGCAGCATCAGATGGAAATGGATCAGAAACATCCAATTATCCAACCATCAATAGCCATCTGCAACCACCAGTCTGCTACCAGCAACCATCCGCCTGCTACCATATGTGGGTAAATGCCAGGATCTGTCCAGGTCTTCTTAGGCCCCTATGCCTGGGCAGGACGTCTGGAACACCTTCAGCATACACCCGGGAATCATGGACTCATAACTGGGCTTTATGAGCACCAAATCAGCAGTGAACAGCAGAAGCATTTGTAGAGGTTTCAAAACATTCCTCATTTATTTCTATTAACTACTGCATATTTACAGATCTGGCTTTGTGAGTGTTACAGCCTCTCACTTAGCCATCTTGTCTACAGAAGATATTAAACTGCACACAGCACACAGCAGAGAGCAGAGTCAGGAATGAAAAACAACAAAGTAACAATTCCTAACTGTTCCCTCCCAACAGCAGATATCACCAGATTTTCAGAATGGGAGGGGTGAAAATGCTCACAATGCATAGATAGAAGGCAAATAAGCGTTCCATGGCTTTATTTCGCTTAGTTGCTTACTCTTGAGTAGAACTGCATATTCACTCCAGGAATAAGCATCTTTGTAAAATGAGTCAAATTGAAGCAAAACACATTGTTGGAGTATCAGAATGCATAGATAGAAGGCAAATAAGCGTTCCATGGCTTTATTTCGCTTAGTTGCTTACTCTTGAGTAGAACTGCATATTCACTCCAGGAATAAGCACCTTTGTCAAATGAGTCAAAATGAAGCAAAACACATTGTTGGAGTGTCAGAATGCATAGAAAGAAGGCAAATAAGCCTTCCATGGCTTTATTTCGCTTAGTTGCTTACTCTTGAGTAGAACTGCATATTCACTCCAGGAATAAGCACCTTTCTAAAATGAGTCAAATTGAAGCAGAACACATTGTTGGAGTGTCAGAATGCATAGATCGATGGCAAATAAGCGTTCCATGGCTTTATTTCGCTTAGTTGCTTACTCTTGAGTAGAACTGCATATTCACTCCAGGAATACGCACCTTTCTAAAATGAGTCAAATTGAAGCAGAACACATTGTTGGAGTGTCAGAATGCATAGATAGAAGGCAAATAAGCGTTCCATGGCTTTATTTCGCTTGGTTGCTTACTCTTGAGTAGAACTGCATGCTCACTCGAGGAAAAAAGCACCTTTGTAAAATGAGTCAAATTGAAGCAAAACACATTGTTGGAGTGTCAGAATGC
The DNA here is from genome assembly GCF_963506605.1 of Zootoca vivipara. Taxonomy (NCBI): domain Eukaryota; kingdom Metazoa; phylum Chordata; class Lepidosauria; order Squamata; family Lacertidae; genus Zootoca; species Zootoca vivipara. Next base: position 2,131,404 of record NC_083292.1, read on the forward strand.
ATAGAAAGAAGGCAAATAAGCGTTCCATGGCTTTATTTCGCTTAGTTGCTTACTCTTGAGTAGAACTGCATATTCACTCCAGGAATAAGCACCTTTGTCAAATGAGTCAAATTGAAGCAAAACACATTGTTGGAGTGTCAAAATGCATAGATAGAAGGCAAATAAGCGTTCCATGGCTTTATTTCGCTTAGTTGCTTACTCTTGAGTAGAACTGCATATTCACTCCAGGAATACGCACCTTTGTAAAATGAGTCAAATTGAAGCAGAACACATTGTTGGAGTGTCAGAATGCAAAGATAGAAGGAAAATAAGCGTTCCATGGCTTTATTTCGCTTAGTTGCTTACTCTTGAGTAGAACTGCATATTCACTCCAGGAATAAGCACCTTTGTAAAATGAGTCAAATTGAAGCTGAACACATTGTTGGAGTGTCAGAATGCATAGATAGAAGGCAAATAAGCGTTCCATGGCTTTATTTCGCTTAGTTGCTTACTCTTGAGTAGAACTGCATATTCACTCCAGGAATAAGCACATTTGTCAAATGAGTCAAATTGAAGCAAAACACATTGTTGGAGTGTCAGAATGCATAGATAGAAGGCAAATAAGCGTTCCATGGCTTTATTTCGCTTAGTTGCTTACTCTTGAGTAGAACTGCATATTCACTCCAGGAATAAGCACCTTTGTCAAATGAGTCAAATTGAAGCAGAACACATTGTTGGAGTGTCAGGATGCATAGATAGAAGGCAAATAAGCGTTCCATGGCTTTATTTCGCTTAGTTGCTTACTCTTGAGTAGAACTGCATATTCACTCCAGGAATACGCACCTATGTCAAATGAGTCAAATTGAAGCAAAACACATTTTTGGAGTGTCAGAATGCATAGATAGGAGGCAAATAAGCGTTCCATGGCTTTATTTCGCTTAGTTGCTTACTCTGGAGTAGAACTGCTTATTCACTCCAGGAATAAGCACATTTGTCAAATGAGTCAAATTGAAGCAAAACACATTGTTGGAGTGTCAGAATGCATAGATAGAAGGCAAATAAGCGTTCCATGGCTTTATTTCGCTTAGTTGCTTACTCTTGAGTAGAACTGCATATTCACTCCAGGAATACGCACCTATGTCAAATGAGTCAAATTGAAGCAAAACACATTTTTGGAGTGTCAGAATGCATAGATAGAAGGCAAATAAGCGTTCCATGGCTTTATTTCGCTTAGTTGCTTACTCTTGAGTAGAACTGCATATTCACTCCAGGAATAAGCACCTTTGTCAAATGAGTCAAATTGAAGCAAAACACATTGTTGGAGTGTCAGAATGCATAGATAGAAGGCAAATAAGCGTTCCATGGCTTTATTTCGCTTAGTTGCTTACTCTTGAGTAGAACTGCATATACACTCCAGGAATAAGCACCTTTGTAAAATGAGTCAAATTGAAGCAGAACACATTGTTGGAGTGTCAGAATGCATAGATTGAAGGCACATAAGCGTTCCATGGCTTTATTTCGCTTAGTTGCTTACTCTTGAGTAGAACTGCATATTCACTCCAGGAATAAGCACCTTTGTAAAATGAGTCAAATTGAAGCAAAACACATTGTTGGAGTGTCAGAATGCATAGATAGAAGGCAAATAAGCGTTCCATGGCTTTATTTCGCTTAGTTGCTTACTCTTGAGTAGAACTGCATATTCATTCCAGGAATAAGCACATTTGTCAAATGAGTCAAATTGAAGCAAAACACATTGTTGGAGTGTCAGAATGCATAGATAGAAGGCAAATAAGCGTTCCATGGCTTTATTTCGCTTAGTTGCTTACTCTTGAGTAGAACTGCATATTCACTCCAGGAATAAGCACCTTTGTCAAATGAGTCAAATTAAAGCAAAACACATTGTTGGAGTGTCAGGATGCATAGAAAGAAGGCAAATAAGCGTTCCATGGCTTTATTTCGCTTAGTTGCTTACTCTTGAGTAGAACTGCATATTCACTCCAGGAATAAGCACCTTTGTCAAATGAGTCAAATTGAAGCAAAACACATTGTTGGAGTGTCAAAATGCATAGATAGGAGGCAAATAAGCGTTCCATGGCTTTATTTCGCTTAGTTGCTTACTCTTGAGTAGAACTGCATATTCACTCCAGGAATACGCACCTTTGTAAAATGAGTCAAATTGAAGCAGAACACATTGTTGGAGTGTCAGAATGCAAAGATAGAAGGCAAATAAGCGTTCCATGGCTTTATTTCGCTTAGTTGCTTACTCTTGAGTAGAACTGCATATTCACTCCAGGAATAAGCACCTTTGTAAAATGAGTCAAATTGAAGCAAAACACATTGTTGGAGTGTCAGAATGCATAGATAGAAGGCAAATAAGAGTTCCATGGCTTTATTTCGCTTAGTTGCTTACTCTTGAGTAGAACTGCATATTCACTCCAGGAATAAGCACATTTGTCAAATGAGTCAAATTGAAGCAAAACACATTGTTGGAGTGTCAGAATGCATAGATAGAAGGCAAATAAGCGTTCCATGGCTTTATTTCGCTTAGTTGCTTACTCTTGAGTAGAACTGCATATTCACTCCAGGAATAAGCACCTTTGTAAAATGAGTCAAATTGAAGCAAAACACATTGTTGGAGTGTCAGAATGCATAGATAGAAGGCAAATAAGCGTTCCATGGCTTTATTTCGCTTAGTTGCTTACTCTTGAGTAGAACTGCATATTCACTCCAGGAATAAGCACCTTTGTCAAATGAGTCAAATTGAAGCAAAACACATTGTTGGAGTGTCAGAATGCATAGATAGAAGGCAAATAAGCGTTCCATGGCTTTATTTCGCTTAGTTGCTTACTCTTGAGTAGAACTGCATATTCACTCCAGGAATAAGCACCTTTGTCAAATGAGTCAAATTGAAGCAGAATACATTGCTGGAGTGTCAGGATGCATAGATAGAAGGCAAATAAGCGTTCCATGGCTTTATTTCGCTTAGTTGCTTACTCTTGAGTAGAACTGCATATTCACTCCAGGAATAAGCACCTTTGTAAAATGAGTCAAATTGAAGCAAAACACATTGTTGGAGTATCAGAATGCATAGATAGAAGGCAAATAAGCGTTCCATGGCTTTATTTCGCTTAGTTGCTTACTCTTGAGTAGAACTGCATATTCACTCCAGGAATAAGCACCTTTGTCAAATGAGTCAAAATGAAGCAAAACACATTGTTGGAGTGTCAGAATGCATAGAAAGAAGGCAAATAAGCCTTCCATGGCTTTATTTCGCTTAGTTGCTTACTCTTGAGTAGAACTGCATATTCACTCCAGGAATAAGCACCTTTCTAAAATGAGTCAAATTGAAGCAGAACACATTGTTGGAGTGTCAGAATGCATAGATCGATGGCAAATAAGCGTTCCATGGCTTTATTTCGCTTAGTTGCTTATTCTTGAGTAGAACTGCATATTCACTCCAGGAATAAGCACCTTTCTAAAATGAGTCAAATTGAAGCAGAACACATTGTTGGAGTGTCAGAATGCATAGATAGAAGGCAAATAAGCGTTCCATGGCTTTATTTCGCTTAGTTGCTTACTCTTGAGTAGAACTGCATGCTCACTCGAGGAAAAAAGCACCTTTGTAAAATGAGTCAAATTGAAGCAAAACACATTGTTGGAGTGTCAGAATGCATAGAAAGAAGGCAAATAAGCGTTCCATGGCTTTATTTCGCTTAGTTGCTTACTCTTGAGTAGAACTGCATATTCACTCCAGGAATACGCACCTATGTCAAATGAGTCAAATTGAAGCAAAACACATTGTTGGAGTGTCAGAATGCATAGATAGAAGGCAAATAAGCGTTCCATGGCTTTATTTCGCTTAGTTGCTTACTCTTGAGTAGAACTGCATGCTCACTCGAGGAAAAAAGCACCTTTGTAAAATGAGTCAAATTGAAGCAAAACACATTGTTGGAGTGTCAGAATGCATAGAAAGAAGGCAAATAAGCGTTCCATGGCTTTATTTCGCTTAGTTGCTTACTCTTGAGTAGAACTGCATATTCACTCCAGGAATAAGCACCTTTGTAAAATGAGTCAAATTGAAGCAAAACACATTGTTGGAGTGTCAGAATGCATAGATAGAAGGCAAATAAGCGTTCCATGGCTTTATTTCGCTTAGTTGCTTACTCTTGAGTAGAACTGCATATTCACTCCAGGAATAAGCACATTTGTCAAATGAGTCAAATTGAAGCAAAAAACATTGTTGGAGTGTCAGAATGCATAGATAGAAGGCAAATAAGCGTTCCATGGCTTTATTTCGCTTAGTTGCTTACTCTTGAGTAGAACTGCATATTCACTCCAGGAATAAGCACATTTGTCAAATGAGTCAAATTGAAGCAAAACACATTGTTGGAGTGTCAGAATGCATAGATAGAAGGCAAATAAGCGTTCCATGGCTTTATTTCGCTTAGTTGCTTACTCTTGAGTAGAACTGCATATTCACTCCAGGAATACGCACCTTTGTAAAATGAGTCAAATTGAAGCAGAACACATTGTTGGAGTGTCAGAATGCAAAGATAGAAGGCAAATAAGCGTTCCATGGCTTTATTTCGCTTAGTTGCTTACTCTTGAGTAGAACTGCATATTCACTCCAGGAATAAGCACCTTTGTCAAATGAGTCAAATTGAAGCAAAACACATTGTTGGAGTGTCAGAATGCATAGATAGAAGGCAAATAAGCGTTCCATGGCTTTATTTCGCTTAGTTGCTTACTCTTGAGTAGAACTGCATATTCACTCCAGGAATAAGCACATTTGTCAAATGAGTCAAATTGAAGCAAAACACATTGTTGGAGTGTCAGAATGCATAGATAGAAGGCAAATAAGCGTTCCATGGCTTTATTTCGCTTAGTTGCTTACTCTTGAGTAGAACTGCATATTCACTCCAGGAATAAGCACCTTTGTCAAATGAGTCAAATTGAAGCAGAACACATTGTTGGAGTGTCAGGATGCATAGATAGAAGGCAAATAAGCGTTCCATGGCTTTATTTCGCTTAGTTGCTTACTCTTGAGTAGAACTGCATATTCACTCCAGGAATACGCACCTATGTCAAATGAGTCAAATTGAAGCAAAACACATTTTTGGAGTGTCAGAATGCATAGATAGGAGGCAAATAAGCGTTCCATGGCTTTATTTCGCTTAGTTGCTTACTCTGGAGTAGAACTGCTTATTCACTCCAGGAATAAGCACATTTGTCAAATGAGTCAAATTGAAGCAAAACACATTGTTGGAGTGTCAGAATGCATAGATAGAAGGCAAATAAGCGTTCCATGGCTTTATTTCGCTTAGTTGCTTACTCTTGAGTAGAACTGCATATTCACTCCAGGAATACGCACCTATGTCAAATGAGTCAAATTGAAGCAAAACACATTGTTGGAGTGTCAGAATGCATAGATAGAAGGCAAATAAGCGTTCCATGGCTTTTTTTCGCTTGGTTGCTTACTCTTGAGTAGAACTGCATGCTCACTCGAGGAAAAAAGCACCTTTGTAAAATGAGTCAAATTGAAGCAAAACACATTGTTGGAGTGTCAGAATGCATAGAAAGAAGGCAAATAAGCGTTCCATGGCTTTATTTCGCTTAGTTGCTTACTCTTGAGTAGAACTGCATATTCACTCCAGGAATAAGCACCTTTGTCAAATGAGTCAAATTGAAGCAAAACACATTGTTGGAGTGTCAAAATGCATAGAAAGAAGGCAAATAAGCGTTCCATGGCTTTATTTCGCTTAGTTGCTTACTCTTGAGTAGAACTGCATATTCACTCCAGGAATACGCACCTTTGTAAAATGAGTCAAATTGAAGCAGAACACATTGTTGGATTGTCAGAATGCATAGATAGAAGGCAAATAAGCGTTCCATGGCTTTATTTCGCTTAGTTGCTTACTCTTGAGTAGAACTGCATATTCACTCCAGGAATACGCACCTACTTCAAATGAGTCAAATTGAAGCAAAACACATTGTTGGAGTGTCAGAATGCATAGATAGAAGGCAAATAAGCGTTCCATGGCTTTATTTCGCTTAGTTGCTTACTCTTGAGTAGAACTGCATGCTCACTCGAGGAAAAAAGCACCTTTGTAAAATGAGTCAAATTGAAGCAAAACACATTGTTGGAGTGTCAGAATGCATAGAAAGAAGGCAAATAAGCGTTCCATGGCTTTATTTCGCTTAGTTGCTTACTCTGGAGTAGAACTGCTTATTCACTCCAGGAATAAGCACATTTGTCAAATGAGTCAAATTGAAGCAAAACACATTGTTGGAGTGTCAAAATGCATAGATAGAAGGCAAATAAGCGTTCCATGGCTTTATTTCGCTTAGTTGCTTACTCTTGAGTAGAACTGCATATTCACTCCAGGAATACGCACCTATGTCAAATGAGTCAAATTGAAGCAAAACACATTGTTGGAGTGTCAGAATGCATAGATAGAAGGCATATAAGCGTTCCATGGCTTTATTTCGCTTAGTTGCTTACTCTTGAGTAGAACTGCATATTCACTCCAGGAATAAGCACCTTTGTAAAATGAGTCAAATTGAAGCAAAACACATTGTTGGAGTGTCAGAATGCATAGATAGAAGGCAAATAAGCGTTCCATGGCTTTATTTCGCTTAGTTGCTTACTCTTGAGTAGAACTGCATATTCACTCCAGGAATAAGCACATTTGTCAAATGAGTCAAATTGAAGCAAAACACATTGTTGGAGTGTCAGGATGCATAGATAGAAGGCAAATAAGCGTTCCATGGCTTTATTTCGCTTAGTTGCTTACTCTTGAGTAGAACTGCATATTCACTCCAGGAATAAGCACCTTTGTAAAATGAGTCAAATTGAAGCAGAACACATTGTTGGAGTGTCAGAATGCATAGATAGAAGGCAAATAAGCGTTCCATGGCTTTATTTCGCTTAGTTGCTTACTCTTGAGTAGAACTGCATATTCACTCCAGGAATAAGCACATTTGTCAAATGAGTCAAATTGAAGCAAAACACATTGTTGGAGTGTCAGAATGCATAGATAGAAGGCAAATAAGCGTTCCATGGCTTTATTTCGCTTAGTTGCTTACTCTTGAGTAGAACTGCATATTCACTCCAGGAATAAGCACCTTTGTCAAATGAGTCAAATTGAAGCAAAACACATTGTTGGAGTGTGAGGATGCATAGATAGAAGGCAAATAAGCGTTCCATGGCTTTATTTCGCTTAGTTGCTTACTCTTGAGTAGAACTGCATATTCACTCCAGGAATAAGCACCTTTGTAAAATGAGTCAAACTGAAGCAAAACACATTGTTGGAGTGTCAGAATGCATAGATAGAAGGCAAATAAGCGTTCCATGGCTTTATTTCGCTTAGTTGCTTACTCTTGAGTAGAACTGCATATTCACTCCAGGAATAAGCACCTTTGTCAAATGAGTCAAATGGAAGCAAAACACATTGTTGGAGTGTGAGGATGCTTAGATAGAAGGCAAATAAGCGTTCCATGGCTTTATTTCGCTTAGTTGCTTACTCTTGAGTGGAACTGCATATTCACTCCAGGAATAAGCACCTTTGTAAAATGAGTCAAACTGAAGCAAAACACATTGTTGGAGTGTCAGAATGCATAGATAGAAGGCAAATAAGCGTTCCATGGCTTTATTTCGCTTAGTTGCTTACTCTTGAGTAGAACTGCATATTCACTCCAGGAATAAGCACATTTGTCAAATGAGTCAAATTGAAGCAAAACACATTGTTGGAGTGTCAGAATGCATAGATAGAAGGCAAATAAGCGTTCCATGGCTTTATTTCGCTTAGTTGCTTACTCTTGAGTAGAACTGCATATTCACTCCAGGAATAAGCACCTTTGTCAAATGAGTCAAACTGAAGCAAAACACATTGTTGGAGTGTCAGAATGCATAGATAGAAGGCAAATAAGCGTTCCATGGCTTTATTTCGCTTAGTTGCTTACTCTTGTGTAGAACTGCATATTCACTCCAGGAATAAGCACATTTGTCAAATGAGTCAAATTGAAGCAAAACACATTGTTGGAGTGTCAGAATGCATAGATAGAAGGCAAATAAGCGTTCCATGGCTTTATTTCGCTTAGTTGCTTACTCTTGAGTAGAACTGCATGCTCACTCGAGGAAAAAAGCACCTTTGTAAAATGAGTCAAATTGAAGCAAAACACATTGTTGGAGTGTCAGAATGCATAGAAAGAAGGCAAATAAGCGTTCCATGGCTTTATTTCGCTTAGTTGCTTACTCTTGAGTAGAACTGCATATTCACTCCAGGAATAAGCACCTTTGTCAAATGAGTCAAATTGAAGCAAAACACATTGTTGGAGTGTCAAAATGCATAGATAGAAGGCAAATAAGCGTTCCATGGCTTTATTTCGCTTAGTTGCTTACTCTTGAGTAGAACTGCATATTCACTCCAGGAATACGCACCTTTGTAAAATGAGTCAAATTGAAGCAGAACACATTGTTGGAGTGTCAGAATGCAAAGATAGAAGGCAAATAAGCGTTCCATGGCTTTATTTCGCTTAGTTGCTTACTCTTGAGTAGAACAGCATATTCACTCCAGGAATAAGCACCTTTGTAAAATGAGTCAAATTGAAGCAAAACACATTGTTGGAGTGTCAGAATGCATAGATAGAAGGCAAATAAGCGTTCCATGGCTTTATTTCGCTTAGTTGCTTACTCTTGAGTAGAACTGCATATTCACTCCAGGAATACGCACCTTTGTAAAATGAGTCAAATTGAAGCAGAACACATTGTTGGAGTGTCAGAATGCAAAGATAGAAGGCAAATAAGCGTTCCATGGCTTTATTTCGCTTAGTTGCTTACTCTTGAGTAGAACTGCATATTCACTCCAGGAATAAGCACCTTTGTAAAATGAGTCAAATTGAAGCAAAACACATTGTTGGAGTGTCAGAATGCATAGATAGAAGGCAAATAAGCGTTCCATGGCTTTATTTCGCTTAGTTGCTTACTCTTGAGTAGAACTGCATATTCACTCCAGGAATAAGCACATTTGTCAAATGAGTCAAATTGAAGCAAAACACATTGTTGGAGTGTCAGAATGCATAGATAGAAGGCAAATAAGCGTTCCATGGCTTTATTTCGCTTAGTTGCTTACTCTTGAGTAGAACTGCATATTCACTCCAGGAATAAGCACATTTGTCAAATGAGTCAAATTGAAGCAAAACACATTGTTGGAGTGTCAGAATGCATAGATAGAAGGCAAATAAGCGTTCCATGGCTTTATTTCGCTTAGTTGCTTACTCTTGAGTAGAACTGCATATTCACTCCAGGAATACGCACCTATGTCAAATGAGTCAAATTGAAGCAAAACACATTGTTGGAGTGTCAGAATGCATAGATAGCAGGCAAATAAGCGTTCCATGGCTTTATTTCGCTTAGTTGCTTACTCTTGAGTAGAACTGCATGCTCACTCGAGGAAAAAAGCACCTTTGTCAAATGAGTCAAATTGAAGCAAAACACATTGTTGGAGTGTCAGAATGCATAGATAGAAGGCAAATAAGCGTTCCATGGCTTTATTTCGCTTAGTTGCTTACTCTTGAGTAGAACTGCATATTCACTCCAGGAATAAGCACCTTTGTCAAATGAGTCAAATTGAAGCAAAACACATTGTTGGAGTGTCAAAATGCATAGATAGAAGGCAAATAAGCGTTCCATGGCTTTATTTCGCTTAGTTGCTTACTCTTGAGTAGAACTGCATATTCACTCCAGGAATACGCACCTTTGTAAAATGAGTCAAATTGAAGCAGAACACATTGTTGGAGTGTCAGAATGCAAAGATAGAAGGCAAATAAGCGTTCCATGGCTTTATTTCGCTTAGTTGCTTACTCTTGAGTAGAACTGCATGCTCACTCGAGGAAAAAAGCACCTTTGTAAAATGAGTCAAATTGAAGCAAAACACATTGTTGGAGTGTCAGAATGCATAGAAAGAAGGCAAATAAGCGTTCCATGGCTTTATTTCGCTTAGTTGCTTACTCTTGAGTAGAACTGCATATTCACTCCAGGAATAAGCACCTTTGTCAAATGAGTCAAATTGAAGCAAAACACATTGTTGGAGTGTCAAAATGCATAGATAGAAGGCAAATAAGCGTTCCATGGCTTTATTTCGCTTAGTTGCTTACTCTTGAGTAGAACTGCATATTCACTCCAGGAATACGCACCTATGTCAAATGAGTCAAATTGAAGCAAAACACATTGTTGGAGTGTCAGAATGCATAGATAGAAGGCAAATTAGCGTTCCATGGCTTTTTTTCGCTTGGTTGCTTACTCTTGAGTAGAACTGCATGCTCACTCGAGGAAAAAAGCACCTTTGTAAAATGAGTCAAATTGAAGCAAAACACATTGTTGGAGTGTCAGAATGCATAGAAAGAAGGCAAATAAGCGTTCCATGGCTTTATTTCGCTTAGTTGCTTACTCTTGAGTAGAACTGCATATTCACTCCAGGAATACGCACCTTTGTAAAATGAGTCAAATTGAAGCAGAACACATTGTTGGAGTGTCAGAATGCAAAGATAGAAGGCAAATAAGCGTTCCATGGCTTTATTTCGCTTAGTTGCTTACTCTTGAGTAGAACTGCATATTCACTCCAGGAATAAGCACCTTTGTAAAATGAGTCAAATTGAAGCAAAACACATTGTTGGAGTGTCAGAATGCATAGATAGAAGGCAAATAAGCGTTCCATGGCTTTATTTCGCTTAGTTGCTTACTCTTGAGTAGAACTGCATATTCACTCCAGGAATAAGCACATTTGTCAAATGAGTCAAATTGAAGCAAAACACATTGTTGGAGTGTCAGAATGCATAGATAGAAGGCAAATAAGCGTTCCATGGCTTTATTTCGCTTAGTTGCTTACTCTTGAGTAGAACTGCATATTCACTCCAGGAATACGCACCTATGTCAAATGAGTCAAATTGAAGCAAAACACATTGTTGGAGTGTCAAAATGCATAGATAGAAGGCAAATAAGCGTTCCATGGCTTTATTTCGCTTAGTTGCTTACTCTTGAGTAGAACTGCTTATTCACTCCAGGAATAAGCACATTTGTCAAATGAGTCAAATTGAAGCAAAACACATTGTTGGAGTGTCAGAATGCATAGATAGAAGGCAAATAAGCGTTCCATGGCTTTATTTCGCTTAGTTGCTTACTCTTGAGTAGAACTGCATATTCACTCCAGGAATACGCACCTATGTCAAATGAGTCAAATTGAAGCAAAACACATTGTTGGAGTGTCAGAATGCATAGATAGAAGGCAAATAAGCGTTCCATGGCTTTATTTCGCTTAGTTGCTTACTCTTGAGTAGAACTGCATGCTCACTCGAGGAAAAAAGCACCTTTGTAAAATGAGTCAAATTGAAGCAAAACACATTGTTGGAGTGTCAGAATGCATAGATAGAAGGCAAATAAGCGTTCCATGGCTTTATTTCGCTTAGTTGCTTACTCTTGAGTAGAACTGCATATTCACTCCAGGAATAAGCACCTTTGTCAAATGAGTCAAATTGAAGCAAAACACATTGTTGGAGTGTCAAAATGCATAGATAGAAGGCAAATAAGCGTTCCATGGCTTTATTTCGCTTAGTTGCTTACTCTTGAGTAGAACTGCATATTCACTCCAGGAATACGCACCTTTGTAAAATGAGTCAAATTGAAGCAGAACACATTGTTGGAGTGTCAGAATGCAAAGATAGAAGGCAAATAAGCGTTCCATGGCTTTATTTCGCTTAGTTGCTTACTCTTGAGTAGAACTGCATATTCACTCCAGGAATAAGCACCTTTGTCAAATGAGTCAAATTGAAGCAAAACACATTGTTGGAGTGTCAAAATGCATAGATAGAAGGCAAATAAGCGTTCCATGGCTTTATTTCGCTTAGTTGCTTACTCTTGAGTAGAACTGCATATTCACTCCAGGAATAAGCACCTTTGTAAAATGAGTCAAATTGAAGCAAAACACATTGTTGGAGTGTCAGAATGCATAGATAGAAGGCAAATAAGCGTTCCATGGCTTTATTTCGCTTAGTTGCTTACTCTTGAGTAGAACTGCATATTCACTCCAGGAATAAGCACATTTGTCAAATGAGTCAAATTGAAGCAAAACACATTGTTGGAGTGTCAGAATGCATAGATAGAAGGCAAATAAGCGTTCCATGGCTTTATTTCGCTTAGTTGCTTACTCTTGAGTAGAACTGCATATTCACTCCAGGAATAAGCACCTTTGTAAAATGAGTCAAATTGAAGCAAAACACATTGTTGGAGTGTCAGAATGCATAGATAGAAGGCAAATAAGCGTTCCATGGCTTTATTTCGCTTAGTTGCTTACTCTTGAGTAGAACTGCATATTCACTCCAGGAATAAGCACCTTTGTCAAATGAGTCAAATTGAAGCAAAACACATTGTTGGAGTGTCAGAATGCATAGATAGAAGGCAAATAAGCGTTCCATGGCTTTATTTCGCTTAGTTGCTTACTCTTGAGTAGAACTGCATATTCACTCCAGGAATAAGCACCTTTGTCAAATGAGTCAAATTGAAGCAGAATACATTGTTGGAGTGTCAGGATGCATAGATAGAAGGCAAATAAGCGTTCCATGGCTTTATTTCGCTTAGTTGCTTACTCTTGAGTAGAACTGCATATTCACTCCAGGAATAAGCACCTTTGTAAAATGAGTCAAATTGAAGCAAAACACATTGTTGGAGTGTCAGAATGCATAGAAAGAAGGCAAATAAGCCTTCCATGGCTTTATTTCGCTTAGTTGCTTACTCTTGAGTAGAACTGCATATTCACTCCAGGAATAAGCACCTTTCTAAAATGAGTCAAATTGAAGCAGAACACATTGTTGGAGTGTCAGAATGCATAGATCGATGGCAAATAAGCGTTCCATGGCTTTATTTCGCTTAGTTGCTTACTCTTGAGTAGAACTGCATATTCACTCCAGGAATAAGCACCTTTCTAAAATGAGTCAAATTGAAGCAGAACACATTGTTGGAGTGTCAGAATGCATAGATAGAAGGCAAATAAGCGTTCCATGGCTTTATTTCGCTTAGTTGCTTACTCTTGAGTAGAACTGCATGCTCACTCGAGGAAAAAAGCACCTTTGTAAAATGAGTCAAATTGAAGCAAAACACATTGTTGGAGTGTCAGAATGCATAGAAAGAAGGCAAATAAGCGTTCCATGGCTTTATTTCGCTTAGTTGCTTACTCTGGAGTAGAACTGCTTATTCACTCCAGGAATAAGCACATTTGTCAAATGAGTCAAATTGAAGCAAAACACATTGTTGGAGTGTCAGAATGCATAGATAGAAGGCAAATAAGCGTTCCATGGCTTTATTTCGCTTAGTTGCTTACTCTTGAGTAGAACTGCATATTCACTCCAGGAATACGCACCTATGTCAAATGAGTCAAATTGAAGCAAAACACATTGTTGGAGTGTCAGAATGCATAGATAGAAGGCAAATAAGCGTTCCATGGCTTTATTTCGCTTAGTTGCTTACTCTTGAGTAGAACTGCATGCTCACTCGAGGAAAAAAGCACCTTTGTAAAATGAGTCAAATTGAAGCAAAACACATTGTTGGAGTGTCAGAATGCATAGATAGAAGGCAAATAAGCGTTCCATGGCTTTATTTCGCTTAGTTGCTTACTCTTGAGTAGAACTGCATATTCACTCCAGGAATAAGCACATTTGTCAAATGAGTCAAATTGAAGCAAAACACATTGTTGGAGTGTCAGAATGCATAGATAGAAGGCAAATAAGCGTTCCATGGCTTTATTTCGCTTAGTTGCTTACTCTTGAGTAGAACTGCATATTCACTCCAGGAATAAGCACATTTGTCAAATGAGTCAAATTGAAGCAAAACACATTGTTGGAGTGTCAGAATGCATAGATAGAAGGCAAATAAGCGTTCCATGGCTTTATTTCGCTTAGTTGCTTACTCTTGAGTAGAACTGCATATTCACTCCAGGAATACGCAGCTATGTCAAATGAGTCAAATTGAAGCAAAACACATTGTTGGAGTGTCAGAATGCATAGATAGAAGGCAAATAAGCGTTCCATGGCTTTATTTCGCTTCGTTGCTTACTCTTGAGTAGAACTGCATGCTCACTCGAGGAAAAAAGCACCTTTGTAAAATGAGTCAAATTGAAGCAAAACACATTGTTGGAGTGTCAGAATGCATAGAAAGAAGGCAAATAAGCGTTCCATGGCTTTATTTCGCTTAGTTGCTTACTCTTGAGTAGAACTGCATATTCACTCCAGGAATAAGCACCTTTGTCAAATGAGTCAAATTGAAGCAAAACACATTGTTGGAGTGTCAAAATGCATAGAAAGAAGGCAAATAAGCGTTCCATGGCTTTATTTCGCTTAGTTGCTTACTCTTGAGTAGAACTGCATATTCACTCCAGGAATAAGCACCTTTGTAAAATGAGTCAAACTGAAGCAAAACACATTGTTGGAGTGTCAGAATGCATAGATAGAAGGCAAATAAGCGTTCCATGGCTTTATTTCGCTTAGTTGCTTACTCTTGAGTAGAACTGCATATTCACTCCAGGAATAAGCACATTTGTCAAATGAGTCAAATTGAAGCAAAACACATTGTTGGAGTGTCAGAATGCATAGATAGAAGGCAAATAAGCGTTCCATGGCTTTATTTCGCTTAGTTGCTTACTCTTGAGTAGAACTGCATATTCACTCCAGGAATAAGCACCTTTGTCAAATGAGTCAAACTGAAGCAAAACACATTGTTGGAGTGTCAGAATGCATAGATAGAAGGCAAATAAGCGTTCCATGGCTTTATTTCGCTTAGTTGCTTACTCTTGAGTAGAACTGCATATTCACTCCAGGAATAAGCACATTTGTCAAATGAGTCAAATTGAAGCAAAACACATTGTTGGAGTGTCAGAATGCATAGATAGAAGGCAAATAAGCGTTCCATGGCTTTATTTCGCTTAGTTGCTTACTCTTGAGTAGAACTGCATGCTCACTCGAGGAAAAAAGCACCTTTGTAAAATGAGTCAAATTGAAGCAAAACACATTGTTGGAGTGTCAGAATGCATAGAAAGAAGGCAAATAAGCGTTCCATGGCTTTATTTCGCTTAGTTGCTTACTCTTGAGTAGAACTGCATATTCACTCCAGGAATAAGCACCTTTGTCAAATGAGTCAAATTGAAGCAAAACACATTGTTGGAGTGTCAAAATGCATAGATAGAAGGCAAATAAGCGTTCCATGGCTTTATTTCGCTTAGTTGCTTACTCTTGAGTAGAACTGCATATTCACTCCAGGAATACGCACCTTTGTAAAATGAGTCAAATTGAAGCAGAACACATTGTTGGAGTGTCAGAATGCAAAGATAGAAGGCAAATAAGCGTTCCATGGCTTTATTTCGCTTAGTTGCTTACTCTTGAGTAGAACTGCATGCTCACTCGAGGAAAAAAGCACCTTTGTAAAATGAGTCAAATTGAAGCAAAACACATTGTTGGAGTGTCAGAATGCATAGAAAGAAGGCAAATAAGCGTTCCATGGCTTTATTTCGCTTAGTTGCTTACTCTTGAGTAGAACTGCATATTCACTCCAGGAATAAGCACCTTTGTCAAATGAGTCAAATTGAAGCAAAACACATTGTTGGAGTGTCAAAATGCATAGATAGAAGGCAAATAAGGGTTCCATGGCTTTATTTCGCTTAGTTGCTTACTCTTGAGTAGAACTGCATATTCACTCCAGGAATACGCACCTTTGTAAAATGAGTCAAATTGAAGCAGAACACATTGTTGGAGTGTCAGAATGCAAAGATAGAAGGCAAATAAGCGTTCCATGGCTTTATTTCGCTTAGTTGCTTACTCTTGAGTAGAACTGCATATTCACTCCAGGAATAAGCACCTTTGTAAAATGAGTCAAATTGAAGCAAAACACATTGTTGGAGTGTCAGAATGCATAGATAGAAGGCAAATAAGCGTTCCATGGCTTTATTTCGCTTAGTTGCTTACTCTTGAGTAGAACTGCATATTCACTCCAGGAATACGCACCTTTGTAAAATGAGTCAAATTGAAGCAGAACACATTGTTGGAGTGTCAGAATGCAAAGATAGAAGGCAAATAAGCGTTCCATGGCTTTATTTCGCTTAGTTGCTTACTCTTGAGTAGAACTGCATATTCACTCCAGGAATAAGCACATTTGTCAAATGAGTCAAATTGAAGCAAAACACATTGTTGGAGTGTCAGAATGCATAGATAGAAGGCAAATAAGCGTTCCATGGCTTTATTTCGCTTAGTTGCTTACTCTTGAGTAGAACTGCATATTCACTCCAGGAATAAGCACCTTTGTCAAATGAGTCAAACTGAAGCAAAACACATTGTTGGAGTGTCAGAATGCATAGATAGAAGGCAAATAAGCGTTCCATGGCTTTATTTCGCTTAGTTGCTTACTCTTGAGTAGAACTGCATATTCACTCCAGGAATAAGCACATTTGTCAAATGAGTCAAATTGAAGCAAAACACATTGTTGGAGTGTCAGAATGCATAGATAGAAGGCAAATAAGCGTTCCATGGCTTTATTTCGCTTAGTTGCTTACTCTTGAGTAGAACTGCATGCTCACTCGAGGAAAAAAGCACCTTTGTAAAATGAGTCAAATTGAAGCAAAACACATTGTTGGAGTGTCAGAATGCATAGAAAGAAGGCAAATAAGCGTTCCATGGCTTTATTTCGCTTAGTTGCTTACTCTTGAGTAGAACTGCATATTCACTCCAGGAATAAGCACCTTTGTCAAATGAGTCAAATTGAAGCAAAACACATTGTTGGAGTGTCAAAATGCATAGATAGAAGGCAAATAAGCGTTCCATGGCTTTATTTCGCTTAGTTGCTTACTCTTGAGTAGAACTGCATATTCACTCCAGGAATACGCACCTTTGTAAAATGAGTCAAATTGAAGCAGAACACATTGTTGGAGTGTCAGAATGCAAAGATAGAAGGCAAATAAGCGTTCCATGGCTTTATTTCGCTTAATTGCTTACTCTTGAGTAGAACTGCATGCTCACTCGAGGAAAAAAGCACCTTTGTAAAATGAGTCAAATTGAAGCAAAACACATTGTTGGAGTGTCAGAATGCATAGAAAGAAGGCAAATAAGCGTTCCATGGCTTTATTTCGCTTAGTTGCTTACTCTTGAGTAGAACTGCATATTCACTCCAGGAATAAGCACCTTTGTCAAATGAGTCAAATTGAAGCAAAACACATTGTTGGAGTGTCAAAATGCATAGATAGAAGGCAAATAAGGGTTCCATGGCTTTATTTCGCTTAGTTGCTTACTCTTGAGTAGAACTGCATATTCACTCCAGGAATAAGCACCTTTGTAAAATGAGTCAAATTGAAGCAAAACACATTGTTGGAGTGTCAGAATGCATAGATAGAAGGCAAATAAGCGTTCCATGGCTTTATTTCGCTTAGTTGCTTACTCTTGAGTAGAACTGCATATTCACTCCAGGAATACGCACCTTTGTCAAATGAGTCAAATTGAAGCAGAACACATTGTTGGAGTGTCAGAATGCAAAGATAGAAGGCAAATAAGCGTTCCATGGCTTTATTTCGCTTAGTTGCTTACTCTTGAGTAGAACTGCATATTCACTCCAGGAATAAGCACCTTTGTAAAATGAGTCAAATTGAAGCAAAACACATTGTTGGAGTGTCAGAATGCATAGATAGAAGGCAAATAAGCGTTCCATGGCTTTATTTCGCTTAGTTGCTTACTCTTGAGTAGAACTGCATATTCACTCCAGGAATACGCACCTATGTCAAATGAGTCAAATTGAAGCAAAACACATTGTTGGAGTGTCAGAATGCATAGATAGAAGGCAAATAAGCGTTCCATGGCTTTATTTCGCTTAGTTGCTTACTCTTGAGTAGAACTGCATGCTCACTCGAGGAAAAAAGCACCTTTGTAAAATGAGTCAAATTGAAGCAAAACACATTGTTGGAGTGTCAGAATGCATAGAAAGAAGGCAAATAAGCGTTCCATGGCTTTATTTCGCTTAGTTGCTTACTCTTGAGTAGAACTGCATATTCACTCCAGGAATAAGCACCTTTGTCAAATGAGTCAAATTGAAGCAAAACACATTGTTGGAGTGTCAAAATGCATAGATAGAAGGCAAATAAGCGTTCCATGGCTTTATTTCGCTTAGTTGCTTACTCTTGAGTAGAACTGCATATTCACTCCAGGAATAAGCACCTTTGTCAAATGAGTCAAACTGAAGCAAAACACATTGTTGGAGTGTCAGAATGCATAGATAGAAGGCAAATAAGCGTTCCATGGCTTTATTTCGCTTAGTTGCTTACTCTTGAGTAGAACTGCATATTCACTCCAGGAATAAGCACATTTGTCAAATGAGTCAAATTGAAGCAAAACACATTGTTGGAGTGTCAGAATGCATAGATAGAAGGCAAATAAGCGTTCCATGGCTTTATTTCGCTTAGTTGCTTACTCTTGAGTAGAACTGCATATTCACTCCAGGAATAAGCACCTTTGTCAAATGAGTCAAATTGAAGCAAAACACATTGTTGGAGTGTCAAAATGCATAGATAGAAGGCAAATAAGCGTTCCATGGCTTTATTTCGCTTAGTTGCTTACTCTTGAGTAGAACTGCATATTCACTCCAGGAATACGCACCTTTGTAAAATGAGTCAAATTGAAGCAGAACACATTGTTGGAGTGTCAGAATGCAAAGATAGAAGGCAAATAAGCGTTCCATGGCTTTATTTCGCTTAGTTGCTTACTCTTGAGTAGAACTGCATGCTCACTCGAGGAAAAAAGCACCTTTGTAAAATGAGTCAAATTGAAGCAAAACACATTGTTGGAGTGTCAGAATGCATAGAAAGAAGGCAAATAAGCGTTCCATGGCTTTATTTCGCTTAGTTGCTTACTCTTGAGTAGAACTGCATATTCACTCCAGGAATAAGCACCTTTGTCAAATGAGTCAAATTGAAGCAAAACACATTGTTGGAGTGTCAAAATGCATAGATAGAAGGCAAATAAGCGTTCCATGGCTTTATTTCGCTTAGTTGCTGACTCTTGAGTAGAACTGCATATTCACTCCAGGAATACGCACCTTTGTAAAATGAGTCAAATTGAAGCAGAACACATTGTTGGAGTGTCAGAATGCAAAGATAGAAGGCAAATAAGCGTTCCATGGCTTTATTTCGCTTAGTTGCTTACTCTTGAGTAGAACTGCATATTCACTCCAGGAATAAGCACCTTTGTAAAATGAGTCAAATTGAAGCAAAACACATTGTTGGAGTGTCAGAATGCATAGATAGAAGGCAAATAAGCGTTCCATGGCTTTATTTCGCTTAGTTGCTTACTCTTGAGTAGAACTGCATATTCACTCCAGGAATACGCACCTTTGTAAAATGAGTCAAATTGAAGCAGAACACATTGTTGGAGTGTCAGAATGCAAAGATAGAAGGCAAATAAGCGTTCCATGGCTTTATTTCGCTTAGTTGCTTACTCTTGAGTAGAACTGCATATTCACTCCAGGAATAAGCACCTTTGTAAAATGAGTCAAATTGAAGCAAAACACATTGTTGGAGTGTCAGAATGCATAGATAGAAGGCAAATAAGCGTTCCATGGCTTTATTTCGCTTAGTTGCTTACTCTTGAGTAGAACTGCATATTCACTCCAGGAATAAGCACATTTGTCAAATGAGTCAAATTGAAGCAAAACACATTGTTGGAGTGTCAGAATGCATAGATAGAAGGCAAATAAGCGTTCCATGGCTTTATTTCGCTTAGTTGCTTACTCTTGAGTAGAACTGCATATTCACTCCAGGAATAAGCACATTTGTAAAATGAGTCAAATTGAAGCAGAACACATTGTTGGAGTGTCAGAATGCATAGATAGAAGGCAAATAAGCGTTCCATGGCTTTATTTCGCTTAGTTGCTTACTCTTGAGTAGAACTGCATATTCACTCCAGGAATACGCACCTATGTCAAATGAGTCAAATTGAAGCAAAACACATTGTTGGAGTGTCAGAATGCATAGATAGAAGGCAAATAAGCGTTCCATGGCTTTGTTTCGCTTAGTTGCTTACTCTTGAGTAGAACTGCATGCTCACTCGAGGAAAAAAGCACCTTTGTAAAATGAGTCAAATTGAAGCAAAACACATTGTTGGAGTGTCAGAATGCATAGAAAGAAGGCAAATAAGCGTTCCATGGCTTTATTTCGCTTAGTTGCTTACTCTTGAGTAGAACTGCATATTCACTCCAGGAATAAGCACCTTTGTCAAATGAGTCAAATTGAAGCAAAACACATTGTTGGAGTGTCAAAATGCATAGATAGAAGGCAAATAAGCGTTCCATGGCTTTATTTCGCTTAGTTGCTTACTCTTGAGTAGAACTGCATATTCACTCCAGGAATACGCACCTTTGTAAAATGAGTCAAATTGAAGCAGAACACATTGTTGGAGTGTCAGAATGCAAAGATAGAAGGCAAATAAGCGTTCCATGGCTTTATTTCGCTTAGTTGCTTACTCTTGAGTAGAACTGCATGCTCACTCGAGGAAAAAAGCACCTTTGTAAAATGAGTCAAATTGAAGCAAAACACATTGTTGGAGTGTCAGAATGCATAGAAAGAAGGCAAATAAGCGTTCCATGGCTTTATTTCGCTTAGTTGCTTACTCTTGAGTAGAACTGCATATTCACTCCAGGAATAAGCACCTTTGTCAAATGAGTCAAATTGAAGCAAAACACATTGTTGGAGTGTCAAAATGCATAGATAGAAGGCAAATAAGCGTTCCATGGCTTTATTTCGCTTAGTTGCTTACTCTTGAGTAGAACTGCATATTCACTCCAGGAATACGCACCTTTGTAAAATGAGTCAAATTGAAGCAGAACACATTGTTGGAGTGTCAGAATGCAAAGATAGAAGGCAAATAAGCGTTCCATGGCTTTATTTCGCTTAGTTGCTTACTCTTGAGTAGAACTGCATATTCACTCCAGGAATAAGCACCTTTGTAAAATGAGTCAAATTGAAGCAAAACACATTGTTGGAGTGTCAGAATGCATAGATAGAAGGCAAATAAGCGTTCCATGGCTTTATTTCGCTTAGTTGCTTACTCTTGAGTAGAACTGCATATTCACTCCAGGAATACGCACCTTTGTAAAATGAGTCAAATTGAAGCAGAACACATTGTTGGAGTGTCAGAATGCAAAGATAGAAGGCAAATAAGCGTTCCATGGCTTTATTTCGCTTAGTTGCTTACTCTTGAGTAGAACTGCATATTCACTCCAAGAATAAGCACCTTTGTAAAATGAGTCAAATTGAAGCAAAACACATTGTTGGAGTGTCAGAATGCATAGATAGAAGGCAAATAAGCGTTCCATGGCTTTATTTCGCTTAGTTGCTTACTCTTGAGTAGAACTGCATATTCACTCCAGGAATAAGCACATTTGTCAAATGAGTCAAATTGAAGCAAAACACATTGTTGGAGTGTCAGAATGCATAGATAGAAGGCAAATAAGCGTTCCATGGCTTTATTTCGCTTAGTTGCTTACTCTTGAGTAGAACTGCATATTCACTCCAGGAATAAGCACATTTGTCAAATGAGTCAAATTGAAGCAAAACACATTGTTGGAGTGTCAGAATGCATAGATAGGAGGCAAATAAGCGTTCCATGGCTTTATTTCGCTTAGTTGCTTACTCTTGAGTAGAACTGCATATTCACTCCAGGAATACGCACCTATGTCAACTGAGTCAAATTGAAGCAAAACACATTGTTGGAGTGTCAGAATGCATAGATAGAAGGCAAATAAGCGTTCCATGGCTTTATTTCGCTTAGTTGCTTACTCTTGAGTAGAACTGCATGCTCACTCGAGGAAAAAAGCACCTTTGTAAAATGAGTCAAATTGAAGCAAAACACATTGTTGGAGTGTCAGAATGCATAGATAGAAGGCAAATAAGCGTTCCATGGCTTTATTTCGCTTAGTTGCTTACTCTTGAGTAGAACTGCATATTCACTCCAGGAATAAGCACCTTTGTCAAATGAGTCAAATTGAAGCAAAACACATTGTTGGAGTGTCAAAATGCATAGATAGAAGGCAAATAAGCGTTCCATGGCTTTATTTCGCTTAGTTGCTTACTCTTGAGTAGAACTGCATATTCACTCCAGGAATAAGCACATTTGTCAAATGAGTCAAATTGAAGCAAAACACATTGTTGGAGTGTCAGAATGCATAGATAGAAGGCAAATAAGCGTTCCATGGCTTTATTTCGCTTAGTTGCTTACTCTTGAGTAGAACTGCATATTCACTCCAGGAATACGCACCTATGTCAAATGAGTCAAATTGAAGCAAAACACATTGTTGGAGTGTCAGAATGCATAGATAGAAGGCAAATAAGCGTTCCATGGCTTTATTTCGCTTAGTTGCTTACTCTTGAGTAGAACTGCATGCTCACTCGAGGAAAAAAGCACCTTTGTAAAATGAGTCAAATTGAAGCAAAACACATTGTTGGAGTGTCAGAATGCATAGATAGAAGGCAAATAAGCGTTCCATGGCTTTATTTCGCTTAGTTGCTTACTCTTGAGTAGAACTGCATATTCACTCCAGGAATAAGCACCTTTGTCAAATGAGTCAAATTGAAGCAAAACACATTGTTGGAGTGTCAAAATGCATAGATAGAAGGCAAATAATGTTCCATGGCTTTATTTCGCTTAGTTGCTTACTCTTGAGTAGAACTGCATATTCACTCCAGGAATACGCACCTTTGTAAAATGAGTCAAATTGAAGCAGAACACATTGTTGGAGTGTCAGAATGCAAAGATAGAAGGCAAATAAGCGTTCCATGGCTTTATTTCGCTTAGTTGCTTACTCTTGAGTAGAACTGCATATTCACTCCAGGAATAAGCACCTTTGTAAAATGAGTCAAATTGAAGCAAAACACATTGTTGGAGTGTCAGAATGCATAGATAGAAGGCAAATAAGCGTTCCATGGCTTTATTTCGCTTAGTTGCTTACTCTTGAGTAGAACTGCATATTCACTCCAGGAATAAGCACATTTGTCAAATGAGTCAAATTGAAGCAAAACACATTGTTGGAGTGTCAGAATGCATAGATAGAAGGCAAATAAGCGTTCCATGGCTTTATTTCGCTTAGTTGCTTACTCTTGAGTAGAACTCCATATTCACTCCAGGAATAAGCACATTTGTCAAATGAGTCAAATTGAAGCAAAACACATTGTTGGAGTGTCAGAATGCATAGATAGAAGGCAAATAAGCGTTCCATGGCTTTATTTCGCTTAGTTGCTTACTCTTGAGTAGAACTGCATATTCACTCCAGGAATAAGTACCTTTGTCAAATGAGTCAAATTGAAGCAGAACACATTGTTGGAGTGTCAGGATGCATAGATAGAAGGCAAATAAGCGTTCCATGGCTTTATTTCGCTTAGTTGCTTACTCTTGAGTAGAACTGCATATTCAGGAATACGCACCTATGTCAAATGAGTCAAATTGAAGCAAAACACATTTTTGGAGTGTCAGAATGCATAGATAGGAGGCAAATAAGCGTTCCATGGCTTTATTTCGCTTAGTTGCTTACTCTGGAGTAGAACTGCTTATTCACTCCAGGAATAAGCACATTTGTCAAATGAGTCAAATTGAAGCAAAACACATTGTTGGAGTGTCAGAATGCATAGAGAGAAGGCAAATAAGCGTTCCATGGCTTTATTTCGCTTAGTTGCTTACTCTTGAGTAGAACTGCATATTCACTCCAGGAATACGCACCTATGTCAAATGAGTCAAATTGAAGCAAAACACATTGTTGGAGTGTCAGAATGCATAGATAGAAGGCAAATAAGCGTTCCATGGCTTTATTTCGCTTAGTTGCTTACTCTTGAGTAGAACTGCATATTCACTCCAGGAATAAGCACCTTTGTCAAATGAGTCAAATTGAAGCAAAACACATTGTTGGAGTGTCAGAATGCATAGATAGAAGGCAAATAAGCGTTCCATGGCTTTATTTCGCTTAGTTGCTTACTCTTGAGTAGAACTGCATATTCACTCCAGGAATAAGCACCTTTGTCAAATGAGTCAAATTGAAGCAGAACACATTGTTGGAGTGTCAGGATGCATAGATAGAAGGCAAATAAGCGTTCCATGGCTTTATTTCGCTTAGTTGCTTACTCTTGAGTAGAACTGCATATTCACTCCAGGAATACGCACCTATGTCAAATGAGTCAAATTGAAGCAAAACACATTTTTGGAGTGTCAGAATGCATAGATAGGAGGCAAATAAGCGTTCCATGGCTTTATTTCGCTTAGTTGCTTACTCTGGAGTAGAACTGCTTATTCACTCCAGGAATAAGCACATTTGTCAAATGAGTCAAATTGAAGCAAAACACATTGTTGGAGTGTCAGAATGCATAGATAGAAGGCAAATAAGCGTTCCATGGCTTTATTTCGCTTAGTTGCTTACTCTTGAGTAGAACTGCATATTCACTCCAGGAATACGCACCTATGTCAAATGAGTCAAATTGAAGCAAAACACATTTTCGGAGTGTCAGAATGCATAGATAGAAGGCAAATAAGCGTTCCATGGCTTTATTTCGCTTAGTTGCTTACTCTTGAGTAGAACTGCATATTCACTCCAGGAATACGCACCTTTGTAAAATGAGTCAAATTGAAGCAGAACACATTGTTGGAGTGTCAGAATGCAAAGATAGAAGGCAAATAAGCGTTCCATGGCTTTATTTCGCTTAGTTGCTTACTCTTGAGTAGAACTGCATATTCACTCCAGGAATAAGCACCTTTGTAAAATGAGTCAAATTGAAGCAAAACACATTGTTGGAGTGTCAGAATGCATAGATAGAAGGCAAATAAGCGTTCCATGGCTTTATTTCGCTTAGTTGCTTACTCTTGAGTAGAACTGCATATTCACTCCAGGAATAAGCACATTTGTCAAATGAGTCAAATTGAAGCAAAACACATTGTTGGAGTGTCAGAATGCATAGATAGAAGGCAAATAAGCGTTCCATGGCTTTATTTCGCTTAGTTGCTTACTCTTGAGTAGAACTGCATATTCACTCCAGGAATAAGCACATTTGTCAAATGAGTCAAATTGAAGCAAAACACATTGTTGGAGTGTCAGAATGCATAGATAGAAGGCAAATAAGCGTTCCATGGCTTTATTTCGCTTAGTTGCTTACTCTTGAGTAGAACTGCATATTCACTCCAGGAATAAGTACCTTTGTCAAATGAGTCAAATTGAAGCAGAACACATTGTTGGAGTGTCAGGATGCATAGATAGAAGGCAAATAAGCGTTCCATGGCTTTATTTCGCTTAGTTGCTTACTCTTGAGTAGAACTGCATATTCACTCCAGGAATACGCACCTATGTCAAATGAGTCAAATTGAAGCAAAACACATTTTTGGAGTGTCAGAATGCATAGATAGGAGGCAAATAAGCGTTCCATGGCTTTATTTCGCTTAGTTGCTTACTCTGGAGTAGAACTGCTTATTCACTCCAGGAATAAGCACATTTGTCAAATGAGTCAAATTGAAGCAAATCACATTGTTGGAGTGTCAGAATGCATAGATAGAAGGCAAATAAGCGTTCCATGGCTTTATTTCGCTTAGTTGCTTACTCTTGAGTAGAACTGCATATTCACTCCAGGAATACGCACCTATGTCAAATGAGTCAAATTGAAGCAAAACACATTTTTGGAGTGTCAGAATGCATAGATAGAAGGCAAATAAGCGTTCCATGGCTTTATTTCGCTTAGTTGCTTACTCTTGAGTAGAACTGCATATTCACTCCAGGAATAAGCACCTTTGTCAAATGAGTCAAATTGAAGCAAAACACATTGTTGGAGTGTCAGAATGCATAGATAGAAGGCAAATAAGCGTTCCATGGCTTTATTTCGCTTAGTTGCTTACTCTTGAGTAGAACTGCATATTCACTCCAGGAATAAGCACCTTTGTCAAATGAGTCAAATTGAAGCAGAACACATTGTTGGAGTGTCAGGATGCATAGATAGAAGGCAAATAAGCGTTCCATGGCTTTATTTCGCTTAGTTGCTTACTCTTGAGTAGAACTGCATATTCACTCCAGGAATACGCACCTATGTCAAATGAGTCAAATTGAAGCAAAACACATTTTTGGAGTGTCAGAATGCATAGATAGGAGGCAAATAAGCGTTCCATGGCTTTATTTCGCTTAGTTGCTTACTCTGGAGTAGAACTGCTTATTCACTCCAGGAATAAGCACATTTGTCAAATGAGTCAAATTGAAGCAAAACACATTGTTGGAGTGTCAGAATGCATAGATAGAAGGCAAATAAGCGTTCCATGGCTTTATTTCGCTTAGTTGCTTACTCTTGAGTAGAACTGCATATTCACTCCAGGAATACGCACCTATGTCAAATGAGTCAAATTGAAGCAAAACACATTTTCGGAGTGTCAGAATGCATAGATAGAAGGCAAATAAGCGTTCCATGGCTTTATTTCGCTTAGTTGCTTACTCTTGAGTAGAACTGCATATTCACTCCAGGAATAAGCACCTTTGTCAAATGAGTCAAATTGAAGCAAAACACATTGTTGGAGTGTCAGAATGCATAGATAGAAGGCAAATAAGCGTTCCATGGCTTTATTTCGCTTAGTTGCTTACTCTTGAGTAGAACTGCATATTCACTCCAGGAATAAGCACCTTTGTAAAATGAGTCAAATTGAAGCAAAACACATTGTTGGAGTGTCAGAATGCATAGATAGAAGGCAAATAAGCGTTACATGGCTTTATTTCGCTTAGTTGCTTACTCTTGAGTAGAACTGCATATTCACTCCAGGAATAAGCACATTTGTCAAATGAGTCAAATTGAAGCAAAACACATTGTTGGAGTGTCAGAATGCATAGATAGAAGGCAAATAAGCGTTCCATGGCTTTATTTCGCTTAGTTGCTTACTCTTGAGTAGAACTGCATATTCACTCCAGGAATACGCACCTATGTCAAATGAGTCAAATTGAAGCAAAACACATTGTTGGAGTGTCAGAATGCATAGATAGAAGGCAAATAAGCGTTCCATGGCTTTATTTCGCTTAGTTGCTTACTCTTGAGTAGAACTGCATGCTCACTCGAGGAAAAAAGCACCTTTGTAAAATGAGTCAAATTGAAGCAAAACACATTGTTGGAGTGTCAGAATGCATAGATAGAAGGCAAATAAGCGTTCCATGGCTTTATTTCGCTTAGTTGCTTACTCTTGAGTAGAACTGCATATTCACTCCAGGAATAAGCACCTTTATCAAATGAGTCAAATTGAAGCAGAACACATTGTTGGAGTGTCAGAATGCATAGATAGGAGGCAAATAAGCGTTCCATGGCTTTATTTCGCTTAGTTGCTTACTCTGGAGCAGAACTGCTTATTCACTCCAGGAATAAGCACATTTGTCAAATGAGTCAAATTGAAGCAAAACACATTGTTGGAGTGTCAGAATGCATAGATAGAAGGCAAATAAGCGTTCCATGGCTTTATTTCGCTTAGTTGCTTACTCTTGAGTAGAACTGCATATTCACTCCAGGAATACGCACCTATGTCAAATGAGTCAAATTGAAGCAAAACACATTGTTGGAGTGTTAGAATGCATAGATAGAAGGCAAATAAGCGTTCCATGGCTTTATTTCGCTTAGTTGCTTACTCTTGAGTAGAACTGCATATTCACTCCAGGAATACGCACCTATGTCAAATGAGTCAAATTGAAGCAAAACACATTGTTGGAGTGTCAGAATGCATAGATAGAAGGCAAATAAGCGTTCCATGGCTTTATTTCGCTTAGTTGCTTACTCTTGAGTAGAACTGCATATTCACTCCAGGAATAAGCACCTTTGTCAAATGAGTCAAATTGAAGCAAAACACATTGTTGGAGTGTCAGAATGCATAGATAGAAGGCAAATAAGCGTTCCATGGCTTTATTTCGCTTAGTTGCTTACTCTTGAGTAGAACTGCATATTCACTCCAGGAATAAGCACCTTTGTCAAATGAGTCAAATTGAAGCAGAACACATTTTTGGAGTGTCAGAATGCATAGATAGGAGGCAAATAAGCGTTCCATGGCTTTATTTCGCTTAGTTGCTTACTCTGGAGTAGAACTGCTTATTCACTCCAGGAATAAGCACATTTGTCAAATGAGTCAAATTGAAGCAAAACACATTGTTGGAGTGTCAGAATGCATAGATAGAAGGCAAATAAGCGTTCCATGGCTTTATTTCGCTTAGTTGCTTACTCTTGAGTAGAACTGCATATTCACTCCAGGAATACGCACCTATGTCAAATGAGTCAAATTGAAGCAAAACACATTTTCGGAGTGTCAGAATGCATAGATAGAAGGCAAATAAGCGTTCCATGGCTTTATTTCGCTTAGTTGCTTACTCTTGAGTAGAACTGCATATTCACTCCAGGAATAAGCACCTTTGTCAAATGAGTCAAATTGAAGCAAAACACATTGTTGGAGTGTCAAAATGCATAGATAGAAGGCAAATAAGCGTTCCATGGCTTTATTTCGCTTAGTTGCTTACTCTTGAGTAGAACTGCATATTCACTCCAGGAATACGCACCTTTGTAAAATGAGTCAAATTGAAGCAGAACACATTGTTGGAGTGTCAGAATGCCAAGATAGAAGGCAAATAAGCGTTCCATGGCTTTATTTCGCTTAGTTGCTTACTCTTGAGTAGAACTGCATATTCACTCCAGGAATAAGCACCTTTGTCAAATGAGTCAAATTGAAGCAAAACACATTGTTGGAGTGTCAGAATGCATAGATAGAAGGCAAATAAGCGTTGCATGGCTTTATTTCGCTTAGTTGCTTACTCTTGAGTAGAACTGCATATTCACTCCAGGAATAAGCACATTTGTCAAATGAGTCAAATTGAAGCAAAACACATTGTTGGAGTGTCAGAATGCATAGATAGAAGGCAAATAAGCGTTCCATGGCTTTATTTCGCTTAGTTGCTTACTCTTGAGTAGAACTGCATATTCACTCCAGGAATAAGCACATTTGTCAAATGAGTCAAATTGAAGCAAAACACATTGTTGGAGTGTCAGAATGCATAGATAGAAGGCAAATAAGCGTTCCATGGCTTTATTTCGCTTAGTTGCTTACTCTTGAGTAGAACTGCATATTCACTCCAGGAATAAGTACCTTTGTCAAATGAGTCAAATTGAAGCAGAACACATTGTTGGAGTGTCAGGATGCATAGATAGAAGGCAAATAAGCGTTCCATGGCTTTATTTCGCTTAGTTGCTTACTCTTGAGTAGAACTGCATATTCACTCCAGGAATACGCACCTATGTCAAATGAGTCAAATTGAAGCAAAACACATTTTTGGAGTGTCAGAATGCATAGATAGGAGGCAAATAAGCGTTCCATGGCTTTATTTCGCTTAGTTGCTTACTCTGGAGTAGAACTGCTTATTCACTCCAGGAATAAGCACATTTGTCAAATGAGTCAAATTGAAGCAAATCACATTGTTGGAGTGTCAGAATGCATAGATAGAAGGCAAATAAGCGTTCCATGGCTTTATTTCGCTTAGTTGCTTACTCTTGAGTAGAACTGCATATTCACTCCAGGAATACGCACCTATGTCAAATGAGTCAAATTGAAGCAAAACACATTTTTGGAGTGTCAGAATGCATAGATAGAAGGCAAATAAGCGTTCCATGGCTTTATTTCGCTTAGTTGCTTACTCTTGAGTAGAACTGCATATTCACTCCAGGAATAAGCACCTTTGTCAAATGAGTCAAATTGAAGCAAAACACATTGTTGGAGTGTCAGAATGCATAGATAGAAGGCAAATAAGCGTTCCATGGCTTTATTTCGCTTAGTTGCTTACTCTTGAGTAGAACTGCATATTCACTCCAGGAATAAGCACCTTTGTCAAATGAGTCAAATTGAAGCAGAACACATTGTTGGAGTGTCAGGATGCATAGATAGAAGGCAAATAAGCGTTCCATGGCTTTATTTCGCTTAGTTGCTTACTCTTGAGTAGAACTGCATATTCACTCCAGGAATACGCACCTATGTCAAATGAGTCAAATTGAAGCAAAACACATTTTTGGAGTGTCAGAATGCATAGATAGGAGGCAAATAAGCGTTCCATGGCTTTATTTCGCTTAGTTGCTTACTCTGGAGTAGAACTGCTTATTCACTCCAGGAATAAGCACATTTGTCAAATGAGTCAAATTGAAGCAAAACACATTGTTGGAGTGTCAGAATGCATAGATAGAAGGCAAATAAGCGTTCCATGGCTTTATTTCGCTTAGTTGCTTACTCTTGAGTAGAACTGCATATTCACTCCAGGAATACGCACCTATGTCAAATGAGTCAAATTGAAGCAAAACACATTTTCGGAGTGTCAGAATGCATAGATAGAAGGCAAATAAGCGTTCCATGGCTTTATTTCGCTTAGTTGCTTACTCTTGAGTAGAACTGCATATTCACTCCAGGAATAAGCACCTTTGTCAAATGAGTCAAATTGAAGCAAAACACATTGTTGGAGTGTCAGAATGCATAGATAGAAGGCAAATAAGCGTTCCATGGCTTTATTTCGCTTAGTTGCTTACTCTTGAGTAGAACTGCATATTCACTCCAGGAATAAGCACCTTTGTAAAATGAATCAAATTGAAGCAAAACACATTGTTGGAGTGTCAGAATGCATAGATAGAAGGCAAATAAGCGTTACATGGCTTTATTTCGCTTAGTTGCTTACTCTTCAGTAGAACTGCATATTCACTCCAGGAATAAGCACATTTGTCAAATGAGTCAAATTGAAGCAAAACACATTGTTGGAGTGTCAGAATGCATAGATAGAAGGCAAATAAGCGTTCCATGGCTTTATTTCGCTTAGTTGCTTACTCTTGAGTAGAACTGCATATTCACTCCAGGAATACGCACCTATGTCAAATGAGTCAAATTGAAGCAAAACACATTGTTGGAGTGTCAGAATGCATAGATAGAAGGCAAATAAGCGTTCCATGGCTTTATTTCGCTTAGTTGCTTACTCTTGAGTAGAACTGCATGCTCACTCGAGGAAAAAAGCACCTTTGTAAAATGAGTCAAATTGAAGCAAAACACATTGTTGGAGTGTCAGAATGCATAGATAGAAGGCAAATAAGCGTTCCATGGCTTTATTTCGCTTAGTTGCTTACTCTTGAGTAGAACTGCATATTCACTCCAGGAATACGCACCTATGTCAAATGAGTCAAATTGAAGCAAAACACATTGTTGGAGTGTCAGAATGCATAGATAGAAGGCAAATAAGCGTTCCATGGCTTTATTTCGCTTAGTTGCTTACTCTTGAGTAGAACTGCATATTCACTCCAGGAATAAGCACCTTTGTCAAATGAGTCAAATTGAAGCAGAACACATTGTTGGAGTGTCAGAATGCATAGATAGGAGGCAAATAAGCGTTCCATGGCTTTATTTCGCTTAGTTGCTTACTCTGGAGCAGAACTGCTTATTCACTCCAGGAATAAGCACATTTGTCAAATGAGTCAAATTGAAGCAAAACACATTGTTGGAGTGTCAGAATGCATAGATAGAAGGCAAATAAGCGTTCCATGGCTTTATTTCGCTTAGTTGCTTACTCTTGAGTAGAACTGCATATTCACTCCAGGAATACGCACCTATGTCAAATGAGTCAAATTGAAGCAAAACACATTGTTGGAGTGTCAGAATGCATAGATAGAAGGCAAATAAGCGTTCCATGGCTTTATTTCGCTTAGTTGCTTACTCTTGAGTAGAACTGCATATTCACTCCAGGAATAAGCACCTTTGTCAAATGAGTCAAATTGAAGCAAAACACATTGTTGGAGTGTCAGAATGCATAGATAGAAGGCAAATAAGCGTTCCATGGCTTTATTTCGCTTAGTTGCTTACTCTTGAGTAGAACTGCATATTCACTCCAGGAATAAGCACCTTTGTCAAATGAGTCAAATTGAAGCAGAACACATTGTTGGAGTGTTAGGATGCATAGATAGAAGGCAAATAAGCGTTCCATGGCTTTATTTCGCTTAGTTGCTTACTCTTGAGTAGAACTGCATATTCACTCCAGGAATACGCACCTATGTCAAATGAGTCAAATTGAAGCAAAACACATTTTTGGAGTGTCAGAATGCATAGATAGGAGGCAAATAAGCGTTCCATGGCTTTATTTCGCTTAGTTGCTTACTCTGGAGTAGAACTGCTTATTCACTCCAGGAATAAGCACATTTGTCAAATGAGTCAAATTGAAGCAAAACACATTGTTGGAGTGTCAGAATGCATAGAAAGAAGGCAAATAAGCGTTCCATGGCTTTATTTCGCTTAGTTGCTTACTCTTGAGTAGAACTGCATATTCACTCCAGGAATAAGCACCTTTGTCAAATGAGTCAAATTGAAGCAAAACACATTGTTGGAGTGTCAAAATGCATAGATAGAAGGCAAATAAGCGTTCCATGGCTTTATTTCGCTTAGTTGCTTACTCTTGAGTAGAACTGCATATTCACTCCAGGAATACGCACCTTTGTCAAATGAGTCAAATTGAAGCAGAACACATTGTTGGAGTGTCAGAATGCAAAGATAGAAGGCAAATAAGCGTTCCATGGCTTTATTTCGCTTAGTTGCTTACTCTTGAGTAGAACTGCATATTCACTCCAGGAATACGCACCTATGTCAAATGAGTCAAATTGAAGCAAAACACATTGTTGGAGTGTCAGAATGCATAGATAGAAGGCAAATAAGCGTTCCATGGCTTTATTTCGCTTAGTTGCTTACTCTTGAGTAGAACTGCATGCTCACTCGAGGAAAAAAGCACCTTTGTAAAATGAGTCAAATTGAAGCAAAACACATTGTTGGAGTGTCAGAATGCATAGAAAGAAGGCAAATAAGCGTTCCATGGCTTTATTTTGCTTAGTTGCTTACTCTTGAGTAGAACTGCATATTCACTCCAGGAATAAGCACCTTTGTCAAATGAGTCAAATTGAAGCAAAACACATTGTTGGAGTGTCAAAATGCATAGATAGAAGGCAAATAAGCGTTCCATGGCTTTATTTCGCTTAGTTGCTTACTCTTGAGTAGAACTGCATATTCACTCCAGGAATACGCACCTTTGTAAAATGAGTCAAATTGAAGCAGAACACATTGTTGGGGTGTCAGAATGCAAAGATAGAAGGCAAATAAGCGTTCCATGGCTTTATTTCGCTTAGTTGCTTACTCTTGAGTAGAACTGCATATTCACTCCAGGAATAAGCACCTTTGTAAAATGAGTCAAATTGAAGCAAAACACATTGTTGGAGTGTCAGAATGCATAGATAGAAGGCAAATAAGCGTTCCATGGCTTTATTTCGCTTAGTTGCTTACTCTTGAGTAGAACTGCATATTCACTCCAGGAATAAGCACCTTTGTCAAATGAGTCAAATTGAAGCAAAACACATTGTTGGAGTGTCAGAATGCATAGATAGAAGGCAAATAAGCGTTCCATGGCTTTATTTCGCTTAGTTGCTTACTCTTGAGTAGAACTGCATATTCACTCCAGGAATAAGCACATTTGTCAAATGAGTCAAATTGAAGCAAAACACATTGTTGGAGTGTCAGAATGCATAGATAGAAGGCAAATAAGCGTTCCATGGCTTTATTTCGCTTAGTTGCTTACTCTGGAGTAGAACTGCTTATTCACTCCAGGAATAAGCACATTTGTCAAATGAGTCAAATTGAAGCAAAACACATTGTTGGAGTGTCAGAATGCATAGATAGAAGGCAAATAAGCGTTCCATGGCTTTATTTCGCTTAGTTGCTTACTCTTGAGTAGAACTGCATATTCACTCCAGGAATACGCACCTATGTCAAATGAGTCAAATTGAAGCAAAACACATTGTTGGAGTGTCAGAATGCATAGATAGAAGGCAAATAAGCGTTCCATGGCTTTATTTCGCTTAGTTGCTTACTCTTGAGTAGAACTGCATGCTCACTCGAGGAAAAAAGCACCTTTGTAAAATGAGTCAAATTGAAGCAAAACACATTGTTGGAGTGTCAGAATGCATAGAAAGAAGGCAAATAAGCGTTCCATGGCTTTATTTTGCTTAGTTGCTTACTCTTGAGTAGAACTGCATATTCACTCCAGGAATAAGCACCTTTGTCAAATGAGTCAAATTGAAGCAAAACACATTGTTGGAGTGTCAAAATGCATAGATAGAAGGCAAATAAGCGTTCCATGGCTTTATTTCGCTTAGTTGCTTACTCTTGAGTAGAACTGCATATTCACTCCAGGAATACGCACCTTTGTAAAATGAGTCAAATTGAAGCAGAACACATTGTTGGAGTGTCAGAATGCAAAGATAGAAGGCAAATAAGCGTTCCATGGCTTTATTTCGCTTAGTTGCTTACTCTTGAGTAGAACTGCATATTCACTCCAGGAATAAGCACCTTTGTAAAATGAGTCAAATTGAAGCAAAACACATTGTTGGAGTGTCAGAATGCATAGATAGAAGGCAAATAAGCGTTCCATGGCTTTATTTCGCTTAGTTGCTTACTCTTGAGTAGAACTGCATATTCACTCCAGGAATACGCACCTATGTCAAATGAGTCAAATTGAAGCAAAACACATTGTTGGAGTGTCAGAATGCATAGATAGAAGGCAAATAAGCGTTCCATGGCTTTATTTCGCTTAGTTGCTTACTCTTGAGTAGAACTGCATATTCACTCCAGGAATAAGCACATTTGTCAAATGAGTCAAATTGAAGCAAAACACATTGTTGGAGTGTCAGAATGCATAGATAGAAGGCAAATAAGCGTTCCATGGCTTTATTTCGCTTAGTTGCTTACTCTTGAGTAGAACTGCATATTCACTCCAGGAATAAGTACCTTTGTCAAATGAGTCAAATTGAAGCAGAACACATTGTTGGAGTGTCAGGATGCATAGATAGAAGGCAAATAAGCGTTCCATGGCTTTATTTCGCTTAGTTGCTTACTCTTGAGTAGAACTGCATATTCACTCCAGGAATACGCACCTATGTCAAATGAGTCAAATTGAAGCAAAACACATTTTTGGAGTGTCAGAATGCATAGATAGGAGGCAAATAAGCGTTCCATGGCTTTATTTCGCTTAGTTGCTTACTCTGGAGTAGAACTGCTTATTCACTCCAGGAATAAGCACATTTGTCAAATGAGTCAAATTGAAGCAAAACACATTGTTGGAGTGTCAGAATGCATAGATAGAAGGCAAATAAGCGTTCCATGGCTTTATTTCGCTTAGTTGCTTACTCTTGAGTAGAACTGCATATTCACTCCAGGAATACGCACCTATGTCAAATGAGTCAAATTGAAGCAAAACACATTGTTGGAGTGTCAGAATGCATAGATAGAAGGCAAATAAGCGTTCCATGGCTTTATTTCGCTTAGTTGCTTACTCTGGAGTAGAACTGCTTATTCACTCCAGGAATAAGCACATTTGTCAAATGAGTCAAATTGAAGCAAAACACATTGTTGGAGTGTCAGAATGCATAGATAGAAGGCAAATAAGCGTTCCATGGCTTTATTTCGCTTAGTTGCTTACTCTTGAGTAGAACTGCATATTCACTCCAGGAATACGCACCTATGTCAAATGAGTCAAATTGAAGCAAAACACATTGTTGGAGTGTCAGAATGCATAGATAGAAGGCAAATAAGCGTTCCATGGCTTTATTTCGCTTAGTTGCTTACTCTTGAGTAGAACTGC
Organism: Zootoca vivipara; assembly: GCF_963506605.1. NCBI lineage: Eukaryota > Metazoa > Chordata > Lepidosauria > Squamata > Lacertidae > Zootoca > Zootoca vivipara. The sequence continues at coordinate 2,167,117 of NC_083292.1, forward strand.
ATATTCACTCCAGGAATAAGCACCTTTGTCAAATGAGTCAAATTGAAGCAAAACACATTGTTGGAGTGTCAGAATGCATAGATAGAAGGCAAATAAGCGTTCCATGGCTTTATTTCGCTTAGTTGCTTACTCTTGAGTAGAACTGCATATTCACTCTAGGAATAAGCACCTTTGTCAAATGAGTCAAATTGAAGCAGAACACATTGTTGGAGTGTCAGGATGCATAGATAGAAGGCAAATAAGCGTTCCATGGCTTTATTTCGCTTAGTTGCTTACTCTTGAGTAGAACTGCATATTCACTCCAGGAATACGCACCTATGTCAAATGAGTCAAATTGAAGCAAAACACATTTTTGGAGTGTCAGAATGCATAGATAGGAGGCAAATAAGCGTTCCATGGCTTTATTTCGCTTAGTTGCTTACTCTGGAGTAGAACTGCTTATTCACTCCAGGAATAAGCACATTTGTCAAATGAGTCAAATTGAAGCAAAACACATTGTTGGAGTGTCAGAATGCATAGATAGAAGGCAAATAAGCGTTCCATGGCTTTATTTCGCTTAGTTGCTTACTCTTGAGTAGAACTGCATATTCACTCCAGGAATACGCACCTATGTCAAATGAGTCAAATTGAAGCAAAACACATTGTTGGAGTGTCAGAATGCATAGATAGAAGGCAAATAAGCGTTCCATGGCTTTATTTCGCTTAGTTGCTTACTCTTGAGTAGAACTGCATATTCACTCCAGGAATACGCACCTATGTCAAATGAGTCAAATTGAAGCAGAACACATTGTTGGAGTGTCAGGATGCATAGATAGAAGGCAAATAAGCGTTCCATGGCTTTATTTCGCTTAGTTGCTTACTCTTGAGTAGAACTGCATATTCACTCCAGGAATACGCACCTATGTCAAATGAGTCAAATTGAAGCAAAACACATTTTTGGAGTGTCAGAATGCATAGATAGGAGGCAAATAAGCGTTCCATGGCTTTATTTCGCTTAGTTGCTTACTCTGGAGTAGAACTGCTTATTCACTCCAGGAATAAGCACATTTGTCAAATGAGTCAAATTGAAGCAAAACACATTGTTGGAGTGTCAGAATGCATAGATAGAAGGCAAATAAGCGTTCCATGGCTTTATTTCGCTTAGTTGCTTACTCTTGAGTAGAACTGCATATTCACTCCAGGAATACGCACCTATGTCAAATGAGTCAAATTGAAGCAAAACACATTTTCGGAGTGTCAGAATGCATAGATAGAAGGCAAATAAGCGTTCCATGGCTTTATTTCGCTTAGTTGCTTACTCTTGAGTAGAACTGCATATTCACTCCAGGAATAAGCACCTTTGTCAAATGAGTCAAATTGAAGCAAAACACATTGTTGGAGTGTCAGAATGCATAGATAGAAGGCAAATAAGCGTTCCATGGCTTTATTTCGCTTAGTTGCTTACTCTTGAGTAGAACTGCATATTCACTCCAGGAATAAGCACCTTTGTCAAATGAGTCAAATTGAAGCAAAACACATTGTTGGAGTGTCAGAATGCATAGATAGAAGGCAAATAAGCGTTCCATGGCTTTATTTCGCTTAGTTGCTTACTCTTGAGTAGAACTGCATATTCACTCTAGGAATAAGCACCTTTGTCAAATGAGTCAAATTGAAGCAGAACACATTGTTGGAGTGTCAGGATGCATAGATAGAAGGCAAATAAGCGTTCCATGGCTTTATTTCGCTTAGTTGCTTACTCTTGAGTAGAACTGCATATTCACTCCAGGAATACGCACCTATGTCAAATGAGTCAAATTGAAGCAAAACACATTTTTGGAGTGTCAGAATGCATAGATAGGAGGCAAATAAGCGTTCCATGGCTTTATTTCGCTTAGTTGCTTACTCTGGAGTAGAACTGCTTATTCACTCCAGGAATAAGCACATTTGTCAAATGAGTCAAATTGAAGCAAAACACATTTTTGGAGTGTCAGAATGCATAGAAAGAAGGCAAATAAGCGTTCCATGGCTTTATTTCGCTTAGTTGCTTACTCTTGAGTAGAACTGCATATTCACTCCAGGAATAAGCACCTTTGTCAAATGAGTCAAATTGAAGCAAAACACATTGTTGGAGTGTCAAAATGCATAGATAGAAGGCAAATAAGCGTTCCATGGCTTTATTTCGCTTAGTTGCTTACTCTTGAGTAGAACTGCATATTCACTCCAGGAATAAGTACCTTTGTCAAATGAGTCAAATTGAAGCAGAACACATTGTTGGAGTGTCAGGATGCATAGATAGAAGGCAAATAAGCGTTACATGGCTTTATTTCGCTTAGTTGCTTACTCTTGAGTAGAACTGCATATTCACTCCAGGAATAAGCACATTTGTCAAATGAGTCAAATTGAAGCAAAACACATTGTTGGAGTGTCAGAATGCATAGATAGAAGGCAAATAAGCGTTCCATGGCTTTATTTCGCTTAGTTGCTTACTCTTGAGTAGAACTGCATATTCACTCCAGGAATACGCACCTATGTCAAATGAGTCAAATTGAAGCAAAACACATTGTTGGAGTGTCAGAATGCATAGATAGAAGGCAAATAAGCGTTCCATGGCTTTATTTCGCTTAGTTGCTTACTCTTGAGTAGAACTGCATGCTCACTCGAGGAAAAAAGCACCTTTGTAAAATGAGTCAAATTGAAGCAAAACACATTGTTGGAGTGTCAGAATGCATAGAAAGAAGGCAAATAAGCGTTCCATGGCTTTATTTTGCTTAGTTGCTTACTCTTGAGTAGAACTGCATATTCACTCCAGGAATAAGCACCTTTGTCAAATGAGTCAAATTGAAGCAAAACACATTGTTGGAGTGTCAAAATGCATAGATAGAAGGCAAATAAGCGTTCCATGGCTTTATTTCGCTTAGTTGCTTACTCTTGAGTAGAACTGCATATTCACTCCAGGAATACGCACCTTTGTAAAATGAGTCAAATTGAAGCAGAACACATTGTTGGAGTGTCAGAATGCAAAGATAGAAGGCAAATAAGCGTTCCATGGCTTTATTTCGCTTAGTTGCTTACTCTTGAGTAGAACTGCATATTCACTCCAGGAATAAGCACCTTTGTAAAATGAGTCAAATTGAAGCAAAACACATTGTTGGAGTGTCAGAATGCATAGATAGAAGGCAAATAAGCGTTCCATGGCTTTATTTCGCTTAGTTGCTTACTCTTGAGTAGAACTGCATATTCACTCCAGGAATACGCACCTATGTCAAATGAGTCAAATTGAAGCAAAACACATTGTTGGAGTGTCAGAATGCATAGATAGAAGGCAAATAAGCGTTCCATGGCTTTATTTCGCTTAGTTGCTTACTCTTGAGTAGAACTGCATATTCACTCCAGGAATAAGTACCTTTGTCAAATGAGTCAAATTGAAGCAGAACACATTGTTGGAGTGTCAGGATGCATAGATAGAAGGCAAATAAGCGTTCCATGGCTTTATTTCGCTTAGTTGCTTACTCTTGAGTAGAACTGCATATTCACTCCAGGAATACGCACCTATGTCAAATGAGTCAAATTGAAGCAAAACACATTTTTGGAGTGTCAGAATGCATAGATAGGAGGCAAATAAGCGTTCCATGGCTTTATTTCGCTTAGTTGCTTACTCTGGAGTAGAACTGCTTATTCACTCCAGGAATAAGCACATTTGTCAAATGAGTCAAATTGAAGCAAAACACATTGTTGGAGTGTCAGAATGCATAGATAGAAGGCAAATAAGCGTTCCATGGCTTTATTTCGCTTAGTTGCTTACTCTTGAGTAGAACTGCATATTCACTCCAGGAATACGCACCTATGTCAAATGAGTCAAATTGAAGCAAAACACATTGTTGGAGTGTCAGAATGCATAGATAGAAGGCAAATAAGCGTTCCATGGCTTTATTTCGCTTAGTTGCTTACTCTGGAGTAGAACTGCTTATTCACTCCAGGAATAAGCACATTTGTCAAATGAGTCAAATTGAAGCAAAACACATTGTTGGAGTGTCAGAATGCATAGATAGAAGGCAAATAAGCGTTCCATGGCTTTATTTCGCTTAGTTGCTTACTCTTGAGTAGAACTGCATATTCACTCCAGGAATACGCACCTATGTCAAATGAGTCAAATTGAAGCAAAACACATTGTTGGAGTGTCAGAATGCATAGATAGAAGGCAAATAAGCGTTCCATGGCTTTATTTCGCTTAGTTGCTTACTCTTGAGTAGAACTGCATATTCACTCCAGGAATAAGCACCTTTGTCAAATGAGTCAAATTGAAGCAAAACACATTGTTGGAGTGTCAGAATGCATAGATAGAAGGCAAATAAGCGTTCCATGGCTTTATTTCGCTTAGTTGCTTACTCTTGAGTAGAACTGCATATTCACTCTAGGAATAAGCACCTTTGTCAAATGAGTCAAATTGAAGCAGAACACATTGTTGGAGTGTCAGGATGCATAGATAGAAGGCAAATAAGCGTTCCATGGCTTTATTTCGCTTAGTTGCTTACTCTTGAGTAGAACTGCATATTCACTCCAGGAATACGCACCTATGTCAAATGAGTCAAATTGAAGCAAAACACATTTTTGGAGTGTCAGAATGCATAGATAGGAGGCAAATAAGCGTTCCATGGCTTTATTTCGCTTAGTTGCTTACTCTGGAGTAGAACTGCTTATTCACTCCAGGAATAAGCACATTTGTCAAATGAGTCAAATTGAAGCAAAACACATTGTTGGAGTGTCAGAATGCATAGATAGAAGGCAAATAAGCGTTCCATGGCTTTATTTCGCTTAGTTGCTTACTCTTGAGTAGAACTGCATATTCACTCCAGGAATACGCACCTATGTCAAATGAGTCAAATTGAAGCAAAACACATTGTTGGAGTGTCAGAATGCATAGATAGAAGGCAAATAAGCGTTCCATGGCTTTATTTCGCTTAGTTGCTTACTCTTGAGTAGAACTGCATATTCACTCCAGGAATACGCACCTATGTCAAATGAGTCAAATTGAAGCAGAACACATTGTTGGAGTGTCAGGATGCATAGATAGAAGGCAAATAAGCGTTCCATGGCTTTATTTCGCTTAGTTGCTTACTCTTGAGTAGAACTGCATATTCACTCCAGGAATACGCACCTATGTCAAATGAGTCAAATTGAAGCAAAACACATTTTTGGAGTGTCAGAATGCATAGATAGGAGGCAAATAAGCGTTCCATGGCTTTATTTCGCTTAGTTGCTTACTCTGGAGTAGAACTGCTTATTCACTCCAGGAATAAGCACATTTGTCAAATGAGTCAAATTGAAGCAAAACACATTGTTGGAGTGTCAGAATGCATAGATAGAAGGCAAATAAGCGTTCCATGGCTTTATTTCGCTTAGTTGCTTACTCTTGAGTAGAACTGCATATTCACTCCAGGAATACGCACCTATGTCAAATGAGTCAAATTGAAGCAAAACACATTTTCGGAGTGTCAGAATGCATAGATAGAAGGCAAATAAGCGTTCCATGGCTTTATTTCGCTTAGTTGCTTACTCTTGAGTAGAACTGCATATTCACTCCAGGAATAAGCACCTTTGTCAAATGAGTCAAATTGAAGCAAAACACATTGTTGGAGTGTCAGAATGCATAGATAGAAGGCAAATAAGCGTTCCATGGCTTTATTTCGCTTAGTTGCTTACTCTTGAGTAGAACTGCATATTCACTCCAGGAATAAGCACCTTTGTCAAATGAGTCAAATTGAAGCAAAACACATTGTTGGAGTGTCAGAATGCATAGATAGAAGGCAAATAAGCGTTCCATGGCTTTATTTCGCTTAGTTGCTTACTCTTGAGTAGAACTGCATATTCACTCTAGGAATAAGCACCTTTGTCAAATGAGTCAAATTGAAGCAGAACACATTGTTGGAGTGTCAGGATGCATAGATAGAAGGCAAATAAGCGTTCCATGGCTTTATTTCGCTTAGTTGCTTACTCTTGAGTAGAACTGCATATTCACTCCAGGAATACGCACCTATGTCAAATGAGTCAAATTGAAGCAAAACACATTTTTGGAGTGTCAGAATGCATAGATAGGAGGCAAATAAGCGTTCCATGGCTTTATTTCGCTTAGTTGCTTACTCTGGAGTAGAACTGCTTATTCACTCCAGGAATAAGCACATTTGTCAAATGAGTCAAATTGAAGCAAAACACATTGTTGGAGTGTCAGAATGCATAGAAAGAAGGCAAATAAGCGTTCCATGGCTTTATTTCGCTTAGTTGCTTACTCTTGAGTAGAACTGCATATTCACTCCAGGAATAAGCACCTTTGTCAAATGAGTCAAATTGAAGCAAAACACATTGTTGGAGTGTCAAAATGCATAGATAGAAGGCAAATAAGCGTTCCATGGCTTTATTTCGCTTAGTTGCTTACTCTTGAGTAGAACTGCATATTCACTCCAGGAATAAGTACCTTTGTCAAATGAGTCAAATTGAAGCAGAACACATTGTTGGAGTGTCAGGATGCATAGATAGAAGGCAAATAAGCGTTCCATGGCTTTATTTCGCTTAGTTGCTTACTCTTGAGTAGAACTGCATATTCACTCCAGGAATACGCACCTATGTCAAATGAGTCAAATTGAAGCAAAACACATTTTTGGAGTGTCAGAATGCATAGATAGGAGGCAAATAAGCGTTCCATGGCTTTATTTCGCTTAGTTGCTTACTCTGGAGTAGAACTGCTTATTCACTCCAGGAATAAGCACATTTGTCAAATGAGTCAAATTGAAGCAAAACACATTGTTGGAGTGTCAGAATGCATAGATAGAAGGCAAATAAGCGTTCCATGGCTTTATTTCGCTTAGTTGCTTACTCTTGAGTAGAACTGCATATTCACTCCAGGAATACGCACCTATATCAAATGAGTCAAATTGAAGCAAAACACATTGTTGGATTGTCAGAATGCATAGATAGAAGGCAAATAAGCGTTCCATGGCTTTATTTCGCTTAGTTGCTTACTCTTGAGTAGAACTGCATATTCACTCCAGGAATACGCACCTATGTCAAATGAGTCAAATTGAAGCAGAACACATTGTTGGAGTGTCAGGATGCATAGATAGAAGGCAAATAAGCGTTCCATGGCTTTATTTCGCTTAGTTGCTTACTCTTGAGTAGAACTGCATATTCACTCCAGGAATACGCACCTATGTCAAATGAGTCAAATTGAAGCAAAACACATTTTTGGAGTGTCAGAATGCATAGATAGGAGGCAAATAAGCGTTCCATGGCTTTATTTCGCTTAGTTGCTTACTCTGGAGTAGAACAGCTTATTCACTCCAGGAATAAGCACATTTGTCAAATGAGTCAAATTGAAGCAAAACACATTGTTGGAGTGTCAGAATGCATAGATAGAAGGCAAATAAGCGTTCCATGGCTTTATTTCGCTTAGTTGCTTACTCTTGAGTAGAACTGCATATTCACTCCAGGAATACGCACCTATGTCAAATGAGTCAAATTGAAGCAAAACACATTTTCGGAGTGTCAGAATGCATAGATAGAAGGCAAATAAGCGTTCCATGGCTTTATTTCGCTTAGTTGCTTACTCTTGAGTAGAACTGCATATTCACTCCAGGAATAAGCACCTTTGTCAAATGAGTCAAATTGAAGCAAAACACATTGTTGGAGTGTCAGAATGCATAGATAGAAGGCAAATAAGCGTTCCATGGCTTTATTTCGCTTAGTTGCTTACTCTTGAGTAGAACTGCATATTCACTCCAGGAATAAGCACCTTTGTAAAATGAGTCAAATTGAAGCAAAACACATTGTTGGAGTGTCAGAATGCATAGATAGAAGGCAAATAAGCGTTACATGGCTTTATTTCGCTTAGTTGCTTACTCTTGAGTAGAACTGCATATTCACTCCAGGAATAAGCACATTTGTCAAATGAGTCAAATTGAAGCAAAACACATTGTTGGAGTGTCAGAATGCATAGATAGAAGGCAAATAAGCGTTCCATGGCTTTATTTCGCTTAGTTGCTTACTCTTGAGTAGAACTGCATATTCACTCCAGGAATACGCACCTATGTCAAATGAGTCAAATTGAAGCAAAACACATTGTTGGAGTGTCAGAATGCATAGATAGAAGGCAAATAAGCGTTCCATGGCTTTATTTCGCTTAGTTGCTTACTCTTGAGTAGAACTGCATGCTCACTCGAGGAAAAAAGCACCTTTGTAAAATGAGTCAAATTGAAGCAAAACACATTGTTGGAGTGTCAGAATGCATAGAAAGAAGGCAAATAAGCGTTCCATGGCTTTATTTTGCTTAGTTGCTTACTCTTGAGTAGAACTGCATATTCACTCCAGGAATAAGCACCTTTGTCAAATGAGTCAAATTGAAGCAAAACACATTGTTGGAGTGTCAAAATGCATAGATAGAAGGCAAATAAGCGTTCCATGGCTTTATTTCGCTTAGTTGCTTACTCTTGAGTAGAACTGCATATTCACTCCAGGAATACGCACCTTTGTAAAATGAGTCAAATTGAAGCAGAACACATTGTTGGAGTGTCAGAATGCAAAGATAGAAGGCAAATAAGCGTTCCATCGCTTTATTTCGCTTAGTTGCTTACTCTTGAGTAGAACTGCATATTCACTCCAGGAATAAGCACCTTTGTAAAATGAGTCAAATTGAAGCAAAACACATTGTTGGAGTGTCAGAATGCATAGATAGAAGGCAAATAAGCGTTCCATGGCTTTATTTCGCTTAGTTGCTTACTCTTGAGTAGAACTGCATATTCACTCCAGGAATAAGCACATTTGTCAAATGAGTCAAATTGAAGCAAAACACATTGTTGGAGTGTCAGAATGCATAGATAGAAGGCAAATAAGCGTTCCATGGCTTTATTTCGCTTAGTTGCTTACTCTTGAGTAGAACTGCATATTCACTCCAGGAATACGCACCTATGTCAAATGAGTCAAATTGAAGCAAAACACATTGTTGGAGTGTCAGAATGCATAGATAGAAGGCAAATAAGCGTTCCATGGCTTTATTTCGCTTAGTTGCTTACTCTTGAGTAGAACTGCATATTCACTCCAGGAATACGCACCTATGTCAAATGAGTCAAATTGAAGCAGAACACATTGTTGGAGTGTCAGGATGCATAGATAGAAGGCAAATAAGCGTTCCATGGCTTTATTTCGCTTAGTTGCTTACTCTTGAGTAGAACTGCATATTCACTCCAGGAATACGCACCTATGTCAAATGAGTCAAATTGAAGCAGAACACATTGTTGGAGTGTCAGGATGCATAGATAGAAGGCAAATAAGCGTTCCATGGCTTTATTTCGCTTAGTTGCTTACTCTTGAGTAGAACTGCATATTCACTCCAGGAATAAGCACCTTTGTCAAATGAGTCAAATTGAAGCAAAACACATTGTTGGAGTGTCAGAATGCATAGATAGAAGGCAAATAAGCGTTCCATGGCTTTATTTCGCTTAGTTGCTTACTCTTGAGTAGAACTGCATATTCACTCCAGGAATAAGCACCTTTGTCAAATGAGTCAAATTGAAGCAAAACACATTGTTGGAGTGTCAGAATGCATAGATAGAAGGCAAATAAGCGTTCCATGGCTTTATTTCGCTTAGTTGCTTACTCTTGAGTAGAACTGCATATTCACTCTAGGAATAAGCACCTTTGTCAAATGAGTCAAATTGAAGCAGAACACATTGTTGGAGTGTCAGGATGCATAGATAGAAGGCAAATAAGCGTTCCATGGCTTTATTTCGCTTAGTTGCTTACTCTTGAGTAGAACTGCATATTCACTCCAGGAATACGCACCTATGTCAAATGAGTCAAATTGAAGCAAAACACATTTTTGGAGTGTCAGAATGCATAGATAGGAGGCAAATAAGCGTTCCATGGCTTTATTTCGCTTAGTTGCTTACTCTGGAGTAGAACTGCTTATTCACTCCAGGAATAAGCACATTTGTCAAATGAGTCAAATTGAAGCAAAACACATTGTTGGAGTGTCAGAATGCATAGAAAGAAGGCAAATAAGCGTTCCATGGCTTTATTTCCCTTAGTTGCTTACTCTTGAGTAGAACTGCATATTCACTCCAGGAATAAGCACCTTTGTCAAATGAGTCAAATTGAAGCAAAACACATTGTTGGAGTGTCAAAATGCATAGATAGAAGGCAAATAAGCGTTCCATGGCTTTATTTCGCTTAGTTGCTTACTCTTGAGTAGAACTGCATATTCACTCCAGGAATAAGTACCTTTGTCAAATGAGTCAAATTGAAGCAGAACACATTGTTGGAGTGTCAGGATGCATAGATAGAAGGCAAATAAGCGTTCCATGGCTTTATTTCGCTTAGTTGCTTACTCTTGAGTAGAACTGCATATTCACTCCAGGAATACGCACCTATGTCAAATGAGTCAAATTGAAGCAAAACACATTTTTGGAGTGTCAGAATGCATAGATAGGAGGCAAATAAGCGTTCCATGGCTTTATTTCGCTTAGTTGCTTACTCTGGAGTAGAACTGCTTATTCACTCCAGGAATAAGCACATTTGTCAAATGAGTCAAATTGAAGCAAAACACATTGTTGGAGTGTCAGAATGCATAGATAGAAGGCAAATAAGCGTTCCATGGCTTTATTTCGCTTAGTTGCTTACTCTTGAGTAGAACTGCATATTCACTCCAGGAATACGCACCTATATCAAATGAGTCAAATTGAAGCAAAACACATTGTTGGATTGTCAGAATGCATAGATAGAAGGCAAATAAGCGTTCCATGGCTTTATTTCGCTTAGTTGCTTACTCTTGAGTAGAACTGCATATTCACTCCAGGAATACGCACCTATGTCAAATGAGTCAAATTGAAGCAGAACACATTGTTGGAGTGTCAGGATGCATAGATAGAAGGCAAATAAGCGTTCCATGGCTTTATTTCGCTTAGTTGCTTACTCTTGAGTAGAACTGCATATTCACTCCAGGAATACGCACCTATGTCAAATGAGTCAAATTGAAGCAAAACACATTTTTGGAGTGTCAGAATGCATAGATAGGAGGCAAATAAGCGTTCCATGGCTTTATTTCGCTTAGTTGCTTACTCTGGAGTAGAACTGCTTATTCACTCCAGGAATAAGCACATTTGTCAAATGAGTCAAATTGAAGCAAAACACATTGTTGGAGTGTCAGAATGCATAGATAGAAGGCAAATAAGCGTTCCATGGCTTTATTTCGCTTAGTTGCTTACTCTTGAGTAGAACTGCATATTCACTCCAGGAATACGCACCTATGTCAAATGAGTCAAATTGAAGCAAAACACATTTTCGGAGTGTCAGAATGCATAGATAGAAGGCAAATAAGCGTTCCATGGCTTTATTTCGCTTAGTTGCTTACTCTTGAGTAGAACTGCATATTCACTCCAGGAATAAGCACCTTTGTCAAATGAGTCAAATTGAAGCAAAACACATTGTTGGAGTGTCAGAATGCATAGATAGAAGGCAAATAAGCGTTCCATGGCTTTATTTCGCTTAGTTGCTTACTCTTGAGTAGAACTGCATATTCACTCCAGGAATAAGCACCTTTGTAAAATGAGTCAAATTGAAGCAAAACACATTGTTGGAGTGTCAGAATGCATAGATAGAAGGCAAATAAGCGTTACATGGCTTTATTTCGCTTAGTTGCTTACTCTTGAGTAGAACTGCATATTCACTCCAGGAATAAGCACATTTGTCAAATGAGTCAAATTGAAGCAAAACACATTGTTGGAGTGTCAGAATGCATAGATAGAAGGCAAATAAGCGTTCCATGGCTTTATTTCGCTTAGTTGCTTACTCTTGAGTAGAACTGCATATTCACTCCAGGAATACGCACCTATGTCAAATGAGTCAAATTGAAGCAAAACACATTGTTGGAGTGTCAGAATGCATAGATAGAAGGCAAATAAGCGTTCCATGGCTTTATTTCGCTTAGTTGCTTACTCTTGAGTAGAACTGCATGCTCACTCGAGGAAAAAAGCACCTTTGTAAAATGAGTCAAATTGAAGCAAAACACATTGTTGGAGTGTCAGAATGCATAGAAAGAAGGCAAATAAGCGTTCCATGGCTTTATTTTGCTTAGTTGCTTACTCTTGAGTAGAACTGCATATTCACTCCAGGAATAAGCACCTTTGTCAAATGAGTCAAATTGAAGCAAAACACATTGTTGGAGTGTCAAAATGCATAGATAGAAGGCAAATAAGCGTTCCATGGCTTTATTTCGCTTAGTTGCTTACTCTTGAGTAGAACTGCATATTCACTCCAGGAATACGCACCTTTGTAAAATGAGTCAAATTGAAGCAGAACACATTGTTGGAGTGTCAGAATGCAAAGATAGAAGGCAAATAAGCGTTCCATCGCTTTATTTCGCTTAGTTGCTTACTCTTGAGTAGAACTGCATATTCACTCCAGGAATAAGCACCTTTGTAAAATGAGTCAAATTGAAGCAAAACACATTGTTGGAGTGTCAGAATGCATAGATAGAAGGCAAATAAGCGTTCCATGGCTTTATTTCGCTTAGTTGCTTACTCTTGAGAAGAACTGCATATTCACTCCAGGAATACGCACCTATGTCAAATGAGTCAAATTGAAGCAAAACACATTGTTGGAGTGTAAGAATGCATAGATAGAAGGCAAATAAGCGTTCCATGGCTTTATTTCGCTTAGTTGCTTACTCTTGAGTAGAACTGCATATTCACTCCAGGAATAAGCACATTTGTCAAATGAGTCAAATTGAAGCAAAACACATTGTTGGAGTGTCAGAATGCATAGATAGAAGGCAAATAAGCGTTCCATGGCTTTATTTCGCTTAGTTGCTTACTCTTGAGTAGAACTGCATATTCACTCCAGGAATAAGTACCTTTGTCAAATGAGTCAAATTGAAGCAGAACACATTGTTGGAGTGTCAGGATGCATAGATAGAAGGCAAATAAGCGTTCCATGGCTTTATTTCGCTTAGTTGCTTACTCTTGAGTAGAACTGCATATTCACTCCAGGAATACGCACCTATGTCAAATGAGTCAAATTGAAGCAAAACACATTTTTGGAGTGTCAGAATGCATAGATAGGAGGCAAATAAGCGTTCCATGGCTTTATTTCGCTTAGTTGCTTACTCTGGAGTAGAACTGCTTATTCACTCCAGGAATAAGCACATTTGTCAAATGAGTCAAATTGAAGCAAAACACATTGTTGGAGTGTCAGAATGCATAGATAGAAGGCAAATAAGCGTTCCATGGCTTTATTTCGCTTAGTTGCTTACTCTTGAGTAGAACTGCATATTCACTCCAGGAATACGCACCTATGTCAAATGAGTCAAATTGAAGCAAAACACATTGTTGGAGTGTCAGAATGCATAGATAGAAGGCAAATAAGCGTTCCATGGCTTTATTTCGCTTAGTTGCTTACTCTTGAGTAGAACTGCATATTCACTCCAGGAATAAGCACCTTTGTCAAATGAGTCAAATTGAAGCAAAACACATTGTTGGAGTGTCAGAATGCATAGATAGAAGGCAAATAAGCGTTCCATGGCTTTATTTCGCTTAGTTGCTTACTCTTGAGTAGAACTGCATATTCACTCCAGGAATAAGCACCTTTGTCAAATGAGTCAAATTGAAGCAGAACACATTGTTGGAGTGTCAGGATGCATAGATAGAAGGCAAATAAGCGTTCCATGGCTTTATTTCGCTTAGTTGCTTACTCTTGAGTAGAACTGCATATTCACTCCAGGAATACGCACCTATGTCAAATGAGTCAAATTGAAGCAAAACACATTTTTGGAGTGTCAGAATGCATAGATAGGAGGCAAATAAGCGTTCCATGGCTTTATTTCGCTTAGTTGCTTACTCTGGAGTAGAACTGCTTATTCACTCCAGGAATAAGCACATTTGTCAAATGAGTCAAATTGAAGCAAAACACATTGTTGGAGTGTCAGAATGCATAGAAAGAAGGCAAATAAGCGTTCCATGGCTTTATTTCGCTTAGTTGCTTACTCTTGAGTAGAACTGCATATTCACTCCAGGAATAAGCACCTTTGTCAAATGAGTCAAATTGAAGCAAAACACATTGTTGGAGTGTCAAAATGCATAGATAGAAGGCAAATAAGCGTTCCATGGCTTTATTTCGCTTAGTTGCTTACTCTTGAGTAGAACTGCATATTCACTCCAGGAATACGCACCTTTGTCAAATGAGTCAAATTGAAGCAGAACACATTGTTGGAGTGTCAGAATGCAAAGATAGAAGGCAAATAAGCGTTCCATGGCTTTATTTCGCTTAGTTGCTTACTCTTGAGTAGAACTGCATATTCACTCCAGGAATAAGCACCTTTGTCAAATGAGTCAAATTGAAGCAAAACACATTGTTGGAGTGTCAGAATGCATAGATAGAAGGCAAATAAGCGTTCCATGGCTTTATTTCGCTTAGTTGCTTACTCTTGAGTAGAACTGCATATTCACTCCAGGAATAAGCACATTTGTCAAATGAGTCAAATTGAAGCAAAACACATTGTTGGAGTGTCAGAATGCATAGATAGAAGGCAAATAAGCGTTCCATGGCTTTATTTCGCTTAGTTGCTTACTCTTGAGTAGAACTGCATATTCACTCCAGGAATACGCACCTATGTCAAATGAGTCAAATTGAAGCAAAACACATTTTCGGAGTGTCAGAATGCATAGATAGAAGGCAAATAAGCGTTCCATGGCTTTATTTCGCTTAGTTGCTTACTCTTGAGTAGAACTGCATATTCACTCCAGGAATAAGCACCTTTGTCAAATGAGTCAAATTGAAGCAAAACACATTGTTGGAGTGTCAGAATGCATAGATAGAAGGCAAATAAGCGTTCCATGGCTTTATTTCGCTTAGTTGCTTACTCTTGAGTAGAACTGCATATTCACTCCAGGAATAAGCACCTTTGTCAAATGAGTCAAATTGAAGCAAAACACATTGTTGGAGTGTCAGAATGCATAGATAGAAGGCAAATAAGCGTTCCATGGCTTTATTTCGCTTAGTTGCTTACTCTTGAGTAGAACTGCATATTCACTCCAGGAATAAGCACCTTTGTCAAATGAGTCAAATTGAAGCAGAACACATTGTTGGAGTGTCAGGATGCATAGATAGAAGGCAAATAAGCGTTCCATGGCTTTATTTCGCTTAGTTGCTTACTCTTGAGTAGAACTGCATATTCACTCCAGGAATACGCACCTATGTCAAATGAGTCAAATTGAAGCAAAACACATTTTTGGAGTGTCAGAATGCATAGATAGGAGGCAAATAAGCGTTCCATGGCTTTATTTCGCTTAGTTGCTTACTCTGGAGTAGAACTGCTTATTCACTCCAGGAATAAGCACATTTGTCAAATGAGTCAAATTGAAGCAAAACACATTGTTGGAGTGTCAGAATGCATAGAAAGAAGGCAAATAAGCGTTCCATGGCTTTATTTCGCTTAGTTGCTTACTCTTGAGTAGAACTGCATATTCACTCCAGGAATAAGCACCTTTGTCAAATGAGTCAAATTGAAGCAAAACACATTGTTGGAGTGTCAAAATGCATAGATAGAAGGCAAATAAGCGTTCCATGGCTTTATTTCGCTTAGTTGCTTACTCTTGAGTAGAACTGCATATTCACTCCAGGAATACGCACCTTTGTCAAATGAGTCAAATTGAAGCAGAACACATTGTTGGAGTGTCAGAATGCAAAGATAGAAGGCAAATAAGCGTTCCATGGCTTTATTTCGCTTAGTTGCTTACTCTTGAGTAGAACTGCATATTCACTCCAGGAATAAGCACCTTTGTCAAATGAGTCAAATTGAAGCAAAACACATTGTTGGAGTGTCAGAATGCATAGATAGAAGGCAAATAAGCGTTCCATGGCTTTATTTCGCTTAGTTGCTTACTCTTGAGTAGAACTGCATATTCACTCCAGGAATACGCACCTATGTCAAATGAGTCAAATTGAAGCAAAACACATTTTCGGAGTGTCAGAATGCATAGATAGAAGGCAAATAAGCGTTCCATGGCTTTATTTCGCTTAGTTGCTTACTCTTGAGTAGAACTGCATATTCACTCCAGGAATAAGCACCTTTGTCAAATGAGTCAAATTGAAGCAAAACACATTGTTGGAGTGTCAGAATGCATAGATAGAAGGCAAATAAGCGTTCCATGGCTTTATTTCGCTTAGTTGCTTACTCTTGAGTAGAACTGCATATTCACTCCAGGAATAAGCACCTTTGTAAAATGAGTCAAATTGAAGCAAAACACATTGTTGGAGTGTCAGAATGCATAGATAGAAGGCAAATAAGCGTTACATGGCTTTATTTCGCTTAGTTGCTTACTCTTGAGTAGAACTGCATATTCACTCCAGGAATAAGCACATTTGTCAAATGAGTCAAATTGAAGCAAAACACATTGTTGGAGTGTCAGAATGCATAGATAGAAGGCAAATAAGCGTTCCATGGCTTTATTTCGCTTAGTTGCTTACTCTTGAGTAGAACTGCATATTCACTCCAGGAATACGCACCTATGTCAAATGAGTCAAATTGAAGCAAAACACATTGTTGGAGTGTCAGAATGCATAGATAGAAGGCAAATAAGCGTTCCATGGCTTTATTTGGCTTAGTTGCTTACTCTTGAGTAGAACTGCATGCTCACTCGAGGAAAAAAGCACCTTTGTAAAATGAGTCAAATTGAAGCAAAACACATTGTTGGAGTGTCAGAATGCATAGAAAGAAGGCAAATAAGCGTTCCATGGCTTTATTTTGCTTAGTTGCTTACTCTTGAGTAGAACTGCATATTCACTCCAGGAATAAGCACATTTGTCAAATGAGTCAAATTGAAGCAAAACACATTGTTGGAGTGTCAAAATGCATAGATAGAAGGCAAATAAGCGTTCCATGGCTTTATTTCGCTTAGTTGCTTACTCTTGAGTAGAACTGCATATTCACTCCAGGAATACGCACCTTTGTAAAATGAGTCAAATTGAAGCAGAACACATTGTTGGAGTGTCAGAATGCAAAGATAGGAGGCAAATAAGCGTTCCATGGCTTTATTTCGCTTAGTTGCTTACTCTTGAGTAGAACTGCATATTCACTCCAGGAATAAGCACCTTTGTAAAATGAGTCAAATTGAAGCAAAACACATTGTTGGAGTGTCAGAATGCATAGATAGAAGGCAAATAAGCGTTCCATGGCTTTATTTCGCTTAGTTGCTTACTCTTGAGTAGAACTGCATATTCACTTCAGGAATAAGCACATTTGTCAAATGAGTCAAATTGAAGGAAAACACATTGTTGGAGTGTCAGAATGCATAGATAGAAGGCAAATAAGCGTTCCATGGCTTTATTTCGCTTAGTTGCTTACTCTTGAGTAGAACTGCATATTCACTCCAGGAATAAGCACATTTGTCAAATGAGTCAAATTGAAGCAAAACACATTGTTGGAGTGTCAGAATGCATAGATAGAAGGCAAATAAGCGTTCCATGGCTTTATTTCGCTTAGTTGCTTACTCTTGAGTAGAACTGCATATTCACTCCAGGAATAAGTACCTTTGTCAAATGAGTCAAATTGAAGCAGAACACATTGTTGGAGTGTCAGGATGCATAGATAGAAGGCAAATAAGCGTTCCATGGCTTTATTTCGCTTAGTTGCTTACTCTTGAGTAGAACTGCATATTCACTCCAGGAATACGCACCTATGTCAAATGAGTCAAATTGAAGCAAAACACATTTTCGGAGTGTCAGAATGCATAGATAGAAGGCAAATAAGCGTTCCATGGCTTTATTTCGCTTAGTTGCTTACTCTTGAGTAGAACTGCATATTCACTCCAGGAATAAGCACCTTTGTCAAATGAGTCAAATTGAAGCAAAACACATTGTTGGAGTGTCAGAATGCATAGATAGAAGGCAAATAAGCGTTCCATGGCTTTATTTCGCTTAGTTGCTTACTCTTGAGTAGAACTGCATATTCACTCCAGGAATAAGCACCTTTGTAAAATGAGTCAAATTGAAGCAAAACACATTGTTGGAGTGTCAGAATGCATAGATAGAAGGCAAATAAGCGTTACATGGCTTTATTTCGCTTAGTTGCTTACTCTTGAGTAGAACTGCATATTCACTCCAGGAATAAGCACATTTGTCAAATGAGTCAAATTGAAGCAAAACACATTGTTGGAGTGTCAGAATGCATAGATAGAAGGCAAATAAGCGTTCCATGGCTTTATTTCGCTTAGTTGCTTACTCTTGAGTAGAACTGCATATTCACTCCAGGAATACGCACCTATGTCAAATGAGTCAAATTGAAGCAAAACACATTGTTGGAGTGTCAGAATGCATAGATAGAAGGCAAATAAGCGTTCCATGGCTTTATTTGGCTTAGTTGCTTACTCTTGAGTAGAACTGCATGCTCACTCGAGGAAAAAAGCACCTTTGTAAAATGAGTCAAATTGAAGCAAAACACATTGTTGGAGTGTCAGAATGCATAGAAAGAAGGCAAATAAGCGTTCCATGGCTTTATTTTGCTTAGTTGCTTACTCTTGAGTAGAACTGCATATTCACTCCAGGAATAAGCACATTTGTCAAATGAGTCAAATTGAAGCAAAACACATTGTTGGAGTGTCAAAATGCATAGATAGAAGGCAAATAAGCGTTCCATGGCTTTATTTCGCTTAGTTGCTTACTCTTGAGTAGAACTGCATATTCACTCCAGGAATACGCACCTTTGTAAAATGAGTCAAATTGAAGCAGAACACATTGTTGGAGTGTCAGAATGCAAAGATAGGAGGCAAATAAGCGTTCCATGGCTTTATTTCGCTTAGTTGCTTACTCTTGAGTAGAACTGCATATTCACTCCAGGAATAAGCACCTTTGTAAAATGAGTCAAATTGAAGCAAAACACATTGTTGGAGTGTCAGAATGCATAGATAGAAGGCAAATAAGCGTTCCATGGCTTTATTTCGCTTAGTTGCTTACTCTTGAGTAGAACTGCATATTCACTTCAGGAATAAGCACATTTGTCAAATGAGTCAAATTGAAGGAAAACACATTGTTGGAGTGTCAGAATGCATAGATAGAAGGCAAATAAGCGTTCCATGGCTTTATTTCGCTTAGTTGCTTACTCTTGAGTAGAACTGCATATTCACTCCAGGAATAAGCACATTTGTCAAATGAGTCAAATTGAAGCAAAACACATTGTTGGAGTGTCAGAATGCATAGATAGAAGGCAAATAAGCGTTCCATGGCTTTATTTCGCTTAGTTGCTTACTCTTGAGTAGAACTGCATATTCACTCCAGGAATAAGTACCTTTGTCAAATGAGTCAAATTGAAGCAGAACACATTGTTGGAGTGTCAGGATGCATAGATAGAAGGCAAATAAGCGTTCCATGGCTTTATTTCGCTTAGTTGCTTACTCTTGAGTAGAACTGCATATTCACTCCAGGAATACGCACCTATGTCAAATGAGTCAAATTGAAGCAAAACACATTTTTGGAGTGTCAGAATGCATAGATAGGAGGCAAATAAGCGTTCCATGGCTTTATTTCGCTTAGTTGCTTACTCTGGAGTAGAACTGCTTATTCACTCCAGGAATAAGCACATTTGTCAAATGAGTCAAATTGAAGCAAAACACATTGTTGGAGTGTCAGAATGCATAGATAGAAGGCAAATAAGCGTTCCATGGCTTTATTTCGCTTAGTTGCTTACTCTTGAGTAGAACTGCATATTCACTCCAGGAATACGCCCCTATGTCAAATGAGTCAAATTGAAGCAAAACACATTGTTGGAGTGTCAGAATGCATAGATAGAAGGCAAATAAGCGTTCCATGGCTTTATTTCGCTTAGTTGCTTACTCTTGAGTAGAACTGCATATTCACTCCAGGAATAAGCACCTTTGTCAAATGAGTCAAATTGAAGCAAAACACATTGTTGGAGTGTCAGAATGCATAGATAGAAGGCAAATAAGCGTTCCATGGCTTTATTTCGCTTAGTTGCTTACTCTTGAGTAGAACTGCATATTCACTCCAGGAATAAGCACCTTTGTCAAATGAGTCAAATTGAAGCAGAACACATTGTTGGAGTGTCAGGATGCATAGATAGAAGGCAAATAAGCGTTCCATGGCTTTATTTCGCTTAGTTGCTTACTCTTGAGTAGAACTGCATATTCACTCCAGGAATACGCACCTATGTCAAATGAGTCAAATTGAAGCAAAACACATTTTTGGAGTGTCAGAATGCATAGATAGGAGGCAAATAAGCGTTCCATGGCTTTATTTCGCTTAGTTGCTTACTCTGGAGTAGAACTGCTTATTCACTCCAGGAATAAGCACATTTGTCAAATGAGTCAAATTGAAGCAAAACACATTGTTGGAGTGTCAGAATGCATAGAAAGAAGGCAAATAAGCGTTCCATGGCTTTATTTCGCTTAGTTGCTTACTCTTGAGTAGAACTGCATATTCACTCCAGGAATAAGCACCTTTGTCAAATGAGTCAAATTGAAGCAAAACACATTGTTGGAGTGTCAAAATGCATAGATAGAAGGCAAATAAGCGTTCCATGGCTTTATTTCGCTTAGTTGCTTACTCTTGAGTAGAACTGCATATTCACTCCAGGAATAAGTACCTTTGTCAAATGAGTCAAATTGAAGCAGAACACATTGTTGGAGTGTCAGGATGCATAGATAGAAGGCAAATAAGCGTTCCATGGCTTTATTTCGCTTAGTTGCTTACTCTTGAGTAGAACTGCATATTCACTCCAGGAATACGCACCTATGTCAAATGAGTCAAATTGAAGCAAAACACATTTTTGGAGTGTCAGAATGCATAGATAGGAGGCAAATAAGCGTTCCATGGCTTTATTTCGCTTAGTTGCTTACTCTGGAGTAGAACTGCTTATTCACTCCAGGAATAAGCACATTTGTCAAATGAGTCAAATTGAAGCAAAACACATTGTTGGAGTGTCAGAATGCATAGATAGAAGGCAAATAAGCGTTCCATGGCTTTATTTCGCTTAGTTGCTTACTCTTGAGTAGAACTGCATATTCACTCCAGGAATACGCACCTATGTCAAATGAGTCAAATTGAAGCAAAACACATTGTTGGAGTGTCAGAATGCATAGATAGAAGGCAAATAAGCGTTCCATGGCTTTATTTCGCTTAGTTGCTTACTCTTGAGTAGAACTGCATATTCACTCCAGGAATACGGACCTATGTCAAATGAGTCAAATTGAAGCAGAACACATTGTTGGAGTGTCAGGATGCATAGATAGAAGGCAAATAAGCGTTCCATGGCTTTATTTCGCTTAGTTGCTTACTCTTGAGTAGAACTGCATATTCACTCCAGGAATACGCACCTATGTCAAATGAGTCAAATTGAAGCAAAACACATTTTTGGAGTGTCAGAATGCATAGATAGGAGGCAAATAAGCGTTCCATGGCTTTATTTCGCTTAGTTGCTTACTCTGGAGTAGAACTGCTTATTCACTCCAGGAATAAGCACATTTGTCAAATGAGTCAAATTGAAGCAAAACACATTGTTGGAGTGTCAGAATGCATAGATAGAAGGCAAATAAGCGTTCCATGGCTTTATTTCGCTTAGTTGCTTACTCTTGAGTAGAACTGCATATTCACTCCAGGAATACGCACCTATGTCAAATGAGTCAAATTGAAGCAAAACACATTGTTGGAGTGTCAGAATGCATAGATAGAAGGCAAATAAGCGTTCCATGGCTTTATTTCGCTTAGTTGCTTACTCTTGAGTAGAACTGCATATTCACTCCAGGAATAAGCACCTTTGTAAAATGAGTCAAATTGAAGCAAAACACATTGTTGGAGTGTCAGAATGCATAGATAGAAGGCAAATAAGCGTTACATGGCTTTATTTCGCTTAGTTGCTTACTCTTGAGTAGAACTGCATATTCACTCCAGGAATAAGCACATTTGTCAAATGAGTCAAATTGAAGCAAAACACATTGTTGGAGTGTCAGAATGCATAGATAGAAGGCAAATAAGCGTTCCATGGCTTTATTTCGCTTAGTTGCTTACTCTTGAGTAGAACTGCATATTCACTCCAGGAATACGCACCTATGTCAAATGAGTCAAATTGAAGCAAAACACATTGTTGGAGTGTCAGAATGCATAGATAGAAGGCAAATAAGCGTTCCATGGCTTTATTTCGCTTAGTTGCTTACTCTTGAGTAGAACTGCATGCTCACTCGAGGAAAAAAGCACCTTTGTAAAATGAGTCAAATTGAAGCAAAACACATTGTTGGAGTGTCAGAATGCATAGAAAGAAGGCAAATAAGCGTTCCATGGCTTTATTTTGCTTAGTTGCTTACTCTTGAGTAGAACTGCATATTCACTCCAGGAATAAGCACCTTTGTCAAATGAGTCAAATTGAAGCAAAACACATTGTTGGAGTGTCAAAATGCATAGATAGAAGGCAAATAAGCGTTCCATGGCTTTATTTCGCTTAGTTGCTTACTCTTGAGTAGAACTGCATATTCACTCCAGGAATACGCACCTTTGTAAAATGAGTCAAATTGAAGCAGAACACATTGTTGGAGTGTCAGAATGCAAAGATAGAAGGCAAATAAGCGTTCCATGGCTTTATTTCGCTTAGTTGCTTACTCTTGAGTAGAACTGCATATTCACTCCAGGAATAAGCACCTTTGTAAAATGAGTCAAATTGAAGCAAAACACATTGTTGGAGTGTCAGAATGCATAGATAGAAGGCAAATAAGCGTTCCATGGCTTTATTTCGCTTAGTTGCTTACTCTTGAGTAGAACTGCATATTCACTCCAGGAATACGCACCTATGTCAAATGAGTCAAATTGAAGCAAAACACATTGTTGGAGTGTCAGAATGCATAGATAGAAGGCAAATAAGCGTTCCATGGCTTTATTTCGCTTAGTTGCTTACTCTTGAGTAGAACTGCATATTCACTCCAGGAATAAGCACATTTGTCAAATGAGTCAAATTGAAGCAAAACACATTGTTGGAGTGTCAGAATGCATAGATAGAAGGCAAATAAGCGTTCCATGGCTTTATTTCGCTTAGTTGCTTACTCTTGAGTAGAACTGCATATTCACTCCAGGAATAAGTACCTTTGTCAAATGAGTCAAATTGAAGCAGAACACATTGTTGGAGTGTCAGGATGCATAGATAGAAGGCAAATAAGCGTTCCATGGCTTTATTTCGCTTAGTTGCTTACTCTTGAGTAGAACTGCATATTCACTCCAGGAATACGCACCTATGTCAAATGAGTCAAATTGAAGCAAAACACATTTTTGGAGTGTCAGAATGCATAGATAGGAGGCAAATAAGCGTTCCATGGCTTTATTTCGCTTAGTTGCTTACTCTGGAGTAGAACTGCTTATTCACTCCAGGAATAAGCACATTTGTCAAATGAGTCAAATTGAAGCAAAACACATTGTTGGAGTGTCAGAATGCATAGATAGAAGGCAAATAAGCGTTCCATGGCTTTATTTCGCTTAGTTGCTTACTCTTGAGTAGAACTGCATATTCACTCCAGGAATAAGCACCTTTGTCAAATGAGTCAAATTGAAGCAAAACACATTGTTGGAGTGTCAAAATGCATAGATAGAAGGCAAATAAGCGTTCCATGGCTTTATTTCGCTTAGTTGCTTACTCTTGAGTAGAACTGCATATTCACTCCAGGAATACGCACCTTTGTCAAATGAGTCAAATTGAAGCAGAACACATTGTTGGAGTGTCAGAATGCAAAGATAGAAGGCAAATAAGCGTTCCATGGCTTTATTTCGCTTAGTTGCTTACTCTTGAGTAGAACTGCATATTCACTCCAGGAATAAGCACCTTTGTCAAATGAGTCAAATTGAAGCAAAACACATTGTTGGAGTGTCAGAATGCATAGATAGAAGGCAAATAAGCGTTCCATGGCTTTATTTCGCTTAGTTGCTTACTCTTGAGTAGAACTGCATATTCACTCCAGGAATAAGCACATTTGTCAAATGAGTCAAATTGAAGCAAAACACATTGTTGGAGTGTCAGAATGCATAGATAGAAGGCAAATAAGCGTTCCATGGCTTTATTTCGCTTAGTTGCTTACTCTTGAGTAGAACTGCATATTCACTCCAGGAATACGCACCTATGTCAAATGAGTCAAATTGAAGCAAAACACATTTTCGGAGTGTCAGAATGCATAGATAGAAGGCAAATAAGCGTTCCATGGCTTTATTTCGCTTAGTTGCTTACTCTTGAGTAGAACTGCATATTCACTCCAGGAATAAGCACCTTTGTCAAATGAGTCAAATTGAAGCAAAACACATTGTTGGAGTATCAGAATGCATAGATAGAAGGCAAATAAGCGTTCCATGGCTTTATTTCGCTTAGTTGCTTACTCTTGAGTAGAACTGCATATTCACTCCAGGAATAAGCACCTTTGTAAAATGAGTCAAATTGAAGCAAAACACATTGTTGGAGTGTCAGAATGCATAGATAGAAGGCAAATAAGCGTTACATGGCTTTATTTCGCTTAGTTGCTTACTCTTGAGTAGAACTGCATATTCACTCCAGGAATAAGCACATTTGTCAAATGAGTCAAATTGAAGCAAAACACATTGTTGGAGTGTCAGAATGCATAGATAGAAGGCAAATAAGCGTTCCATGGCTTTATTTCGCTTAGTTGCTTACTCTTGAGTAGAACTGCATATTCACTCCAGGAATACGCACCTATGTCAAATGAGTCAAATTGAAGCAAAACACATTGTTGGAGTGTCAGAATGCATAGATAGAAGGCAAATAAGCGTTCCATGGCTTTATTTGGCTTAGTTGCTTACTCTTGAGTAGAACTGCATGCTCACTCGAGGAAAAAAGCACCTTTGTAAAATGAGTCAAATTGAAGCAAAACACATTGTTGGAGTGTCAGAATGCATAGAAAGAAGGCAAATAAGCGTTCCATGGCTTTATTTTGCTTAGTTGCTTACTCTTGAGTAGAACTGCATATTCACTCCAGGAATAAGCACATTTGTCAAATGAGTCAAATTGAAGCAAAACACATTGTTGGAGTGTCAAAATGCATAGATAGAAGGCAAATAAGCGTTCCATGGCTTTATTTCGCTTAGTTGCTTACTCTTGAGTAGAACTGCATATTCACTCCAGGAATACGCACCTTTGTAAAATGAGTCAAATTGAAGCAGAACACATTGTTGGAGTGTCAGAATGCAAAGATAGGAGGCAAATAAGCGTTCCATGGCTTTATTTCGCTTAGTTGCTTACTCTTGAGTAGAACTGCATATTCACTCCAGGAATAAGCACCTTTGTAAAATGAGTCAAATTGAAGCAAAACACATTGTTGGAGTGTCAGAATGCATAGATAGAAGGCAAATAAGCGTTCCATGGCTTTATTTCGCTTAGTTGCTTACTCTTGAGTAGAACTGCATATTCACTTCAGGAATAAGCACATTTGTCAAATGAGTCAAATTGAAGCAAAACACATTGTTGGAGTGTCAGAATGCATAGATAGAAGGCAAATAAGCGTTCCATGGCTTTATTTCGCTTAGTTGCTTACTCTTGAGTAGAACTGCATATTCACTCCAGGAATAAGCACATTTGTCAAATGAGTCAAATTGAAGCAAAACACATTGTTGGAGTGTCAGAATGCATAGATAGAAGGCAAATAAGCGTTCCATGGCTTTATTTCGCTTAGTTGCTTACTCTTGAGTAGAACTGCATATTCACTCCAGGAATAAGTACCTTTGTCAAATGAGTCAAATTGAAGCAGAACACATTGTTGGAGTGTCAGGATGCATAGATAGAAGGCAAATAAGCGTTCCATGGCTTTATTTCGCTTAGTTGCTTACTCTTGAGTAGAACTGCATATTCACTCCAGGAATACGCACCTATGTCAAATGAGTCAAATTGAAGCAAAACACATTTTTGGAGTGTCAGAATGCATAGATAGGAGGCAAATAAGCGTTCCATGGCTTTATTTCGCTTAGTTGCTTACTCTGGAGTAGAACTGCTTATTCACTCCAGGAATAAGCACATTTGTCAAATGAGTCAAATTGAAGCAAAACACATTGTTGGAGTGTCAGAATGCATAGATAGAAGGCAAATAAGCGTTCCATGGCTTTATTTCGCTTAGTTGCTTACTCTTGAGTAGAACTGCATATTCACTCCAGGAATACGCACCTATGTCAAATGAGTCAAATTGAAGCAAAACACATTGTTGGAGTGTCAGAATGCATAGATAGAAGGCAAATAAGCGTTCCATGGCTTTATTTCGCTTAGTTGCTTACTCTTGAGTAGAACTGCATATTCACTCCAGGAATAAGCACCTTTGTCAAATGAGTCAAATTGAAGCAAAACACATTGTTGGAGTGTCAGAATGCATAGATAGAAGGCAAATAAGCGTTCCATGGCTTTATTTCGCTTAGTTGCTTACTCTTGAGTAGAACTGCATATTCACTCCAGGAATAAGCACCTTTGTCAAATGAGTCAAATTGAAGCAGAACACATTGTTGGAGTGTCAGGATGCATAGATAGAAGGCAAATAAGCGTTCCATGGCTTTATTTCGCTTAGTTGCTTACTCTTGAGTAGAACTGCATATTCACTCCAGGAATACGCACCTATGTCAAATGAGTCAAATTGAAGCAAAACACATTTTTGGAGTGTCAGAATGCATAGATAGGAGGCAAATAAGCGTTCCATGGCTTTATTTCGCTTAGTTGCTTACTCTGGAGTAGAACTGCTTATTCACTCCAGGAATAAGCACATTTGTCAAATGAGTCAAATTGAAGCAAAACACATTGTTGGAGTGTCAGAATGCATAGAAAGAAGGCAAATAAGCGTTCCATGGCTTTATTTCGCTTAGTTGCTTACTCTTGAGTAGAACTGCATATTCACTCCAGGAATAAGCACCTTTGTCAAATGAGTCAAATTGAAGCAAAACACATTGTTGGAGTGTCAAAATGCATAGATAGAAGGCAAATAAGCGTTCCATGGCTTTATTTCGCTTAGTTGCTTACTCTTGAGTAGAACTGCATATTCACTCCAGGAATAAGTACCTTTGTCAAATGAGTCAAATTGAAGCAGAACACATTGTTGGAGTGTCAGGATGCATAGATAGAAGGCAAATAAGCGTTCCATGGCTTTATTTCGCTTAGTTGCTTACTCTTGAGTAGAACTGCATATTCACTCCAGGAATACGCACCTATGTCAAATGAGTCAAATTGAAGCAAAACACATTTTTGGAGTGTCAGAATGCATAGATAGGAGGCAAATAAGCGTTCCATGGCTTTATTTCGCTTAGTTGCTTACTCTGGAGTAGAACTGCTTATTCACTCCAGGAATAAGCACATTTGTCAAATGAGTCAAATTGAAGCAAAACACATTGTTGGAGTGTCAGAATGCATAGATAGAAGGCAAATAAGCGTTCCATGGCTTTATTTCGCTTAGTTGCTTACTCTTGAGTAGAACTGCATATTCACTCCAGGAATACGCACCTATGTCAAATGAGTCAAATTGAAGCAAAACACATTGTTGGAGTGTCAGAATGCATAGATAGAAGGCAAATAAGCGTTCCATGGCTTTATTTCGCTTAGTTGCTTACTCTTGAGTAGAACTGCATATTCACTCCAGGAATACGGACCTATGTCAAATGAGTCAAATTGAAGCAGAACACATTGTTGGAGTGTCAGGATGCATAGATAGAAGGCAAATAAGCGTTCCATGGCTTTATTTCGCTTAGTTGCTTACTCTTGAGTAGAACTGCATATTCACTCCAGGAATACGCACCTATGTCAAATGAGTCAAATTGAAGCAAAACACATTTTTGGAGTGTCAGAATGCATAGATAGGAGGCAAATAAGCGTTCCATGGCTTTATTTCGCTTAGTTGCTTACTCTGGAGTAGAACTGCTTATTCACTCCAGGAATAAGCACATTTGTCAAATGAGTCAAATTGAAGCAAAACACATTGTTGGAGTGTCAGAATGCATAGATAGAAGGCAAATAAGCGTTCCATGGCTTTATTTCGCTTAGTTGCTTACTCTTGAGTAGAACTGCATATTCACTCCAGGAATACGCACCTATGTCAAATGAGTCAAATTGAAGCAAAACACATTGTTGGAGTGTCAGAATGCATAGATAGAAGGCAAATAAGCGTTCCATGGCTTTATTTCGCTTAGTTGCTTACTCTTGAGTAGAACTGCATATTCACTCCAGGAATAAGCACCTTTGTAAAATGAGTCAAATTGAAGCAAAACACATTGTTGGAGTGTCAGAATGCATAGATAGAAGGCAAATAAGCGTTACATGGCTTTATTTCGCTTAGTTGCTTACTCTTGAGTAGAACTGCATATTCACTCCAGGAATAAGCACATTTGTCAAATGAGTCAAATTGAAGCAAAACACATTGTTGGAGTGTCAGAATGCATAGATAGAAGGCAAATAAGCGTTCCATGGCTTTATTTCGCTTAGTTGCTTACTCTTGAGTAGAACTGCATATTCACTCCAGGAATACGCACCTATGTCAAATGAGTCAAATTGAAGCAAAACACATTGTTGGAGTGTCAGAATGCATAGATAGAAGGCAAATAAGCGTTCCATGGCTTTATTTCGCTTAGTTGCTTACTCTTGAGTAGAACTGCATGCTCACTCGAGGAAAAAAGCACCTTTGTAAAATGAGTCAAATTGAAGCAAAACACATTGTTGGAGTGTCAGAATGCATAGAAAGAAGGCAAATAAGCGTTCCATGGCTTTATTTTGCTTAGTTGCTTACTCTTGAGTAGAACTGCATATTCACTCCAGGAATAAGCACCTTTGTCAAATGAGTCAAATTGAAGCAAAACACATTGTTGGAGTGTCAAAATGCATAGATAGAAGGCAAATAAGCGTTCCATGGCTTTATTTCGCTTAGTTGCTTACTCTTGAGTAGAACTGCATATTCACTCCAGGAATACGCACCTTTGTAAAATGAGTCAAATTGAAGCAGAACACATTGTTGGAGTGTCAGAATGCAAAGATAGAAGGCAAATAAGCGTTCCATGGCTTTATTTCGCTTAGTTGCTTACTCTTGAGTAGAACTGCATATTCACTCCAGGAATAAGCACCTTTGTAAAATGAGTCAAATTGAAGCAAAACACATTGTTGGAGTGTCAGAATGCATAGATAGAAGGCAAATAAGCGTTCCATGGCTTTATTTCGCTTAGTTGCTTACTCTTGAGTAGAACTGCATATTCACTCCAGGAATACGCACCTATGTCAAATGAGTCAAATTGAAGCAAAACACATTGTTGGAGTGTCAGAATGCATAGATAGAAGGCAAATAAGCGTTCCATGGCTTTATTTCGCTTAGTTGCTTACTCTTGAGTAGAACTGCATATTCACTCCAGGAATAAGCACATTTGTCAAATGAGTCAAATTGAAGCAAAACACATTGTTGGAGTGTCAGAATGCATAGATAGAAGGCAAATAAGCGTTCCATGGCTTTATTTCGCTTAGTTGCTTACTCTTGAGTAGAACTGCATATTCACTCCAGGAATAAGTACCTTTGTCAAATGAGTCAAATTGAAGCAGAACACATTGTTGGAGTGTCAGGATGCATAGATAGAAGGCAAATAAGCGTTCCATGGCTTTATTTCGCTTAGTTGCTTACTCTTGAGTAGAACTGCATATTCACTCCAGGAATACGCACCTATGTCAAATGAGTCAAATTGAAGCAAAACACATTTTTGGAGTGTCAGAATGCATAGATAGGAGGCAAATAAGCGTTCCATGGCTTTATTTCGCTTAGTTGCTTACTCTGGAGTAGAACTGCTTATTCACTCCAGGAATAAGCACATTTGTCAAATGAGTCAAATTGAAGCAAAACACATTGTTGGAGTGTCAGAATGCATAGATAGAAGGCAAATAAGCGTTCCATGGCTTTATTTCGCTTAGTTGCTTACTCTTGAGTAGAACTGCATATTCACTCCAGGAATACGCACCTATGTCAAATGAGTCAAATTGAAGCAAAACACATTGTTGGAGTGTCAGAATGCATAGATAGAAGGCAAATAAGCGTTCCATGGCTTTATTTCGCTTAGTTGCTTACTCTTGAGTAGAACTGCATATTCACTCCAGGAATAAGCACCTTTGTCAAATGAGTCAAATTGAAGCAAAACACATTGTTGGAGTGTCAGAATGCATAGATAGAAGGCAAATAAGCGTTCCATGGCTTTATTTCGCTTAGTTGCTTACTCTTGAGTAGAACTGCATATTCACTCCAGGAATAAGCACCTTTGTCAAATGAGTCAAATTGAAGCAGAACACATTGTTGGAGTGTCAGGATGCATAGATAGAAGGCAAATAAGCGTTCCATGGCTTTATTTCGCTTAGTTGCTTACTCTTGAGTAGAACTGCATATTCACTCCAGGAATACGCACCTATGTCAAATGAGTCAAATTGAAGCAAAACACATTGTTGGAGTGTCAGAATGCATAGATAGGAGGCAAATAAGCGTTCCATGGCTTTATTTCGCTTAGTTGCTTACTCTGGAGTAGAACTGCTTATTCACTCCAGGAATAAGCACATTTGTCAAATGAGTCAAATTGAAGCAAAACACATTGTTGGAGTGTCAGAATGCATAGAAAGAAGGCAAATAAGCGTTCCATGGCTTTATTTCGCTTAGTTGCTTACTCTTGAGTAGAACTGCATATTCACTCCAGGAATAAGCACCTTTGTAAAATGAGTCAAATTGAAGCAAAACACATTGTTGGAGTGTCAAAATGCATAGATAGAAGGCAAATAAGCGTTCCATGGCTTTATTTCGCTTAGTTGCTTACTCTTGAGTAGAACTGCATATTCGCTCCAGGAATACGCACCTTTGTCAAATGAGTCAAATTGAAGCAGAACACATTGTTGGAGTGTCAGAATGCAAAGATAGAAGGCAAATAAGCGTTCCATGGCTTTATTTCGCTTAGTTGCTTACTCTTGAGTAGAACTGCATATTCACTCCAGGAATAAGCACCTTTGTCAAATGAGTCAAATTGAAGCAAAACACATTGTTGGAGTGTCAGAATGCATAGATAGAAGGCAAATAAGCGTTCCATGGCTTTATTTCGCTTAGTTGCTTACTCTTGAGTAGAACTGCATATTCACTCCAGGAATACGCACCTATGTCAAATGAGTCAAATTGAAGCAAAACACATTTTCGGAGTGTCAGAATGCATAGATAGAAGGCAAATAAGCGTTCCATGGCTTTATTTCGCTTAGTTGCTTACTCTTGAGTAGAACTGCATATTCACTCCAGGAATAAGCACATTTGTCAAATGAGTCAAATTGAAGCAAAACACATTGTTGGAGTGTCAGAATGCATAGATAGAAGGCAAATAAGCGTTCCATGGCTTTATTTCGCTTAGTTGCTTACTCTTGAGTAGAACTGCATATTCACTCCAGGAATAAGCACCTTTGTAAAATGAGTCAAATTGAAGCAAAACACATTGTTGGAGTGTCAGAATGCATAGATAGAAGGCAAATAAGCGTTACATGGCTTTATTTCGCTTAGTTGCTTTATTTCGCTTAGAATGCATAGATAGAAGGCAAATAAGCGTTCCATGGCTTTATTTCGCTTAGTTGCTTACTCTTGAGTAGAACTGCATATTCACTCCAGGAATACGCACCTATGTCAAATGAGTCAAATTGAAGCAAAACACATTTTCGGAGTGTCAGAATGCATAGATAGAAGGCAAATAAGCGTTCCATGGCTTTATTTCGCTTAGTTGCTTACTCTTGAGTAGAACTGCATATTCACTCCAGGAATAAGCACCTTTGTCAAATGAGTCAAATTGAAGCAAAACACATTGTTGGAGTGTCAGAATGCATAGATAGAAGGCAAATAAGCGTTCCATGGCTTTATTTCGCTTAGTTGCTTACTCTTGAGTAGAACTGCATATTCACTCCAGGAATAAGCACCTTTGTAAAATGAGTCAAATTGAAGCAAAACACATTGTTGGAGTGTCAGAATGCATAGATAGAAGGCAAATAAGCGTTACATGGCTTTATTTCGCTTAGTTGCTTACTCTTGAGTAGAACTGCATATTCACTCCAGGAATAAGCACATTTGTCAAATGAGTCAAATTGAAGCAAAACACATTGTTGGAGTGTCAGAATGCATAGATAGAAGGCAAATAAGCGTTCCATGGCTTTATTTCGCTTAGTTGCTTACTCTTGAGTAGAACTGCATATTCACTCCAGGAATACGCACCTATGTCAAATGAGTCAAATTGAAGCAAAACACATTGTTGGAGTGTCAGAATGCATAGATAGAAGGCAAATAAGCGTTCCATGGCTTTATTTCGCTTAGTTGCTTACTCTTGAGTAGAACTGCATATTCACTCCAGGAATAAGCACCTTTGTAAAATGAGTCAAATTGAAGCAAAACACATTGTTGGAGTGTCAGAATGCATAGATAGAAGGCAAATAAGCGTTACATGGCTTTATTTCGCTTAGTTGCTTACTCTTGAGTAGAACTGCATATTCACTCCAGGAATAAGCACATTTGTCAAATGAGTCAAATTGAAGCAAAACACATTGTTGGAGTGTCAGAATGCATAGATAGAAGGCAAATAAGCGTTCCATGGCTTTATTTCGCTTAGTTGCTTACTCTTGAGTAGAACTGCATATTCACTCCAGGAATACGCACCTATGTCAAATGAGTCAAATTGAAGCAAAACACATTGTTGGAGTGTCAGAATGCATAGATAGAAGGCAAATAAGCGTTCCATGGCTTTATTTCGCTTAGTTGCTTACTCTTGAGTAGAACTGCATGCTCACTCGAGGAAAAAAGCACCTTTGTAAAATGAGTCAAATTGAAGCAAAACACATTGTTGGAGTGTCAGAATGCATAGAAAGAAGGCAAATAAGCGTTCCATGGCTTTATTTTGCTTAGTTGCTTACTCTTGAGTAGAACTGCATATTCACTCCAGGAATAAGCACCTTTGTCAAATGAGTCAAATTGAAGCAAAACACATTGTTGGAGTGTCAAAATGCATAGATAGAAGGCAAATAAGCGTTCCATGGCTTTATTTCGCTTAGTTGCTTACTCTTGAGTAGAACTGCATATTCACTCCAGGAATACGCACCTTTGTAAAATGAGTCAAATTGAAGCAGAACACATTGTTGGAGTGTCAGAATGCAAAGATAGAAGGCAAATAAGCGTTCCATGGCTTTATTTCCTCCCAGTTGAACGACATGGCCCAGGGAGAGAGGGAAAAATAGGGGAAGTGAACAACTGGCTTCGCAAATGGTGCAAACAGGAACGGTTTGGATTCCTAGATCACGGTCTGCAGTTTCTTGATGATGGACTTCTGGCAAGTGATGGACTGCACCTCACAAAAGTTGGGAGGAATGTTTTTGCCACAAAACTCAAAAACCTCATCAGGAGGGCTTTAAACTGACTTATGTGGGGGAGGGAGACAGTGGTCCTGAAGGTAGGAGTCTATCAAATGCTGAAGATGATCATCCAAATGTCAAGGACCAAATGGAGCAAGCAGCATGCAGACCTAGTGGTGGGACGAAAATATCCTTAAATAAGAGACATGGGGGAATGATCAACGGTCTTCAATGTCTGTATACTAATGCACAGAGCATGGGAAATAAACAAGATGAACTTGAGCTCTTGGTACAGCAAACTAAATATGACATAATAGGCATCACTGAAACCTGGTGGGATGAGTCTCATGACTGGAATGTAGTAATAGAGGGATACAATCTATTTAAGAGAAATAGACCAAACAGGAAAGGAGGAGGAGTAGCTTTATATGTTAGGGATATGTATACCTGTGAAGAGATCCAGGATTTAAAACTTCAAAGCCAAATTGAGAGTATCTGGGTCAAAATTAAGGGAGAGAAAAACAACAGTGATCTCATTGTGGGAGTTTACTATAGATCCCCAAGCCAAACTGAGGACACAGATGATGCCTTCCTGGAACAGATGGCCAAGCATTCCAAAGGAAGTGAGATAGTAGTAATGGGGGATTTCAACTATCCTGATATTTGTTGGATGTCAAACTCAGCCAAGAGCATAAGGTCGAACAGATTCCTCACTGGCCTTGCAGACAACTTCATTGTCCAGAAAGTGGGAGAAGCAACAAGAGGATCAGCCATTTTAGATCTGGTCCTAACCAATAGTGATGACTTGGTTAGTGGGGTAGAAGTGGCAGGATCATTAGGTGGGAGTGACCATGCTCTTCTGGAGTTTATTATCCAGCGGAAAGGAGCAACCAAGCATACTAAGGTCCAAATTCTAGACTTTAAGAAAGCCGACTTCAGAAAACTTAGGGAAACGCTGGGTGAAATCCCATGGACAGTAATACTAAAAGGGAAGGGAGTTCATGATGGTTGGGAGTTTGTTAAAAGGGAGATATTAAAAGCACAACTTCAGGCAATACCAATGAGACGGAAACATGGAAGGTGCCTAAAGAAGCCAGGCTGGCTATCTAAAGAACTTTTGACTGAGTTAAGATTTAAAAGGGATATGTACAAAAAATGGAAAAGGGGGGAAATCTCCAGAGAGGAATTCAAACATATAGCCAGCACGTGTAGAGACAAAGTCAGAAAAGCTAAAGCACAGAATGAACTCAGGCTCGCCAGAGAGGTTAAAAGCAACAAAAAGGGCTTTTATGGGTATGTCCGTAGCAAAAGGAAAAACAAGGAAACAGTGGGGTCACTCAGAGGAGAAGATGGTGAAATGCAAACAGGGGACAGAGAAAGGGCAGAACTCCTCAATGCCTTCTTTGCCTCAGTCTTCTCCAAGAAAGAAAACAACGCCCGACCTGAAGAATATGGAGCAGATGATTCAGCAGGGGAAACACAGCCCAGAATAAGTAAGGAGGTAGTACAAGAATACTTGGCTAGTTTAGATGTATTCAAGTCTCCAGGGCCAGATGAACTACATCCAAGAGTATTAAAAGAACTGGCAGAGGTGATTTCAGAACCACTGGCAATAATCTTTGAAAATTCCTGGAGAACAGGCGAAGTTCCAGCAGACTGGAGGAGGGCAAATGTTGTCCCTATTTTCAAAAAGGGGAAAAGAGAGGACCCAAACAATTACCGCCCAGTCAGCCTGACATCAATACCAGGAAAGATTCTAGAGCAGATCATTAAGCAAACAGTCTGTGAGCACCTAGAAAGAAACTCTGTGATCACTAAAAGTCAGCATGGGTTCCTGAAAAATAAGTCATGTCAGACTAATCTGATTTCATTTTTTGACAGAATTACAAGCCTGGTAGATGAAGGGAACGCTGTGGATGTAGCCTATCTTGATTTCAGCAAGGCCTTTGACAAGGTGCCCCATGATATTCTTGTAAAGAAGCTGGTAAAATGTGGGCTAGACAATGCTACCATTCAGTGGATTTGTAGCTGGATTACTGACCGAACCCAAAGGGTGCTCATCAATGGCTCCTCCTCATCCTGGAGAGTAGTGACTAGTGGGGTGCCACAGGGTTCTGTCTTGGGCCCAGTCTTGTTCAACATCTTTATCAATGACTTGGATGATGGGCTTGAGGGAATCCTGAGCAAGTTTGCAGATGACACCAAGTTGGGAGGGGTGGCTAACACCCCAGAGGACAGGATCACACTTCAGAATGACCTTAACAGATTAGACAACTGGGCCAAAGCAAACAAGATGAATTTTAACAAGGAGAAATGTAAAGTGCTACACTTGGGCAAAAAAAATGAAAGGCACAGATACAGGATGGGAGACACCTGGCTTGAGAGCAGTACATGTGAAAAGGATCTAGGAGTTTTGGTTGACCACAAACTTGACATGAGTCAGCAGTGTGATGCAGCAGCTAAAAAAGCCAATGCAATTCTGGGCTGCATCAATAGGAGTATAGCATCTAGATCAAGGGAAGTAATAGTACCACTGTATTCTGCTCTGGTCAGACCTCACCTGGAGTATTGTGTCCAGTTCTGGGCACCACAGTTCAAGAAGGATACTGATAAGCTGGAACGTGTCCAGAAGAGGGCAACCAAAATGGTCAAAGGCCTGGAAACGATGCCTTATGAGGAACGGCTTAGGGAGCTGGGTATGTTTAGCCTGGAGAAGAGAAGGTTAAGGGGTGATATGATAACCATGTTCAAATATATAAAAGGATGTCATATAAAGGAGGGAGAAAGGTTGTTTTCTGCTGCTCCAGAGAAGCGGACACGGAGCAACGGATTCAAACTACAAGAAAGAAAATTCCACCTAAACATTAGGAAGAACTTCCTGACAGTAAGAGCTGTTCGGCAGTGGAATTTGCTGCCAAGGAGTGTGGTGGAGTCTCCTTCTTTGGAGGTCTTTAAGCAGAGGCTTGACAGCCATCTGTCAGGAATGCTTTGATGGTGTTTCCTGCTTGGCAGGGGGTTGGACTGGATGGCCCTTGTGGTCTCTTCCAACTCTATGATTCTATGATTCTATGATTCTATGATTTCGCTTAGTTGCTTACTCTTGAGTAGAACTGCATATTCACTCCAGGAATAAGCACATTTGTCAAATGAGTCAAATTGAAGCAAAACACATTGTTGGAGTGTCAGAATGCATAGATAGAAGGCAAATAAGCGTTCCATGGCTTTATTTCGCTTAGTTGCTTACTCTTGAGTAGAACTGCATATTCACTCCAGGAATAAGCACCTTTGTAAAATGAGTCAAATTGAAGCAAAACACATTGTTGGAGTGTCAGAATGCATAGATAGAAGGCAAATAAGCGTTCCATGGCTTTATTTCGCTTAGTTGCTTACTCTTGAGTAGAACTGCATATTCACTCCAGGAATACGCACCTATGTCAAATGAGTCAAATTGAAGCAAAACACATTGTTGGAGTGTCAGAATGCATAGATAGAAGGCAAATAAGCGTTCCATGGCTTTATTTCGCTTAGTTGCTTACTCTTGAGTAGAACTGCATATTCACTCCAGGAATAAGCACATTTGTCAAATGAGTCAAATTGAAGCAAAACACATTGTTGGAGTGTCAGAATGCATAGATAGAAGGCAAATAAGCGTTCCATGGCTTTATTTCGCTTAGTTGCTTACTCTTGAGTAGAACTGCATATTCACTCCAGGAATAAGTACCTTTGTCAAATGAGTCAAATTGAAGCAGAACACATTGTTGGAGTGTCAGGATGCATAGATAGAAGGCAAATAAGCGTTCCATGGCTTTATTTCGCTTAGTTGCTTACTCTTGAGTAGAACTGCATATTCACTCCAGGAATACGCACCTATGTCAAATGAGTCAAATTGAAGCAAAACACATTTTTGGAGTGTCAGAATGCATAGATAGGAGGCAAATAAGCGTTCCATGGCTTTATTTCGCTTAGTTGCTTACTCTGGAGTAGAACTGCTTATTCACTCCAGGAATAAGCACATTTGTCAAATGAGTCAAATTGAAGCAAAACACATTGTTGGAGTGTCAGAATGCATAGATAGAAGGCAAATAAGCGTTCCATGGCTTTATTTCGCTTAGTTGCTTACTCTTGAGTAGAACTGCATATTCACTCCAGGAATACGCACCTATGTCAAATGAGTCAAATTGAAGCAAAACACATTGTTGGAGTGTCAGAATGCATAGATAGAAGGCAAATAAGCGTTCCATGGCTTTATTTCGCTTAGTTGCTTACTCTTGAGTAGAACTGCATATTCACTCCAGGAATAAGCACCTTTGTCAAATGAGTCAAATTGAAGCAAAACACATTGTTGGAGTGTCAGAATGCATAGATAGAAGGCAAATAAGCGTTCCATGGCTTTATTTCGCTTAGTTGCTTACTCTTGAGTAGAACTGCATATTCACTCCAGGAATAAGCACCTTTGTCAAATGAGTCAAATTGAAGCAGAACACATTGTTGGAGTGTCAGGATGCATAGATAGAAGGCAAATAAGCGTTCCATGGCTTTATTTCGCTTAGTTGCTTACTCTTGAGTAGAACTGCATATTCACTCCAGGAATACGCACCTATGTCAAATGAGTCAAATTGAAGCAAAACACATTTTTGGAGTGTCAGAATGCATAGATAGGAGGCAAATAAGCGTTCCATGGCTTTATTTCGCTTAGTTGCTTACTCTGGAGTAGAACTGCTTATTCACTCCAGGAATAAGCACATTTGTCAAATGAGTCAAATTGAAGCAAAACACATTGTTGGAGTGTCAGAATGCATAGAAAGAAGGCAAATAAGCGTTCCATGGCTTTATTTCGCTTAGTTGCTTACTCTTGAGTAGAACTGCATATTCACTCCAGGAATAAGCACCTTTGTCAAATGAGTCAAATTGAAGCAAAACACATTGTTGGAGTGTCAAAATGCATAGATAGAAGGCAAATAAGCGTTCCATGGCTTTATTTCGCTTAGTTGCTTACTCTTGAGTAGAACTGCATATTCGCTCCAGGAATACGCACCTTTGTCAAATGAGTCAAATTGAAGCAGAACACATTGTTGGAGTGTCAGAATGCAAAGATAGAAGGCAAATAAGCGTTCCATGGCTTTATTTCGCTTAGTTGCTTACTCTTGAGTAGAACTGCATATTCACTCCAGGAATAAGCACCTTTGTCAAATGAGTCAAATTGAAGCAAAACACATTGTTGGAGTGTCAGAATGCATAGATAGAAGGCAAATAAGCGTTCCATGGCTTTATTTCGCTTAGTTGCTTACTCTTGAGTAGAACTGCATATTCACTCCAGGAATAAGCACATTTGTCAAATGAGTCAAATTGAAGCAAAACACATTGTTGGAGTGTCAGAATGCATAGATAGAAGGCAAATAAGCGTTCCATGGCTTTATTTCGCTTAGTTGCTTACTCTTGAGTAGAACTGCATATTCACTCCAGGAATACGCACCTATGTCAAATGAGTCAAATTGAAGCAAAACACATTTTCGGAGTGTCAGAATGCATAGATAGAAGGCAAATAAGCGTTCCATGGCTTTATTTCGCTTAGTTGCTTACTCTTGAGTAGAACTGCATATTCACTCCAGGAATAAGCACCTTTGTCAAATGAGTCAAATTGAAGCAAAACACATTGTTGGAGTGTCAGAATGCATAGATAGAAGGCAAATAAGCGTTCCATGGCTTTATTTCGCTTAGTTGCTTACTCTTGAGTAGAACTGCATATTCACTCCAGGAATAAGCACCTTTGTAAAATGAGTCAAATTGAAGCAAAACACATTGTTGGAGTGTCAGAATGCATAGATAGAAGGCAAATAAGCGTTCCATGGCTTTATTTCGCTTAGTTGCTTACTCTTGAGTAGAACTGCATATTCACTCCAGGAATAAGCACATTTGTCAAATGAGTCAAATTGAAGCAAAACACATTGTTGGAGTGTCAGAATGCATAGATAGAAGGCAAATAAGCGTTCCATGGCTTTATTTCGCTTAGTTGCTTACTCTTGAGTAGAACTGCATATTCACTCCAGGAATACGCACCTATGTCAAATGAGTCAAATTGAAGCAAAACACATTGTTGGAGTGTCAGAATGCATAGATAGAAGGCAAATAAGCGTTCCATGGCTTTATTTCGCTTAGTTGCTTACTCTTGAGTAGAACTGCATGCTCACTCGAGGAAAAAAGCACCTTTGTAAAATGAGTCAAATTGAAGCAAAACACATTGTTGGAGTGTCAGAATGCATAGAAAGAAGGCAAATAAGCGTTCCATGGCTTTATTTCGCTTAGTTGCTTACTCTTGAGTAGAACTGCATATTCACTCCAGGAATACGCACCTATGTCAAATGAGTCAAATTGAAGCAAAACACATTGTTGGAGTGTCAGAATGCATAGATAGGAGGCAAATAAGCGTTCCATGGCTTTATTTCGCTTAGTTGCTTACTCTGGAGTAGAACTGCTTATTCACTCCAGGAATAAGCACATTTGTCAAATGAGTCAAATTGAAGCAAAACACATTGTTGGAGTGTCAGAATGCATAGATAGAAGGCAAATAAGCGTTCCATGGCTTTATTTCGCTTAGTTGCTTACTCTTGAGTAGAACCGCATATTCACTCCAGGAATACGCACCTATGTCAAATGAGTCAAATTGAAGCAAAACACATTGTTGGAGTGTCAGAATGCATAGATAGAAGGCAAATAAGCGTTCCATGGCTTTATTTCGCTTAGTTGCTTACTCTTGAGTAGAACTGCATATTCACTCCAGGAATAAGCACCTTTGTAAAATGAGTCAAATTGAAGCAAAACACATTGTTGGAGTGTCAGAATGCATAGATAGAAGGCAAATAAGCGTTACATGGCTTTATTTCGCTTAGTTGCTTACTCTTGAGTAGAACTGCATATTCACTCCAGGAATACGCACCTATGTCAAATGAGTCAAATTGAAGCAAAACACATTTTTGGAGTGTCAGAATGCATAGATAGGAGGCAAATAAGCGTTCCATGGCTTTATTTCGCTTAGTTGCTTACTCTTGAGTAGAACTGCATATTCACTCCAGGAATAAGCACCTTTGTCAAATGAGTCAAATTGAAGCAAAACACATTGTTGGAGTGTCAGAATGCATAGATAGAAGGCAAATAAGCGTTCCATGGCTTTATTTCGCTTAGTTGCTTACTCTTGAGTAGAACTGCATATTCACTCCAGGAATAAGCACCTTTGTAAAATGAGTCAAATTGAAGCAAAACACATTGTTGGAGTGTCAGAATGCATAGATAGAAGGCAAATAAGCGTTACATGGCTTTATTTCGCTTAGTTGCTTACTCTTGAGTAGAACTGCATATTCACTCCAGGAATAAGCACATTTGTCAAATGAGTCAAATTGAAGCAAAACACATTGTTGGAGTGTCAGAATGCATAGATAGAAGGCAAATAAGCGTTCCATGGCTTTATTTCGCTTAGTTGCTTACTCTTGAGTAGAACTGCATATTCACTCCAGGAATACGCACCTATGTCAAATGAGTCAAATTGAAGCAAAACACATTGTTGGAGTGTCAGAATGCATAGATAGAAGGCAAATAAGCGTTCCATGGCTTTATTTCGCTTAGTTGCTTACTCTTGAGTAGAACTGCATGCTCACTCGAGGAAAAAAGCACCTTTGTAAAATGAGTCAAATTGAAGCAAAACACATTGTTGGAGTGTCAGAATGCATAGAAAGAAGGCAAATAAGCGTTCCATGGCTTTATTTTGCTTAGTTGCTTACTCTTGAGTAGAACTGCATATTCACTCCAGGAATAAGCACCTTTGTCAAATGAGTCAAATTGAAGCAAAACACATTGTTGGAGTGTCAAAATGCATAGATAGAAGGCAAATAAGCGTTCCATGGCTTTATTTCGCTTAGTTGCTTACTCTTGAGTAGAACTGCATATTCACTCCAGGAATAAGCACCTTTGTAAAATGAGTCAAATTGAAGCAAAACACATTGTTGGAGTGTCAGAATGCATAGATAGAAGGCAAATAAGCGTTCCATGGCTTTATTTCGCTTAGTTGCTTACTCTTGAGTAGAACTGCATATTCACTCCAGGAATAAGCACATTTGTCAAATGAGTCAAATTGAAGCAAAACACATTGTTGGAGTGTCAGAATGCATAGATAGAAGGCAAATAAGCGTTCCATGGCTTTATTTCGCTTAGTTGCTTACTCTTGAGTAGAACTGCATATTCACTCCAGGAATACGCACCTATGTCAAATGAGTCAAATTGAAGCAAAACACATTGTTGGAGTGTCAGAATGCATAGATAGAAGGCAAATAAGCGTTCCATGGCTTTATTTCGCTTAGTTGCTTACTCTTGAGTAGAACTGCATGCTCACTCGAGGAAAAAAGCACCTTTGTAAAATGAGTCAAATTGAAGCAAAACACATTGTTGGAGTGTCAGAATGCATAGAAAGAAGGCAAATAAGCGTTCCATGGCTTTATTTCGCTTAGTTGCTTACTCTTGAGTAGAACTGCATATTCACTCCAGGAATACGCACCTATGTCAAATGAGTCAAATTGAAGCAAAACACATTGTTGGAGTGTCAGAATGCATAGATAGGAGGCAAATAAGCGTTCCATGGCTTTATTTCGCTTAGTTGCTTACTCTGGAGTAGAACTGCTTATTCACTCCAGGAATAAGCACATTTGTCAAATGAGTCAAATTGAAGCAAAACACATTGTTGGAGTGTCAGAATGCATAGATAGAAGGCAAATAAGCGTTCCATGGCTTTATTTCGCTTAGTTGCTTACTCTTGAGTAGAACCGCATATTCACTCCAGGAATACGCACCTATGTCAAATGAGTCAAATTGAAGCAAAACACATTGTTGGAGTGTCAGAATGCATAGATAGAAGGCAAATAAGCGTTCCATGGCTTTATTTCGCTTAGTTGCTTACTCTTGAGTAGAACTGCATATTCACTCCAGGAATAAGCACCTTTGTAAAATGAGTCAAATTGAAGCAAAACACATTGTTGGAGTGTCAGAATGCATAGATAGAAGGCAAATAAGCGTTACATGGCTTTATTTCGCTTAGTTGCTTACTCTTGAGTAGAACTGCATATTCACTCCAGGAATACGCACCTATGTCAAATGAGTCAAATTGAAGCAAAACACATTTTTGGAGTGTCAGAATGCATAGATAGGAGGCAAATAAGCGTTCCATGGCTTTATTTCGCTTAGTTGCTTACTCTTGAGTAGAACTGCATATTCACTCCAGGAATAAGCACCTTTGTCAAATGAGTCAAATTGAAGCAAAACACATTGTTGGAGTGTCAGAATGCATAGATAGAAGGCAAATAAGCGTTCCATGGCTTTATTTCGCTTAGTTGCTTACTCTTGAGTAGAACTGCATATTCACTCCAGGAATAAGCACCTTTGTAAAATGAGTCAAATTGAAGCAAAACACATTGTTGGAGTGTCAGAATGCATAGATAGAAGGCAAATAAGCGTTACATGGCTTTATTTCGCTTAGTTGCTTACTCTTGAGTAGAACTGCATATTCACTCCAGGAATAAGCACATTTGTCAAATGAGTCAAATTGAAGCAAAACACATTGTTGGAGTGTCAGAATGCATAGATAGAAGGCAAATAAGCGTTCCATGGCTTTATTTCGCTTAGTTGCTTACTCTTGAGTAGAACTGCATATTCACTCCAGGAATACGCACCTATGTCAAATGAGTCAAATTGAAGCAAAACACATTGTTGGAGTGTCAGAATGCATAGATAGAAGGCAAATAAGCGTTCCATGGCTTTATTTCGCTTAGTTGCTTACTCTTGAGTAGAACTGCATGCTCACTCGAGGAAAAAAGCACCTTTGTAAAATGAGTCAAATTGAAGCAAAACACATTGTTGGAGTGTCAGAATGCATAGAAAGAAGGCAAATAAGCGTTCCATGGCTTTATTTTGCTTAGTTGCTTACTCTTGAGTAGAACTGCATATTCACTCCAGGAATAAGCACCTTTGTCAAATGAGTCAAATTGAAGCAAAACACATTGTTGGAGTGTCAAAATGCATAGATAGAAGGCAAATAAGCGTTCCATGGCTTTATTTCGCTTAGTTGCTTACTCTTGAGTAGAACTGCATATTCACTCCAGGAATACGCACCTTTGTAAAATGAGTCAAATTGAAGCAGAACACATTGTTGGAGTGTCAGAATGCAAAGATAGAAGGCAAATAAGCGTTCCATGGCTTTATTTCGCTTAGTTGCTTACTCTTGAGTAGAACTGCATATTCACTCCAGGAATAAGCACCTTTGTAAAATGAGTCAAATTGAAGCAAAACACATTGTTGGAGTGTCAGAATGCATAGATAGAAGGCAAATAAGCGTTCCATGGCTTTATTTCGCTTAGTTGCTTACTCTTGAGTAGAACTGCATATTCACTCCAGGAATAAGCACATTTGTCAAATGAGTCAAATTGAAGCAAAACACATTGTTGGAGTGTCAGAATGCATAGATAGAAGGCAAATAAGCGTTCCATGGCTTTATTTCGCTTAGTTGCTTACTCTTGAGTAGAACTGCATATTCACTCCAGGAATAAGCACATTTGTCAAATGAGTCAAATTGAAGCAAAACACATTGTTGGAGTGTCAGAATGCATAGATAGAAGGCAAATAAGCGTTCCATGGCTTTATTTTGCTTAGTTGCTTACTCTTGAGTAGAACTGCATATTCACTCCAGGAATAAGTACCTTTGTCAAATGAGTCAAATTGAAGCAGAACACATTGTTGGAGTGTCAGGATGCATAGATAGAAGGCAAATAAGCGTTCCATGGCTTTATTTCGCTTAGTTGCTTACTCTTGAGTAGAACTGCATATTCACTCCAGGAATACGCACCTATGTCAAATGAGTCAAATTGAAGCAAAACACATTTTTGGAGTGTCAGAATGCATAGATAGGAGGCAAATAAGCGTTCCATGGCTTTATTTCGCTTAGTTGCTTACTCTGGAGTAGAACTGCTTATTCACTCCAGGAATAAGCACATTTGTCAAATGAGTCAAATTGAAGCAAAACACATTGTTGGAGTGTCAGAATGCATAGATAGAAGGCAAATAAGCGTTCCATGGCTTTATTTCGCTTAGTTGCTTACTCTTGAGTAGAACTGCATATTCACTCCAGGAATACGCACCTATGTCAAATGAGTCAAATTGAAGCAAAACACATTGTTGGAGTGTCAGAATGCATAGATAGAAGGCAAATAAGCGTTCCATGGCTTTATTTCGCTTAGTTGCTTACTCTTGAGTAGAACTGCATATTCACTCCAGGAATAAGCACCTTTGTCAAATGAGTCAAATTGAAGCAAAACACATTGTTGGAGTGTCAGA
Source organism: Zootoca vivipara (assembly GCF_963506605.1). Lineage (NCBI taxonomy): Eukaryota > Metazoa > Chordata > Lepidosauria > Squamata > Lacertidae > Zootoca > Zootoca vivipara. The sequence goes on from NC_083292.1 coordinate 2,211,830, forward strand.
ATGCATAGATAGAAGGCAAATAAGCGTTCCATGGCTTTATTTCGCTTAGTTGCTTACTCTTGAGTAGAACTGCATATTCACTCCAGGAATAAGCACCTTTGTCAAATGAGTCAAATTGAAGCAGAACACATTGTTGGAGTGTCAGGATGCATAGATAGAAGGCAAATAAGCGTTCCATGGCTTTATTTCGCTTAGTTGCTTACTCTTGAGTAGAACTGCATATTCACTCCAGGAATACGCACCTATGTCAAATGAGTCAAATTGAAGCAAAACACATTTTTGGAGTGTCAGAATGCATAGATAGGAGGCAAATAAGCGTTCCATGGCTTTATTTCGCTTAGTTGCTTACTCTGGAGTAGAACTGCTTATTCACTCCAGGAATAAGCACATTTGTCAAATGAGTCAAATTGAAGCAAAACACATTGTTGGAGTGTCAGAATGCATAGATAGAAGGCAAATAAGCGTTCCATGGCTTTATTTCGCTTAGTTGCTTACTCTTGAGTAGAACTGCATATTCACTCCAGGAATAAGCACATTTGTCAAATGAGTCAAATTGAAGCAAAACACATTGTTGGAGTGTCAGAATGCATAGATAGAAGGCAAATAAGCGTTCCATGGCTTTATTTCGCTTAGTTGCTTACTCTTGAGTAGAACTGCATATTCACTCCAGGAATAAGTACCTTTGTCAAATGAGTCAAATTGAAGCAGAACACATTGTTGGAGTGTCAGGATGCATAGATAGAAGGCAAATAAGCGTTCCATGGCTTTATTTCGCTTAGTTGCTTACTCTTGAGTAGAACTGCATATTCACTCCAGGAATACGCACCTATGTCAAATGAGTCAAATTGAAGCAAAACACATTTTTGGAGTGTCAGAATGCATAGATAGGAGGCAAATAAGCGTTCCATGGCTTTATTTCGCTTAGTTGCTTACTCTGGAGTAGAACTGCTTATTCACTCCAGGAATAAGCACATTTGTCAAATGAGTCAAATTGAAGCAAAACACATTGTTGGAGTGTCAGAATGCATAGATAGAAGGCAAATAAGCGTTCCATGGCTTTATTTCGCTTAGTTGCTTACTCTTGAGTAGAACTGCATATTCACTCCAGGAATACGCACCTATGTCAAATGAGTCAAATTGAAGCAAAACACATTGTTGGAGTGTCAGAATGCATAGATAGAAGGCAAATAAGCGTTCCATGGCTTTATTTCGCTTAGTTGCTTACTCTTGAGTAGAACTGCATATTCACTCCAGGAATAAGCACCTTTGTCAAATGAGTCAAATTGAAGCAAAACACATTGTTGGAGTGTCAGAATGCATAGATAGAAGGCAAATAAGCGTTCCATGGCTTTATTTCGCTTAGTTGCTTACTCTTGAGTAGAACTGCATATTCACTCCAGGAATAAGCACCTTTGTCAAATGAGTCAAATTGAAGCAGAACACATTGTTGGAGTGTCAGGATGCATAGATAGAAGGCAAATAAGCGTTCCATGGCTTTATTTCGCTTAGTTGCTTACTCTTGAGTAGAACTGCATATTCACTCCAGGAATACGCACCTATGTCAAATGAGTCAAATTGAAGCAAAACACATTTTTGGAGTGTCAGAATGCATAGATAGGAGGCAAATAAGCGTTCCATGGCTTTATTTCGCTTAGTTGCTTACTCTGGAGTAGAACTGCTTATTCACTCCAGGAATAAGCACATTTGTCAAATGAGTCAAATTGAAGCAAAACACATTGTTGGAGTGTCAGAATGCATAGAAAGAAGGCAAATAAGCGTTCCATGGCTTTATTTCGCTTAGTTGCTTACTCTTGAGTAGAACTGCATATTCACTCCAGGAATAAGCACCTTTGTCAAATGAGTCAAATTGAAGCAAAACACATTGTTGGAGTGTCAAAATGCATAGATAGAAGGCAAATAAGCGTTCCATGGCTTTATTTCGCTTAGTTGCTTACTCTTGAGTAGAACTGCATATTCACTCCAGGAATAAGTACCTTTGTCAAATGAGTCAAATTGAAGCAGAACACATTGTTGGAGTGTCAGGATGCATAGATAGAAGGCAAATAAGCGTTCCATGGCTTTATTTCGCTTAGTTGCTTACTCTTGAGTAGAACTGCATATTCACTCCAGGAATACGCACCTATGTCAAATGAGTCAAATTGAAGCAAAACACATTTTTGGAGTGTCAGAATGCATAGATAGGAGGCAAATAAGCGTTGCATGGCTTTATTTCGCTTAGTTGCTTACTCTGGAGTAGAACTGCTTATTCACTCCAGGAATAAGCACATTTGTCAAATGAGTCAAATTGAAGCAAAACACATTGTTGGAGTGTCAGAATGCATAGATAGAAGGCAAATAAGCGTTCCATGGCTTTATTTCGCTTAGTTGCTTACTCTTGAGTAGAACTGCATATTCACTCCAGGAATACGCACCTATGTCAAATGAGTCAAATTGAAGCAAAACACATTGTTGGAGTGTCAGAATGCATAGATAGAAGGCAAATAAGCGTTCCATGGCTTTATTTCGCTTAGTTGCTTACTCTTGAGTAGAACTGCATATTCACTCCAGGAATGAGCACCTTTGTCAAATGAGTCAAATTGAAGCAAAACACATTGTTGGAGTGTCAGAATGCATAGATAGAAGGCAAATAAGCGTTCCATGGCTTTATTTCGCTTAGTTGCTTACTCTTGAGTAGAACTGCATATTCACTCCAGGAATAAGCACCTTTGTCAAATGAGTCAAATTGAAGCAGAACACATTGTTGGAGTGTCAGGATGCATAGATAGAAGGCAAATAAGCGTTCCATGGCTTTATTTCGCTTAGTTGCTTACTCTTGAGTAGAACTGCATATTCACTCCAGGAATACGCACCTATGTCAAATGAGTCAAATTGAAGCAAAACACATTTTTGGAGTGTCAGAATGCATAGATAGGAGGCAAATAAGCGTTCCATGGCTTTATTTCGCTTAGTTGCTTACTCTGGAGTAGAACTGCTTATTCACTCCAGGAATAAGCACATTTGTCAAATGAGTCAAATTGAAGCAAAACACATTGTTGGAGTGTCAGAATGCATAGAAAGAAGGCAAATAAGCGTTCCATGGCTTTATTTCGCTTAGTTGCTTACTCTTGAGTAGAACTGCATATTCACTCCAGGAATAAGCACCTTTGTCAAATGAGTCAAATTGAAGCAAAACACATTGTTGGAGTGTCAAAATGCATAGATAGAAGGCAAATAAGCGTTCCATGGCTTTATTTCGCTTAGTTGCTTACTCTTGAGTAGAACTGCATATTCACTCCAGGAATACGCACCTTTGTAAAATGAGTCAAATTGAAGCAAAACACATTGTTGGAGTGTCAGAATGCAAAGATAGAAGGCAAATAAGCGTTCCATGGCTTTATTTCGCTTAGTTGCTTACTCTTGAGTAGAACTGCATATTCACTCCAGGAATAAGCACCTTTGTCAAATGAGTCAAATTGAAGCAAAACACATTGTTGGAGTGTCAGAATGCATAGATAGAAGGCAAATAAGCGTTCCATGGCTTTATTTCGCTTAGTTGCTTACTCTTGAGTAGAACTGCATATTCACTCCAGGAATAAGCACATTTGTCAAATGAGTCAAATTGAAGCAAAACACATTGTTGGAGTGTCAGAATGCATAGATAGAAGGCAAATAAGCGTTCCATGGCTTTATTTCGCTTAGTTGCTTACTCTTGAGTAGAACTGCATATTCACTCCAGGAATAAGCACCTTTGTCAAATGAGTCAAATTGAAGCAGAACACATTGTTGGAGTGTCAGGATGCATAGATAGAAGGCAAATAAGCGTTCCATGGCTTTATTTCGCTTAGTTGCTTACTCTTGAGTAGAACTGCATATTCACTCCAGGAATACGCACCTATGTCAAATGAGTCAAATTGAAGCAAAACACATTTTTGGAGTGTCAGAATGCATAGATAGGAGGCAAATAAGCGTTCCATGGCTTTATTTCGCTTAGTTGCTTACTCTGGAGTAGAACTGCTTATTCACTCCAGGAATAAGCACATTTGTCAAATGAGTCAAATTGAAGCAAAACACATTGTTGGAGTGTCAGAATGCATAGATAGAAGGCAAATAAGCGTTCCATGGCTTTATTTCGCTTAGTTGCTTACTCTTGAGTAGAACTGCATATTCACTCCAGGAATACGCACCTATGTCAAATGAGTCAAATTGAAGCAAAACACATTGTTGGAGTGTCAGAATGCATAGATAGAAGGCAAATAAGCGTTCCATGGCTTTATTTCGCTTAGTTGCTTACTCTTGAGTAGAACTGCATGCTCACTCGAGGAAAAAAGCACCTTTGTAAAATGAGTCAAATTGAAGCAAAACACATTGTTGGAGTGTCAGAATGCATAGAAAGAAGGCAAATAAGCGTTCCATGTTTTTATTTCGCTTAGTTGCTTACTCTTGAGTAGAACTGCATATTCACTCCAGGAATAAGCACCTTTGTCAAATGAGTCAAATTGAAGCAAAACACATTGTTGGAGTGTCAAAATGCATAGATAGAAGGCAAATAAGCGTTCCATGGCTTTATTTCGCTTAGTTGCTTACTCTTGAGTAGAACTGCATATTCACTCCAGGAATACGCACCTTTGTAAAATGAGTCAAATTGAAGCAGAACACATTGTTGGAGTGTCAGAATGCATAGATAGAAGGCAAATAAGCGTTCCATGGCTTTATTTCGCTTAGTTGCTTACTCTTGAGTAGAACTGCATATTCACTCCAGGAATGAGCACCTTTGTCAAATGAGTCAAATTGAAGCAAAACACATTGTTGGAGTGTCAGAATGCATAGATAGAAGGCAAATAAGCGTTCCATGGCTTTATTTCGCTTAGTTGCTTACTCTTGAGTAGAACTGCATATTCACTCCAGGAATAAGCACCTTTGTCAAATGAGTCAAATTGAAGCAGAACACATTGTTGGAGTGTCAGGATGCATAGATAGAAGGCAAATAAGCGTTCCATGGCTTTATTTCGCTTAGTTGCTTACTCTTGAGTAGAACTGCATATTCACTCCAGGAATACGCACCTATGTCAAATGAGTCAAATTGAAGCAAAACACATTTTTGGAGTGTCAGAATGCATAGATAGGAGGCAAATAAGCGTTCCATGGCTTTATTTCGCTTAGTTGCTTACTCTGGAGTAGAACTGCTTATTCACTCCAGGAATAAGCACATTTGTCAAATGAGTCAAATTGAAGCAAAACACATTGTTGGAGTGTCAGAATGCATAGAAAGAAGGCAAATAAGCGTTCCATGGCTTTATTTCGCTTAGTTGCTTACTCTTGAGTAGAACTGCATATTCACTCCAGGAATAAGCACCTTTGTCAAATGAGTCAAATTGAAGCAAAACACATTGTTGGAGTGTCAGAATGCATAGATAGAAGGCAAATAAGCGTTCCATGGCTTTATTTCGCTTAGTTGCTTACTCTTGAGTAGAACTGCATATTCACTCCAGGAATAAGCACCTTTGTCAAATGAGTCAAATTGAAGCAGAACACATTGTTGGAGTGTCAGGATGCATAGATAGAAGGCAAATAAGCGTTCCATGGCTTTATTTCGCTTAGTTGCTTACTCTTGAGTAGAACTGCATATTCACTCCAGGAATACGCACCTATGTCAAATGAGTCAAATTGAAGCAAAACACATTTTTGGAGTGTCAGAATGCATAGATAGGAGGCAAATAAGCGTTCCATGGCTTTATTTCGCTTAGTTGCTTACTCTGGAGTAGAACTGCTTATTCACTCCAGGAATAAGCACATTTGTCAAATGAGTCAAATTGAAGCAAAACACATTGTTGGAGTGTCAGAATGCATAGAAAGAAGGCAAATAAGCGTTCCATGGCTTTATTTCGCTTAGTTGCTTACTCTTGAGTAGAACTGCATATTCACTCCAGGAATAAGCACCTTTGTCAAATGAGTCAAATTGAAGCAAAACACATTGTTGGAGTGTCAAAATGCATAGATAGAAGGCAAATAAGCGTTCCATGGCTTTATTTCGCTTAGTTGCTTACTCTTGAGTAGAACTGCATATTCACTCCAGGAATACGCACCTTTGTAAAATGAGTCAAATTGAAGCAGAACACATTGTTGGAGTGTCAGAATGCAAAGATAGAAGGCAAATAAGCGTTCCATGGCTTTATTTCGCTTAGTTGCTTACTCTTGAGTAGAACTGCATATTCACTCCAGGAATAAGCACCTTTGTCAAATGAGTCAAATTGAAGCAAAACACATTGTTGGAGTGTCAGAATGCATAGATAGAAGGCAAATAAGCGTTCCATGGCTTTATTTCGCTTAGTTGCTTACTCTTGAGTAGAACTGCATATTCACTCCAGGAATAAGCACATTTGTCAAATGAGTCAAATTGAAGCAAAACACATTGTTGGAGTGTCAGAATGCATAGATAGAAGGCAAATAAGCGTTCCATGGCTTTATTTCGCTTAGTTGCTTACTCTTGAGTAGAACTGCATATTCACTCCAGGAATAAGCACCTTTGTCAAATGAGTCAAATTGAAGCAGAACACATTGTTGGAGTGTCAGGATGCATAGATAGAAGGCAAATAAGCGTTCCATGGCTTTATTTCGCTTAGTTGCTTACTCTTGAGTAGAACTGCATATTCACTCCAGGAATACGCACCTATGTCAAATGAGTCAAATTGAAGCAAAACACATTTTTGGAGTGTCAGAATGCATAGATAGGAGGCAAATAAGCGTTCCATGGCTTTATTTCGCTTAGTTGCTTACTCTGGAGTAGAACTGCTTATTCACTCCAGGAATAAGCACATTTGTCAAATGAGTCAAATTGAAGCAAAACACATTGTTGGAGTGTCAGAATGCATAGATAGAAGGCAAATAAGCGTTCCATGGCTTTATTTCGCTTAGTTGCTTACTCTTGAGTAGAACTGCATATTCACTCCAGGAATACGCACCTATGTCAAATGAGTCAAATTGAAGCAAAACACATTGTTGGAGTGTCAGAATGCATAGATAGAAGGCAAATAAGCGTTCCATGGCTTTATTTCGCTTAGTTGCTTACTCTTGAGTAGAACTGCATGCTCACTCGAGGAAAAAAGCACCTTTGTAAAATGAGTCAAATTGAAGCAAAACACATTGTTGGAGTGTCAGAATGCATAGAAAGAAGGCAAATAAGCGTTCCATGTTTTTATTTCGCTTAGTTGCTTACTCTTGAGTAGAACTGCATATTCACTCCAGGAATAAGCACCTTTGTCAAATGAGTCAAATTGAAGCAAAACACATTGTTGGAGTGTCAAAATGCATAGATAGAAGGCAAATAAGCGTTCCATGGCTTTATTTCGCTTAGTTGCTTACTCTTGAGTAGAACTGCATATTCACTCCAGGAATACGCACCTTTGTAAAATGAGTCAAATTGAAGCAGAACACATTGTTGGAGTGTCAGAATGCATAGATAGAAGGCAAATAAGCGTTCCATGGCTTTATTTCGCTTAGTTGCTTACTCTTGAGTAGAACTGCATATTCACTCCAGGAATACGCACCTTTGTAAAATGAGTCAAATTGAAGCAGAACACATTGTTGGAGTGTCAGAATGCATAGATAGAAGGCAAATAAGCGTTCCATGGCTTTATTTCGCTTAGTTGCTTACTCTTGAGTAGAACTGCATATTCACTCCAGGAATGAGCACCTTTGTCAAATGAGTCAAATTGAAGCAAAACACATTGTTGGAGTGTCAGAATGCATAGATAGAAGGCAAATAAGCGTTCCATGGCTTTATTTCGCTTAGTTGCTTACTCTTGAGTAGAACTGCATATTCACTCCAGGAATAAGCACCTTTGTCAAATGAGTCAAATTGAAGCAGAACACATTGTTGGAGTGTCAGGATGCATAGATAGAAGGCAAATAAGCGTTCCATGGCTTTATTTCGCTTAGTTGCTTACTCTTGAGTAGAACTGCATATTCACTCCAGGAATACGCACCTATGTCAAATGAGTCAAATTGAAGCAAAACACATTTTTGGAGTGTCAGAATGCATAGATAGGAGGCAAATAAGCGTTCCATGGCTTTATTTCGCTTAGTTGCTTACTCTGGAGTAGAACTGCTTATTCACTCCAGGAATAAGCACATTTGTCAAATGAGTCAAATTGAAGCAAAACACATTGTTGGAGTGTCAGAATGCATAGAAAGAAGGCAAATAAGCGTTCCATGGCTTTATTTCGCTTAGTTGCTTACTCTTGAGTAGAACTGCATATTCACTCCAGGAATAAGCACCTTTGTCAAATGAGTCAAATTGAAGCAAAACACATTGTTGGAGTGTCAAAATGCATAGATAGAAGGCAAATAAGCGTTCCATGGCTTTATTTCGCTTAGTTGCTTACTCTTGAGTAGAACTGCATATTCACTCCAGGAATACGCACCTTTGTAAAATGAGTCAAATTGAAGCAGAACACATTGTTGGAGTGTCAGAATGCAAAGATAGAAGGCAAATAAGCGTTCCATGGCTTTATTTCGCTTAGTTGCTTACTCTTGAGTAGAACTGCATATTCACTCCAGGAATAAGCACCTTTGTCAAATGAGTCAAATTGAAGCAAAACACATTGTTGGAGTGTCAGAATGCATAGATAGAAGGCAAATAAGCGTTCCATGGCTTTATTTCGCTTAGTTGCTTACTCTTGAGTAGAACTGCATATTCACTCCAGGAATAAGCACATTTGTCAAATGAGTCAAATTGAAGCAAAACACATTGTTGGAGTGTCAGAATGCATAGATAGAAGGCAAATAAGCGTTCCATGGCTTTATTTCGCTTAGTTGCTTACTCTTGAGTAGAACTGCATATTCACTCCAGGAATAAGCACCTTTGTCAAATGAGTCAAATTGAAGCAGAACACATTGTTGGAGTGTCAGGATGCATAGATAGAAGGCAAATAAGCGTTCCATGGCTTTATTTCGCTTAGTTGCTTACTCTTGAGTAGAACTGCATATTCACTCCAGGAATACGCACCTATGTCAAATGAGTCAAATTGAAGCAAAACACATTTTTGGAGTGTCAGAATGCATAGATAGGAGGCAAATAAGCGTTCCATGGCTTTATTTCGCTTAGTTGCTTACTCTGGAGTAGAACTGCTTATTCACTCCAGGAATAAGCACATTTGTCAAATGAGTCAAATTGAAGCAAAACACATTGTTGGAGTGTCAGAATGCATAGATAGAAGGCAAATAAGCGTTCCATGGCTTTATTTCGCTTAGTTGCTTACTCTTGAGTAGAACTGCATATTCACTCCAGGAATACGCACCTATTTCAAATGAGTCAAATTGAAGCAAAACACATTGTTGGAGTGTCAGAATGCATAGATAGAAGGCAAATAAGCGTTCCATGGCTTTATTTCGCTTAGTTGCTTACTCTTGAGTAGAACTGCATGCTCACTCGAGGAAAAAAGCACCTTTGTAAAATGAGTCAAATTGAAGCAAAACACATTGTTGGAGTGTCAGAATGCATAGAAAGAAGGCAAATAAGCGTTCCATGGCTTTATTTCGCTTAGTTGCTTACTCTGGAGTAGAACTGCTTATTCACTCCAGGAATAAGCACATTTGTCAAATGAGTCAAATTGAAGCAAAACACATTGTTGGAGTGTCAAAATGCATAGATAGAAGGCAAATAAGCGTTCCATGGCTTTATTTCGCTTAGTTGCTTACTCTTGAGTAGAACTGCATATTCACTCCAGGAATACGCACCTATGTCAAATGAGTCAAATTGAAGCAAAACACATTGTTGGAGTGTCAGAATGCATAGATAGAAGGCATATAAGCGTTCCATGGCTTTATTTCGCTTAGTTGCTTACTCTTGAGTAGAACTGCATATTCACTCCAGGAATAAGCACCTTTGTAAAATGATTCAAATTGAAGCAAAACACATTGTTGGAGTGTCAGAATGCATAGATAGAAGGCAAATAAGCGTTCCATGGCTTTATTTCGCTTAGTTGCTTACTCTTGAGTAGAACTGCATATTCACTCCAGGAATAAGCACATTTGTCAAATGAGTCAAATTGAAGCAAAACACATTGTTGGAGTGTCAGGATGCATAGATAGAAGGCAAATAAGCGTTCCATGGCTTTATTTCGCTTAGTTGCTTACTCTTGAATAGAACTGCATATTCACTCCAGGAATAAGCACCTTTGTCAAATGAGTCAAATTGAAGCAGAACACATTGTTGGAGTGTCAGAATGCATAGATAGAAGGCAAATAAGCGTTCCATGTCTTTATTTCGCTTAGTTGCTTACTCTTGAGTAGAACTGCATATTCACTCCAGGAATAAGCACATTTGTCAAATGAGTCAAATTGAAGCAAAACACATTGTTGGAGTGTCAGGATGCATAGATAGAAGGCAAATAAGCGTTCCATGGCTTTATTTCGCTTAGTTGCTTACTCTTGAGTAGAACTGCATATTCACTCCAGGAATAAGCACCTTTGTCAAATGAGTCAAATTGAAGCAAAACACATTGTTGGAGTGTGAGGATGCATAGATAGAAGGCAAATAAGCGTTCCATGGCTTTATTTCGCTTAGTTGCTTACTCTTGAGTAGAACTGCATATTCACTCCAGGAATAAGCACCTTTGTAAAATGAGTCAAACTGAAGCAAAACACATTGTTGGAGTGTCAGAATGCATAGATAGAAGGCAAATAAGCGTTCCATGGTGTCACAGTGGCCGGAGTGGACTACTTCAGAGTAACGACGCTACGCAGCTCTGCATTTTATTCTTTTATTGGTGCTGCGTATTTACAGTGCTCAAGTCATTGCTATTTACACGGAGCGATGTTGTCAGTCGGTTTCAGAACCTCCTAATGGCTTTTGGCGCGTCTTTCTCCAACACAAAAGCTTTGGCAGACCCATCCTCTTGCCCCTCCTCTTCCTGCGTAATTCTGGAGTTGGAGGGATGGGTCTTCCCCCCTTGCTTGCCCCTTCCTGTCCCACCTGGGACCCTGGCTCCTCTACCTTGCCTGAGCCTCGGACACGACTTCCTGCTTCCCCACTGGAATCGGAACTCTCCCTGCTTTCCCCTTTGCTCGGGGACGGGCTTGAACTCAGGAGGGGAGGGACTTCGCGATATCCCCTGTCCCTCACATCCACCCCCCTCCCAAGCTCTCCTTCACCCCTCCCCAGGCCCCCCCCATGTGTCGGTGACGACTGGAAGCCTAAGAACTCAGTGCTCTCCGAGCCCGTTGGTGTGAATACCTCCCCCCAGTCCTGCGAGCCCCCCCCTTCCGCCTGGGCGGACGGGAATCCCAAAAAGTCCGTGGCGTCAGAGCTGTTGGGGGTAAAAACGTTCTGCCAATCTGCTCCTTCCTCTGACTGGGTGGATCTCGGTGACACCCATACCTCATCCTCTGGTTCCTCAAACTCCGCTTCCCAGCGCCATGGTGAGCTGCTCTCCCGTGCCTCCTCCTCCTCCCCCTCCCTTTCCATGTGCCAGGGCTTGGGTCTGTGGGGAAAGAGGGCGTGAAATTCTTCCACCAAGAATTCCTCCTGTATCTGAGTGGCTGGGACCCATTCATTCTGGGACGGTGGAGCATCCTCCCATGCCATGAGGTACTCCAGTCCCCCCACCCCCCACCTTGAATCCAGGATGGCCGTGGCCTCATTGAGTTGCTCCCTGCCTTCCCTCTCCCCCCCTCCCTCGGGGGTTTGTTCGCTGTCTCGGAGCCTGCTGCTTTCCCTGTACGGCGACAGCAGCGATCTATGAAACACTGGATGCACCCTCATGTCCTCTGGCAGTGCCAGCCTGTATGCCACCGGGTTTACCTGTTGCGTGACCATGAAGGGGCCCAGCCTTTTGGGTGCCAGCTTTTTGCACCTCCCTCTGGTGGGAAGGCCCTCCGAGGACAACCACACCTTGTCCCCCACCCTGATGACCTCCCCTTGTCGCCTGTGGCGATCTGCCCCCTTTTTGTACGCTTCCTTGGCCCTCTCCAAGTGTTCTCTGAGCTGCTGGTGCACCGTCTCCAGTTCCTCTGCCCAATCCTCAGCCTGTGGGCCCTCCTCCTCCTCCTCCTCCCTCTCCCTCTCTGGGAAAGATCTGAGGTCGCGCCCGTAATTGGCCTTAAAGGGCGACACCCCTGTGGAGACGTGCACTGCATTGTTGTAGGCAAATTCTGCTAGTGGCAAGCGATCCACCCAGTCCGTTTGCCGCTGGCTGACGTAGCATCTCAGGTACTGCTGCAGAATGGCGTTGACCCTCTCCGCTTGTCCGTTGGTCTGCGGGTGTCTAGCCGTCGACAAGCTGACCTCCACCTGCAGGAGGTTCATGAGCCGCCGCCAGAACCTGGAAACAAATTGGCGGCCACGATCCGAAATAACCCTTAAAGGTAATCCATGCAGTCTGAAAATGTGATCAACAAACAGTTTGGCTGTCTCTTCTGCCGAGACTGCCCTGGCACACGGTATAAAGTGACACATTTTGGACATAAGGTCCACCACCACCAACACTGCAGTCTTACCCCTGGACGAAGGCAGATCTGTGATGAAGTCCATGGACACCACTTCCCACGGCCTGTGTGGTGTGGCTAAGGGCTCCAGCAACCCTGGTGGCGCTGCTCTGACCACCTTCGCCCGCTGGCAGGTGGTACAGCCCCTTACATAGTCTCGAACATCTTCCCGCACCCCTGGCCACCAGAAGTGTCTCATGACTAGGTGAGCGGTTTTGTCCCTTCCAAAATGCCCCGCTGTAGGGTTGTCGTGCATCTGCTTGAGGACCGTACGTCGAAGCTGGGTGGTGGGTAGGTACAGCGCACCCTTGTAGAAAAGCAGCCCTCTGCGTTCTGCAAAGTCTTTTGCCTGCTCCCTCCCCCCTCTCAGTTCTCTGAAGATGCGGTTGGCAAATTCATCCGCTGCCGTCAGTGCTGTGAGTTCTGCCTCGCTCACCACAGCTGCTCCGCAGGACCATGCCGACGGGGGGAAAATGTGCCTTGGGGCTGGTGGCGCCTCCTCCTCCATGTACTCTGGCTTGCGGGAGAGGGCATCCGCCCTGACATTCTGCTCCCCCGGGATGTAGTGGATGGAGAAGTTGAAGTTCGAGAAGAACTCTGCCCACCGTATCTGCCGCTGGTTGAGCACCCTGGCAGTTCTCCAGAACTCCAGGTTCTTGTGGTCTGTGCACACCTGGATGGGGTGCTTCGCGCCCACCAGGAAGTGTCGCCAGTGCTGGAACGCAGCGTAGATCGCAAGAAGTTCCCTATCAAACACTGTGTAGTTGCGTTCAGGCTGTGTCAGCTTCCTGGAGAAGAAGGCACAGGGTCTCCACTCCCTGTTGGCGTCCAGTTGCAACAAAATTGCGCCCACAGCTTTTTCAGAAGCATCTGTCTCAATGCGTAGGGGCGCGTCCTGCACCACATGGAACAGGTTTTGGTCTGAGGCGAACACTCTCTTGAGGCTTTCGAACGCTGCTTGCGCCTCTGGTGTCCACTTGAACTTCTGCTTGCCTCTCAGGCAGTCCGTGATGGGAGCCGTAACGCGAGAGAAGTTCTTGATGAACTTCCTGTAGAAGTTAGCGAAGCCTAGTAGGCGTTGGGCATCTTTGCGCGTGTCGCTTGCTTGTCGTTCCACCGGGATTCCTGCCTCACCCCCACCGCCAGAGCTGCTTTGCTCAGCTGATCCATAGTACTGGGCTTTGGACCTCTCGAGAGTTCATCCTTCACCTCCTCGCTCAAACCCAAGTAAAACGCAGCTTGCATGGGAGGCGAATCCAAAACCCACCCCAGTCTGTGCACCAGCATGGTGAATTTCGCCCAATATGCGCGAACTGTCATATTTCCTTGGCGTAAATTATGCAGTTCCTCCTTAGTCTGGTCCAAATGACTATCGGACGAATACATCGTCCTCAAACCTTCTAGAAATTGTTGGACATTTTTCATGCAAGGATTCTTGGTTGCGATTAATGGTCTTAGCCACTCCCTGGCTGCTCCGGTGAGATGTTCCACAATAAACGCTACTCTGTGCTCATCATCGGGGAACTCATTCTGGTGCAGCTCAAGAGCATACACGATCTCAGTCTCAAAGCCCTGAAACTCCTTCGGGTCTCCATTGAACTTGCTTACAAGGGTCCCTGCTCTCCTTCCTGGCAGCACTTGGACTTGGGGAGCCCCTCCCGCCTTGTTTTTCTCTGCATCCAGCTTGTTTTGGAGGTCTACCGCCACCGCCCTTAAATGCTGCTCTTTTTCCTGGAGCTCTCTCACCTGTTCCGCAAGTTGTAGCCGGTCGTCCTGGACCTTCTTAGTCTCCTCTTTAGCTGCCTTCAATTCTCCCTGCGCCTGCAGCGACAGCTGTTGCAGTTCTAGCTGGGCTTGCTCAGCGATCTGCCGCCACTTCTCCGCCTCGGACACGCTCATCCCGGCAACTCCGAAGTAGCCCAAAAATGATTAGGAGGTTGCTGTCACAGTGGCCGGAGTGGACTACTTCAGAGTAACGACGCTACGCAGCTCTGCATTTTATTCTTTTATTGGTGCTGCGTATTTACAGTGCTCAAGTCATTGCTATTTACACGGAGCGATGTTGTCAGTCGGTTTCAGAACCTCCTAATGGCTTTTGGCGCGTCTTTCTCCAACACAAAAGCTTTGGCAGACCCATCCTCTTGCCCCTCCTCTTCCTGCGTAATTCTGGAGTTGGAGGGATGGGTCTTCCCCCCTTGCTTGCCCCTTCCTGTCCCACCTGGGACCCTGGCTCCTCTACCTTGCCTGAGCCTCGGACACGACTTCCTGCTTCCCCACTGGAATCGGAACTCTCCCTGCTTTCCCCTTTGCTCGGGGACGGGCTTGAACTCAGGAGGGGAGGGACTTCGCGATATCCCCTGTCCCTCACACATGGCTTTATTTCGCTTAGTTGCTCACTCTTGAGTAAAACTGCATATTCACTCCAGGAATAAGCACATTTGTCAAATGAGTCAAATTGAAGCAAAACACATTGTTGGAGTGTCAGAATGCATAGATAGAAGGCAAATAAGCGTTCCATGGCTTTATTTCGCTTAGTTGCTTACTCTTGAGTAGAACTGCATATTCACTCCAGGAATAAGCACCTTTGTCAAATGAGTCAAACTGAAGCAAAACACATTGTTGGAGTGTCAGAATGCATAGATAGAAGGCAAATAAGCGTTCCATGGCTTTATTTCGCTTAGTTGCTTACTCTTGAGTAGAACTGCATATTCACTCCAGGAATAAGCACATTTGTCAAATGAGTCAAATTGAAGCAAAACACATTGTTGGAGTGTCAGAATGCATAGATAGAAGGCAAATAAGCGTTCCATGGCTTTATTTCGCTTAGTTGCTTACTCTTGAGTAGAACTGCATGCTCACTCGAGGAAAAAAGCACCTTTGTAAAATGAGTCAAATTGAAGCAAAACACATTGTTGGAGTGTCAGAATGCATAGAAAGAAGGCAAATAAGCGTTCCATGGCTTTATTTCGCTTAGTTGCTTACTCTTGAGTAGAACTGCATATTCACTCCAGGAATACGCACCTTTGTAAAATGAGTCAAATTGAAGCAGAACACATTGTTGGAGTGTCAGAATGCAAAGATAGAAGGCAAATAAGCGTTCCATGGCTTTATTTCGCTTAGTTGCTTACTCTTGAGTAGAACTGCATATTCACTCCAGGAATAAGCACCTTTGTAAAATGAGTCAAATTGAAGCAAAACACATTGTTGGAGTGTCAGAATGCATAGATAGAAGGCAAATAAGCGTTCCATGGCTTTATTTCGCTTAGTTGCTTACTCTTGAGTAGAACTGCATATTCACTCCAGGAATACGCACCTTTGTAAAATGAGTCAAATTGAAGCAGAACACATTGTTGGAGTGTCAGAATGCAAAGATAGAAGGCAAATAAGCGTTCCATGGCTTTATTTCGCTTAGTTGCTTACTCTTGAGTAGAACTGCATATTCACTCCAGGAATAAGCACATTTGTCAAATGAGTCAAATTGAAGCAAAACACATTGTTGGAGTGTCAGAATGCATAGAAAGAAGGCAAATAAGCGTTCCATGGCTTTATTTCGCTTAGTTGCTTACTCTTGAGTAGAACTGCATATTCACTCCAGGAATACGCACCTATGTCAAATGAGTCAAATTGAAGCAAAACACATTGTTGGAGTGTCAGAATGCATAGATAGAAGGCATATAAGCGTTCCATGGCTTTATTTCGCTTAGTTGCTTACTCTTGAGTAGAACTGCATATTCACTCCAGGAATAAGCACCTTTGTAAAATGATTCAAATTGAAGCAAAACACATTGTTGGAGTGTCAGAATGCATAGATAGAAGGCAAATAAGCGTTCCATGGCTTTATTTCGCTTAGTTGCTTACTCTTGAGTAGAACTGCATATTCACTCCAGGAATAAGCACATTTGTCAAATGAGTCAAATTGAAGCAAAACACATTGTTGGAGTGTCAGGATGCATAGATAGAAGGCAAATAAGCGTTCCATGGCTTTATTTCGCTTAGTTGCTTACTCTTGAATAGAACTGCATATTCACTCCAGGAATAAGCACCTTTGTAAAATGAGTCAAATTGAAGCAGAACACATTGTTGGAGTGTCAGAATGCATAGATAGAAGGCAAATAAGCGTTCCATGGCTTTATTTCGCTTAGTTGCTTACTCTTGAGTAGAACTGCATATTCACTCCAGGAATAAGCACATTTGTCAAATGAGTCAAATTGAAGCAAAACACATTGTTGGAGTGTCAGGATGCATAGATAGAAGGCAAATAAGCGTTCCATGGCTTTATTTCGCTTAGTTGCTTACTCTTGAGTAGAACTGCATATTCACTCCAGGAATAAGCACCTTTGTCAAATGAGTCAAATTGAAGCAAAACACATTGTTGGAGTGTGAGGATGCATAGATAGAAGGCAAATAAGCGTTCCATGGCTTTATTTCGCTTAGTTGCTTACTCTTGAGTAGAACTGCATATTCACTCCAGGAATAAGCACCTTTGTAAAATGAGTCAAACTGAAGCAAAACACATTGTTGGAGTGTCAGAATGCATAGATAGAAGGCAAATAAGCGTTCCATGGCTTTATTTCGCTTAGTTGCTCACTCTTGAGTAGAACTGCATTTTCACTCCAGGAATAAGCACATTTGTCAAATGAGTCAAATTGAAGCAAAACACATTGTTGGAGTGTCAGAATGCATAGATAGAAGGCAAATAAGCGTTCCATGGCTTTATTTCGCTTAGTTGCTTACTCTTGAGTAGAACTGCATATTCACTCCAGGAATAAGCACCTTTGTCAAATGAGTCAAACTGAAGCAAAACACATTGTTGGAGTGTCAGAATGCATAGATAGAAGGCAAATAAGCGTTCCATGGCTTTATTTCGCTTAGTTGCTTACTCTTGAGTAGAACTGCATATTCACTCCAGGAATAAGCACATTTGTCAAATGAGTCAAATTGAAGCAAAACACATTGTTGGAGTGTCAGAATGCATAGATAGAAGGCAAATAAGCGTTCCATGGCTTTATTTCGCTTAGTTGCTTACTCTTGAGTAGAACTGCATGCTCACTCGAGGAAAAAAGCACCTTTGTAAAATGAGTCAAATTGAAGCAAAACACATTGTTGGAGTGTCAGAATGCATAGAAAGAAGGCAAATAAGCGTTCCATGGCTTTATTTCGCTTAGTTGCTTACTCTTGAGTAGAACTGCATATTCACTCCAGGAATACGCACCTTTGTAAAATGAGTCAAATTGAAGCAGAACACATTGTTGGAGTGTCAGAATGCAAAGATAGAAGGCAAATAAGCGTTCCATGGCTTTATTTCGCTTAGTTGCTTACTCTTGAGTAGAACTGCATATTCACTCCAGGAATAAGCACCTTTGTAAAATGAGTCAAATTGAAGCAAAACACATTGTTGGAGTGTCAGAATGCATAGATAGAAGGCAAATAAGCGTTCCATGGCTTTATTTCGCTTAGTTGCTTACTCTTGAGTAGAACTGCATATTCACTCCAGGAATACGCACCTTTGTAAAATGAGTCAAATTGAAGCAGAACACATTGTTGGAGTGTCAGAATGCAAAGATAGAAGGCAAATAAGCGTTCCATGGCTTTATTTCGCTTAGTTGCTTACTCTTGAGTAGAACTGCATATTCACTCCAGGAATAAGCACATTTGTCAAATGAGTCAAATTGAAGCAAAACACATTGTTGGAGTGTCAGAATGCATAGAAAGAAGGCAAATAAGCGTTCCATGGCTTTATTTCGCTTAGTTGCTTACTCTTGAGTAGAACTGCATATTCACTCCAGGAATAAGCACCTTTGTCAAATGAGTCAAATTGAAGCAAAACACATTGTTGGAGTGTCAAAATGCATAGATAGAAGGCAAATAAGCGTTCCATGGCTTTATTTCGCTTAGTTGCTTACTCTTGAGTAGAACTGCATATTCACTCCAGGAATACGCACCTTTGTAAAATGAGTCAAATTGAAGCAGAACACATTGTTGGAGTGTCAGAATGCAAAGATAGAAGGCAAATAAGCGTTCCATGGCTTTATTTCGCTTAGTTGCTTACTCTTGAGTAGAACTGCATATTCACTCCAGGAATAAGCACCTTTGTCAAATGAGTCAAATTGAAGCAAAACACATTGTTGGAGTGTCAGAATGCATAGATAGAAGGCAAATAAGCGTTCCATGGCTTTATTTCGCTTAGTTGCTTACTCTTGAGTAGAACTGCATATTCACTCCAGGAATAAGCACATTTGTCAAATGAGTCAAATTGAAGCAAAACACATTGTTGGAGTGTCAGAATGCATAGATAGAAGGCAAATAAGCGTTCCATGGCTTTATTTCGCTTAGTTGCTTACTCTTGAGTA
The DNA here is from genome assembly GCF_963506605.1 of Zootoca vivipara. Classification (NCBI taxonomy): domain Eukaryota; kingdom Metazoa; phylum Chordata; class Lepidosauria; order Squamata; family Lacertidae; genus Zootoca; species Zootoca vivipara. The sequence goes on from NC_083292.1 coordinate 2,230,663, forward strand.
GAACTGCATATTCACTCCAGGAATAAGCACCTTTGTCAAATGAGTCAAATTGAAGCAGAACACATTGTTGGAGTGTCAGGATGCATAGATAGAAGGCAAATAAGCGTTCCATGGCTTTATTTCGCTTAGTTGCTTACTCTTGAGTAGAACTGCATATTCACTCCAGGAATACGCACCTATGTCAAATGAGTCAAATTGAAGCAAAACACATTTTTGGAGTGTCAGAATGCATAGATAGGAGGCAAATAAGCGTTCCATGGCTTTATTTCGCTTAGTTGCTTACTCTGGAGTAGAACTGCTTATTCACTCCAGGAATAAGCACATTTGTCAAATGAGTCAAATTGAAGCAAAACACATTGTTGGAGTGTCAGAATGCATAGATAGAAGGCAAATAAGCGTTCCATGGCTTTATTTCGCTTAGTTGCTTACTCTTGAGTAGAACTGCATATTCACTCCAGGAATACGCACCTATGTCAAATGAGTCAAATTGAAGCAAAACACATTGTTGGAGTGTCAGAATGCATAGATAGAAGGCAAATAAGCGTTCCATGGCTTTATTTCGCTTAGTTGCTTACTCTTGAGTAGAACTGCATGCTCACTCGAGGAAAAAAGCACCTTTGTAAAATGAGTCAAATTGAAGCAAAACACATTGTTGGAGTGTCAGAATGCATAGAAAGAAGGCAAATAAGCGTTCCATGTTTTTATTTCGCTTAGTTGCTTACTCTTGAGTAGAACTGCATATTCACTCCAGGAATAAGCACCTTTGTCAAATGAGTCAAATTGAAGCAAAACACATTGTTGGAGTGTCAAAATGCATAGATAGAAGGCAAATAAGCGTTCCATGGCTTTATTTCGCTTAGTTGCTTACTCTTGAGTAGAACTGCATGCTCACTCGAGGAAAAAAGCACCTTTGTAAAATGAGTCAAATTGAAGCAAAACACATTGTTGGAGTGTCAGAATGCATAGAAAGAAGGCAAATAAGCGTTCCATGGCTTTATTTCGCTTAGTTGCTTACTCTTGAGTAGAACTGCATATTCACTCCAGGAATAAGCACCTTTGTCAAATGAGTCAAATTGAAGCAAAACACATTGTTGGAGTGTCAAAATGCATAGATAGAAGGCAAATAAGCGTTCCATGGCTTTATTTCGCTTAGTTGCTTACTCTTGAGTAGAACTGCATATTCACTCCAGGAATACGCACCTTTGTAAAATGAGTCAAATTGAAGCAGAACACATTGTTGGAGTGTCAGAATGCAAAGATAGAAGGCAAATAAGCGTTCCATGGCTTTATTTCGCTTAGTTGCTTACTCTTGAGTAGAACTGCTTATTCACTCCAGGAATAAGCACATTTGTCAAATGAGTCAAATTGAAGCAAAACACATTGTTGGAGTGTCAAAATGCATAGATAGAAGGCAAATAAGCGTTCCATGGCTTTATTTCGCTTAGTTGCTTACTCTTGAGTAGAACTGCATATTCACTCCAGGAATACGCACCTATGTCAAATGAGTCAAATTGAAGCAAAACACATTGTTGGAGTGTCAGAATGCATAGATAGAAGGCATATAAGCGTTCCATGGCTTTATTTCGCTTAGTTGCTTACTCTTGAGTAGAACTGCATATTCACTCCAGGAATAAGCACCTTTGTAAAATGAGTCAAATTGAAGCAAAACACATTGTTGGAGTGTCAGAATGCATAGATAGAAGGCAAATAAGCGTTCCATGGCTTTATTTCGCTTAGTTGCTTACTCTTGAGTAGAACTGCATATTCACTCCAGGAATAAGCACATTTGTCAAATGAGTCAAATTGAAGCAAAACACATTGTTGGAGTGTCAGGATGCATAGATAGAAGGCAAATAAGCGTTCCATGGCTTTATTTCGCTTAGTTGCTTACTCTTGAATAGAACTGCATATTCACTCCAGGAATAAGCACCTTTGTAAAATGAGTCAAATTGAAGCAGAACACATTGTTGGAGTGTCAGAATGCATAGATAGAAGGCAAATAAGCGTTCCATGGCTTTATTTCGCTTAGTTGCTTACTCTTGAGTAGAACTGCATATTCACTCCAGGAATAAGCACATTTGTCAAATGAGTCAAATTGAAGCAAAACACATTGTTGGAGTGTCAGGATGCATAGATAGAAGGCAAATAAGCGTTCCATGGCTTTATTTCGCTTAGTTGCTTACTCTTGAGTAGAACTGCATATTCACTCCAGGAATAAGCACCTTTGTCAAATGAGTCAAATTGAAGCAAAACACATTGTTGGAGTGTGAGGATGCATAGATAGAAGGCAAATAAGCGTTCCATGGCTTTATTTCGCTTAGTTGCTTACTCTTGAGTAGAACTGCATATTCACTCCAGGAATAAGCACCTTTGTAAAATGAGTCAAACTGAAGCAAAACACATTGTTGGAGTGTCAGAATGCATAGATAGAAGGCAAATAAGCGTTCCATGGCTTTATTTCGCTTAGTTGCTCACTCTTGAGTAGAACTGTATATTCACTCCAGGAATAAGCACATTTGTCAAATGAGTCAAATTGAAGCAAAACACATTGTTGGAGTGTCAGAATGCATAGATAGAAGGCAAATAAGCGTTCCATGGCTTTATTTCGCTTAGTTGCTTACTCTTGAGTAGAACTGCATATTCACTCCAGGAATAAGCACCTTTGTCAAATGAGTCAAACTGAAGCAAAACACATTGTTGGAGTGTCAGAATGCATAGATAGAAGGCAAATAAGCGTTCCATGGCTTTATTTCGCTTAGTTGCTTACTCTTGAGTAGAACTGCATATTCACTCCAGGAATAAGCACATTTGTCAAATGAGTCAAATTGAAGCAAAACACATTGTTGGAGTGTCAGAATGCATAGATAGAAGGCAAATAAGCGTTCCATGGCTTTATTTCGCTTAGTTGCTTACTCTTGAGTAGAACTGCATGCTCACTCGAGGAAAAAAGCACCTTTGTAAAATGAGTCAAATTGAAGCAAAACACATTGTTGGAGTGTCAAAATGCATAGATAGAAGGCAAATAAGCGTTCCATGGCTTTATTTCGCTTAGTTGCTTACTCTTGAGTAGAACTGCATATTCGCTCCAGGAATACGCACCTTTGTCAAATGAGTCAAATTGAAGCAGAACACATTGTTGGAGTGTCAGAATGCAAAGATAGAAGGCAAATAAGCGTTCCATGGCTTTATTTCGCTTAGTTGCTTACTCTTGAGTAGAACTGCATATTCACTCCAGGAATAAGCACCTTTGTCAAATGAGTCAAATTGAAGCAAAACACATTGTTGGAGTGTCAGAATGCATAGATAGAAGGCAAATAAGCGTTCCATGGCTTTATTTCGCTTAGTTGCTTACTCTTGAGTAGAACTGCATATTCACTCCAGGAATAAGCACATTTGTCAAATGAGTCAAATTGAAGCAAAACACATTGTTGGAGTGTCAGAATGCATAGATAGAAGGCAAATAAGCGTTCCATGGCTTTATTTCGCTTAGTTGCTTACTCTTGAGTAGAACTGCATATTCACTCCAGGAATACGCACCTATGTCAAATGAGTCAAATTGAAGCAAAACACATTTTCGGAGTGTCAGAATGCATAGATAGAAGGCAAATAAGCGTTCCATGGCTTTATTTCGCTTAGTTGCTTACTCTTGAGTAGAACTGCATATTCACTCCAGGAATAAGCACATTTGTCAAATGAGTCAAATTGAAGCAAAACACATTGTTGGAGTGTCAGAATGCATAGATAGAAGGCAAATAAGCGTTCCATGGCTTTATTTCGCTTAGTTGCTTACTCTTGAGTAGAACTGCATATTCACTCCAGGAATAAGCACCTTTGTAAAATGAGTCAAATTGAAGCAAAACACATTGTTGGAGTGTCAGAATGCATAGATAGAAGGCAAATAAGCGTTACATGGCTTTATTTCGCTTAGTTGCTTACTCTTGAGTAGAACTGCATATTCACTCCAGGAATAAGCACATTTGTCAAATGAGTCAAATTGAAGCAAAACACATTGTTGGAGTGTCAGAATGCATAGATAGAAGGCAAATAAGCGGTCCATGGCTTTATTTCGCTTAGTTGCTTACTCTTGAGTAGAACTGCATATTCACTCCAGGAATACGCACCTATGTCAAATGAGTCAAATTGAAGCAAAACACATTGTTGGAGTGTCAGAATGCATAGATAGAAGGCAAATAAGCGTTCCATGGCTTTATTTCGCTTAGTTGCTTACTCTTGAGTAGAACTGCATGCTCACTCGAGGAAAAAAGCACCTTTGTAAAATGAGTCAAATTGAAGCAAAACACATTGTTGGAGTGTCAGAATGCATAGAAAGAAGGCAAATAAGCGTTCCATGGCTTTATTTTGCTTAGTTGCTTACTCTTGAGTAGAACTGCATATTCACTCCAGGAATAAGCACCTTTGTCAAATGAGTCAAATTGAAGCAAAACACATTGTTGGAGTGTCAAAATGCATAGATAGAAGGCAAATAAGCGTTCCATGGCTTTATTTCGCTTAGTTGCTTACTCTTGAGTAGAACTGCATATTCACTCCAGGAATACGCACCTTTGTAAAATGAGTCAAATTGAAGCAGAACACATTGTTGGAGTGTCAGAATGCAAAGATAGAAGGCAAATAAGCGTTCCATGGCTTTATTTCGCTTAGTTGCTTACTCTTGAGTAGAACTGCATATTCACTCCAGGAATAAGCACCTTTGTAAAATGAGTCAAATTGAAGCAAAACACATTGTTGGAGTGTCAGAATGCATAGATAGAAGGCAAATAAGCGTTCCATGGCTTTATTTCGCTTAGTTGCTTACTCTTGAGTAGAACTGCATATTCACTCCAGGAATAAGCACATTTGTCAAATGAGTCAAATTGAAGCAAAACACATTGTTGGAGTGTCAGAATGCATAGATAGAAGGCAAATAAGCGTTCCATGGCTTTATTTCGCTTAGTTGCTTACTCTTGAGTAGAACTGCATATTCACTCCAGGAATAAGCACATTTGTCAAATGAGTCAAATTGAAGCAAAACACATTGTTGGAGTGTCAGAATGCATAGATAGAAGGCAAATAAGCGGTCCATGGCTTTATTTCGCTTAGTTGCTTACTCTTGAGTAGAACTGCATATTCACTCCAGGAATACGCACCTATGTCAAATGAGTCAAATTGAAGCAAAACACATTGTTGGAGTGTCAGAATGCATAGATAGAAGGCAAATAAGCGGTCCATGGCTTTATTTCGCTTAGTTGCTTACTCTTGAGTAGAACTGCATATTCACTCCAGGAATACGCACCTATGTCAAATGAGTCAAATTGAAGCAAAACACATTGTTGGAGTGTCAGAATGCATAGATAGAAGGCAAATAAGCGTTCCATGGCTTTATTTCGCTTAGTTGCTTACTCTTGAGTAGAACTGCATGCTCACTCGAGGAGAAAAGCACCTTTGTAAAATGAGTCAAATTGAAGCAAAACACATTGTTGGAGTGTCAGAATGCATAGAAAGAAGGCAAATAAGCGTTCCATGGCTTTATTTTGCTTAGTTGCTTACTCTTGAGTAGAACTGCATATTCACTCCAGGAATAAGCACCTTTGTCAAATGAGTCAAATTGAAGCAAAACACATTGTTGGAGTGTCAAAATGCATAGATAGAAGGCAAATAAGCGTTCCATGGCTTTATTTCGCTTAGTTGCTTACTCTTGAGTAGAACTGCATATTCACTCCAGGAATACGCACCTTTGTAAAATGAGTCAAATTGAAGCAGAACACATTGTTGGAGTGTCAGAATGCAAAGATAGAAGGCAAATAAGCGTTCCATGGCTTTATTTCGCTTAGTTGCTTACTCTTGAGTAGAACTGCATATTCACTCCAGGAATAAGCACCTTTGTAAAATGAGTCAAATTGAAGCAAAACACATTGTTGGAGTGTCAGAATGCATAGATAGAAGGCAAATAAGCGTTCCATGGCTTTATTTCGCTTAGTTGCTTACTCTTGAGTAGAACTGCATATTCACTCCAGGAATAAGCACATTTGTCAAATGAGTCAAATTGAAGCAAAACACATTGTTGGAGTGTCAGAATGCATAGATAGAAGGCAAATAAGCGTTCCATGGCTTTATTTCGCTTAGTTGCTTACTCTTGAGTAGAACTGCATATTCACTCCAGGAATAAGCACATTTGTCAAATGAGTCAAATTGAAGCAAAACACATTGTTGGAGTGTCAGAATGCATAGATAGAAGGCAAATAAGCGGTCCATGGCTTTATTTCGCTTAGTTGCTTACTCTTGAGTAGAACTGCATATTCACTCCAGGAATACGCACCTATGTCAAATGAGTCAAATTGAAGCAAAACACATTGTTGGAGTGTCAGAATGCATAGATAGAAGGCAAATAAGCGGTCCATGGCTTTATTTCGCTTAGTTGCTTACTCTTGAGTAGAACTGCATATTCACTCCAGGAATAAGCACCTTTGTAAAATGAGTCAAATTGAAGCAGAACACATTGTTGGAGTGTCAGAATGCATAGATAGAAGGCAAATAAGCGTTCCATGGCTTTATTTCGCTTAGTTGCTTACTCTTGAGTAGAACTGCATATTCACTCCAGGAATAAGCACATTTGTCAAATGAGTCAAATTGAAGCAAAACACATTGTTGGAGTGTCAGAATGCATAGATAGAAGGCAAATAAGCGTTCCATGGCTTTATTTCGCTTAGTTGCTTACTCTTGAGTAGAACTGCATATTCACTCCAGGAATAAGCACATTTGTCAAATGAGTCAAATTGAAGCAAAACACATTGTTGGAGTGTCAGAATGCATAGATAGAAGGCAAATAAGCGTTCCATGGCTTTATTTCGCTTAGTTGCTTACTCTTGAGTAGAACTGCATATTCACTCCAGGAATAAGTACCTTTGTCAAATGAGTCAAATTGAAGCAGAACACATTGTTGGAGTGTCAGGATGCATAGATAGAAGGCAAATAAGCGTTCCATGGCTTTATTTCGCTTAGTTGCTTACTCTTGAGTAGAACTGCATATTCACTCCAGGAATACGCACCTATGTCAAATGAGTCAAATTGAAGCAAAACACATTTTTGGAGTGTCAGAATGCATAGATAGGAGGCAAATAAGCGTTCCATGGCTTTATTTCGCTTAGTTGCTTACTCTTGAGTAGAACTGCATATTCACTCCAGGAATAAGCACCTTTGTCAAATGAGTCAAATTGAAGCAAAACACATTGTTGGAGTGTCAGAATGCATAGATAGAAGGCAAATAAGCGTTCCATGGCTTTATTTCGCTTAGTTGCTTACTCTTGAGTAGAACTGCATATTCACTCCAGGAATAAGCACCTTTGTAAAATGAGTCAAATTGAAGCAAAACACATTGTTGGAGTGTCAGAATGCATAGATAGAAGGCAAATAAGCGTTACATGGCTTTATTTCGCTTAGTTGCTTACTCTTGAGTAGAACTGCATATTCACTCCAGGAATAAGCACATTTGTCAAATGAGTCAAATTGAAGCAAAACACATTGTTGGAGTGTCAGAATGCATAGATAGAAGGCAAATAAGCGTTCCATGGCTTTATTTCGCTTAGTTGCTTACTCTTGAGTAGAACTGCATATTCACTCCAGGAATACGCACCTATGTCAAATGAGTCAAATTGAAGCAAAACACATTGTTGGAGTGTCAGAATGCATAGATAGAAGGCAAATAAGCGTTCCATGGCTTTATTTCGCTTAGTTGCTTACTCTTGAGTAGAACTGCATGCTCACTCGAGGAAAAAAGCACCTTTGTAAAATGAGTCAAATTGAAGCAAAACACATTGTTGGAGTGTCAGAATGCATAGAAAGAAGGCAAATAAGCGTTCCATGGCTTTATTTTGCTTAGTTGCTTACTCTTGAGTAGAACTGCATATTCACTCCAGGAATAAGCACCTTTGTCAAATGAGTCAAATTGAAGCAAAACACATTGTTGGAGTGTCAAAATGCATAGATAGAAGGCAAATAAGCGTTCCATGGCTTTATTTCGCTTAGTTGCTTACTCTTGAGTAGAACTGCATATTCACTCCAGGAATACGCACCTTTGTAAAATGAGTCAAATTGAAGCAGAACACATTGTTGGAGTGTCAGAATGCAAAGATAGAAGGCAAATAAGCGTTCCATGGCTTTATTTCGCTTAGTTGCTTACTCTTGAGTAGAACTGCATATTCACTCCAGGAATAAGCACCTTTGTAAAATGAGTCAAATTGAAGCAAAACACATTGTTGGAGTGTCAGAATGCATAGATAGAAGGCAAATAAGCGTTCCATGGCTTTATTTCGCTTAGTTGCTTACTCTTGAGTAGAACTGCATATTCACTCCAGGAATAAGCACATTTGTCAAATGAGTCAAATTGAAGCAAAACACATTGTTGGAGTGTCAGAATGCATAGATAGAAGGCAAATAAGCGTTCCATGGCTTTATTTCGCTTAGTTGCTTACTCTTGAGTAGAACTGCATATTCACTCCAGGAATAAGCACATTTGTCAAATGAGTCAAATTGAAGCAAAACACATTGTTGGAGTGTCAGAATGCATAGATAGAAGGCAAATAAGCGGTCCATGGCTTTATTTCGCTTAGTTGCTTACTCTTGAGTAGAACTGCATATTCACTCCAGGAATACGCACCTATGTCAAATGAGTCAAATTGAAGCAAAACACATTGTTGGAGTGTCAGAATGCATAGATAGAAGGCAAATAAGCGGTCCATGGCTTTATTTCGCTTAGTTGCTTACTCTTGAGTAGAACTGCATATTCACTCCAGGAATACGCACCTATGTCAAATGAGTCAAATTGAAGCAAAACACATTGTTGGAGTGTCAGAATGCATAGATAGAAGGCAAATAAGCGTTCCATGGCTTTATTTCGCTTAGTTGCTTACTCTTGAGTAGAACTGCATGCTCACTCGAGGAAAAAAGCACCTTTGTAAAATGAGTCAAATTGAAGCAAAACACATTGTTGGAGTGTCAGAATGCATAGAAAGAAGGCAAATAAGCGTTCCATGGCTTTATTTTGCTTAGTTGCTTACTCTTGAGTAGAACTGCATATTCACTCCAGGAATAAGCACCTTTGTCAAATGAGTCAAATTGAAGCAAAACACATTGTTGGAGTGTCAAAATGCATAGATAGAAGGCAAATAAGCGTTCCATGGCTTTATTTCGCTTAGTTGCTTACTCTTGAGTAGAACTGCATATTCACTCCAGGAATACGCACCTTTGTAAAATGAGTCAAATTGAAGCAGAACACATTGTTGGAGTGTCAGAATGCAAAGATAGAAGGCAAATAAGCGTTCCATGGCTTTATTTCGCTTAGTTGCTTACTCTTGAGTAGAACTGCATATTCACTCCAGGAATAAGCACCTTTGTAAAATGAGTCAAATTGAAGCAAAACACATTGTTGGAGTGTCAGAATGCATAGATAGAAGGCAAATAAGCGTTCCATGGCTTTATTTCGCTTAGTTGCTTACTCTTGAGTAGAACTGCATATTCACTCCAGGAATAAGCACATTTGTCAAATGAGTCAAATTGAAGCAAAACACATTGTTGGAGTGTCAGAATGCATAGATAGAAGGCAAATAAGCGTTCCATGGCTTTATTTCGCTTAGTTGCTTACTCTTGAGTAGAACTGCATATTCACTCCAGGAATAAGCACATTTGTCAAATGAGTCAAATTGAAGCAAAACACATTGTTGGAGTGTCAGAATGCATAGATAGAAGGCAAATAAGCGGTCCATGGCTTTATTTCGCTTAGTTGCTTACTCTTGAGTAGAACTGCATATTCACTCCAGGAATACGCACCTATGTCAAATGAGTCAAATTGAAGCAAAACACATTGTTGGAGTGTCAGAATGCATAGATAGAAGGCAAATAAGCGGTCCATGGCTTTATTTCGCTTAGTTGCTTACTCTTGAGTAGAACTGCATATTCACTCCAGGAATAAGCACCTTTGTAAAATGAGTCAAATTGAAGCAGAACACATTGTTGGAGTGTCAGAATGCATAGATAGAAGGCAAATAAGCGTTCCATGGCTTTATTTCGCTTAGTTGCTTACTCTTGAGTAGAACTGCATATTCACTCCAGGAATAAGCACATTTGTCAAATGAGTCAAATTGAAGCAAAACACATTGTTGGAGTGTCAGAATGCATAGATAGAAGGCAAATAAGCGTTCCATGGCTTTATTTCGCTTAGTTGCTTACTCTTGAGTAGAACTGCATATTCACTCCAGGAATAAGCACATTTGTCAAATGAGTCAAATTGAAGCAAAACACATTGTTGGAGTGTCAGAATGCATAGATAGAAGGCAAATAAGCGTTCCATGGCTTTATTTCGCTTAGTTGCTTACTCTTGAGTAGAACTGCATATTCACTCCAGGAATAAGTACCTTTGTCAAATGAGTCAAATTGAAGCAGAACACATTGTTGGAGTGTCAGGATGCATAGATAGAAGGCAAATAAGCGTTCCATGGCTTTATTTCGCTTAGTTGCTTACTCTTGAGTAGAACTGCATATTCACTCCAGGAATACGCACCTATGTCAAATGAGTCAAATTGAAGCAAAACACATTTTTGGAGTGTCAGAATGCATAGATAGGAGGCAAATAAGCGTTCCATGGCTTTATTTCGCTTAGTTGCTTACTCTTGAGTAGAACTGCATATTCACTCCAGGAATAAGCACCTTTGTCAAATGAGTCAAATTGAAGCAAAACACATTGTTGGAGTGTCAGAATGCATAGATAGAAGGCAAATAAGCGTTCCATGGCTTTATTTCGCTTAGTTGCTTACTCTTGAGTAGAACTGCATATTCACTCCAGGAATAAGCACCTTTGTAAAATGAGTCAAATTGAAGCAAAACACATTGTTGGAGTGTCAGAATGCATAGATAGAAGGCAAATAAGCGTTACATGGCTTTATTTCGCTTAGTTGCTTACTCTTGAGTAGAACTGCATATTCACTCCAGGAATAAGCACATTTGTCAAATGAGTCAAATTGAAGCAAAACACATTGTTGGAGTGTCAGAATGCATAGATAGAAGGCAAATAAGCGTTCCATGGCTTTATTTCGCTTAGTTGCTTACTCTTGAGTAGAACTGCATATTCACTCCAGGAATACGCACCTATGTCAAATGAGTCAAATTGAAGCAAAACACATTGTTGGAGTGTCAGAATGCATAGATAGAAGGCAAATAAGCGTTCCATGGCTTTATTTCGCTTAGTTGCTTACTCTTGAGTAGAACTGCATGCTCACTCGAGGAAAAAAGCACCTTTGTAAAATGAGTCAAATTGAAGCAAAACACATTGTTGGAGTGTCAGAATGCATAGAAAGAAGGCAAATAAGCGTTCCATGGCTTTATTTTGCTTAGTTGCTTACTCTTGAGTAGAACTGCATATTCACTCCAGGAATAAGCACCTTTGTCAAATGAGTCAAATTGAAGCAAAACACATTGTTGGAGTGTCAAAATGCATAGATAGAAGGCAAATAAGCGTTCCATGGCTTTATTTCGCTTAGTTGCTTACTCTTGAGTAGAACTGCATATTCACTCCAGGAATACGCACCTTTGTAAAATGAGTCAAATTGAAGCAGAACACATTGTTGGAGTGTCAGAATGCAAAGATAGAAGGCAAATAAGCGTTCCATGGCTTTATTTCGCTTAGTTGCTTACTCTTGAGTAGAACTGCATATTCACTCCAGGAATAAGCACCTTTGTAAAATGAGTCAAATTGAAGCAAAACACATTGTTGGAGTGTCAGAATGCATAGATAGAAGGCAAATAAGCGTTCCATGGCTTTATTTCGCTTAGTTGCTTACTCTTGAGTAGAACTGCATATTCACTCCAGGAATAAGCACATTTGTCAAATGAGTCAAATTGAAGCAAAACACATTGTTGGAGTGTCAGAATGCATAGATAGAAGGCAAATAAGCGTTCCATGGCTTTATTTCGCTTAGTTGCTTACTCTTGAGTAGAACTGCATATTCACTCCAGGAATAAGCACATTTGTCAAATGAGTCAAATTGAAGCAAAACACATTGTTGGAGTGTCAGAATGCATAGATAGAAGGCAAATAAGCGTTCCATGGCTTTATTTTGCTTAGTTGCTTACTCTTGAGTAGAACTGCATATTCACTCCAGGAATAAGTACCTTTGTCAAATGAGTCAAATTGAAGCAGAACACATTGTTGGAGTGTCAGGATGCATAGATAGAAGGCAAATAAGCGTTCCATGGCTTTATTTCGCTTAGTTGCTTACTCTTGAGTAGAACTGCATATTCACTCCAGGAATACGCACCTATGTCAAATGAGTCAAATTGAAGCAAAACACATTTTTGGAGTGTCAGAATGCATAGATAGGAGGCAAATAAGCGTTCCATGGCTTTATTTCGCTTAGTTGCTTACTCTGGAGTAGAACTGCTTATTCACTCCAGGAATAAGCACATTTGTCAAATGAGTCAAATTGAAGCAAAACACATTGTTGGAGTGTCAGAATGCATAGATAGAAGGCAAATAAGCGTTCCATGGCTTTATTTCGCTTAGTTGCTTACTCTTGAGTAGAACTGCATATTCACTCCAGGAATACGCACCTATGTCAAATGAGTCAAATTGAAGCAAAACACATTGTTGGAGTGTCAGAATGCATAGATAGAAGGCAAATAAGCGTTCCATGGCTTTATTTCGCTTAGTTGCTTACTCTTGAGTAGAACTGCATATTCACTCCAGGAATAAGCACCTTTGTCAAATGAGTCAAATTGAAGCAAAACACATTGTTGGAGTGTCAGAATGCATAGATAGAAGGCAAATAAGCGTTCCATGGCTTTATTTCGCTTAGTTGCTTACTCTTGAGTAGAACTGCATATTCACTCCAGGAATAAGCACCTTTGTCAAATGAGTCAAATTGAAGCAGAACACATTGTTGGAGTGTCAGGATGCATAGATAGAAGGCAAATAAGCGTTCCATGGCTTTATTTCGCTTAGTTGCTTACTCTTGAGTAGAACTGCATATTCACTCCAGGAATACGCACCTATGTCAAATGAGTCAAATTGAAGCAAAACACATTTTTGGAGTGTCAGAATGCATAGATAGGAGGCAAATAAGCGTTCCATGGCTTTATTTCGCTTAGTTGCTTACTCTGGAGTAGAACTGCTTATTCACTCCAGGAATAAGCACATTTGTCAAATGAGTCAAATTGAAGCAAAACACATTGTTGGAGTGTCAGAATGCATAGAAAGAAGGCAAATAAGCGTTCCATGGCTTTATTTCGCTTAGTTGCTTACTCTTGAGTAGAACTGCATATTCACTCCAGGAATAAGCACCTTTGTCAAATGAGTCAAATTGAAGCAAAACACATTGTTGGAGTGTCAAAATGCATAGATAGAAGGCAAATAAGCGTTCCATGGCTTTATTTCGCTTAGTTGCTTACTCTTGAGTAGAACTGCATATTCACTCCAGGAATAAGTACCTTTGTCAAATGAGTCAAATTGAAGCAGAACACATTGTTGGAGTGTCAGGATGCATAGATAGAAGGCAAATAAGCGTTCCATGGCTTTATTTCGCTTAGTTGCTTACTCTTGAGTAGAACTGCATATTCACTCCAGGAATACGCACCTATGTCAAATGAGTCAAATTGAAGCAAAACACATTGTTGGAGTGTCAGAATGCATAGATAGAAGGCAAATAAGCGTTCCATGGCTTTATTTCGCTTAGTTGCTTACTCTTGAGTAGAACTGCATATTCACTCCAGGAATGAGCACCTTTGTCAAATGAGTCAAATTGAAGCAAAACACATTGTTGGAGTGTCAGAATGCATAGATAGAAGGCAAATAAGCGTTCCATGGCTTTATTTCGCTTAGTTGCTTACTCTTGAGTAGAACTGCATATTCACTCCAGGAATAAGCACCTTTGTCAAATGAGTCAAATTGAAGCAGAACACATTGTTGGAGTGTCAGGATGCATAGATAGAAGGCAAATAAGCGTTCCATGGCTTTATTTCGCTTAGTTGCTTACTCTTGAGTAGAACTGCATATTCACTCCAGGAATACGCACCTATGTCAAATGAGTCAAATTGAAGCAAAACACATTTTTGGAGTGTCAGAATGCATAGATAGGAGGCAAATAAGCGTTCCATGGCTTTATTTCGCTTAGTTGCTTACTCTGGAGTAGAACTGCTTATTCACTCCAGGAATAAGCACATTTGTCAAATGAGTCAAATTGAAGCAAAACACATTGTTGGAGTGTCAGAATGCATAGAAAGAAGGCAAATAAGCGTTCCATGGCTTTATTTCGCTTAGTTGCTTACTCTTGAGTAGAACTGCATATTCACTCCAGGAATAAGCACCTTTGTCAAATGAGTCAAATTGAAGCAAAACACATTGTTGGAGTGTCAAAATGCATAGATAGAAGGCAAATAAGCGTTCCATGGCTTTATTTCGCTTAGTTGCTTACTCTTGAGTAGAACTGCATATTCACTCCAGGAATACGCACCTTTGTAAAATGAGTCAAATTGAAGCAGAACACATTGTTGGAGTGTCAGAATGCAAAGATAGAAGGCAAATAAGCGTTCCATGGCTTTATTTCGCTTAGTTGCTTACTCTTGAGTAGAACTGCATATTCACTCCAGGAATAAGCACCTTTGTCAAATGAGTCAAATTGAAGCAAAACACATTGTTGGAGTGTCAGAATGCATAGATAGAAGGCAAATAAGCGTTCCATGGCTTTATTTCGCTTAGTTGCTTACTCTTGAGTAGAACTGCATATTCACTCCAGGAATAAGCACATTTGTCAAATGAGTCAAATTGAAGCAAAACACATTGTTGGAGTGTCAGAATGCATAGATAGAAGGCAAATAAGCGTTCCATGGCTTTATTTCGCTTAGTTGCTTACTCTTGAGTAGAACTGCATATTCACTCCAGGAATAAGCACCTTTGTCAAATGAGTCAAATTGAAGCAGAACACATTGTTGGAGTGTCAGGATGCATAGATAGAAGGCAAATAAGCGTTCCATGGCTTTATTTCGCTTAGTTGCTTACTCTTGAGTAGAACTGCATATTCACTCCAGGAATACGCACCTATGTCAAATGAGTCAAATTGAAGCAAAACACATTTTTGGAGTGTCAGAATGCATAGATAGGAGGCAAATAAGCGTTCCATGGCTTTATTTCGCTTAGTTGCTTACTCTGGAGTAGAACTGCTTATTCACTCCAGGAATAAGCACATTTGTCAAATGAGTCAAATTGAAGCAAAACACATTGTTGGAGTGTCAGAATGCATAGATAGAAGGCAAATAAGCGTTCCATGGCTTTATTTCGCTTAGTTGCTTACTCTTGAGTAGAACTGCATATTCACTCCAGGAATACGCACCTATGTCAAATGAGTCAAATTGAAGCAAAACACATTGTTGGAGTGTCAGAATGCATAGATAGAAGGCAAATAAGCGTTCCATGGCTTTATTTCGCTTAGTTGCTTACTCTTGAGTAGAACTGCATGCTCACTCGAGGAAAAAAGCACCTTTGTAAAATGAGTCAAATTGAAGCAAAACACATTGTTGGAGTGTCAGAATGCATAGAAAGAAGGCAAATAAGCGTTCCATGTTTTTATTTCGCTTAGTTGCTTACTCTTGAGTAGAACTGCATATTCACTCCAGGAATAAGCACCTTTGTCAAATGAGTCAAATTGAAGCAAAACACATTGTTGGAGTGTCAAAATGCATAGATAGAAGGCAAATAAGCGTTCCATGGCTTTATTTCGCTTAGTTGCTTACTCTTGAGTAGAACTGCATATTCACTCCAGGAATACGCACCTTTGTAAAATGAGTCAAATTGAAGCAGAACACATTGTTGGAGTGTCAGAATGCATAGATAGAAGGCAAATAAGCGTTCCATGGCTTTATTTCGCTTAGTTGCTTACTCTTGAGTAGAACTGCATATTCACTCCAGGAATACGCACCTATTTCAATTGAGTCAAATTGAAGCAAAACACATTGTTGGAGTGTCAGAATGCATAGATAGAAGGCAAATAAGCGTTCCATGGCTTTATTTCGCTTAGTTGCTTACTCTTGAGTAGAACTGCATGCTCACTCGAGGAAAAAAGCACCTTTGTAAAATGAGTCAAATTGAAGCAAAACACATTGTTGGAGTGTCAGAATGCATAGAAAGAAGGCAAATAAGCGTTCCATGGCTTTATTTCGCTTAGTTGCTTACTCTGGAGTAGAACTGCTTATTCACTCCAGGAATAAGCACATTTGTCAAATGAGTCAAATTGAAGCAAAACACATTGTTGGAGTGTCAAAATGCATAGATAGAAGGCAAATAAGCGTTCCATGGCTTTATTTCGCTTAGTTGCTTACTCTTGAGTAGAACTGCATATTCACTCCAGGAATACGCACCTATGTCAAATGAGTCAAATTGAAGCAAAACACATTGTTGGAGTGTCAGAATGCATAGATAGAAGGCATATAAGCGTTCCATGGCTTTATTTCGCTTAGTTGCTTACTCTTGAGTAGAACTGCATATTCACTCCAGGAATAAGCACCTTTGTAAAATGATTCAAATTGAAGCAAAACACATTGTTGGAGTGTCAGAATGCATAGATAGATGGCAAATAAGCGTTCCATGGCTTTATTTCGCTTAGTTGCTTACTCTTGAGTAGAACTGCATATTCACTCCAGGAATAAGCACATTTGTCAAATGAGTCAAATTGAAGCAAAACACATTGTTGGAGTGTCAGGATGCATAGATAGAAGGCAAATAAGCGTTCCATGGCTTTATTTCGCTTAGTTGCTTACTCTTGAATAGAACTGCATATTCACTCCAGGAATAAGCACCTTTGTAAAATGAGTCAAATTGAAGCAGAACACATTGTTGGAGTGTCAGAATGCATAGATAGAAGGCAAATAAGCGTTCCATGGCTTTATTTCGCTTAGTTGCTTACTCTTGAGTAGAACTGCATATTCACTCCAGGAATAAGCACATTTGTCAAATGAGTCAAATTGAAGCAAAACACATTGTTGGAGTGTCAGGATGCATAGATAGAAGGCAAATAAGCGTTCCATGGCTTTATTTCGCTTAGTTGCTTACTCTTGAGTAGAACTGCATATTCACTCCAGGAATAAGCACCTTTGTCAAATGAGTCAAATTGAAGCAAAACACATTGTTGGAGTGTGAGGATGCATAGATAGAAGGCAAATAAGCGTTCCATGGCTTTATTTCGCTTAGTTGCTTACTCTTGAGTAGAACTGCATATTCACTCCAGGAATAAGCACCTTTGTAAAATGAGTCAAACTGAAGCAAAACACATTGTTGGAGTGTCAGAATGCATAGATAGAAGGCAAATAAGCGTTCCATGGCTTTATTTCGCTTAGTTGCTCACTCTTGAGTAGAACTGCATATTCACTCCAGGAATAAGCACATTTGTCAAATGAGTCAAATTGAAGCAAAACACATTGTTGGAGTGTCAGAATGCATAGATAGAAGGCAAATAAGCGTTCCATGGCTTTATTTCGCTTAGTTGCTTACTCTTGAGTAGAACTGCATATTCACTCCAGGAATAAGCACCTTTGTCAAATGAGTCAAACTGAAGCAAAACACATTGTTGGAGTGTCAGAATGCATAGATAGAAGGCAAATAAGCGTTCCATGGCTTTATTTCGCTTAGTTGCTTACTCTTGAGTAGAACTGCATATTCACTCCAGGAATAAGCACATTTGTCAAATGAGTCAAATTGAAGCAAAACACATTGTTGGAGTGTCAGAATGCATAGATAGAAGGCAAATAAGCGTTCCATGGCTTTATTTCGCTTAGTTGCTTACTCTTGAGTAGAACTGCATGCTCACTCGAGGAAAAAAGCACCTTTGTAAAATGAGTCAAATTGAAGCAAAACACATTGTTGGAGTGTCAGAATGCATAGAAAGAAGGCAAATAAGCGTTCCATGGCTTTATTTCGCTTAGTTGCTTACTCTTGAGTAGAACTGCATATTCACTCCAGGAATACGCACCTTTGTAAAATGAGTCAAATTGAAGCAGAACACATTGTTGGAGTGTCAGAATGCAAAGATAGAAGGCAAATAAGCGTTCCATGGCTTTATTTCGCTTAGTTGCTTACTCTTGAGTAGAACTGCATATTCACTCCAGGAATACGCACCTATTTCAATTGAGTCAAATTGAAGCAAAACACATTGTTGGAGTGTCAGAATGCATAGATAGAAGGCAAATAAGCGTTCCATGGCTTTATTTCGCTTAGTTGCTTACTCTTGAGTAGAACTGCATGCTCACTCGAGGAAAAAAGCACCTTTGTAAAATGAGTCAAATTGAAGCAAAACACATTGTTGGAGTGTCAGAATGCATAGAAAGAAGGCAAATAAGCGTTCCATGGCTTTATTTCGCTTAGTTGCTTACTCTGGAGTAGAACTGCTTATTCACTCCAGGAATAAGCACATTTGTCAAATGAGTCAAATTGAAGCAAAACACATTGTTGGAGTGTCAAAATGCATAGATAGAAGGCAAATAAGCGTTCCATGGCTTTATTTCGCTTAGTTGCTTACTCTTGAGTAGAACTGCATATTCACTCCAGGAATACGCACCTATGTCAAATGAGTCAAATTGAAGCAAAACACATTGTTGGAGTGTCAGAATGCATAGATAGAAGGCATATAAGCGTTCCATGGCTTTATTTCGCTTAGTTGCTTACTCTTGAGTAGAACTGCATATTCACTCCAGGAATAAGCACCTTTGTAAAATGATTCAAATTGAAGCAAAACACATTGTTGGAGTGTCAGAATGCATAGATAGAAGGCAAATAAGCGTTCCATGGCTTTATTTCGCTTAGTTGCTTACTCTTGAGTAGAACTGCATATTCACTCCAGGAATAAGCACATTTGTCAAATGAGTCAAATTGAAGCAAAACACATTGTTGGAGTGTCAGGATGCATAGATAGAAGGCAAATAAGCGTTCCATGGCTTTATTTCGCTTAGTTGCTTACTCTTGAATAGAACTGCATATTCACTCCAGGAATAAGCACCTTTGTAAAATGAGTCAAATTGAAGCAGAACACATTGTTGGAGTGTCAGAATGCATAGATAGAAGGCAAATAAGCGTTCCATGGCTTTATTTCGCTTAGTTGCTTACTCTTGAGTAGAACTGCATATTCACTCCAGGAATAAGCACATTTGTCAAATGAGTCAAATTGAAGCAAAACACATTGTTGGAGTGTCAGGATGCATAGATAGAAGGCAAATAAGCGTTCCATGGCTTTATTTCGCTTAGTTGCTTACTCTTGAGTAGAACTGCATATTCACTCCAGGAATAAGCACCTTTGTCAAATGAGTCAAATTGAAGCAAAACACATTGTTGGAGTGTGAGGATGCATAGATAGAAGGCAAATAAGCGTTCCATGGCTTTATTTCGCTTAGTTGCTTACTCTTGAGTAGAACTGCATATTCACTCCAGGAATAAGCACCTTTGTAAAATGAGTCAAACTGAAGCAAAACACATTGTTGGAGTGTCAGAATGCATAGATAGAAGGCAAATAAGCGTTCCATGGCTTTATTTCGCTTAGTTGCTCACTCTTGAGTAGAACTGCATATTCACTCCAGGAATAAGCACATTTGTCAAATGAGTCAAATTGAAGCAAAACACATTGTTGGAGTGTCAGAATGCATAGATAGAAGGCAAATAAGCGTTCCATGGCTTTATTTCGCTTAGTTGCTTACTCTTGAGTAGAACTGCATATTCACTCCAGGAATAAGCACCTTTGTCAAATGAGTCAAACTGAAGCAAAACACATTGTTGGAGTGTCAGAATGCATAGATAGAAGGCAAATAAGCGTTCCATGGCTTTATTTCGCTTAGTTGCTTACTCTTGAGTAGAACTGCATATTCACTCCAGGAATAAGCACATTTGTCAAATGAGTCAAATTGAAGCAAAACACATTGTTGGAGTGTCAGAATGCATAGATAGAAGGCAAATAAGCGTTCCATGGCTTTATTTCGCTTAGTTGCTTACTCTTGAGTAGAACTGCATGCTCACTCGAGGAAAAAAGCACCTTTGTAAAATGAGTCAAATTGAAGCAAAACACATTGTTGGAGTGTCAGAATGCATAGAAAGAAGGCAAATAAGCGTTCCATGGCTTTATTTCGCTTAGTTGCTTACTCTTGAGTAGAACTGCATATTCACTCCAGGAATACGCACCTTTGTAAAATGAGTCAAATTGAAGCAGAACACATTGTTGGAGTGTCAGAATGCAAAGATAGAAGGCAAATAAGCGTTCCATGGCTTTATTTCGCTTAGTTGCTTACTCTTGAGTAGAACTGCATATTCACTCCAGGAATAAGCACCTTTGTAAAATGAGTCAAATTGAAGCAAAACACATTGTTGGAGTGTCAGAATGCATAGATAGAAGGCAAATAAGCGTTCCATGGCTTTATTTCGCTTAGTTGCTTACTCTTGAGTAGAACTGCATATTCACTCCAGGAATACGCACCTTTGTAAAATGAGTCAAATTGAAGCAGAACACATTGTTGGAGTGTCAGAATGCAAAGATAGAAGGCAAATAAGCGTTCCATGGCTTTATTTCGCTTAGTTGCTTACTCTTGAGTAGAACTGCATATTCACTCCAGGAATAAGCACCTTTGTAAAATGAGTCAAATTGAAGCAAAACACATTGTTGGAGTGTCAGAATGCATAGATAGAAGGCAAATAAGCGTTCCATGGCTTTATTTCGCTTAGTTGCTTACTCTTGAGTAGAACTGCATATTCACTCCAGGAATAAGCACATTTGTCAAATGAGTCAAATTGAAGCAAAACACATTGTTGGAGTGTCAGAATGCATAGATAGAAGGCAAATAAGCGTTCCATGGCTTTATTTCGCTTAGTTGCTTACTCTTGAGTAGAACTGCATATTCACTCCAGGAATAAGCACATTTGTCAAATGAGTCAAATTGAAGCAAAACACATTGTTGGAGTGTCAGAATGCATAGATAGAAGGCAAATAAGCGTTCCATGGCTTTATTTCGCTTAGTTGCTTACTCTTGAGTAGAACTGCATATTCACTCCAGGAATACGCACCTATGTCAAATGAGTCAAATTGAAGCAAAACACATTGTTGGAGTGTCAGAATGCATAGATAGAAGGCAAATAAGCGTTCCATGGCTTTATTTCGCTTAGTTGCTTACTCTTGAGTAGAACTGCATGCTCACTCGAGGAAAAAAGCACCTTTGTAAAATGAGTCAAATTGAAGCAAAACACATTGTTGGAGTGTCAGAATGCATAGAAAGAAGGCAAATAAGCGTTCCATGGCTTTATTTTGCTTAGTTGCTTACTCTTGAGTAGAACTGCATATTCACTCCAGGAATAAGCACCTTTGTCAAATGAGTCAAATTGAAGCAAAACACATTGTTGGAGTGTCAAAATGCATAGATAGAAGGCAAATAAGCGTTCCATGGCTTTATTTCGCTTAGTTGCTTACTCTTGAGTAGAACTGCATATTCACTCCAGGAATAAGCACATTTGTCAAATGAGTCAAATTGAAGCAAAACACATTGTTGGAGTGTCAGAATGCATAGATAGAAGGCAAATAAGCGTTCCATGGCTTTATTTCGCTTAGTTGCTTACTCTTGAGTAGAACTGCATATTCACTCCAGGAATACGCACCTATGTCAAATGAGTCAAATTGAAGCAAAACACATTGTTGGAGTGTCAGAATGCATAGATAGAAGGCAAATAAGCGTTCCATGGCTTTATTTCGCTTAGTTGCTTACTCTTGAGTAGAACTGCATGCTCACTCGAGGAAAAAAGCACCTTTGTAAAATGAGTCAAATTGAAGCAAAACACATTGTTGGAGTGTCAGAATGCATAGATAGAAGGCAAATAAGCGTTCCATGGCTTTATTTCGCTTAGTTGCTTACTCTTGAGTAGAACTGCATATTCACTCCAGGAATAAGCACCTTTGTCAAATGAGTCAAATTGAAGCAAAACACATTGTTGGAGTGTCAAAGTGCATAGATAGAAGGCAAATAAGCGTTCCATGGCTTTATTTCGCTTAGTTGCTTACTCTTGAGTAGAACTGCATATTCACTCCAGGAATACGCACCTTTGTAAAATGAGTCAAATTGAAGCAGAACACATTGTTGGAGTGTCAGAATGCAAAGATAGAAGGCAAATAAGCGTTCCATGGCTTTATTTCGCTTAGTTGCTTACTCTTGAGTAGAACTGCATATTCACTCCAGGAATAAGCACCTTTGTAAAATGAGTCAAATTGAAGCAAAACACATTGTTGGAGTGTCAGAATGCATAGATAGAAGGCAAATAAGCGTTCCATGGCTTTATTTCGCTTAGTTGCTTACTCTTGAGTAGAACTGCATATTCACTCCAGGAATAAGCACATTTGTCAAATGAGTCAAATTGAAGCAAAACACATTGTTGGAGTGTCAGAATGCATAGATAGAAGGCAAATAAGCGTTCCATGGCTTTATTTCGCTTAGTTGCTTACTCTTGAGTAGAACTGCATATTCACTCCAGGAATAAGCACATTTGTCAAATGAGTCAAATTGAAGCAAAACACATTGTTGGAGTGTCAGAATGCATAGATAGAAGGCAAATAAGCGTTCCATGGCTTTATTTCGCTTAGTTGCTTACTCTTGAGTAGAACTGCATATTCACTCCAGGAATAAGTACCTTTGTCAAATGAGTCAAATTGAAGCAGAACACATTGTTGGAGTGTCAGGATGCATAGATAGAAGGCAAATAAGCGTTCCATGGCTTTATTTCGCTTAGTTGCTTACTCTTGAGTAGAACTGCATATTCACTCCAGGAATACGCACCTATGTCAAATGAGTCAAATTGAAGCAAAACACATTTTTGGAGTGTCAGAATGCATAGATAGGAGGCAAATAAGCGTTCCATGGCTTTATTTCGCTTAGTTGCTTACTCTGGAGTAGAACTGCTTATTCACTCCAGGAATAAGCACATTTGTCAAATGAGTCAAATTGAAGCAAAACACATTGTTGGAGTGTCAGAATGCATAGATAGAAGGCAAATAAGCGTTCCATGGCTTTATTTCGCTTAGTTGCTTACTCTGGAGTAGAACTGCTTATTCACTCCAGGAATAAGCACATTTGTCAAATGAGTCAAATTGAAGCAAAACACATTGTTGGAGTGTCAGAATGCATAGATAGAAGGCAAATAAGCGTTCCATGGCTTTATTTCGCTTAGTTGCTTGCTCTTGAGTAGAACTGCATATTCACTCCAGGAATACGCACCTATGTCAAATGAGTCAAATTGAAGCAAAACACATTTTCGGAGTGTCAGAATGCATAGATAGAAGGCAAATAAGCGTTCCATGGCTTTATTTCGCTTAGTTGCTTACTCTTGAGTAGAACTGCATATTCACTCCAGGAATACGCACCTTTGTAAAATGAGTCAAATTGAAGCAGAACACATTGTTGGAGTGTCAGAATGCATAGAAAGAAGGCAAATAAGCGTTCCATGGCTTTATTTCGCTTAGTTGCTTACTCTTGAGTAGAACTGCATATTCACTCCAGGAATAAGCACCTTTGTCAAATGAGTCAAATTGAAGCAAAACACATTGTTGGAGTGTCAAAATGCATAGATAGAAGGCAAATAAGCGTTCCATGGCTTTATTTCGCTTAGTTGCTTACTCTTGAGTAGAACTGCATATTCACTCCAGGAATACGCACCTTTGTAAAATGAGTCAAATTGAAGCAGAACACATTGTTGGAGTGTCAGAATGCAAAGATAGAAGGCAAATAAGCGTTCCATGGCTTTATTTCGCTTAGTTGCTTACTCTTGAGTAGAACTGCATATTCACTCCAGGAATAAGCACCTTTGTCAAATGAGTCAAATTGAAGCAGAACACATTGTTGGAGTGTCAGAATGCATAGATAGAAGGCAAATAAGCGTTCCATGGCTTTATTTCGCTTAGTTGCTTACTCTTGAGTAGAACTGCATATTCACTCCAGGAATAAGCACATTTGTCAAATGAGTCAAATTGAAGCAAAACACATTGTTGGAGTGTCAGAATGCATAGATAGAAGGCAAATAAGCGTTCCATGGCTTTATTTCGCTTAGTTGCTTACTCTTGAGTAGAACTGCATATTCACTCCAGGAATAAGCACATTTGTCAAATGAGTCAAATTGAAGCAAAACACATTGTTGGAGTGTCAGAATGCATAGATAGAACGCAAATAAGCGTTCCATGGCTTTATTTCGCTTAGTTGCTTACTCTTGAGTAGAACTGCATATTCACTCCAGGAATAAGTACCTTTGTCAAATGAGTCAAATTGAAGCAGAACACATTGTTGGAGTGTCAGGATGCATAGATAGAAGGCAAATAAGCGTTCCATGGCTTTATTTCGCTTAGTTGCTTACTCTTGAGTAGAACTGCATATTCACTCCAGGAATACGCACCTATGTCAAATGAGTCAAATTGAAGCAAAACACATTTTTGGAGTGTCAGAATGCAAAGATAGAAGGCAAATAAGCGTTCCATGGCTTTATTTCGCTTAGTTGCTTACTCTTGAGTAGAACTGCATATTCACTCCAGGAATAAGCACATTTGTAAAATGAGTCAAATTGAAGCAAAACACATTGTTGGAGTGTCAGAATGCATAGATAGAAGGCAAATAAGCGTTCCATGGCTTTATTTCGCTTAGTTGCTTACTCTTGAGTAGAACTGCATATTCACTCCAGGAATACGCACCTTTGTAAAATGAGTCAAATTGAAGCAGAACACATTGTTGGAGTGTCAGAATGCAAAGATAGAAGGCAAATAAGCGTTCCATGGCTTTATTTCGCTTAGTTGCTTACTCTTGAGTAGAACTGCATATTCACTCCAGGAATAAGCACCTTTGTAAAATGAGTCAAATTGAAGCAAAACACATTGTTGGAGTGTCAGAATGCATAGATAGAAGGCAAATAAGCGTTCCATGGCTTTATTTCGCTTAGTTGCTTACTCTTGAGTAGAACTGCATATTCACTCCAGGAATAAGCACATTTGTCAAATGAGTCAAATTGAAGCAAAACACATTGTTGGAGTGTCAGAATGCATAGATAGAAGGCAAATAAGCGTTCCATGGCTTTATTTCGCTTAGTTGCTTACTCTTGAGTAGAACTGCATGCTCACTCGAGGAAAAAAGCACCTTTGTCAAATGAGTCAAATTGAAGCAAAACACATTGTTGGAGTGTCAGAATGCATAGAAAGAAGGCAAATAAGCGTTCCATGGCTTTATTTCGCTTAGTTGCTTACTCTTGAGTAGAACTGCATATTCACTCCAGGAATAAGCACCTTTGTCAAATGAGTCAAATTGAAGCAAAACACATTGTTGGAGTGTCAAAATGCATAGATAGAAGGCAAATAAGCGTTCCATGGCTTTATTTCGCTTAGTTGCTTACTCTTGAGTAGAACTGCATATTCACTCCAGGAATAAGCACATTTGTCAAATGAGTCAAATTGAAGCAAAACACATTGTTGGAGTGTCAGAATGCATAGATAGAAGGCAAATAAGCGTTCCATGGCTTTATTTCGCTTAGTTGCTTACTCTTGAGTAGAACTGCATATTCACTCCAGGAATACGCACCTATGTCAAATGAGTCAAATTGAAGCAAAACACATTGTTGGAGTGTCAGAATGCATAGATAGAAGGCAAATAAGCGTTCCATGGCTTTATTTCGCTTAGTTGCTTACTCTTGAGTAGAACTGCTTATTCACTCCAGGAATAAGCACATTTGTCAAATGAGTCAAATTGAAGCAAAACACATTGTTGGAGTGTCAGAATGCATAGATAGAAGGCAAATAAGCGTTCCATGGCTTTATTTCGCTTAGTTGCTTACTCTTGAGTAGAACTGCATATTCACTCCAGGAATACGCACCTATGTCAAATGAGTCAAATTGAAGCAAAACACATTTTTGGAGTGTCAGAATGCATAGATAGAAGGCAAATAAGCGTTCCATGGCTTTATTTCGCTTAGTTGCTTACTCTTGAGTAGAACTGCATATTCACTCCAGGAATAAGCACCTTTGTCAAATGAGTCAAATTGAAGCAAAACACATTGTTGGAGTGTCAGAATGCATAGATAGAAGGCAAATAAGCGTTCCATGGCTTTATTTCGCTTAGTTGCTTACTCTTGAGTAGAACTGCATATTCACTCCAGGAATAAGCACCTTTGTCAAATGAGTCAAATTGAAGCAGAACACATTGTTGGAGTGTCAGGATGCATAGATAGAAGGCAAATAAGCGTTCCATGGCTTTATTTCGCTTAGTTGCTTACTCTTGAGTAGAACTGCATATTCACTCCAGGAATACGCACCTATGTCAAATGAGTCAAATTGAAGCAAAACACATTTTTGGAGTGTCAGAATGCATAGATAGGAGGCAAATAAGCGTTCCATGGCTTTATTTCGCTTAGTTGCTTACTCTTGAGTAGAACTGCATATTCACTCCAGGAATAAGCACCTTTGTCAAATGAGTCAAATTGAAGCAAAACACATTGTTGGAGTGTCAAAATGCATAGATAGAAGGCAAATAAGCGTTCCATGGCTTTATTTCGCTTAGTTGCTTACTCTTGAGTAGAACTGCATATTCACTCCAGGAATACGCACCTTTGTAAAATGAGTCAAATTGAAGCAGAACACATTGTTGGAGTGTCAGAATGCAAAGATAGAAGGCAAATAAGCGTTCCATGGCTTTATTTCGCTTAGTTGCTTACTCTTGAGTAGAACTGCATATTCACTCCAGGAATAAGCACCTTTGTAAAATGAGTCAAATTGAAGCAAAACACATTGTTGGAGTGTCAGAATGCATAGATAGAAGGCAAATAAGCGTTCCATGGCTTTATTTCGCTTAGTTGCTTACTCTTGAGTAGAACTGCATATTCACTCCAGGAATAAGCACATTTGTCAAATGAGTCAAATTGAAGCAAAACACATTGTTGGAGTGTCAGAATGCATAGATAGAAGGCAAATAAGCGTTCCATGGCTTTATTTCGCTTAGTTGCTTACTCTTGAGTAGAACTGCATATTCACTCCAGGAATAAGCACATTTGTCAAATGAGTCAAATTGAAGCAAAACACATTGTTGGAGTGTCAGAATGCATAGATAGAAGGCAAATAAGCGTTCCATGGCTTTATTTCGCTTAGTTGCTTACTCTTGAGTAGAACTGCATATTCACTCCAGGAATAAGTACCTTTGTCAAATGAGTCAAATTGAAGCAGAACACATTGTTGGAGTGTCAGGATGCATAGATAGTAGGCAAATAAGCGTTCCATGGCTTTATTTCGCTTAGTTGCTTACTCTTGAGTAGAACTGCATATTCACTCCAGGAATACGCACCTATGTCAAATGAGTCAAATTGAAGCAAAACACATTTTTGGAGTGTCAGAATGCATAGATAGGAGGCAAATAAGCGTTCCATGGCTTTATTTCGCTTAGTTGCTTACTCTGGAGTAGAACTGCTTATTCACTCCAGGAATAAGCACATTTGTCAAATGAGTCAAATTGAAGCAAAACACATTGTTGGAGTGTCAGAATGCATAGATAGAAGGCAAATAAGCGTTCCATGGCTTTATTTCGCTTAGTTGCTTACTCTTGAGTAGAACTGCATATTCACTCCAGGAATACGCACCTATGTCAAATGAGTCAAATTGAAGCAAAACACATTGTTGGAGTGTCAGAATGCATAGATAGAAGGCAAATAAGCGTTCCATGGCTTTATTTCGCTTAGTTGCTTACTCTTGAGTAGAACTGCATATTCACTCCAGGAATACGCACCTATGTCAAATGAGTCAAATTGAAGCAAAACACATTTTTGGAGTGTCAGAATGCATAGATAGAAGGCAAATAAGCGTTCCATGGCTTTATTTCGCTTAGTTGCTTACTCTTGAGTAGAACTGCATATTCACTCCAGGAATACGCACCTATGTCAAATGAGTCAAATTGAAGCAAAACACATTTTTGGAGTGTCAGAATGCATAGATAGGAGGCAAATAAGCGTCCATGGCTTTATTTCGCTTAGTTGCTTACTCTGGAGTAGAACTGCTTATTCACTCCAGGAATAAGCACATTTGTCAAATGAGTCAAATTGAAGCAAAACACATTGTTGGAGTGTCAGAATGCATAGATAGAAGGCAAATAAGCGTTCCATGGCTTTATTTCGCTTAGTTGCTTACTCTTGAGTAGAACTGCATATTCACTCCAGGAATACGCACCTATGTCAAATGAGTCAAATTGAAGCAAAACACATTTTTGGAGTGTCAGAATGCATAGATAGAAGGCAAATAAGCGTTCCATGGCTTTATTTCGCTTAGTTGCTTACTCTTGAGTAGAACTGCATATTCACTCCAGGAATAAGCACCTTTGTCAAATGTCAAATTGAAGCAAAACACATTGTTGGAGTGTCAGAATGCATAGATAGAAGGCAAATAAGCGTTCCATGGCTTTATTTCGCTTAGTTGCTTACTCTTGAGTAGAACTGCATATTCACTCCAGGAATACGCACCTATGTCAAATGAGTCAAATTGAAGCAAAACACATTTTTGGAGTGTCAGAATGCATAGATAGAAGGCAAATAAGCGTTCCATGGCTTTATTTCGCTTAGTTGCTTACTCTTGAGTAGAACTGCATATTCACTCCAGGAATAAGCACCTTTGTCAAATGAGTCAAATTGAAGCAAAACACATTGTTGAAGTGTCAGAATGCATAGATAGAAGGCAAATAAGCGTTCCATGGCTTTATTTCGCTTAGTTGCTTACTCTTGAGTAGAACTGCATATTCACTCCAGGAATAAGCACCTTTGTCAAATGAGTCAAATTGAAGCAGAACACATTGTTGGAGTGTCAGGATGCATAGATAGAAGGCAAATAAGCGTTCCATGGCTTTATTTCGCTTAGTTGCTTACTCTTGAGTAGAACTGCATATTCACTCCAGGAATACGCACCTATGTCAAATGAGTCAAATTGAAGCAAAACACATTTTTGGAGTGTCAGAATGCATAGATAGGAGGCAAATAAGCGTTCCATGGCTTTATTTCGCTTAGTTGCTTACTCTTGAGTAGAACTGCATATTCACTCCAGGAATAAGCACCTTTGTCAAATGAGTCAAATTGAAGCAAAACACATTGTTGGAGTGTCAAAATGCATAGATAGAAGGCAAATAAGCGTTCCATGGCTTTATTTCGCTTAGTTGCTTACTCTTGAGTAGAACTGCATATTCACTCCAGGAATACGCACCTTTGTAAAATGAGTCAAATTGAAGCAGAACACATTGTTGGAGTGTCAGAATGCAAAGATATAAGGCAAATAAGCGTTCCATGGCTTTATTTCGCTTAGTTGCTTACTCTTGAGTAGAACTGCATATTCACTCCAGGAATAAGCACCTTTGTAAAATGAGTCAAATTGAAGCAAAACACATTGTTGGAGTGTCAGAATGCATAGATAGAAGGCAAATAAGCGTTCCATGGCTTTATTTCGCTTAGTTGCTTACTCTTGAGTAGAACTGCATATTCACTCCAGGAATAAGCACATTTGTCAAATGAGTCAAATTGAAGCAAAACACATTGTTGGAGTGTCAGAATGCATAGATAGAAGGCAAATAAGCGTTCCATGGCTTTATTTCGCTTAGTTGCTTACTCTTGAGTAGAACTGCATATTCACTCCAGGAATAAGCACATTTGTCAAATGAGTCAAATTGAAGCAAAACACATTTTTGGAGTGTCAGAATGCATAGATAGAAGGCAAATAAGCGTTCCATGGCTTTATTTCGCTTAGTTGCTTACTCTTGAGTAGAACTGCTTATTCACTCCAGGAATAAGCACATTTGTCAAATGAGTCAAATTGAAGCAAAACACATTGTTGGAGTGTCAGAATGCATAGATAGAAGGCAAATAAGCGTTCCATGGCTTTATTTCGCTTAGTTGCTTACTCTTGAGTAGAACTGCATATTCACTCCAGGAATAAGCACCTTTGTCAAATGAGTCAAATTGAAGCAAAACACATTGTTGGAGTGTCAGAATGCATAGATAGAAGGCAAATAAGCGTTCCATGGCTTTATTTCGCTTAGTTGCTTACTCTTGAGTAGAACTGCATATTCACTCCAGGAATAAGCACCTTTGTCAAATGAGTCAAATTGAAGCAGAACACATTGTTGGAGTGTCAGGATGCATAGATAGAAGGCAAATAAGCGTTCCATGGCTTTATTTCGCTTAGTTGCTTACTCTTGAGTAGAACTGCATATTCACTCCAGGAATACGCACCTATGTCAAATGAGTCAAATTGAAGCAAAACACATTTTTGGAGTGTCAGAATGCATAGATAGGAGGCAAATAAGCGTTCCATGGCTTTATTTCGCTTAGTTGCTTACTCTTGAGTAGAACTGCATATTCACTCCAGGAATAAGCACCTTTGTCAAATGAGTCAAATTGAAGCAAAACACATTGTTGGAGTGTCAAAATGCATAGATAGAAGGCAAATAAGCGTTCCATGGCTTTATTTCGCTTAGTTGCTTACTCTTGAGTAGAACTGCATATTCACTCCAGGAATACGCACCTTTGTAAAATGAGTCAAATTGAAGCAGAACACATTGTTGGAGTGTCAGAATGCAAAGATAGAAGGCAAATAAGCGTTCCATGGCTTTATTTCGCTTAGTTGCTTACTCTTGAGTAGAACTGCATATTCACTCCAGGAATAAGCACCTTTGTAAAATGAGTCAAATTGAAGCAAAACACATTGTTGGAGTGTCAGAATGCATAGATAGAAGGCAAATAAGCGTTCCATGGCTTTATTTCGCTTAGTTGCTTACTCTTGAGTAGAACTGCATATTCACTCCAGGAATAAGCACATTTGTCAAATGAGTCAAATTGAAGCAAAACACATTGTTGGAGTGTCAGAATGCATAGATAGAAGGCAAATAAGCGTTCCATGGCTTTATTTCGCTTAGTTGCTTACTCTTGAGTAGAACTGCATATTCACTCCAGGAATAAGCACATTTGTCAAATGAGTCAAATTGAAGCAAAACACATTGTTGGAGTGTCAGGATGCATAGATAGAAGGCAAATAAGCGTTCCATGGCTTTATTTCGCTTAGTTGCTTACTCTTGAGTAGAACTGCATATTCACTCCAGGAATACGCACCTATGTCAAATGAGTCAAATTGAAGCAAAACACATTTTTGGAGTGTCAGAATGCATAGATAGGAGGCAAATAAGCGTTCCATGGCTTTATTTCGCTTAGTTGCTTACTCTGGAGTAGAACTGCTTATTCACTCCAGGAATAAGCACATTTGTCAAATGAGTCAAATTGAAGCAAAACACATTGTTGGAGTGTCAGAATGCATAGATAGAAGGCAAATAAGCGTTCCATGGCTTTATTTCGCTTAGTTGCTTACTCTTGAGTAGAACTGCATATTCACTCCAGGAATACGCACCTATGTCAAATGAGTCAAATTGAAGCAAAACACATTGTTGGAGTGTCAGAATGCATAGATAGAAGGCAAATAAGCGTTCCATGGCTTTATTTCGCTTAGTTGCTTACTCTTGAGTAGAACTGCATATTCACTCCAGGAATACGCACCTATGTCAAATGAGTCAAATTGAAGCAAAACACATTTTTGGAGTGTCAGAATGCATAGATAGAAGGCAAATAAGCGTTCCATGGCTTTATTTCGCTTAGTTGCTTACTCTTGAGTAGAACTGCATATTCACTCCAGGAATACGCACCTATGTCAAATGAGTCAAATTGAAGCAAAACACATTTTTGGAGTGTCAGAATGCATAGATAGGAGGCAAATAAGCGTTCCATGGCTTTATTTCGCTTAGTTGCTTACTCTGGAGTAGAACTGCTTATTCACTCCAGGAATAAGCACATTTGTCAAATGAGTCAAATTGAAGCAAAACACATTGTTGGAGTGTCAGAATGCATAGATAGAAGGCAAATAAGCGTTCCATGGCTTTATTTCGCTTAGTTGCTTACTCTTGAGTAGAACTGCATATTCACTCCAGGAATACGCACCTATGTCAAATGAGTCAAATTGAAGCAAAACACATTTTTGGAGTGTCAGAATGCATAGATAGAAGGCAAATAAGCGTTCCATGGCTTTATTTCGCTTAGTTGCTTACTCTTGAGTAGAACTGCATATTCACTCCAGGAATAAGCACCTTTGTCAAATGAGTCAAATTGAAGCAAAACACATTGTTGGAGTGTCAGAATGCATAGATAGAAGGCAAATAAGCGTTCCATGGCTTTATTTCGCTTAGTTGCTTACTCTTGAGTAAAACTGCATATTCACTCCAGGAATAAGTACCTTTGTCAAATGAGTCAAATTGAAGCAGAACACATTGTTGGAGTGTCAGGATGCATAGATAGAAGGCAAATAAGCGTTCCATGGCTTTATTTCGCTTAGTTGCTTACTCTTGAGTAGAACTGCATATTCACTCCAGGAATACGCACCTATGTCAAATGAGTCAAATTGAAGCAAAACACATTTTTGGAGTGTCAGAATGCATAGATAGGAGGCAAATAAGCGTTCCATGGCTTTATTTCGCTTAGTTGCTTACTCTGGAGTAGAACTGCTTATTCACTCCAGGAATAAGCACATTTGTCAAATGAGTCAAATTGAAGCAAAACACATTGTTGGAGTGTCAGAATGCATAGATAGAAGGCAAATAAGCGTTCCATGGCTTTATTTCGCTTAGTTGCTTACTCTTGAGTAGAACTGCATATTCACTCCAGGAATACGCACCTATGTCAAATGAGTCAAATTGAAGCAAAACACATTTTTGGAGTGTCAGAATGCATAGATAGAAGGCAAATAAGCGTTCCATGGCTTTATTTCGCTTAGTTGCTTACTCTTGAGTAGAACTGCATATTCACTCCAGGAATAAGCACCTTTGTCAAATGAGTCAAATTGAAGCAAAACACATTGTTGGAGTGTCAGAATGCATAGATAGAAGGCAAATAAGCGTTCCATGGCTTTATTTCGCTTAGTTGCTTACTCTTGAGTAGAACTGCATATTCACTCCAGGAATAAGCACCTTTGTCAAATGAGTCAAATTGAAGCAGAACACATTGTTGGAGTGTCAGGATGCATAGATAGAAGGCAAATAAGCGTTCCATGGCTTTATTTCGCTTAGTTGCTTACTCTTGAGTAGAACTGCATATTCACTCCAGGAATACGCACCTATGTCAAATGAGTCAAATTGAAGCAAAACACATTTTTGGAGTGTCAGAATGCATAGATAGGAGGCAAATAAGCGTTCCATGGCTTTATTTCGCTTAGTTGCTTACTCTGGAGTAGAACTGCTTATTCACTCCAGGAATAAGCACATTTGTCAAATGAGTCAAATTGAAGCAAAACACATTGTTGGAGTGTCAGAATGCATAGATAGAAGGCAAATAAGCGTTCCATGGCTTTATTTCGCTTAGTTGCTTACTCTTGAGTAGAACTGCATATTCACTCCAGGAATACGCACCTTTGTCAAATGAGTCAAATTGAAGCAAAACACATTTTCGGAGTGTCAGAATGCATAGATAGAAGGCAAATAAGCGTTCCATGGCTTTATTTCGCTTAGTTGCTTACTCTTGAGTAGAACTGCATATTCACTCCAGGAATAAGCACCTTTGTCAAATGAGTCAAATTGAAGCAAAACACATTGTTGGAGTGTCAGAATGAATAGATAGAAGGCAAATAAGCGTTCCATGGCTTTATTTCGCTTAGTTGCTTACTCTTGAGTAGAACTGCATATTCACTCCAGGAATAAGCACCTTTGTAAAATGAGTCAAATTGAAGCAAAACACATTGTTGGAGTGTCGGAATGCATAGATAGAAGGCAAATAAGCGTTCCATGGCTTTATTTCGCTTAGTTGCTTACTCTTGAGTAGAACTGCATATTCACTCCAGGAATAAGCACATTTGTCAAATGAGTCAAATTGAAGCAAAACACATTGTTGGAGTGTCAGAATGCATAGATAGAAGGCAAATAAGCGTTCCATGGCTTTATTTCGCTTAGTTGCTTACTCTTGAGTAGAACTGCATATTCACTCCAGGAATACGCACCTATGTCAAATGAGTCAAATTGAAGCAGAACACATTGTTGGAGTGTCAGAATGCATAGATAGAAGGCAAATAAGCGTTCCATGGCTTTATTTCGCTTAGTTGCTTACTCTTGAGTAGAACTGCATGGTCACTCGAGGAAAAAAGCACCTTTGTAAAATGAGTCAAATTGAAGCAAAACACATTGTTGGAGTGTCAGAATGCATAGAAAGAAGGCAAATAAGCGTTCCATGGCTTTATTTCGCTTAGTTGCTTACTCTTGAGTAGAACTGCATATTCACTCCAGGAATAAGCACCTTTGTCAAATGAGTCAAATTGAAGCAAAACACATTGTTGGAGTGTCAAAATGCATAGATAGAAGGCAAATAAGCGTTCCATGGCTTTATTTCGCTTAGTTGCTTACTCTTGAGTAGAACTGCATATTCACTCCAGGAATACGCACCTTTGTAAAATGAGTCAAATTGAAGCAGAACACATTGTTGGAGTGTCAGAATGCAAAGATAGAAGGCAAATAAGCGTTCCATGGCTTTATTTCGCTTAGTTGCTTACTCTTGAGTAGAACTGCATATTCACTCCAGGAATAAGCACCTTTGTAAAATGAGTCAAATTGAAGCAAAACACATTGTTGGAGTGTCAGAATGCATAGATAGAAGGCAAATAAGCGTTCCATGGCTTTATTTCGCTTAGTTGCTTACTCTTGAGTAGAACTGCATATTCACTCCAGGAATAAGCACCTTTGTCAAATGAGTCAAATTGAAGCAGAACACATTGTTGGAGTGTCAGGATGCATAGATAGAAGGCAAATAAGCGTTCCATGGCTTTATTTCGCTTAGTTGCTTACTCTTGAGTAGAACTGCATATTCACTCCAGGAATACGCACCTATGTCAAATGAGTCAAATTGAAGCAAAACACATTTTTGGAGTGTCAGAATGCATAGATAGGAGGCAAATAAGCGTTCCATGGCTTTATTTCGCTTAGTTGCTTACTCTTGAGTAGAACTGCATATTCACTCCAGGAATAAGCACCTTTGTCAAATGAGTCAAATTGAAGCAAAACACATTGTTGGAGTGTCAAAATGCATAGATAGAAGGCAAATAAGCGTTCCATGGCTTTATTTCGCTTAGTTGCTTACTCTTGAGTAGAACTGCATATTCACTCCAGGAATACGCACCTTTGTAAAATGAGTCAAATTGAAGCAGAACACATTGTTGGAGTGTCAGAATGCAAAGATAGAAGGCAAATAAGCGTTCCATGGCTTTATTTCGCTTAGTTGCTTACTCTTGAGTAGAACTGCATATTCACTCCAGGAATAAGCACCTTTGTAAAATGAGTCAAATTGAAGCAAAACACATTGTTGGAGTGTCAGAATGCATAGATAGAAGGCAAATAAGCGTTCCATGGCTTTATTTCGCTTAGTTGCTTACTCTTGAGTAGAACTGCATATTCACTCCAGGAATAAGCACATTTGTCAAATGAGTCAAATTGAAGCAAAACACATTGTTGGAGTGTCAGAATGCATAGATAGAAGGCAAATAAGCGTTCCATGGCTTTATTTCGCTTAGTTGCTTACTCTTGAGTAGAACTGCATATTCACTCCAGGAATAAGCACATTTGTCAAATGAGTCAAATTGAAGCAAAACACATTGTTGGAGTGTCAGAATGCATAGATAGAAGGCAAATAAGCGTTCCATGGCTTTATTTCGCTTAGTTGCTTACTCTTGAGTAGAACTGCATATTCACTCCAGGAATAAGTACCTTTGTCAAATGAGTCAAATTGAAGCAGAACACATTGTTGGAGTGTCAGGATGCATAGATAGAAGGCAAATAAGCGTTCCATGGCTTTATTTCGCTTAGTTGCTTACTCTTGAGTAGAACTGCATATTCACTCCAGGAATACGCACCTATGTCAAATGAGTCAAATTGAAGCAAAACACATTTTTGGAGTGTCAGAATGCATAGATAGGAGGCAAATAAGCGTTCCATGGCTTTATTTCGCTTAGTTGCTTACTCTGGAGTAGAACTGCTTATTCACTCCAGGAATAAGCACATTTGTCAAATGAGTCAAATTGAAGCAAAACACATTGTTGGAGTGTCAGAATGCATAGATAGAAGGCAAATAAGCGTTCCATGGCTTTATTTCGCTTAGTTGCTTACTCTTGAGTAGAACTGCATATTCACTCCAGGAATACGCACCTATGTCAAATGAGTCAAATTGAAGCAAAACACATTGTTGGAGTGTCAGAATGCATAGATAGAAGGCAAATAAGCGTTCCATGGCTTTATTTCGCTTAGTTGCTTACTCTTGAGTAGAACTGCATATTCACTCCAGGAATACGCACCTATGTCAAATGAGTCAAATTGAAGCAAAACACATTTTTGGAGTGTCAGAATGCATAGATAGAAGGCAAATAAGCGTTCCATGGCTTTATTTCGCTTAGTTGCTTACTCTTGAGTAGAACTGCATATTCACTCCAGGAATACGCACCTATGTCAAATGAGTCAAATTGAAGCAAAACACATTTTTGGAGTGTCAGAATGCATAGATAGGAGGCAAATAAGCGTTCCATGGCTTTATTTCGCTTAGTTGCTTACTCTGGAGTAGAACTGCTTATTCACTCCAGGAATAAGCACATTTGTCAAATGAGTCAAATTGAAGCAAAACACATTGTTGGAGTGTCAGAATGCATAGATAGAAGGCAAATAAGCGTTCCATGGCTTTATTTCGCTTAGTTGCTTACTCTTGAGTAGAACTGCATATTCACTCCAGGAATACGCACCTATGTCAAATGAGTCAAATTGAAGCAAAACACATTTTTGGAGTGTCAGAATGCATAGATAGAAGGCAAATAAGCGTTCCATGGCTTTATTTCGCTTAGTTGCTTACTCTTGAGTAGAACTGCATATTCACTCCAGGAATAAGCACCTTTGTCAAATGAGTCAAATTGAAGCAAAACACATTGTTGGAGTGTCAGAATGCATAGATAGAAGGCAAATAAGCGTTCCATGGCTTTATTTCGCTTAGTTGCTTACTCTTGAGTAGAACTGCATATTCACTCCAGGAATAAGCACCTATGTCAAATGAGTCAAATTGAAGCAAAACACATTTTTGGAGTGTCAGAATGCATAGATAGGAGGCAAATAAGCGTTCCATGGCTTTATTTCGCTTAGTTGCTTACTCTGGAGTAGAACTGCTTATTCACTCCAGGAATAAGCACATTTGTCAAATGAGTCAAATTGAAGCAAAACACATTGTTGGAGTGTCAGAATGCATAGATAGAAGGCAAATAAGCGTTCCATGGCTTTATTTCGCTTAGTTGCTTACTCTTGAGTAGAACTGCATATTCACTCCAGGAATACGCACCTATGTCAAATGAGTCAAATTGAAGCAAAACACATTTTCGGAGTGTCAGAATGCATAGATAGAAGGCAAATAAGCGTTCCATGGCTTTATTTCGCTTAGTTGCTTACTCTTGAGTAGAACTGCATATTCACTCCAGGAATAAGCACCTTTGTCAAATGAGTCAAATTGAAGCAAAACACATTGTTGGAGTGTCAGAATGAATAGATAGAAGGCAAATAAGCGTTCCATGGCTTTATTTCGCTTAGTTGCTTACTCTTGAGTAGAACTGCATATTCACTCCAGGAATAAGCACCTTTGTAAAATGAGTCAAATTGAAGCAAAACACATTGTTGGAGTGTCGGAATGCATAGATAGAAGGCAAATAAGCGTTCCATGGCTTTATTTCGCTTAGTTGCTTACTCTTGAGTAGAACTGCATATTCACTCCAGGAATAAGCACATTTGTCAAATGAGTCAAATTGAAGCAAAACACATTGTTGGAGTGTCAGAATGCATAGATAGAAGGCAAATAAGCGTTCCATGGCTTTATTTCGCTTAGTTGCTTACTCTTGAGTAGAACTGCATATTCACTCCAGGAATACACACCTATGTCAAATGAGTCAAATTGAAGCAGAACACATTGTTGGAGTGTCAGAATGCATAGATAGAAGGCAAATAAGCGTTCCATGGCTTTATTTCGCTTAGTTGCTTACTCTTGAGTAGAACTGCATGCTCACTCGAGGAAAAAAGCACCTTTGTAAAATGAGTCAAATTGAAGCAAAACACATTGTTGGAGTGTCAGAATGCATAGAAAGAAGGCAAATAAGCGTTCCATGGCTTTATTTCGCTTAGTTGCTTACTCTTGAGTAGAACTGCATATTCACTCCAGGAATAAGCACCTTTGTCAAATGAGTCAAATTGAAGCAAAACACATTGTTGGAGTGTCAAAATGCATAGATAGAAGGCAAATAAGCGTTCCATGGCTTTATTTCGCTTAGTTGCTTACTCTTGAGTAGAACTGCATATTCACTCCAGGAATACGCACCTTTGTAAAATGAGTCAAATTGAAGCAGAACACATTGTTGGAGTGTCAGAATGCAAAGATAGAAGGCAAATAAGCGTTCCATGGCTTTATTTCGCTTAGTTGCTTACTCTTGAGTAGAACTGCATATTCACTCCAGGAATAAGCACCTTTGTAAAATGAGTCAAATTGAAGCAAAACACATTGTTGGAGTGTCAGAATGCATAGATAGAAGGCAAATAAGCGTTCCATGGCTTTATTTCGCTTAGTTGCTTACTCTTGAGTAGAACTGCATATTCACTCCAGGAATAAGCACATTTGTCAAATGAGTCAAATTGAAGCAAAACACATTGTTGGAGTGTCAGAATGCATAGATAGAAGGCAAATAAGCGTTCCATGGCTTTATTTCGCTTAGTTGCTTACTCTTGAGTAGAACTGCATATTCACTCCAGGAATAAGCACCTTTGTCAAATGAGTCAAATTGAAGCAAAACACATTGTTGGAGTGTCAGAATGCATAGATAGAAGGCAAATAAGCGTTCCATGGCTTTATTTCGCTTAGTTGCTTACTCTTGAGTAGAACTGCATATTCACTCCAGGAATAAGTACCTTTGTCAAATGAGTCAAATTGAAGCAGAACACATTGTTGGAGTGTCAGGATGCATAGATAGAAGGCAAATAAGCGTTCCATGGCTTTATTTCGCTTAGTTGCTTACTCTTGAGTAGAACTGCATATTCACTCCAGGAATACGCACCTATGTCAAATGAGTCAAATTGAAGCAAAACACATTTTTGGAGTGTCAGAATGCATAGATAGGAGGCAAATAAGCGTTCCATGGCTTTATTTCGCTTAGTTGCTTACTCTGGAGTAGAACTGCTTATTCACTCCAGGAATAAGCACATTTGTCAAATGAGTCAAATTGAAGCAAAACACATTGTTGGAGTGTCAGAATGCATAGATAGAAGGCAAATAAGCGTTCCATGGCTTTATTTCGCTTAGTTGCTTACTCTTGAGTAGAACTGCATATTCACTCCAGGAATACGCACCTATGTCAAATGAGTCAAATTGAAGCAAAACACATTGTTGGAGTGTCAGAATGCATAGATAGAAGGCAAATAAGCGTTCCATGGCTTTATTTCGCTTAGTTGCTTACTCTTGAGTAGAACTGCATATTCACTCCAGGAATAAGCACCTTTGTCAAATGAGTCAAATTGAAGCAAAACACATTGTTGGAGTGTCAGAATGCATAGATAGAAGGCAAATAAGCGTTCCATGGCTTTATTTCGCTTAGTTGCTTACTCTTGAGTAGAACTGCATATTCACTCCAGGAATAAGCACCTTTGTCAAATGAGTCAAATTGAAGCAGAACACATTGTTGGAGTGTCAGGATGCATAGATAGAAGGCAAATAAGCGTTCCATGGCTTTATTTCGCTTAGTTGCTTACTCTTGAGTAGAACTGCATATTCACTCCAGGAATACGCACCTATGTCAAATGAGTCAAATTGAAGCAAAACACATTTTTGGAGTGTCAGAATGCATAGATAGGAGGCAAATAAGCGTTCCATGGCTTTATTTCGCTTAGTTGCTTACTCTGGAGTAGAACTGCTTATTCACTCCAGGAATAAGCACATTTGTCAAATGAGTCAAATTGAAGCAAAACACATTGTTGGAGTGTCAGAATGCATAGAAAGAAGGCAAATAAGCGTTCCATGGCTTTATTTCGCTTAGTTGCTTACTCTTGAGTAGAACTGCATATTCACTCCAGGAATAAGCACCTTTGTCAAATGAGTCAAATTGAAGCAAAACACATTGTTGGAGTGTCAAAATGCATAGATAGAAGGCAAATAAGCGTTCCATGGCTTTATTTCGCTTAGTTGCTTACTCTTGAGTAGAACTGCATATTCACTCCAGGAATACGCACCTTTGTAAAATGAGTCAAATTGAAGCAGAACACATTGTTGGAGTGTCAGAATGCAAAGATAGAAGGCAAATAAGCGTTCCATGGCTTTATTTCGCTTAGTTGCTTACTCTTGAGTAGAACTGCATATTCACACCAGGAATAAGCACCTTTGTAAAATGAGTCAAATTGAAGCAAAACACATTGTTGGAGTGTCAGAATGCATAGATAGAAGGCAAATAAGCGTTCCATGGCTTTATTTCGCTTAGTTGCTTACTCTTGAGTAGAACTGCATATTCACTCCAGGAATAAGCACATTTGTCAAATGAGTCAAATTGAAGCAAAACACATTGTTGGAGTGTCAGAATGCATAGATAGCAGGCAAATAAGCGTTCCATGGCTTTATTTCGCTTAGTTGCTTACTCTTGAGTAGAACTGCATATTCACTCCAGGAATAAGCACCTTTGTAAAATGAGTCAAATTGAAGCAGAACACATTGTTGGAGTGTCAGAATGCATAGATAGAAGGCAAATAAGCGTTCCATGGCTTTATTTCGCTTAGTTGCTTACTCTTGAGTAGAACTGCATATTCACTCCAGGAATACGCACCTATGTCAAATGAGTCAAATTGAAGCAAAACACATTGTTGGAGTGTCAGAATGCATAGATAGAAGGCAAATAAGCGTTCCATGGCTTTATTTCGCTTAGTTGCTTACTCTGGAGTAGAACTGCTTATTCACTCCAGGAATAAGCACATTTGTCAAATGAGTCAAATTGAAGCAAAACACATTGTTGGAGTGCCAGAATGCATAGAAAGAAGGCAAATAAGCGTTCCATGGCTTTATTTCGCTTAGTTGCTTACTCTTGAGTAGAACTGCATATTCACTCCAGGAATAAGCACCTTTGTCAAATGAGTCAAATTGAAGCAAAACACATTGTTGGAGTGTCAAAATGCATAGATAGAAGGCAAATAAGCGTTCCATGGCTTTATTTCGCTTAGTTGCTTACTCTTGAGTAGAACTGCATATTCACTCCAGGAATACGCACCTTTGTAAAATGAGTCAAATTGAAGCAGAACACATTGTTGGAGTGTCAGAATGCAAAGATAGAAGGCAAATAAGCGTTCCATGGCTTTATTTCGCTTAGTTGCTTACTCTTGAGTAGAACTGCATATTCACTCCAGGAATAAGCACCTTTGTAAAATGAGTCAAATTGAAGCAAAACACATTGTTGGAGTGTCAGAATGCATAGATAGAAGGCAAATAAGCGTTCCATGGCTTTATTTCGCTTAGTTGCTTACTCTTGAGTAGAACTGCATATTCACTCCAGGAATAAGCACATTTGTCAAATGAGTCAAATTGAAGCAAAACACATTGTTGGAGTGTCAGAATGCATAGATAGAAGGAAAATAAGCGTTCCATGGCTTTATTTCGCTTAGTTGCTTACTCTTGAGTAGAACTGCATATTCACTCCAGGAATAAGCACCTTTGTAAAATGAGTCAAATTGAAGCAGAACACATTGTTGGAGTGTCAGAATGCATAGATAGAAGGCAAATAAGCGTTCCATGGCTTTATTTCGCTTAGTTGCTTACTCTTGAGTAGAACTGCATATTCACTCCAGGAATACGCACCTATGTCAAATGAGTCAAATTGAAGCAAAACACATTGTTGGAGTGTCAGAATGCATAGATAGAAGGCAAATAAGCGTTCCATGGCTTTATTTCGCTTAGTTGCTTACTCTTGAGTAGAACTGCATATTCACTCCAGGAATAAGCACCTTTGTCAAATGAGTCAAATTGAAGCAAAACACATTGTTGGAGTGTCAGAATGCATAGATAGAAGGCAAATTAGCGTTCCATGGCTTTATTTCGCTTAGTTGCTTACTCTTGAGTAGAACTGCATATTCACTCCAGGAATACGCACCTTTGTAAAATGAGTCAAATTGAAGCAGAACACATTGTTGGAGTGTCAGGATGCATAGATAGAAGGCAAATAAGCGTTCCATGGCTTTATTTCGCTTAGTTGCTTACTCTTGAGTAGAACTGCATATTCACTCCAGGAATACGCACCTATGTCAAATGAGTCAAATTGAAGCAAAACACATTGTTGGAGTGTCAAAATGCATAGATAGAAGGCAAATAAGCGTTCCATGGCTTTATTTCGC
This sequence comes from Zootoca vivipara, assembly GCF_963506605.1. NCBI lineage: Eukaryota > Metazoa > Chordata > Lepidosauria > Squamata > Lacertidae > Zootoca > Zootoca vivipara. Next base: position 2,273,143 of record NC_083292.1, read on the forward strand.
TTAGTTGCTTACTCTTGAGTAGAACTGCATATTCACTCCAGGAATACGCACCTTTGTAAAATGAGTCAAATTGAAGCAGAACACATTGTTGGAGTGTCAGAATGCAAAGATAGAAGGCAAATAAGCGTTCCATGGCTTTATTTCGCTTAGTTGCTTACTCTTGAGTAGAACTGCATATTCACTCCAGGAATAAGCACCTTTGTAAAATGAGTCAAATTGAAGCAAAACACATTGTTGGAGTGTCAGAATGCATAGATAGAAGGCAAATAAGCGTTCCATGGCTTTATTTCGCTTCGTTGCTTACTCTTGAGTAGAACTGCATATTCACTCCAGGAATAAGCACCTTTGTCAAATGAGTCAAATTGAAGCAAAACACATTGTTGGAGTGTCAGAATGCATAGATAGAAGGCAAATAAGCGTTCCATGGCTTTATTTCGCTTAGTTGCTTACTCTTGAGTAGAACTGCATATTCACTCCAGGAATAAGCACATTTGTCAAATGAGTCAAATTGAAGCAAAACACATTGTTGGAGTGTCAGAATGCATAGATAGAAGGCAAATAAGCGTTCCATGGCTTTATTTCGCTTAGTTGCTTACTCTTGAGTAGAACTGCATATTCACTCCAGGAATAAGCACCTTTGTCAAATGAGTCAAATTGAAGCAAAACACATTGTTGGAGTGTCAAAATGCATAGATAGAAGGCAAATAAGCGTTCCATGGCTTTATTTCGCTTAGTTGCTTACTCTTGAGTAGAACTGCATATTCACTCCAGGAATACGCACCTTTGTAAAATGAGTCAAATTGAAGCAGAACACATTGTTGGAGTGTCAGAATGCAAAGATAGAAGGCAAATAAGCGTTCCATGGCTTTATTTCGCTTAGTTGCTTACTCTTGAGTAGAACTGCATATTCACTCCAGGAATAAGCACCTTTGTAAAATGAGTCAAATTGAAGCAAAACACATTGTTGGAGTGTCAGAATGCATAGATAGAAGGCAAATAAGCGTTCCATGGCTTTATTTCGCTTAGTTGCTTACTCTTGAGTAGAACTGCATATTCACTCCAGGAATAAGCACATTTGTCAAATGAGTCAAATTGAAGCAAAACACATTGTTGGAGTGTCAGAATGCATAGATAGAAGGCAAATAAGCGTTCCATGGCTTTATTTCGCTTAGTTGCTTACTCTGGAGTAGAACTGCTTATTCACTCCAGGAATAAGCACATTTGTCAAATGAGTCAAATTGAAGCAAAACACATTGTTGGAGTGTCAGAATGCATAGATAGAAGGCAAATAAGCGTTCCATGGCTTTATTTCGCTTAGTTGCTTGCTCTTGAGTAGAACTGCATATTCACTCCAGGAATACGCACCTATCTCAAATGAGTCAAATTGAAGCAAAACACATTTTCGGAGTGTCAGAATGCATAGATAGAAGGCAAATAAGCGTTCCATGGCTTTATTTCGCTTAGTTGCTTACTCTTGAGTAGAACTGCATATTCACTCCAGGAATACGCACCTTTGTAAAATGAGTCAAATTGAAGCAGAACACATTGTTGGAGTGTCAGAATGCATAGAAAGAAGGCAAATAAGCGTTCCATGGCTTTATTTCGCTTAGTTGCTTACTCTTGAGTAGAACTGCATATTCACTCCAGGAATAAGCACCTTTGTCAAATGAGTCAAATTGAAGCAAAACACATTGTTGGAGTGTCAAAATGCATAGATAGAAGGCAAATAAGCGTTCCATGGCTTTATTTCGCTTAGTTGCTTATTCTTGAGTAGAACTGCATATTCACTCCAGGAATACGCACCTTTGTAAAATGAGTCATATTGAAGCAGAACACATTGTTGGAGTGTCAGAATGCAAAGATAAAAGGCAAATAAGCGTTCCATGGCTTTATTTCGCTTAGTTGCTTACTCTTGAGTAGAACTGCATATTCACTCCAGGAATACGCACCTATGTCAAATGAGTCAAATTGAAGCAAAACACATTTTTGGAGTGTCAGAATGCATAGATAGGAGGCAAATAAGCGTTCCATGGCTTTATTTCGCTTAGTTGCTTACTCTGGAGTAGAACTGCTTATTCACTCCAGGAATAAGCACATTTGTCAAATGAGTCAAATTGAAGCAAAACACATTGTTGGAGTGTCAGAATGCATAGATAGAAGGCAAATAAGCGTTCCATGGCTTTATTTCGCTTAGTTGCTTACTCTTGAGTAGAACTGCATATTCACTCCAGGAATACGCACCTATGTCAAATGAGTCAAATTGAAGCAAAACACATTGTTGGAGTGTCAGAATGCATAGATAGAAGGCAAATAAGCGTTCCATGGCTTTATTTCGCTTAGTTGCTTACTCTTGAGTAGAACTGCATATTCACTCCAGGAATAAGCACCTTTGTCAAATGAGTCAAATTGAAGCAAAACACATTGTTGGAGTGTCAGAATGCATAGATAGAAGGCAAATAAGCGTTCCATGGCTTTATTTCGCTTAGTTGCTTACTCTTGAGTAGAACTGCATATTCACTCCAGGAATAAGCACCTTTGTCAAAAGAGTCAAATTGAAGCAGAACACATTGTTGGAGTGTCAGGATGCATAGATAGAAGGCAAATAAGCGTTCCATGGCTTTATTTCGCTTAGTTGCTTACTCTTGAGTAGAACTGCATATTCACTCCAGGAATACGCACCTATGTCAAATGAGTCAAATTGAAGCAAAACACATTTTTGGAGTGTCAGAATGCATAGATAGGAGGCAAATAAGCGTTCCATGGCTTTATTTCGCTTAGTTGCTTACTCTGGAGTAGAACTGCTTATTCACTCCAGGAATAAGCACATTTGTCAAATGAGTCAAATTGAAGCAAAACACATTGTTGGAGTGTCAGAATGCATAGATAGAAGGCAAATAAGCGTTCCATGGCTTTATTTCGCTTAGTTGCTTGCTCTTGAGTAGAACTGCATATTCACTCCAGGAATACGCACCTATGTCAAATGAGTCAAATTGAAGCAAAACACATTTTCGGAGTGTCAGAATGCATAGATAGAAGGCAAATAAGCGTTCCATGGCTTTATTTCGCTTAGTTGCTTACTCTTGAGTAGAACTGCATATTCACTCCAGGAATACGCACCTTTGTAAAATGAGTCAAATTGAAGCAGAACACATTGTTGGAGTGTCAGAATGCATAGAAAGAAGGCAAATAAGCGTTCCATGGCTTTATTTCGCTTAGTTGCTTACTCTTGAGTAGAACTGCATATTCACTCCAGGAATAAGCACCTTTGTCAAATGAGTCAAATTGAAGCAAAACACATTGTTGGAGTGTCAAAATGCATAGATAGAAGGCAAATAAGCGTTCCATGGCTTTATTTCGCTTAGTTGCTTACTCTTGAGTAGAACTGCATATTCACTCCAGGAATACGCACCTTTGTAAAATGAGTCAAATTGAAGCAGAACACATTGTTGGAGTGTCAGAATGCAAAGATAAAAGGCAAATAAGCGTTCCATGGCTTTATTTCGCTTAGTTGCTTACTCTTGAGTAGAACTGCATATTCACTCCAGGAATAAGCACCTTTGTAAAATGAGTCAAATTGAAGCAAAACACATTGTTGGAGTGTCAGAATGCATAGATAGAAGGCAAATAAGCGTTCCATGGCTTTATTTCGCTTAGTTGCTTACTCTTGAGTAGAACTGCATATTCACTCCAGGAATAAGCACATTTGTCAAATGAGTCAAATTGAAGCAAAACACATTGTTGGAGTGTCAGAATGCATAGATAGAAGGCAAATAAGCGTTCCATGGCTTTATTTCGCTTAGTTGCTTACTCTTGAGTAGAACTGCATATTCACTCCAGGAATAAGCACATTTGTCAAATGAGTCAAATTGAAGCAAAACACATTGTTGGAGTGTCAGAATGCATAGATAGAAGGCAAATAAGCGTTCCATGGCTTTATTTCGCTTAGTTGCTTACTCTTGAGTAGAACTGCATATTCACTCCAGGAATAAGTACCTTTGTCAAATGAGTCAAATTGAAGCAGAACACATTGTTGGAGTGTCAGGATGCATAGATAGAAGGCAAATAAGCGTTCCATGGCTTTATTTCGCTTAGTTGCTTACTCTTGAGTAGAACTGCATATTCACTCCAGGAATACGCACCTATGTCAAATGAGTCAAATTGAAGCAAAACACATTTTTGGAGTGTCAGAATGCATAGATAGGAGGCAAATAAGCGTTCCATGGCTTTATTTCGCTTAGTTGCTTACTCTGGAGTAGAACTGCTTATTCACTCCAGGAATAAGCACATTTGTCAAATGAGTCAAATTGAAGCAAAACACATTGTTGGAGTGTCAGAATGCATAGATAGAAGGCAAATAAGCGTTCCATGGCTTTATTTCGCTTAGTTGCTTACTCTTGAGTAGAACTGCATATTCACTCCAGGAATACGCACCTATGTCAAATGAGTCAAATTGAAGCAAAACACATTTTTGGAGTGTCAGAATGCATAGATAGAAGGCAAATAAGCGTTCCATGGCTTTATTTCGCTTAGTTGCTTACTCTTGAGTAGAACTGCATATTCACTCCAGGAATAAGCACCTTTGTCAAATGAGTCAAATTGAAGCAAAACACATTGTTGGAGTGTCAGAATGCATAGATAGAAGGCAAATAAGCGTTCCATGGCTTTATTTCGCTTAGTTGCTTACTCTTGAGTAGAACTGCATATTCACTCCAGGAATAAGCACCTTTGTCAAATGAGTCAAATTGAAGCAGAACACATTGTTGGAGTGTCAGGATGCATAGATAGAAGGCAAATAAGCGTTCCATGGCTTTATTTCGCTTAGTTGCTTACTCTTGAGTAGAACTGCATATTCACTCCAGGAATACGCACCTATGTCAAATGAGTCAAATTGAAGCAAAACACATTTTTGGAGTGTCAGAATGCATAGATAGGAGGCAAATAAGCGTTCCATGGCTTTATTTCGCTTAGTTGCTTACTCTGGAGTAGAACTGCTTATTCACTCCAGGAATAAGCACATTTGTCAAATGAGTCAAATTGAAGCAAAACACATTGTTGGAGTGTCAGAATGCATAGATAGAAGGCAAATAAGCGTTCCATGGCTTTATTTCGCTTAGTTGCTTACTCTTGAGTAGAACTGCATATTCACTCCAGGAATACGCACCTATGTCAAATGAGTCAAATTGAAGCAAAACACATTTTCGGAGTGTCAGAATGCATAGATAGAAGGCAAATAAGCGTTACATGGCTTTATTTCGCTTAGTTGCTTACTCTTGAGTAGAACTGCATATTCACTCCAGGAATAAGCACCTTTGTCAAATGAGTCAAATTGAAGCAAAACACATTGTTGGAGTGTCAGAATGCATAGATAGAAGGCAAATAAGCGTTCCATGGCTTTATTTCGCTTAGTTGCTTACTCTTGAGTAGAACTGCATATTCACTCCAGGAATAAGCACCTTTGTAAAATGAGTCAAATTGAAGCAAAACACATTGTTGGAGTGTCGGAATGCATAGATAGAAGGCAAATAAGCGTTACATGGCTTTATTTCGCTTAGTTGCTTACTCTTGAGTAGAACTGCATATTCACTCCAGGAATAAGCACATTTGTCAAATGAGTCAAATTGAAGCAAAACACATTGTTGGAGTGTCAGAATGCATAGATAGAAGGCAAATAAGCGTTCCATGGCTTTCTTTCGCTTAGTTGCTTACTCTTGAGTAGAACTGCATATTCACTCCAGGAATACGCACCTATGTCAAATGAGTCAAATTGAAGCAAAACACATTGTTGGAGTGTCAGAATGCATAGATAGAAGGCAAATAAGCGTTCCATGGCTTTATTTCGCTTAGTTGCTTACTCTTGAGTAGAACTGCATGCTCACTCGAGGAAAAAAGCACCTTTGTAAAATGAGTCAAATTGAAGCAAAACACATTGTTGGAGTGTCAGAATGCATAGAAAGAAGGCAAATAAGCGTTCCATGGCTTTATTTCGCTTAGTTGCTTACTCTTGAGTAGAACTGCATATTCACTCCAGGAATAAGCACCTTTGTCAAATGAGTCAAATTGAAGCAAAACACATTGTTGGAGTGTCAAAATGCATAGATAGAAGGCAAATAAGCGTTCCATGGCTTTATTTCGCTTAGTTGCTTACTCTTGAGTAGAACTGCATATTCACTCCAGGAATACGCACCTTTGTAAAATGAGTCAAATTGAAGCAGAACACATTGTTGGAGTGTCAGAATGCAAAGATAGAAGGCAAATAAGCGTTCCATGGCTTTATTTCGCTTAGTTGCTTACTCTTGAGTAGAACTGCATATTCACTCCAGGAATAAGCACCTTTGTAAAATGAGTCAAATTGAAGCAAAACACATTGTTGGAGTGTCAGAATGCATAGATAGAAGGCAAATAAGCGTTCCATGGCTTTATTTCGCTTAGTTGCTTACTCTTGAGTAGAACTGCATATTCACTCCAGGAATAAGCACATTTGTCAAATGAGTCAAATTGAAGCAAAACACATTGTTGGAGTGTCAGAATGCATAGATAGAAGGCAAATAAGCGTTCCATGGCTTTATTTCGCTTAGTTGCTTACTCTTGAGTAGAACTGCATATTCACTCCAGGAATAAGCACCTTTGTCAAATGAGTCAAATTGAAGCAAAACACATTGTTGGAGTGTCAGAATGCATAGATAGAAGGCAAATAAGCGTTCCATGGCTTTATTTCGCTTAGTTGCTTACTCTTGAGTAGAACTGCATATTCACTCCAGGAATAAGTACCTTTGTCAAATGAGTCAAATTGAAGCAGAACACATTGTTGGAGTGTCAGGATGCATAGATAGAAGGCAAATAAGCGTTCCATGGCTTTATTTCGCTTAGTTGCTTACTCTTGAGTAGAACTGCATATTCACTCCAGGAATACGCACCTATGTCAAATGAGTCAAATTGAAGCAAAACACATTTTTGGAGTGTCAGAATGCATAGATAGGAGGCAAATAAGCGTTCCATGGCTTTATTTCGCTTAGTTGCTTACTCTGGAGTAGAACTGCTTATTCACTCCAGGAATAAGCACATTTGTCAAATGAGTCAAATTGAAGCAAAACACATTGTTGGAGTGTCAGAATGCATAGATAGAAGGCAAATAAGCGTTCCATGGCTTTATTTCGCTTAGTTGCTTACTCTTGAGTAGAACTGCATATTCACTCCAGGAATACGCACCTATGTCAAATGAGTCAAATTGAAGCAAAACACATTGTTGGAGTGTCAGAATGCATAGATAGAAGGCAAATAAGCGTTCCATGGCTTTATTTCGCTTAGTTGCTTACTCTTGAGTAGAACTGCATATTCACTCCAGGAATAAGCACCTTTGTCAAATGAGTCAAATTGAAGCAAAACACATTGTTGGAGTGTCAGAATGCATAGATAGAAGGCAAATAAGCGTTCCATGGCTTTATTTCGCTTAGTTGCTTACTCTTGAGTAGAACTGCATATTCACTCCAGGAATAAGCACCTTTGTCAAATGAGTCAAATTGAAGCAGAACACATTGTTGGAGTGTCAGGATGCATAGATAGAAGGCAAATAAGCGTTCCATGGCTTTATTTCGCTTAGTTGCTTACTCTTGAGTAGAACTGCATATTCACTCCAGGAATACGCACCTATGTCAAATGAGTCAAATTGAAGCAAAACACATTTTTGGAGTGTCAGAATGCATAGATAGGAGGCAAATAAGCGTTCCATGGCTTTATTTCGCTTAGTTGCTTACTCTGGAGTAGAACTGCTTATTCACTCCAGGAATAAGCACATTTGTCAAATGAGTCAAATTGAAGCAAAACACATTGTTGGAGTGTCAGAATGCATAGAAAGAAGGCAAATAAGCGTTCCATGGCTTTATTTCGCTTAGTTGCTTACTCTTGAGTAGAACTGCATATTCACTCCAGGAATAAGCACCTTTGTCAAATGAGTCAAATTGAAGCAAAACACATTGTTGGAGTGTCAAAATGCATAGATAGAAGGCAAATAAGCGTTCCATGACTTTATTTCGCTTAGTTGCTTACTCTTGAGTAGAACTGCATATTCACTCCAGGAATACGCACCTTTGTAAAATGAGTCAAATTGAAGCAGAACACATTGTTGGAGTGTCAGAATGCAAAGATAGAAGGCAAATAAGCGTTCCATGGCTTTATTTCGCTTAGTTGCTTACTCTTGAGTAGAACTGCATATTCACTCCAGGAATAAGCACCTTTGTAAAATGAGTCAAATTGAAGCAAAACACATTGTTGGAGTGTCAGAATGCATAGATAGAAGGCAAATAAGCGTTCCATGGCTTTATTTCGCTTAATTGCTTACTCTTGAGTAGAACTGCATATTCACTCCAGGAATAAGCACATTTGTCAAATGAGTCAAATTGAAGCAAAACACATTGTTGGAGTGTCAGAATGCATAGATAGAAGGCAAATAAGCGTTCCATGGCTTTATTTCGCTTAGTTGCTTACTCTTGAGTAGAACTGCATATTCACTCCAGGAATAAGCACATTTGTCAAATGAGTCAAATTGAAGCAAAACACATTGTTGGAGTGTCAGAATGCATAGATAGAAGGCAAATAAGCGTTCCATGGCTTTATTTCGCTTAGTTGCTTACTCTTGAGTAGAACTGCATATTCACTCCAGGAATAAGTACCTTTGTCAAATGAGTCAAATTGAAGCAGAACACATTGTTGGAGTGTCAGGATGCATAGATAGAAGGCAAATAAGCGTTCCATGGCTTTATTTCGCTTAGTTGCTTACTCTTGAGTAGAACTGCATATTCACTCCAGGAATACGCACCTATGTCAAATGAGTCAAATTGAAGCAAAACACATTTTTGGAGTGTCAGAATGCATAGATAGGAGGCAAATAAGCGTTCCATGGCTTTATTTCGCTTAGTTGCTTACTCTGGAGTAGAACTGCTTATTCACTCCAGGAATAAGCACATTTGTCAAATGAGTCAAATTGAAGCAAAACACATTGTTGGAGTGTCAGAATGCATAGATAGAAGGCAAATAAGCGTTCCATGGCTTTATTTCGCTTAGTTGCTTACTCTTGAGTAGAACTGCATATTCACTCCAGGAATACGCACCTATGTCAAATGAGTCAAATTGAAGCAAAACACATTTTTGGAGTGTCAGAATGCATAGATAGAAGGCAAATAAGCGTTCCATGGCTTTATTTCGCTTAGTTGCTTACTCTTGAGTAGAACTACATATTCACTCCAGGAATAAGCACCTTTGTCAAATGAGTCAAATTGAAGCAAAACACATTGTTGGAGTGTCAGAATGCATAGATAGAAGGCAAATAAGCGTTCCATGGCTTTATTTCGCTTAGTTGCTTACTCTTGAGTAGAACTGCATATTCACTCCAGGAATACGCACCTTTGTCAAATGAGTCAAATTGAAGCAGAACACATTGTTGGAGTGTCAGGATGCATAGATAGAAGGCAAATAAGCGTTCCATGGCTTTATTTCGCTTAGTTGCTTACTCTTGAGTAGAACTGCATATTCACTCCAGGAATACGCACCTATGTCAAATGAGTCAAATTGAAGCAAAACACATTTTTGGAGTGTCAGAATGCATAGATAGGAGGCAAATAAGCGTTCCATGGCTTTATTTCGCTTAGTTGCTTACTCTGGAGTAGAACTGCTTATTCACTCCAGGAATAAGCACATTTGTCAAATGAGTCAAATTGAAGCAAAACACATTGTTGGAGTGTCAGAATGCATAGATAGAAGGCAAATAAGCGTTCCATGGCTTTATTTCGCTTAGTTGCTTACTCTTGAGTAGAACTGCATATTCACTCCAGGAATACGCACCTATGTCAAATGAGTCAAATTGAAGCAAAACACATTTTCGGAGTGTCAGAATGCATAGATAGAAGGCAAATAAGCGTTCCATGGCTTTATTTCGCTTAGTTGCTTACTCTTGAGTAGAACTGCATATTCACTCCAGGAATAAGCACCTTTGTCAAATGAGTCAAATTGAAGCAAAACACATTGTTGGAGTGTCAGAATGCATAGATAGAAGGCAAATAAGCGTTCCATGGCTTTATTTCGCTTAGTTGCTTACTCTTGAGTAGAACTGCATATTCACTCCAGGAATACGCACCTTTGTCAAATGAGTCAAATTGAAGCAGAACACATTGTTGGAGTGTCAGGATGCATAGATAGAAGGCAAATAAGCGTTCCATGGCTTTATTTCGCTTAGTTGCTTACTCTTGAGTAGAACTGCATATTCACTCCAGGAATACGCACCTATGTCAAATGAGTCAAATTGAAGCAAAACACATTTTTGGAGTGTCAGAATGCATAGATAGGAGGCAAATAAGCGTTCCATGGCTTTATTTCGCTTAGTTGCTTACTCTGGAGTAGAACTGCTTATTCACTCCAGGAATAAGCACATTTGTCAAATGAGTCAAATTGAAGCAAAACACATTGTTGGAGTGTCAGAATGCATAGATAGAAGGCAAATAAGCGTTCCATGGCTTTATTTCGCTTAGTTGCTTACTCTTGAGTAGAACTGCATATTCACTCCAGGAATACGCACCTATGTCAAATGAGTCAAATTGAAGCAAAACACATTTTCGGAGTGTCAGAATGCATAGATAGAAGGCAAATAAGCGTTCCATGGCTTTATTTCGCTTAGTTGCTTACTCTTGAGTAGAACTGCATATTCACTCCAGGAATAAGCACCTTTGTCAAATGAGTCAAATTGAAGCAAAACACATTGTTGGAGTGTCAGAATGCATAGATAGAAGGCAAATAAGCGTTCCATGGCTTTATTTCGCTTAGTTGCTTACTCTTGAGTAGAACTGCATATTCACTCCAGGAATAAGCACATTTGTCAAATGAGTCAAATTGAAGCAAAACACATTGTTGGAGTGTCAGAATGCATAGATAGAAGGCAAATAAGCGTTCCATGGCTTTATTTCGCTTAGTTGCTTACTCTTGAGTAGAACTGCATATTCACTCCAGGAATAAGCACATTTGTCAAATGAGTCAAATTGAAGCAAAACACATTGTTGGAGTGTCAGAATGCATAGATAGAGGGCAAATAAGCGTTCCATGGCTTTATTTCGCTTAGTTGCTTACTCTTGAGTAGAACTGCATATTCACTCCAGGAATACGCACCTATGTCAAATGAGTCAAATTGAAGCAAAACACATTTTTGGAGTGTCAGAATGCATAGATAGGAGGCAAATAAGCGTTCCATGGCTTTATTTCGCTTAGTTGCTTACTCTGGAGTAGAACTGCTTATTCACTCCAGGAATAAGCACATTTGTCAAATGAGTCAAATTGAAGCAAAACACATTGTTGGAGTGTCAGAATGCATAGATAGAAGGCAAATAAGCGTTCCATGGCTTTATTTCGCTTAGTTGCTTACTCTTGAGTAGAACTGCATATTCACTCCAGGAATACGCACCTATGTCAAATGAGTCAAATTGAAGCAAAACACATTTTCGGAGTGTCAGAATGCATAGATAGAAGGCAAATAAGCGTTCCATGGCTTTATTTCGCTTAGTTGCTTACTCTTGAGTAGAACTGCATATTCACTCCAGGAATAAGCACCTTTGTCAAATGAGTCAAATTGAAGCAAAACACATTGTTGGAGTGTCAGAATGCATAGATAGAAGGCAAATAAGCGTTCCATGGCTTTATTTCGCTTAGTTGCTTACTCTTGAGTAGAACTGCATATTCACTCCAGGAATAAGCACCTTTGTCAAATGAGTCAAATTGAAGCAAAACACATTGTTGGAGTGTCAGAATGCATAGATAGAAGGCAAATAAGCGTTCCATGGCTTTATTTCGCTTAGTTGCTTACTCTTGAGTAGAACTGCATATTCACTCCAGGAATAAGCACCTTTGTCAAATGAGTCAAATTGAAGCAAAACACATTGTTGGAGTGTCAGAATGCATAGATAGAAGGCAAATAAGCGTTCCATGGCTTTATTTCGCTTAGTTGCTTACTCTTGAGTAGAACTGCATATTCACTCCAGGAATAAGCACATTTGTCAAATGAGTCAAATTGAAGCAAAACACATTTTTGGAGTGTCAGAATGCATAGATAGAAGGCAAATAAGCGTTCCATGGCTTTATTTCGCTTAGTTGCTTACTCTTGAGTAGAACTACATATTCACTCCAGGAATAAGCACCTTTGTCAAATGAGTCAAATTGAAGCAAAACACATTGTTGGAGTGTCAGAATGCATAGATAGAAGGCAAATAAGCGTTCCATGGCTTTATTTCGCTTAGTTGCTTACTCTTGAGTAGAACTGCATATTCACTCCAGGAATACGCACCTTTGTCAAATGAGTCAAATTGAAGCAGAACACATTGTTGGAGTGTCAGGATGCATAGATAGAAGGCAAATAAGCGTTCCATGGCTTTATTTCGCTTAGTTGCTTACTCTTGAGTAGAACTGCATATTCACTCCAGGAATACGCACCTATGTCAAATGAGTCAAATTGAAGCAAAACACATTTTTGGAGTGTCAGAATGCATAGATAGGAGGCAAATAAGCGTTCCATGGCTTTATTTCGCTTAGTTGCTTACTCTGGAGTAGAACTGCTTATTCACTCCAGGAATAAGCACATTTGTCAAATGAGTCAAATTGAAGCAAAACACATTGTTGGAGTGTCAGAATGCATAGATAGAAGGCAAATAAGCGTTCCATGGCTTTATTTCGCTTAGTTGCTTACTCTTGAGTAGAACTGCATATTCACTCCAGGAATACGCACCTATGTCAAATGAGTCAAATTGAAGCAAAACACATTTTCGGAGTGTCAGAATGCATAGATAGAAGGCAAATAAGCGTTCCATGGCTTTATTTCGCTTAGTTGCTTACTCTTGAGTAGAACTGCATATTCACTCCAGGAATAAGCACCTTTGTCAAATGAGTCAAATTGAAGCAAAACACATTGTTGGAGTGTCAGAATGCATAGATAGAAGGCAAATAAGCGTTCCATGGCTTTATTTCGCTTAGTTGCTTACTCTTGAGTAGAACTGCATATTCACTCCAGGAATACGCACCTTTGTCAAATGAGTCAAATTGAAGCAGAACACATTGTTGGAGTGTCAGGATGCATAGATAGAAGGCAAATAAGCGTTCCATGGCTTTATTTCGCTTAGTTGCTTACTCTTGAGTAGAACTGCATATTCACTCCAGGAATACGCACCTATGTCAAATGAGTCAAATTGAAGCAAAACACATTTTTGGAGTGTCAGAATGCATAGATAGGAGGCAAATAAGCGTTCCATGGCTTTATTTCGCTTAGTTGCTTACTCTGGAGTAGAACTGCTTATTCACTCCAGGAATAAGCACATTTGTCAAATGAGTCAAATTGAAGCAAAACACATTGTTGGAGTGTCAGAATGCATAGATAGAAGGCAAATAAGCGTTCCATGGCTTTATTTCGCTTAGTTGCTTACTCTTGAGTAGAACTGCATATTCACTCCAGGAATACGCACCTATGTCAAATGAGTCAAATTGAAGCAAAACACATTTTCGGAGTGTCAGAATGCATAGATAGAAGGCAAATAAGCGTTCCATGGCTTTATTTCGCTTAGTTGCTTACTCTTGAGTAGAACTGCATATTCACTCCAGGAATAAGCACCTTTGTCAAATGAGTCAAATTGAAGCAAAACACATTGTTGGAGTGTCAGAATGCATAGATAGAAGGCAAATAAGCGTTCCATGGCTTTATTTCGCTTAGTTGCTTACTCTTGAGTAGAACTGCATATTCACTCCAGGAATAAGCACATTTGTCAAATGAGTCAAATTGAAGCAAAACACATTGTTGGAGTGTCAGAATGCATAGATAGAAGGCAAATAAGCGTTCCATGGCTTTATTTCGCTTAGTTGCTTACTCTTGAGTAGAACTGCATATTCACTCCAGGAATAAGCACATTTGTCAAATGAGTCAAATTGAAGCAAAACACATTGTTGGAGTGTCAGAATGCATAGATAGAGGGCAAATAAGCGTTCCATGGCTTTATTTCGCTTAGTTGCTTACTCTTGAGTAGAACTGCATATTCACTCCAGGAATACGCACCTATGTCAAATGAGTCAAATTGAAGCAAAACACATTTTTGGAGTGTCAGAATGCATAGATAGGAGGCAAATAAGCGTTCCATGGCTTTATTTCGCTTAGTTGCTTACTCTGGAGTAGAACTGCTTATTCACTCCAGGAATAAGCACATTTGTCAAATGAGTCAAATTGAAGCAAAACACATTGTTGGAGTGTCAGAATGCATAGATAGAAGGCAAATAAGCGTTCCATGGCTTTATTTCGCTTAGTTGCTTACTCTTGAGTAGAACTGCATATTCACTCCAGGAATACGCACCTATGTCAAATGAGTCAAATTGAAGCAAAACACATTTTCGGAGTGTCAGAATGCATAGATAGAAGGCAAATAAGCGTTCCATGGCTTTATTTCGCTTAGTTGCTTACTCTTGAGTAGAACTGCATATTCACTCCAGGAATAAGCACCTTTGTCAAATGAGTCAAATTGAAGCAAAACACATTGTTGGAGTGTCAGAATGCATAGATAGAAGGCAAATAAGCGTTCCATGGCTTTATTTCGCTTAGTTGCTTACTCTTGAGTAGAACTGCATATTCACTCCAGGAATAAGCACATTTGTCAAATGAGTCAAATTGAAGCAAAACACATTGTTGGAGTGTCAGAATGCATAGATAGAAGGCAAATAAGCGTTCCATGGCTTTATTTCGCTTAGTTGCTTACTCTTGAGTAGAACTGCATATTCACTCCAGGAATAAGCACATTTGTCAAATGAGTCAAATTGAAGCAAAACACATTGTTGGAGTGTCAGAATGCATAGATAGAGGGCAAATAAGCGTTCCATGGCTTTATTTCGCTTAGTTGCTTACTCTTGAGTAGAACTGCATATTCACTCCAGGAATAAGTACCTTTGTCAAATGAGTCAAATTGAAGCAGAACACATTGTTGGAGTGTCAGGATGCATAGATAGAAGGCAAATAAGCGTTCCATGGCTTTATTTCGCTTAGTTGCTTACTCTTGAGTAGAACTGCATGCTCACTCGAGGAAAAAAGCACCTTTGTAAAATGAGTCAAATTGAAGCAAAACACATTGTTGGAGTGTCAGAATGCATAGAAAGAAGGCAAATAAGCGTTCCATGGCTTTATTTCGCTTAGTTGCTTACTCTTGAGTAGAACTGCATATTCACTCCAGGAATAAGCACCTTTGTCAAATGAGTCAAATTGAAGCAAAACACATTGTTGGAGTGTCAAAATGCATAGATAGAAGGCAAATAAGCGTTCCATGGCTTTATTTCGCTTAGTTGCTTACTCTTGAGTAGAACTGCATATTCACTCCAGGAATACGCACCTTTGTAAAATGAGTCAAATTGAAGCAGAACACATTGTTGGAGTGTCAGAATGCAAAGATAGAAGGCAAATAAGCGTTCCATGGCTTTATTTCGCTTAGTTGCTTACTCTTGAGTAGAACTGCATATTCACTCCAGGAATAAGCACCTTTGTAAAATGAGTCAAATTGAAGCAAAACACATTGTTGGAGTGTCAGAATGCATAGATAGAAGGCAAATAAGCGTTCCATGGCTTTATTTCGCTTAGTTGCTTACTCTTGAGTAGAACTGCATATTCACTCCAGGAATAAGCACCTTTGTCAAATGAGTCAAATTGAAGCAAAACACATTGTTGGAGTGTCAGAATGCATAGATAGAAGGCAAATAAGCGTTCCATGGCTTTATTTCGCTTAGTTGCTTACTCTTGAGTAGAACTGCATATTCACTCCAGGAATAAGTACCTTTGTAAAATGAGTCAAATTGAAGCAGAACACATTGTTGGAGTGTCAGGATGCATAGATAGAAGGCAAATAAGCGTTCCATGGCTTTATTTCGCTTAGTTGCTTACTCTTGAGTAGAACTGCATATTCACTCCAGGAATACGCACCTATGTCAAATGAGTCAAATTGAAGCAAAACACATTTTTGGAGTGTCAGAATGCATAGATAGGAGGCAAATAAGCGTTCCATGGCTTTATTTCGCTTAGTTGCTTACTCTGGAGTAGAACTGCTTATTCACTCCAGGAATAAGCACATTTGTCAAATGAGTCAAATTGAAGCAAAACACATTGTTGGAGTGTCAGAATGCATAGATAGAAGGCAAATAAGCGTTCCATGGCTTTATTTCGCTTAGTTGCTTACTCTTGAGTAGAACTGCATATTCACTCCAGGAATACGCACCTATGTCAAATGAGTCAAATTGAATCAAAACACATTGTTGGAGTGTCAGAATGCATAGATAGAAGGCAAATAAGCGTTCCATGGCTTTATTTCGCTTAGTTGCTTACTCTTGAGTAGAACTGCATATTCACTCCAGGAATAAGCACCTTTGTCAAATGAGTCAAATTGAAGCAAAACACATTGTTGGAGTGTCAGGATGCATAGATAGAAGGCAAATAAGCGTTCCATGGCTTTATTTCGCTTAGTTGCTTACTCTTGAGTAGAACTGCATATTCACTCCAGGAATACGCACCTATGTCAAATGAGTCAAATTGAAGCAAAACACATTTTTGGAGTGTCAGAATGCATAGATAGGAGGCAAATAAGCGTTCCATGGCTTTATTTCGCTTAGTTGCTTACTCTGGAGTAGAACTGCTTATTCACTCCAGGAATAAGCACATTTGTCAAATGAGTCAAATTGAAGCAAAACACATTGTTGGAGTGTCAGAATGCATAGAAAGAAGGCAAATAAGCGTTCCATGGCTTTATTTCGCTTAGTTGCTTACTCTTGAGTAGAACTGCATATTCACTCCAGGAATAAGCACCTTTGTCAAATGAGTCAAATTGAAGCAAAACACATTGTTGGAGTGTCAAAATGCATAGATAGAAGGCAAATAAGCGTTCCATGACTTTATTTCGCTTAGTTGCTTACTCTTGAGTAGAACTGCATATTCACTCCAGGAATACGCACCTTTGTAAAATGAGTCAAATTGAAGCAGAACACATTGTTGGAGTGTCAGAATGCAAAGATAGAAGGCAAATAAGCGTTCCATGGCTTTATTTCGCTTAGTTGCTTACTCTTGAGTAGAACTGCATATTCACTCCAGGAATAAGCACCTTTGTAAAATGAGTCAAATTGAAGCAAAACACATTGTTGGAGTGTCAGAATGCATAGATAGAAGGCAAATAAGCGTTCCATGGCTTTATTTCGCTTAATTGCTTACTCTTGAGTAGAACTGCATATTCACTCCAGGAATAAGCACATTTGTCAAATGAGTCAAATTGAAGCAAAACACATTGTTGGAGTGTCAGAATGCATAGATAGAAGGCAAATAAGCGTTCCATGGCTTTATTTCGCTTAGTTGCTTACTCTTGAGTAGAACTGCATATTCACTCCAGGAATAAGCACATTTGTCAAATGAGTCAAATTGAAGCAAAACACATTGTTGGAGTGTCAGAATGCATAGATAGAAGGCAAATAAGCGTTCCATGGCTTTATTTCGCTTAGTTGCTTACTCTTGAGTAGAACTGCATATTCACTCCAGGAATAAGTACCTTTGTCAAATGAGTCAAATTGAAGCAGAACACATTGTTGGAGTGTCAGGATGCATAGATAGAAGGCAAATAAGCGTTCCATGGCTTTATTTCGCTTAGTTGCTTACTCTTGAGTAGAACTGCATATTCACTCCAGGAATACGCACCTATGTCAAATGAGTCAAATTGAAGCAAAACACATTTTTGGAGTGTCAGAATGCATAGATAGGAGGCAAATAAGCGTTCCATGGCTTTATTTCGCTTAGTTGCTTACTCTGGAGTAGAACTGCTTATTCACTCCAGGAATAAGCACATTTGTCAAATGAGTCAAATTGAAGCAAAACACATTGTTGGAGTGTCAGAATGCATAGATAGAAGGCAAATAAGCGTTCCATGGCTTTATTTCGCTTAGTTGCTTACTCTTGAGTAGAACTGCATATTCACTCCAGGAATACGCACCTATGTCAAATGAGTCAAATTGAAGCAAAACACATTTTTGGAGTGTCAGAATGCATAGATAGAAGGCAAATAAGCGTTCCATGGCTTTATTTCGCTTAGTTGCTTACTCTTGAGTAGAACTGCATATTCACTCCAGGAATAAGCACCTTTGTCAAATGAGTCAAATTGAAGCAAAACACATTGTTGGAGTGTCAGAATGCATAGATAGAAGGCAAATAAGCGTTCCATGGCTTTATTTCGCTTAGTTGCTTACTCTTGAGTAGAACTGCATATTCACTCCAGGAATAAGCACCTTTGTCAAATGAGTCAAATTGAAGCAGAACACATTGTTGGAGTGTCAGGATGCATAGATAGAAGGCAAATAAGCGTTCCATGGCTTTATTTCGCTTAGTTGCTTACTCTTGAGTAGAACTGCATATTCACTCCAGGAATACGCACCTATGTCAAATGAGTCAAATTGAAGCAAAACACATTTTTGGAGTGTCAGAATGCATAGATAGGAGGCAAATAAGCGTTCCATGGCTTTATTTCGCTTAGTTGCTTACTCTGGAGTAGAACTGCTTATTCACTCCAGGAATAAGCACATTTGTCAAATGAGTCAAATTGAAGCAAAACACATTGTTGGAGTGTCAGAATGCATAGATAGAAGGCAAATAAGCGTTCCATGGCTTTATTTCGCTTAGTTGCTTACTCTTGAGTAGAACTGCATATTCACTCCAGGAATACGCACCTATGTCAAATGAGTCAAATTGAAGCAAAACACATTTTCGGAGTGTCAGAATGCATAGATAGAAGGCAAATAAGCGTTCCATGGCTTTATTTCGCTTAGTTGCTTACTCTTGAGTAGAACTGCATATTCACTCCAGGAATAAGCACCTTTGTCAAATGAGTCAAATTGAAGCAAAACACATTGTTGGAGTGTCAGAATGCATAGATAGAAGGCAAATAAGCGTTCCATGGCTTTATTTCGCTTAGTTGCTTACTCTTGAGTAGAACTGCATATTCACTCCAGGAATAAGCACATTTGTCAAATGAGTCAAATTGAAGCAAAACACATTGTTGGAGTGTCAGAATGCATAGATAGAAGGCAAATAAGCGTTCCATGGCTTTATTTCGCTTAGTTGCTTACTCTTGAGTAGAACTGCATATTCACTCCAGGAATAAGCACATTTGTCAAATGAGTCAAATTGAAGCAAAACACATTGTTGGAGTGTCAGAATGCATAGATAGAGGGCAAATAAGCGTTCCATGGCTTTATTTCGCTTAGTTGCTTACTCTTGAGTAGAACTGCATATTCACTCCAGGAATAAGTACCTTTGTCAAATGAGTCAAATTGAAGCAGAACACATTGTTGGAGTGTCAGGATGCATAGATAGAAGGCAAATAAGCGTTCCATGGCTTTATTTCGCTTAGTTGCTTACTCTTGAGTAGAACTGCATATTCACTCCAGGAATACGCACCTATGTCAAATGAGTCAAATTGAAGCAAAACACATTTTTGGAGTGTCAGAATGCATAGATAGGAGGCAAATAAGCGTTCCATGGCTTTATTTCGCTTAGTTGCTTACTCTGGAGTAGAACTGCTTATTCACTCCAGGAATAAGCACATTTGTCAAATGAGTCAAATTGAAGCAAAACACATTGTTGGAGTGTCAGAATGCATAGATAGAAGGCAAATAAGCGTTCCATGGCTTTATTTCGCTTAGTTGCTTACTCTTGAGTAGAACTGCATATTCACTCCAGGAATACGCACCTATGTCAAATGAGTCAAATTGAAGCAAAACACATTTTTGGAGTGTCAGAATGCATAGATAGAAGGCAAATAAGCGTTCCATGGCTTTATTTCGCTTAGTTGCTTACTCTTGAGTAGAACTGCATATTCACTCCAGGAATAAGCACCTTTGTCAAATGAGTCAAATTGAAGCAAAACACATTGTTGGAGTGTCAGAATGCATAGATAGAAGGCAAATAAGCGTTCCATGGCTTTATTTCGCTTAGTTGCTTACTCTTGAGTAGAACTGCATATTCACTCCAGGAATAAGCACCTTTGTCAAATGAGTCAAATTGAAGCAGAACACATTGTTGGAGTGTCAGGATGCATAGATAGAAGGCAAATAAGCGTTCCATGGCTTTATTTCGCTTAGTTGCTTACTCTGGAGTAGAACTGCTTATTCACTCCAGGAATAAGCACATTTGTCAAATGAGTCAAATTGAAGCAAAACACATTGTTGGAGTGTCAGAATGCATAGATAGAAGGCAAATAAGCGTTCCATGGCTTTATTTCGCTTAGTTGCTTACTCTTGAGTAGAACTGCATATTCACTCCAGGAATACGCACCTATGTCAAATGAGTCAAATTGAAGCAAAACACATTTTCGGAGTGTCAGAATGCATAGATAGAAGGCAAATAAGCGTTCCATGGCTTTATTTCGCTTAGTTGCTTACTCTTGAGTAGAACTGCATATTCACTCCAGGAATAAGCACCTTTGTCAAATGAGTCAAATTGAAGCAAAACACATTGTTGGAGTGTCAGAATGCATAGATAGAAGGCAAATAAGCGTTCCATGGCTTTATTTCGCTTAGTTGCTTACTCTTGAGTAGAACTGCATATTCACTCCAGGAATACGCACCTTTGTAAAATGAGTCAAATTGAAGCAAAACACATTGTTGGAGTGTCAGAATGCAAAGATAGAAGGCAAATAAGCGTTCCATGGCTTTATTTCGCTTAGTTGCTTACTCTTGAGTAGAACTGCATATTCACTCCAGGAATAAGCACCTTTGTAAAATGAGTCAAATTGAAGCAAAACACATTGTTGGAGTGTCAGAATGCATAGATAGAAGGCAAATAAGCGTTCCATGGCTTTATTTCGCTTAATTGCTTACTCTTGAGTAGAACTGCATATTCACTCCAGGAATAAGCACATTTGTCAAATGAGTCAAATTGAAGCAAAACACATTGTTGGAGTGTCAGAATGCATAGATAGAAGGCAAATAAGCGTTCCATGGCTTTATTTCGCTTAGTTGCTTACTCTTGAGTAGAACTGCATATTCACTCCAGGAATAAGCACATTTGTCAAATGAGTCAAATTGAAGCAAAACACATTGTTGGAGTGTCAGAATGCATAGATAGAAGGCAAATAAGCGTTCCATGGCTTTATTTCGCTTAGTTGCTTACTCTTGAGTAGAACTGCATATTCACTCCAGGAATAAGTACCTTTGTCAAATGAGTCAAATTGAAGCAGAACACATTGTTGGAGTGTCAGGATGCATAGATAGAAGGCAAATAAGCGTTCCATGGCTTTATTTCGCTTAGTTGCTTACTCTTGAGTAGAACTGCATATTCACTCCAGGAATACGCACCTATGTCAAATGAGTCAAATTGAAGCAAAACACATTTTTGGAGTGTCAGAATGCATAGATAGGAGGCAAATAAGCGTTCCATGGCTTTATTTCGCTTAGTTGCTTACTCTGGAGTAGAACTGCTTATTCACTCCAGGAATAAGCACATTTGTCAAATGAGTCAAATTGAAGCAAAACACATTGTTGGAGTGTCAGAATGCATAGATAGAAGGCAAATAAGCGTTCCATGGCTTTATTTCGCTTAGTTGCTTACTCTTGAGTAGAACTGCATATTCACTCCAGGAATACGCACCTATGTCAAATGAGTCAAATTGAAGCAAAACACATTTTTGGAGTGTCAGAATGCATAGATAGAAGGCAAATAAGCGTTCCATGGCTTTATTTCGCTTAGTTGCTTACTCTTGAGTAGAACTGCATATTCACTCCAGGAATAAGCACCTTTGTCAAATGAGTCAAATTGAAGCAAAACACATTGTTGGAGTGTCAGAATGCATAGATAGAAGGCAAATAAGCGTTCCATGGCTTTATTTCGCTTAGTTGCTTACTCTTGAGTAGAACTGCATATTCACTCCAGGAATAAGCACCTTTGTCAAATGAGTCAAATTGAAGCAGAACACATTGTTGGAGTGTCAGGATGCATAGATAGAAGGCAAATAAGCGTTCCATGGCTTTATTTCGCTTAGTTGCTTACTCTTGAGTAGAACTGCATATTCACTCCAGGAATACGCACCTATGTCAAATGAGTCAAATTGAAGCAAAACACATTTTTGGAGTGTCAGAATGCATAGATAGGAGGCAAATAAGCGTTCCATGGCTTTATTTCGCTTAGTTGCTTACTCTGGAGTAGAACTGCTTATTCACTCCAGGAATAAGCACATTTGTCAAATGAGTCAAATTGAAGCAAAACACATTGTTGGAGTGTCAGAATGCATAGATAGAAGGCAAATAAGCGTTCCATGGCTTTATTTCGCTTAGTTGCTTACTCTTGAGTAGAACTGCATATTCACTCCAGGAATACGCACCTATGTCAAATGAGTCAAATTGAAGCAAAACACATTTTCGGAGTGTCAGAATGCATAGATAGAAGGCAAATAAGCGTTCCATGGCTTTATTTCGCTTAGTTGCTTACTCTTGAGTAGAACTGCATATTCACTCCAGGAATAAGCACCTTTGTCAAATGAGTCAAATTGAAGCAAAACACATTGTTGGAGTGTCAGAATGCATAGATAGAAGGCAAATAAGCGTTCCATGGCTTTATTTCGCTTAGTTGCTTACTCTTGAGTAGAACTGCATATTCACTCCAGGAATAAGCACATTTGTCAAATGAGTCAAATTGAAGCAAAACACATTGTTGGAGTGTCAGAATGCATAGATAGAAGGCAAATAAGCGTTCCATGGCTTTATTTCGCTTAGTTGCTTACTCTTGAGTAGAACTGCATATTCACTCCAGGAATAAGCACATTTGTCAAATGAGTCAAATTGAAGCAAAACACATTGTTGGAGTGTCAGAATGCATAGATAGAGGGCAAATAAGCGTTCCATGGCTTTATTTCGCTTAGTTGCTTACTCTTGAGTAGAACTGCATATTCACTCCAGGAATAAGTACCTTTGTCAAATGAGTCAAATTGAAGCAGAACACATTGTTGGAGTGTCAGGATGCATAGATAGAAGGCAAATAAGCGTTCCATGGCTTTATTTCGCTTAGTTGCTTACTCTTGAGTAGAACTGCATATTCACTCCAGGAATACGCACCTATGTCAAATGAGTCAAATTGAAGCAAAACACATTTTTGGAGTGTCAGAATGCATAGATAGGAGGCAAATAAGCGTTCCATGGCTTTATTTCGCTTAGTTGCTTACTCTGGAGTAGAACTGCTTATTCACTCCAGGAATAAGCACATTTGTCAAATGAGTCAAATTGAAGCAAAACACATTGTTGGAGTGTCAGAATGCATAGATAGAAGGCAAATAAGCGTTCCATGGCTTTATTTCGCTTAGTTGCTTACTCTTGAGTAGAACTGCATATTCACTCCAGGAATACGCACCTATGTCAAATGAGTCAAATTGAAGCAAAACACATTTTTGGAGTGTCAGAATGCATAGATAGAAGGCAAATAAGCGTTCCATGGCTTTATTTCGCTTAGTTGCTTACTCTTGAGTAGAACTGCATATTCACTCCAGGAATAAGCACCTTTGTCAAATGAGTCAAATTGAAGCAGAACACATTGTTGGAGTGTCAGGATGCATAGATAGAAGGCAAATAAGCGTTCCATGGCTTTATTTCGCTTAGTTGCTTACTCTGGAGTAGAACTGCTTATTCACTCCAGGAATAAGCACATTTGTCAAATGAGTCAAATTGAAGCAAAACACATTGTTGGAGTGTCAGAATGCATAGATAGAAGGCAAATAAGCGTTCCATGGCTTTATTTCGCTTAGTTGCTTACTCTTGAGTAGAACTGCATATTCACTCCAGGAATACGCACCTATGTCAAATGAGTCAAATTGAAGCAAAACACATTTTCGGAGTGTCAGAATGCATAGATAGAAGGCAAATAAGCGTTCCATGGCTTTATTTCGCTTAGTTGCTTACTCTTGAGTAGAACTGCATATTCACTCCAGGAATAAGCACCTTTGTCAAATGAGTCAAATTGAAGCAAAACACATTGTTGGAGTGTCAGAATGCATAGATAGAAGGCAAATAAGCGTTCCATGGCTTTATTTCGCTTAGTTGCTTACTCTTGAGTAGAACTGCATATTCACTCCAGGAATAAGCACCTTTGTCAAATGAGTCAAATTGAAGCAAAACACATTGTTGGAGTGTCAGAATGCATAGATAGAAGGCAAATAAGCGTTACATGGCTTTATTTCGCTTAGTTGCTTACTCTTGAGTAGAACTGCATATTCACTCCAGGAATAAGCACCTTTGTAAAATGAGTCAAATTGAAGCAAAACACATTGTTGGAGTGTCAGAATGCATAGATAGAAGGCAAATAAGCGTTCCATGGCTTTATTTCGCTTAGTTGCTTACTCTTGAGTAGAACTGCATATTCACTCCAGGAATAAGCACATTTGTCAAATGAGTCAAATTGAAGCAGAACACATTGTTGGAGTGTCAGGATGCATAGATAGAAGGCAAATAAGCGTTCCATGGCTTTATTTCGCTTAGTTGCTTACTCTTGAGTAGAACTGCATATTCACTCCAGGAATAAGCACATTTGTCCAATGAGTCAAATTGAAGCAAAACACATTGTTGGAGTGTCAGAATGCATAGATAGGAGGCAAATAAGCGTTCCATGGCTTTATTTCGCTTAGTTGCTTACTCTTGAGTAGAACTGCATATTCACTCCAGGAATAAGCACCTTTGTCAAATGAGTCAAATTGAAGCAGAACACATTGTTGGAGTGTCAGAATGCATAGAAAGAAGGCAAATAAGCGTTCCATGGCTTTATTTCGCTTAGTTGCTTACTCTTGAGTAGAACTGCATATTCACTCCAGGAATACGCACCTATGTCAAATGAGTCAAATTGAAGCAGAACACATTGTTGGAGTGTCAGGATGCATAGATAGAAGGCAAATAAGCGTTCCATGGCTTTATTTCGCTTAGTTGCTTACTCTTGAGTAGAACTGCATATTCACTCCAGGAATACGCACCTATGTCAAATGAGTTAAATTGAAGCAAAACACATTGTTGGAGTGTCAGAATGCATAGATAGAAGGCAAATAAGCGTTCCATGGCTTTATTTCGCTTAGTTGATTACTCTTGAGTAGAACTGCATGCTCACTCCAGGAATAAGCACCTTTGTCAAATGAGTCAAATTGAAGCAGAACACATTGTTGGAGTGTCAGGATGCATAGATAGAAGGCAAATAAGCGTTCCATGGCTTTATTTCGCTTAGTTGCTTACTCTTGAGTAGAACTGCATATTCACTCCAGGAATACGCACCTATGTCAAATGAGTCAAATTGAAGCAAAACACATTTTCGGAGTGTCAGAATGCATAGATAGAAGGCAAATAAGCGTTCCATGGCTTTATTTCGCTTAGTTGCTTACTCTTGAGTAGAACTGCATATTCACTCCAGGAATAAGCACCTTTGTCAAATGAGTCAAATTGAAGCAAAACACATTGTTGGAGTGTCAGAATGCATAGATAGAAGGCAAATAAGCGTTCCATGGCTTTATTTCGCTTAGTTGCTTACTCTTGAGTAGAACTGCATATTCACTCCAGGAATAAGCACATTTGTCAAATGAGTCAAATTGAAGCAAAACACATTGTTGGAGTGTCAGAATGCATAGATAGAAGGCAAATAAGCGTTCCATGGCTTTATTTCGCTTAGTTGCTTACTCTTGAGTAGAACTGCATATTCACTCCAGGAATAAGCACATTTGTCAAATGAGTCAAATTGAAGCAAAACACATTGTTGGAGTGTCAGAATGCATAGATAGAGGGCAAATAAGCGTTCCATGGCTTTATTTCGCTTAGTTGCTTACTCTTGAGTAGAACTGCATATTCACTCCAGGAATAAGTACCTTTGTCAAATGAGTCAAATTGAAGCAGAACACATTGTTGGAGTGTCAGGATGCATAGATAGAAGGCAAATAAGCGTTCCATGGCTTTATTTCGCTTAGTTGCTTACTCTTGAGTAGAACTGCATATTCACTCCAGGAATACGCACCTATGTCAAATGAGTCAAATTGAAGCAAAACACATTTTTGGAGTGTCAGAATGCATAGATAGGAGGCAAATAAGCGTTCCATGGCTTTATTTCGCTTAGTTGCTTACTCTGGAGTAGAACTGCTTATTCACTCCAGGAATAAGCACATTTGTCAAATGAGTCAAATTGAAGCAAAACACATTGTTGGAGTGTCAGAATGCATAGATAGAAGGCAAATAAGCGTTCCATGGCTTTATTTCGCTTAGTTGCTTACTCTTGAGTAGAACTGCATATTCACTCCAGGAATACGCACCTATGTCAAATGAGTCAAATTGAAGCAAAACACATTTTTGGAGTGTCAGAATGCATAGATAGAAGGCAAATAAGCGTTCCATGGCTTTATTTCGCTTAGTTGCTTACTCTTGAGTAGAACTGCATATTCACTCCAGGAATAAGCACCTTTGTCAAATGAGTCAAATTGAAGCAGAACACATTGTTGGAGTGTCAGGATGCATAGATAGAAGGCAAATAAGCGTTCCATGGCTTTATTTCGCTTAGTTGCTTACTCTGGAGTAGAACTGCTTATTCACTCCAGGAATAAGCACATTTGTCAAATGAGTCAAATTGAAGCAAAACACATTGTTGGAGTGTCAGAATGCATAGATAGAAGGCAAATAAGCGTTCCATGGCTTTATTTCGCTTAGTTGCTTACTCTTGAGTAGAACTGCATATTCACTCCAGGAATACGCACCTATGTCAAATGAGTCAAATTGAAGCAAAACACATTTTCGGAGTGTCAGAATGCATAGATAGAAGGCAAATAAGCGTTCCATGGCTTTATTTCGCTTAGTTGCTTACTCTTGAGTAGAACTGCATATTCACTCCAGGAATAAGCACCTTTGTCAAATGAGTCAAATTGAAGCAAAACACATTGTTGGAGTGTCAGAATGCATAGATAGAAGGCAAATAAGCGTTCCATGGCTTTATTTCGCTTAGTTGCTTACTCTTGAGTAGAACTGCATATTCACTCCAGGAATAAGCACCTTTGTAAAATGAGTCAAATTGAAGCAAAACACATTGTTGGAGTGTCAGAATGCATAGATAGAAGGCAAATAAGCGTTACATGGCTTTATTTCGCTTAGTTGCTTACTCTTGAGTAGAACTGCATATTCACTCCAGGAATAAGCACCTTTGTAAAATGAGTCAAATTGAAGCAAAACACATTGTTGGAGTGTCAGAATGCATAGATAGAAGGCAAATAAGCGTTCCATGGCTTTATTTCGCTTAGTTGCTTACTCTTGAGTAGAACTGCATATTCACTCCAGGAATAAGCACATTTGTCAAATGAGTCAAATTGAAGCAAAACACATTGTTGGAGTGTCAGAATGCATAGATAGAAGGCAAATAAGCGTTCCATGGCTTTATTTCGCTTAGTTGCTTACTCTTGAGTAGAACTGCATATTCACTCCAGGAATAAGCACATTTGTCAAATGAGTCAAATTGAAGCAAAACACATTGTTGGAGTGTCAGAATGCATAGATAGAAGGCAAATAAGCGTTCCATGGCTTTATTTCGCTTAGTTGCTTACTCTTGAGTAGAACTGCATATTCACTCCAGGAATAAGCACCTTTGTCAAATGAGTCAAATTGAAGCAGAACACATTGTTGGAGTGTCAGAATGCATAGAAAGAAGGCAAATAAGCGTTCCATGGCTTTATTTCGCTTAGTTGCTTACTCTTGAGTAGAACTGCATATTCACTCCAGGAATACGCACCTATGTCAAATGAGTCAAATTGAAGCAGAACACATTGTTGGAGTGTCAGGATGCATAGATAGAAGGCAAATAAGCGTTCCATGGCTTTATTTCGCTTAGTTGCTTACTCTTGAGTAGAACTGCATATTCACTCCAGGAATACGCACCTATGTCAAATGAGTTAAATTGAAGCAAAACACATTGTTGGAGTGTCAGAATGCATAGATAGAAGGCAAATAAGCGTTCCATGGCTTTATTTCGCTTAGTTGATTACTCTTGAGTAGAACTGCATGCTCACTCCAGGAATAAGCACCTTTGTCAAATGAGTCAAATTGAAGCAGAACACATTGTTGGAGTGTCATGATGCATAGATAGAAGGCAAATAAGCGTTCCATGGCTTTATTTCGCTTAGTTGCTTACTCTTGAGTAGAACTGCATATTCACTCCAGGAATACGCACCTATGTCAAATGAGTCAAATTGAAGCAAAACACATTTTTGGAGTGTCAGAATGCATAGATAGGAGGCAAATAAGCGTTCCATGGCTTTATTTCGCTTAGTTGCTTACTCTGGAGTAGAACTGCTTATTCACTCCAGGAATAAGCACATTTGTCAAATGAGTCAAATTGAAGCAAAACACATTGTTGGAGTGTCAGAATGCATAGATAGAAGGCAAATAAGCGTTCCATGGCTTTATTTCGCTTAGTTGCTTACTCTTGAGTAGAACTGCATATTCACTCCAGGAATAAGCACCTTTGTAAAATGAGTCAAATTGAAGCAAAACACATTGTTGGAGTGTCAGAATGCATAGATAGAAGGCATATAAGCGTTCCATGGCTTGATTTCGCTTAGTTGCTTACTCTTGAGTAGAACTGCATATTCACTCCAGGAATAAGCACCTTTGTAAAATGAGTCAAATTGAAGCAAAACACATTGTTGGAGTGTCAGAATGCATAGATAGAAGGCAAATAAGCGTTCCATGGCTTTATTTCGCTTAGTTGCTTACTCTTGAGTAGAACTGCATATTCACTCCAGGAATAAGCACATTTGTCAAATGAGTCAAATTGAAGCAAAACACATTGTTGGAGTGTCAGAATGCATAGATAGAAGGCAAATAAGCATTCCATGGCTTTATTTCGCTTAGTTGCTTACTCTTGAGTAGAACTGCATATTCACTCCAGGAATACGCACCTATGTCAAATGAGTCAAATTGAAGCAAAACACATTTTTGGAGTGTCAGAATGCATAGATAGGAGGCAAATAAGCGTTCCATGGCTTTATTTCGCTTAGTTGCTTACTCTGGAGTAGAACTGCTTATTCACTCCAGGAATAAGCACATTTGTCAAATGAGTCAAATTGAAGCAAAACACATTGTTGGAGTGTCAGAATGCATAGATAGAAGGCAAATAAGCGTTCCATGGCTTTATTTCGCTTAGTTGCTTACTCTTGAGTAGAACTGCATATTCACTCCAGGAATACGCACCTATGTCAAATGAGTCAAATTGAAGCAAAACACATTTTTGGAGTGTCAGAATGCATAGATAGAAGGCAAATAAGCGTTCCATGGCTTTATTTCGCTTAGTTGCTTACTCTTGAGTAGAACTGCATATTCACTCCAGGAATAAGCACCTTTGTCAAATGAGTCAAATTGAAGCAAAACACATTGTTGGAGTGTCAGAATGCATAGATAGAAGGCAAATAAGCGTTCCATGGCTTTATTTCGCTTAGTTGCTTACTCTTGAGTAGAACTGCATATTCACTCCAGGAATAAGCACCTTTGTCAAATGAGTCAAATTGAAGCAGAACACATTGTTGGAGTGTCAGGATGCATAGATAGAAGGCAAATAAGCATTCCATGGCTTTATTTCGCTTAGTTGCTTACTCTTGAGTAGAACTGCATATTCACTCCAGGAATACGCACCTATGTCAAATGAGTCAAATTGAAGCAAAACACATTTTTGGAGTGTCAGAATGCATAGATAGGAGGCAAATAAGCGTTCCATGGCTTTATTTCGCTTAGTTGCTTACTCTGGAGTAGAACTGCTTATTCACTCCAGGAATAAGCACATTTGTCAAATGAGTCAAATTGAAGCAAAACACATTTTCGGAGTGTCAGAATGCATAGATAGAAGGCAAATAAGCGTTCCATGGCTTTATTTCGCTTAGTTGCTTACCCTTGAGTAGAACTGCATATTCACTCCAGGAATAAGCACCTTTGTAAAATGTCAAATTGAAGCAAAACACATTGTTGGAGTGTCAGAATGCATAGATAGAAGGCATATAAGCGTTCCATGGCTTTATTTCGCTTAGTTGCTTACTCTTGAGTAGAACTGCATATTCACTCCAGGAATAAGCACCTTTGTAAAATGAGTCAAATTGAAGCAAAACACATTGTTGGAGTGTCAGAATGCATAGATAGAAGGCAAATAAGCGTTCCATGGCTTTATTTCGCTTAGTTGCTTACTCTTGAGTAGAACTGCATATTCACTCCAGGAATAAGCACATTTGTCAAATGAGTCAAATTGAAGCAAAACACATTGTTGGAGTGTCAGAATGCATAGATAGAAGGCAAATAAGCGTTCCATGGCTTTATTTCGCTTAGTTGCTTACTCTTGAGTAGAACTGCATATTCACTCCAGGAATAAGCACCTTTGTCAAATGAGTCAAATTGAAGCAAAACACATTGTTGGAGTGTCAGAATGCATAGAAAGAAGGCAAATAAGCGTTCCATGGCTTTATTTCGCTTAGTTGCTTACTCTTGAGTAGAACTGCATATTCACTCCAGGAATAAGCACCTTTGTCAAATGAGTCAAATTGAAGCAGAACACATTGTTGGAGTGTCAGGATGCATAGATAGAAGGCAAATAAGCGTTCCATGGCTTTATTTCGCTTAGTTGCTTACTCTTGAGTAGAACTGCATATTCACTCCAGGAATACGCACCTATGTCAAATGAGTTAAATTGAAGCAAAACACATTGTTGGAGTGTCAGAATGCATAGATAGAAGGCAAATAAGCGTTCCATGGCTTTATTTCGCTTAGTTGCTTACTCTTGAGTAGAACTGCATGCTCACTCGAGGAAAAAAGCACCTTTGTAAAATGAGTCAAATTGAAGCAAAACACATTGTTGGAGTGTCAGAATGCATAGAAAGAAGGCAAATAAGCGTTCCATGGCTTTATTTCGCTTAGTTGCTTACTCTTGAGTAGAACTGCATATTCACTCCAGGAATAAGCACCTTTGTCAAATGAGTCAACTTGAAGCAAAACACATTGTTGGAGTGTCAAAATGCATAGATAGAAGGCAAATAAGCGTTCCATGGCTTTATTTCGCTTAGTTGCTTACTCTTGAGTAGAACTGCATATTCACTCCAGGAATACGCACCTTTGTAAAATGAGTCAAATTGAAGCAGAACACATTGTTGGAGTGTCAGAATGCAAAGATAGAAGGCAAATAAGCGTTCCATGGCTTTATTTCGCTTACTTGCTTACTCTTGAGTAGAACTGCATATTCACTCCAGGAATACGCACCTTTGTCAAATGAGTCAAATTGAAGCAGAACACATTGTTGGAGTGTCAGGATGCATAGATAGAAGGCAAATAAGCGTTCCATGGCTTTATTTCGCTTAGTTGCTTACTCTTGAGTAGAACTGCATATTCACTCCAGGAATACGCACCTATGTCAAATGAGTTAAATTGAAGCAAAACACATTGTTGGAGTGTCAGAATGCATAGATAGAAGGCAAATAAGCGTTCCATGGCTTTATTTCGCTTAGTTGATTACTCTTGAGTAGAACTGCATGCTCACTCCAGGAATAAGCACCTTTGTCAAATGAGTCAAATTGAAGCAGAACACATTGTTGGAGTGTCAGGATGCATAGATAGAAGGCAAATAAGCGTTCCATGGCTTTATTTCGCTTAGTTGCTTACTCTTGAGTAGAACTGCATATTCACTCCAGGAATACGCACCTATGTCAAATGAGTCAAATTGAAGCAAAACACATTTTTGGAGTGTCAGAATGCATAGATAGGAGGCAAATAAGCGTTCCATGGCTTTATTTCGCTTAGTTGCTTACTCTGGAGTAGAACTGCTTATTCACTCCAGGAATAAGCACATTTGTCAAATGAGTCAAATTGAAGCAAAACACATTGTTGGAGTGTCAGAATGCATAGATAGAAGGCAAATAAGCGTTCCATGGCTTTATTTCGCTTAGTTGCTTACTCTTGAGTAGAACTGCATATTCACTCCAGGAATAAGCACCTTTGTAAAATGAGTCAAATTGAAGCAAAACACATTGTTGGAGTGTCAGAATGCATAGATAGAAGGCATATAAGCGTTCCATGGCTTTATTTCGCTTAGTTGCTTACTCTTGAGTAGAACTGCATATTCACTCCAGGAATAAGCACCTTTGTAAAATGAGTCAAATTGAAGCAAAACACATTGTTGGAGTGTCAGAAT
Source organism: Zootoca vivipara (assembly GCF_963506605.1). Taxonomy (NCBI): domain Eukaryota; kingdom Metazoa; phylum Chordata; class Lepidosauria; order Squamata; family Lacertidae; genus Zootoca; species Zootoca vivipara. Next base: position 2,305,367 of record NC_083292.1, read on the forward strand.
GCATAGCTAGAAGGCAAATAAGCGTTCCATGGCTTTATTTCGCTTAGTTGCTTACTCTTGAGTAGAACTGCATATTCACTCCAGGAATAAGCACATTTGTCAAATGAGTCAAATTGAAGCAAAACACATTGTTGGAGTGTCAGAATGCATAGATAGAAGGCAAATAAGCGTTCCATGGCTTTATTTCGCTTAGTTGCTTACTCTTGAGTAGAACTGCATATTCACTCCAGGAATACGCACCTATGTCAAATGAGTCAAATTGAAGCAAAACACATTTTTGGAGTGTCAGAATGCATAGATAGGAGGCAAATAAGCGTTCCATGGCTTTATTTCGCTTAGTTGCTTACTCTGGAGTAGAACTGCTTATTCACTCCAGGAATAAGCACATTTGTCAAATGAGTCAAATTGAAGCAAAACACATTGTTGGAGTGTCAGAATGCATAGATAGAAGGCAAATAAGCGTTCCATGGCTTTATTTCGCTTAGTTGCTTACTCTTGAGTAGAACTGCATATTCACTCCAGGAATACGCACCTATGTCAAATGAGTCAAATTGAAGCAAAACACATTTTTGGAGTGTCAGAATGCATAGATAGAAGGCACATAAGCGTTCCATAGCTTTATTTCGCTTAGTTGCTTACTCTTGAGTAGAACTGCATATTCACTCCAGGAATAAGCACCTTTGTCAAATGAGTCAAATTGAAGCAAAACACATTGTTGGAGTGTCAGAATGCATAGATAGAAGGCAAATAAGCGTTCCATGGCTTTATTTCGCTTAGTTGCTTACTCTTGAGTAGAACTGCATATTCACTCCAGGAATAAGCACCTTTGTCAAATGAGTCAAATTGAAGCAGAACACATTGTTGGAGTGTCAGGATGCATAGATAGAAGGCAAATAAGCGTTCCATGGCTTTATTTCGCTTAGTTGCTTACTCTTGAGTAGAACTGCATATTCACTCCAGGAATACGCACCTATGTCAAATGAGTCAAATTGAAGCAAAACACATTTTTGGAGTGTCAGAATGCATAGATAGGAGGCAAATAAGCGTTCCATGGCTTTATTTCGCTTAGTTGCTTACTCTGGAGTAGAACTGCTTATTCACTCCAGGAATAAGCACATTTGTCAAATGAGTCAAATTGAAGCAAAACACATTGTTGGAGTGTCAGAATGCATAGATAGAAGGCAAATAAGCGTTCCATGGCTTTATTTCGCTTAGTTGCTTACTCTTGAGTAGAACTGCATATTCACTCCAGGAATACGCACCTATGTCAAATGAGTCAAATTGAAGCAAAACACATTTTCGGAGTGTCAGAATGCATAGATAGAAGGCAAATAAGCGTTCCATGGCTTTATTTCGCTTAGTTGCTTACCCTTGAGTAGAACTGCATATTCACTCCAGGAATAAGCACCTTTGTAAAATGAGTCAAATTGAAGCAAAACACATTGTTGGAGTGTCAGAATGCATAGATAGAAGGCATATAAGCGTTCCATGGCTTTATTTCGCTTAGTTGCTTACTCTTGAGTAGAACTGCATATTCACTCCAGGAATAAGCACCTTTGTAAAATGAGTCAAATTGAAGCAAAACACATTGTTGGAGTGTCAGAATGCATAGATAGAAGGCAAATAAGCGTTCCATGGCTTTATTTCGCTTAGTTGCTTACTCTTGAGTAGAACTGCATATTCACTCCAGGAATAAGCACATTTGTCAAATGAGTCAAATTGAAGCAAAACACATTGTTGGAGTGTCAGAATGCAAAGATAGAAGGCAAATAAGCGTTCCATGGCTTTATTTCGCTTAGTTGCTTACTCTTGAGTAGAACTGCATATTCACTCCAGGAATACGCACCTTTGTAAAATGAGTCAAATTGAAGCAGAACACATTGTTGGAGTGTCAGAATGCAAAGATAGAAGGCAAATAAGCGTTCCATGGCTTTATTTCGCTTAGTTGCTTACTCTTGAGTAGAACTGCATATTCACTCCAGGAATAAGCACATTTGTCAAATGAGTCAAATTGAAGCAAAACACATTGTTGGAGTGTCAGAATGCATAGATAGAAGGCAAATAAGCGTTCCATGGCTTTATTTCGCTTAGTTGCTTACTCTTGAGTAGAACTGCATATTCACTCCAGGAATAAGCACCTTTGTCAAATGAGTCAAATTGAAGCAGAACACATTGTTGGAGTGTCAGGATGCATAGATAGAAGGCAAATAAGCGTTCCATGGCTTTATTTCGCTTAGTTGCTTACTCTTGAGTAGAACTGCATATTCACTCCAGGAATACGCACTTATGTCAAATGAGTCAAATTGAAGCAAAACACATTTTTGGAGTGTCAGAATGCATAGATAGGAGGCAAATAAGCGTTCCATGGCTTTATTTCGCTTAGTTGCTTACTCTGGGGTAGAACTGCTTATTCACTCCAGGAATAAGCACATTTGTCAAATGAGTCAAATTGAAGCAAAACACATTGTTGGAGTGTCAGAATGCATAGATAGAAGGCAAATAAGCGTTCCATGGCTTTATTTCGCTTAGTTGCTTACTCTTGAGTAGAACTGCATGCTCACTCGAGGAAAAAAAGCACCTTTGTAAAATGAGTCAAATTGAAGCAAAACACATTGTTGGAGTGTCAGAATGCATAGAAAGAAGGCAAATAAGCGTTCCATGGCTTTATTTCGCTTAGTTGCTTACTCTTGAGTCGAACTGCATATTCACTCCAGGAATAAGCACCTTTGTCAAATGAGTCAAATTGAAGCAAAACACATTGTTGGAGTGTCAAAATGCATAGATAGAAGGCAAATAAGCGTTCCATGGCTTTATTTCGCTTAGTTGCTTACTCTTGAGTAGAACTGCATATTCACTCCAGGAATACGCACCTTTGTAAAATGAGTCAAATTGAAGCAGAACACATTGTTGGAGTGTCAGAATGCAAAGATAGAAGGCAAATAAGCGTTCCATGGCTTTATTTCGCTTAGTTGCTTACTCTTGAGTAGAACTGCATATTCACTCCAGGAATACGCACCTTTGTAAAATGAGTCAAATTGAAGCAGAACACATTGTTGGAGTGTCAGAATGCAAAGATAGAAGGCAAATAAGCGTTCCATGGCTTTATTTCGCTTAGTTGCTTACTCTTGAGTAGAACTGCATATTCACTCCAGGAATAAGCACATTTGTCAAATGAGTCAAATTGAAGCAAAACACATTGTTGGAGTGTCAGAATGCATAGATAGAAGGCAAATAAGCGTTCCATGGCTTTATTTCGCTTAGTTGCTTACTCTTGAGTAGAACTGCATATTCACTCCAGGAATAAGCACCTTTGTCAAATGAGTCAAATTGAAGCAGAACACATTGTTGGAGTGTCAGGATGCATAGATAGAAGGCAAATAAGCGTTCCATGGCTTTATTTCGCTTAGTTGCTTACTCTTGAGTAGAACTGCATATTCACTCCAGGAATACGCACTTATGTCAAATGAGTCAAATTGAAGCAAAACACATTTTTGGAGTGTCAGAATGCATAGATAGGAGGCAAATAAGCGTTCCATGGCTTTATTTCGCTTAGTTGCTTACTCTGGAGTAGAACTGCTTATTCACTCCAGGAATAAGCACATTTGTCAAATGAGTCAAATTGAAGCAAAACACATTGTTGGAGTGTCAGAATGCATAGATAGAAGGCAAATAAGCGTTCCATGGCTTTATTTCGCTTAGTTGCTTACTCTTGAGTAGAACTGCATATTCACTCCAGGAATACGCACCTATGTCAAATGAGTCAAATTGAAGCAAAACACATTTTTGGAGTGTCAGAATGCATAGATAGAAGGCAAATAAGCGTTCCATGGCTTTATTTCGCTTAGTTGCTTACTCTTGAGTAGAACTGCATATTCACTCCAGGAATAAGCACCTTTGTCAAATGAGTCAAATTGAAGCAAAACACATTGTTGGAGTGTCAGAATGCATAGATAGAAGGCAAATAAGCGTTCCATGGCTTTATTTCGCTTAGTTGCTTACTCTTGAGTAGAACTGCATATTCACTCCAGGAATAAGCACCTTTGTAAAATGAGTCAAATTGAAGCAAAACACATTGTTGGAGTGTCAGAATGCATAGATAGAAGGCATATAAGCGTTCCATGGCTTTATTTCGCTTAGTTGCTTACTCTTGAGTAGAACTGCATATTCACTCCAGGAATAAGCACCTTTGTAAAATGAGTCAAATTGAAGCAAAACACATTGTTGGAGTGTCAGAATGCATAGATAGAAGGCAAATAAGCGTTCCATGGCTTTATTTCGCTTAGTTGCTTACTCTTGAGTAGAACTGCATATTCACTCCAGGAATAAGCACATTTGTCAAATGAGTCAAATTGAAGCAAAACACATTGTTGGAGTGTCAGAATGCATAGATAGAAGGCAAATAAGCGTTCCATGGCTTTATTTCGCTTAGTTGCTTACTCTTGAGTAGAACTGCATATTCACTCCAGGAATAAGCACCTTTGTCAAATGAGTCAAATTGAAGCAAAACACATTGTTGGAGTGTCAGAATGCATAGAAAGAAGGCAAATAAGCGTTCCATGGCTTTATTTCGCTTAGTTGCTTACTCTTGAGTAGAACTGCATATTCACTCCAGGAATAAGCACCTTTGTCAAATGAGTCAAATTGAAGCAGAACACATTGTTGGAGTGTCAGGATGCATAGATAGAAGGCAAATAAGCGTTCCATGGCTTTATTTCGCTTAGTTGCTTACTCTTGAGTAGAACTGCATATTCACTCCAGGAATACGCACCTATGTCAAATGAGTTAAATTGAAGCAAAACACATTGTTGGAGTGTCAGAATGCATAGATAGAAGGCAAATAAGCGTTCCATGGCTTTATTTCGCTTAGTTGCTTACTCTTGAGTAGAACTGCATGCTCACTCGAGGAAAAAAGCACCTTTGTAAAATGAGTCAAATTGAAGCAAAACACATTGTTGGAGTGTCAGAATGCATAGAAAGAAGGCAAATAAGCGTTCCATGGCTTTATTTCGCTTAGTTGCTTACTCTTGAATAGAACTGCATATTCACTCCAGGAATAAGCACCTTTGTCAAATGAGTCAAATTGAAGCAAAACACATTGTTGGAGTGTCAAAATGCATAGATAGAAGGCAAATAAGCGTTCCATGGCTTTATTTCGCTTAGTTGCTTACTCTGGAGTAGAACTGCTTATTCACTCCAGGAATAAGCACATTTGTCAAATGAGTCAAATTGAAGCAAAACACATTGTTGGAGTGTCAGAATGCATAGATAGAAGGCAAATAAGCGTTCCATGGCTTTATTTCGCTTAGTTGCTTACTCTTGAGTAGAACTGCATATTCACTCCAGGAATACGCACCTATGTCAAATGAGTCAAATTGAAGCAAAACACATTTTTGGAGTGTCAGAATGCATAGATAGAAGGCAAATAAGCGTTCCATGGCTTTATTTCGCTTAGTTGCTTACTCTTGAGTAGAACTGCATATTCACTCCAGGAATAAGCACCTTTGTCAAATGAGTCAAATTGAAGCAAAACACATTGTTGGAGTGTCAGAATGCATAGATAGAAGGCAAATAAGCGTTCCATGGCTTTATTTCGCTTAGTTGCTTACTCTTGAGTAGAACTGCATATTCACTCCAGGAATAAGCACCTTTGTCAAATGAGTCAAATTGAAGCAAAACACATTGTTGGAGTGTCAGAATGCATAGATAGAAGGCAAATAAGCGTTCCATGGCTTTATTTCGCTTAGTTGCTTACTCTTGAGTAGAACTGCATATTCACTCCAGGAATAAGCACCTTTGTAAAATGAGTCAAATTGAAGCAAAACACATTGTTGGAGTGTCAAAATGCATAGATAGAAGGCAAATAAGCGTTCCATGGCTTTATTTCGCTTAGTTGCTTACTCTTGAGTAGAACTGCATATTCACTCCAGGAATAAGCACCTTTGTCAAATGAGTCAAATTGAAGCAAAACACATTGTTGGAGTGTCAAAATGCATAGATAGAAGGCAAATAAGCGTTCCATGGCTTTATTTCGCTTAGTTGCTTACTCTTGAGTAGAACTGCATATTCACTCCAGGAATACGCACCTTTGTAAAATGAGTCAAATTGAAGCAGAACACATTGTTGGAGTGTCAGAATGTAAAGATAGAAGGCAAATAAGCGTTCCATGGCTTTATTTCGCTTAGTTGCTTACTCTTGAGTAGAACTGCATATTCACTCCAGGAATAAGCACCTTTGTAAAATGAGTCAAATTGAAGCAAAACACATTGTTGGAGTGTCAGAATGCATAGATAGAAGGCAAATAAGCGTTCCATGGCTTTATTTCGCTTAGTTGCTTACTCTTGAGTAGAACTGCATATTCACTCCAGGAATAAGCACATTTGTCAAATGAGTCAAATTGAAGCAAAACACATTGTTGGAGTGTCAGAATGCATAGATAGAAGGCAAATAAGCGTTCCATGGCTTTATTTCGCTTAGTTGCTTACTCTTGAGTAGAACTGCATATTCACTCCAGGAATAAGCACCTTTGTCAAATGAGTCAAATTGAAGCAAAACACATTGTTGGAGTGTCAGAATGCATAGATAGAAGGCAAATAAGCGTTCCATGGCTTTATTTCGCTTAGTTGCTTACTCTTGAGTAGAACTGCATATTCACTCCAGGAATAAGTACCTTTGTCAAATGAGTCAAATTGAAGCAGAACACATTGCTGGAGTGTCAGGATGCATAGATAGAAGGCAAATAAGCGTTCCATGGCTTTATTTCGCTTAGTTGCTTACTCTTGAGTAGAACTGCATATTCACTCCAGGAATAAGCACCTTTGTAAAATGAGTCAAATTGAAGCAAAACACATTGTTGGAGTGTCAAAATGCATAGATAGAAGGCAAATAAGCGTTCCATGGCTTTATTTCGCTTAGTTGCTTACTCTTGAGTAGAACTGCATATTCACTCCAGGAATAAGCACCTTTGTCAAATGAGTCAAATTGAAGCAAAACACATTGTTGGAGTGTCAAAATGCATAGATAGAAGGCAAATAAGCGTTCCATGGCTTTATTTCGCTTAGTTGCTTACTCTTGAGTAGAACTGCATATTCACTCCAGGAATACGCACCTTTGTAAAATGAGTCAAATTGAAGCAGAACACATTGTTGGAGTGTCAGAATGCAAAGATAGAAGGCAAATAAGCGTTCCATGGCTTTATTTCGCTTAGTTGCTTACTCTTGAGTAGAACTGCATATTCACTCCAGGAATAAGCACCTATGTCAAATGAGTCAAATTGAAGCAAAACACATTTTTGGAGTGTCAGAATGCATAGATAGAAGGCAAATAAGCGTTCCATGGCTTTATTTCGCTTAGTTGCTTACTCTTGAGTAGAACTGCATATTCACTCCAGGAATAAGCACCTTTGTAAAATGAGTCAAATTGAAGCAAAACACATTGTTGGAGTGTCAGAATGCATAGAAAGAAGGCAAATAAGCGTTCCATGGCTTTATTTCGCTTAGTTGCTTACTCTTGAGTAGAACTGCATATTCACTCCAGGAATAAGCACCTTTGTCAAATGAGTCAAATTGAAGCAGAACACATTGTTGGAGTGTCAGGATGCATAGATAGAAGGCAAATAAGCGTTCCATGGCTTTATTTCGCTTAGTTGCTTACTCTTGAGTAGAACTGCATATTCACTCCAGGAATACGCACCTATGTCAAATGAGTTAAATTGAAGCAAAACACATTGTTGGAGTGTCAGAATGCATAGATAGAAGGCAAATAAGCGTTCCATGGCTTTATTTCGCTTAGTTGCTTACTCTTGAGTAGAACTGCATGCTCACTCGAGGAAAAAAGCACCTTTGTAAAATGAGTCAAATTGAAGCAAAACACATTGTTGGAGTGTCAGAATGCATAGAAAGAAGGCAAATAAGCGTTCCATGGCTTTATTTCGCTTAGTTGCTTACTCTTGAATAGAACTGCATATTCACTCCAGGAATAAGCACCTTTGTCAAATGAGTCAAATTGAAGCAAAACACATTGTTGGAGTGTCAAAATGCATAGATAGAAGGCAAATAAGCGTTCCATGGCTTTATTTCGCTTAGTTGCTTACTCTGGAGTAGAACTGCTTATTCACTCCAGGAATAAGCACATTTGTCAAATGAGTCAAATTGAAGCAAAACACATTGTTGGAGTGTCAGAATGCATAGATAGAAGGCAAATAAGCGTTCCATGGCTTTATTTCGCTTAGTTGCTTACTCTTGAGTAGAACTGCATATTCACTCCAGGAATACGCACCTATGTCAAATGAGTCAAATTGAAGCAAAACACATTTTTGGAGTGTCAGAATGCATAGATAGAAGGCAAATAAGCGTTCCATGGCTTTATTTCGCTTAGTTGCTTACTCTTGAGTAGAACTGCATATTCACTCCAGGAATAAGCACCTTTGTCAAATGAGTCAAATTGAAGCAAAACACATTGTTGGAGTGTCAGAATGCATAGATAGAAGGCAAATAAGCGTTCCATGGCTTTATTTCGCTTAGTTGCTTACTCTTGAGTAGAACTGCATATTCACTCCAGGAATAAGCACCTTTGTCAAATGAGTCAAATTGAAGCAAAACACATTGTTGGAGTGTCAGAATGCATAGATAGAAGGCAAATAAGCGTTCCATGGCTTTATTTCGCTTAGTTGCTTACTCTTGAGTAGAACTGCATATTCACTCCAGGAATAAGCACCTTTGTAAAATGAGTCAAATTGAAGCAAAACACATTGTTGGAGTGTCAAAATGCATAGATAGAAGGCAAATAAGCGTTCCATGGCTTTATTTCGCTTAGTTGCTTACTCTTGAGTAGAACTGCATATTCACTCCAGGAATAAGCACCTTTGTCAAATGAGTCAAATTGAAGCAAAACACATTGTTGGAGTGTCAAAATGCATAGATAGAAGGCAAATAAGCGTTCCATGGCTTTATTTCGCTTAGTTGCTTACTCTTGAGTAGAACTGCATATTCACTCCAGGAATACGCACCTTTGTAAAATGAGTCAAATTGAAGCAGAACACATTGTTGGAGTGTCAGAATGTAAAGATAGAAGGCAAATAAGCGTTCCATGGCTTTATTTCGCTTAGTTGCTTACTCTTGAGTAGAACTGCATATTCACTCCAGGAATAAGCACCTTTGTAAAATGAGTCAAATTGAAGCAAAACACATTGTTGGAGTGTCAGAATGCATAGATAGAAGGCAAATAAGCGTTCCATGGCTTTATTTCGCTTAGTTGCTTACTCTTGAGTAGAACTGCATATTCACTCCAGGAATAAGCACATTTGTCAAATGAGTCAAATTGAAGCAAAACACATTGTTGGAGTGTCAGAATGCATAGATAGAAGGCAAATAAGCGTTCCATGGCTTTATTTCGCTTAGTTGCTTACTCTTGAGTAGAACTGCATATTCACTCCAGGAATAAGCACCTTTGTCAAATGAGTCAAATTGAAGCAAAACACATTGTTGGAGTGTCAGAATGCATAGATAGAAGGCAAATAAGCGTTCCATGGCTTTATTTCGCTTAGTTGCTTACTCTTGAGTAGAACTGCATATTCACTCCAGGAATAAGTACCTTTGTCAAATGAGTCAAATTGAAGCAGAACACATTGCTGGAGTGTCAGGATGCATAGATAGAAGGCAAATAAGCGTTCCATGGCTTTATTTCGCTTAGTTGCTTACTCTTGAGTAGAACTGCATATTCACTCCAGGAATAAGCACCTTTGTAAAATGAGTCAAATTGAAGCAAAACACATTGTTGGAGTGTCAAAATGCATAGATAGAAGGCAAATAAGCGTTCCATGGCTTTATTTCGCTTAGTTGCTTACTCTTGAGTAGAACTGCATATTCACTCCAGGAATAAGCACCTTTGTCAAATGAGTCAAATTGAAGCAAAACACATTGTTGGAGTGTCAAAATGCATAGATAGAAGGCAAATAAGCGTTCCATGGCTTTATTTCGCTTAGTTGCTTACTCTTGAGTAGAACTGCATATTCACTCCAGGAATACGCACCTTTGTAAAATGAGTCAAATTGAAGCAGAACACATTGTTGGAGTGTCAGAATGTAAAGATAGAAGGCAAATAAGCGTTCCATGGCTTTATTTCGCTTAGTTGCTTACTCTTGAGTAGAACTGCATATTCACTCCAGGAATAAGCACCTTTGTAAAATGAGTCAAATTGAAGCAAAACACATTGTTGGAGTGTCAGAATGCATAGATAGAAGGCAAATAAGCGTTCCATGGCTTTATTTCGCTTAGTTGCTTACTCTTGAGTAGAACTGCATATTCACTCCAGGAATAAGCACCTTTGTCAAATGAGTCAAATTGAAGCAAAACACATTGTTGGAGTGTCAGAATGCATAGATAGAAGGCAAATAAGCGTTCCATGGCTTTATTTCGCTTAGTTGCTTACTCTTGAGTAGAACTGCATATTCACTCCAGGAATAAGTACCTTTGTCAAATGAGTCAAATTGAAGCAGAACACATTGTTGGAGTGTCAGGATGCATAGATAGAAGGCAAATAAGCGTTCCATGGCTTTATTTCGCTTAGTTGCTTACTCTTGAGTAGAACTGCATATTCACTCCAGGAATACGCACCTATGTCAAATGAGTCAAATTGAAGCAAAACACATTTTTGGAGTGTCAGAATGCATAGATAGGAGGCAAATAAGCGTTCCATGGCTTTATTTCGCTTAGTTGCTTACTCTGGAGTAGAACTGCTTATTCACTCCAGGAATAAGCACATTTGTCAAATGAGTCAAATTGAAGCAAAACACATTGTTGGAGTGTCAGAATGCATAGATAGAAGGCAAATAAGCGTTCCATGGCTTTATTTCGCTTAGTTGCTTACTCTTGAGTAGAACTGCATATTCACTCCAGGAATACGCACCTATGTCAAATGAGTCAAATTGAAGCAAAACACATTGTTGGAGTGTCAGAATGCATAGATAGAAGGCAAATAAGCGTTCCATGGCTTTATTTCGCTTAGTTGCTTACTCTTGAGTAGAACTGCATATTCACTCCAGGAATAAGCACCTTTGTCAAATGAGTCAAATTGAAGCAAAACACATTGTTGGAGTGTCAGAATGCATAGATAGAAGGCAAATAAGCGTTCCATGGCTTTATTTCGCTTAGTTGCTTACTCTTGAGTAGAACTGCATATTCACTCCAGGAATAAGCACCTTTGTCAAATGAGTCAAATTGAAGCAGAACACATTGTTGGAGTGTCAGGATGCATAGATAGAAGGCAAATAAGCGTTCCATGGCTTTATTTCGCTTAGTTGCTTACTCTTGAGTAGAACTGCATATTCACTCCAGGAATACGCACCTATGTCAAATGAGTCAAATTGAAGCAAAACACATTTTTGGAGTGTCAGAATGCATAGATAGGAGGCAAATAAGCGTTCCATGGCTTTATTTCGCTTAGTTGCTTACTCTGGAGTAGAACTGCTTATTCACTCCAGGAATAAGCACATTTGTCAAATGAGTCAAATTGAAGCAAAACACATTGTTGGAGTGTCAGAATGCATAGAAAGAAGGCAAATAAGCGTTCCATGGCTTTATTTCGCTTAGTTGCTTACTCTTGAGTAGAACTGCATATTCACTCCAGGAATAAGCACCTTTGTCAAATGAGTCAAATTGAAGCAAAACACATTGTTGGAGTGTCAAAATGCATAGATAGAAGGCAAATAAGCGTTCCATGGCTTTATTTCGCTTAGTTGCTTACTCTTGAGTAGAACTGCATATTCACTCCAGGAATACGCACCTTTGTAAAATGAGTCAAATTGAAGCAGAACACATTGTTGGAGTGTCAGAATGCAAAGATAGAAGGCAAATAAGCGTTCCATGGCTTTATTTCGCTTAGTTGCTTACTCTTGAGTAGAACTGCATATTCACTCCAGGAATAAGCACCTTTGTAAAATGAGTCAAATTGAAGCAAAACACATTGTTGGAGTGTCAGAATGCATAGATAGAAGGCAAATAAGCGTTCCATGGCTTTATTTCGCTTAATTGCTTACTCTTGAGTAGAACTGCATATTCACTCCAGGAATAAGCACATTTGTCAAATGAGTCAAATTGAAGCAAAACACATTGTTGGAGTGTCAGAATGCATAGATAGAAGGCAAATAAGCGTTCCATGGCTTTATTTCGCTTAGTTGCTTACTCTTGAGTAGAACTGCATATTCACTCCAGGAATAAGCACATTTGTCAAATGAGTCAAATTGAAGCAAAACACATTGTTGGAGTGTCAGAATGCATAGATAGAAGGCAAATAAGCGTTCCATGGCTTTATTTCGCTTAGTTGCTTACTCTTGAGTAGAACTGCATATTCACTCCAGGAATAAGTACCTTTGTCAAATGAGTCAAATTGAAGCAGAACACATTGTTGGAGTGTCAGGATGCATAGATAGAAGGCAAATAAGCGTTCCATGGCTTTATTTCGCTTAGTTGCTTACTCTTGAGTAGAACTGCATATTCACTCCAGGAATACGCACCTATGTCAAATGAGTCAAATTGAAGCAAAACACATTTTTGGAGTGTCAGAATGCATAGATAGGAGGCAAATAAGCGTTCCATGGCTTTATTTCGCTTAGTTGCTTACTCTGGAGTAGAACTGCTTATTCACTCCAGGAATAAGCACATTTGTCAAATGAGTCAAATTGAAGCAAAACACATTGTTGGAGTGTCAGAATGCATAGATAGAAGGCAAATAAGCGTTCCATGGCTTTATTTCGCTTAGTTGCTTACTCTTGAGTAGAACTGCATATTCACTCCAGGAATACGCACCTATGTCAAATGAGTCAAATTGAAGCAAAACACATTTTTGGAGTGTCAGAATGCATAGATAGAAGGCAAATAAGCGTTCCATGGCTTTATTTCGCTTAGTTGCTTACTCTTGAGTAGAACTGCATATTCACTCCAGGAATAAGCACCTTTGTCAAATGAGTCAAATTGAAGCAAAACACATTGTTGGAGTGTCAGAATGCATAGATAGAAGGCAAATAAGCGTTCCATGGCTTTATTTCGCTTAGTTGCTTACTCTTGAGTAGAACTGCATATTCACTCCAGGAATAAGCACCTTTGTCAAATGAGTCAAATTGAAGCAGAACACATTGTTGGAGTGTCAGGATGCATAGATAGAAGGCAAATAAGCGTTCCATGGCTTTATTTCGCTTAGTTGCTTACTCTTGAGTAGAACTGCATATTCACTCCAGGAATACGCACCTATGTCAAATGAGTCAAATTGAAGCAAAACACATTTTTGGAGTGTCAGAATGCATAGATAGGAGGCAAATAAGCGTTCCATGGCTTTATTTCGCTTAGTTGCTTACTCTGGAGTAGAACTGCTTATTCACTCCAGGAATAAGCACATTTGTCAAATGAGTCAAATTGAAGCAAAACACATTGTTGGAGTGTCAGAATGCATAGATAGAAGGCAAATAAGCGTTCCATGGCTTTATTTCGCTTAGTTGCTTACTCTTGAGTAGAACTGCATATTCACTCCAGGAATACGCACCTATGTCAAATGAGTCAAATTGAAGCAAAACACATTTTCGGAGTGTCAGAATGCATAGATAGAAGGCAAATAAGCGTTCCATGGCTTTATTTCGCTTAGTTGCTTACTCTTGAGTAGAACTGCATATTCACTCCAGGAATAAGCACCTTTGTCAAATGAGTCAAATTGAAGCAAAACACATTGTTGGAGTGTCAGAATGCATAGATAGAAGGCAAATAAGCGTTCCATGGCTTTATTTCGCTTAGTTGCTTACTCTTGAGTAGAACTGCATATTCACTCCAGGAATAAGCACATTTGTCAAATGAGTCAAATTGAAGCAAAACACATTGTTGGAGTGTCAGAAGGCATAGATAGAAGGCAAATAAGCGTTCCATGGCTTTATTTCGCTTAGTTGCTTACTCTTGAGTAGAACTGCATATTCACTCCAGGAATAAGCACATTTGTCAAATGAGTCAAATTGAAGCAAAACACATTGTTGGAGTGTCAGAATGCATAGATAGAGGGCAAATAAGCGTTCCATGGCTTTATTTCGCTTAGTTGCTTACTCTTGAGTAGAACTGCATATTCACTCCAGGAATAAGTACCTTTGTCAAATGAGTCAAATTGAAGCAGAACACATTGTTGGAGTGTCAGGATGCATAGATAGAAGGCAAATAAGCGTTCCATGGCTTTATTTCGCTTAGTTGCTTACTCTTGAGTAGAACTGCATATTCACTCCAGGAATACGCACCTATGTCAAATGAGTCAAATTGAAGCAAAACACATTTTTGGAGTGTCAGAATGCATAGATAGGAGGCAAATAAGCGTTCCATGGCTTTATTTCGCTTAGTTGCTTACTCTGGAGTAGAACTGCTTATTCACTCCAGGAATAAGCACATTTGTCAAATGAGTCAAATTGAAGCAAAACACATTGTTGGAGTGTCAGAATGCATAGATAGAAGGCAAATAAGCGTTCCATGGCTTTATTTCGCTTAGTTGCTTACTCTTGAGTAGAACTGCATATTCACTCCAGGAATACGCACCTATGTCAAATGAGTCAAATTGAAGCAAAACACATTGTTGGAGTGTCAGAATGCATAGATAGAAGGCAAATAAGCGTTCCATGGCTTTATTTCGCTTAGTTGCTTACTCTTGAGTAGAACTGCATATTCACTCCAGGAATAAGCACCTTTGTCAAATGAGTCAAATTGAAGCAAAACACATTGTTGGAGTGTCAGAATGCATAGATAGAAGGCAAATAAGCGTTCCATGGCTTTATTTCGCTTAGTTGCTTACTCTTGAGTAGAACTGCATATTCACTCCAGGAATAAGCACCTTTGTCAAATGAGTCAAATTGAAGCAGAACACATTGTTGGAGTGTCAGGATGCATAGATAGAAGGCAAATAAGCGTTCCATGGCTTTATTTCGCTTAGTTGCTTACTCTTGAGTAGAACTGCATATTCACTCCAGGAATACGCACCTATGTCAAATGAGTCAAATTGAAGCAAAACACATTTTTGGAGTGTCAGAATGCATAGATAGGAGGCAAATAAGCGTTCCATGGCTTTATTTCGCTTAGTTGCTTACTCTGGAGTAGAACTGCTTATTCACTCCAGGAATAAGCACATTTGTCAAATGAGTCAAATTGAAGCAAAACACATTGTTGGAGTGTCAGAATGCATAGATAGAAGGCAAATAAGCGTTCCATGGCTTTATTTCGCTTAGTTGCTTACTCTTGAGTAGAACTGCATATTCACTCCAGGAATACGCACCTATGTCAAATGAGTCAAATTGAAGCAAAACACATTTTCGGAGTGTCAGAATGCATAGATAGAAGGCAAATAAGCGTTCCATGGCTTTATTTCGCTTAGTTGCTTACTCTTGAGTAGAACTGCATATTCACTCCAGGAATAAGCACCTTTGTCAAATGAGTCAAATTGAAGCAAAACACATTGTTGGAGTGTCAGAATGCATAGATAGAAGGCAAATAAGCGTTCCATGGCTTTATTTCGCTTAGTTGCTTACTCTTGAGTAGAACTGCATATTCACTCCAGGAATAAGCACATTTGTCAAATGAGTCAAATTGAAGCAAAACACATTGTTGGAGTGTCAGAATGCATAGATAGAAGGCAAATAAGCGTTCCATGGCTTTATTTCGCTTAGTTGCTTACTCTTGAGTAGAACTGCATATTCACTCCAGGAATAAGCACATTTGTCAAATGAGTCAAATTGAAGCAAAACACATTGTTGGAGTGTCAGAATGCATAGATAGAGGGCAAATAAGCGTTCCATGGCTTTATTTCGCTTAGTTGCTTACTCTTGAGTAGAACTGCATATTCACTCCAGGAATAAGTACCTTTGTCAAATGAGTCAAATTGAAGCAGAACACATTGTTGGAGTGTCAGGATGCATAGATAGAAGGCAAATAAGCGTTCCATGGCTTTATTTCGCTTAGTTGCTTACTCTTGAGTAGAACTGCATATTCACTCCAGGAATACGCACCTATGTCAAATGAGTCAAATTGAAGCAAAACACATTTTTGGAGTGTCAGAATGCATAGATAGGAGGCAAATAAGCGTTCCATGGCTTTATTTCGCTTAGTTGCTTACTCTGGAGTAGAACTGCTTATTCACTCCAGGAATAAGCACATTTGTCAAATGAGTCAAATTGAAGCAAAACACATTGTTGGAGTGTCAGAATGCATAGATAGAAGGCAAATAAGCGTTCCATGGCTTTATTTCGCTTAGTTGCTTACTCTTGAGTAGAACTGCATATTCACTCCAGGAATACGCACCTATGTCAAATGAGTCAAATTGAAGCAAAACACATTGTTGGAGTGTCAGAATGCATAGATAGAAGGCAAATAAGCGTTCCATGGCTTTATTTCGCTTAGTTGCTTACTCTTGAGTAGAACTGCATATTCACTCCAGGAATAAGCACCTTTGTCAAATGAGTCAAATTGAAGCAAAACACATTGTTGGAGTGTCAGAATGCATAGATAGAAGGCAAATAAGCGTTCCATGGCTTTATTTCGCTTAGTTGCTTACTCTTGAGTAGAACTGCATATTCACTCCAGGAATAAGCACCTTTGTCAAATGAGTCAAATTGAAGCAGAACACATTGTTGGAGTGTCAGGATGCATAGATAGAAGGCAAATAAGCGTTCCATGGCTTTATTTCGCTTAGTTGCTTACTCTGGAGTAGAACTGCTTATTCACTCCAGGAATAAGCACATTTGTCAAATGAGTCAAATTGAAGCAAAACACATTGTTGGAGTGTCAGAATGCATAGATAGAAGGCAAATAAGCGTTCCATGGCTTTATTTCGCTTAGTTGCTTACTCTTGAGTAGAACTGCATATTCACTCCAGGAATACGCACCTATGTCAAATGAGTCAAATTGAAGCAAAACACATTTTCGGAGTGTCAGAATGCATAGATAGAAGGCAAATAAGCGTTCCATGGCTTTATTTCGCTTAGTTGCTTACTCTTGAGTAGAACTGCATATTCACTCCAGGAATAAGCACCTTTGTCAAATGAGTCAAATTGAAGCAAAACACATTGTTGGAGTGTCAGAATGCATAGATAGAAGGCAAATAAGCGTTCCATGGCTTTATTTCGCTTAGTTGCTTACTCTTGAGTAGAACTGCATATTCACTCCAGGAATAAGCACCTTTGTAAAATGAGTCAAATTGAAGCAAAACACATTGTTGGAGTGTCAGAATGCATAGATAGAAGGCAAATAAGCGTTACATGGCTTTATTTCGCTTAGTTGCTTACTCTTGAGTAGAACTGCATATTCACTCCAGGAATAAGCACCTTTGTAAAATGAGTCAAATTGAAGCAAAACACATTGTTGGAGTGTCAGAATGCATAGATAGAAGGCAAATAAGCGTTCCATGGCTTTATTTCGCTTAGTTGCTTACTCTTGAGTAGAACTGCATATTCACTCCAGGAATAAGCACATTTGTCAAATGAGTCAAATTGAAGCAAAACACATTGTTGGAGTGTCAGAATACATAGATAGAAGGCAAATAAGCGTTCCATGGCTTTATTTCGCTTAGTTGCTTACTCTTGAGTAGAACTGCATATTCACTCCAGGAATAAGCACATTTGTCAAATGAGTCAAATTGAAGCAAAACACATTGTTGGAGTGTCAGAATGCATAGATAGAAGGCAAATAAGCGTTCCATGGCTTTATTTCGCTTAGTTGCTTACTCTTGAGTAGAACTGCATATTCACTCCAGGAATAAGCACCTTTGTCAAATGAGTCAAATTGAAGCAAAACACATTGTTGGAGTGTCAGAATGCATAGAAAGAAGGCAAATAAGCGTTCCATGGCTTTATTTCGCTTAGTTGCTTACTCTTGAGTAGAACTGCATATTCACTCCAGGAATACGCACCTATGTCAAATGAGTCAAATTGAAGCAGAACACATTGTTGGAGTGTCAGGATGCATAGATAGAAGGCAAATAAGCGTTCCATGGCTTTATTTCGCTTAGTTGCTTACTCTTGAGTAGAACTGCATATTCACTCCAGGAATACGCACCTATGTCAAATGAGTTAAATTGAAGCAAAACACATTGTTGGAGTGTCAGAATGCATAGATAGAAGGCAAATAAGCGTTCCATGGCTTTATTTCGCTTAGTTGATTACTCTTGAGTAGAACTGCATGCTCACTCCAGGAATAAGCACCTTTGTCAAATGAGTCAAATTGAAGCAGAACACATTGTTGGAGTGTCATGATGCATAGATAGAAGGCAAATAAGCGTTCCATGGCTTTATTTCGCTTAGTTGCTTACTCTTGAGTAGAACTGCATATTCACTCCAGGAATACGCACCTATGTCAAATGAGTCAAATTGAAGCAAAACACATTTTTGGAGTGTCAGAATGCATAGATAGGAGGCAAATAAGCGTTCCATGGCTTTATTTCGCTTAGTTGCTTACTCTGGAGTAGAACTGCTTATTCACTCCAGGAATAAGCACATTTGTCAAATGAGTCAAATTGAAGCAAAACACATTGTTGGAGTGTCAGAATGCATAGATAGAAGGCAAATAAGCGTTCCATGGCTTTATTTCGCTTAGTTGCTTACTCTTGAGTAGAACTGCATATTCACTCCAGGAATAAGCACCTTTGTAAAATGAGTCAAATTGAAGCAAAACACATTGTTGGAGTGTCAGAATGCATAGATAGAAGGCATATAAGCGTTCCATGGCTTTATTTCGCTTAGTTGCTTACTCTTGAGTAGAACTGCATATTCACTCCAGGAATAAGCACCTTTGTAAAATGAGTCAAATTGAAGCAAAACACATTGTTGGAGTGTCAGAATGCATAGATAGAAGGCAAATAAGCGTTCCATGGCTTTATTTCGCTTAGTCGCTTACTCTTGAGTAGAACTGCATATTCACTCCAGGAATAAGCACATTTGTCAAATGAGTCAAATTGAAGCAAAACACATTGTTGGAGTGTCAGAATACATAGATAGAAGGCAAATAAGCGTTCCATGGCTTTATTTCGCTTAGTTGCTTACTCTTGAGTAGAACTGCATATTCACTCCAGGAATAAGCACATTTGTCAAATGAGTCAAATTGAAGCAAAACACATTGTTGGAGTGTCAGAATGCATAGATAGAAGGCAAATAAGCGTTCCATGGCTTTATTTCGCTTAGTTGCTTACTCTTGAGTAGAACTGCATATTCACTCCAGGAATAAGCACCTTTGTCAAATGAGTCAAATTGAAGCAAAACACATTGTTGGAGTGTCAGAATGCATAGAAAGAAGGCAAATAAGCGTTCCATGGCTTTATTTCGCTTAGTTGCTTACTCTTGAGTAGAACTGCATATTCACTCCAGGAATACGCACCTATGTCAAATGAGTCAAATTGAAGCAGAACACATTGTTGGAGTGTCAGGATGCATAGATAGAAGGCAAATAAGCGTTCCATGGCTTTATTTCGCTTAGTTGCTTACTCTTGAGTAGAACTGCATATTCACTCCAGGAATACGCACCTATGTCAAATGAGTTAAATTGAAGCAAAACACATTGTTGGAGTGTCAGAATGCATAGATAGAAGGCAAATAAGCGTTCCATGGCTTTATTTCGCTTAGTTGATTACTCTTGAGTAGAACTGCATGCTCACTCCAGGAATAAGCACCTTTGTCAAATGAGTCAAATTGAAGCAGAACACATTGTTGGAGTGTCATGATGCATAGATAGAAGGCAAATAAGCGTTCCATGGCTTTATTTCGCTTAGTTGCTTACTCTTGAGTAGAACTGCATATTCACTCCAGGAATACGCACCTATGTCAAATGAGTCAAATTGAAGCAAAACACATTTTTGGAGTGTCAGAATGCATAGATAGGAGGCAAATAAGCGTTCCATGGCTTTATTTCGCTTAGTTGCTTACTCTGGAGTAGAACTGCTTATTCACTCCAGGAATAAGCACATTTGTCAAATGAGTCAAATTGAAGCAAAACACATTGTTGGAGTGTCAGAATGCATAGATAGAAGGCAAATAAGCGTTCCATGGCTTTATTTCGCTTAGTTGCTTACTCTTGAGTAGAACTGCATATTCACTCCAGGAATAAGCACCTTTGTAAAATGAGTCAAATTGAAGCAAAACACATTGTTGGAGTGTCAGAATGCATAGATAGAAGGCATATAAGCGTTCCATGGCTTTATTTCGCTTAGTTGCTTACTCTTGAGTAGAACTGCATATTCACTCCAGGAATAAGCACCTTTGTAAAATGAGTCAAATTGAAGCAAAACACATTGTTGGAGTGTCAGAATGCATAGATAGAAGGCAAATAAGCGTTCCATGGCTTTATTTCGCTTAGTCGCTTACTCTTGAGTAGAACTGCATATTCACTCCAGGAATAAGCACATTTGTCAAATGAGTCAAATTGAAGCAAAACACATTGTTGGAGTGTCAGAATGCATAGATAGAAGGCAAATAAGCATTCCATGGCTTTATTTCGCTTAGTTGCTTACTCTTGAGTAGAACTGCATATTCACTCCAGGAATACGCACCTATGTCAAATGAGTCAAATTGAAGCAAAACACATTTTTGGAGTGTCAGAATGCATAGATAGGAGGCAAATAAGCGTTCCATGGCTTTATTTCGCTTAGTTGCTTACTCTGGAGTAGAACTGCTTATTCACTCCAGGAATAAGCACATTTGTCAAATGAGTCAAATTGAAGCAAAACACATTGTTGGAGTGTCAGAATGCATAGATAGAAGGCAAATAAGCGTTCCATGGCTTTATTTCGCTTAGTTGCTTACTCTTGAGTAGAACTGCATATTCACTCCAGGAATAAGCACCTTTGTCAAATGAGTCAAATTGAAGCAAAACACATTGTTGGAGTGTCAGAATGCATAGATAGAAGGCAAATAAGCGTTCCATGGCTTTATTTCGCTTAGTTGCTTACTCTTGAGTAGAACTGCATATTCACTCCAGGAATAAGCACCTTTGTCAAATGAGTCAAATTGAAGCAGAACACATTGTTGGAGTGTCAGGATGCATAGATAGAAGGCAAATAAGCATTCCATGGCTTTATTTCGCTTAGTTGCTTACTCTTGAGTAGAACTGCATATTCACTCCAGGAATACGCACCTATGTCAAATGAGTCAAATTGAAGCAAAACACATTGTTGGAGTGTCAGAATGCATAGATAGGAGGCAAATAAGCGTTCCATGGCTTTATTTCGCTTAGTTGCTTACTCTGGAGTAGAACTGCTTATTCACTCCAGGAATAAGCACATTTGTCAAATGAGTCAAATTGAAGCAAAACACATTTTCGGAGTGTCAGAATGCATAGATAGAAGGCAAATAAGCGTTCCATGGCTTTATTTCGCTTAGTTGCTTACCCTTGAGTAGAACTGCATATTCACTCCAGGAATAAGCACCTTTGTAAAATGTCAAATTGAAGCAAAACACATTGTTGGAGTGTCAGAATGCATAGATAGAAGGCATATAAGCGTTCCATGGCTTTATTTCGCTTAGTTGCTTACTCTTGAGTAGAACTGCATATTCACTCCAGGAATAAGCACCTTTGTAAAATGAGTCAAATTGAAGCAAAACACATTGTTGGAGTGTCAGAATGCATAGATAGAAGGCAAATAAGCGTTCCATGGCTTTATTTCGCTTAGTTGCTTACTCTTGAGTAGAACTGCATATTCACTCCAGGAATAAGCACATTTGTCAAATGAGTCAAATTGAAGCAAAACACATTGTTGGAGTGTCAGAATGCATAGATAGAAGGCAAATAAGCGTTCCATGGCTTTATTTCGCTTAGTTGCTTACTCTTGAGTAGAACTGCATATTCACTCCAGGAATAAGCACCTTTGTCAAATGAGTCAAATTGAAGCAGAACACATTGTTGGAGTGTCAGGATGCATAGATAGAAGGCAAATAAGCGTTCCATGGCTTTATTTCGCTTAGTTGCTTACTCTTGAGTAGAACTGCATATTCACTCCAGGAATACGCACCTATGTCAAATGAGTTAAATTGAAGCAAAACACATTGTTGGAGTGTCAGAATGCATAGATAGAAGGCAAATAAGCGTTCCATGGCTTTATTTCGCTTAGTTGCTTACTCTTGAGTAGAACTGCATGCTCACTCGAGGAAAAAAGCACCTTTGTAAAATGAGTCAAATTGAAGCAAAACACATTGTTGGAGTGTCAGAATGCATAGAAAGAAGGCAAATAAGCGTTCCATGGCTTTATTTCGCTTAGTTGCTTACTCTTGAGTAGAACTGCATATTCACTCCAGGAATAAGCACCTTTGTCAAATGAGTCAACTTGAAGCAAAACACATTGTTGGAGTGTCAAAATGCATAGATAGAAGGCAAATAAGCGTTCCATGGCTTTATTTCGCTTAGTTGCTTACTCTTGAGTAGAACTGCATATTCACTCCAGGAATACGCACCTTTGTAAAATGAGTCAAATTGAAGCAGAACACATTGTTGGAGTGTCAGAATGCAAAGATAGAAGGCAAATAAGCGTTCCATGGCTTTATTTCGCTTAGTTGCTTACTCTTGAGTAGAACTGCATATTCACTCCAGGAATACGCACCTTTGTCAAATGAGTCAAATTGAAGCAGAACACATTGTTGGAGTGTCAGGATGCATAGATAGAAGGCAAATAAGCGTTCCATGGCTTTATTTCGCTTAGTTGCTTACTCTTGAGTAGAACTGCATATTCACTCCAGGAATACGCACCTATGTCAAATGAGTTAAATTGAAGCAAAACACATTGTTGGAGTGTCAGAATGCATAGATAGAAGGCAAATAAGCGTTCCATGGCTTTATTTCGCTTAGTTGATTACTCTTGAGTAGAACTGCATGCTCACTCCAGGAATAAGCACCTTTGTCAAATGAGTCAAATTGAAGCAGAACACATTGTTGGAGTGTCAGGATGCATAGATAGAAGGCAAATAAGCGTTCCATGGCTTTATTTCGCTTAGTTGCTTACTCTTGAGTAGAACTGCATATTCACTCCAGGAATACGCACCTATGTCAAATGAGTCAAATTGAAGCAAAACACATTGTTGGAGTGTCAGAATGCATAGAAAGAAGGCAAATAAGCGTTCCATGGCTTTATTTCGCTTAGTTGCTTACTCTGGAGTAGAACTGCTTATTCACTCCAGGAATAAGCACATTTGTCAAATGAGTCAAATTGAAGCAAAACACATTGTTGGAGTGTCAGAATGCATAGATAGAAGGCAAATAAGCGTTCCATGGCTTTATTTCGCTTAGTTGCTTACTCTTGAGTAGAACTGCATATTCACTCCAGGAATACGCACCTATGTCAAATGAGTCAAATTGAAGCAAAACACATTTTTGGAGTGTCAGAATGCATAGATAGAAGGCAAATAAGCGTTCCATGGCTTTATTTCGCTTAGTTGCTTACTCTTGAGTAGAACTGCATATTCACTCCAGGAATAAGCACCTTTGTCAAATGAGTCAAATTGAAGCAAAACACATTGTTGGAGTGTCAGAATGCATAGATAGAAGGCAAATAAGCGTTCCATGGCTTTATTTCGCTTAGTTGCTTACTCTTGAGTAGAACTGCATATTCACTCCAGGAATAAGCACCTTTGTAAAATGAGTCAAATTGAAGCAAAACACATTGTTGGAGTGTCAGAATGCATAGATAGAAGGCATATAAGCGTTCCATGGCTTTATTTCGCTTAGTTGCTTACTCTTGAGTAGAACTGCATATTCACTCCAGGAATAAGCACCTTTGTAAAATGAGTCAAATTGAAGCAAAACACATTGTTGGAGTGTCAGAATGCATAGATAGAAGGCAAATAAGCGTTCCATGGCTTTATTTCGCTTAGTTGCTTACTCTTGAGTAGAACTGCATATTCACTCCAGGAATAAGCACATTTGTCAAATGAGTCAAATTGAAGCAAAACACATTGTTGGAGTGTCAGAATGCATAGATAGAAGGCAAATAAGCGTTCCATGGCTTTATTTCGCTTAGTTGCTTACTCTTGAGTAGAACTGCATATTCACTCCAGGAATAAGCACCTTTGTCAAATGAGTCAAATTGAAGCAAAACACATTGTTGGAGTGTCAGAATGCATAGAAAGAAGGCAAATAAGCGTTCCATGGCTTTATTTCGCTTAGTTGCTTACTCTTGAGTAGAACTGCATATTCACTCCAGGAATAAGCACCTTTGTCAAATGAGTCAAATTGAAGCAGAACACATTGTTGGAGTGTCAGGATGCATAGATAGAAGGCAAATAAGCGTTCCATGGCTTTATTTCGCTTAGTTGCTTACTCTTGAGTAGAACTGCATATTCACTCCAGGAATACGCACCTATGTCAAATGAGTTAAATTGAAGCAA
Organism: Zootoca vivipara; assembly: GCF_963506605.1. NCBI lineage: Eukaryota > Metazoa > Chordata > Lepidosauria > Squamata > Lacertidae > Zootoca > Zootoca vivipara. The sequence goes on from NC_083292.1 coordinate 2,329,728, forward strand.
AACACATTGTTGGAGTGTCAGAATGCATAGATAGAAGGCAAATAAGCGTTCCATGGCTTTATTTCGCTTAGTTGCTTACTCTTGAGTAGAACTGCATGCTCACTCGAGGAAAAAAGCACCTTTGTAAAATGAGTCAAATTGAAGCAAAACACATTGTTGGAGTGTCAGAATGCATAGAAAGAAGGCAAATAAGCGTTCCATGGCTTTATTTCGCTTAGTTGCTTACTCTTGAGTAGAACTGCATATTCACTCCAGGAATAAGCACCTTTGTCAAATGAGTCAAATTGAAGCAAAACACATTGTTGGAGTGTCAAAATGCATAGATAGAAGGCAAATAAGCGTTCCATGGCTTTATTTCGCTTAGTTGCTTACTCTGGAGTAGAACTGCTTATTCACTCCAGGAATAAGCACATTTGTCAAATGAGTCAAATTGAAGCAAAACACATTGTTGGAGTGTCAGAATGCATAGATAGAAGGCAAATAAGCGTTCCATGGCTTTATTTCGCTTAGTTGCTTACTCTTGAGTAGAACTGCATATTCACTCCAGGAATACGCACCTATGTCAAATGAGTCAAATTGAAGCAAAACACATTTTTGGAGTGTCAGAATGCATAGATAGAAGGCAAATAAGCGTTCCATGGCTTTATTTCGCTTAGTTGCTTACTCTTGAGTAGAACTGCATATTCACTCCAGGAATAAGCACCTTTGTCAAATGAGTCAAATTGAAGCAGAACACATTGTTGGAGTGTCAGAATGCATAGATAGGAGGCAAATAAGCGTTCCATGGCTTTATTTCGCTTAGTTGCTTACTCTGGAGTAGAACTGCTTATTCACTCCAGGAATAAGCACATTTGTCAAATGAGTCAAATTGAAGCAAAACACATTGTTGGAGTGTCAGAATGCATAGATAGAAGGCAAATAAGCGTTCCATGGCTTTATTTCGCTTAGTTGCTTACTCTTGAGTAGAACTGCATATTCACTCCAGGAATAAGCACCTTTGTCAAATGAGTCAAATTGAAGCAAAACACATTGTTGGAGTGTCAGAATGCATAGATAGAAGGCAAATAAGCGTTCCATGGCTTTATTTCGCTTAGTTGCTTACTCTTGAGTAGAACTGCATATTCACTCCAGGAATAAGCACCTTTGTAAAATGAGTCAAATTGAAGCAAAACACATTGTTTTAGTGTCAGAATGCATAGATAGAAGGCAAATAAGCGTTACATGGCTTTATTTCGCTTAGTTGCTTACTCTTGAGTAGAACTGCATATTCACTCCAGGAATAAGCACCTTTGTAAAATGAGTCAAATTGAAGCAAAACACATTGTTGGAGTGTCAGAATGCATAGATAGAAGGCAAATAAGCGTTCCATGGCTTTATTTCGCTTAGTTGCTTACTCTTGAGTAGAACTGCATATTCACTCCAGGAATAAGCACCTTTGTCAAATGAGTCAAATTGAAGCAAAACACATTGTTGGAGTGTCAGAATGCATAGAAAGAAGGCAAATAAGCGTTCCATGGCTTTATTTCGCTTAGTTGCTTACTCTTGAGTAGAACTGCATATTCACTCCAGGAATAAGCACCTTTGTCAAATGAGTCAAATTGAAGCAGAACACATTGTTGGAGTGTCAGGATGCATAGATAGAAGGCAAATAAGCGTTCCATGGCTTTATTTCGCTTAGTTGCTTACTCTTGAGTAGAACTGCATATTCACTCCAGGAATACGCACCTATGTCAAATGAGTCAAATTGAAGCAAAACACATTTTTGGAGTGTCAGAATGCATAGATAGGAGGCAAATAAGCGTTCCATGGCTTTATTTCGCTTAGTTGCTTACTCTGGAGTAGAACTGCTTATTCACTCCAGGAATAAGCACATTTGTCAAATGAGTCAAATTGAAGCAAAACACATTGTTGGAGTGTCAGAATGCATAGATAGAAGGCAAATAAGCGTTCCATGGCTTTATTTCGCTTAGTTGCTTACTCTTGAGTAGAACTGCATATTCACTCCAGGAATACGCACCTATGTTAAATGAGTTAAATTGAAGCAAAACACATTGTTGGAGTGTCAGAATGCATAGATAGAAGGCAAATAAGCGTTCCATGGCTTTATTTCGCTTAGTTGCTTACTCTTGAGTAGAACTGCATGCTCACTCGAGGAAAAAAGCACCTTTGTAAAATGAGTCAAATTGAAGCAAAACACATTGTTGGAGTGTCAGAATGCATAGAAAGAAGGCAAATAAGCGTTCCATGGCTTTATTTCGCTTAGTTGCTTACTCTTGAGTAGAACTGCATATTCACTCCAGGAATAAGCACCTTTGTCAAATGAGTCAAATTGAAGCAAAACACATTGTTGGAGTGTCAAAATGCATAGATAGAAGGCAAATAAGCGTTCCATGGCTTTATTTCGCTTAGTTGCTTACTCTTGAGTAGAACTGCATATTCACTCCAGGAATACGCACCTTTGTAAAATGTGTCAAATTGAAGCAGAACACATTGTTGGAGTGTCAGAATGCAAAGATAGAAGGCAAATAAGCGTTCCATGGCTTTATTTCGCTTAGTTGCTTACTCTTGAGTAGAACTGCATATTCACTCCAGGAATACGCACATTTGTCAAATGAGTCAAATTGAAGCAAAACACATTGTTGGAGTGTCAGAATGCATAGATAGAAGGCAAATAAGCGTTCCATGGCTTTATTTCGCTTAGTTGCTTACTCTTGAGTAGAACTGCATATTCACTCCAGGAATAAGCACCTTTGTAAAATGAGTCAAATTGAAGCAAAACACATTGTTGGAGTGTCAGAATGCATAGATAGAAGGCAAATAAGCGTTCCATTGCTTTATTTCGCTTAGTTGCTTACTCTTGAGTAGAACTGCATATTCACTCCAGGAATAAGCACATTTGTCAAATGAGTCAAATTGAAGCAAAACACATTGTTGGAGTGTCAGAATGCATAGATAGAAGGCAAATAAGCGTTCCATGGCTTTATTTCGCTTAGTTGCTTACTCTTGAGTAGAACTGCATATTCACTCCAGGAATAAGCACCTTTGTCAAATGAGTCAAATTGAAGCAAAACACATTGTTGGAGTGTCAGAATGCATAGATAGAAGGCAAATAAGCGTTCCATGGCTTTATTTCGCTTAGTTGCTTACTCTTGAGTAGAACTGCATATTCACTCCAGGAATAAGCACCTTTGTCAAATGAGTCAAATTGAAGCAAAACACATTGTTGGAGTGTCAGAATGCATAGATAGAAGGCAAATAAGCGTTCCATGGCTTTATTTCGCTTAGTTGCTTACTCTTGAGTAGAACTGCATATTCACTCCAGGAATAAGCACCTTTGTAAAATGAGTCAAATTGAAGCAAAACACATTGTTGGAGTGTCAGAATGCATAGATAGAAGGCATATAAGCGTTCCATGGCTTTATTTCGCTTAGTTGCTTACTCTTGAGTAGAACTGCATATTCACTCCAGGAATAAGCACCTTTGTCAAATGAGTCAAATTGAAGCAAAACACATTGTTGGAGTGTCAGAATGCATAGATAGAAGGCAAATAAGCGTTCCATGGCTTTATTTCGCTTAGTTGCTTACTCTTGAGTAGAACTGCATATTCACTCCAGGAATAAGCACATTTGTCAAATGAGTCAAATTGAAGCAAAACACATTGTTGGAGTGTCAGAATGCATAGGTAGAAGGCAAATAAGCGTTCCATGGCTTTATTTCGCTTAGTTGCTTACTCTTGAGTAGAACTGCATATTCACTCCAGGAATAAGCACCTTTGTCAAATGAGTCAAATTGAAGCAAAACACATTGTTGGAGTGTCAGAATGCATAGAAAGAAGGCAAATAAGCGTTCCATGGCTTTATTTCGCTTAGTTGCTTACTCTTGAGTAGAACTGCATATTCACTCCAGGAATAAGCACCTTTGTCAAATGAGTCAAATTGAAGCAGAACACATTGTTGGAGTGTCAGGATGCATAGATAGAAGGCAAATAAGCGTTCCATGGCTTTATTTCGCTTAGTTGCTTACTCTTGAGTAGAACTGCATATTCACTCCAGGAATACGCACCTATGTCAAATGAGTTAAATTGAAGCAAAACACATTGTTGGAGTGTCAGAATGCATAGATAGAAGGCAAATAAGCGTTCCATGGCTTTATTTCGCTTAGTTGCTTACTCTTGAGTAGAACTGCATGCTCACTCGAGGAAAAAAGCACCTTTGTAAAATGAGTCAAATTGAAGCAAAACACATTGTTGGAGTGTCAGAATGCATAGAAAGAAGGCAAATAAGCGTTCCATGGCTTTATTTCGCTTAGTTGCTTACTCTTGAGTAGAACTGCATATTCACTCCAGGAATAAGCACCTTTGTCAAATGAGTCAAATTGAAGCAAAACACATTGTTGGAGTGTCAAAATGCATAGATAGAAGGCAAATAAGCGTTCCATGGCTTTATTTCGCTTAGTTGCTTACTCTGGAGTAGAACTGCTTATTCACTCCAGGAATAAGCACATTTGTCAAATGAGTCAAATTGAAGCAAAACACATTGTTGGAGTGTCAGAATGCATAGATAGAAGGCAAATAAGCGTTCCATGGCTTTATTTCGCTTAGTTGCTTACTCTTGAGTAGAACTGCATATTCACTCCAGGAATACGCACCTATGTCAAATGAGTCAAATTGAAGCAAAACACATTTTTGGAGTGTCAGAATGCATAGATAGAAGGCAAATAAGCGTTCCATGGCTTTATTTCGCTTAGTTGCTTACTCTTGAGTAGAACTGCATATTCACTCCAGGAATAAGCACCTTTGTCAAATGAGTCAAATTGAAGCAGAACACATTGTTGGAGTGTCAGAATGCATAGATAGGAGGCAAATAAGCGTTCCATGGCTTTATTTCGCTTAGTTGCTTACTCTGGAGTAGAACTGCTTATTCACTCCAGGAATAAGCACATTTGTCAAATGAGTCAAATTGAAGCAAAACACATTGTTGGAGTGTCAGAATGCATAGATAGAAGGCAAATAAGCGTTCCATGGCTTTATTTCGCTTAGTTGCTTACTCTTGAGTAGAACTGCATATTCACTCCAGGAATAAGCACCTTTGTCAAATGAGTCAAATTGAAGCAAAACACATTGTTGGAGTGTCAGAATGCATAGATAGAAGGCAAATAAGCGTTCCATGGCTTTATTTCGCTTAGTTGCTTACTCTTGAGTAGAACTGCATATTCACTCCAGGAATAAGCACCTTTGTAAAATGAGTCAAATTGAAGCAAAACACATTGTTTTAGTGTCAGAATGCATAGATAGAAGGCAAATAAGCGTTACATGGCTTTATTTCGCTTAGTTGCTTACTCTTGAGTAGAACTGCATATTCACTCCAGGAATAAGCACCTTTGTAAAATGAGTCAAATAGAAGCAAAACACATTGTTGGAGTGTCAGAATGCATAGATAGAAGGCAAATAAGCGTTCCATGGCTTTATTTCGCTTAGTTGCTTACTCTTGAGTAGAACTGCATATTCACTCCAGGAATAAGCACCTTTGTCAAATGAGTCAAATTGAAGCAAAACACATTGTTGGAGTGTCAGAATGCATAGAAAGAAGGCAAATAAGCGTTCCATGGCTTTATTTCGCTTAGTTGCTTACTCTTGAGTAGAACTGCATATTCACTCCAGGAATAAGCACCTTTGTCAAATGAGTCAAATTGAAGCAGAACACATTGTTGGAGTGTCAGGATGCATAGATAGAAGGCAAATAAGCGTTCCATGGCTTTATTTCGCTTAGTTGCTTACTCTTGAGTAGAACTGCATATTCACTCCAGGAATACGCACCTATGTCAAATGAGTCAAATTGAAGCAAAACACATTTTTGGAGTGTCAGAATGCATAGATAGGAGGCAAATAAGCGTTCCATGGCTTTATTTCGCTTAGTTGCTTACTCTGGAGTAGAACTGCTTATTCACTCCAGGAATAAGCACATTTGTCAAATGAGTCAAATTGAAGCAAAACACATTGTTGGAGTGTCAGAATGCATAGATAGAAGGCAAATAAGCGTTCCATGGCTTTATTTCGCTTAGTTGCTTACTCTTGAGTAGAACTGCATATTCACTCCAGGAATACGCACCTATGTCAAATGAGTTAAATTGAAGCAAAACACATTGTTGGAGTGTCAGAATGCATAGATAGAAGGCAAATAAGCGTTCCATGGCTTTATTTCGCTTAGTTGCTTACTCTTGAGTAGAACTGCATGCTCACTCGAGGAAAAAAGCACCTTTGTAAAATGAGTCAAATTGAAGCAAAACACATTGTTGGAGTGTCAGAATGCATAGAAAGAAGGCAAATAAGCGTTCCATGGCTTTATTTCGCTTAGTTGCTTACTCTTGAGTAGAACTGCATATTCACTCCAGGAATAAGCACCTTTGTCAAATGAGTCAAATTGAAGCAAAACACATTGTTGGAGTGTCAAAATGCATAGATAGAAGGCAAATAAGCGTTCCATGGCTTTATTTCGCTTAGTTGCTTACTCTTGAGTAGAACTGCATATTCACTCCAGGAATACGCACCTTTGTAAAATGAGTCAAATTGAAGCAGAACACATTGTTGGAGTGTCAGAATGCAAAGATAGAAGGCAAATAAGCGTTCCATGGCTTTATTTCGCTTAGTTGCTTACTCTTGAGTAGAACTGCATATTCACTCCAGGAATACGCACATTTGTCAAATGAGTCAAATTGAAGCAAAACACATTGTTGGAGTGTCAGAATGCATAGATAGAAGGCAAATAAGCGTTCCATGGCTTTATTTCGCTTAGTTGCTTACTCTTGAGTAGAACTGCATATTCACTCCAGGAATAAGCACCTTTGTAAAATGAGTCAAATTGAAGCAAAACACATTGTTGGAGTGTCAGAATGCATAGATAGAAGGCAAATAAGCGTTCCATTGCTTTATTTCGCTTAGTTGCTTACTCTTGAGTAGAACTGCATATTCACTCCAGGAATAAGCACATTTGTCAAATGAGTCAAATTGAAGCAAAACACATTGTTGGAGTGTCAGAATGCATAGATAGAAGGCAAATAAGCGTTCCATGGCTTTATTTCGCTTAGTTGCTTACTCTTGAGTAGAACTGCATATTCACTCCAGGAATAAGCACCTTTGTCAAATGAGTCAAATTGAAGCAAAACACATTGTTGGAGTGTCAGAATGCATAGATAGAAGGCAAATAAGCGTTCCATGGCTTTATTTCGCTTAGTTGCTTACTCTTGAGTAGAACTGCATATTCCCTCCAGGAATAAGCACCTTTGTCAAATGAGTCAAATTGAAGCAGAACACATTGTTGGAGTGTCAGGATGCATAGATAGAAGGCAAATAAGCGTTCCATGGCTTTATTTCGCTTAGTTGCTTACTCTTGAGTAGAACTGCATATTCACTCCAGGAATACGCACCTATGTCAAATGAGTCAAATTGAAGCAAAACACATTTTTGGAGTGTCAGAATGCATAGATAGGAGGCAAATAAGCGTTCCATAGTTTTATTTCGCTTAGTTGCTTACTCTGGAGTAGAACTGCTTATTCACTCCAGGAATAAGCACATTTGTCAAATGAGTCAAATTGAAGCAAAACACATTGTTGGAGTGTCAGAATGCATAGATAGAAGGCAAATAAGCGTTCCATGGCTTTATTTCGCTTAGTTGCTTACTCTTGAGTAGAACTGCATATTCACTCCAGGAATACGCACCTATGTCAAATGAGTCAAATTGAAGCAAAACACATTTTTGGAGTGTCAGAATGCATAGATAGAAGGCAAATAAGCGTTCCATTGCTTTATTTCGCTTAGTTGCTTACTCTTGAGTAGAACTGCATATTCACTCCAGGAATAAGCACATTTGTCAAATGAGTCAAATTGAAGCAAAACACATTGTTGGAGTGTCAGAATGCATAGATAGAAGGCAAATAAGCGTTCCATGGCTTTATTTCGCTTAGTTGCTTACTCTTGAGTAGAACTGCATATTCACTCCAGGAATAAGCACCTTTGTCAAATGAGTCAAATTGAAGCAAAACACATTGTTGGAGTGTCAGAATGCATAGATAGAAGGCAAATAAGCGTTCCATGGCTTTATTTCGCTTAGTTGCTTACTCTTGAGTAGAACTGCATATTCCCTCCAGGAATAAGCACCTTTGTCAAATGAGTCAAATTGAAGCAGAACACATTGTTGGAGTGTCAGGATGCATAGATAGAAGGCAAATAAGCGTTCCATGGCTTTATTTCGCTTAGTTGCTTACTCTTGAGTAGAACTGCATATTCACTCCAGGAATACGCACCTATGTCAAATGAGTCAAATTGAAGCAAAACACATTTTTGGAGTGTCAGAATGCATAGATAGGAGGCAAATAAGCGTTCCATAGCTTTATTTCGCTTAGTTGCTTACTCTGGAGTAGAACTGCTTATTCACTCCAGGAATAAGCACATTTGTCAAATGAGTCAAATTGAAGCAAAACACATTGTTGGAGTGTCAGAATGCATAGATAGAAGGCAAATAAGCGTTCCATGGCTTTATTTCGCTTAGTTGCTTACTCTTGAGTAGAACTGCATATTCACTCCAGGAATACGCACCTATGTCAAATGAGTCAAATTGAAGCAAAACACATTTTTGGAGTGTCAGAATGCATAGATAGAAGGCAAATAAGCGTTCCATGGCTTTATTTCGCTTAGTTGCTTACTCTTGAGTAGAACTGCATATTCACTCCAGGAATAAGCACATTTGTCAAATGAGTCAAATTGAAGCAAAACACATTGTTGGAGTGTCAGAATGCATAGATAGAAGGCAAATAAGCGTTCCATGGCTTTATTTCGCTTAGTTGCTTACTCTTGAGTAGTACTGCATATTCACTCCAGGAATAAGCACCTTTGTAAAATGAGTCAAATTGAAGCAAAACACATTGTTGGAGTGTCAGAATGCATAGATAGAAGGCAAATAAGCGTTCCATGGCTTTATTTCGCTTAGTTGCTTACTCTTGAGTAGAACTGCATATTCACTCCAGGAATAAGCACCTTTGTCAAATGAGTCAAATTGAAGCTGAACACATTGTTGGAGTGTCAGGATGCATAGATAGAAGGCAAATAAGCGTTCCATGGCTTTATTTCGCTTAGTTGCTTACTCTTGAGTAGAACTGCATATTCACTCCAGGAATAAGCACCTTTGTAAAATGAGTCAAATTGAAGCAAAACACATTGTTGGAGTGTCAGAATGCATAGATAGAAGGCATATAAGCGTTCCATGGCTTTATTTCGCTTAGTTGCTTACTCTTGAGTAGAACTGCATATTCACTCCAGGAATAAGCACCTTTGTCAAATGAGTCAAATTGAAGCTGAACACATTGTTGGAGTGTCAGGATGCATAGATAGAAGGCAAATAAGCGTTCCATGGCTTTATTTCGCTTAGTTGCTTACTCTTGAGTAGAACTGCATATTCACTCCAGGAATAAGCACCTTTGTAAAATGAGTCAAATTGAAGCAAAACACATTGTTGGAGTGTCAGAATGCATAGATAGAAGGCACATAAGCGTTCCATGGCTTTATTTCGCTTAGTTGCTTACTCTTGAGTAGAACTGCATATTCACTCCAGGAATAAGCACATTTGTAAAATGAGTCAAATTGAAGCAAAATACATTGTTGGAGTGTCAGAATGCATAGAAAGAAGGCAAATAAGCGTTCCATGGCTTTATTTCGCTTAGTTGCTTACTCTTGAGTAGAACTGCATGCTCACTCGAGGAAAAAAGCACCTTTGTAAAATGAGTCAAATTGAAGCAAAACACATTGTTGGAGTGTCAGAATGCATAGAAAGAAGGCAAATAAGCGTTCCATGGCTTTATTTCGCTTAGTTGCTTACTCTTGAGTAGAACTGCATATTCACTCCAGGAATAAGCACCTTTGTCAAATGAGTCAAATTGAAGCAAAACACATTGTTGGAGTGTCAAAATGCATAGATAGAAGGCAAATAAGCGTTCCATGGCTTTATTTCGCTTAGTTGCTTACTCTTGAGTAGAACTGCATATTCACTCCAGGAATACGCACCTTTGTAAAATGAGTCAAATTGAAGCAGAACACATTGTTGGAGTGTCAGAATGCAAAGATAGAAGGCAAATAAGCGTTCCATGGCTTTATTTCGCTTAGTTGCTTACTCTTGAGTAGAACTGCATATTCACTCCAGGAATACGCACCTATGTCAAATGAGTCAAATTGAAGCAAAACACATTTTTGGAGTGTCAGAATGCATAGATAGAAGGCAAATAAGCGTTCCATGGCTTTATTTCGCTTAGTTGCTTACTCTTGAGTAGAACTGCATATTCACTCCAGGAATAAGCACCTTTGTAAAATGAGTCAAATTGAAGCAAAACACATTGTTGGAGTGTCAGAATGCATAGATAGAAGGCAAATAAGCGTTCCATGGCTTTATTTCGCTTAGTTGCTTACTCTTGAGTAGAACTGCATATTCACTCCAGGAATAAGCACATTTGTCAAATGAGTCAAATTGAAGCAAAACACATTGTTGGAGTGTCAGAATGCATAGATAGAAGGCAAATAAGCCTTCCATGGCTTTATTTCGCTTAGTTGCTTACTCTTGAGTAGAACTGCATATTCACTCCAGGAATAAGCACATTTGTCAAATGAGTCAAATTGAAGCAAAACACATTGTTGGAGTGTCAGAATGCATAGATAGAAGGCAAATAAGCGTTCCATGGCTTTATTTCGCTTAGTTGCTTACTCTTGAGTAGAACTGCATATTCACTCCAGGAATAAGCACCTTTGTCAAATGAGTCAAATTGAAGCAGAACACATTGTTGGAGTGTCAGGATGCATAGATAGAAGGCAAATAAGCGTTCCATGGCTTTATTTCGCTTAGTTGCTTACTCTTGAGTAGAACTGCATATTCACTCCAGGAATACGTACCTATGTCAAATGAGTCAAAGTGAAGCAAAACACATTTTTGGAGTGTCAGAATGCATGGATAGGAGGCAAATAAGCGTTCCATGGCTTTATTTCGCTTAGTTGCTTACTCTTGAGTAGAACTGCATATTCACTCCAGGAATAAGCACCTTTGTAAAATGAGTCAAATTGAAGCAAAACACATTGTTGGAGTGTCAGAATGCATAGATAGAAGGCATATAAGCGTTCCATGGCTTTATTTCGCTTAGTTGCTTACTCTTGAGTAGAACTGCATATTCACTCCAGGAATAAGCACATTTGTCAAATGAGTCAAATTGAAGCAAAACACATTGTTGGAGTGTCAGAATGCATAGATAGAAGGCAAATAAGCGTTCCATGGCTTTATTTCGCTTAGTTGCTTACTCTTGAGTAGAACTGCATATTCACTCCAGGAATAAGCACCTTTGTAAAATGAGTCAAATTGAAGCAAAACACATTGTTGGAGTGTCAGAATGCATGGATAGGAGGCAAATAAGCGTTCCATGGCTTTATTTCGCTTAGTTGCTTACTCTTGAGTAGAACTGCATATTCACTCCAGGAATAAGCACCTTTGTAAAATGAGTCAAATTGAAGCAAAACACATTGTTGGAGTGTCAGAATGCATAGATAGAAGGCATATAAGCGTTCCATGGCTTTATTTCGCTTAGTTGCTTACTCTTGAGTAGAACTGCATATTCACTCCAGGAATACGCACCTTTGTAAAATGAGTCAAATTGAAGCAGAACACATTGTTGGAGTGTCAGAATGCAAAGATAGAAGGCAAATAAGCGTTCCATGGCTTTATTTCGCTTAGTTGCTTACTCTTGAGTAGAACTGCATATTCACTCCAGGAATACGCACCTATGTCAAATGAGTCAAATTGAAGCAAAACACATTTTTGGAGTGTCAGAATGCATAGATAGAAGGCAAATAAGCGTTCCATGGCTTTATTTCGCTTAGTTGCTTACTCTTGAGTAGAACTGCATATTCACTCCAGGAATAAGCACCTTTGTAAAATGAGTCAAACTGAAGCAAAACACATTTTTGGAGTGTCAGAATGCATAGATAGGAGGCAAATAAGCGTTCCATGGCTTTATTTCGCTTAGTTGCTTACTCTGGAGTAGAACTGCTTATTCACTCCAGGAATAAGCACATTTGTCAAATGAGTCAAATTGAAGCAAAACACATTGTTGGAGTGTCAGAATGCATAGATAGAAGGCAAATAAGCGTTCCATGGCTTTATTTCGCTTAGTTGCTTACTCTTGAGTAGAACTGCATATTCACTCCAGGAATACGCACCTATGTCAAATGAGTTAAATTGAAGCAAAACACATTGTTGGAGTGTCAGAATGCATAGATAGAAGGCAAATAAGCGTTCCATGGCTTTATTTCGCTTAGTTGCTTACTCTTGAGTAGAACTGCATGCTCACTCGAGGAAAAAAGCACCTTTGTAAAATGAGTCAAATTGAAGCAAAACACATTGTTGGAGTGTCAGAATGCATAGAAAGAAGGCAAATAAGCGTTCCATGGCTTTATTTCGCTTAGTTGCTTACTCTTGAGTAGAACTGCATATTCACTCCAGGAATAAGCACCTTTGTCAAATGAGTCAAGTTGAAGCAAAACACATTGTTGGAGTGTCAAAATGCATAGATAGAAGGCAAATAAGCGTTCCATGGCTTTATTTCGCTTAGTTGCTTACTCTTGAGTAGAACTGCATATTCACTCCAGGAATACGCACCTTTGTAAAATGAGTCAAATTGAAGCAGAACACATTGTTGGAGTGTCAGAATGCAAAGATAGAAGGCAAATAAGCGTTCCATGGCTTTATTTCGCTTAGTTGCTTACTCTTGAGTAGAACTGCATATTCACTCCAGGAATTCGCACCTATGTCAAATGAGTCAAATTGAAGCAAAACACATTTTTGGAGTGTCAGAATGCATAGATAGGAGGCAAATAAGCGTTCCATGGCTTTATTTCGCTTAGTTGCTTACTCTGGAGTAGAACTGCTTATTCACTCCAGGAATAAGCACATTTGTCAAATGAGTCAAATTGAAGCAAAACACATTGTTGGAGTGTCAGAATGCATAGATAGAAGGCAAATAAGCGTTCCATGGCTTTATTTCGCTTAGTTGCTTACTCTTGAGTAGAACTGCATATTCACTCCAGGAATACGCACCTATGTCAAATGAGTTAAATTGAAGCAAAACACATTGTTGGAGTGTCAGAATGCATAGATAGAAGGCAAATAAGCGTTCCATGGCTTTATTTCGCTTAGTTGCTTACTCTTGAGTAGAACTGCATGCTCACTCGAGGAAAAAAGCACCTTTGTAAAATGAGTCAAATTGAAGCAAAACACATTGTTGGAGTGTCAGAATGCATATTAAGAAGGCAAATAAGCGTTCCATGGCTTTATTTCGCTTAGTTGCTTACTCTTGAGTAGAACTGCATATTCACTCCAGGAATAAGCACCTTTGTCAAATGAGTCAAATTGAAGCAAAACACATTGTTGGAGTATCAAAATGCATAGATAGAAGGCAAATAAGCGTTCCATGGCTTTATTTCGCTTAGTTGCTTACTCTTGAGTAGAACTGCATATTCACTCCAGGAATACGCACCTTTGTAAAATGAGTCAAATTGAAGCAGAACACATTGTTGGAGTGTCAGAATGCAAAGATAGAAGGCAAATAAGCGTTCCATGGCTTTATTTCTCTTAGTTGCTTACTCTTGAGTAGAACTGCATATTCACTCCAGGAATACGCACCTTTGTCAAATGAGTCAAATTGAAGCAAAACACATTGTTGGAGTGTCAGAATGCATAGATAGAAGGCAAATAAGCGTTCCATGGCTTTATTTCGCTTAGTTGCTTACTCTTGAGTAGAACTGCATATTCACTCCAGGAATAAGCACCTTTGTCAAATGAGTCAAATTGAAGCAAAACACATTGTTGGAGTGTCAGAATGCATAGATAGAAGGCAAATAAGCGTTCCATGGCTTTATTTCGCTTAGTTGCTTACTCTTGAGTAGAACTGCATATTCACTCCAGGAATAAGCACCTTTGTCAAATGAGTCAAATTGAAGCAAAACACATTGTTGGAGTGTCAGAATGCATAGATAGAAGGCAAATAAGCGTTCCATGGCTTTATTTCGCTTAGTTGCTTACTCTTGAGTAGAACTGCATATTCACTCCAGGAATAAGCACCTTTGTCAAATGAGTCAAATTGAAGCAGAAAACATTGTTGGAGTGTCAGGATGCATAGATAGAAGGCAAATAAGCGTTCCATGGCTTTATTTCGCTTAGTTGCTTACTCTGGAGTAGAACTGCTTATTCACTCCAGGAATAAGCACATTTGTCAAAGGAGTCAAATTGAAGCAAAACACATTGTTGGAGTGTCAGAATGCATAGATAGAAGGCAAATAAGCGTTCCATGGCTTTATTTCGCTTAGTTGCTTACTCTTGAGTAGAACTGCATATTCACTCCAGGAATAAGCACCTTTGTCAAATGAGTCAAATTGAAGCAAAACACATTGTTGGAGTGTCAGAATGCATAGATAGAAGGCAAATAAGCGTTCCATGGCTTTATTTCGCTTAGTTGCTTACTCTTGAGTAGAACTGCATATTCACTCCAGGAATAAGCACCTTTGTCAAATGAGTCAAATTGAAGCAGAACACATTGTTGGAGTGTCAGGATGCATAGATAGAAGGCAAATAAGCGTTCCATGGCTTTATTTCGCTTAGTTGCTTACTCTTGAGTAGAACTGCATATTCACTCCAGGAAAAAGCACCTTTGTAAAATGAGTCAAATTGAAGCAAAACACATTGTTGGAGTATCAGAATGCATAGATAGAAGGCAAATAAGCGTTCCATGGCTTTATTTCGCTTAGTTGCTTACTCTTGAGTAGAACTGCATATTCACTCCAGGAATAAGCACCTTTGTCAAATGAGTCAAAATGAAGCAAAACACATTGTTGGAGTGTCAGAATGCATAGAAAGAAGGCAAATAAGCCTTCCATGGCTTTATTTCGCTTAGTTGCTTACTCTTGAGTAGAACTGCATATTCACTCCAGGAATAAGCACCTTTCTAAAATGAGTCAAATTGAAGCAGAACCCATTGTTGGAGTGTCAGAATGCATAGAACGATGGCAAATAAGCGTTCCATGGCTTTATTCCGCTTAGTTGCTTACTCTTGAGTAGAACTGCATATTCACTCCAGGAATACGCACCTTTCTAAAATGAGTCAAATTGAAGCAGAACACATTGTTGGAGTGTCAGAATGCATAGATAGAAGGCAAATAAGAGTTCCATGGCTTTATTTCGCTTAGTTGCTTACTCTTGAGTAGAACTGCATGCTCACTCGAGGAAAAAAGCACCTTTGTAAAATGAGTCAAATTGAAGCAAAACACATTGTTGGAGTGTCAGAATGCATAGAAAGAAGGCAAATAAGCGTTCCATGGCTTTATTTCGCTTAGTTGCTTACTCTTGAGTAGAACTGCATATTCACTCCAGGAATAAGCACCTTTGTCAAATGAGTCAAATTGAAGCAAAACACATTGTTGGAGTGTCAAAATGCATAGATAGAAGGCAAATAAGCGTTCCATGGCTTTATTTCGCTTAGTTGCTTACTCTTGAGTAGAACTGCATATTCACTCCAGGAATACGCACCTATGTCAAATGAGTCAAATTGAAGCAAAACACATTTTTGGAGTGTCAGAATGCATAGATAGAAGGCAAATAAGCGTTCCATGGCTTTATTTCGCTTAGTTGCTTACTCTTGAGTAGAACTGCATATTCACTCCAGGAATAAGCACATTTGTCAAATGAGTCAAATTGAAGCAAAACACATTGTTGGAGTGTCAGAATGCATAGATAGAAGGCAAATAAGTGTTCCATGGCTTTATTTCGCTTAGTTGCTTACTCTTGAGTAGAACTGCATATTCACTCCAGCAATAAGCACATTTGTCAAATGAGTCAAATTGAAGCAAAACACATTGTTGGAGTGTCAGAATGCATAGATAGAAGGCAAATAAGCGTTCCATGGCTTTATTTCGCTTAGTTGCTTACTCTTGAGTAGAACTGCATATTCACTCCAGGAATAAGCACATTTGTCAAATGAGTCAAATTGAAGCAAAACACATTGTTGGAGTGTCAGAATGCATAGATAGAAGGCAAATAAGCGTTCCATGGCTTTATTTCGCTTAGTTGCTTACTCTTGAGTAGAACTGCATATTCACTCCAGGAATAAGCACCTTTGTCAAATGAGTCAAATTGAAGCAGAACACATTGTTGGAGTGTCAGGATGCATAGATAGAAGGCAAATAAGCGTTCCATGGCTTTATTTCGCTTAGTTGCTTACTCTTGAGTAGAACTGCATATTCACTCCAGGAATACGCACCTATGTCAAATGAGTCAAATTGAAGCAAAACACATTTTTGGAGTGTCAGAATGCATAGATAGGAGGCAAATAAGCGTTCCATGGCTTTATTTCGCTTAGTTGCTTACTCTGGAGTAGAACTGCTTATTCACTCCAGGAATAAGCACATTTGTCAAATGAGTCAAATTGAAGCAAAACACATTGTTGGAGTGTCAGAATGCATAGATAGAAGGCAAATAAGCGTTCCATGGCTTTATTTCGCTTAGTTGCTTACTCTTGAGTAGAACTGCATATTCACTCCAGGAATAAGCACCTATGTCAAATGAGTTAAATTGAAGCAAAACACATTGTTGGAGTGTCAGAATGCATAGATAGAAGGCAAATAAGCGTTCCATGGCTTTATTTCGCTTAGTTGCTTACTCTTGAGTAGAACTGCATGCTCACTCGAGGAAAAAAGCACCTTTGTAAAATGAGTCAAATTGAAGCAAAACACATTGTTGGAGTGTCAGAATGCATAGAAAGAAGGCAAATAAGCGTTCCATGGCTTTATTTCGCTTAGTTGCTTACTCTTGAGTAGAACTGCATATTCACTCCAGGAATAAGCACCTTTGTCAAATGAGTCAAATTGAAGCAAAACACATTGTTGGAGTGTCAAAATGCATAGATAGAAGGCAAATAAGCGTTCCATGGCTTTATTTCGCTTAGTTGCTTACTCTGGAGTAGAACTGCTTATTCACTCCAGGAATAAGCACATTTGTCAAATGAGTCAAATTGAAGCAAAACACATTGTTGGAGTGTCAGAATGCATAGATAGAAGGCAAATAAGCGTTCCATGGCTTTATTTCGCTTAGTTGCTTACTCTTGAGTAGAACTGCATATTCACTCCAGGAATACGCACCTATGTCAAATGAGTCAAATTGAAGCAAAACACATTTTTGGAGTGTCAGAATGCATAGATAGAAGGCAAATAAGCGTTCCATGGCTTTATTTCGCTTAGTTGCTTACTCTTGAGTAGAACTGCATATTCACTCCAGGAATAAGCACCTTTGTCAAATGAGTCAAATTGAAGCAAAACACATTGTTGGAGTGTCAGAATGCATAGATAGAAGGCAAATAAGCGTTCCATGGCTTTATTTCGCTTAGTTGCTTACTCTTGAGTAGAACTGCATATTCACTCCAGGAATAAGCACCTTTGTCAAATGAGTCAAATTGAAGCAAAACACATTGTTGGAGTGTCAGAATGCATAGATAGAAGGCAAATAAGCGTTCCATGGCTTTATTTCGCTTAGTTGCTTACTCTTGAGTAGAACTGCATATTCACTCCAGGAATAAGCACCTTTGTCAAATGAGTCAAATTGAAGCAGAACACATTGTTGGAGTGTCAGGATGCATAGATAGAAGGCAAATAAGCGTTCCATGGCTTTATTTCGCTTAGTTGCTTACTCTTGAGTAGAACTGCATATTCACTCCAGGAAAAAGCACCTTTGTAAAATGAGTCAAATTGAAGCAAAACACATTGTTGGAGTATCAGAATGCATAGATAGAAGGCAAATAAGCGTTCCATGGCTTTATTTCGCTTAGTTGCTTACTCTTGAGTAGAACTGCATATTCACTCCAGGAATAAGCACCTTTGTCAAATGAGTCAAAATGAAGCAAAACACATTGTTGGAGTGTCAGAATGCATAGAAAGAAGGCAAATAAGCGTTCCATGGCTTTATTTCGCTTAGTTGCTTACTCTTGAGTAGAACTGCATATTCACTCCAGGAATAAGCACCTTTCTAAAATGAGTCAAATTGAAGCAGAACACATTGTTGGAGTGTCAGAATGCATAGAACGATGGCAAATAAGCGTTCCATGGCTTTATTTCGCTTAGTTGCTTACTCTTGAGTAGAACTGCATGCTCACTCGAGGAAAAAAGCACCTTTGTAAAATGAGTCAAATTGAAGCAAAACACATTGTTGGAGTGTCAGAATGCATAGAAAGAAGGCAAATAAGCGTTCCATGGCTTTATTTCGCTTAGTTGCTTACTCTTGAGTAGAACTGCATATTCACTCCAGGAATAAGCACCTTTGTCAAATGAGTCAAATTGAAGCAAAACACATTGTTGGAGTGTCAAAATGCATAGATAGAAGGCAAATAAGCGTTCCATGGCTTTATTTCGCTTAGTTGCTTACTCTTGAGTAGAACTGCATATTCACTCCAGGAATACGCACCTTTGTAAAATGAGTCAAATTGAAGCAGAACACATTGTTGGAGTGTCAGAATGCAAAGATAGAAGGCAAATAAGCGTTCCATGGCTTTATTTCGCTTAGTTGCTTACTCTTGAGTAGAACTGCATATTCACTCCAGGAATACGCACCTTTGTAAAATGAGTCAAATTGAAGCAAAACACATTGTTGGAGTGTCAGAATGCATAGATAGAAGGCAAATAAGCGTTCCATGGCTTTATTTCGCTTAGTTGCTTACTCTTGAGTAGAACTGCATATTCACTCCAGGAATAAGCACATTTGTCAAATGAGTCAAATTGAAGCAAAACACATTGTTGGAGTGTCAGAATGCATAGATAGAAGGCAAATAAGCGTTCCATGGCTTTATTTCGCTTAGTTGCTTACTCTTGAGTAGAACTGCATATTCACTCCAGGAATAAGCACATTTGTCAAATGAGTCAAATTGAAGCAAAACACATTGTTGGAGTGTCAGAATGCATAGATAGAAGGCAAATAAGCGTTCCATGGCTTTATTTCGCTTAGTTGCTTACTCTTGAGTAGAACTGCATATTCACTCCAGGAATAAGCACCTTTGTCAAATGAGTCAAATTGAAGCAGAACACATTGTTGGAGTGTCAGGATGCATAGATAGAAGGCAAATAAGCGTTCCATGGCTTTATTTCGCTTAGTTGCTTACTCTTGAGTAGAACTGCATATTCACTCCAGGAATACGCACCTATGTCAAATGAGTCAAATTGAAGCAAAACACATTTTTGGAGTGTCAGAATGCATAGATAGGAGGCAAATAAGCGTTCCATGGCTTTATTTCGCTTAGTTGCTTACTCTGGAGTAGAACTGCTTATTCACTCCAGGAATAAGCACATTTGTCAAATGAGTCAAATTGAAGCAAAACACATTGTTGGAGTGTCAGAATGCATAGATAGAAGGCAAATAAGCGTTCCATGGCTTTATTTCGCTTAGTTGCTTACTCTTGAGTAGAACTGCATATTCACTCCAGGAATAAGCACCTTTGTCAAATGAGTCAAATTGAAGCAAAACACATTGTTGGAGTGTCAGAATGCATAGAAAGAAGGCAAATAAGCGTTCCATGGCTTTATTTCGCTTAGTTGTTTACTCTTGAGTAGAACTGCATATTCACTCCAGGAATAAGCACCTTTGTCAAATGAGTCAAATTGAAGCAAAACACATTGTTGGAGTGTCAGAATGCATAGATAGGAGGCAAATAAGCGTTCCATGGCTTTATTTCGCTAGGTGCTTACTCTTGAGTAGAACTGCATATTCACTCCAGGAATAAGCACCTTTGTCAAATGAGTCAAATTGAAGCAAAACACATTGTTGGAGTGTCAGAATGCATAGAAAGAAGGCAAATAATCATTGCATGGCTTTATTTCGCTTAGTTGCTTACTCTTGAGTAGAACTGCATATTCACTCCAGGAATAAGCACCTTTCTAAAATGAGTCAAATTGAAGCAGAACACATTGTTGGAGTGTCAGAATGCATAGATCGATGGCAAATAAGCGTTCCATGGCTTTATTTCGCTTAGTTGCTTACTCTTGAGTAGAACTGCATATTCACTCCAGGAATACGCACCTTTCTAAAATGAGTCAAATTGAAGCAGAACACATTGTTGGAGTGTCAGAATGCATAGATAGAAGGCAAATAAGCGTTCCATGGCTTTATTTCGCTTAGTTGCTTACTCTTGAGTAGAACTGCATGCTCACTCGAGGAAAAAAGCACCTTTGTAAAATGAGTCAAATTGAAGCAAAACACATTGTTGGAGTGTCAGAATGCATAGAAAGAAGGCAAATAAGCGTTCCATGGCTTTATTTCGCTTAGTTGCTTACTCTTGAGTAGAACTGCATATTCACTCCAGGAATAAGCACCTTTGTCAAATGAGTCAAATTGAAGCAAAACACATTGTTGGAGTGTCAAAATGCATAGATAGAAGGCAAATAAGCGTTCCATGGCTTAATTTCGCTTAGTTGCTTACTCTTGAGTAGAACTGCATATTCACTCCAGGAATACGCACCTTTGTAAAATGAGTCAAATTGAAGCAGAACACATTGTTGGAGTGTCAGAATGCAAAGATAGAAGGCAAATAAGCGTTCCATGGCTTTATTTCGCTTAGTTGCTTACTCTTGAGTAGAACTGCATATTCACTCCAGGAATACGCACCTATGTCAAATGAGTCAAATTGAAGCAAAACACATTTTTGGAGTGTCAGAATGCATAGATAGAAGGCAAATAAGCGTTCCATGGCTTTATTTCGCTTAGTTGCTTACTCTTGAGTAGAACTGCATATTCACTCCAGGAATAAGCACCTTTGTCAAATGAGTCAAATTGAAGCAAAACACATTGTTGGAGTGTCAGAATGCATAGAAAGAAGGCAAATAATCATTGCATGGCTTTATTTCGCTTAGTTGCTTACTCTTGAGTAGAACTGCATATTCACTCCAGGAATAAGCACCTTTCTAAAATGAGTCAAATTGAAGCAGAACACATTGTTGGAGTGTCAGAATGCATAGATCGATGGCAAATAAGCGTTCCATGGCTTTATTTCGCTTAGTTGCTTACTCTTGAGTAGAACTGCATATTCACTCCAGGAATACGCACCTTTCTAAAATGAGTCAAATTGAAGCAGAACACATTGTTGGAGTGTCAGAATGCATAGATAGAAGGCAAATAAGCGTTCCATGGCTTAATTTCGCTTAGTTGCTTACTCTTGAGTAGAACTGCATGCTCACTCCAGGAATAAGCACCTTTGTCAAATGAGTCAAATTGAAGCAAAACACATTGTTGGAGTGTCAGAATGCATAGAAAGAAGGCAAATAAGCGTTCCATGGCTTTATTTCGCTTACTTGCTTACTCTTGAGTAGAACTGCATATTCACTCCAGGAATAAGCACCTTTGTCAAATGAGTCAAATTGAAGCAAAACACATTGTTGGAGTGTCAAAATGCATAGATAGAAGGCAAATAAGCGTTCCATGGCTTTATTTCGCTTAGTTGCTTACTCTTGAGTAGAACTGCATATTCACTCCAGGAATACGCACCTTTGTAAAATGAGTCAAATTGAAGCAGAACACATTGTTGGAGTGTCAGAATGCAAAGATAGAAGGCAAATAAGCGTTCCATGGCTTTATTTCGCTTAGTTGCTTACTCTTGAGTAGAACTGCATATTCACTCCAGGAATACGCACCTATGTCAAATGAGTCAAATTGAAGCAAAACACATTTTTGGAGTGTCAGAATGCATAGATAGAAGGCAAATAAGCGTTCCATGGCTTTATTTCGCTTAGTTGCTTACTCTTGAGTAGAACTGCATATTCACTCCAGGAATAAGCACCTTTGTAAAATGAGTCAAATTGAAGCAAAACACATTGTTGGAGTGTCAGAATGCATAGATAGAAGGCAAATAAGCGTTCCATGGCTTTATTTCGCTTAGTTGCTTACTCTTGAGTAGAACTGCATATTCACTCCAGGAATAAGCACCTTTGTCAAATGAGTCAAATTGAAGCAGAACACATTGTTGGAGTGTCAGGATGCATAGATAGAAGGCAAATAAGCGTTCCATGGCTTTATTTCGCTTAGTTGCTTACTCTTGAGTAGAACTGCATATTCACTCCAGGAATACGCACCTATGTCAAATGAGTCAAATTGAAGCAAAACACATTTTTGGAGTGTCAGAATGCATAGATAGAAGGCAAATAAGCGTTCCATGGCTTTATTTCGCTTAGTTGCTTACTCTTGAGTAGAACTGCATATTCACTCCAGGAATACGCACCTTTCTAAAATGAGTCAAATTGAAGCAGAACACATTGTTGGAGTGTCAGAATGCATAGATAGAAGGCAAATAAGCGTTCCATGGCTTTATTTCGCTTAGTTGCTTACTCTTGAGTAGAACTGCATGCTCACTCGAGGAAAAAAGCACCTTTGTAAAATGAGTCAAATTGAAGCAAAACACATTGTTGGAGTGTCAGAATGCATAGAAAGAAGGCAAATAAGCGTTCCATGGCTTTATTTCGCTTAGTTGCTTACTCTTGAGTAGAACTGCATATTCACTCCAGGAATAAGCACCTTTGTCAAATGAGTCAAATTGAAGCAAAACACATTGTTGGAGTGTCAAAATGCATAGATAGAAGGCAAATAAGCGTTCCATGGCTTAATTTCGCTTAGTTGCTTACTCTTGAGTAGAACTGCATATTCACTCCAGGAATACGCACCTTTGTAAAATGAGTCAAATTGAAGCAGAACACATTGTTGGAGTGTCAGAATGCAAAGATAGAAGGCAAATAAGCGTTCCATGGCTTTATTTCGCTTAGTTGCTTACTCTTGAGTAGAACTGCATATTCACTCCAGGAATACGCACCTATGTCAAATGAGTCAAATTGAAGCAAAACACATTTTTGGAGTGTCAGAATGCATAGATAGAAGGCAAATAAGCGTTCCATGGCTTTATTTCGCTTAGTTGCTTACTCTTGAGTAGAACTGCATATTCACTCCAGGAATAAGCACCTTTGTCAAATGAGTCAAATTGAAGCAAAACACATTGTTGGAGTGTCAGAATGCATAGAAAGAAGGCAAATAATCATTGCATGGCTTTATTTCGCTTAGTTGCTTACTCTTGAGTAGAACTGCATATTCACTCCAGGAATAAGCACCTTTCTAAAATGAGTCAAATTGAAGCAGAACACATTGTTGGAGTGTCAGAATGCATAGATCGATGGCAAATAAGCGTTCCATGGCTTTATTTCGCTTAGTTGCTTACTCTTGAGTAGAACTGCATATTCACTCCAGGAATACGCACCTTTCTAAAATGAGTCAAATTGAAGCAGAACACATTGTTGGAGTGTCAGAATGCATAGATAGAAGGCAAATAAGCGTTCCATGGCTTAATTTCGCTTAGTTGCTTACTCTTGAGTAGAACTGCATGCTCACTCCAGGAATAAGCACCTTTGTCAAATGAGTCAAATTGAAGCAAAACACATTGTTGGAGTGTCAGAATGCATAGAAAGAAGGCAAATAAGCGTTCCATGGCTTTATTTCGCTTACTTGCTTACTCTTGAGTAGAACTGCATATTCACTCCAGGAATAAGCACCTTTGTCAAATGAGTCAAATTGAAGCAAAACACATTGTTGGAGTGTCAAAATGCATAGATAGAAGGCAAATAAGCGTTCCATGGCTTTATTTCGCTTAGTTGCTTACTCTTGAGTAGAACTGCATATTCACTCCAGGAATACGCACCTTTGTAAAATGAGTCAAATTGAAGCAGAACACATTGTTGGAGTGTCAGAATGCAAAGATAGAAGGCAAATAAGCGTTCCATGGCTTTATTTCGCTTAGTTGCTTACTCTTGAGTAGAACTGCATATTCACTCCAGGAATACGCACCTATGTCAAATGAGTCAAATTGAAGCAAAACACATTTTTGGAGTGTCAGAATGCATAGATAGAAGGCAAATAAGCGTTCCATGGCTTTATTTCGCTTAGTTGCTTACTCTTGAGTAGAACTGCATATTCACTCCAGGAATAAGCACCTTTGTAAAATGAGTCAAATTGAAGCAAAACACATTGTTGGAGTGTCAGAATGCATAGATAGAAGGCAAATAAGCGTTCCATGGCTTTATTTCGCTTAGTTGCTTACTCTTGAGTAGAACTGCATATTCACTCCAGGAATAAGCACCTTTGTCAAATGAGTCAAATTGAAGCAGAACACATTGTTGGAGTGTCAGGATGCATAGATAGAAGGCAAATAAGCGTTCCATGGCTTTATTTCGCTTAGTTGCTTACTCTTGAGTAGAACTGCATATTCACTCCAGGAATACGCACCTATGTCAAATGAGTCAAATTGAAGCAAAACACATTTTTGGAGTGTCAGAATGCATAGATAGGAGGCAAATAAGCGTTCCATGGCTTTATTTCGCTTAGTTGCTTACTCTGGAGTAGAACTGCTTATTCACTCCAGGAATAAGCACATTTGTCAAATGAGTCAAATTGAAGCAAAACACATTGTTGGAGTGTCAGAATGCATAGATAGAAGGCAAATAAGCGTTCCATGGCTTTATTTCGCTTAGTTGCTTACTCTTGAGTAGAACTGCATATTCACTCCAGGAATAAGCACCTTTGTCAAATGAGTCAAATTGAAGCAAAACACATTGTTGGAGTGTCAGAATGCATAGAAAGAAGGCAAATAAGCGTTCCATGGCTTTATTTCGCTTAGTTGTTTACTCTTGAGTAGAACTGCATATTCACTCCAGGAATAAGCACCTTTGTCAAATGAGTCAAATTGAAGCAAAACACATTGTTGGAGTGTCAGAATGCATAGATAGGAGGCAAATAAGCGTTCCATGGCTTTATTTCGCTAGGTGCTTACTCTTGAGTAGAACTGCATATTCACTCCAGGAATAAGCACCTTTGTCAAATGAGTCAAATTGAAGCAGAACACATTGTTGGAGTGTCAGGATGCATAGATAGAAGGCAAATAAGCGTTCCATGGCTTTATTTCGCTTAGTTGCTTACTCTTGAGTAGAACTGCATATTCACTCCAGGAATAAGCACCTTTGTAAAATGAGTCAAATTGAAGCAAAACACATTGTTGGAGTATCAGAATGCATAGATAGAAGGCAAATAAGCGTTCCATGGCTTTATTTCGCTTAGTTGCTTACTCTTGAGTAGAACTGCATATTCACTCCAGGAATACGCACCTATGTCAAATGAGTCAAATTGAAGCAAAACACATTTTTGGAGTGTCAGAATGCATAGATAGGAGGCAAATAAGCGTTCCATGGCTTTATTTCGCTTAGTTGCTTACTCTGGAGTAGAACTGCTTATTCACTCCAGGAATAAGCACATTTGTCAAATGAGTCAAATTGAAGCAAAACACATTGTTGGAGTGTCAGAATGCATAGATAGAAGGCAAATAAGCGTTCCATGGCTTTATTTCGCTTAGTTGCTTACTCTTGAGTAGAACTGCATATTCACTCCAGGAATAAGCACCTTTGTCAAATGAGTCAAATTGAAGCAAAACACATTGTTGGAGTGTCAGAATGCATAGAAAGAAGGCAAATAAGCGTTGCATGGCTTTATTTCGCTTAGTTGCTTACTCTTGAGTAGAACTGCATATTCACTCCAGGAATAAGCACCTTTGTCAAATGAGTCAAATTGAAGCAAAACACATTGTTGGAGTGTCAGAATGCATAGATAGAAGGCAAATAAGCGTTCCATGGCTTTATTTCGCTTAGTTGCTTACTCTTGAGTAGAACTGCATATTCACTCCAGGAATAAGCACCTTTGTCAAATGAGTCAAATTGAAGCAGAACACATTGTTGGAGTGTCAGGATGCATAGATAGAAGGCAAATAAGCGTTCCATGGCTTTATTTCGCTTAGTTGCTTACTCTTGAGTAGAACTGCATATTCACTCCAGGAATACGCACCTATGTCAAATGAGTCAAATTGAAGCAAAACACATTTTTGGAGTGTCAGAATGCATAGATAGGAGGCAAATAAGCGTTCCATGGCTTTATTTCGCTTAGTTGCTTACTCTGGAGTAGAACTGCTTATTCACTCCAGGAATAAGCACATTTGTCAAATGAGTCAAATTGAAGCAAAACACATTGTTGGAGTGTCAGAATGCATAGATAGAAGGCAAATAAGCGTTCCATGGCTTTATTTCGCTTAGTTGCTTACTCTTGAGTAGAACTGCATATTCACTCCAGGAATACGCACCTATGTCAAATGAGTCAAATTGAAGCAAAACACATTTTTGGAGTGTCAGAATGCATAGATAGTAGGCAAATAAGCGTTCCATGGCTTTATTTCGCTTAGTTGCTTACTCTTGAGTAGAACTGCATATTCACTCCAGGAATAAGCACATTTGTCAAATGAGTCAAATTGAAGCAAAACACATTGTTGGAGTGTCAGAATGCATAGATAGTAGGCAAATAAGCGTTCCATGGCTTTATTTCGCTTAGTTGCTTACTCTTGAGTAGAACTGCATATTCACTCCAGGAATAAGCACCTTTGTAAAATGAGTCAAATTGAAGCAAAACACATTGTTGGAGTGTCAGAATGCATAGATAGAAGGCAAAAAAGCGTTCCATGGCTTTATTTCGCTTAGTTGCTTACTCTTGAGTAGAACTGCATATTCACTCCAGGAATAAGCACCTTTGTCAAATGAGTCAAATTGAAGCTGAACACATTGTTGGAGTGTCAGAATGCATAGATAGAAGGCAAATAAGCGTTCCATGGCTTTATTTCGCTTAGTTGCTTACTCTTGAGTAGAACTGCATATTCACTCCAGGAATAAGCACCTTTGTCAAATGAGTCAAATTGAAGCAAAACACATTGTTGGAGTGTCAGAATGCATAGAAAGAAGGCAAATAAGCGTTCCATGGCTTTATTTCGCTTTGTTGTTTACTCTTGAGTAGAACTGCATATTCACTCCAGGAATAAGCACCTTTGTCAAATGAGTCAAATTGAAGCAAAACACATTGTTGGAGTGTCAGAATGCATAGATAGAAGGCAAATAAGCGTTCCATGGCTTTATTTC
Organism: Zootoca vivipara; assembly: GCF_963506605.1. NCBI lineage: Eukaryota > Metazoa > Chordata > Lepidosauria > Squamata > Lacertidae > Zootoca > Zootoca vivipara. The sequence goes on from NC_083292.1 coordinate 2,356,813, forward strand.
GCTTAGTTGCTTACTCTTGAGTAGAACTGCATATTCACTCCAGGAATAAGCACCTTTGTCAAATGAGTCAAATTGAAGCAGAACACATTGTTGGAGTGTCAGGATGCATAGATAGAAGGCAAATAAGCGTTCCATGGCTTTATTTCGCTTAGTTGCTTACTCTTGAGTAGAACTGCATATTCACTCCAGGAAAAAGCACCTTTGTAAAATGAGTCAAATTGAAGCAAAACACATTGTTGGAGTATCAGAATGCATAGATAGAAGGCAAATAAGCGTTCCATGGCTTTATTTCGCTTAGTTGCTTACTCTTGAGTAGAACTGCATATTCACTCCAGGAATAAGCACCTTTGTCAAATGAGTCAAAATGAAGCAAAACACATTGTTGGAGTGTCAGAATGCATAGAAAGAAGGCAAATAAGCCTTCCATGGCTTTATTTCGCTTAGTTGCTTACTCTTGAGTAGAACTGCATATTCACTCCAGGAATAAGCACCTTTCTAAAATGAGTCAAATTGAAGCAGAACACATTGTTGGAGTGTCAGAATGCATAGAACGATGGCAAATAAGCGTTCCATGGCTTTATTCCGCTTAGTTGCTTACTCTTGAGTAGAACTGCATATTCACTCCAGGAATACGCACCTTTCTAAAATGAGTCAAATTGAAGCAGAACACATTGTTGGAGTGTCAGAATGCATAGATAGAAGGCAAATAAGCGTTCCATGGCTTTATTTCGCTTAGTTGCTTACTCTTGAGTAGAACTGCATGCTCACTCGAGGAAAAAAGCACCTTTGTAAAATGAGTCAAATTGAAGCAAAACACATTGTTGGAGTGTCAGAATGCATAGAAAGAAGGCAAATAAGCGTTCCATGGCTTTATTTCGCTTAGTTGCTTACTCTTGAGTAGAACTGCATATTCACTCCAGGAATACGCACCTTTGTAAAATGAGTCAAATTGAAGCAGAACACATTGTTGGAGTGTCAGAATGCAAAGATAGAAGGCAAATAAGCGTTCCATGGCTTTCTTTCGCTTAGTTGCTTACTCTTGAGTAGAACTGCATATTCACTCCAGGAATACGCACCTATGTCAAATGAGTCAAATTGAAGCAAAACACATTTTTGGAGTGTCAGAATGCATAGATAGGAGGCAAATAAGCGTTCCATGGCTTTATTTCGCTTAGTTGCTTACTCTGGAGTAGAACTGCTTATTCACTCCAGGAATAAGCACATTTGTCAAATGAGTCAAATTGAAGCAAAACACATTGTTGGAGTGTCAGAATGCATAGATAGAAGGCAAATAAGCGTTCCATGGCTTTATTTCGCTTAGTTGCTTACTCTTGAGTAGAACTGCATATTCACTCCAGGAATAAGCACCTTTGTCAAATGAGTCAAATTGAAGCAAAACACATTGTTGGAGTGTCAGAATGCATAGAAAGAAGGCAAATAAGCGTTGCATGGCTTTATTTCGCTTAGTTGCTTACTCTTGAGTAGAACTGCATATTCACTCCAGGAATAAGCACCTTTGTCAAATGAGTCAAATTGAAGCAAAACACATTGTTGGAGTGTCAGAATGCATAGATAGAAGGCAAATAAGCGTTCCATGGCTTTATTTCGCTTAGTTGCTTACTCTTGAGTAGAACTGCATATTCACTCCAGGAATAAGCACCTTTGTCAAATGAGTCAAATTGAAGCAGAACACATTGTTGGAGTGTCAGGATGCATAGATAGAAGGCAAATAAGCGTTCCATGGCTTTATTTCGCTTAGTTGCTTACTCTTGAGTAGAACTGCATATTCACTCCAGGAATACGCACCTATGTCAAATGAGTCAAATTGAAGCAAAACACATTTTTGGAGTGTCAGAATGCATAGATAGGAGGCAAATAAGCGTTCCATGGCTTTATTTCGCTTAGTTGCTTACTCTGGAGTAGAACTGCTTATTCACTCCAGGAATAAGCACATTTGTCAAATGAGTCAAATTGAAGCAAAACACATTGTTGGAGTGTCAGAATGCATAGATAGAAGGCAAATAAGCGTTCCATGGCTTTATTTCGCTTAGTTGCTTACTCTTGAGTAGAACTGCATATTCACTCCAGGAATACGCACCTATGTCAAATGAGTCAAATTGAAGCAAAACACATTTTTGGAGTGTCAGAATGCATAGATAGAAGGCAAATAAGCGTTCCATGGCTTTATTTCGCTTAGTTGCTTACTCTTGAGTAGAACTGCATATTCACTCCAGGAATAAGCACATTTGTCAAATGAGTCAAATTGAAGCAAAACACATTGTTGGAGTGTCAGAATGCATAGATAGTAGGCAAATAAGCGTTCCATGGCTTTATTTCGCTTAGTTGCTTACTCTTGAGTAGAACTGCATATTCACTCCAGGAATAAGCACCTTTGTAAAATGAGTCAAATTGAAGCAAAACACATTGTTGGAGTGTCAGAATGCATAGATAGAAGGCAAAAAAGCGTTCCATGGCTTTATTTCGCTTAGTTGCTTACTCTTGAGTAGAACTGCATATTCACTCCAGGAATAAGCACCTTTGTCAAATGAGTCAAATTGAAGCTGAACACATTGTTGGAGTGTCAGAATGCATAGATAGAAGGCAAATAAGCGTTCCATGGCTTTATTTCGCTTAGTTGCTTACTCTTGAGTAGAACTGCATATTCACTCCAGGAATAAGCACCTTTGTCAAATGAGTCAAATTGAAGCAAAACACATTGTTGGAGTGTCAGAATGCATAGAAAGAAGGCAAATAAGCGTTCCATGGCTTTATTTCGCTTTGTTGTTTACTCTTGAGTAGAACTGCATATTCACTCCAGGAATAAGCACCTTTGTCAAATGAGTCAAATTGAAGCAAAACACATTGTTGGAGTGTCAGAATGCATAGATAGAAGGCAAATAAGCGTTCCATGGCTTTATTTCGCTTAGTTGCTTACTCTTGAGTAGAACTGCATATTCACTCCAGGAATAAGCACCTTTGTCAAATGAGTCAAATTGAAGCAGAACACATTGTTGGAGTGTCAGGATGCATAGATAGAAGGCAAATAAGCGTTCCATGGCTTTATTTCGCTTAGTTGCTTACTCTTGAGTAGAACTGCATATTCACTCCAGGAAAAAGCACCTTTGTAAAATGAGTCAAATTGAAGCAAAACACATTGTTGGAGTATCAGAATGCATAGATAGAAGGCAAATAAGCGTTCCATGGCTTTATTTCGCTTAGTTGCTTACTCTTGAGTAGAACTGCATATTCACTCCAGGAATAAGCACCTTTGTCAAATGAGTCAAAATGAAGCAAAACACATTGTTGGAGTGTCAGAATGCATAGAAAGAAGGCAAATAAGCCTTCCATGGCTTTATTTCGCTTAGTTGCTTACTCTTGAGTAGAACTGCATATTCACTCCAGGAATAAGCACCTTTCTAAAATGAGTCAAATTGAAGCAGAACACATTGTTGGAGTGTCAGAATGCATAGAACGATGGCAAATAAGCGTTCCATGGCTTTATTCCGCTTAGTTGCTTACTCTTGAGTAGAACTGCATATTCACTCCAGGAATACGCACCTTTCTAAAATGAGTCAAATTGAAGCAGAACACATTGTTGGAGTGTCAGAATGCATAGATAGAAGGCAAATAAGCGTTCCATGGCTTTATTTCGCTTAGTTGCTTACTCTTGAGTAGAACTGCATGCTCACTCGAGGAAAAAAGCACCTTTGTAAAATGAGTCAAATTGAAGCAAAACACATTGTTGGAGTGTCAGAATGCATAGAAAGAAGGCAAATAAGCGTTCCATGGCTTTATTTCGCTTAGTTGCTTACTCTTGAGTAGAACTGCATATTCACTCCAGGAATACGCACCTTTGTAAAATGAGTCAAATTGAAGCAGAACACATTGTTGGAGTGTCAGAATGCAAAGATAGAAGGCAAATAAGCGTTCCATGGCTTTCTTTCGCTTAGTTGCTTACTCTTGAGTAGAACTGCATATTCACTCCAGGAATACGCACCTATGTCAAATGAGTCAAATTGAAGCAAAACACATTTTTGGAGTGTCAGAATGCATAGATAGGAGGCAAATAAGCGTTCCATGGCTTTATTTCGCTTAGTTGCTTACTCTGGAGTAGAACTGCTTATTCACTCCAGGAATAAGCACATTTGTCAAATGAGTCAAATTGAAGCAAAACACATTGTTGGAGTGTCAGAATGCATAGATAGAAGGCAAATAAGCGTTCCATGGCTTTATTTCGCTTAGTTGCTTACTCTTGAGTAGAACTGCATATTCACTCCAGGAATAAGCACCTTTGTCAAATGAGTCAAATTGAAGCAAAACACATTGTTGGAGTGTCAGAATGCATAGAAAGAAGGCAAATAAGCGTTGCATGGCTTTATTTCGCTTAGTTGCTTACTCTTGAGTAGAACTGCATATTCACTCCAGGAATAAGCACCTTTGTCAAATGAGTCAAATTGAAGCAAAACACATTGTTGGAGTGTCAGAATGCATAGATAGAAGGCAAATAAGCGTTCCATGGCTTTATTTCGCTTAGTTGCTTACTCTTGAGTAGAACTGCATATTCACTCCAGGAATAAGCACCTTTGTCAAATGAGTCAAATTGAAGCAGAACACATTGTTGGAGTGTCAGGATGCATAGATAGAAGGCAAATAAGCGTTCCATGGCTTTATTTCGCTTAGTTGCTTACTCTTGAGTAGAACTGCATATTCACTCCAGGAATACGCACCTATGTCAAATGAGTCAAATTGAAGCAAAACACATTTTTGGAGTGTCAGAATGCATAGATAGGAGGCAAATAAGCGTTCCATGGCTTTATTTCGCTTAGTTGCTTACTCTGGAGTAGAACTGCTTATTCACTCCAGGAATAAGCACATTTGTCAAATGAGTCAAATTGAAGCAAAACACATTGTTGGAGTGTCAGAATGCATAGATAGAAGGCAAATAAGCGTTCCATGGCTTTATTTCGCTTAGTTGCTTACTCTTGAGTAGAACTGCATATTCACTCCAGGAATACGCACCTATGTCAAATGAGTCAAATTGAAGCAAAACACATTTTTGGAGTGTCAGAATGCATAGATAGAAGGCAAATAAGCGTTCCATGGCTTTATTTCGCTTAGTTGCTTACTCTTGAGTAGAACTGCATATTCACTCCAGGAATAAGCACATTTGTCAAATGAGTCAAATTGAAGCAAAACACATTGTTGGAGTGTCAGAATGCATAGATAGTAGGCAAATAAGCGTTCCATGGCTTTATTTCGCTTAGTTGCTTACTCTTGAGTAGAACTGCATATTCACTCCAGGAATAAGCACCTTTGTAAAATGAGTCAAATTGAAGCAAAACACATTGTTGGAGTGTCAGAATGCATAGATAGAAGGCAAAAAAGCGTTCCATGGCTTTATTTCGCTTAGTTGCTTACTCTTGAGTAGAACTGCATATTCACTCCAGGAATAAGCACCTTTGTCAAATGAGTCAAATTGAAGCTGAACACATTGTTGGAGTGTCAGAATGCATAGATAGAAGGCAAATAAGCGTTCCATGGCTTTATTTCGCTTAGTTGCTTACTCTTGAGTAGAACTGCATATTCACTCCAGGAATAAGCACCTTTGTCAAATGAGTCAAATTGAAGCAAAACACATTGTTGGAGTGTCAGAATGCATAGAAAGAAGGCAAATAAGCGTTCCATGGCTTTATTTCGCTTTGTTGTTTACTCTTGAGTAGAACTGCATATTCACTCCAGGAATAAGCACCTTTGTCAAATGAGTCAAATTGAAGCAAAACACATTGTTGGAGTGTCAGAATGCATAGATAGAAGGCAAATAAGCGTTCCATGGCTTTATTTCGCTTAGTTGCTTACTCTTGAGTAGAACTGCATATTCACTCCAGGAATAAGCACCTTTGTCAAATGAGTCAAATTGAAGCAGAACACATTGTTGGAGTGTCAGGATGCATAGATAGAAGGCAAATAAGCGTTCCATGGCTTTATTTCGCTTAGTTGCTTACTCTTGAGTAGAACTGCATATTCACTCCAGGAAAAAGCACCTTTGTAAAATGAGTCAAATTGAAGCAAAACACATTGTTGGAGTATCAGAATGCATAGATAGAAGGCAAATAAGCGTTCCATGGCTTTATTTCGCTTAGTTGCTTACTCTTGAGTAGAACTGCATATTCACTCCAGGAATAAGCACCTTTGTCAAATGAGTCAAAATGAAGCAAAACACATTGTTGGAGTGTCAGAATGCATAGAAAGAAGGCAAATAAGCCTTCCATGGCTTTATTTCGCTTAGTTGCTTACTCTTGAGTAGAACTGCATATTCACTCCAGGAATAAGCACCTTTCTAAAATGAGTCAAATTGAAGCAGAACACATTGTTGGAGTGTCAGAATGCATAGAACGATGGCAAATAAGCGTTCCATGGCTTTATTCCGCTTAGTTGCTTACTCTTGAGTAGAACTGCATATTCACTCCAGGAATACGCACCTTTCTTTGTTGTTGTTTAGTCGTTTAGTCGTGTCCGACTCTTCGTGACCCCATGGACCATAGCACGCCAGGCACTCCTGTCTTGCACTGCCTCCCGCAATTTGGTCAAACTCATGTTCGTAGCTTCGAGAACACTGTCCAACCATCTTGTCCTCTGTCGTCCCCTTCTCCTAGTGCCCTCAATCTTTCCCAACATCAGGGTCTTTTCCAAGGATTCTTCTCTTCTCATGAGGTGGCCAAAGTATTGGAGCCTGAGCTTCACGATCTGTCCTTCCAGGGAGCACTCAGGGCTGATTTCCTTAAGAATGGATAGGTTTGATCTTCTTGCAGCCCATGGGACTCTCAAGAGTCTCCTCCAGCACCATAATTCAAAAGCATCAATTCTTCGGCGATCAGCCTTCTTTATGGTCCAGCTCTCACTTCCATACATCACTACTGGGAAAACCATAGCTTTAACTATACGGACCTTTGTCGGCAAGGTGATGTCTCTGCTTTTTAAGATGCTGTCTAGGTTTGTCATTGCTTTTCTCCCAAGAAGCAGGCGTCTTTTAATTTCGTGACTGCTGTCACCATCTGCAGTGATCAAGGAGCCCAAGAAAGTAAAATCTCTCACTGCCTCCATTTCTTCCCCTTCTATTTGCCAGGAGGTGATGGGACCAGTCTAAAATGAGTCAAATTGAAGCAGAACACATTGTTGGAGTGTCAGAATGCATAGATAGAAGGCAAATAAGCGTTCCATGGCTTTATTTCGCTTAGTTGCTTACTCTTGAGTAGAACTGCATGCTCACTCGAGGAAAAAAGCACCTTTGTAAAATGAGTCAAATTGAAGCAAAACACATTGTTGGAGTGTCAGAATGCATAGAAAGAAGGCAAATAAGCGTTCCATGGCTTTATTTCGCTTAGTTGCTTACTCTTGAGTAGAACTGCATATTCACTCCAGGAATACGCACCTTTGTAAAATGAGTCAAATTGAAGCAGAACACATTGTTGGAGTGTCAGAATGCAAAGATAGAAGGCAAATAAGCGTTCCATGGCTTTATTTCGCTTAGTTGCTTACTCTTGAGTAGAACTGCATATTCACTCCAGGAATACGCACCTATGTCAAATGAGTCAAATTGAAGCAAAACACATTTTTGGAGTGTCAGAATGCATAGATAGAAGGCAAATAAGCGTTCCATGGCTTTATTTCGCTTAGTTGCTTACTCTTGAGTAGAACTGCATATTCACTCCAGGAATAAGCACATTTGTCAAATGAGTCAAATTGAAGCAAAACACATTGTTGGAGTGTCAGAATGCATAGATAGAAGGCAAATAAGCGTTCCATGGCTTTATTTCGCTTAGTTGCTTACTCTTGAGTAGAACTGCATATTCACTCCAGCAATAAGCACATTTGTCAAATGAGTCAAATTGAAGCAAAACACATTGTTGGAGTGTCAGAATGCATAGATAGAAGGCAAATAAGCGTTCCATGGCTTTATTTCGCTTAGTTGCTTACTCTTGAGTAGAACTGCATATTCACTCCAGGAATAAGCACATTTGTCAAATGAGTCAAATTGAAGCAAAACACATTGTTGGAGTGTCAGAATGCATAGATAGAAGGCAAATAAGCGTTCCATGGCTTTATTTCGCTTAGTTGCTTACTCTTGAGTAGAACTGCATATTCACTCCAGGAATAAGCACCTTTGTCAAATGAGTCAAATTGAAGCAGAACACATTGTTGGAGTGTCAGGATGCATAGATAGAAGGCAAATAAGCGTTCCATGGCTTTATTTCGCTTAGTTGCTTACTCTTGAGTAGAACTGCATATTCACTCCAGGAATACGCACCTATGTCAAATGAGTCAAATTGAAGCAAAACACATTTTTGGAGTGTCAGAATGCATAGATAGGAGGCAAATAAGCGTTCCATGGCTTTATTTCGCTTAGTTGCTTACTCTGGAGTAGAACTGCTTATTCACTCCAGGAATAAGCACATTTGTCAAATGAGTCAAATTGAAGCAAAACACATTGTTGGAGTGTCAGAATGCATAGATAGAAGGCAAATAAGCGTTCCATGGCTTTATTTCGCTTAGTTGCTTAGTCTTGAGTAGAACTGCATATTCACTCCAGGAATACGCACATTTGTCAAATGAGTCAAATTGAAGCAAAACACATTTTTGGAGTGTCAGAATGCATAGATAGGAGGCAAATAAGCGTTCCATGGCTTTATTTCGCTTAGTTGCTTACTCTTGAGTAGAACTGCATATTCACTCCAGGAATAAGCACATTTGTCAAATGAGTCAAATTGAAGCAAAACACATTGTTGGAGTGTCAGAATGCATAGATAGTAGGCAAATAAGCGTTCCATGGCTTTATTTCGCTTAGTTGCTTACTCTTGAGTAGAACTGCATATTCACTCCAGGAATAAGCACCTTTGTCAAATGAGTCAAATTGAAGCAAAACACATTGTTGGAGTGTCAGAATGCATAGATAGAAGGCAAATAAGCGTTCCATGGCTTTATTTCGCTTAGTTGCTTACTCTTGAGTAGAACTGCATATTCACTCCAGGAATAAGCACCTTTGTCAAATGAGTCAAATTGAAGCTGAACACATTGTTGGAGTGTCAGAATGCATAGATAGAAGGCAAATAAGCGTTCCATGGCTTTATTTCGCTTAGTTGCTTACTCTTGAGTAGAACTGCATATTCACTCCAGGAATAAGCACCTTTGTCAAATGAGTCAAATTGAAGCAAAACACATTGTTGGAGTGTCAGAATGCATAGAAAGAAGGCAAATAAGCGTTCCATGGCTTTATTTCGCTTAGTTGCTTACTCTTGAGTAGAACTGCATATTCACTCCAGGAATACGCACCTATGTCAAATGAGTCAAATTGAAGCAAAACACATTTTTGGAGTGTCAGAATGCATAGATAGAAGGCAAATAAGCGTTCCATGGCTTTATTTCGCTTAGTTGCTTACTCTTGAGTAGAACTGCATATTCACTCCAGGAATAAGCACATTTGTCAAATGAGTCAAATTGAAGCAAAACACATTGTTGGAGTGTCAGAATGCATAGATAGTAGGCAAATAAGCGTTCCATGGCTTTATTTCGCTTAGTTGCTTACTCTTGAGTAGAACTGCATATTCACTCCAGGAATAAGCACCTTTGTAAAATGAGTCAAATTGAAGCAAAACACATTGTTGGAGTGTCAGAATGCATAGATAGAAGGCAAATAAGCGTTCCATGGCTTTATTTCGCTTAGTTGCTTACTCTTGAGTAGAACTGCATATTCACTCCAGGAATAAGCACCTTTGTCAAATGAGTCAAATTGAAGCTGAACACATTGTTGGAGTGTCAGAATGCATAGATAGAAGGCAAATAAGCGTTCCATGGCTTTATTTCGCTTAGTTGCTTACTCTTGAGTAGAACTGCATATTCACTCCAGGAATAAGCACCTTTGTCAAATGAGTCAAATTGAAGCAAAACACATTGTTGGAGTGTCAGAATGCATAGAAAGAAGGCAAATAAGCGTTCCATGGCTTTATTTCGCTTTGTTGTTTACTCTTGAGTAGAACTGCATATTCACTCCAGGAATAAGCACCTTTGTCAAATGAGTCAAATTGAAGCAAAACACATTGTTGGAGTGTCAGAATGCATAGATAGAAGGCAAATAAGCGTTCCATGGCTTTATTTCGCTTAGTTGCTTACTCTTGAGTAGAACTGCATATTCACTCCAGGAATAAGCACCTTTGTCAAATGAGTCAAATTGAAGCAGAACACATTGTTGGAGTGTCAGGATGCATAGATAGAAGGCAAATAAGCGTTCCATGGCTTTATTTCGCTTAGTTGCTTACTCTTGAGTAGAACTGCATATTCACTCCAGGAAAAAGCACCTTTGTAAAATGAGTCAAATTGAAGCAAAACACATTGTTGGAGTATCAGAATGCATAGATAGAAGGCAAATAAGCGTTCCATGGCTTTATTTCGCTTAGTTGCTTACTCTTGAGTAGAACTGCATATTCACTCCAGGAATAAGCACCTTTGTCAAATGAGTCAAAATGAAGCAAAACACATTGTTGGAGTGTCAGAATGCATAGAAAGAAGGCAAATAAGCCTTCCATGGCTTTATTTCGCTTAGTTGCTTACTCTTGAGTAGAACTGCATATTCACTCCAGGAATAAGCACCTTTCTAAAATGAGTCAAATTGAAGCAGAACACATTGTTGGAGTGTCAGAATGCATAGAACGATGGCAAATAAGCGTTCCATGGCTTTATTCCGCTTAGTTGCTTACTCTTGAGTAGAACTGCATATTCACTCCAGGAATACGCACCTTTCTAAAATGAGTCAAATTGAAGCAGAACACATTGTTGGAGTGTCAGAATGCATAGATAGAAGGCAAATAAGCGTTCCATGGCTTTATTTCGCTTAGTTGCTTACTCTTGAGTAGAACTGCATGCTCACTCGAGGAAAAAAGCACCTTTGTAAAATGAGTCAAATTGAAGCAAAACACATTGTTGGAGTGTCAGAATGCATAGAAAGAAGGCAAATAAGCGTTCCATGGCTTTATTTCGCTTAGTTGCTTACTCTTGAGTAGAACTGCATATTCACTCCAGGAATACGCACCTTTGTAAAATGAGTCAAATTGAAGCAGAACACATTGTTGGAGTGTCAGAATGCAAAGATAGAAGGCAAATAAGCGTTCCATGGCTTTATTTCGCTTAGTTGCTTACTCTTGAGTAGAACTGCATATTCACTCCAGGAATACGCACCTATGTCAAATGAGTCAAATTGAAGCAAAACACATTTTTGGAGTGTCAGAATGCATAGATAGAAGGCAAATAAGCGTTCCATGGCTTTATTTCGCTTAGTTGCTTACTCTTGAGTAGAACTGCATATTCACTCCAGGAATAAGCACATTTGTCAAATGAGTCAAATTGAAGCAAAACACATTGTTGGAGTGTCAGAATGCATAGATAGAAGGCAAATAAGCGTTCCATGGCTTTATTTCGCTTAGTTGCTTACTCTTGAGTAGAACTGCATATTCACTCCAGCAATAAGCACATTTGTCAAATGAGTCAAATTGAAGCAAAACACATTGTTGGAGTGTCAGGATGCATAGATAGAAGGCAAATAAGCGTTCCATGGCTTTATTTCGCTTAGTTGCTTACTCTTGAGTAGAACTGCATATTCACTCCAGGAATAAGCACATTTGTCAAATGAGTCAAATTGAAGCTGAACACATTGTTGGAGTGTCAGAATGCATAGATAGAAGGCAAATAAGCGTTCCATGGCTTTATTTCGCTTAGTTGCTTACTCTTGAGTAGAACTGCATATTCACTCCAGGAATAAGCACCTTTGTCAAATGAGTCAAATTGAAGCAGAACACATTGTTGGAGTGTCAGAATGCATAGATAGAAGGCAAATAAGCGTTCCATGGCTTTATTTCGCTTAGTTGCTTACTCTTGAGTAGAACTGCATATTCACTCCAGGAATACGCACCTATGTCAAATGAGTCAAATTGAAGCAAAACACATTTTTGGAGTGTCAGAATGCATAGATAGGAGGCAAATAAGCGTTCCATGGCTTTATTTCGCTTAGTTGCTTACTCTGGAGTAGAACTGCTTATTCACTCCAGGAATAAGCACATTTGTCAAATGAGTCAAATTGAAGCAAAACACATTGTTGGAGTGTCAGAATGCATAGATAGAAGGCAAATAAGCGTTACATGGCTTTATTTCGCTTAGTTGCTTACTCTTGAGTAGAACTGCATATTCACTCCAGGAATACGCACATTTGTCAAATGAGTCAAATTGAAGCAAAACACATTTTTGGAGTGTCAGAATGCATAGATAGGAGGCAAATAAGCGTTCCATGGCTTTATTTCGCTTAGTTGCTTACTCTGGAGTAGAACTGCTTATTCACTCCAGGAATAAGCACATTTGTCAAATGAGTCAAATTGAAGCAAAACACATTGTTGGAGTGTCAGAATGCATAGATAGAAGGCAAATAAGCGTTCCATGGCTTTATTTCGCTTAGTTGCTTACTCTTGAGTAGAACTGCATATTCACTCCAGGAATAAGCACCTTTGTCAAATGAGTCAAATTGAAGCAAAACACATTGTTGGAGTGTCAGAATGCATAGAAAGAAGGCAAATAATCATTGCATGGCTTTATTTCGCTTAGTTGCTTACTCTTGAGTAGAACTGCATATTCACTCCAGGAATAAGCACCTTTCTAAAATGAGTCAAATTGAAGCAGAACACATTGTTGGAGTGTCAGAATGCATAGATCGATGGCAAATAAGCGTTCCATGGCTTTATTTCGCTTAGTTGCTTACTCTTGAGTAGAACTGCATATTCACTCCAGGAATACGCACCTTTCTAAAATGAGTCAAATTGAAGCAGAACACATTGTTGGAGTGTCAGAATGCATAGATAGAAGGCAAATAAGCGTTCCATGGCTTTATTTCGCTTAGTTGCTTACTCTTGAGTAGAACTGCATGCTCACTCGAGGAAAAAAGCACCTTTGTAAAATGAGTCAAATTGAAGCAAAACACATTGTTGGAGTGTCAGAATGCATAGAAAGAAGGCAAATAAGCGTTCCATGGCTTTATTTCGCTTAGTTGCTTACTCTTGAGTAGAACTGCATATTCACTCCAGGAATAAGCACCTTTGTCAAATGAGTCAAATTGAAGCAAAACACATTGTTGGAGTGTCAAAATGCATAGATAGAAGGCAAATAAGCGTTCCATGGCTTTATTTCGCTTAGTTGCTTACTCTTGAGTAGAACTGCATATTCACTCCAGGAATACGCACCTTTGTAAAATGAGTCAAATTGAAGCAGAACACATTGTTGGAGTGTTAGAATGCAAAGATAGAAGGCAAATAAGCGTTCCATGGCTTTATTTCGCTTAGTTGCTTACTCTTGAGTAGAACTGCATATTCACTCCAGGAATACGCACCTATGTCAAATGAGTCAAATTGAAGCAAAACACATTTTTGGAGTGTCAGAATGCATAGATAGAAGGCAAATAAGCGTTCCATGGCTTTATTTCGCTTAGTTGCTTACTCTTGAGTAGAACTGCATATTCACTCCAGGAATAAGCACCTTTGTAAAATGAGTCAAATTGAAGCAAAACACATTGTTGGAGTGTCAGAATGCATAGATAGAAGGCAAATAAGCGTTCCATGGTGTCACAGTGGCCGGAGTGGACTACTTCAGAGTAACGACGCTACTCAGCTCTGCATTTTATTCTTTTATTGGTGCTGCGTATTTACAGTGCTCAAGTCATTGCTATTTACACGGAGCGATGTTGTCAGTCGGTTTCAGAACCTCCTAATGGCTTTTGGCGCGTCTTTCTCCAACACAAAAGCTTTGGCAGACCCATCCTCTTGCCCCTCCTCTTCCTGCGTAATTCTGGAGTTGGAGGGATGGGTCTTCCCCCCTTGCTTGCCCCTTCCTGTCCCACCTGGGACCCTGGCTCCTCTACCTTGCCTGAGCCTCGGACACGACTTCCTGCTTCCCCACTGGAATCGGAACTCTCCCTGCTTTCCCCTTTGCTCGGGGACGGGCTTGAACTCAGGAGGGGAGGGACTTCGCGATATCCCCTGTCCCTCACATCCACCCCCCTCCCAAGCTCTCCGTCACCCCTCCCCAGGCCCCCCCCATGTGTCGGTGACGACTGGAAGCCTAAGAACTCAGTGCTCTCCGAGCCCGTTGGTGTGAATACCTCCCCCCAGTCCTGCGAGCCCCCCCCTTCCGCCTGGGCGGACGGGAATCCCAAAAAGTCCGTGGCGTCAGAGCTGGTGGGGGTAAAAACGTTCTGCCAATCTGCTCCTTCCTCTGACTGGGTGGATCTCGGTGACACCCATACCTCATCCTCTGGCTCCTCAAACTCCGCTTCCCAGCGCCATGGTGAGCTGCTCTCCCGTGCCTCCTCCTCCTCCCCCTCCCTTTCCATGTGCCAGGGCTTGGGTCTGTGGGGAAAGAGGGCGTGAAATTCTTCCACCAAGAATTCCTCCTGTATCTGAGTGGCTGGGACCCATTCATTCTGGGACGGCGGAGCATCCTCCCATGCCATGAGGTACTCCAGTCCCCCCACCCCCCACCTTGAATCCAGGATGGCCGTGGCCTCATTGAGTTGCTCCCTGCCTTCCCTCTCCCCCCCTCCCTCGGGGGTTTGTTCGCTGTCTCGGAGCCTGCTGCTTTCCCTGTACGGCGACAGCAGCGATCTATGAAACACTGGATGCACCCTCATGTCCTCTGGCAGTGCCAGCCTGTATGCCACCGGGTTTACCTGTTGCGTGACCGTGAAGGGGCCCAGCCTTTTGGGTGCCAGCTTTTTGCACCTCCCTCTGGTGGGAAGGCCCTCCGAGGACAACCACACCTTGTCCCCCACCCTGATGACCTCCCCTTGTCGCCTGTGGCGATCTGCCCCCTTTTTGTACGCTTCCTTGGCCCTCTCCAAGTGTTCTCTGAGCTGCTGGTGCACCGTCTCCAGGTCCTCTGCCCAATCCTCAGCCTGTGGGCCCTCCTCCTCCTCCTCCTCCCTCTCCCTCTCTGGGAAAGATCTGAGGTCGCGCCCGTAATTGGCCTTAAAGGGCGACACCCCTGTGGAGACGTGCACTGCATTGTTGTAGGCAAATTCTGCTAGTGGCAAGCGATCCACCCAGTCCGTTTGCCGCTGGCTGACGTAGCATCTCAGGTACTGCTGCAGAATGGCGTTGAGCCTCTCCGCTTGTCCGTTGGTCTGCGGGTGTCTAGCCGTCGACAAGCTGACCTCCACCTGCAGGAGGTTCATGAGCCGCCGCCAGAACCTGGAAACAAATTGGCGGCCACGATCCGAAATAACCCTTAAAGGTAATCCATGCAGTCTGAAAATGTGATCAACAAACAGTTTGGCTGTCTCTTCTGCCGAGACTGCCCTGGCACACGGTATAAAGTGACACATTTTGGACATAAGGTCCACCACCACCAACACTGCAGTCTTACCCCTGGACGAAGGCAGATCTGTGATGAAGTCCATGGACACCACTTCCCACGGCCTGTGTGGTGTGGCTAAGGGCTCCAGCAACCCTGGTGGCGCTGCTCTGACCACCTTCGCCCGCTGGCAGGTGGTACAGCCCCTTACATAGTCTCGAACATCTTCCCGCACCCCTGGCCACCAGAAGTGTCTCATGACTAGGTGAGCGGTTTTGTCCCTTCCAAAATGCCCCGCTGTAGGGTTGTCGTGCATCTGCTTGAGGACCGTACGTCGAAGCTGGGTGGTGGGTAGGTACAGCGCACCCTTGTAGAAAAGCAGCCCTCTGCGTTCTGCAAAGTCTTTTGCCTGCTCCCTCCCCCCTCTCAGTTCTCTGAAGATGCGGTTGGCAAATTCATCCGCTGCCGTCAGTGCTGTGAGTTCTGCCTCGCTCACCACAGCTGCTCCGCAGGACCATGCCGACGGGGGGAAAATGTGCCTTGGGGCTGGTGGCGCCTCCTCCTCCATGTACTCTGGCTTGCGGGAGAGGGCATCCGCCCTGACATTCTGCTCCCCCGGGATGTAGTGGATGGAGAAGTTGAAGTTCGAGAAGAACTCTGCCCACCGTATCTGCCGCTGGTTGAGCACCCTGGCAGTTCTCCAGAACTCCAGGTTCTTGTGGTCTGTGCACACCTGGATGGGGTGCTTCGCGCCCACCAGGAAGTGTCGCCAGTGCTGGAACGCAGCGTAGATCGCAAGAAGTTCCCTATCAAACACTGTGTAGTTGCGTTCAGGCTGTGTCAGCTTCCTGGAGAAGAAGGCACAGGGTCTCCACTCCCTGTTGGCGTCCAGTTGCAACAAAATTGCGCCCACAGCTTTTTCAGAAGCATCTGTCTCAATGCGTAGGGGCGCGTCCTGCACCACATGGAACAGGTTTTGGTCTGAGGCGAACACTCTCTAGAGGCTTTCGAACGCTGCTTGCGCCTCTGGTGTCCACTTGAACTTCTGCTTGCCTCTCAGGCAGTCCGTGATGGGAGCCGTAACGCGAGAGAAGTTCTTGATGAACTTCCTGTAGAAGTTAGCGAAGCCTAGTAGGCGTTGGGCATCTTTGCGCGTCCTGGGGCTGTGCCAGTCCAGGATGGCCTGCACCTTGTCCTTGTCCATCGCCAGCCCCTTGTCTGACAGCTTGTAGCCCAGGAAGTCCACCTCTTTGGTGTGAAACTTGCACTTCTCCAGCTTCACATACAGGTGGTTCTCCTTCAGGCGTTGCAACACCTCTCTGACATCTTTCACATGCTGCACTGGGTCATTCGAGTAGATAAGGATGTCATCTAGGAAGACCAAGCATTTCCTGAAGAGGAGGGACCCCAGGACGTGGTGCATGAAGGCCTGGAAGCATGCTGAGCCCCCTTGCAAACCGAAGGGCATCACCAGATATTCAAAAGAGCCCAGAGGCGTGAACATCGTGGTTTTCCATTCATCTCCTTCCCGGATCCTGATCAAGTTGTACGCCCCCCTTAGGTCCAGCTTGGTGAAAATCTTGCCCCTGCGTGCCGCTGTCAGGAGATCATCCACTCTGGGCATGGGGAAAGCCACGGGCTCTGTCACCGAATTCAGCCGTCTAAAGTCCACCACAAGACGGCGCTGTTGCGTGTCTTTCTTGTCCACCCAGAAGACCGGGCTGCCCCCTGCTGCCTTGCTTTCCCTTATGAACCCCCGCTTGAGGTTCTTGTCGATGAAAGCGCGCAGATCCTCCAGCTCCTGGTCTGACATGGCGTACAGCTTGGCTGGGGGTATCGTCGCCCCTGGCACCAGGTTGATCTGGCAGTCAAAAGGCCTGTGCGGGGGTAGGTGGTCGGACTCCGCTTCGCTGAAGACCTCCTGCAGGTCCCAGTACTGCTTGGGTATTGCCTCACCCCCTTTGATATGCATGGTGGCCACCGTGGCTATCGGAGGCCCCTCCCCTGGTTGGTGCTGCATGCAATGTTCCAGACAAAAGTCTGACCCAAACGTGATGCACCTCTGGTGCCAACTGATGGAGGGGTCGTGGCGCGCCAGCCAGCTCATGCCCAAGACGATGGGGGGGTCTGAGATGGTGGTGACGTTGAACGCCAGTGTCTCTGAGTGCCTTCCCACCGTCATTCTCATGGGGGGGGTTTGATGTGTGATGGCCCCGCCCAGCAGCTCCCTGCCGTCAATGGTTGCTACGTGCAGAGGAAAATCCAACTGCAAAAGCTGGATTTGGTGCTCTTCTGCAAAGCTTCTCGAGAAGAAGTTGGCGGACGCCCCACTGTCAATTAAGGCGAGGACCGTCAGGGGATAGCCATTTGGGAGCGTTAGCGTCACTTCTAGAACCACTCCTGCTCTGGGAGGGGTGGGCTGGCTCTGCACCTCTCTGTGCGGGTGGGCGGGCTGGGGCTGTTGTCTGCTGACTGTGCCTGGCTGCTGCCCCTTGTCTCCTGCAGCCAGGCTTTCCCGTTTCCCTGCTGTGGTGCTGCGTCAGTGGGGGAGGGCACCACCGTTCCCGCCTTTCCTTGCCACTCCCTGCGATGTGGGCAGTCTCTGACGAGATGCTGGGGTGAGTTGCAGAGAAAGCAATTCCCGCCCCTTCCCTCCTTGCGTCTTGGCGCCGCTGGGGTTTGAAAAGCCCGCGCGCGCGCGCTATCAATCTGCATGGGCTCCTGGTCCTGGCTGGCTCCAGGCGTGGCCTGAAAGGGTTGTTGAGGGAGTGGCTTCTCCTGCGACCGTGGGAACCAAGCCCGCTTTGCGCGCGTCGCTTGCTTGTCGTTCCACCGGGATTCCTGCCTCACCCCCACCGCCAGAGCTGCTTTGCTCAGCTGATCCATAGTACTGGGCTTTGGACCTCTCGAGAGTTCATCCTTCACCTCCTCGCTCAAACCCAAGTAAAACGCAGCTTGCATGGGAGGCGAATCCAAAACCCACCCCAGTCTGTGCACCAGCATGGTGAATTTCGCCCAATATGCGCGAACTGTCATATTTCCTTGGCGTAAATTATGCAGTTCCTCCTTAGTCTGGTCCAAATGACTATCGGACGAATACATCGTCCTCAAACCTTCTAGAAATTGTTGGACATTTTTCATGCAAGGATTCTTGGTTGCGATTAATGGTCTTAGCCACTCCCTGGCTGCTCCGGTGAGATGTTCCACAATAAACGCTACTCTGTGCTCATCATCGGGGAACTCATTCTGGTGCAGCTCAAGAGCATACACGATCTCAGTCTCAAAGCCCTGAAACTCCTTCGGGTCTCCATTGAACTTGCTTACAAGGGTCCCTGCTCTCCTTCCTGGCAGCACTTGGACTTGGGGAGCCCCTCCCGCCTTGTTTTTCTCTGCATCCAGCTTGTTTTGGAGGTCTACCGCCACCGCCCTTAAATGCTGCTCTTTTTCCTGGAGCTCTCTCACCTGTTCCGCAAGTTGTAGCCGGTCGTCCTGGACCTTCTTAGTCTCCTCTTTAGCTGCCTTCAATTCTCCCTGCGCCTGCAGCGACAGCTGTTGCAGTTCTAGCTGGGCTTGCTCAGCGATCTGCCGCCACTTCTCCGCCTCGGACACGCTCATCCCGGCAACTCCGAAGTAGCCCAAAAATGATTAGGAGGTTGCTGTCACAGTGGCCGGAGTGGACTACTTCAGAGTAACGACGCTACTCAGCTCTGCATTTTATTCTTTTATTGGTGCTGCGTATTTACAGTGCTCAAGTCATTGCTATTTACACGGAGCGATGTTGTCAGTCGGTTTCAGAACCTCCTAATGGCTTTTGGCGCGTCTTTCTCCAACACAAAAGCTTTGGCAGACCCATCCTCTTGCCCCTCCTCTTCCTGCGTAATTCTGGAGTTGGAGGGATGGGTCTTCCCCCCTTGCTTGCCCCTTCCTGTCCCACCTGGGACCCTGGCTCCTCTACCTTGCCTGAGCCTCGGACACGACTTCCTGCTTCCCCACTGGAATCGGAACTCTCCCTGCTTTCCCCTTTGCTCGGGGACGGGCTTGAACTCAGGAGGGGAGGGACTTCGCGATATCCCCTGTCCCTCACACATGGCTTTATTTCGCTTAGTTGCTTACTCTTGAGTAGAACTGCATATTCACTCCAGGAATAAGCACATTTGTCAAATGAGTCAAATTGAAGCAAAACAAATTGTTGGAGTGTCAGAATGCATAGATAGAAGGCAAATAAGCGTTCCATGGCTTTATTTCGCTTAGTTGCTTACTCTTGAGTAGAACTGCATATTCACTCCAGGAATAAGCACATTTGTCAAATGAGTCAAATTGAAGCAAAACACATTGTTGGAGTGTCAGAATGCATAGATAGAAGGCAAATAAGCGTTCCATGGCTTTATTTCGCTTAGTTGCTTACTCTTGAGTAGAACTGCATATTCACTCCAGGAATAAGCACCTTTGTCAAATGAGTCAAATTGAAGCAGAACACATTGTTGGAGTGTCAGGATGCATAGATAGAAGGCAAATAAGCGTTCCATGGCTTTATTTCGCTTAGTTGCTTACTCTTGAGTAGAACTGCATATTCACTCCAGGAATACGCACCTATGTCAAATGAGTCAAATTGAAGCAAAACACATTGTTGGAGTGTCAGGATGCATAGATAGAAGGCAAATAAGCGTTCCATGGCTTTATTTCGCTTAGTTGCTTACTCTTGAGTAGAACTGCATATTCACTCCAGGAATACGCACCTATGTCAAATGAGTCAAATTGAAGCAAAACACATTTTTGGAGTGTCAGAATGCATAGATAGGAGGCAAATAAGCGTTCCATGGCTTTATTTCGCTTAGTTGCTTACTCTGGAGTAGAACTGCTTATTCACTCCAGGAATAAGCACATTTGTCAAATGAGTCAAATTGAAGCAAAACACATTGTTGGAGTGTCAGAATGCATAGATAGAAGGCAAATAAGCGTTCCATGGCTTTATTTCGCTTAGTTGCTTACTCTTGAGTAGAACTGCATATTCACTCCAGGAATACGCACATTTGTCAAATGAGTCAAATTGAAGCAAAACACATTTTTGGAGTGTCAGAATGCATAGATAGGAGGCAAATAAGCGTTCCATGGCTTTATTTCGCTTAGTTGCTTACTCTGGAGTAGAACTGCTTATTCACTCCAGGAATAAGCACATTTGTCAAATGAGTCAAATTGAAGCAAAACACATTGTTGGAGTGTCAGAATGCATAGATAGAAGGCAAATAAGCGTTCCATGGCTTTATTTCGCTTAGTTGCTTACTCTTGAGTAGAACTGCATATTCACTCCAGGAATAAGCACCTTTGTCAAATGAGTCAAATTGAAGCAAAACACATTGTTGGAGTGTCAGAATGCATAGAAAGAAGGCAAATAATCATTGCATGGCTTTATTTCGCTTAGTTGCTTACTCTTAAGTAGAACTGCATATTCACTCCAGGAATAAGCACCTTTGTCAAATGAGTCAAATTGAAGCAGAACACATTGTTGGAGTGTCAGAATGCATAGATAGAAGGCAAATAAGCGTTCCATGGCTTTATTTCGCTTAGTTGCTTACTCTTGAGTAGAACTGCATATTCACTCCAGGAATACGCACCTATGTCAAATGAGTCAAATTGAAGCAAAACACATTTTTGGAGTGTCAGAATGCATAGATAGGAGGCAAATAAGCGTTCCATGGCTTTATTTCGCTTAGTTGCTTACTCTGGAGTAGAACTGCTTATTCACTCCAGGAATAAGCACATTTGTCAAATGAGTCAAATTGAAGCAAAACACATTGTTGGAGTGTCAGAATGCATAGATAGAAGGCAAATAAGCGTTACATGGCTTTATTTCGCTTAGTTGCTTACTCTTGAGTAGAACTGCATATTCACTCCAGGAATACGCACATTTGTCAAATGAGTCAAATTGAAGCAAAACACATTTTTGGAGTGTCAGAATGCATAGATAGGAGGCAAATAAGCGTTCCATGGCTTTATTTCGCTTAGTTGCTTACTCTGGAGTAGAACTGCTTATTCACTCCAGGAATAAGCACATTTGTCAAATGAGTCAAATTGAAGCAAAACACATTGTTGGAGTGTCAGAATGCATAGATAGAAGGCAAATAAGCGTTCCATGGCTTTATTTCGCTTAGTTGCTTACTCTTGAGTAGAACTGCATATTCACTCCAGGAATAAGCACCTTTGTCAAATGAGTCAAATTGAAGCAAAACACATTGTTGGAGTGTCAGAATGCATAGAAAGAAGGCAAATAATCATTGCATGGCTTTATTTCGCTTAGTTGCTTACTCTTGAGTAGAACTGCATATTCACTCCAGGAATAAGCACCTTTCTAAAATGAGTCAAATTGAAGCAGAACACATTGTTGGAGTGTCAGAATGCATAGATCGATGGCAAATAAGCGTTCCATGGCTTTATTTCGCTTAGTTGCTTACTCTTGAGTAGAACTGCATATTCACTCCAGGAATACGCACCTTTCTAAAATGAGTCAAATTGAAGCAGAACACATTGTTGGAGTGTCAGAATGCATAGATAGAAGGCAAATAAGCGTTCCATGGCTTTATTTCGCTTAGTTGCTTACTCTTGAGTAGAACTGCATGCTCACTCGAGGAAAAAAGCACCTTTGTAAAATGAGTCAAATTGAAGCAAAACACATTGTTGGAGTGTCAGAATGCATAGAAAGAAGGCAAATAAGCGTTCCATGGCTTTATTTCGCTTAGTTGCTTACTCTTGAGTAGAACTGCATATTCACTCCAGGAATAAGCACCTTTGTCAAATGAGTCAAATTGAAGCAAAACACATTGTTGGAGTGTCAAAATGCATAGATAGAAGGCAAATAAGCGTTCCATGGCTTTATTTCGCTTAGTTGCTTACTCTTGAGTAGAACTGCATATTCACTCCAGGAATACGCACCTTTGTAAAATGAGTCAAATTGAAGCAGAACACATTGTTGGAGTGTTAGAATGCAAAGATAGAAGGCAAATAAGCGTTCCATGGCTTTATTTCGCTTAGTTGCTTACTCTTGAGTAGAACTGCATATTCACTCCAGGAATACGCACCTATGTCAAATGAGTCAAATTGAAGCAAAACACATTTTTGGAGTGTCAGAATGCATAGATAGAAGGCAAATAAGCGTTCCATGGCTTTATTTCGCTTAGTTGCTTACTCTTGAGTAGAACTGCATATTCACTCCAGGAATAAGCACCTTTGTAAAATGAGTCAAATTGAAGCAAAACACATTGTTGGAGTGTCAGAATGCATAGATAGAAGGCAAATAAGCGTTCCATGGCTTTATTTCGCTTAGTTGCTTACTCTTGAGTAGAACTGCATATTCACTCCAGGAATAAGCACATTTGTCAAATGAGTCAAATTGAAGCAAAACAAATTGTTGGAGTGTCAGAATGCATAGATAGAAGGCAAATAAGCGTTCCATGGCTTTATTTCGCTTAGTTGCTTACTCTTGAGTAGAACTGCATATTCACTCCAGGAATAAGCACATTTGTCAAATGAGTCAAATTGAAGCAAAACACATTGTTGGAGTGTCAGAATGCATAGATAGAAGGCAAATAAGCGTTCCATGGCTTTATTTCGCTTAGTTGCTTACTCTTGAGTAGAACTGCATATTCACTCCAGGAATAAGCACCTTTGTCAAATGAGTCAAATTGAAGCAGAACACATTGTTGGAGTGTCAGGATGCATAGATAGAAGGCAAATAAGCGTTCCATGGCTTTATTTCGCTTAGTTGCTTACTCTTGAGTAGAACTGCATATTCACTCCAGGAATACGCACCTATGTCAAATGAGTCAAATTGAAGCAAAACACATTGTTGGAGTGTCAGGATGCATAGATAGAAGGCAAATAAGCGTTCCATGGCTTTATTTCGCTTAGTTGCTTACTCTTGAGTAGAACTGCATATTCACTCCAGGAATACGCACCTATGTCAAATGAGTCAAATTGAAGCAAAACACATTTTTGGAGTGTCAGAATGCATAGATAGGAGGCAAATAAGCGTTCCATGGCTTTATTTCGCTTAGTTGCTTACTCTGGAGTAGAACTGCTTATTCACTCCAGGAATAAGCACATTTGTCAAATGAGTCAAATTGAAGCAAAACACATTGTTGGAGTGTCAGAATGCATAGATAGAAGGCAAATAAGCGTTCCATGGCTTTATTTCGCTTAGTTGCTTACTCTTGAGTAGAACTGCATATTCACTCCAGGAATACGCACATTTGTCAAATGAGTCAAATTGAAGCAAAACACATTTTTGGAGTGTCAGAATGCATAGATAGGAGGCAAATAAGCGTTCCATGGCTTTATTTCGCTTAGTTGCTTACTCTGGAGTAGAACTGCTTATTCACTCCAGGAATAAGCACATTTGTCAAATGAGTCAAATTGAAGCAAAACACATTGTTGGAGTGTCAGAATGCATAGATAGAAGGCAAATAAGCGTTCCATGGCTTTATTTCGCTTAGTTGCTTACTCTTGAGTAGAACTGCATATTCACTCCAGGAATAAGCACCTTTGTCAAATGAGTCAAATTGAAGCAAAACACATTGTTGGAGTGTCAGAATGCATAGAAAGAAGGCAAATAATCATTGCATGGCTTTATTTCGCTTAGTTGCTTACTCTTAAGTAGAACTGCATATTCACTCCAGGAATAAGCACCTTTCTAAAATGAGTCAAATTGAAGCAGAACACATTGTTGGAGTGTCAGAATGCATAGATCGATGGCAAATAAGCGTTCCATGGCTTTATTTCGCTTAGTTGCTTACTCTTGAGTAGAACTGCATATTCACTCCAGGAATACGCACCTTTCTAAAATGAGTCAAATTGAAGCAGAACACATTGTTGGAGTGTCAGAATGCATAGATAGAAGGCAAATAAGCGTTCCATGGCTTTATTTCGCTTAGTTGCTTACTCTTGAGTAGAACTGCATGCTCACTCGAGGAAAAAAGCACCTTTGTAAAATGAGTCAAATTGAAGCAAAACACATTGTTGGAGTGTCAGAATGCATAGAAAGAAGGCAAATAAGCGTTCCATGGCTTTATTTCGCTTAGTTGCTTACTCTTGAGTAGAACTGCATATTCACTCCAGGAATAAGCACCTTTGTCAAATGAGTCAAATTGAAGCAAAACACATTGTTGGAGTGTCAAAATGCATAGATAGAAGGCAAATAAGCGTTCCATGGCTTTATTTCGCTTAGTTGCTTACTCTTGAGTAGAACTGCATATTCACTCCAGGAATACGCACCTTTGTAAAATGAGTCAAATTGAAGCAGAACACATTGTTGGAGTGTTAGAATGCAAAGATAGAAGGCAAATAAGCGTTCCATGGCTTTATTTCGCTTAGTTGCTTACTCTTGAGTAGAACTGCATATTCACTCCAGGAATACGCACCTATGTCAAATGAGTCAAATTGAAGCAAAACACATTTTTGGAGTGTCAGAATGCATAGATAGAAGGCAAATAAGCGTTCCATGGCTTTATTTCGCTTAGTTGCTTACTCTTGAGTAGAACTGCATATTCACTCCAGGAATAAGCACCTTTGTAAAATGAGTCAAATTGAAGCAAAACACATTGTTGGAGTGTCAGAATGCATAGATAGAAGGCAAATAAGCGTTCCATGGCTTTATTTCGCTTAGTTGCTTACTCTTGAGTAGAACTGCATGCTCACTCGAGGAAAAAAGCACCTTTGTAAAATGAGTCAAATTGAAGCAAAACACATTGTTGGAGTGTCAGAATGCATAGAAAGAAGGCAAATAAGCGTTCCATGGCTTTATTTCGCTTAGTTGCTTACTCTTGAGTAGAACTGCATATTCACTCCAGGAATAAGCACCTTTGTCAAATGAGTCAAATTGAAGCAAAACACATTGTTGGAGTGTCAAAATGCATAGATAGAAGGCAAATAAGCGTTCCATGGCTTTATTTCGCTTAGTTGCTTACTCTTGAGTAGAACTGCATATTCACTCCAGGAATACGCACCTTTGTAAAATGAGTCAAATTGAAGCAGAACACATTGTTGGAGTGTTAGAATGCAAAGATAGAAGGCAAATAAGCGTTCCATGGCTTTATTTCGCTTAGTTGCTTACTCTTGAGTAGAACTGCATATTCACTCCAGGAATACGCACCTATGTCAAATGAGTCAAATTGAAGCAAAACACATTTTTGGAGTGTCAGAATGCATAGATAGAAGGCAAATAAGCGTTCCATGGCTTTATTTCGCTTAGTTGCTTACTCTTGAGTAGAACTGCATATTCACTCCAGGAATAAGCACCTTTGTAAAATGAGTCAAATTGAAGCAAAACACATTGTTGGAGTGTCAGAATGCATAGATAGAAGGCAAATAAGCGTTCCATGGCTTTATTTCGCTTAGTTGCTTACTCTTGAGTAGAACTGCATATTCACTCCAGGAATAAGCACATTTGTCAAATGAGTCAAATTGAAGCAAAACAAATTGTTGGAGTGTCAGAATGCATAGATAGAAGGCAAATAAGCGTTCCATGGCTTTATTTCGCTTAGTTGCTTACTCTTGAGTAGAACTGCATATTCACTCCAGGAATAAGCACATTTGTCAAATGAGTCAAATTGAAGCAAAACACATTGTTGGAGTGTCAGAATGCATAGATAGAAGGCAAATAAGCGTTCCATGGCTTTATTTCGCTTAGTTGCTTACTCTTGAGTAGAACTGCATATTCACTCCAGGAATAAGCACCTTTGTCAAATGAGTCAAATTGAAGCAGAACACATTGTTGGAGTGTCAGGATGCATAGATAGAAGGCAAATAAGCGTTCCATGGCTTTATTTCGCTTAGTTGCTTACTCTTGAGTAGAACTGCATATTCACTCCAGGAATACGCACCTATGTCAAATGAGTCAAATTGAAGCAAAACACATTTTTGGAGTGTCAGAATGCATAGATAGGAGGCAAATAAGCGTTCCATGGCTTTATTTCGCTTAGTTGCTTACTCTGGAGTAGAACTGCTTATTCACTCCAGGAATAAGCACATTTGTCAAATGAGTCAAATTGAAGCAAAACACATTGTTGGAGTGTCAGAATGCATAGATAGAAGGCAAATAAGCGTTCCATGGCTTTATTTCGCTTAGTTGCTTACTCTTGAGTAGAACTGCATATTCACTCCAGGAATAAGCACCTTTGTCAAATGAGTCAAATTGAAGCAAAACACATTGTTGGAGTGTCAGAATGCATAGAAAGAAGGCAAATAAGCGTTCCATGGCTTTATTTCGCTTAGTTGTTTACTCTTGAGTAGAACTGCATATTCACTCCAGGAATAAGCACCTTTGTCAAATGAGTCAAATTGAAGCAAAACACATTGTTGGAGTGTCAGAATGCATAGATAGGAGGCAAATAAGCGTTCCATGGCTTTATTTCGCTAGGTGCTTACTCTTGAGTAGAACTGCATATTCACTCCAGGAATAAGCACCTTTGTCAAATGAGTCAAATTGAAGCAGAACACATTGTTGGAGTGTCAGGATGCATAGATAGAAGGCAAATAAGCGTTCCATGGCTTTATTTCGCTTAGTTGCTTACTCTTGAGTAGAACTGCATATTCACTCCAGGAATAAGCACCTTTGTAAAATGAGTCAAATTGAAGCAAAACACATTGTTGGAGTATCAGAATGCATAGATAGAAGGCAAATAAGCGTTCCATGGCTTTATTTCGCTTAGTTGCTTACTCTTGAGTAGAACTGCATATTCACTCCAGGAATACGCACCTATGTCAAATGAGTCAAATTGAAGCAAAACACATTTTTGGAGTGTCAGAATGCATAGATAGGAGGCAAATAAGCGTTCCATGGCTTTATTTCGCTTAGTTGCTTACTCTGGAGTAGAACTGCTTATTCACTCCAGGAATAAGCACATTTGTCAAATGAGTCAAATTGAAGCAAAACACATTGTTGGAGTGTCAGAATGCATAGATAGAAGGCAAATAAGCGTTCCATGGCTTTATTTCGCTTAGTTGCTTACTCTTGAGTAGAACTGCATATTCACTCCAGGAATAAGCACCTTTCTAAAATGAGTCAAATTGAAGCAGAACACATTGTTGGAGTGTCAGAATGCATAGATCGATGGCAAATAAGCGTTCCATGGCTTTATTTCGCTTAGTTGCTTACTCTTGAGTAGAACTGCATATTCACTCCAGGAATACGCACCTTTCTAAAATGAGTCAAATTGAAGCAAAACACATTGTTGGAGTGTCAGAATGCATAGAAAGAAGGCAAATAAGCGTTCCATGGCTTTATTTCGCTTAGTTGCTTACTCTTGAGTAGAACTGCATATTCACTCCAGGAATACGCACCTTTCTAAAATGAGTCAAATTGAAGCAAAACACATTTTTGGAGTGTCAGAATGCATAGATAGGAGGCAAATAAGCGTTCCATGGCTTTATTTCGCTTAGTTGCTTACTCTGGAGTAGAACTGCTTATTCACTCCAGGAATAAGCACATTTGTCAAATGAGTCAAATTGAAGCAAAACACATTGTTGGAGTGTCAGAATGCATAGATAGAAGGCAAATAAGCGTTCCATGGCTTTATTTCGCTTAGTTGCTTACTCTTGAGTAGAACTGCATATTCACTCCAGGAATAAGCACCTTTGTCAAATGAGTCAAATTGAAGCAAAACACATTGTTGGAGTGTCAGAATGCATAGAAAGAAGGCAAATAAGCGTTCCATGGCTTTATTTCGCTTAGTTGTTTACTCTTGAGTAGAACTGCATATTCACTCCAGGAATAAGCACCTTTGTCAAATGAGTCAAATTGAAGCAAAACACATTGTTGGAGTGTCAGAATGCATAGATAGAAGGCAAATAAGCGTTCCATGGCTTTATTTCGCTAGGTGCTTACTCTTGAGTAGAACTGCATATTCACTCCAGGAATAAGCACCTTTGTCAAATGAGTCAAATTGAAGCAGAACACATTGTTGGAGTGTCAGGATGCATAGATAGAAGGCAAATAAGCGTTCCATGGCTTTATTTCGCTTAGTTGCTTACTCTTGAGTAGAACTGCATATTCACTCCAGGAATAAGCACCTTTGTAAAATGAGTCAAATTGAAGCAAAACACATTGTTGGAGTATCAGAATGCATAGATAGAAGGCAAATAAGCGTTCCATGGCTTTATTTCGCTTAGTTGCTTACTCTTGAGTAGAACTGCATATTCACTCCAGGAATACGCACCTATGTCAAATGAGTCAAATTGAAGCAAAACACATTTTTGGAGTGTCAGAATGCATAGATAGGAGGCAAATAAGCGTTCCATGGCTTTATTTCGCTTAGTTGCTTACTCTGGAGTAGAACTGCTTATTCACTCCAGGAATAAGCACATTTGTCAAATGAGTCAAATTGAAGCAAAACACATTGTTGGAGTGTCAGAATGCATAGATAGAAGGCAAATAAGCGTTCCATGGCTTTATTTCGCTTAGTTGCTTACTCTTGAGTAGAACTGCATATTCACTCCAGGAATAAGCACCTTTGTCAAATGAGTCAAATTGAAGCAAAACACATTGTTGGAGTGTCAGAATGCATAGAAAGAAGGCAAATAAGCGTTGCATGGCTTTATTTCGCTTAGTTGCTTACTCTTGAGTAGAACTGCATATTCACTCCAGGAATAAGCACCTTTCTAAAATGAGTCAAATTGAAGCAGAACACATTGTTGGAGTGTCAGAATGCATAGATCGATGGCAAATAAGCGTTCCATGGCTTTATTTCGCTTAGTTGCTTACTCTTGAGTAGAACTGCATATTCACTCCAGGAATACGCACCTTTCTAAAATGAGTCAAATTGAAGCAAAACACATTGTTGGAGTGTCAGAATGCATAGAAAGAAGGCAAATAAGCGTTCCATGGCTTTATTTCGCTTAGTTGCTTACTCTTGAGTAGAACTGCATATTCACTCCAGGAATAAGCACCTTTGTAAAATGAGTCAAATTGAAGCAAAACACATTGTTGGAGTATCAGAATGCATAGATAGAAGGCAAATAAGCGTTCCATGGCTTTATTTCGCTTAGTTGCTTACTCTTGAGTAGAACTGCATATTCACTCCAGGAATACGCACCTATGTCAAATGAGTCAAATTGAAGCAAAACACATTTTTGGAGTGTCAGAATGCATAGATAGGAGGCAAATAAGCGTTCCATGGCTTTATTTCGCTTAGTTGCTTACTCTGGAGTAGAACTGCTTATTCACTCCAGGAATAAGCACATTTGTCAAATGAGTCAAATTGAAGCAAAACACATTGTTGGAGTGTCAGAATGCATAGAAAGAAGGCAAATAAGCGTTGCATGGCTTTATTTCGCTTAGTTGCTTACTCTTGAGTAGAACTGCATATTCACTCCAGGAATAAGCACCTTTGTAAAATGAGTCAAATTGAAGCAAAACACATTGTTGGAGTATCAGAATGCATAGATAGAAGGCAAATAAGCGTTCCATGGCTTTATTTCGCTTAGTTGCTTACTCTTGAGTAGAACTGCATATTCACTCCAGGAATAAGCACCTTTGTCAAATGAGTCAAATTGAAGCAAAACACATTGTTGGAGTGTCAGAATGCATAGAAAGAAGGCAAATAAGCGTTGCATGGCTTTATTTCGCTTAGTTGCTTACTCTTGAGTAGAACTGCATATTCACTCCAGGAATAAGCACCTTTCTAAAATGAGTCAAATTGAAGCAGAACACATTGTTGGAGTGTCAGAATGCATAGATCGATGGCAAATAAGCGTTCCATGGCTTTATTTCGCTTAGTTGCTTACTCTTGAGTAGAACTGCATATTCACTCCAGGAATACGCACCTTTCTAAAATGAGTCAAATTGAAGCAAAACACATTGTTGGAGTGTCAGAATGCATAGAAAGAAGGCAAATAAGCGTTCCATGGCTTTATTTCGCTTAGTTGCTTACTCTTGAGTAGAACTGCATATTCACTCCAGGAATAAGCACCTTTGTCAAATGAGTCAAATTGAAGCAAAACACATTGTTGGAGTGTCAGAATGCATAGATAGAAGGCAAATAAGCGTTCCATGGCTTTATTTCACTTAGTTGCTTACTCTTGAGTAGAACTGCATATTCACTCCAGGAAGAAACACCTTTGTAAAATGAGTCAAATTGAAGCAAAACACATTTTTGGAGTGTCAGAATGCATAGATAGAAGGCAAATAAGCGTTCCATGGCTTTATTTCGCTTAGTTGCTTACTCTTGAGTAGAACTGCATATTCACTCCAGGAATAAGCACCTTTGTCAAATGAGTCAAATTGAAGCTGAACACATTGTTGGAGTGTCAGAATGCATAGATAGAAGGCAAATAAGCGTTCCATGGCTTTATTTCGCTTAGTTGCTTACTCTTGAGTAGAACTGCATATTCACTCCAGGAATAAGCACCTTTGTAAAATGAGTCAAATTGAAGCAAAACACATTGTTGGAGTGTCAGAATGCATAGATAGAAGGCAAATAAGCGTTCCATGGCTTTATTTCGCTTAGTTGCTTACTCTTGAGTAGAACTGCATATTCACTCCAGGAATAAGCACATTTGTCAAATGAGTCAAATTGAAGCAAAACACATTGTTGGAGTGTCAGAATGCATAGATAGAAGGCAAATAAGCGTTCCATGGCTTTATTTCGCTTAGTTGCTTACTCTTGAGTAGAACTGCATATTCACTCCAGGAATAAGCACATTTGTCAAATGAGTCAAATTGAAGCAAAACACATTGTTGGAGTGTCAGAATGCATAGATAGAAGGCAAATAAGCGTTCCATGGCTTTATTTCGCTTAGTTGCTTACTCTTGAGTAGAACTGCATATTCACTCCAGGAATAAGCACCTTTGTCAAATGAGTCAAATTGAAGCAGAACACATTGTTGGAGTGTCAGGATGCATAGATAGAAGGCAAATAAGCGTTCCATGGCTTTATTTCGCTTAGTTGCTTACTCTTGAGTAGAACTGCATATTCACTCCAGGAATACGCACCTATGTCAAATGAGTCAAATTGAAGCAAAACACATTTTTGGAGTGTCAGAATGCATAGATAGGAGGCAAATAAGCGTTCCATGGCTTTAGTTCGCTTAGTTGCTTACTCTGGAGTAGAACTGCTTATTCACTCCAGGAATAAGCACATTTGTCAAATGAGTCAAATTGAAGCAAAACACATTGTTGGAGTGTCAGAATGCATAGATAGAAGGCAAATAAGCGTTCCATGGCTCTATTTCGCTTAGGTGCTTACTCTTGAGTAGAACTGCATATTCACTCCAGGAATAAGCACCTTTGTCAAATGAGTCAAATTGAAGCAAAACACATTGTTGGAGTGTCAGAATGCATAGAAAGAAGGCAAATAAGCGTTCCATGGCTTTATTTCGCTTAGTTGTTTACTCTTGAGTAGAACTGCATATTCACTCCAGGAATAAGCACCTTTGTCAAATGAGTCAAATTGAAGCAAAACACATTGTTGGAGTGTCAGAATGCATAGATAGAAGGCAAATAAGCGTTCCATGGCTTTATTTCGCTTAGTTGCTTACTCTTGAGTAGAACTGCATATTCACTCCAGGAATAAGCACCTTTGTCAAATGAGTCAAATTGAAGCAAAACACATTGTTGGAGTATCAGAATGCATAGATAGAAGGCAAATAAGCGTTCCATGGCTTTATTTCGCTTAGTTGCTTACTCTTGAGTAGAACTGCATATTCACTCCAGGAATACGCACCTATGTCAAATGAGTCAAATTGAAGCAAAACACATTTTTGGAGTGTCGGAATGCATAGATAGGAGGCAAATAAGCGTTCCATGGCTTTATTTCGCTTAGTTGCTTACTCTGGAGTAGAACTGCTTATTCACTCCAGGAATAAGCACATTTGTCAAATGAGTCAAATTGAAGCAAAACACATTGTTGGAGTGTCAGAATGCATAGATAGAAGGCATATAAGCGTTCCATGGCTTTATTTCGCTTAGTTGCTTACTCTTGAGTAGAACTGCATATTCACTCCAGGAATAAGCACCTTTGTCAAATGAGTCAAATTGAAGCAAAACACATTGTTGGAGTGTCAGAATGCATAGAAAGAAGGCAAATAAGCGTTCCATGGCTTTATTTCGCTTAGTTGCTTACTCTTGAGTAGAACTGCATATTCACTCCAGGAATAAGCACCTTTGTCAAATGAGTCAAATTGAAGCAAAACACATTGTTGGAGTGTCAGAATGCATAGATAGAAGGCAAATAAGCGTTCCATGGCTTTATTTCACTTAGTTGCTTACTCTTGAGTAGAACTGCATATTCACTCCAGGAAGAAACACCTTTGTAAAATGAGTCAAATTGAAGCAAAACACATTTTTGGAGTGTCAGAATGCATAGATAGAAGGCAAATAAGCGTTCCATGGCTTTATTTCGCTTAGTTGCTTACTCTTGAGTAGAACTGCAAATTCACTCCAGGAATAAGCACCTTTGTCAAATGAGTCAAATTGAAGCTGAACACATTGTTGGAGTGTCAGAATGCATTGATAGAAGGCAAATAAGCGTTCCATGGCTTTATTTCGCTTCGTTGCTTACTCTTGAGTAGAACTGCATATTCACTCCAGGAATAAGCACCTTTGTCAAATGAGTCAAATTGAAGCAAAACACATTGTTGGAGTGTCAGAATGCATAGATAGAAGGCAAATAAGCGTTCCATGGCTTTATTTCGCTTAGTTGCTTACTCTTGAGTAGAACTGCATATTCACTCCAGGAATAAGCACCTTTGTAAAATGAGTCAAATTGAAGCAAAACACATTGTTGGAGTGTCAGAATGCATAGATAGAAGGCAAATAAGCGTTACATGGCTTTATTTCGCTTAGTTGCTTACTCTTGAGTAGAACTGCATATTCACTCCAGGAATAAGCACCTTTGTCAAATGAGTCAAATTGAAGCTGAACACATTGTTGGAGTGTCAGGATGCATAGATAGAAGGCAAATAAGCGTTCCATGGCTTTATTTCGCTTAGTTGCTTACTCTTGAGTAGAACTGCATATTCACTCCAGGAATAAGCACCTTTGTAAAATGAGTCAAATTGAAGCAAAACACATTGTTGGAGTGTCAGAATGCATAGATAGAAGGCAAATAAGCGTTCCATGGCTTTATTTCGCTTAGTTGCTTACTCTTGAGTAGAACTGCATATTCACTCCAGGAATAAGCACATTTGTCAAATGAGTCAAATTGAAGCAAAACACATTGTTGGAGTGTCAGAATGCATAGATAGAAGGCAAATAAGCGTTCCATGGCTTTATTTCGCTTAGTTGCTTACTCTTGAGTAGAACTGCATATTCACTCCAGGAATAAGCACATTTGTCAAATGAGTCAAATTGAAGCAAAACACCTTGTTGGAGTGTCAGAATGCATAGATAGAAGGCAAATAAGCGTTCCATGGCTTTATTTCGCTTAGTTGCTTACTCTTGAGTAGAACTGCATATTCACTCCAGGAATAAGCACCTTTGTCAAATGAGTCAAATTGAAGCTGAACACATTGTTGGAGTGTCAGAATGCATAGATAGAAGGCAAATAAGCGTTCCATGGCTTTATTTCGCTTAGTTGCTTACTCTTGAGTAGAACTGCATATTCACTCCAGGAATAAGCACCTTTGTAAAATGAGTCAAATTGAAGCAAAACACATTGTTGGAGTGTCAGAATGCATAGATAGAAGGCAAATAAGCGTTCCATGGCTTTATTTCGCTTAGTTGCTTACTCTTGAGTAGAACTGCATATTCACTCCAGGAATAAGCACATTTGTCAAATGAGTCAAATTGAAGCAAAACACATTGTTGGAGTGTCAGAATGCATAGATAGAAGGCAAATAAGCGTTCCATGGCTTTATTTCGCTTAGTTGCTTACTCTTGAGTAGAACTGCATATTCACTCCAGGAATAAGCACATTTGTCAAATGAGTCAAATTGAAGCAAAACACATTGTTGGAGTGTCAGAATGCATAGATAGAAGGCAAATAAGCGTTCCATGGCTTTATTTCGCTTAGTTGCTTACTCTTGAGTAGAACTGCATATTCACTCCAGGAATAAGCACCTTTGTCAAATGAGTCAAATTGAAGCAGAACACATTGTTGGAGTGTCAGGATGCATAGATAGAAGGCAAATAAGCGTTCCATGGCTTTATTTCGCTTAGTTGCTTACTCTTGAGTAGAACTGCATATTCACTCCAGGAATACGCACCTATGTCAAATGAGTCAAATTGAAGCAAAACACATTTTTGGAGTGTCAGAATGCATAGATAGGAGGCAAATAAGCGTTCCATGGCTTTATTTCGCTTAGTTGCTTACTCTGGAGTAGAACTGCATATTCACTCCAGGAATAAGCACCTTTGTCAAATGAGTCAAATTGAAGCTGAACACATTGTTGGAGTGTCAGAATGCATTGATAGAAGGCAAATAAGCGTTCCATGGCTTTATTTCGCTTCGTTGCTTACTCTTGAGTAGAACTGCATATTCACTCCAGGAATAAGCACCTTTGTCAAATGAGTCAAATTGAAGCAAAACACATTGTTGGAGTGTCCGAATGCAAAGGTAGAAGGCAAATAAGCGTTCCATGGCTTTATTTCGCTTAGTTGCTTACTCTTGAGTAGAACTGCATATTCACTCCAGGAATAAGCACCTTTGTAAAATGAGTCAAATTGAAGCAAAACACATTGTTGGAGTGTCAGAATGCATAGATAGAAGGCAAATAAGCGTTACATGGCTTTATTTCGCTTAGTTGCTTACTCTTGAGTAGAACTGCATATTCACTCCAGGAATAAGCACCTTTGTCAAATGAGTCAAATTGAAGCTGAACACATTGTTGGAGTGTCAGGATGCATAGATAGAAGGCAAATAAGCGTTCCATGGCTTTATTTCGCTTAGTTGCTTACTCTTGAGTAGAACTGCATATTCACTCCAGGAATAAGCACTTTTGTAAAATGAGTCAAATTGAAGCAAAACACATTGTTGGAGTGTCAGAATGCATAGATAGAAGGCAAATAAGCGTTCCATGGCTTTATTTCGCTTAGTTGCTTACTCTTGAGTAGAACTGCATATTCACTCCAGGAATAAGCACATTTGTCAAATGAGTCAAATTGAAGCAAAACACATTGTTGGAGTGTCAGAATGCATAGATAGAAGGCAAATAAGCGTTCCATGGCTTTATTTCGCTTAGTTGCTTACTCTTGAGTAGAACTGCATATTCACTCCAGGAATAAGCACATTTGTCAAATGAGTCAAATTGAAGCAAAACACATTGTTGGAGTGTCAGAATGCATAGATAGAAGGCAAATAAGCGTTCCATGGCTTTATTTCGCTTAGTTGCTTACTCTTGAGTAGAACTGCATATTCACTCCAGGAATAAGCACCTTTGTCAAATGAGTCAAATTGAAGCAGAACACATTGTTGGAGTGTCAGGATGCATAGATAGAAGGCAAATAAGCGTTCCATGGCTTTATTTCGCTTAGTTGCTTACTCTTGAGTAGAACTGCATATTCACTCCAGGAATACGCACCTATGTCAAATGAGTCAAATTGAAGCAAAACACATTTTTGGAGTGTCAGAATGCATAGATAGGAGGCAAATAAGCGTTCCATGGCTTTATTTCGCTTAGTTGCTTACTCTGGAGTAGAACTGCTTATTCACTCCAGGAATAAGCACATTTGTCAAATGAGTCAAATTGAAGCAAAACACATTGTTGGAGTGTCAGAATGCATAGATAGAAGGCAAATAAGCGTTCCATGGCTTTATTTCGCTTAGTTGCTTACTCTTGAGTAGAACTGCATATTCACTCCAGGAATAAGCACCTTTGTCAAATGAGTCAAATTGAAGCAAAACACATTGTTGGAGTGTCAGAATGCATAGAAAGAAGGCAAATAAGCGTTCCATGGCTTTATTTCGCTTAGTTGTTTACTCTTGAGTAGAACTGCATATTCACTCCAGGAATAAGCACCTTTGTCAAATGAGTCAAATTGAAGCAAAACACATTGTTGGAGTGTCAGAATGCATAGATAGAAGGCAAATAAGCGTTCCATGGCTTTATTTCGCTTAGTTGCTTACTCTTGAGTAGAACTGCATATTCACTCCAGGAATAAGCACCTTTGTCAAATGAGTCAAATTGAAGCAAAACACATTGTTGGAGTGTCAGAATGCATAGATAGAAGGCAAATAAGCGTTCCATGGCTTTATTTCGCTTAGTTGCTTACTCTTGAGTAGAACTGCATATTCACTCCAGGAAGAAACACCTTTGTAAAATGAGTCAAATTGAAGCAAAACACATTTTTGGAGTGTCAGAATGCATAGATAGAAGGCAAATAAGCGTTCCATGGCTTTATTTCGCTTAGTTGCTTACTCTTGAGTAGAACTGCAAATTCACTCCAGGAATAAGCACCTTTGTCAAATGAGTCAAATTGAAGCTGAACACATTGTTGGAGTGTCAGAATGCATTGATAGAAGGCAAATAAGCGTTCCATGGCTTTATTTCGCTTCGTTGCTTACTCTTGAGTAGAACTGCATATTCACTCCAGGAATAAGCACCTTTGTCAAATGAGTCAAATTGAAGCAAAACACATTGTTGGAGTGTCAGAATGCATAGATAGAAGGCAAATAAGCGTTCCATGGCTTTATTTCGCTTAGTTGCTTACTCTTGAGTAGAACTGCATATTCACTCCAGGAATAAGCACCTTTGTAAAATGAGTCAAATTGAAGCAAAACACATTGTTGGAGTGTCAGAATGCATAGATAGAAGGCAAATAAGCGTTACATGGCTTTATTTCGCTTAGTTGCTTACTCTTGAGTAGAACTGCATATTCACTCCAGGAATAAGCACCTTTGTCAAATGAGTCAAATTGAAGCTGAACACATTGTTGGAGTGTCAGGATGCATAGATAGAAGGCAAATAAGCGTTCCATGGCTTTATTTCGCTTAGTTGCTTACTCTTGAGTAGAACTGCATATTCACTCCAGGAATAAGCACCTTTGTAAAATGAGTCAAATTGAAGCAAAACACATTGTTGGAGTGTCAGAATGCATAGATAGAAGGCAAATAAGCGTTCCATGGCTTTATTTCGCTTAGTTGCTTACTCTTGAGTAGAACTGCATATTCACTCCAGGAATAAGCACATTTGTCAAATGAGTCAAATTGAAGCAAAACACATTGTTGGAGTGTCAGAATGCATAGATAGAAGGCAAATAAGCGTTCCATGGCTTTATTTCGCTTAGTTGCTTACTCTTGAGTAGAACTGCATATTCACTCCAGGAATAAGCACATTTGTCAAATGAGTCAAATTGAAGCAAAACACCTTGTTGGAGTGTCAGAATGCATAGATAGAAGGCAAATAAGCGTTCCATGGCTTTATTTCGCTTAGTTGCTTACTCTTGAGTAGAACTGCATATTCACTCCAGGAATAAGCACCTTTGTCAAATGAGTCAAATTGAAGCTGAACACATTGTTGGAGTGTCAGAATGCATAGATAGAAGGCAAATAAGCGTTCCATGGCTTTATTTCGCTTAGTTGCTTACTCTTGAGTAGAACTGCATATTCACTCCAGGAATAAGCACCTTTGTAAAATGAGTCAAATTGAAGCAAAACACATTGTTGGAGTGTCAGAATGCATAGATAGAAGGCAAATAAGCGTTCCATGGCTTTATTTCGCTTAGTTGCTTACTCTTGAGTAGAACTGCATATTCACTCCAGGAATAAGCACATTTGTCAAATGAGTCAAATTGAAGCAAAACACATTGTTGGAGTGTCAGAATGCATAGATAGAAGGCAAATAAGCGTTCCATGGCTTTATTTCGCTTAGTTGCTTACTCTTGAGTAGAACTGCATATTCACTCCAGGAATAAGCACATTTGTCAAATGAGTCAAATTGAAGCAAAACACATTGTTGGAGTGTCAGAATGCATAGATAGAAGGCAAATAAGCGTTCCATGGCTTTATTTCGCTTAGTTGCTTACTCTTGAGTAGAACTGCATATTCACTCCAGGAATAAGCACCTTTGTCAAATGAGTCAAATTGAAGCAGAACACATTGTTGGAGTGTCAGGATGCATAGATAGAAGGCAAATAAGCGTTCCATGGCTTTATTTCGCTTAGTTGCTTACTCTTGAGTAGAACTGCATATTCACTCCAGGAATACGCACCTATGTCAAATGAGTCAAATTGAAGCAAAACACATTTTTGGAGTGTCAGAATGCATAGATAGGAGGCAAATAAGCGTTCCATGGCTTTATTTCGCTTAGTTGCTTACTCTGGAGTAGAACTGCTTATTCACTCCAGGAATAAGCACCTTTGTCAAATGAGTCAAATTGAAGCAAAACACATTGTTGGAGTGTCAGAATGCATAGATAGAAGGCAAATAAGCGTTCCATGGCTCTATTTCGCTTAGGTGCTTACTCTTGAGTAGAACTGCATATTCACTCCAGGAATAAGCACCTTTGTCAAATGAGTCAAATTGAAGCAAAACACATTGTTGGAGTGTCAGAATGCATAGAAAGAAGGCAAATAAGCGTTCCATGGCTTTATTTCGCTTAGTTGTTTACTCTTGAGTAGAACTGCATATTCACTCCAGGAATAAGCACCTTTGTCAAATGAGTCAAATTGAAGCAAAACACATTGTTGGAGTGTCAGAATGCATAGATAGAAGGCAAATAAGCGTTCCATGGCTTTATTTCGCTTAGTTGCTTACTCTTGAGTAGAACTGCATATTCACTCCAGGAATAAGCACCTTTGTCAAATGAGTCAAATTGAAGCAAAACACATTGTTGGAGTATCAGAATGCATAGATAGAAGGCAAATAAGCGTTCCATGGCTTTATTTCGCTTAGTTGCTTACTCTTGAGTAGAACTGCATATTCACTCCAGGAATACGCACCTATGTCAAATGAGTCAAATTGAAGCAAAACACATTTTTGGAGTGTCGGAATGCATAGATAGGAGGCAAATAAGCGTTCCATGGCTTTATTTCGCTTAGTTGCTTACTCTGGAGTAGAACTGCTTATTCACTCCAGGAATAAGCACATTTGTCAAATGAGTCAAATTGAAGCAAAACACATTGTTGGAGTGTCAGAATGCATAGATAGAAGGCATATAAGCGTTCCATGGCTTTATTTCGCTTAGTTGCTTACTCTTGAGTAGAACTGCATATTCACTCCAGGAATAAGCACCTTTGTCAAATGAGTCAAATTGAAGCAAAACACATTGTTGGAGTGTCAGAATGCATAGAAAGAAGGCAAATAAGCGTTCCATGGCTTTATTTCGCTTAGTTGCTTACTCTTGAGTAGAACTGCATATTCACTCCAGGAATAAGCACCTTTGTCAAATGAGTCAAATTGAAGCAAAACACATTGTTGGAGTGTCAGAATGCATAGATAGAAGGCAAATAAGCGTTCCATGGCTTTATTTCACTTAGTTGCTTACTCTTGAGTAGAACTGCATATTCACTCCAGGAAGAAACACCTTTGTAAAATGAGTCAAATTGAAGCAAAACACATTTTTGGAGTGTCAGAATGCATAGATAGAAGGCAAATAAGCGTTCCATGGCTTTATTTCGCTTAGTTGCTTACTCTTGAGTAGAACTGCATATTCACTCCAGGAATAAGCACCTTTGTCAAATGAGTCAAATTGAAGCTGAACACATTGTTGGAGTGTCAGAATGCATTGATAGAAGGCAAATAAGCGTTCCATGGCTTTATTTCGCTTCGTTGCTTACTCTTGAGTAGAACTGCATATTCACTCCAGGAATAAGCACCTTTGTCAAATGAGTCAAATTGAAGCAAAACACATTGTTGGAGTGTCAGAATGCATAGATAGAAGGCAAATAAGCGTTCCATGGCTTTATTTCGCTTAGTTGCTTACTCTTGAGTAGAACTGCATATTCACTCCAGGAATAAGCACCTTTGTAAAATGAGTCAAATTGAAGCAAAACACATTGTTGGAGTGTCAGAATGCATAGATAGAAGGCAAATAAGCGTTACATGGCTTTATTTCGCTTAGTTGCTTACTCTTGAGTAGAACTGCATATTCACTCCAGGAATAAGCACCTTTGTCAAATGAGTCAAATTGAAGCTGAACACATTGTTGGAGTGTCAGGATGCATAGATAGAAGGCAAATAAGCGTTCCATGGCTTTATTTCGCTTAGTTGCTTACTCTTGAGTAGAACTGCATATTCACTCCAGGAATAAGCACTTTTGTAAAATGAGTCAAATTGAAGCAAAACACATTGTTGGAGTGTCAGAATGCATAGATAGAAGGCAAATAAGCGTTCCATGGCTTTATTTCGCTTAGTTGCTTACTCTTGAGTAGAACTGCATATTCACTCCAGGAATAAGCACATTTGTCAAATGAGTCAAATTGAAGCAAAACACATTGTTGGAGTGTCAGAATGCATAGATAGAAGGCAAATAAGCGTTCCATGGCTTTATTTCGCTTAGTTGCTTACTCTTGAGTAGAACTGCATATTCACTCCAGGAATAAGCACATTTGTCAAATGAGTCAAATTGAAGCAAAACACATTGTTGGAGTGTCAGAATGCATAGATAGAAGGCAAATAAGCGTTCCATGGCTTTATTTCGCTTAGTTGCTTACTCTTGAGTAGAACTGCATATTCACTCCAGGAATAAGCACCTTTGTCAAATGAGTCAAATTGAAGCAGAACACATTGTTGGAGTGTCAGGATGCATAGATAGAAGGCAAATAAGCGTTCCATGGCTTTATTTCGCTTAGTTGCTTACTCTTGAGTAGAACTGCATATTCACTCCAGGAATACGCACCTATGTCAAATGAGTCAAATTGAAGCAAAACACATTTTTGGAGTGTCAGAATGCATAGATAGGAGGCAAATAAGCGTTCCATGGCTTTATTTCGCTTAGTTGCTTACTCTGGAGTAGAACTGCTTATTCACTCCAGGAATAAGCACATTTGTCAAATGAGTCAAATTGAAGCAAAACACATTGTTGGAGTGTCAGAATGCATAGATAGAAGGCAAATAAGCGTTCCATGGCTTTATTTCGCTTAGTTGCTTACTCTTGAGTAGAACTGCATATTCACTCCAGGAATAAGCACCTTTGTCAAATGAGTCAAATTGAAGCAAAACACATTGTTTGAGTGTCAGAATGCATAGAAAGAAGGCAAATAAGCGTTCCATGGCTTTATTTCGCTTAGTTGTTTACTCTTGAGTAGAACTGCATATTCACTCCAGGAATAAGCACCTTTGTCAAATGAGTCAAATTGAAGCAAAACACATTGTTGGAGTGTCAGAATGCATAGATAGAAGGCAAATAAGCGTTCCATGGCTTTATTTCGCTTAGTTGCTTACTCTTGAGTAGAACTGCATATTCACTCCAGGAATAAGCACCTTTGTCAAATGAGTCAAATTGAAGCAGAACACATTGTTGGAGTGTCAGGATGCATAGATAGAAGGCAAATAAGCGTTCCATGGCTTTATTTCGCTTAGTTGCTTACTCTTGAGTAGAACTGCATATTCACTCCAGGAATAAGCACCTTTGTAAAATGAGTCAAATTGAAGCAAAACACATTGTTGGAGTATCAGAATGCATAGATAGAAGGCAAATAAGCGTTCCATGGCTTTATTTCGCTTAGTTGCTTACTCTTGAGTAGAACTGCATATTCACTCCAGGAATACGCACCTATGTCAAATGAGTCAAATTGAAGCAAAACACATTTTTGGAGTGTCAGAATGCATAGATAGGAGGCAAATAAGCGTTCCATGGCTTTATTTCGCTTAGTTGCTTACTCTGGAGTAGAACTGCTTATTCACTCCAGGAATAAGCACATTTGTCAAATGAGTCAAATTGAAGCAAAACACATTGTTGGAGTGTCAGAATGCATAGATAGAAGGCAAATAAGCGTTCCATGGCTTTATTTCGCTTAGTTGCTTACTCTTGAGTAGAACTGCATATTCACTCCAGGAATAAGCACCTTTGTCAAATGAGTCAAATTGAAGCAAAACACATTGTTGGAGTGTCAGAATGCATAGAAAGAAGGCAAATAAGCGTTGCATGGCTTTATTTCGCTTAGTTGCTTACTCTTGAGTAGAACTGCATATTCACTCCAGGAATAAGCACCTTTCTAAAATGAGTCAAATTGAAGCAGAACACATTGTTGGAGTGTCAGAATGCATAGATCGATGGCAAATAAGCGTTCCATGGCTTTATTTCGCTTAGTTGCTTACTCTTGAGTAGAACTGCATATTCACTCCAGGAATACGCACCTTTCTAAAATGAGTCAAATTGAAGCAGAACACATTGTTGGAGTGTCAGAATGCATAGATCGATGGCAAATAAGCGTTCCATGGCTTTATTTCGCTTAGTTGCTTACTCTTGAGTAGAACTGCATATTCACTCCAGGAATACGCACCTTTCTAAAATGAGTCAAATTGAAGCAAAACACATTGTTGGAGTGTCAGAATGCATGGATAGAAGGCAAATAAGCGTTCCATGGCTTTATTTCGCTTAGTTGCTTACTCTTGAGTAGAACTGCATATTCACTCCAGGAATACGCACCTATGTCAAATGAGTCAAATTGAAGCAAAACACATTGTTGGAGTGTCAGGATGCATAGATAGAAGGCAAATAAGCGTTCCATGGCTTTATTTCGCTTAGTTGCTTACTCTTGAGTAGAACTGCATATTCACTCCAGGAATAAGCACCTTTGTAAAATGAGTCAAATTGAAGCAAAACACATTGTTGGAGTATCAGAATGCATAGATAGAAGGCAAATAAGCGTTCCATGGCTTTATTTCGCTTAGTTGCTTACTCTTGAGTAGAACTGCATATTCACTCCAGGAATACGCACCTATGTCAAATGAGTCAAATTGAAGCAAAACACATTTTTGGAGTGTCAGAATGCATAGATAGGAGGCAAATAAGCGTTCCATGGCTTTATTTCGCTTAGTTGCTTACTCTGGAGTAGAACTGCTTATTCACTCCAGGAATAAGCACATTTGTCAAATGAGTCAAATTGAAGCAAAAAACATTGTTGGAGTGTCAGAATGCATAGATAGAAGGCAAATAAGCGTTCCATGGCTTTATTTCGCTTAGTTGCTTACTCTTGAGTAGAACTGCATATTCACTCCAGGAATAAGCACCTTTGTCAAATGAGTCAAATTGAAGCAAAACACATTGTTGGAGTGTCAGAATGCATAGAAAGAAGGCAAATAAGCGTTGCATGGCTTTATTTCGCTTAGTTGCTTACTCTTGAGTAGAACTGCATATTCACTCCAGGAATAAGCACCTTTGTCAAATGAGTCAAATTGAAGCAAAACACATTGTTGGAGTGTCAGAATGCATAGAAAGAAGGCAAATAAGCGTTGCATGGCTTTATTTCGCTTAGTTGCTTACTCTTGAGTAGAACTGCATATTCACTCCAGGAATAAGCACCTTTCTAAAATGAGTCAAATTGAAGCAGAACACATTGTTGGAGTGTCAGAATGCATAGATCGATGGCAAATAAGCGTTCCATGGCTTTATTTCGCTTAGTTGCTTACTCTTGAGTAGAACTGCATATTCACTCCAGGAATACGCACCTTTCTAAAATGAGTCAAATTGAAGCAAAACACATTGTTGGAGTGTCAGAATGCATAGAAAGAAGGCAAATAAGCGTTCCATGGCTTTATTTCGCTTAGTTGCTTACTCTTGAGTAGAACTGCATATTCACTCCAGGAATACGCACCTTTGTAAAATGAGTCAAATTGAAGCAGAACACATTGTTGGAGTGTCAGAATGCAAAGATAGAAGGCAAATAAGCGTTCCATGGCTTTATTTCGCTTAGGTGCTTACTCTTGAGTAGAACTGCATATTCACTCCAGGAATAAGCACCTTTGTCAAATGAGTCAAATTGAAGCAAAACACATTGTTGGAGTGTCAGAATGCATAGAAAGAAGGCAAATAAGCGTTCCATGGCTTTATTTCGCTTAGTTGTTTACTCTTGAGTAGAACTGCATATTCACTCCAGGAATAAGCACCTTTGTCAAATGAGT
This sequence comes from Zootoca vivipara, assembly GCF_963506605.1. Taxonomy (NCBI): domain Eukaryota; kingdom Metazoa; phylum Chordata; class Lepidosauria; order Squamata; family Lacertidae; genus Zootoca; species Zootoca vivipara. The sequence continues at coordinate 2,401,176 of NC_083292.1, forward strand.
CAAATTGAAGCAAAACACATTGTTGGAGTGTCAGAATGCATAGATAGAAGGCAAATAAGCGTTCCATGGCTTTATTTCGCTTAGTTGCTTACTCTTGAGTAGAACTGCATATTCACTCCAGGAATAAGCACCTTTGTCAAATGAGTCAAATTGAAGCAGAACACATTGTTGGAGTGTCAGGATGCATAGATAGAAGGCAAATAAGCGTTCCATGGCTTTATTTCGCTTAGTTGCTTACTCTTGAGTAGAACTGCATATTCACTCCAGGAATAAGCACCTTTGTAAAATGAGTCAAATTGAAGCAAAACACATTGTTGGAGTATCAGAATGCATAGATAGAAGGCAAATAAGCGTTCCATGGCTTTATTTCGCTTAGTTGCTTACTCTTGAGTAGAACTGCATATTCACTCCAGGAATACGCACCTATGTCAAATGAGTCAAATTGAAGCAAAACACATTTTTGGAGTGTCGGAATGCATAGATAGGAGGCAAATAAGCGTTCCATGGCTTTATTTCGCTTAGTTGCTTACTCTGGAGTAGAACTGCTTATTCACTCCAGGAATAAGCACCTTTGTAAAATGAGTCAAATTGAAGCAAAACACATTGTTGGAGTATCAGAATGCATAGATAGAAGGCAAATAAGCGTTCCATGGCTTTATTTCGCTTAGTTGCTTACTCTTGAGTAGAACTGCATATTCACTCCAGGAATACGCACCTTTGTAAAATGAGTCAAATTGAAGCAGAACACATTGTTGGAGTGTCAGAATGCAAAGATAGAAGGCAAATAAGCGTTCCATGGCTTTATTTCGCTTAGTTGCTTACTCTTGAGTAGAACTGCATATTCACTCCAGGAATACGCACCTATGTCAAATGAGTCAAATTGAAGCAAAACACATTGTTGGAGTATCAGAATGCATAGATAGAAGGCAAATAAGCGTTCCATGGCTTTATTTCGCTTAGTTGCTTACTCTTGAGTAGAACTGCATATTCACTCCAGGAATACGCACCTTTGTAAAATGAGTCAAATTGAAGCAGAACACATTGTTGGAGTGTCAGAATGCAAAGATAGAAGGCAAATAAGCGTTCCATGGCTTTATTTCGCTTAGTTGCTTACTCTTGAGTAGAACTGCATATTCACTCCAGGAATAAGCACCTTTGTAAAATGAGTCAAATTGAAGCAAAACACATTGTTGGAGTATCAGAATGCATAGATAGAAGGCAAATAAGCGTTCCATGGCTTTATTTCGCTTAGTTGCTTACTCTTGAGTAGAACTGCATATTCACTCCAGGAATACGCACCTATGTCAAATGAGTCAAATTGAAGCAAAACACATTTTTGGAGTGTCAGAATGCATAGATAGGAGGCAAATAAGCGTTCCATGGCTTTATTTCGCTTAGTTGCTTACTCTGGAGTAGAACTGCTTATTCACTCCAGGAATAAGCACATTTGTCAAATGAGTCAAATTGAAGCAAAACACATTGTTGGAGTGTCAGAATGCATAGATAGAAGGCAAATAAGCGTTCCATGGCTTTATTTCGCTTAGTTGCTTACTCTTGAGTAGAACTGCATATTCACTCCAGGAATAAGCACCTTTGTCAAATGAGTCAAATTGAAGCAAAACACATTGTTGGAGTGTCAGAATGCATAGAAAGAAGGCAAATAAGCGTTGCATGGCTTTATTTCGCTTAGTTGCTTACTCTTGAGTAGAACTGCATATTCACTCCAGGAATAAGCACCTTTGTCAAATGAGTCAAATTGAAGCAGAACACATTGTTGGAGTGTCAGGATGCATAGATAGAAGGCAAATAAGCGTTCCATGGCTTTATTTCGCTTAGTTGCTTACTCTTGAGTAGAACTGCATATTCACTCCAGGAATAAGCACCTTTGTAAAATGAGTCAAATTGAAGCAAAACACATTGTTGGAGTATCAGAATGCATAGATAGAAGGCAAATAAGCGTTCCATGGCTTTATTTCGCTTAGTTGCTTACTCTTGAGTAGAACTGCATATTCACTCCAGGAATACGCACCTATGTCAAATGAGTCAAATTGAAGCAAAACACATTGTTGGAGTGTCAAAATGCATAGATAGAAGGCAAATAAGCGTTCCATGGCTTTATTTCGCTTAGTTGCTTACTCTTGAGTAGAACTGCATATTCACTCCAGGAATACGCACCTTTGTAAAATGAGTCAAATTGAAGCAGAACACATTGTTGGAGTGTCAGAATGCAAAGATAGAAGGCAAATAAGCGTTCCATGGCTTTATTTCGCTTAGTTGCTTACTCTTGAGTAGAACTGCATATTCACTCCAGGAATACGCACCTATGTCAAATGAGTCAAATTGAAGCAAAACACATTTTTGGAGTGTCAGAATGCATAGATAGAAGGCAAATAAGCGTTCCATGGCTTTATTTCGCTTAGTTGCTTACTCTTGAGTAGAACTGCATATTCACTCCAGGAATAAGCACCTTTGTAAAATGAGTCAAATTGTAGCAAAACACATTTTTGGAGTGTCAGAATGCATAGATAGGAGGCAAATAAGCGTTCCATGGCTTTATTTCGCTTAGTTGCTTACTCTGGAGTAGAACTGCTTATTCACTCCAGGAATAAGCACATTTGTCAAATGAGTCAAATTGAAGCAAAACACATTGTTGGAGTGTCAGAATGCATAGATAGAAGGCAAATAAGCGTTCCATGGCTTTATTTCGCTTAGTTGCTTACTCTTGAGTAGAACTGCATATTCACTCCAGGAATACGCACCTATGTCAAATGAGTTAAATTGAAGCAAAACACATTGTTGGAGTGTCAGAATGCATAGATAGAAGGCAAATAAGCGTTCCATGGCTTTATTTCGCTTAGTTGCTTACTCTTGAGTAGAACTGCATGCTCACTCAAGGAAAAAAGCACCTTTGTAAAATGAGTCAAATTGAAGCAAAACACATTGTTGGAGTGTCAGAATGCATAGAAAGAAGGCAAATAAGCGTTCCATGGCTTTATTTCGCTTAGTTGCTTACTCTTGAGTAGAACTGCATATTCACTCCAGGAATAAGCACCTTTGTCAAATGAGTCAAATTGAAGCAAATCACATTGTTGGAGTGTCAAAATGCATAGATAGAAGGCAAATAAGCGTTCCATGGCTTTATTTCGCTTAGTTGCTTACTCTTGAGTAGAACTGCATATTCACTCCAGGAATACGCACCTTTGTAAAATGAGTCAAATTGAAGCAGAACACATTGTTGGAGTGTCAGAATGCAAAGATAGAAGGCAAATAAGCGTTCCATGGCTTTATTTCGCTTAGTTGCTTACTCTTGAGTAGAACTGCATATTCACTCCAGGAATACGCACCTATGTCAAATGAGTCAAATTGAAGCAAAACACATTTTTGGAGTGTCAGAATGCATAGATAGGAGGCAAATAAGCGTTCCATGGCTTTATTTCGCTTAGTTGCTTACTCTTGAGTAGAACTGCATATTCACTCCAGGAATACGCACCTATGTCAAATGAGTCAAATTGAAGCAAAACACATTTTTGGAGTGTCAGAATGCATAGAAAGAAGGCAAATAAGCGTTGCATGGCTTTATTTCGCTTAGTTGCTTACTCTTGAGTAGAACTGCATATTCACTCCAGGAATAAGCACCTTTGTCAAATGAGTCAAATTGAAGCAAAACACATTGTTGGAGTGTCAGAATGCATAGAAAGAAGGCAAATAAGCGTTGCATGGCTTTATTTCGCTTAGTTGCTTACTCTTGAGTAGAACTGCATATTCACTCCAGGAATAAGCACCTTTCTAAAATGAGTCAAATTGAAGCAGAACACATTGTTGGAGTGTCAGAATGCATAGATCGATGGCAAATAAGCGTTCCATGGCTTTATTTCGCTTAGTTGCTTACTCTTGAGTAGAACTGCATATTCACTCCAGGAATACGCACCTTTCTAAAATGAGTCAAATTGAAGCAAAACACATTGTTGGAGTGTCAGAATGCATAGAAAGAAGGCAAATAAGCGTTCCATGGCTTTATTTCGCTTAGTTGCTTACTCTTGAGTAGAACTGCATATTCACTCCAGGAATACGCACCTTTGTAAAATGAGTCAAATTGAAGCAGAACACATTGTTGGAGTGTCAGAATGCAAAGATAGAAGGCAAATAAGCGTTCCATGGCTTTATTTCGCTTAGTTGCTTACTCTTGAGTAGAACTGCATATTCACTCCAGGAATACGCACCTATGTCAAATGAGTCAAATTGAAGCAAAACACATTGTTGGAGTGTCAGGATGCATAGATAGAAGGCAAATAAGCGTTCCATGGCTTTATTTCGCTTAGTTGCTTACTCTTGAGTAGAACTGCATATTCACTCCAGGAATAAGCACCTTTGTAAAATGAGTCAAATTGAAGCAAAACACATTGTTGGAGTATCAGAATGCATAGATAGAAGGCAAATAAGCGTTCCATGGCTTTATTTCGCTTAGTTGCTTACTCTTGAGTAGAACTGCATATTCACTCCAGGAATACGCACCTATGTCAAATGAGTCAAATTGAAGCAAAACACATTTTTGGAGTGTCAGAATGCATAGATAGGAGGCAAATAAGCGTTCCATGGCTTTATTTCGCTTAGTTGCTTACTCTGGAGTAGAACTGCTTATTCACTCCAGGAATAAGCACATTTGTCAAATGAGTCAAATTGAAGCAAAACACATTGTTGGAGTGTCAGAATGCATAGATAGAAGGCAAATAAGCGTTCCATGGCTTTATTTCGCTTAGTTGCTTACTCTTGAGTAGAACTGCATATTCACTCCAGGAATAAGCACCTTTGTCAAATGAGTCAAATTGAAGCAAAACACATTGTTGGAGTGTCAGAATGCATAGAAAGAAGGCAAATAAGCGTTGCATGGCTTTATTTCGCTTAGTTGCTTACTCTTGAGTAGAACTGCATATTCACTCCAGGAATAAGCACCTTTGTCAAATGAGTCAAATTGAAGCAGAACACATTGTTGGAGTGTCAGGATGCATAGATAGAAGGCAAATAAGCGTTCCATGGCTTTATTTCGCTTAGTTGCTTACTCTTGAGTAGAACTGCATATTCACTCCAGGAATAAGCACCTTTGTAAAATGAGTCAAATTGAAGCAAAACACATTGTTGGAGTATCAGAATGCATAGATAGAAGGCAAATAAGCGTTCCATGGCTTTATTTCGCTTAGTTGCTTACTCTTGAGTAGAACTGCATATTCACTCCAGGAATACGCACCTATGTCAAATGAGTCAAATTGAAGCAAAACACATTGTTGGAGTGTCAAAATGCATAGATAGAAGGCAAATAAGCGTTCCATGGCTTTATTTCGCTTAGTTGCTTACTCTTGAGTAGAACTGCATATTCACTCCAGGAATACGCACCTTTGTAAAATGAGTCAAATTGAAGCAGAACACATTGTTGGAGTGTCAGAATGCAAAGATAGAAGGCAAATAAGCGTTCCATGGCTTTATTTCGCTTAGTTGCTTACTCTTGAGTAGAACTGCATATTCACTCCAGGAATACGCACCTATGTCAAATGAGTCAAATTGAAGCAAAACACATTTTTGGAGTGTCAGAATGCATAGATAGAAGGCAAATAAGCGTTCCATGGCTTTATTTCGCTTAGTTGCTTACTCTTGAGTAGAACTGCATATTCACTCCAGGAATAAGCACCTTTGTAAAATGAGTCAAATTGAAGCAAAACACATTTTTGGAGTGTCAGAATGCATAGATAGGAGGCAAATAAGTGTTCCATGGCTTTATTTCGCTTAGTTGCTTACTCTGGAGTAGAACTGCTTATTCACTCCAGGAATAAGCACATTTGTCAAATGAGTCAAATTGAAGCAAAACACATTGTTGGAGTGTCAGAATGCATAGATAGAAGGCAAATAAGCGTTCCATGGCTTTATTTCGCTTAGTTGCTTACTCTTGAGTAGAACTGCATATTCACTCCAGGAATACGCACCTATGTCAAATGAGTTAAATTGAAGCAAAACACATTGTTGGAGTGTCAGAATGCATAGATAGAAGGCAAATAAGCGTTCCATGGCTTTATTTCGCTTAGTTGCTTACTCTTGAGTAGAACTGCATGCTCACTCGAGGAAAAAAGCACCTTTGTAAAATGAGTCAAATTGAAGCAAAACACATTGTTGGAGTGTCAGAATGCATAGAAAGAAGGCAAATAAGCGTTCCATGGCTTTATTTCGCTTAGTTGCTTACTCTTGAGTAGAACTGCATATTCACTCCAGGAATAAGCACCTTTGTCAAATGAGTCAAATTGAAGCAAAACACATTGTTGGAGTGTCAGAATGCATAGATAGAAGGCAAATAAGCGTTCCATGGTGTCACAGTGGCCGGAGTGGACTACTTCAGAGTAACGACGCTACGCAGCTCTGCATTTTATTCTTTTATTGGTGCTGCGTATTTACAGTGCTCAAGTCATTGCTATTTACACGGAGCGATGTTGTCAGTCGGTTTCAGAACCTCCTAATGGCTTTTGGCGCGTCTTTCTCCAACACAAACGCTTTGGCAGACCCATCCTCTTGCCCCTCCTCTTCCTGCGTAATTCTGGAGTTGGGGGGATGGGTCTTCCCCCCTTACTTGCCCCTTCCTGTCCCACCTGGGACCCTGGCTCCTCTACCTTGCCTGAGCCTCGGACACGACTTCCTGCTTCCCCACTGGAATCGGAACTCTCCCTGCTTTCCCCTTTGCTCGGGGACGGGCTTGAACTCAGGAGGGGAGGGACTTCGCGATATCCCCTGTCCCTCACATCCACCCCCCTCCCAAGCTCTCCTTCACCCCTCCCCAGGCCCCCCCCATGTGTCGGTGACGACTGGAAGCCTAAAAACTCGGTGCTCTCCGAGCCCGTTGGTGTGAACACCTCCCCCCAGTCCTGCGAGCCCCCCCCTTCCGCCTGGGAGGACGGGAATCCCAAAAAGTCCGTGGCGTCAGAGCTGGTGGGGGTAAAAATGTTTTGCCAATCTGCTCCTTCCTCTGACTGGGTGGATCTTGGCGACACCCATACCTCATCCTCTGGTTCCTCAAACTCCGCTTCCCAGCGCCATGGTGAGCTGTTCTCCCGTGCCTCCTCCTCCTCCCCCTCCCTTTCCATGTGCCAGGGCTTGGGTCTGTGGGGAAAGAGGGCGTGAAATTCTTCCACCAAGAATTCCTCCTGTATCTGAGTGGCGGGAACCCATTCATTCTGGGACGGTGGAGCATCCTCCCATGCCATGAGGTACTCCAGGCCCCCCACCCCCCACCTTGAATCCAGGATGGCCGTGGCCTCATTGAGTTGCTCCCTGCTTTCCCTCTCCCCCCCTCCCTCGGGGGTTTGTTCGCTGTCTCTGAGCCTGCTGCTTTCCCTGTACGGCGACAGCAGCGATCTATGAAACACTGGATGCACCCTCATGTCCTCTGGCAGTGCCAGCCGGTATGCCACCGGGTTGACCTGTTGCGTGACCGTGAAGGGGCCCAGCCATTTGGGTGCCAGCTTTTTGCACCTCCCTCTGGTGGGAAGGCCCTCCGAGGACAACCACACCTTGTCCCCCACCCTGATGACCTCCCCTTGTCGCCTGTGGCGATCTGCCCCCTTTTTGTACGCTTCCTTGGCCCTCTCCAAGTGTTCTCTGAGCTGCTGGTGCACCGTCTCCAGTTCCTCTGCCCAATCCTCAGCCTGTGGGCCCTCCTCCTCCTCCTCCCTCTCCCTCTCTGGGAAAGATCTGAGGTCGCGCCCGTAATTGGCCTTAAAGGGCGACACCCCTGTGGAGACGTGCACTGCATTGTTGTAGGCAAATTCTGCTAGTGGCAAGCGATCCACCCAGTCCGTTTGCCGCTGGCTGACGTAGCATCTCAGGTACTGCTGCAGAATGGCGTTGACCCTCTCCGCTTGTCCGTTGGTCTGCGGGTGTCTAGCCGTCGACAAGCTGACCTCCACCTGCAGGAGGTTCATGAGCCGCCGCCAGAACCTGGAAACAAATTGGCGGCCACGATCCGAAATAACCCTTAAAGGTAATCCATGCAGTCTGAAAATGTGATCAACAAACAGTTTGGCTGTCTCTTCTGCCGAGACTGCCCTGGCACACGGTATAAAGTGACACATTTTGGACATGAGGTCCACCACCACCAACACTGCAGTCTTACCCCTGGACGAAGGCAGATCTGTGATGAAGTCCATGGACACCACTTCCCACGGCCTGTGTGGTGTGGCTAAGGGCTCCAGCAACCCTGGTGGCGCCGCTCTGACCACCTTCGCCCGCTGGCAGGTGGTACAGCCCCTTACATAGTCTCGAACATCTTCCCTCACCCCTGGCCACCAGAAGTGTCTTATGACTAGGTGAGTGGTCTTGTCCCTTCCAAAATGCCCCGCTGTAGGGTTGTCGTGCATCTGCTTGAGGACCGTACGTCGAAGCTGGGTGGTGGGTAGGTACAGCGCACCCTTGTAGAAAAGCAGCCCTCTGCGTTCTGCAAAGTCTTTTGCCTGCTCCCTCCCCCCTCTCAGTTCTCTGAAGATGCGGTTGGCAAATTCATCCGCTGCCGTCAGTGCTGTGAGTTCTGCCTCGCTCACCACTGCTGCTCCGCAGGACCATGCCGACGGGGGGAAAATGTGCCTTGGGGCTGGTGGCGCCTCCTCCTCCATGTACTCTGGCTTGCGGGAGAGGGCATCCGCCCTGACATTCTGCTCTCCTGGGATGTAGTGTATGGAGAAGTTGAAGTTCGAGAAGAACTCCGCCCACCGTATCTGCCGCTGGTTGAGCACCCTGGCAGTTCTCCAGAACTCCAGGTTCTTGTGGTCTGTGCACACCTGGATGGGGTGCTTGGCGCCCACCAGGAAGTGTCTCCAGTGCTGGAACGCCGCGTGGATCGCAAGAAGTTCCCGATCAAAAACTGTGTAGTTTCGCTCGGGCTGGGTCAACTTCCTGGAGAAGAAGGCACAGGGTCTCCACTCTCTGTTGGCGTCCAGTTGCAACAAAATGGCGCCCACAGCCTTATCAGAAGCATCTGTTTCAATGCGTAGGGGCGCGTCCTGAACCACGTGGAACAGGTTCTGGTCTGAGGCGAACACCCTCTTGAGGCTTTCGAACGCTGCTTGCGCCTCTGGTGTCCACCTGAACTTCTGCTTGCCTCTCAGGCAGTCAGTGATGGGAGCCGTAACTCGAGAGAAGTTCTTGATGAACTTCCTGTAGAAGTTGGCAAAGCCTAGTAGGCGTTGGGCATCTTTGCGCGTCCTGGGGCTGTGCCAGTCCAGGATGGTCTGCACCTTGTCCTTGTCCATTGCCAGCCCCTTGTCTGACAGCTTGTAGCCCAGGAAGTCCACCTCCTTGGTGTGAAACTTGCACTTCTCCAGCTTCACATACAGGTGGTTCTCCTTCAGGCGCTGTAACACCTCCCTGACGTCCTTCACGTGCTGCACTGGGTCGTTGGAGTAAATAAGGATGTCATCCAGAAAGACCAAGCATTTCCTGAAGAGTAGGGACCCCAGGACGTGGTGCATGAAGGCCTGGAAGCATGCTGAGCCCCCTTGCAACCCGAAGGGCATCACCAGATATTCAAAAGAGCCCAGAGGCGTGAACATCGTGGTTTTCCACTCATCGCCTTCCCGGATCCTGATCAAGTTGTACGCCCCCCTCAGGTCTAGCTTGGTGAAAATCTTGCCTCTGCGTGCCGCTGTCAGGAGATCATCCACTCTGGGCATGGGGAAAGCCACTGGCTCTGTCACCGAATTCAGCCGTCTAAAATCCACCACAAGACGGCGCTGTTGCGTGTCTTTCTTGTCCACCCAGAAGACCGGGCTGCCCCCTGCTGCCTTGCTTTCTCTGATGAACCCCCGCTTGAGGTTCTTGTCGATAAAAGCGCGCAGATCCTCCAGTTCCTGGTCTGACATGGCGTACAGCTTGGCTGGGGGTATAGTTGCCCCAGGCACCAGGTTGATCTGGCAGTCAAAAGGCCTGTGTGGGGGCAGGTGGTCGGACTCCGCTTCACTGAAGACCTCCTGCAGGTCCCAGTATGGTTTGGGTATCGCCTCACCCCCTTTGACGTGCATGGTGGCCACCGTGGCTATCGGAGGCCCCTCCCCTGGTTGGTGCTGCATGCAATGTTCCAGGCAAAAGTCCGATCCAAAAGTGATGCATCTCTGATGCCAACTTATGGAGGGGTCGTGGCGCGCCAGCCAGCTCATGCCCAAAACGATTGGGGGGTCTGAGATGGTGGTGACGTTGAATGCCAGTGTCTCTGAGTGCCTTCCAACCGTCATTCTCATGGGGGGGGTTTGATGAGTGATGGCCCCTCCCAGCAGCTCTCTGCCGTCAATGGTTGCCACGTGCAGAGGAAAATCCAGCTGCAGAAGCTGGATCTGGTGCTCTTCTGCAAAGTTTCTCGAGAAGAAGTTGGCTGAGGCACCACTGTCAATTAGGGCGAGGACCGTCAATGGATAGCCATTTGGGAGCGTGAGCGTCACTTCTAGAACCACTCCTGCTCTGGGAGGGGTGGGCTGGCTCTGCTCCTCTCTGTGCGGGTGGGTGGGCTGGGGCTGTTGTCTGCTGACTGTGCCTGGCTGCCGCCCCTTGTCTCCTGCAGCCAGGCTTTCCCGTTTCCCTGCTGTGGTGCTGCGTCAGTGGGGGAGGGCACAACCGTTCCCGCCTTTCCTTGCCACTCCCTGCGATGTGGGCAGTCTCTGACGAGATGCTGGGGGGAGTTGCAGAGAAAGCAATTCCCACCCCTTCCCTCCTTGCGTCTTGGCGCCGCTGGGGTTTGAAAAGCCCGCGCGCGCGCGCTATCAATCTGCATGGGTTCCTGGTCCTGACTGGCCCCAGGCGTGGCTTGAAAGGGTTGTTGAGGGAGTGGCTTCTCCTGCGACCGTGGGAACCAAGCCCGCTTTGCGCGCGTTGCTTGCTTGTCGCTCCATCTGGATTCCTGCCTCACCCCCACCGCCAGAGCCGCTTTGCTCAGTTGATCCATATTACTGGGCTTTGGACCTCTCGAGAGCTCATCCTTCACCTCCTCATGCAACCCCAAGTAAAACGCCGCTTGCATTGGGGCAGACTCCAGATCCCACCCCAATCTGTGCACCAGCATGGTGAATTTCGCCCAATACGCGCGAACTGTCATATTTCCTTGGCGTAAATTATGAAGTTCCTCCTTAGTCTGGTCCATATGACTATCGGACGAATACATCGTTTTCAAACCTTCTAGAAATAGTTTGACATTCTTCATGCAAGGATTCCTTGTTGCAATTAACGGTCTTAGCCACTCCCTGGCCGCCCCTGTAAGGTGCTCCACAATAAACGCTACTCTGTGCTCATCATCAGGGAACTCATCGTGGTGCAGCTCAAGAGCATACACAATCTCAGTCTCAAAGCCCTGAAACTCCTTCGGGTCTCCATTGAACTTGCTTACTAGGGTCCCGGCTCTCCTTCCTGGCAGCACTTGGACTTGGGGTGCCCCTCCCGCCTTGTTTTTCTCTGCATCCAGCTTGTTTTGGAGGTCTACCGCCACCGCCCTTAAATGCTGCTCTTTTTCCTGGAGCTCTCTCACCTGTTCCGCAAGTTGTAGCCGGTCGTCCTGGACCTTCTTAGTCTCCTCTTTAGCTGCCTTCAATTCTCCCTGCGCCTGCAGCGACAGCTGTTGCAGTTCTAGCTGGGCTTGCTCAGCGATCTGCCGCCACTTCTCCGCCTCTGACACGCTCATCCCGGCAACTCCAAAGTAGCCCAAAAATGATTAGGAGGTTGCTGTCACAGTGGCCGGAGTGGACTACTTCAGAGTAACGACGCTACGCAGCTCTGCATTTTATTCTTTTATTGGTGCTGCGTATTTACAGTGCTCAAGTCATTGCTATTTACACGGAGCGATGTTGTCAGTCGGTTTCAGAACCTCCTAATGGCTTTTGGCGCGTCTTTCTCCAACACAAACGCTTTGGCAGACCCATCCTCTTGCCCCTCCTCTTCCTGCGTAATTCTGGAGTTGGGGGGATGGGTCTTCCCCCCTTACTTGCCCCTTCCTGTCCCACCTGGGACCCTGGCTCCTCTACCTTGCCTGAGCCTCGGACACGACTTCCTGCTTCCCCACTGGAATCGGAACTCTCCCTGCTTTCCCCTTTGCTCGGGGACGGGCTTGAACTCAGGAGGGGAGGGACTTCGCGATATCCCCTGTCCCTCACACATGGCTTTATTTCGCTTAGTTGCTTACTCTTGAGTAGAACTGCATATTCACTCCAGGAATACGCACCTTTGTAAAATGAGTCAAATTGAAGCAAAACACATTGTTGGAGTGTCAAAATGCATAGATAGAAGGCAAATAAGCGTTCCATGGCTTTATTTCGCTTAGTTGCTTACTCTTGAGTAGAACTGCATATTCACTCCAGGAATACGCACCTTTGTAAAATGAGTCAAATTGAAGCAGAACACATTGTTGGAGTGTCAGAATGCAAAGATAGAAGGCAAATAAGCGTTCCATGGCTTTATTTCGCTTAGTTGCTTACTCTTGAGTAGAACTGCATATTCACTCCAGGAATACGCACCTATGTCAAATGAGTCAAATTGAAGCAAAACACATTTTTGGAGTGTCAGAATGCATAGATAGAAGGCAAATAAGCGTTCCATGGCTTTATTTCGCTTAGTTGCTTACTCTTGAGTAGAACTGCATATTCACTCCAGGAATAAGCACCTTTGTAAAATGAGTCAAATTGAAGCAAAACACATTTTTGGAGTGTCAGAATGCATAGATAGGAGGCAAATAAGCGTTCCATGGCTTTATTTCGCTTAGTTGCTTACTCTGGAGTAGAACTGCTTATTCACTCCAGGAATAAGCACATTTGTCAAATGAGTCAAATTGAAGCAAAACACATTGTTGGAGTGTCAGAATGCATAGATAGAAGGCAAATAAGCGTTCCATGGCTTTATTTCGCTTAGTTGCTTACTCTTGAGTAGAACTGCATATTCACTCCAGGAATACGCACCTATGTCAAATGAGTTAAATTGAAGCAAAACACATTGTTGGAGTGTCAGAATGCATAGATAGAAGGCAAATAAGCGTTCCATGGCTTTATTTCGCTTAGTTGCTTACTCTTGAGTAGAACTGCATGCTCACTCGAGGAAAAAAGCACCTTTGTAAAATGAGTCAAATTGAAGCAAAACACATTGTTGGAGTGTCAGAATGCATAGAAAGAAGGCAAATAAGCGTTCCATGGCTTTATTTCGCTTAGTTGCTTACTCTTGAGTAGAACTGCATATTCACTCCAGGAATAAGCACCTTTGTCAAATGAGTCAAATTGAAGCAAAACACATTGTTGGAGTGTCAGAATGCATAGATAGAAGGCAAATAAGCGTTCCATGGCTTTATTTCGCTTAGTTGCTTACTCTTGAGTAGAACTGCATATTCACTCCAGGAATACGCACCTTTGTAAAATGAGTCAAATTGAAGCAGAACACATTGTTGGAGTGTCAGAATGCAAAGATAGAAGGCAAATAAGCGTTCCATGGCTTTATTTCGCTTAGTTGCTTACTCTTGAGTAGAACTGCATATTCACTCCAGGAATACGCACCTATGTCAAATGAGTCAAATTGAAGCAAAACACATTTTTGGAGTGTCAGAATGCATAGATAGGAGGCAAATAAGCGTTCCATGGCTTTATTTCGCTTAGTTGCTTACTCTGGAGTAGAACTGCTTATTCACTCCAGGAATAAGCACATTTGTCAAATGAGTCAAATTGAAGCAAAACACATTGTTGGAGTGTCAGAATGCATAGATAGAAGGCAAATAAGCGTTCCATGGCTTTATTTCGCTTAGTTGCTTACTCTTGAGTAGAACTGCATATTCACTCCAGGAATACGCACCTATGTCAAATGAGTTAAATTGAAGCAAAACACATTGTTGGAGTGTCAGAATGCATAGATAGAAGGCAAATAAGCGTTCCATGGCTTTATTTCGCTTAGTTGCTTACTCTTGAGTAGAACTGCATATTCACTCCAGGAATAAGCACCTTTGTAAAATGAGTCAAATTGAAGCAAAACACATTGTTGGAGTATCAGAATGCATAGATAGAAGGCAAATAAGCGTTCCATGGCTTTATTTCGCTTAGTTGCTTACTCTTGAGTAGAACTGCATATTCACTCCAGGAATACGCACCTATGTCAAATGAGTCAAATTGAAGCAAAACACATTGTTGGAGTGTCAAAATGCATAGATAGAAGGCAAATAAGCGTTCCATGGCTTTATTTCGCTTAGTTGCTTACTCTTGAGTAGAACTGCATATTCACTCCAGGAATAAGCACATTTGTCAAATGAGTCAAATTGAAGCAAAACACATTGTTGGAGTGTCAGAATGCATAGATAGAAGGCAAATAAGCGTTCCATGGCTTTATTTCGCTTAGTTGCTTACTCTTGAGTAGAACTGCATATTCACTCCAGGAATACGCACCTATGTCAAATGAGTTAAATTGAAGCAAAACACATTGTTGGAGTGTCAGAATGCATAGATAGAAGGCAAATAAGCGTTCCATGGCTTTATTTCGCTTAGTTGCTTACTCTTGAGTAGAACTGCATGCTCACTCGAGGAAAAAAGCACCTTTGTAAAATGAGTCAAATTGAAGCAAAACACATTGTTGGAGTGTCAGAATGCATAGAAAGAAGGCAAATAAGCGTTCCATGGCTTTATTTCGCTTAGTTGCTTACTCTTGAGTAGAACTGCATATTCACTCCAGGAATAAGCACCTTTGTCAAATGAGTCAAATTGAAGCAAAACACATTGTTGGAGTGTCAGAATGCATAGATAGAAGGCAAATAAGCGTTCCATGGCTTTATTTCGCTTAGTTGCTTACTCTTGAGTAGAACTGCATATTCACTCCAGGAATACGCACCTTTGTAAAATGAGTCAAATTGAAGCAGAACACATTGTTGGAGTGTCAGAATGCAAAGATAGAAGGCAAATAAGCGTTCCATGGCTTTATTTCGCTTAGTTGCTTACTCTTGAGTAGAACTGCATATTCACTCCAGGAATACGCACCTATGTCAAATGAGTCAAATTGAAGCAAAACACATTTTTGGAGTGTCAGAATGCATAGATAGGAGGCAAATAAGCGTTCCATGGCTTTATTTCGCTTAGTTGCTTACTCTGGAGTAGAACTGCTTATTCACTCCAGGAATAAGCACATTTGTCAAATGAGTCAAATTGAAGCAAAACACATTGTTGGAGTGTCAGAATGCATAGATAGAAGGCAAATAAGCGTTCCATGGCTTTATTTCGCTTAGTTGCTTACTCTTGAGTAGAACTGCATATTCACTCCAGGAATACGCACCTATGTCAAATGAGTTAAATTGAAGCAAAACACATTGTTGGAGTGTCAGAATGCATAGATAGAAGGCAAATAAGCGTTCCATGGCTTTATTTCGCTTAGTTGCTTACTCTTGAGTAGAACTGCATGCTCACTCGAGGAAAAAAGCACCTTTGTAAAATGAGTCAAATTGAAGCAAAACACATTGTTGGAGTGTCAGAATGCATATTAAGAAGGCAAATAAGCGTTCCATGGCTTTATTTCGCTTAGTTGCTTACTCTTGAGTAGAACTGCATATTCACTCCAGGAATAAGCACCTTTGTCAAATGAGTCAAATTGAAGCAAAACACATTGTTGGAGTGTCAAAATGCATAGATAGAAGGCAAATAAGCGTTCCATGGCTTTATTTCGCTTAGTTGCTTACTCTTGAGTAGAACTGCATATTCACTCCAGGAATACGCACCTTTGTAAAATGAGTCAAATTGAAGCAGAACACATTGTTGGAGTGTCAGAATGCAAAGATAGAAGGCAAATAAGCGTTCCATGGCTTTATTTCTCTTAGTTGCTTACTCTTGAGTAGAACTGCATATTCACTCCAGGAATACGCACCTTTGTCAAATGAGTCAAATTGAAGCAAAACACATTTTTGGAGTGTCAGAATGCATAGATAGAAGGCAAATAAGCGTTCCATGGCTTTATTTCGCTTAGTTGCTTACTCTTGAGTAGAACTGCATATTCACTCCAGGAATAAGCACCTTTGTAAAATGAGTCAAATTGAAGCAAAACACATTGTTGGAGTGTCAGAATGCATAGATAGAAGGCAAATAAGCGTTCCATGGCTTTATTTCGCTTAGTTGCTTACTCTTGAGTAGAACTGCATATTCACTCCAGGAATAAGCACATTTGTCAAATGAGTCAAATTGAAGCAAAACACATTGTTGGAGTGTCAGAATGCATAGATAGAAGGCAAATAAGCGTTCCATGGCTTTATTTCGCTTAGTTGCTTACTCTTGAGTAGAACTGCATATTCACTCCAGGAATAAGCACCTTTGTCAAATGAGTCAAATTGAAGCAAAACACATTGTTGGAGTGTCAGAATGCATAGATAGAAGGCAAATAAGCGTTCCATGGCTTTATTTCGCTTAGTTGCTTACTCTTGAGTAGAACTGCATATTCACTCCAGGAATAAGCACCTTTGTCAAATGAGTCAAATTGAAGCAGAACACATTGTTGGAGTGTCAGGATGCATAGATAGAAGGCAAATAAGCGTTCCATGGCTTTATTTCGCTTAGTTGCTTACTCTTGAGTAGAACTGCATATTCACTCCAGGAATACGCACCTATGTCAAATGAGTCAAATTGAAGCAAAACACATTTTTGGAGTGTCAGAATGCATAGATAGGAGGCAAATAAGCGTTCCATGGCTTTATTTCGCTTAGTTGCTTACTCTGGAGTAGAACTGCTTATTCACTCCAGGAATAAGCACATTTGTCAAATGAGTCAAATTGAAGCAAAACACATTGTTGGAGTGTCAGAATGCATAGATAGAAGGCAAATAAGCGTTCCATGGCTTTATTTCGCTTAGTTGCTTACTCTTGAGTAGAACTGCATATTCACTCCAGGAATACGCACCTATGTCAAATGAGTCAAATTGAAGCAAAACACATTTTTGGAGTGTCAGAATGCATAGATAGAAGGCAAATAAGCGTTCCATGGCTTTATTTCGCTTAGTTGCTTACTCTTGAGTAGAACTGCATATTCACTCCAGGAATAAGCACATTTGTCAAATGAGTCAAATTGAAGCAAAACACATTGTTGGAGTGTCAGAATGCATAGATAGAAGGCAAATAAGCGTTCCATGGCTTTATTTCGCTTAGTTGCTTACTCTTGAGTAGAACTGCATATTCACTCCAGGAATAAGCACCTTTGTAAAATGAGTCAAATTGAAGCAAAACACATTGTTGGAGTGTCAGAATGCATAGATAGAAGGCAAATAAGCGTTCCATGGCTTTATTTCGCTTAGTTGCTTACTCTTGAGTAGAACTGCATATTCACTCCAGGAATAAGCACCTTTGTCAAATGAGTCAAATTGAAGCAAAACACATTGTTGGAGTGTCAGAATGCATAGAAAGAAGGCAAAAAAGCGTTACATGGCTTTATTTCGCTTAGTTGCTTACTCTTGAGTAGAACTGCATATTCACTCCAGGAAAAAGCACCTTTGTAAAATGAGTCAAATTGAAGCAAAACACATTGTTGGAGTATCAGAATGCATAGATAGAAGGCAAATAAGCGTTCCATGGCTTTATTTCGCTTAGTTGCTTACTCTTGAGTAGAACTGCATATTCACTCCAGGAATAAGCACCTTTGTCAAATGAGTCAAAATGAAGCAAAACACATTGTTGGAGTGTCAGAATGCATAGAAAAAAGGCAAATAAGCCTTCCATGGCTTTATTTCGCTTAGTTGCTTAGTCTTGAGTAGAACTGCATATTCACTCCAGGAATAAGCACCTTTGTCAAATGAGTCAAATTGAAGCAAAACACATTGTTGGAGTGTCAAAATGCATAGATAGAAGGCAAATAAGCGTTCCATGGCTTTATTTCGCTTAGTTGCTTACTCTTGAGTAGAACTGCATATTCACTCCAGGAATACGCACCTTTGTAAAATGAGTCAAATTGAAGCAGAACACATTGTTGGAGTGTCAGAATGCAAAGATAGAAGGCAAATAAGCGTTCCATGGCTTTATTTCGCTTAGTTGCTTACTCTTGAGTAGAACTGCATATTCACTCCAGGAATACGCACCTATGTCAAATGAGTCAAATTGAAGCAAAACACATTTTTGGAGTGTCAGAATGCATAGATAGAAGGCAAATAAGCGTTCCATGGCTTTATTTCGCTTAGTTGCTTACTCTTGAGTAGAACTGCATATTCACTCCAGGAATAAGCACATTTGTCAAATGAGTCAAATTGAAGCAAAACACATTGTTGGAGTGTCAGAATGCATAGATAGAAGGCAAATAAGCGTTCCATGGCTTTATTTCGCTTAGTTGCTTACTCTTGAGTAGAACTGCATATTCACTCCAGCAATAAGCACATTTGTCAAATGAGTCAAATTGAAGCAAAACACATTGTTGGAGTGTCAGAATGCATAGATAGAAGGCAAATAAGCATTCCATGGCTTTATTTCGCTTAGTTGCTTACTCTTGAGTAGAACTGCATATTCACTCCAGGAATAAGCACATTTGTCAAATGAGTCAAATTGAAGCAAAACACATTGTTGGAGTGTCAGAATGCATAGATAGAAGGCAAATAAGCGTTCCATGGCTTTATTTCGCTTAGTTGCTTACTCTTGAGTAGAACTGCATATTCACTCCAGGAATAAGCACCTTTGTCAAATGAGTCAAATTGAAGCAGAACACATTGTTAGAGTGTCAGGATGCATAGATAGAAGGCAAATAAGCGTTCCATGGCTTTATTTCGCTTAGTTGCTTACTCTTGAGTAGAACTGCATATTCACTCCAGGAATACGCACCTATGTCAAATGAGTCAAATTGAAGCAAAACACATTTTTGGAGTGTCAGAATGCATAGATAGGAGGCAAATAAGCGTTCCATGGCTTTATTTCGCTTAGTTGCTTACTCTGGAGTAGAACTGCTTATTCACTCCAGGAATAAGCACATTTGTCAAATGAGTCAAATTGAAGCAAAACACATTGTTGGAGTGTCAGAATGCATAGATAGAAGGCAAATAAGCGTTCCATGGCTTTATTTCGCTTAGTTGCTTACTCTTGAGTAGAACTGCATATTCACTCCAGGAATAAGCACATTTGTCAAATGAGTCAAATTGAAGCAAAACACATTGTTGGAGTGTCAGAATGCATAGAAAGAAGGCAAATAAGCGTTCCATGGCTTTATTTCGCTTAGTTGCTTACTCTTGAGTAGAACTGCATATTCACTCCAGGAATAAGCACCTTTGTAAAATGAGCCAAATTGAAGCAAAACACATTGTTGGAGTATCAGAATGCATAGATAGAAGGCAAATAAGCGTTCCATGGCTTTATTTCGCTTAGTTGCTTACTCTTGAGTAGAACTGCATATTCACTCCAGGAATACGCACCTATGTCAAATGAGTCAAATTGAAGCAAAACACATTTTTGGAGTGTCAGAATGCATAGATAGGAGGCAAATAAGCGTTCCATGGCTTTATTTCGCTTAGTTGCTTACACTGGAGTAGAACTGCTTATTCACTCCAGGAATAAGCACATTTGTCAAATGAGTCAAATTGAAGCAAAACACATTGTTGGAGTGTCAGAATGCATAGATAGAAGGCAAATAAGCGTTCCATGGCTTTATTTCGCTTAGTTGCTTACTCTTGAGTAGAACTGCATATTCACTCCAGGAATAAGCACCTTTGTCAAATGAGTCAAAATGAAGCAAAACACATTGTTGGAGTGTCAGAATGCATAGAAAGAAGGCAAATAAGCCTTCCATGGCTTTATTTCGCTTAGTTGCTTACTCTTGAGTAGAACTGCATATTCACTCCAGGAATAAGCACCTTTCTAAAATGAGTCAAATTGAAGCAGAACACATTGTTGGAGTGTCAGAATGCATAGAACGATGGCAAATAAGCGTTCCATGGCTTTATTCCGCTTAGTTGCTTACTCTTGAGTAGAACTGCATATTCACTCCAGGAATACGCACCTTTCTAAAATGAGTCAAATTGAAGCAGAACACATTGTTGGAGTGTCAGAATGCATAGATAGAAGGCAAATAAGCGTTCCATGGCTTTATTTCGCTTAGTTGCTTACTCTTGAGTAGAACTGCATGCTCACTCGAGGAAAAAAGCACCTTTGTAAAATGAGTCAAATTGAAGCAAAACACATTGTTGGAGTGTCAGAATGCATAGAAAGAAGGCAAATAAGCGTTCCATGGCTTTATTTCGCTTAGTTGCTTACTCTTGAGTAGAACTGCATATTCACTCCAGGAATAAGCACCTTTGTCAAATGAGTCAAATTGAAGCAAAACACATTGTTGGAGTGTCAAAATGCATAGATAGAAGGCAAATAAGCGTTCCATGGCTTTATTTCGCTTAGTTGCTTACTCTTGAGTAGAACTGCATATTCACTCCAGGAATACGCACCTTTGTAAAATGAGTCAAATTGAAGCAGAACACATTGTTGGAGTGTCAGAATGCAAAGATAGAAGGCAAATAAGCGTTCCATGGCTTTATTTCGCTTAGTTGCTTACTCTTGAGTAGAACTGCATATTCACTCCAGGAATACGCACCTATGTCAAATGAGTCAAATTGAAGCAAAACACATTTTTGGAGTGTCAGAATGCATAGATAGAAGGCAAATAAGCGTTCCATGGCTTTATTTCGCTTAGTTGCTTACTCTTGAGTAGAACTGCATATTCACTCCAGGAATAAGCACATTTGTCAAATGAGTCAAATTGAAGCAAAACACATTGTTGGAGTGTCAGAATGCATAGATAGAAGGCAAATAAGCGTTCCATGGCTTTATTTCGCTTAGTTGCTTACTCTTGAGTAGAACTGCATATTCACTCCAGCAATAAGCACATTTGTCAAATGAGTCAAATTGAAGCAAAACACATTGTTGGAGTGTCAGAATGCATAGATAGAAGGCAAATAAGCGTTCCATGGCTTTATTTCGCTTAGTTGCTTACTCTTGAGTAGAACTGCATATTCACTCCAGGAATAAGCACATTTGTCAAATGAGTCAAATTGAAGCAAAACACATTGTTGGAGTGTCAGAATGCATAGATAGAAGGCAAATAAGCGTTCCATGGCTTTATTTCGCTTAGTTGCTTACTCTTGAGTAGAACTGCATATTCACTCCAGGAATAAGCACCTTTGTAAAATGAGTCAAATTGAAGCAAAACACATTGTTGGAGTATCAGAATGCATAGATAGAAGGCAAATAAGCGTTCCATGGCTTTATTTCGCTTAGTTGCTTACTCTTGAGTAGAACTGCATATTCACTCCAGGAATACGCACCTATGTCAAATGAGTCAAATTGAAGCAAAACACATTTTTGGAGTGTCAGAATGCATAGATAGAAGGCAAATAAGCGTTCCATGGCTTTATTTCGCTTAGTTGCTTACTCTTGAGTAGAACTGCATGCTCACTCGAGGAAAAAAGCACCTTTGTAAAATGAGTCAAATTGAAGCAAAACACATTGTTGGAGTGTCAGAATGCATAGAAAGAAGGCAAATAAGCGTTCCATGGCTTTATTTCGCTTAGTTGCTTACTCTTGAGTAGAACTGCATATTCACTCCAGGAATAAGCACCTTTGTCAAATGAGTCAAATTGAAGCAAAACACATTGTTGGAGTGTCAAAATGCATAGATAGAAGGCAAATAAGCGTTCCATGGCTTTATTTCGCTTAGTTGCTTACTCTTGAGTAGAACTGCATATTCACTCCAGGAATACGCACCTTTGTAAAATGAGTCAAATTGAAGCAGAACACATTGTTGGAGTGTCAGAATGCAAAGATAGAAGGCAAATAAGCGTTCCATGGCTTTATTTCGCTTAGTTGCTTACTCTTGAGTAGAACTGCATATTCACTCCAGGAATACGCACCTATGTCAAATGAGTCAAATTGAAGCAAAACACATTTTTGGAGTGTCAGAATGCATAGATAGAAGGCAAATAAGCGTTCCATGGCTTTATTTCGCTTAGTTGCTTACTCTTGAGTAGAACTGCATATTCACTCCAGGAATAAGCACCTTTGTAAAATGAGTCAAATTGAAGCAAAACACATTGTTGGAGTGTCAGAATGCATAGATAGAAGGCAAATAAGCGTTCCATGGCTTTATTTCGCTTAGTTGCTTACTCTTGAGTAGAACTGCATATTCACTCCAGGAATAAGCACATTTGTCAAATGAGTCAAATTGAAGCAAAACACATTGTTGGAGTGTCAGAATGCATAGATAGAAGGCAAATAAGCGTTCCATGGCTTTATTTCGCTTAGTTGCTTACTCTTGAGTAGAACTGCATATTCACTCCAGGAATAAGCACATTTGTCAAATGAGTCAAATTGAAGCAAAACACATTGTTGGAGTGTCAGAATGCATAGATAGAAGGCAAATAAGCGTTCCATGGCTTTATTTCGCTTAGTTGCTTACTCTTGAGTAGAACTGCATATTCACTCCAGGAATAAGCACCTTTGTCAAATGAGTCAAATTGAAGCAGAACACATTGTTGGAGTGTCAGGATGCATAGATAGAAGGCAAATAAGCGTTCCATGGCTTTATTTCGCTTAGTTGCTTACTCTTGAGTAGAACTGCATATTCACTCCAGGAATACGCACCTATGTCAAATGAGTCAAATTGAAGCAAAACACATTTTTGGAGTGTCAGAATGCATAGATAGGAGGCAAATAAGCGTTCCATGGCTTTATTTCGCTTAGTTGCTTACTCTGGAGTAGAACTGCTTATTCACTCCAGGAATAAGCACATTTGTCAAATGAGTCAAATTGAAGCAAAACACATTGTTGGAGTGTCAGAATGCATAGATAGAAGGCAAATAAGCGTTCCATGGCTTTATTTCGCTTAGTTGCTTACTCTTGAGTAGAACTGCATATTCACTCCAGGAATAAGCACCTTTGTCAAATGAGTCAAATTGAAGCAAAACACATTGTTGGAGTGTCAGAATGCATAGAAAGAAGGCAAATAAGCGTTCCATGGCTTTATTTCGCTTAGTTGTTTACTCTTGAGTAGAACTGCATATTCACTCCAGGAATAAGCACCTTTGTCAAATGAGTCAAATTGAAGCAAAACACATTGTTGGAGTGTCAGAATGCATAGATAGGAGGCAAATAAGCGTTCCATGGCTTTATTTCGCTAGGTGCTTACTCTTGAGTAGAACTGCATATTCACTCCAGGAATAAGCACCTTTGTCAAATGAGTCAAATTGAAGCAGAACACATTGTTGGAGTGTCAGGATGCATAGATAGAAGGCAAATAAGCGTTCCATGGCTTTATTTCGCTTAGTTGCTTACTCTTGAGTAGAACTGCATATTCACTCCAGGAATAAGCACCTTTGTAAAATGAGTCAAATTGAAGCAAAACACATTGTTGGAGTATCAGAATGCATAGATAGAAGGCAAATAAGCGTTCCATGGCTTTATTTCGCTTAGTTGCTTACTCTTGAGTAGAACTGCATATTCACTCCAGGAATACGCACCTATGTCAAATGAGTCAAATTGAAGCAAAACACATTTTTGGAGTGTCAGAATGCATAGATAGGAGGCAAATAAGCGTTCCATGGCTTTATTTCGCTTAGTTGCTTACTCTGGAGTAGAACTGCTTATTCACTCCAGGAATAAGCACATTTGTCAAATGAGTCAAATTGAAGCAAAACACATTGCTGGAGTGTCAGAATGCATAGATAGAAGGCAAATAAGCGTTCCATGGCTTTATTTCGCTTAGTTGCTTACTCTTGAGTAGAACTGCATATTCACTCCAGGAATACGCACCTATGTCAAATGAGTCAAATTGAAGCAAAACACATTTTTGGAGTGTCAGAATGCATAGATAGGAGGCAAATAAGCGTTCCATGGCTTTATTTCGCTTAGTTGCTTACTCTGGAGTAGAACTGCTTATTCACTCCAGGAATAAGCACATTTGTCAAATGAGTCAAATTGAAGCAAAACACATTGTTGGAGTGTCAGAATGCATAGATAGAAGGCAAATAAGCGTTCCATGGCTTTATTTCGCTTAGTTGCTTACTCTTGAGTAGAACTGCATATTCACTCCAGGAATAAGCACCTTTGTCAAATGAGTCAAATTGAAGCAAAACACATTGTTGGAGTGTCAGAATGCATAGAAAGAAGGCAAATAAGCGTTCCATGGCTTTATTTCGCTTAGTTGTTTACTCTTGAGTAGAACTGCATATTCACTCCAGGAATAAGCACCTTTGTCAAATGAGTCAAATTGAAGCAAAACACATTGTTGGAGTGTCAGAATGCATAGATAGGAGGCAAATAAGCGTTCCATGGCTTTATTTCGCTAGGTGCTTACTCTTGAGTAGAACTGCATATTCACTCCAGGAATAAGCACCTTTGTCAAATGAGTCAAATTGAAGCAGAACACATTGTTGGAGTGTCAGGATGCATAGATAGAAGGCAACTAAGCGTTCCATGGCTTTATTTCGCTTAGTTGCTTACTCTTGAGTAGAACTGCATATTCACTCCAGGAATAAGCACCTTTGTAAAATGAGTCAAATTGAAGCAAAACACATTGTTGGAGTATCAGAATGCATAGATAGAAGGCAAATAAGCGTTCCATGGCTTTATTTCGCTTAGTTGCTTACTCTTGAGTAGAACTGCATATTCACTCCAGGAATACGCACCTATGTCAAATGAGTCAAATTGAAGCAAAACACATTTTTGGAGTGTCAGAATGCATAGATAGGAGGCAAATAAGCGTTCCATGGCTTTATTTCGCTTAGTTGCTTACTCTGGAGTAGAACTGCTTATTCACTCCAGGAATAAGCACATTTGTCAAATGAGTCAAATTGAAGCAAAACACATTGTTGGAGTGTCAGAATGCATAGATAGAAGGCAAATAAGCGTTCCATGGCTTTATTTCGCTTCGTTGCTTACTCTTGAGTAGAACTGCATATTCACTCCAGGAATAAGCACCTTTGTCAAATGAGTCAAATTGAAGCAAAACACATTGTTGGAGTGTCAGAATGCATAGAAAGAAGGCAAATAAGCGTTGCATGGCGTTATTTCGCTTAGTTGCTTACTCTTGAGTAGAACTGCATATTCACTCCAGGAATAAGCACCTTTCTAAAATGAGTCAAATTGAAGCAGAACACATTGTTGGAGTGTCAGAATGCATAGATCGATGGCAAATAAGCGTTCCATGGCTTTATTTCGCTTAGTTGCTTACTCTTGAGTAGAACTGCATATTCACTCCAGGAATACGCACCTTTCTAAAATGAGTCAAATTGAAGCAAAACACATTGTTGGAGTGTCAGAATGCATAGAAAGAAGGCAAATAAGCGTTCCATGGCTTTATTTCACTTAGTTGCTTACTCTTGAGTAGAACTGCATATTCACTCCAGGAAGAAACACCTTTGTAAAATGAGTCAAATTGAAGCAAAACACATTTTTGGAGTGTCAGAATGCATAGATAGAAGGCAAATAAGCGTTCCATGGCTTTATTTCGCTTAGTTGCTTACTCTTGAGTAGAACTGCATATTCACTCCAGGAATAAGCACCTTTGTCTAATGAGTCAAATTGAAGCTGAACACATTGTTGGAGTGTCAGAATGCATTGATAGAAGGCAAATAAGCGTTCCATGGCTTTATTTCGCTTCGTTGCTTACTCTTGAGTAGAACTGCATATTCACTCCAGGAATAAGCACCTTTGTCAAATGAGTCAAATTGAAGCAAAACACATTGTTGGAGTGTCAGAATGCATAGATAGAAGGCAAATAAGCGTTCCATGGCTTTATTTCGCTTAGTTGCTTACTCTTGAGTAGAACTGCATATTCACTCCAGGAATAAGCACCTTTGTAAAATGAGTCAAATTGAAGCAAAACACATTGTTGGAGTGTCAGAATGCATAGATAGAAGGCAAATAAGCGTTCCATGGCTTTATTTCGCTTAGTTGCTTACTCTTGAGTAGAACTGCATATTCACTCCAGGAATAAGCACATTTGTCAAATGAGTCAAATTGAAGCAAAACACATTGTTGGAGTGTCAGAATGCATAGATAGAAGGCAAATAAGCGTTCCATGGCTTTATTTCGCTTAGTTGCTTACTCTTGAGTAGAACTGCATATTCACTCCAGGAATAAGCACATTTGTCAAATGAGTCAAATTGAAGCAAAACACATTGTTGGAGTGTCAGAATGCATAGATAGAAGGCAAATAAGCGTTCCATGGCTTTATTTCGCTTAGTTGCTTACTCTTGAGTAGAACTGCATATTCACTCCAGGAATAAGCACCTTTGTCAAATGAGTCAAATTGAAGCAGAACACATTGTTGGAGTGTCAGGATGCATAGATAGAAGGCAAATAAGCGTTGCATGGCTTTATTTCGCTTAGTTGCTTACTCTTGAGTAGAACTGCATATTCACTCCAGGAATACGCACCTATGTCAAATGAGTCAAATTGAAGCAAAACACATTTTTGGAGTGTCAGAATGCATAGATAGGAGGCAAATAAGCGTTCCATGGCTTTATTTCGCTTAGTTGCTTACTCTGGAGTAGAACTGCTTATTCACTCCAGGAATAAGCACATTTGTCAAATGAGTCAAATTGAAGCAAAACACATTGTTGGAGTGTCAGAATGCATAGATAGAAGGCAAATAAGCGTTCCATGGCTTTATTTCGCTTAGGTGCTTACTCTTGAGTAGAACTGCATATTCACTCCAGGAATAAGCACCTTTGTCAAATGAGTCAAATTGAAGCAAAACACATTGTTGGAGTGTCAGAATGCATAGAAAGAAGGCAAATAAGCGTTCCATGGCTTTATTTCGCTTAGTTGTTTACTCTTGAGTAGAACTGCATATTCACTCCAGGAATAAGCACCTTTGTCAAATGAGTCAAATTGAAGCAAAACACATTGTTGGAGTGTCAGAATGCATAGATAGAAGGCAAATAAGCGTTCCATGGCTTTATTTCGCTTAGTTGCTTACTCTTGAGTAGAACTGCATATTCACTCCAGGAATAAGCACCTTTGTCAAATGAGTCAAATTGAAGCAGAACACATTGTTGGAGTGTCAGGATGCATAGATAGAAGGCAAATAAGCGTTCCATGGCTTTATTTCGCTTAGTTGCTTACTCTTGAGTAGAACTGCATATTCACTCCAGGAATAAGCACCTTTGTAAAATGAGTCAAATTGAAGCAAAACACATTGTTGGAGTATCAGAATGCATAGATAGAAGGCAAATAAGCGTTCCATGGCTTTATTTCGCTTAGTTGCTTACTCTTGAGTAGAACTGCATATTCACTCCAGGAATACGCACCTATGTCAAATGAGTCAAATTGAAGCAAAACACATTTTTGGAGTGTCGGAATGCATAGATAGGAGGCAAATAAGCGTTCCATGGCTTTATTTCGCTTAGTTGCTTACTCTGGAGTAGAACTGCTTATTCACTCCAGGAATAAGCACATTTGTCAAATGAGTCAAATTGAAGCAAAACACATTGTTGGAGTGTCAGAATGCATAGATAGAAGGCAAATAAGCGTTCCATGGCTTTATTTCGCTTAGTTGCTTACTCTTGAGTAGAACTGCATATTCACTCCAGGAATAAGCACCTTTGTCAAATGAGTCAAATTGAAGCAAAACACATTGTTGGAGTGTCAGAATGCATAGAAAGAAGGCAAATAAGCGTTGCATGGCTTTATTTCGCTTAGTTGCTTACTCTTGAGTAGAACTGCATATTCACTCCAGGAATAAGCACCTTTCTAAAATGAGTCAAATTGAAGCAGAACACATTGTTGGAGTGTCAGAATGCATAGATCGATGGCAAATAAGCGTTCCATGGCTTTATTTCGCTTAGTTGCTTACTCTTGAGTAGAACTGCATATTCACTCCAGGAATACGTACCTTTTTAAAATGAGTCAAATTGAAGCAAAACACATTGTTGCAGTGTCAGAATGCATAGAAAGAAGGCAAATAAGCGTTCCATGGCTTTATTTCGCTTAGTTGCTTACTCTTGAGTAGAACTGCATATTCACTCCAGGAATAAGCACCTTTGTCAAATGAGTCAAATTGAAGCAAAACACATTGTTGGAGTGTCAGAATGCATAGATAGAAGGCAAATAAGCGTTCCATGGCTTTATTTCACTTAGTTGCTTACTCTTGAGTAGAACTGCATATTCACTCCAGGAAGAAACACCTTTGTAAAATGAGTCAAATTGAAGCAAAACACATTGTTGGAGTGTCAGAATGCATAGATAGAAGGCAAATAAGCGTTCCATGGCTTTATTTCGCTTAGTTGCTTACTCTTGAGTAGAACTGCATATTCACTCCAGGAATAAGCACCTTTGTCAAATGAGTCAAATTGAAGCTGAACACATTGTTGGAGTGTCAGAATGCATTGATAGAAGGCAAATAAGCGTTCCATGGCTTTATTTCGCTTCGTTGCTTACTCTTGAGTAGAACTGCATATTCACTCCAGGAATAAGCACCTTTGTCAAATGAGTCAAATTGAAGCAAAACACATTTTTGGAGTGTCAGAATGCATAGATCGAAGGCAAATAAGCGTTCCATGGCTTTATTTCGCTTAGTTGCTTACTCTTGAGTAGAACTGCATATTCACTCCAGGAATAAGCACCTTTGTCAAATGAGTCAAATTGAAGCTGAACACATTGTTGGAGTGTCAGAATGCATTGATAGAAGGCAAATAAGCGTTCCATGGCTTTATTTCGCTTAGTTGCTTACTCTTGAGTAGAACTGCATATTCACTCCAGGAATAAGCACCTTTGTCAAATGAGTCAAATTGAAGCAAAACACATTGTTGGAGTGTCAGAATGCATAGATAGAAGGCAAATAAGCGTTCCATGGCTTTATTTCACTTAGTTGCTTACTCTTGAGTAGAACTGCATATTCACTCCAGGAAGAAACACCTTTGTAAAATGAGTCAAATTGAAGCAAAACACATTTTTGGAGTGTCAGAATGCATAGATAGAAGGCAAATAAGCGTTCCATGGCTTTATTTCGCTTAGTTGCTTACTCTTGAGTAGAACTGCATATTCACTCCAGGAATAAGCACCTTTGTCAAATGAGTCAAATTGAAGCTGAACACATTGTTGGAGTGTCAGAATGCATTGATAGAAGGCAAATAAGCGTTCCATGGCTTTATTTCGCTTCGTTGCTTACTCTTGAGTAGAACTGCATATTCACTCCAGGAATAAGCACCTTTGTCAAATGAGTCAAATTGAAGCAAAACACATTGTTGGAGTGTCAGAATGCATAGATAGAAGGCAAATAAGCGTTCCATGGCTTTATTTCGCTTAGTTGCTTACTCTTGAGTAGAACTGCATATTCACTCCAGGAATAAGCACCTTTGTAAAATGAGTCAAATTGAAGCAAAACACATTGTTGGAGTGTCAGAATGCATAGATAGAAGGCAAATAAGCGTTACATGGCTTTATTTCGCTTAGTTGCTTACTCTTGAGTAGAACTGCATATTCACTCCAGGAATAAGCACCTTTGTCAAATGAGTCAAATTGAAGCTGAACACATTGTTGGAGTGTCAGGATGCATAGATAGAAGGCAAATAAGCGTTCCATGGCTTTATTTCGCTTAGTTGCTTACTCTTGAGTAGAACTGCATATTCACTCCAGGAATAAGCACCTTTGTAAAATGAGTCAAATTGAAGCAAAACACATTGTTGGAGTGTCAGAATGCATAGATAGAAGGCAAATAAGCGTTCCATGGCTTTATTTCGCTTAGTTGCTTACTCTTCAGTAGAACTGCATATTCACTCCAGGAATAAGCACATTTGTCAAATGAGTCAAATTGAAGCAAAACACATTGTTGGAGTGTCAGAATGCATAGATAGAAGGCAAATAAGCGTTCCATGGCTTTATTTCGCTTAGTTGCTTACTCTTGAGTAGAACTGCATATTCACTCCAGGAATAAGCACATTTGTCAAATGAGTCAAATTGAAGCAAAACACATTGTTGGAGTGTCAGAATGCATAGATAGAAGGCAAATAAGCGTTCCATGGCTTTATTTCGCTTAGTTGCTTACTCTTGAGTAGAACTGCATATTCACTCCAGGAATAAGCACCTTTGTCAAATGAGTCAAATTGAAGCAGAACACATTGTTGGAGTGTCAGGATGCATAGATAGAAGGCAAATAAGCGTTCCATGGCTTTATTTCGCTTAGTTGCTTACTCTTGAGTAGAACTGCATATTCACTCCAGGAATACGCACCTATGTCAAATGAGTCAAATTGAAGCAAAACACATTTTTGGAGTGTCAGAATGCATAGATAGGAGGCAAATAAGCGTTCCATGGCTTTATTTCGCTTAGTTGCTTACTCTGGAGTAGAACTGCTTATTCACTCCAGGAATAAGCACATTTGTCAAATGAGTCAGATTGAAGCAAAACACATTGTTGGAGTGTCAGAATGCATAGATAGAAGGCAAATAAGCGTTCCATGGCTTTATTTCGCTTAGTTGCTTACTCTTGAGTAGAACTGCATATTCACTCCAGGAATAAGCACCTTTGTCAAATGAGTCAAATTGAAGCAAAACACATTGTTGGAGTGTCAGAATGCATAGAAAGAAGGCAAATAAGCGTTCCATGGTTTTATTTCGCTTAGTTGCTTACTCTTGAGTAGAACTGCATATTCACTCCAGGAATACGTACCTTTTTAAAATGAGTCAAATTGAAGCAAAACACATTGTTGCAGTGTCAGAATGCATAGAAAGAAGGCAAATAAGCGTTCCATGGCTTTATTTCGCTTAGTTGCTTACTCTTGAGTAGAACTGCATATTCACTCCAGGAATAAGCACCTTTGTCAAATGAGTCAAATTGAAGCAAAACACATTGTTGGAGTGTCAGAATGCATAGATAGAAGGCAAATAAGCGTTCCATGGCTTTATTTCACTTAGTTGCTTACTCTTGAGTAGAACTGCATATTCACTCCAGGAAGAAACACCTTTGTAAAATGAGTCAAATTGAAGCAAAACACATTTTTGGAGTGTCAGAATGCATAGATAGAAGGCAAATAAGCGTTCCATGGCTTTATTTCGCTTAGTTGCTTACTCTTGAGTAGAACTGCATATTCACTCCAGGAATAAGCACCTTTGTCAAATGAGTCAAATTGAAGCTGAACACATTGTTGGAGTGTCAGAATGCATTGATAGAAGGCAAATAAGCGTTCCATGGCTTTATTTCGCTTCGTTGCTTACTCTTGAGTAGAACTGCATATTCACTCCAGGAATAAGCACCTTTGTCAAATGAGTCAAATTGAAGCAAAACACATTGTTGGAGTGTCAGAATGCATAGATAGAAGGCAAATAAGCGTTCCATGGCTTTATTTCGCTTAGTTGCTTACTCTTGAGTAGAACTGCATATTCACTCCAGGAATAAGCACCTTTGTAAAATGAGTCAAATTGAAGCAAAACACATTGTTGGAGTGTCAGAATGCATAGATAGAAGGCAAATAAGCGTTACATGGCTTTATTTCGCTTAGTTGCTTACTCTTGAGTAGAACTGCATATTCACTCCAGGAATAAGCACCTTTGTCAAATGAGTCAAATTGAAGCTGAACACATTGTTGGAGTGTCAGGATGCATAGATAGAAGGCAAATAAGCGTTCCATGGCTTTATTTCGCTTAGTTGCTTACTCTTGAGTAGAACTGCATATTCACTCCAGGAATAAGCACCTTTGTAAAATGAGTCAAATTGAAGCAAAACACATTGTTGGAGTGTCAGAATGCATAGATAGAAGGCAAATAAGCGTTCCATGGCTTTATTTCGCTTAGTTGCTTACTCTTCAGTAGAACTGCATATTCACTCCAGGAATAAGCACATTTGTCAAATGAGTCAAATTGAAGCAAAACACATTGTTGGAGTGTCAGAATGCATAGATAGAAGGCAAATAAGCGTTCCATGGCTTTATTTCGCTTAGTTGCTTACTCTTGAGTAGAACTGCATATTCACTCCAGGAATAAGCACATTTGTCAAATGAGTCAAATTGAAGCAAAACACATTGTTGGAGTGTCAGAATGCATAGATAGAAGGCAAATAAGCGTTCCATGGCTTTATTTCGCTTAGTTGCTTACTCTTGAGTAGAACTGCATATTCACTCCAGGAATAAGCACCTTTGTCAAATGAGTCAAATTGAAGCAGAACACATTGTTGGAGTGTCAGGATGCATAGATAGAAGGCAAATAAGCGTTCCATGGCTTTATTTCGCTTAGTTGCTTACTCTTGAGTAGAACTGCATATTCACTCCAGGAATACGCACCTATGTCAAATGAGTCAAATTGAAGCAAAACACATTTTTGGAGTGTCAGAATGCATAGATAGGAGGCAAATAAGCGTTCCATGGCTTTATTTCGCTTAGTTGCTTACTCTGGAGTAGAACTGCTTATTCACTCCAGGAATAAGCACATTTGTCAAATGAGTCAGATTGAAGCAAAACACATTGTTGGAGTGTCAGAATGCATAGATAGAAGGCAAATAAGCGTTCCATGGCTTTATTTCGCTTAGTTGCTTACTCTTGAGTAGAACTGCATATTCACTCCAGGAATAAGCACCTTTGTCAAATGAGTCAAATTGAAGCAAAACACATTGTTGGAGTGTCAGAATGCATAGAAAGAAGGCAAATAAGCGTTCCATGGCTTTATTTCGCTTAGTTGTTTACTCTTGAGTAGAACTGCATATTCACTCCAGGAATAAGCACCTTTGTCAAATGAGTCAAATTGAAGCAAAACACATTGTTGGAGTGTCAGAATGCATAGATAGAAGGCAAATAAGCGTTCCATGGCTTTATTTCGCTTAGTTGCTTACTCTTGAGTAGAACTGCATATTCACTCCAGGAATAAGCACCTTTGTCAAATGAGTCAAATTGAAGCAGAACACATTGTTGGAGTGTCAGGATGCATAGATAGAAGGCAAATAAGCGTTCCATGGCTTTATTTCGCTTAGTTGCTTACTCTTGAGTAGAACTGCATATTCACTCCAGGAATAAGCACCTTTGTAAAATGAGTCAAATTGAAGCAAAACACATTGTTGGAGTATCAGAATGCATAGATAGAAGGCAAATAAGCGTTCCATGGCTTTATTTCGCTTAGTTGCTTACTCTTGAGTAGAACTGCATATTCACTCCAGGAATACGAACCTATGTCAAATGAGTCAAATTGAAGCAAAACACATTTTTGGAGTGTCAGAATGCATAGATAGGAGGCAAATAAGCGTTCCATGGCTTTATTTCGCTTAGTTGCTTACTCTGGAGTAGAACTGCTTATTCACTCCAGGAATAAGCACATTTGTCAAATGAGTCAAATTGAAGCAAAACACATTGTTGGAGTGTCAGAATGCATAGATAGAAGGCAAATAAGCGTTCCATGGCTTTATTTCGCTTAGTTGCTTACTCTTGAGTAGAACTGCATATTCACTCCAGGAATAAGCACCTTAGTCAAATGAGTCAAATTGAAGCAAAACACATTGTTGGAGTGTCAGAATGCATAGAAAGAAGGCAAATAAGCGTTGCATGGCTTTATTTCGCTTAGTTGCTTACTCTTGAGTAGAACTGCATATTCACTCCAGGAATAAGCACCTTTCTAAAATGAGTCAAATTGAAGCAGAACACATTGTTGGAGTGTCAGAATGCATAGATCGATGGCAAATAAGCGTTCCATGGCTTTATTTCGCTTAGTTGCTTACTCTTGAGTAGAACTGCATATTCACTCCAGGAATACGCACCTTTCTAAAATGAGTCAAATTGAAGCAAAACACATTGTTGGAGTGTCAGAATGCATAGAAAGAAGGCAAATAAGCGTTCCATGGCTTTATTTCGCTTAGTTGCTTACTCTTGAGTAGAACTGCATATTCACTCCAGGAATACGCACCTATGTCAAATGAGTCAAATTGAAGCAAAACACATTGTTGGAGTGTCAGGATACATAGATAGAAGGCAAATAAGCGTTCCATGGCTTTATTTCGCTTAGTTGCTTACTCTTGAGTAGAACTGCATATTCACTCCAGGAATAAGCACCATTGTAAAATGAGTCAAATTGAAGCAAAACACATTGTTGGAGTATCAGAATGCATAGATAGAAGGCAAATAAGCGTTCCATGGCTTTATTTCGCTTAGTTGCTTACTCTTGAGTAGAACTGCATATTCACTCCAGGAATACGCACCTATGTCAAATGAGTCAAATTGAAGCAAAACACATTTTTGGAGTGTCAGAATGCATAGATAGGAGGCAAATAAGCGTTCCATGGCTTTATTTCGCTTAGTTGCTTACTCTGGAGTAGAACTGCTTATTCACTCCAGGAATAAGCACATTTGTCAAATGAGTCAAATTGAAGCAAAACACATTGTTGGAGTGTCAGAATGCATAGATAGAAGGCAAATAAGCGTTCCATGGCTTTATTTCGCTTAGTTGCTTACTCTTGAGTAGAACTGCATATTCACTCCAGGAATAAGCACCTTTGTCAAATGAGTCAAATTGAAGCAAAACACATTGTTGGAGTGTCAGAATGCATAGAAAGAAGGCAAATAAGCGTTGCATGGCTTTATTTCGCTTAGTTGCTTACTCTTGAGTAGAACTGTATACTCACTCCAGGAATAAGCACCTTTGTCAAATGAGTCAAATTGAAGCAAAACACATTGTTGGAGTGTCAGAATGCATAGATCGATGGCAAATAAGCGTTCCATGGCTTTATTTCGCTTAGTTGCTTACTCTTGAGTAGAACTGCATATTCACTCCAGGAATACGCACCTTTCTAAAATGAGTCAAATTGAAGCAAAACACATTGTTGGAGTGTCAGAATGCATAGAAAGAAGGCAAATAAGCGTTCCATGGCTTTATTTCGCTTAGTTGCTTACTCTTGAGTAGAACTGCATATTCACTCCAGGAATACGCACCTTTGTAAAATGAGTCAAATTGAAGCAGAACACATTGTTGGAGTGTCAGAATGCAAAGATAGAAGGCAAATAAGCGTTCCATGGCTTTATTTCGCTTAGTTGCTTACTCTTGAGTAGAACTGCATATTCACTCCAGGAATACGCACCTATGTCAAATGAGTCAAATTGAAGCAAAACACATTGTTGGAGTGTCAGGATGCATAGATAGAAGGCAAATAAGCGTTCCATGGCTTTATTTCGCTTAGTTGCTTACTCTTGAGTAGAACTGCATATTCACTCCAGGAATAAGCACCTTTGTAAAATGAGTCAAATTGAAGCAAAACACATTGTTGGAGTATCAGAATGCATAGATAGAAGGCAAATAAGCGTTCCATGGCTTTATTTCGCTTAGTTGCTTACTCTTGAGTAGAACTGCATATTCACTCCAGGAATACGCACCTATGTCAAATGAGTCAAATTGAAGCAAGACACATTTTTGGAGTGTCAGAATGCATAGATAGGAGGCAAATAAGCGTTCCATGGCTTTATTTCGCTTAGTTGCTTACTCTGGAGTAGAACTGCTTATTTACTCCAGGAATAAGCACATTTGTCAAATGAGTCAAATTGAAGCAAAACACATTGTTGGAGTGTCAGAATGCATAGATAGAAGGCAAATAAGCGTTCCATGGCTTTATTTCGCTTAGTTGCTTACTCTTGAGTAGAACTGCATATTCACTCCAGGAATAAGCACCTTTGTCAAATGAGTCAAATTGAAGCAAAACACATTGTTGGAGTGTCAGAATGCATAGAAAGAAGGCAAATAAGCGTTGCATGGCTTTATTTCGCTTAGTTGCTTACTCTTGAGTAGAACTGCATATTCACTCCAGGAATAAGCACCTTTGTCAAATGAGTCAAATTGAAGCAAAACACATTGTTGGAGTGTCAGAATGCATAGATAGAAGGCAAATAAGCGTTCCATGGCTTTATTTCGCTTAGTTGCTTACTCTTGAGTAGAACTGCATATTCACTCCAGGAATAAGCACCTTTGTCAAATGAGTCAAATTGAAGCAAAACACATTGTTGGAGTGTCAGAATGCATAGAAAGAAGGCAAATAAGCGTTGCATGGCTTTATTTCGCTTAGTTGCTTACTCTTGAGTAGAACTGCATATTCACTCCAGGAATAAGCACCTTTGTCAAATGAGTCAAATTGAAGCAAAACACATTGTTGGAGTGTCAGAATGCATAGAAAGAAGGCAAATAAGCGTTGCATGGCTTTATTTCGCTTAGTTGCTTACTCTTGAGTAGAACTGCATATTCACTCCAGGAATAAGCACCTTTGTCAAATGAGTCAAATTGAAGCAAAACACATTGTTGGAGTATCAGAATGCATAGATAGAAGGCAAATAAGCGTTCCATGGCTTTATTTCGCTTAGTTGCTTACTCTTGAGTAGAACTGCATATTCACTCCAGGAATACGCACCTTTCTAAAATGAGTCAAATTGAAGCAAAACACATTTTTGGAGTGTCAGAATGCATAGATAGGAGGCAAATAAGCGTTCCATGGCTTTATTTCGCTTAGTTGCTTACTCTGGAGTAGAACTGCTTATTCACTCCAGGAATAAGCACCTTTGTAAAATGAGTCAAATTGAAGCAAAACACATTGTTGGAGTGTCAGAATGCATAGATAGAAGGCAAATAAGCGTTCCATGGCTTTATTTCGCTTAGTTGCTTACTCTTGAGTAGAACTGCATATTCACTCCAGGAATAAGCACCTTTGTCAAATGAGTCAAATTGAAGCAAAACACATTGTTGGAGTGTCAGAATGCATAGAAAGAAGGCAAATAAGCGTTGCATGGCTTTATTTCGCTTAGTTGCTTACTCTTGAGTAGAACTGCATATTCACTCCAGGAATAAGCACCTTTCTAAAATGAGTCAAATTGAAGCAGAACACATTGTTGGAGTGTCAGAATGCATAGATCGATGGCAAATAAGCGTTCCATGGCTTTATTTCGCTTAGTTGCTTACTCTTGAGTAGAACTGCATATTCACTCCAGGAATACGCACCTTTCTAAAATGAGTCAAATTGAAGCAAAACACATTGTTGGAGTGTCAGAATGCATAGAAAGAAGGCAAATAAGCGTTCCATGGCTTTATTTCGCTTAGTTGCTTACTCTTGAGTAGAACTGCATATTCACTCCAGGAATAAGCACCTTTGTCAAATGAGTCAAATTGAAGCAAAACACATTGTTGGAGTGTCAGAATGCATAGATAGAAGGCAAATAAGCGTTCCATGGCTTTATTTCACTTAGTTGCTTACTCTTGAGTAGAACTGCATATTCACTCCAGGAAGAAACACCTTTGTAAAATGAGTCAAATTGAAGCAAAACACATTTTTGGAGTGTCAGAATGCATAGATAGAAGGCAAATAAGCGTTCCATGGCTTTATTTCACTTAGTTGCTTACTCTTGAGTAGAACTGCATATTCACTCCAGGAATAAGCACCTTTGTCAAATGAGTCAAATTGAAGCTGAACACATTGTTGGAGTGTCAGAATGCATTGATAGAAGGCAAATAAGCGTTCCATGGCTTTATTTCGCTTAGTTGCTTACTCTTGAGTAGAACTGCATATTCACTCCAGGAATAAGCACATTTGTCAAATGAGTCAAATTGAAGCAAAACACATTGTTGGAGTGTCAGAATGCATAGATAGAAGGCAAATAAGCGTTCCATGGCTTTATTTCGCTTAGTTGCTTACTCTTGAGTAGAACTGCATATTCACTCCAGGAATAAGCACCTTTGTCAAATGAGTCAAATTGAAGCAGAACACATTGTTGGAGTGTCAGGATGCATAGATAGAAGGCAAATAAGCGTTCCATGGCTTTATTTCGCTTAGTTGCTTACTCTTGAGTAGAACTGCATATTCACTCCAGGAATACGCACCTATGTCAAATGAGTCAAATTGAAGCAAAACACATTTTTGGAGTGTCAGAATGCATAGATAGCAGGCAAATAAGCGTTCCATGGCTTTATTTCGCTTAGTTGCTTACTCTGGAGTAGAACTGCTTATTCACTCCAGGAATAAGCACATTTGTCAAATGAGTCAAATTGAAGCAAAACACATTGTTGGAGTGTCAGAATGCATAGATAGAAGGCAAATAAGCGTTCCATGGCTTTATTTCGCTTAGTTGCTTACTCTTGAGTAGAACTGCATATTCACTCCAGGAATAAGCACCTTTGTCAAATGAGTCAAATTGAAGCAAAACACATTGTTGGAGTGTCAGAATGCATAGAAAGAAGGCAAATAAGCGTTCCATGGCTTTATTTCGCTTAGTTGTTTACTCTTGAGTAGAACTGCATATTCACTCCAGGAATAAGCACCTTTGTCAAATTAGTCAAATTGAAGCAAAACACATTGTTGGAGTGTCAGAATGCATAGATAGAAGGCAAATAAGCGTTCCATGGCTTTATTTCGCTTAGTTGCTTACTCTTGAGTAGAACTGCATATTCACTCCAGGAATAAGCACCTTTCTAAAATGAGTCAAATTGAAGCAGAACACATTGTTGGAGTGTCAGAATGCATAGATCGATGGCAAATAAGCGTTCCATGGCTTTATTTCGCTTAGTTGCTTACTCTTGAGTAGAACTGCATATTCACTCCAGGAATACGCACCTTTCTAAAATGAGTCAAATTGAAGCAAAACACATTGTTGGAGTGTCAGAATGCATAGATAGAAGGCAAATAAGCGTTCCATGGCTTTATTTCACTTAGTTGCTTACTCTTGAGTAGAACTGCATATTCACTCCAGGAAGAAACACCTTTGTAAAATGAGTCAAATTGAAGCAAAACACATTTTTGGAGTGTCAGAATGCATAGATAGAAGGCAAATAAGCGTTCCATGGCTTTATTTCGCTTAGTTGCTTACTCTTGAGTAGAACTGCATATTCACTCCAGGAATAAGCACCTTTGTCAAATGAGTCAAATTGAAGCTGAACACATTGTTGGAGTGTCAGAATGCATTGATAGAAGGCAAATAAGCGTTCCATGGCTTTATTTCGCTTCGTTGCTTACTCTTGAGTAGAACTGCATATTCACTCCAGGAATAAGCACCTTTGTCAAATGAGTCAAATTGAAGCAAAACACATTGTTGGAGTGTCAGAATGCATAGATAGAAGGCAAATAAGCGTTCCATGGCTTTATTTCGCTTAGTTGCTTACTCTTGAGTAGAACTGCATATTCACTCCAGGAATAAGCACCTTTGTAAAATGAGTCAAATTGAAGCAAAACACATTGTTGGAGTGTCAGAATGCATAGATAGAAGGCAACTAAGCGTTACATGGCTTTATTTCGCTTAGTTGCTTACTCTTGAGTAGAACTGCATATTCACTCCAGGAATAAGCACCTTTGTCAAATGAGTCAAATTGAAGCTGAACACATTGTTGGAGTGTCAGGATGCATAGATAGAAGGCAAATAAGCGTTCCATGGCTTTATTTCGCTTAGTTGCTTACTCTTGAGTAGAACTGCATATTCACTCCAGGAATAAGCACCTTTGTAAAATGAGTCAAATTGAAGCAAAACACATTGTTGGAGTGTCAGAATGCATAGATAGAAGGCAAATAAGCGTTCCATGGCTTTATTTCGCTTAGTTGCTTACTCTTGAGTAGAACTGCATATTCACTCCAGGAATAAGCACATTTGTCAAATGAGTCAAATTGAAGCAAAACACATTGTTGGAGTGTCAGAATGCATAGATAGAAGGCAAATAAGCGTTCCATGGCTTTATTTCGCTTAGTTGCTTACTCTTGAGTAGAACTGCATATTCACTCCAGGAATAAGCACATTTGTCAAATGAGTCAAATTGAAGCAAAACACATTGTTGGAGTGTCAGAATGCATAGATAGAAGGCAAATAAGCGTTCCATGGCTTTATTTCGCTTAGTTGCTTACTCTTGAGTAGAACTGCATATTCACTCCAGGAATAAGCACCTTTGTCAAATGAGTCAAATTGAAGCAGAACACATTGTTGGAGTGTCAGGATGCATAGATAGAAGGCAAATAAGCGTTCCATGGCTTTATTTCGCTTAGTTGCTTACTCTTGAGTAGAACTGCATATTCACTCCAGGAATACGCACCTATGTCAAATGAGTCAAATTGAAGCAAAACACATTTTTGGAGTGTCAGAATGCATAGATAGCAGGCAAATAAGCGTTCCATGGCTTTATTTCGCTTAGTTGCTTACTCTGGAGTAGAACTGCTTATTCACTCCAGGAATAAGCACATTTGTCAAATGAGTCAAATTGAAGCAAAACACATTGTTGGAGTGTCAGAATGCATAGATAGAAGGCAAATAAGCGTTCCATGGCTTTTTTTCGCTTAGTTGCTTACTCTTGAGTAGAACTGCATATTCACTCCAGGAATAAGCACCTTTGTCAAATGAGTCAAATTGAAGCAAAACACATTGTTGGAGTGTCAGAATGCATAGAAAGAAGGCAAATAAGCGTTCCATGGCTTTATTTCGCTTAGTTGTTTACTCTTGAGTAGAACTGCATATTCACTCCAGGAATAAGCACCTTTGTCAAATGAGTCAAATTGAAGCAAAACACATTGTTGGAGTGTCAGAATGCATAGATAGAAGGCAAATAAGCGTTCCATGGCTTTATTTCGCTTAGTTGCTTACTCTTGAGTAGAACTGCATATTCACTCCAGGAATAAGCACCTTTGTCAAATGAGTCAAATTGAAGCAGAACACATTGTTGGAGTGTCAGGATGCATAGATAGAAGGCAAATAAGCGTTCCATGGCTTTATTTCACTTAGTTGCTTACTCTTGAGTAGAACTGCATATTCACTCCAGGAATAAGCACCTTTGTAAAATGAGTCAAATTGAAGCAAAACACATTGTTGGAGTATCAGAATGCATAGATAGAAGGCAAATAAGCGTTCCATGGCTTTATTTCGCTTAGTTGCTTACTCTTGAGTAGAACTGCATATTCACTCCAGGAATACGCACCTATGTCAAATGAGTCAAATTGAAGCAAAACACATTTTTGGAGTGTCAGAATGCATAGATAGGAGGCAAATAAGCGTTGCATGGCTTTATTTCGCTTAGTTGCTTACTCTGGAGTAGAACTGCTTATTCACTCCAGGAATAAGCACATTTGTCAAATGAGTCAAATTGAAGCAAAACACATTGTTGGAGTGTCAGAATGCATAGATAGAAGGCAAATAAGCGTTCCATGGCTTTATTTCGCTTAGTTGCTTACTCTTGAGTAGAACTGCATATTCACTCCAGGAATACGCACCTATGTCAAATGAGTCAAATTGAAGCAAAACACATTTTTGGAGTCTCAGAATGCATAGATAGCAGGCAAATAAGCGTTCCATGGCTTTATTTCGCTTAGTTGCTTACTCTGGAGTAGAACTGCTTATTCACTCCAGGAATAAGCACATTTGTCAAATGAGTCAAATTGAAGCAAAACACATTGTTGGAGTGTCAGAATGCATAGATAGAAGGCAAATAAGCGTTCCATGGCTTTATTTCGCTTAGTTGCTTACTCTTGAGTAGAACTGCATATTCACTCCAGGAATACGCACCTTTGTAAAATGAGTCAAATTGAAGCAGAACACATTGTTGGAGTGTCAGAATGCAAAGATAGAAGGCAAATAAGCGTTCCATGGCTTTATTTCGCTTAGTTGCTTACTCTTGAGTAGAACTGCATATTCACTCCAGGAATACGCACCTATGTCAAATGAGTCAAATTGAAGCAAAACACATTGTTGGAGTGTCAGGATGCATAGATAGAAGGCAAATAAGCGTTCCATGGCTTTATTTCGCTTAGTTGCTTACTCTTGAGTAGAACTGCATATTCACTCCAGGAATAAGCACCTTTGTAAAATGAGTCAAATTGAAGCAAAACACATTGTTGGAGTATCAGAATGCATAGATAGAAGGCAAATAAGCGTTCCATGGCTTTATTTCGCTTAGTTGCTTACTCTTGAGTAGAACTGCATATTCACTCCAGGAATACGCACCTATGTCAAATGAGTCAAATTGAAGCAAAACACATTTTTGGAGTGTCAGAATGCATAGATAGGAGGCAAATAAGCGTTCCATGGCTTTATTTCGCTTAGTTGCTTACTCTTGAGTAGAACTGCATATTCACTCCAGGAATAAGCACCTTTGTCAAATGAGTCAAATTGAAGCTGAACACATTGTTGGAGTGTCAGGATGCATAGATAGAAGGCAAATAAGCGTTCCATGGCTTTATTTCGCTTAGTTGCTTACTCTTGAGTAGAACTGCATATTCACTCCAGGAATAAGCACCTTTGTAAAATGAGTCAAATTGAAGCAAAACACATTGTTGGAGTGTCAGAATGCATAGATAGAAGGCAAATAAGCGTTCCATGGCTTTATTTCGCTTAGTTGCTTACTCTTGAGTAGAACTGCATATTCACTCCAGGAATAAGCACATTTGTCAAATGAGTCAAATTGAAGCAAAACACATTGTTGGAGTGTCAGAATGCATAGATAGAAGGCAAATAAGCGTTCCATGGCTTTATTTCGCTTAGTTGCTTACTCTTGAGTAGAACTGCATATTCACTCCAGGAATAAGCACATTTGTCAAATGAGTCAAATTGAAGCAAAACACATTGTTGGAGTGTCAGAATGCATAGATAGAAGGCAAATAAGCGTTCCATGGCTTTATTTCGCTTAGTTGCTTACTCTTGAGTAGAACTGCATATTCACTCCAGGAATAAGCACCTTTGTCAAATGAGTCAAATTGAAGCAGAACACATTGTTGGAGTGTCAGGATGCATAGATAGAAGGCAAATAAGCGTTCCATGGCTTTATTTCGCTTAGTTGCTTACTCTTGAGTAGAACTGCATATTCACTCCAGGAATACGCACCTATGTCAAATGAGTCAAATTGAAGCAAAACACATTTTTGGAGTGTCAGAATGCATAGATAGCAGGCAAATAAGCGTTCCATGGCTTTATTTCGCTTAGTTGCTTACTCTGGAGTAGAACTGCTTATTCACTCCAGGAATAAGCACATTTGTCAAATGAGTCAAATTGAAGCAAAACACATTGTTGGAGTGTCAGAATGCATAGATAGAAGGCAAATAAGCGTTCCATGGCTTTATTTCGCTTAGTTGCTTACTCTTGAGTAGAACTGCATATTCACTCCAGGAATAAGCACCTTTGTCAAATGAGTCAAATTGAAGCAAAACACATTGTTGGAGTGTCAGAATGCATAGAAAGAAGGCAAATAAGCGTTCCATGGCTTTATTTCGCTTAGTTGTTTACTCTTGAGTAGAACTGCATATTCACTCCAGGAATAAGCACCTTTGTCAAATGAGTCAAATTGAAGCAAAACACATTGTTGGAGTGTCAGAATGCATAGATAGAAGGCAAATAAGCGTTCCATGGCTTTATTTCGCTTAGTTGCTTACTCTTGAGTAGAACTGCATATTCACTCCAGGAATAAGCACCTTTGTCAAATGAGTCAAATTGAAGCAGAACACATTGTTGGAGTGTCAGGATGCATAGATAGAAGGCAAATAAGCGTTCCATGGCTTTATTTCACTTAGTTGCTTACTCTTGAGTAGAACTGCATATTCACTCCAGGAATAAGCACCTTTGTAAAATGAGTCAAATTGAAGCAAAACACATTGTTGGAGTATCAGAATGCATAGATAGAAGGCAAATAAGCGTTCCATGGCTTTATTTCGCTTAGTTGCTTACTCTTGAGTAGAACTGCATATTCACTCCAGGAATACGCACCTATGTCAAATGAGTCAAATTGAAGCAAAACACATTTTTGGAGTGTCAGAATGCATAGATAGCAGGCAAATAAGCGTTCCATGGCTTTATTTCGCTTAGTTGCTTACTCTGGAGTAGAACTGCTTATTCACTCCAGGAATAAGCACATTTGTCAAATGAGTCAAATTGAAGCAAAACACATTGTTGGAGTGTCAGAATGCATAGATAGAAGGCAAATAAGCGTTCCATGGCTTTATTTCGCTTAGTTGCTTACTCTTGAGTAGAACTGCATATTCACTCCAGGAATACGCACCTTTGTAAAATGAGTCAAATTGAAGCAGAACACATTGTTGGAGTGTCAGAATGCAAAGATAGAAGGCAAATAAGCGTT
Source organism: Zootoca vivipara (assembly GCF_963506605.1). Lineage (NCBI taxonomy): Eukaryota > Metazoa > Chordata > Lepidosauria > Squamata > Lacertidae > Zootoca > Zootoca vivipara. The sequence goes on from NC_083292.1 coordinate 2,445,165, forward strand.
CCATGGCTTTATTTCGCTTAGTTGCTTACTCTTGAGTAGAACTGCATATTCACTCCAGGAATACGCACCTATGTCAAATGAGTCAAATTGAAGCAAAACACATTGTTGGAGTGTCAGGATGCATAGATAGAAGGCAAATAAGCGTTCCATGGCTTTATTTCGCTTAGTTGCTTACTCTTGAGTAGAACTGCATATTCACTCCAGGAATAAGCACCTTTGTAAAATGAGTCAAATTGAAGCAAAACACATTGTTGGAGTATCAGAATGCATAGATAGAAGGCAAATAAGCGTTCCATGGCTTTATTTCGCTTAGTTGCTTACTCTTGAGTAGAACTGCATATTCACTCCAGGAATACGCACCTATGTCAAATGAGTCAATTTGAAGCAAAACACATTTTTGGAGTGTCAGAATGCATAGATAGAAGGCAAATAAGCGTTCCATGGCTTTATTTCGCTTAGTTGCTTACTCTTGAGTAGAACTGCATATTCACTCCAGGAATACGCACCTTTGTAAAATGAGTCAAATTGAAGCAGAACACATTGTTGGAGTGTCAGAATGCAAAGATAGAAGGCAAATAAGCGTTCCATGGCTTTATTTCGCTTAGTTGTTTACTCTTGAGTAGAACTGCATATTCACTCCAGGAATAAGCACCTTTGTCAAATGAGTCAAATTGAAGCAAAACACATTGTTGGAGTGTCAGAATGCATAGATAGAAGGCAAATAAGCGTTCCATGGCTTTATTTCGCTTAGTTGCTTACTCTTGAGTAGAACTGCATATTCACTCCAGGAATAAGCACCTTTGTCAAATGAGTCAAATTGAAGCAGAACACATTGTTGGAGTGTCAGGATGCATAGATAGAAGGCAAATAAGCGTTCCATGGCTTTATTTCACTTAGTTGCTTACTCTTGAGTAGAACTGCATATTCACTCCAGGAATAAGCACCTTTGTAAAATGAGTCAAATTGAAGCAAAACACATTGTTGGAGTATCAGAATGCATAGATAGAAGGCAAATAAGCGTTCCATGGCTTTATTTCGCTTAGTTGCTTACTCTTGAGTAGAACTGCATATTCACTCCAGGAATACGCACCTATGTCAAATGAGTCAAATTGAAGCAAAACACATTTTTGGAGTGTCAGAATGCATAGATAGCAGGCAAATAAGCGTTCCATGGCTTTATTTCGCTTAGTTGCTTACTCTGGAGTAGAACTGCTTATTCACTCCAGGAATAAGCACATTTGTCAAATGAGTCAAATTGAAGCAAAACACATTGTTGGAGTGTCAGAATGCATAGATAGAAGGCAAATAAGCGTTCCATGGCTTTATTTCGCTTAGTTGCTTACTCTTGAGTAGAACTGCATATTCACTCCAGGAATACGCACCTTTGTAAAATGAGTCAAATTGAAGCAGAACACATTGTTGGAGTGTCAGAATGCAAAGATAGAAGGCAAATAAGCGTTCCATGGCTTTATTTCGCTTAGTTGCTTACTCTTGAGTAGAACTGCATATTCACTCCAGGAATACGCACCTATGTCAAATGAGTCAAATTGAAGCAAAACACATTGTTGGAGTGTCAGGATGCATAGATAGAAGGCAAATAAGCGTTCCATGGCTTTATTTCGCTTAGTTGCTTACTCTTGAGTAGAACTGCATATTCACTCCAGGAATAAGCACCTTTGTAAAATGAGTCAAATTGAAGCAAAACACATTGTTGGAGTATCAGAATGCATAGATAGAAGGCAAATAAGCGTTCCATGGCTTTATTTCGCTTAGTTGCTTACTCTTGAGTAGAACTGCATATTCACTCCAGGAATACGCACCTATGTCAAATGAGTCAATTTGAAGCAAAACACATTTTTGGAGTGTCAGAATGCATAGATAGGAGGCAAATAAGCGTTCCATGGCTTTATTTCGCTTAGTTGCTTACTCTGGAGTAGAACTGCTTATTCACTCCAGGAATAAGCACATTTGTCAAATGAGTCAAATTGAAGCAAAACACATTGTTGGAGTGTCAGAATGCATAGATAGAAGGCAAATAAGCGTTCCATGGCTTTATTTCGCTTAGTTGCTTACTCTTGAGTAGAACTGCATATTCACTCCAGGAATAAGCACCTTTGTCAAATGAGTCAAATTGAAGCAAAACACATTGTTGGAGTGTCAGAATGCATAGAAAGAAGGCAAATAAGCGTTGCATGGCTTTATTTCGCTTAGTTGCTTACTCTTGAGTAGAACTGCATATTCACTCCAGGAATAAGCACCTTTCTAAAATGAGTCAAATTGAAGCAGAACACATTGTTGGAGTGTCAGAATGCATAGATCGATGGCAAATAAGCGTTCCATGGCTTTATTTCGCTTAGTTGCTTACTCTTGAGTAGAACTGCATATTCACTCCAGGAATACGCACCTTTCTAAAATGAGTCAAATTGAAGCAAAACACATTGTTGGAGTGTCAGAATGCATAGAAAGAAGGCAAATAAGCGTTCCATGGCTTTATATCGCTTAGTTGCTTACTCTTGAGTAGAACTGCATATTCACTCCAGGAATACGCACCTTTGTAAAATGAGTCAAATTGAAGCAGAACACATTGTTGGAGTGTCCGAATGCAAAGATAGAAGGCAAATAAGCGTTCCATGGCTTTATTTCGCTTAGTTGCTTACTCTTGAGTAGAACTGCATATTCACTCCAGGAATACGCACCTATGTCAAATGAGTCAAATTGAAGCAAAACACATTTTTGGAGTGTCAGAATGCATAGATAGAAGGCAAATAAGCGTTCCATGGCTTTATTTCGCTTAGTTGCTTACTCTTGAGTAGAACTGCATATTCACTCCAGGAATAAGCACCTTTGTAAAATGAGTCAAATTGAAGCTGAACACATTGTTGGAGTGTCAGAATGCATAGATAGAAGGCAAATAAGCGTTCCATGGCTTTATTTCGCTTCGTTGCTTACTCTTGAGTAGAACTGCATATTCACTCCAGGAATAAGCACCTTTGTCAAATGAGTCAAATTGAAGCAAAACACATTGTTGGAGTGTCAGAATGCATAGATAGAAGGCAAATAAGCGTTCCATGGCTTTATTTCACTTAGTTGCTTACTCTTGAGTAGAACTGCATATTCACTCCAGGAAGAAACACCTTTGTAAAATGAGTCAAATTGAAGCAAAACACATTTTTGGAGTGTCAGAATGCATAGATAGAAGGCAAATAAGCGTTCCATGGCTTTATTTCGCTTAGTTGCTTACTCTTGAGTAGAACTGCATATTCACTCCAGGAATAAGCACCTTTGTCAAATGAGTCAAATTGAAGCTGAACACATTGTTGGAGTGTCAGAATGCACAGATAGGAGGCAAATAAGCGTTCCATGGCTTTATTTCGCTTCGTTGCTTACTCTTGAGTAGAACTGCATATTCACTCCAGGAATAAGCACCTTTGTCAAATGAGTCAAATTGAAGCAAAACACATTGTTGGAGTGTCAGAATGCATAGATAGAAGGCAAATAAGCGTTCCATGGCTTTATTTCGCTTAGTTGCTTACTCTTGAGTAGAACTGCATATTCACTCCAGGAATAAGCACCTTTGTAAAATGAGTCAAATTGAAGCAAAACACATTGTTGGAGTGTCAGAATGCATAGATAGAAGGCAAATAAGCGTTACATGGCTTTATTTCGCTTAGTTGCTTACTCTTGAGTAGAACTGCATATTCACTCCAGGAATAAGCACCTTTGTCAAATGAGTCAAATTGAAGCTGAACACATTGTTGGAGTGTCAGGATGCATAGATAGAAGGCAAATAAGCGTTCCATGGCTTTATTTCGCTTCGTTGCTTACTCTTGAGTAGAACTGCATATTCACTCCAGGAATAAGCACCTTTGTCAAATGAGTCAAATTGAAGCAAAACACATTGTTGGAGTGTCAGAATGCATAGATAGAAGGCAAATAAGCGTTCCATGGCTTTATTTCGCTTAGTTGCTTACTCTTGAGTAGAACTGCATATTCACTCCAGGAATAAGCACCTTTGTCAAATGAGTCAAATTGAAGCAAAACACATTGTTGGAGTGTCAGAATGCATAGATAGAAGGCAAATAAGCGTTCCATGGCTTTATTTCGCTTACTTGCTTACTCTTGAGTAGAACTGCATATTCACTCCAGGAATAAGCACCTTTGTCAAATGAGTCAAATTGAAGCAAAACACATTGTTGGAGTGTCAGAATGCATAGATAGAAGGCAAATAAGCGTTCCATGGCTTTATTTCGCTTCGTTGCTTACTCTTGAGTAGAACTGCATATTCACTCCAGGAATAAGCACCTTTGTAAAATGAGTCAAATTGAAGCAAAACACATTGTTGGAGTGTCAGAATGCATAGATAGAAGGCAAATAAGCGTTACATGGCTTTATTTCGCTTAGTTGCTTACTCTTGAGTAGAACTGCATATTCACTCCAGGAATAAGCACATTTGTCAAATGAGTCAAATTGAAGCAAAACACATTGTTGGAGTGTCAGAATGCATAGATAGAAGGCAAATAAGCGTTCCATGGCTTTATTTCGCTTCGTTGCTTACTCTTGAGTAGAACTGCATATTCACTCCAGGAATAAGCACCTTTGTCAAATGAGTCAAATTGAAGCAAAACACATTGTTGGAGTGTCAGAATGCATAGATAGAAGGCAAATAAGCGTTCCATGGCTTTATTTCGCTTAGTTGCTTACTCTTGAGTAGAACTGCATATTCACTCCAGGAATAAGCACCTTTGTAAAATGAGTCAAATTGAAGCAAAACACATTGTTGGAGTGTCAGAATGCATAGATAGAAGGCAAATAAGCGTTACATGGCTTTATTTCGCTTAGTTGCTTACTCTTGAGTAGAACTGCATATTCACTCCAGGAATAAGCACCTTTCTAAAATGAGTCAAATTGAAGCAGAACACATTGTTGGAGTGTCAGAATGCATAGATCGATGGCAAATAAGCGTTCCATGGCTTTATTTCGCTTAGTTGCTTACTCTTGAGTAGAACTGCATATTCACTCCAGGAATACGCACCTATGTCAAATGAGTCAAATTGAAGCAAAACACATTGTTGGAGTGTCAGGATGCATAGATAGAAGGCAAATAAGCGTTCCATGGCTTTATTTCGCTTAGTTGCTTACTCTTGAGTAGAACTGCATATTCACTCCAGGAATAAGCACCTTTGTCAAATGAGTCAAATTGAAGCAAAACACATTGTTGGAGTGTCAGAATGCATAGAAAGAAGGCAAATAAGCGTTGCATGGCTTTATTTCGCTTAGTTGCTTACTCTTGAGTAGAACTGCATATTCACTCCAGGAATAAGCACCTTTCTAAAATGAGTCAAATTGAAGCAGAACACATTGTTGGAGTGTCAGAATGCATAGATCGATGGCAAATAAGCGTTCCATGGCTTTATTTCGCTTAGTTGCTTACTCTTGAGTAGAACTGCATATTCACTCCAGGAATACGCACCTTTCTAAAATGAGTCAAATTGAAGCAAAACACATTGTTGGAGTGTCAGAATGCATAGAAAGAAGGCAAATAAGCGTTCCATGGCTTTATTTCGCTTAGTTGCTTACTCTTGAGTAGAACTGCATATTCACTCCAGGAATAAGCACCTTTGTCAAATGAGTCAAATTGAAGCAAAACACATTGTTGGAGTGTCAGAATGCATAGATAGAAGGCAAATAAGCGTTCCATGGCTTTATTTCGCTTAGTTGCTTACTCTTGAGTAGAACTGCATATTCACTCCAGGAATAAGCACCTTTGTAAAATGAGTCAAATTGAAGCAAAACACATTGTTGGAGTGTCAGAATGCATAGATAGAAGGCAAATAAGCGTTACATGGCTTTATTTCGCTTAGTTGCTTACTCTTGAGTAGAACTGCATATTCACTCCAGGAATAAGCACCTTTGTCAAATGAGTCAAATTGAAGCTGAACACATTGTTGGAGTGTCAGGATGCATAGATAGAAGGCAAATAAGCGTTCCATGGCTTTATTTCGCTTAGTTGCTGTCACAGTGGCCGGAGTGGACTACTTCAGAGTAACGACGCTACGCAGCTCTGCATTTTATTCTTTTATTGGTGCTGCGTATTTACAGTGCTCAAGTCATTGCTATTTACACGGAGCGATGTTGTCAGTCGGTTTCAGAACCTCCTAATGGCTTTTGGCGCGTCTTTCTCCAACACAAAAGCTTTGGCAGACCCATCCTCTTGCCCCTCCTCTTCCTGCGTAATTCTGGAGTTGGAGGGATGGGTCTTCCCCCCTTGCTTGCCCCTTCCTGTCCCACCTGGGACCCTGGCTCCTCTACCTTGCCTGAGCCTCGGACACGACTTCCTGCTTCCCCACTGGAATCGGAACTCTCCCTGCTTTCCCCTTTGCTCGGGGACGGGCTTGAACTCAGGAGGGGAGGGACTTCGCGATATCCCCTGTCCCTCACATCCACCCCCCTCCCAAGCTCTCCTTCACCCCTCCCCAGGCCCCCCCCATGTGTCGGTGACGACTGGAAGCCTAAGAACTCAGTGCTCTCCGAGCCCGTTGGTGTGAATACCTCCCCCCAGTCCTGCGAGCCCCCCCCTTCCGCCTGGGCGGACGGGAATCCCAAAAAGTCCGTGGCGTCAGAGCTGGTGGGGGTAAAAACGTTCTGCCAATCTGCTCCTTCCTCTGACTGGGTGGATCTCGGTGACACCCATACCTCATCCTCTGGTTCCTCAAACTCCGCTTCCCAGCGCCATGGTGAGCTGCTCTCCCGTGCCTCCTCCTCCTCCCCCTCCCTTTCCATGTGCCAGGGCTTGGGTCTGTGGGGAAAGAGGGCGTGAAATTCTTCCACCAAGAATTCCTCCTGTATCTGAGTGGCTGGGACCCATTCATTCTGGGACGGTGGAGCATCCTCCCATGCCATGAGGTACTCCAGTCCCCCCACCCCCCACCTTGAATCCAGGATGGCCGTGGCCTCATTGAGTTGCTCCCTGCCTTCCCTCTCCCCCCCTCCCTCGGGGGTTTGTTCGCTGTCTCGGAGCCTGCTGCTTTCCCTGTACGGCGACAGCAGCGATCTATGAAACACTGGATGCACCCTCATGTCCTCTGGCAGTGCCAGCCTGTATGCCACCGGGTTTACCTGTTGCGTGACCGTGAAGGGGCCCAGCCTTTTGGGTGCCAGCTTTTTGCACCTCCCTCTGGTGGGAAGGCCCTCCGAGGACAACCACACCTTGTCCCCCACCCTGATGACCTCCCCTTGTCGCCTGTGGCGATCTGCCCCCTTTTTGTACGCTTCCTTGGCCCTCTCCAAGTGTTCTCTGAGCTGCTGGTGCACCGTCTCCAGTTCCTCTGCCCAATCCTCAGCCTGTGGGCCCTCCTCCTCCTCCTCCTCCCTCTCCCTCTCTGGGAAAGATCTGAGGTCGCGCCCGTAATTGGCCTTAAAGGGCGACACCCCTGTGGAGACGTGCACTGCATTGTTGTAGGCAAATTCTGCTAGTGGCAAGCGATCCACCCAGTCCGTTTGCCGCTGGCTGACGTAGCATCTCAGGTACTGCTGCAGAATGGCGTTGACTCTCTCCGCTTGTCCGTTGGTCTGCGGGTGTCTAGCCGTCGACAAGCTGACCTCCACCTGCAGGAGGTACATGAGCCGCCGCCAGAACCTGGAAACAAATTGGCGGCCACGATCCGAAATAACCCTTAAAGGTAATCCATGCAGTCTGAAAATGTGATCAACAAACAGTTTGGCTGTCTCGTCTGCCGAGACTGCCCTGGCACACGGTATAAAGTGACACATTTTGGACATAAGGTCCACCACCACCAACACTGCAGTCTTACCCCTGGACGAAGGCAGATCTGTGATGAAGTCCATGGACACCACTTCCCACGGCCTGTGTGGTGTGGCTAAGGGCTCCAGCAACCCTGGTGGCGCTGCTCTGACCACCTTCGCCCGCTGGCAGGTGGTACAGCCCCTTACATAGTCTCGAACATCTTCCCGCACCCCTGGCCACCAGAAGTGTCTCATGACTAGGTGAGCGGTTTTGTCCCTTCCAAAATGCCCCGCTGTAGGGTTGTCGTGCATCTGCTTGAGGACCGTACGTCGAAGCTGGGTGGTGGGTAGGTACAGCGCACCCTTGTAGAAAAGCAGCCCTCTGCGTTCTGCAAAGTCTTTTGCCTGCTCCCTCCCCCCTCTCAGTTCTCTGAAGATGCGGTTGGCAAATTCATCCGCTGCCGTCAGTGCTGTGAGTTCTGCCTCGCTCACCACAGCTGCTCCGCAGGACCATGCCGACGGGGGGAAAATGTGCCTTGGGGCTGGTGGCGCCTCCTCCTCCATGTACTCTGGCTTGCGGGAGAGGGCATCCGCCCTGACATTCTGCTCCCCCGGGATGTAGTGGATGGAGAAGTTGAAGTTCGAGAAGAACTCTGCCCACCGTATCTGCCGCTGGTTGAGCACCCTGGCAGTTCTCCAGAACTCCAGGTTCTTGTGGTCTGTGCACACCTGGATGGGGTGCTTCGCGCCCACCAGGAAGTGTCGCCAGTGCTGGAACGCAGCGTAGATCGCAAGAAGTTCCCTATCAAACACTGTGTAGTTGCGTTCAGGCTGTGTCAGCTTCCTGGAGAAGAAGGCACAGGGTCTCCACTCCCTGTTGGCGTCCAGTTGCAACAAAATTGCGCCCACAGCTTTTTCAGAAGCATCTGTCTCAATGCGTAGGGGCGCGTCCTGCACCACATGGAACAGGTTTTGGTCTGAGGCGAACACTCTCTTGAGGCTTTCGAACGCTGCTTGCGCCTCTGGTGTCCACTTGAACTTCTGCTTGCCTCTCAGGCAGTCCGTGATGGGAGCCGTAACGCGAGAGAAGTTCTTGATGAACTTCCTGTAGAAGTTAGCGAAGCCTAGTAGGCGTTGGGCATCTTTGCGCGTCCTGGGGCTGTGCCAGTCCAGGATGGCCTGCACCTTGTCCTTGTCCATCGCCAGCCCCTTGTCTGACAGCTTGTAGCCCAGGAAGTCCACCTCTTTGGTGTGAAACTTGCACTTCTCCAGCTTCACATACAGGTGGTTCTCCTTCAGGCGTTGCAACACCTCTCTGACATCTTTCACATGCTGCACTGGGTCATTCGAGTAGATAAGGATGTCATCTAGGAAGACCAAGCATTTCCTGAAGAGGAGGGACCCCAGGACGTGGTGCATGAAGGCCTGGAAGCATGCTGAGCCCCCTTGCAAACCGAAGGGCATCACCAGATATTCAAAAGAGCCCAGAGGCGTGAACATCGTGGTTTTCCATTCATCTCCTTCCCGGATCCTGATCAAGTTGTACGCCCCCCTTAGGTCCAGCTTGGTGAAAATCTTGCCCCTGCGTGCCGCTGTCAGGAGATCATCCACTCTGGGCATGGGGAAAGCCACGGGCTCTGTCACCGAATTCAGCCGTCTAAAGTCCACCACAAGACGGCGCTGGTGCGTGTCTTTCTTGTCCACCCAGAAGACCGGGCTGCCCCCTGCTGCCTTGCTTTCCCTTATGAACCCCCGCTTGAGGTTCTTGTCGATGAAAGCGCGCAGATCCTCCAGCTCCTGGTCTGACATGGCGTACAGCTTGGCTGGGGGTATCGTCGCCCCTGGCACCAGGTTGATCTGGCAGTCAAAAGGCCTGTGCGGGGGTAGGTGGTCGGACTCCGCTTCGCTGAAGACCTCCTGCAGGTCCCAGTACTGCTTGGGTATTGCCTCACCCCCTTTGATATGCATGGTGGCCACCGTGGCTATCGGAGGCCCCTCCCCTGGTTGGTGCTGCATGCAATGGTCCAGACAAAAGTCTGACCCGAACGTGATGCACCTCTGGTGCCAACTGATGGAGGGGTCGTGGCGCGCCAGCCAGCTCATGCCCAAGACGATGGGGGGGTCTGAGATGGTGGTGACGTTGAACGCCAGTGTCTCTGAGTGCCTTCCCACCGTCATTCTCATGGGGGGGGTTTGATGTGTGATGGCCCCGCCCAGCAGCTCCCTGCCGTCAATGGTTGCTACGTGCAGAGGAAAATCCAACTGCAAAAGCTGGATTTGGTGCTCTTCTGCAAAGCTTCTCGAGAAGAAGTTGGCGGACGCCCCACTGTCAATTAAGGCGAGGACCGTCAGGGGATAGCCATTTGGGAGCGTTAGCGTCACTTCTAGAACCACTCCTGCTCTGGGAGGGGTGGGCTGGCTCTGCACCTCTCTGTGCGGGTGGGCGGGCTGGGGCTGTTGTCTGCTGACTGTGCCTGGCTGCTGCCCCTTGTCTCCTGCAGCCAGGCTTTCCCGTTTCCCTGCTGTGGTGCTGCGTCAGTGGGGGAGGGCACCACCGTTCCCGCCTTTCCTTGCCACTCCCTGCGATGTGGGCAGTCTCTGACGAGATGCTGGGGTGAGTTGCAGAGAAAGCAATTCCCGCCCCTTCCCTCCTTGCGTCTTGGCGCCGCTGGGGTTTGAAAAGCCCGCGCGCGCGCGCTATCAATCTGCATGGGCTCCTGGTCCTGGCTGGCTCCAGGCGTGGCCTGAAAGGGTTGTTGAGGGAGTGGCTTCTCCTGCGACCGTGGGAACCAAGCCCGCTTTGCGCGCGTCGCTTGCTTGTCGTTCCACCGGGATTCCTGCCTCACCCCCACCGCCAGAGCTGCTTTGCTCAGCTGATCCATAGTACTGGGCTTTGGACCTCTCGAGAGTTCATCCTTCACCTCCTCGCTCAAACCCAAGTAAAACGCAGCTTGCATGGGAGGCGAATCCAAAACCCACCCCAGTCTGTGCACCAGCATGGTGAATTTCGCCCAATATGCGCGAACTGTCATATTTCCTTGGCGTAAATTATGCAGTTCCTCCTTAGTCTGGTCCAAATGACTATCGGACGAATACATCGTCCTCAAACCTTCTAGAAATTGTTGGACATTTTTCATGCAAGGATTCTTGGTTGCGATTAATGGTCTTAGCCACTCCCTGGCTGCTCCGGTGAGATGTTCCACAATAAACGCTACTCTGTGCTCATCATCGGGGAACTCATTCTGGTGCAGCTCAAGAGCATACACGATCTCAGTCTCAAAGCCCTGAAACTCCTTCGGGTCTCCATTGAACTTGCTTACAAGGGTCCCTGCTCTCCTTCCTGGCAGCACTTGGACTTGGGGAGCCCCTCCCGCCTTGTTTTTCTCTGCATCCAGCTTGTTTTGGAGGTCTACCGCCACCGCCCTTAACTGCTGCTCTTTTTCCTGGAGCTCTCTCACCTGTTCCGCAAGTTGTAGCCGGTCGTCCTGGACCTTCTTAGTCTCCTCTTTAGCTGCCTTCAATTCTCCCTGCGCCTGCAGCGACAGCTGTTGCAGTTCTAGCTGGGCTTGCTCAGCGATCTGCCGCCACTTCTCCGCCTCGGACACGCTCATCCCGGCAACTCCGAAGTAGCCCAAAAATGATTAGGAGGTTGCTGTCACAGTGGCCGGAGTGGACTACTTCAGAGTAACGACGCTACGCAGCTCTGCATTTTATTCTTTTATTGGTGCTGCGTATTTACAGTGCTCAAGTCATTGCTATTTACACGGAGCGATGTTGTCAGTCGGTTTCAGAACCTCCTAATGGCTTTTGGCGCGTCTTTCTCCAACACAAAAGCTTTGGCAGACCCATCCTCTTGCCCCTCCTCTTCCTGCGTAATTCTGGAGTTGGAGGGATGGGTCTTCCCCCCTTGCTTGCCCCTTCCTGTCCCACCTGGGACCCTGGCTCCTCTACCTTGCCTGAGCCTCGGACACGACTTCCTGCTTCCCCACTGGAATCGGAACTCTCCCTGCTTTCCCCTTTGCTCGGGGACGGGCTTGAACTCAGGAGGGGAGGGACTTCGCGATATCCCCTGTCCCTCACAGTTGCTTACTCTTGAGTAGAACTGCATATTCACTCCAGGAATAAGCACCTTTGTAAAATGAGTCAAATTGAAGCAAAACACATTTTTGGAGTGTCAGAATGCATAGATAGAAGGCAAATAAGCGTTCCATGGCTTTATTTCGCTTAGTTGCTTACTCTTGAGTAGAACTGCATATTCACTCCAGGAATACGCACCTATGTCAAATGAGTCAAATTGAAGCAAAACACATTTTTGGAGTGTCAGAATGCATAGATAGCAGGCAAATAAGCGTTCCATGGTGTCACAGTGGCCGGAGTGGACTACTTCAGAGTAACGACGCTACGCAGCTCTGCATTTTATTCTTTTATTGGTGCTGCGTATTTACAGTGCTCAAGTCATTGCTATTTACACGGAGCGATGTTGTCAGTCGGTTTCAGAACCTCCTAATGGCTTTTGGCGCGTCTTTCTCCAACACAAAAGCTTTGGCAGACCCATCCTCTTGCCCCTCCTCTTCCTGCGTAATTCTGGAGTTGGAGGGATGGGTCTTCCCCCCTTGCTTGCCCCTTCCTGTCCCACCTGGGACCCTGGCTCCTCTACCTTGCCTGAGCCTCGGACACGACTTCCTGCTTCCCCACTGGAATCGGAACTCTCCCTGCTTTCCCCTTTGCTCGGGGACGGGCTTGAACTCAGGAGGGGAGGGACTTCGCGATATCCCCTGTCCCTCACATCCACCCCCCTCCCAAGCTCTCCTTCACCCCTCCCCAGGCCCCCCCCATGTGTCGGTGACGACTGGAAGCCTAAGAACTCAGTGCTCTCCGAGCCCGTTGGTGTGAATACCTCCCCCCAGTCCTGCGAGCCCCCCCCTTCCGCCTGGGCGGACGGGAATCCCAAAAAGTCCGTGGCGTCAGAGCTGGTGGGGGTAAAAACGTTCTGCCAATCTGCTCCTTCCTCTGACTGGGTGGATCTCGGTGACACCCATACCTCATCCTCTGGTTCCTCAAACTCCGCTTCCCAGCGCCATGGTGAGCTGCTCTCCCGTGCCTCCTCCTCCTCCCCCTCCCTTTCCATGTGCCAGGGCTTGGGTCTGTGGGGAAAGAGGGCGTGAAATTCTTCCACCAAGAATTCCTCCTGTATCTGAGTGGCTGGGACCCATTCATTCTGGGACGGTGGAGCATCCTCCCATGCCATGAGGTACTCCAGTCCCCCCACCCCCCACCTTGAATCCAGGATGGCCGTGGCCTCATTGAGTTGCTCCCTGCCTTCCCTCTCCCCCCCTCCCTCGGGGGTTTGTTCGCTGTCTCGGAGCCTGCTGCTTTCCCTGTACGGCGACAGCAGCGATCTATGAAACACTGGATGCACCCTCATGTCCTCTGGCAGTGCCAGCCTGTATGCCACCGGGTTTACCTGTTGCGTGACCGTGAAGGGGCCCAGCCTTTTGGGTGCCAGCTTTTTGCACCTCCCTCTGGTGGGAAGGCCCTCCGAGGACAACCACACCTTGTCCCCCACCCTGATGACCTCCCCTTGTCGCCTGTGGCGATCTGCCCCCTTTTTGTACGCTTCCTTGGCCCTCTCCAAGTGGTCTCTGAGCTGCTGGTGCACCGTCTCCAGTTCCTCTGCCCAATCCTCAGCCTGTGGGCCCTCCTCCTCCTCCTCCTCCCTCTCCCTCTCTGGGAAAGATCTGAGGTCGCGCCCGTAATTGGCCTTAAAGGGCGACACCCCTGTGGAGACGTGCACTGCATTGTTGTAGGCAAATTCTGCTAGTGGCAAGCGATCCACCCAGTCCGTTTGCCGCTGGCTGACGTAGCATCTCAGGTACTGCTGCAGAATGGCGTTGACCCTCTCCGCTTGTCCGTTGGTCTGCGGGTGTCTAGCCGTCGACAAGCTGACCTCCACCTGCAGGAGGTTCATGAGCCGCCGCCAGAACCTGGAAACAAATTGGCGGCCACGATCCGAAATAACCCTTAAAGGTAATCCATGCAGTCTGAAAATGTGATCAACAAACAGTTTGGCTGTCTCTTCTGCCGAGACTGCCCTGGCACACGGTATAAAGTGACACATTTTGGACATAAGGTCCACCACCACCAACACTGCAGTCTTACCCCTGGACGAAGGCAGATCTGTGATGAAGTCCATGGACACCACTTCCCACGGCCTGTGTGGTGTGGCTAAGGGCTCCAGCAACCCTGGTGGCGCTGCTCTGACCACCTTCGCCCGCTGGCAGGTGGTACAGCCCCTTACATAGTCTCGAACATCTTCCCGCACCCCTGGCCACCAGAAGTGTCTCATGACTAGGTGAGCGGTTTTGTCCCTTCCAAAATGCCCCGCTGTAGGGTTGTCGTGCATCTGCTTGAGGACCGTACGTCGAAGCTGGGTGGTGGGTAGGTACAGCGCACCCTTGTAGAAAAGCAGCCCTCTGCGTTCTGCAAAGTCTTTTGCCTGCTCCCTCCCCCCTCTCAGTTCTCTGAAGATGCGGTTGGCAAATTCATCCGCTGCCGTCAGTGCTGTGAGTTCTGCCTCGCTCACCACAGCTGCTCCGCAGGACCATGCCGACGGGGGGAAAATGTGCCTTGGGGCTGGTGGCGCCTCCTCCTCCATGTACTCTGGCTTGCGGGAGAGGGCATCCGCCCTGACATTCTGCTCCCCCGGGATGTAGTGGATGGAGAAGTTGAAGTTCGAGAAGAACTCTGCCCACCGTATCTGCCGCTGGTTGAGCACCCTGGCAGTTCTCCAGAACTCCAGGTTCTTGTGGTCTGTGCACACCTGGATGGGGTGCTTCGCGCCCACCAGGAAGTGTCGCCAGTGCTGGAACGCAGCGTAGATCGCAAGAAGTTCCCTATCAAACACTGTGTAGTTGCGTTCAGGCTGTGTCAGCTTCCTGGAGAAGAAGGCACAGGGTCTCCACTCCCTGTTGGCGTCCAGTTGCAACAAAATTGCGCCCACAGCTTTTTCAGAAGCATCTGTCTCAATGCGTAGGGGCGCGTCCTGCACCACATGGAACAGGTTTTGGTCTGAGGCGAACACTCTCTTGAGGCTTTCGAACGCTGCTTGCGCCTCTGGTGTCCACTTGAACTTCTGCTTGCCTCTCAGGCAGTCCGTGATGGGAGCCGTAACGCGAGAGAAGTTCTTGATGAACTTCCTGTAGAAGTTAGCGAAGCCTAGTAGGCGTTGGGCATCTTTGCGCGTCCTGGGGCTGTGCCAGTCCAGGATGGCCTGCACCTTGTCCTTGTCCATCGCCAGCCCCTTGTCTGACAGCTTGTAGCCCAGGAAGTCCACCTCTTTGGTGTGAAACTTGCACTTCTCCAGCTTCACATACAGGTGGTTCTCCTTCAGGCGTTGCAACCCTTTCTGACATCTTTCACATGCTGCACTGGGTCATTCGAGTAGATAAGGATGTCATCTAGGAAGACCAAGCATTTCCTGAAGAGGAGGGACCCCAGGACGTGGTGCATGAAGGCCTGGAAGCATGCTGAGCCCCCTTGCAAACCGAAGGGCATCACCAGATATTCAAAAGAGCCCAGAGGCGTGAACATCGTGGTTTTCCATTCATCTCCTTCCCGGATCCTGATCAAGTTGTACGCCCCCCTTAGGTCCAGCTTGGTGAAAATCTTGCCCCTGCGTGCCGCTGTCAGGAGATCATCCACTCTGGGCATGGGGAAAGCCACGGGCTCTGTCACCGAATTCAGCCGTCTAAAGTCCACCACAAGACGGCGCTGTTGCGTGTCTTTCTTGTCCACCCAGAAGACCGGGCTGCCCCCTGCTGCCTTGCTTTCCCTTATGAACCCCCGCTTGAGGTTCTTGTCGATGAAAGCGCGCAGATCCTCCAGCTCCTGGTCTGACATGGCGTACAGCTTGGCTGGGGGTATCGTCGCCCCTGGCACCAGGTTGATCTGGCAGTCAAAAGGCCTGTGCGGGGGTAGGTGGTCGGACTCCGCTTCGCTGAAGACCTCCTGCAGGTCCCAGTACTGCTTGGGTATTGCCTCACCCCCTTTGATATGCATGGTGGCCACCGTGGCTATCGGAGGCCCCTCCCCTGGTTGGTGCTGCATGCAATGTTCCAGACAAAAGTCTGACCCAAACGTGATGCACCTCTGGTGCCAACTGATGGAGGGGTCGTGGCGCGCCAGCCAGCTCATGCCCAAGACGATGGGGGGGTCTGAGATGGTGGTGACGTTGAACGCCAGTGTCTCTGAGTGCCTTCCCACCGTCATTCTCATGGGGGGGGTTTGATGTGTGATGGCCCCTCCCAGCAGCTCCCTGCCGTCAATGGTTGCTACGTGCAGAGGAAAATCCAACTGCAAAAGCTGGATTTGGTGCTCTTCTGCAAAGCTTCTCGAGAAGAAGTTGGCGGACGCCCCACTGTCAATTAAGGCGAGGACCGTCAGGGGATAGCCATTTGGGAGCGTTAGCGTCACTTCTAGAACCACTCCTGCTCTGGGAGGGGTGGGCTGGCTCTGCACCTCTCTGTGCGGGTGGGCGGGCTGGGGCTGTTGTCTGCTGACTGTGCCTGGCTGCTGCCCCTTGTCTCCTGCAGCCAGGCTTTCCCGTTTCCCTGCTGTGGTGCTGCGTCAGTGGGGGAGGGCACCACCGTTCCCGCCTTTCCTTGCCACTCCCTGCGATGTGGGCAGTCTCTGACGAGATGCTGGGGTGAGTTGCAGAGAAAGCAATTCCCGCCCCTTCCCTCCTTGCGTCTTGGCGCCGCTGGGGTTTGAAAAGCCCGCGCGCGCGCGCTATCAATCTGCATGGGCTCCTGGTCCTGGCTGGCTCCAGGCGTGGCCTGAAAGGGTTGTTGAGGGAGTGGCTTCTCCTGCGACCGTGGGAACCAAGCCCGCTTTGCGCGCGTCGCTTGCTTGTCGTTCCACCGGGATTCCTGCCTCACCCCCACCGCCAGAGCTGCTTTGCTCAGCTGATCCATAGTACTGGGCTTTGGACCTCTCGAGAGTTCATCCTTCACCTCCTCGCTCAAACCCAAGTAAAACGCAGCTTGCATGGGAGGCGAATCCAAAACCCACCCCAGTCTGTGCACCAGCATGGTGAATTTCGCCCAATATGCGCGAACTGTCATATTTCCTTGGCGTAAATTATGCAGTTCCTCCTTAGTCTGGTCCAAATGACTATCGGACGAATACATCGTCCTCAAACCTTCTAGAAATTGTTGGACATTTTTCATGCAAGGATTCTTGGTTGCGATTAATGGTCTTAGCCACTCCCTGGCTGCTCCGGTGAGATGTTCCACAATAAACGCTACTCTGTGCTCATCATCGGGGAACTCATTCTGGTGCAGCTCAAGAGCATACACGATCTCAGTCTCAAAGCCCTGAAACTCCTTCGGGTCTCCATTGAACTTGCTTACAAGGGTCCCTGCTCTCCTTCCTGGCAGCACTTGGACTTGGGGAGCCCCTCCCGCCTTGTTTTTCTCTGCATCCAGCTTGTTTTGGAGGTCTACCGCCACCGCCCTTAAATGCTGCTCTTTTTCCTGGAGCTCTCTCACCTGTTCCGCAAGTTGTAGCCGGTCGTCCTGGACCTTCTTAGTCTCCTCTTTAGCTGCCTTCAATTCTCCCTGCGCCTGCAGCGACAGCTGTTGCAGTTCTAGCTGGGCTTGCTCAGCGATCTGCCGCCACTTCTCCGCCTCGGACACGCTCATCCCGGCAACTCCGAAGTAGCCCAAAAATGATTAGGAGGTTGCTGTCACAGTGGCCGGAGTGGACTACTTCAGAGTAACGACGCTACGCAGCTCTGCATTTTATTCTTTTATTGGTGCTGCGTATTTACAGTGCTCAAGTCATTGCTATTTACACGGAGCGATGTTGTCAGTCGGTTTCAGAACCTCCTAATGGCTTTTGGCGCGTCTTTCTCCAACACAAAAGCTTTGGCAGACCCATCCTCTTGCCCCTCCTCTTCCTGCGTAATTCTGGAGTTGGAGGGATGGGTCTTCCCCCCTTGCTTGCCCCTTCCTGTCCCACCTGGGACCCTGGCTCCTCTACCTTGCCTGAGCCTCGGACACGACTTCCTGCTTCCCCACTGGAATCGGAACTCTCCCTGCTTTCCCCTTTGCTCGGGGACGGGCTTGAACTCAGGAGGGGAGGGACTTCGCGATATCCCCTGTCCCTCACACATGGCTTTATTTCGCTTAGTTGCTTACTCTGGAGTAGAACTGCTTATTCACTCCAGGAATAAGCACATTTGTCAAATGAGTCAAATTGAAGCAAAACACATTGTTGGAGTGTCAGAATGCATAGATAGAAGGCAAATAAGCGTTCCATGGCTTTATTTCGCTTAGTTGCTTACTCTTGAGTAGAACTGCATATCCACTCCAGGAATAAGCACCTTTGTCAAATGAGTCAAATTGAAGCAAAACACATTGTTGGAGTGTCAGAATGCATAGAAAGAAGGCAAATAAGCGTTCCATGGCTTTATTTCGCTTAGTTGTTTACTCTTGAGTAGAACTGCATATTCACTCCAGGAATAAGCACCTTTCTAAAATGAGTCAAATTGAAGCAAAACACATTGTTGGAGTGTCAGAATGCATAGATAGAAGGCAAATAAGCGTTCCATGGCTTTATTTCGCTTAGTTGCTTACTCTTGAGTAGAACTGCATATTCACTCCAGGAATAAGCACCTTTGTCAAATGAGTCAAATTGAAGCAGAACACATTGTTGGAGTGTCAGGATGCATAGATAGAAGGCAAATAAGCGTTCCATGGCTTTATTTCGCTTAGTTGCTTACTCTTGAGTAGAACTGCATATTCACTCCAGGAATAAGCACCTTTGTCAAATGAGTCAAATTGAAGCAAAACACATTGTTGGAGTGTCAGAATGCATAGAAAGAAGGCAAATAAGCGTTCCATGGCTTTATTTCGCTTAGTTGTTTACTCTTGAGTAGAACTGCATATTCACTCCAGGAATAAGCACCTTTGTCAAATGAGTCAAATTGAAGCAAAACACATTGTTGGAGTATCAGAATGCATAGATAGAAGGCAAATAAGCGTTCCATGGCTTTATTTCGCTTAGTTGCTTACTCTTGAGTAGAACTGCATATTCACTCCAGGAATACGCACCTATGTCAAATGAGTCAAATTGAAGCAAAACACATTTTTGGAGTGTCAGAATGCATAGATAGGAGGCAAATAAGCGTTCCATGGCTTTATTTCGCTTAGTTGCTTACTCTGGAGTAGAACTGCTTATTCACTCCAGGAATAAGCACATTTGTCAAATGAGTCAAATTGAAGCAAAACACATTGTTGGAGTGTCAGAATGCATAGATAGAAGGCAAATAAGCGTTCCATGGCTTTATTTCGCTTAGTTGCTTACTCTTGAGTAGAACTGCATATTCACTCCAGGAATAAGCACCTTTGTCAAATGAGTCAAATTGAAGCAAAACACATTGTTGGAGTGTCAGAATGCATAGAAAGAAGGCAAATAAGCGTTGCATGGCTTTATTTCGCTTAGTTGCTTACTCTTGAGTAGAACTGCATATTCACTCCAGGAATAAGCACCTTTCTAAAATGAGTCAAATTGAAGCAGAACACATTGTTGGAGTGTCAGAATGCATAGATCGATGGCAAATAAGCGTTCCATGGCTTTATTTCGCTTAGTTGCTTACTCTTGAGTAGAACTGCATATTCACTCCAGGAATACGCACCTTTGTAAAATGAGTCAAATTGAAGCAGAACACATTGTTGGAGTGTCAGAATGCAAAGATAGAAGGCAAATAAGCGTTCCATGGCTTTATTTCGCTTAGTTGCTTACTCTTGAGTAGAACTGCATATTCACTCCAGGAATACGCACCTATGTCAAATGAGTCAAATTGAAGCAAAACACATTGTTGGAGTGTCAGGATGCATAGATAGAAGGCAAATAAGCGTTCCATGGCTTTATTTCGCTTAGTTGCTTACTCTTGAGTAGAACTGCATATTCACTCCAGGAATAAGCACCTTTGTAAAATGAGTCAAATTGAAGCAAAACACATTGTTGGAGTATCAGAATGCATAGATAGAAGGCAAATAAGCGTTCCATGGCTTTATTTCGCTTAGTTGCTTACTCTTGAGTAGAACTGCATATTCACTCCAGGAATACGCACCTATGTCAAATGAGTCAAATTGAAGCAAAACACATTTTTGGAGTGTCAGAATGCATAGATAGGAGGCAAATAAGCGTTCCATGGCTTTATTTCGCTTAGTTGCTTACTCTGGAGTAGAACTGCTTATTCACTCCAGGAATAAGCACATTTGTCAAATGAGTCAAATTGAAGCAAAACACATTGTTGGAGTGTCAGAATGCATAGATAGAAGGCAAATAAGCGTTCCATGGCTTTATTTCGCTTAGTTGCTTACTCTTGAGTAGAACTGCATATTCACTCCAGGAATAAGCACCTTTGTCAAATGAGTCAAATTGAAGCAAAACACATTGTTGGAGTGTCAGAATGCATAGAAAGAAGGCAAATAAGCGTTGCATGGCTTTATTTCGCTTAGTTGCTTACTCTTGAGTAGAACTGCATATTCACTCCAGGAATAAGCACCTTTCTAAAATGAGTCAAATTGAAGCAGAACACATTGTTGGAGTGTCAGAATGCATAGATCGATGGCAAATAAGCGTTCCATGGCTTTATTTCGCTTAGTTGCTTACTCTTGAGTAGAACTGCATATTCACTCCAGGAATACGCACATTTCTAAAATGAGTCAAATTGAAGCAAAACACATTGTTGGAGTGTCAGAATGCATAGAAAGAAGGCAAATAAGCGTTCCATGGCTTTATTTCGCTTAGTTGCTTACTCTTGAGTAGAACTGCATATTCACTCCAGGAATACGCACCTTTGTAAAATGAGTCAAATTGAAGCAGAACACATTGTTGGAGTGTCAGAATGCAAAGATAGAAGGCAAATAAGCGTTCCATGGCTTTATTTCGCTTAGTTGCTTACTCTTGAGTAGAACTGCATATTCACTCCAGGAATACGCACCTATGTCAAATGAGTCAAATTGAAGCAAAACACATTTTTGGAGTGTCAGAATGCATAGATAGAAGGCAAATAAGCGTTCCATGGCTTTATTTCGCTTAGTTGCTTACTCTTGAGTAGAACTGCATATTCACTCCAGGAATACGCACCTTTGTAAAATGAGTCAAATTGAAGCAGAACACATTGTTGGAGTGTCAGAATGCAAAGATAGAAGGCAAATAAGCGATCCATGGCTTTATTTCGCTTAGTTGCTTACTCTTGAGTAGAACTGCATATTCACTCCAGGAATACGCACCTATGTCAAATGAGTCAAATTGAAGCAAAACACATTGTTGGAGTGTCAGAATGCAAAGATAGAAGGCAAATAAGCGATCCATGGCTTTATTTCGCTTAGTTGCTTACTCTTGAGTAGAACTGCATATTCACTCCAGGAATACGCACCTTTGTAAAATGAGTCAAATTGAAGCAGAACACATTGTTGGAGTGTCAGAATGCAAAGATAGAAGGCAAATAAGCGATCCATGGCTTTATTTCGCTTAGTTGCTTACTCTTGAGTAGAACTGCATATTCACTCCAGGAATACGCACCTATGTCAAATGAGTCAAATTGAAGCAAAACACATTGTTGGAGTGTCAGAATGCATAGATAGAAGGCAAATAAGCGTTCCATGGCTTTATTTCGCTTAGTTGCTTACTCTTGAGTAGAACTGCATATTCACTCCAGGAATAAGCACCTTTGTAAAATGAGTCAAATTGAAGCTGAACACATTGTTGGAGTGTCAGAATGCATAGATAGAAGGCAAATAAGCGTTCCATGGCTTTATTTCGCTTCGTTGCTTACTCTTGAGTAGAACTGCATATTCACTCCAGGAATAAGCACCTTTGTCAAATGAGTCAAATTGAAGCAAAACACATTGTTGGAGTGTCAGAATGCATAGATAGAAGGCAAATAAGCGTTCCATGGCTTTATTTCGCTTCGTTGCTTACTCTTGAGTAGAACTGCATATTCACTCCAGGAATAAGCACCTTTGTCAAATGAGTCAAATTGAAGCAAAACACATTGTTGGAGTGTCAGAATGCATAGATAGAAGGCAAATAAGCGTTCCATGGCTTTATTTCGCTTAGTTGCTTACTCTTGAGTAGAACTGCATATTCACTCCAGGAATAAGCACCTTTGTAAAATGAGTCAAATTGAAGCAAAACACATTGTTGGAGTTTCAGAATGCATAGATAGAAGGCAAATAAGCGTTCCATGGCTTTATTTCGCTTAGTTGCTTACTCTTGAGTAGAACTGCATATTCACTCCAGGAATAAGCACCTTTGTCAAATGAGTCAAATTGAAGCTGAACACATTGTTGGAGTGTCAGGATGCATAGATAGAAGGCAAATAAGCGTTCCATGGCTTTATTTCGCTTCGTTGCTTACTCTTGAGTAGAACTGCATATTCACTCCAGGAATAAGCACCTTTGTAAAATGAGTCAAATTGAAGCAAAACACATTGTTGGAGTGTCAGAATGCATAGATAGAAGGCAAATAAGCGTTCCATGGCTTTATTTCGCTTAGTTGCTTACTCTTGAGTAGAACTGCATATTCACTCCAGGAATAAGCACCTTTGTCAAATGAGTCAAATTGAAGCAAAACACATTGTTGGAGTGTCAGAATGCATAGATAGAAGGCAAATAAGCGTTCCATGGCTTTATTTCGCTTCGTTGCTTACTCTTGAGTAGAACTGCATATTCACTCCAGGAATAAGCACCTTTGTCAAATGAGTCAAATTGAAGCAAAACACATTGTTGGAGTGTCAGAATGCATAGATAGAAGGCAAATAAGCGTTCCATGGCTTTATTTCGCTTCGTTGCTTACTCTTGAGTAGAACTGCATATTCACTCCAGGAATAAGCACCTTTGTCAAATGAGTCAAATTGAAGCAAAACACATTGTTGGAGTGTCAGAATGCATAGATAGAAGGCAAATAAGCGTTCCATGGCTTTATTTCGCTTAGTTGCTTACTCTTGAGTAGAACTGCATATTCACTCCAGGAATAAGCACCTATGTCAAATGAGTCAAATTGAAGCAAAACACATTTTTGGAGTGTCAGAATGCATAGATAGAAGGCAAATAAGCGTTCCATGGCTTTATTTCGCTTAGTTGCTTACTCTTGAGTAGAACTGCATATTCACTCCAGGAATACGCACCTTTGTAAAATGAGTCAAATTGAAGCAGAACACATTGTTGGAGTGTCAGAATGCAAAGATAGAAGGCAAATAAGCGATCCATGGCTTTATTTCGCTTAGTTGCTTACTCTTGAGTAGAACTGCATATTCACTCCAGGAATACGCACCTATGTCAAATGAGTCAAATTGAAGCAAAACACATTGTTGGAGTGTCAGAATGCATAGATAGAAGGCAAATAAGCGTTCCATGGCTTTATTTCGCTTAGTTGCTTACTCTTGAGTAGAACTGCATATTCACTCCAGGAATAAGCACCTTTGTAAAATGAGTCAAATTGAAGCTGAACACATTGTTGGAGTGTCAGAATGCATAGATAGAAGGCAAATAAGCGTTCCATGGCTTTATTTCGCTTCGTTGCTTACTCTTGAGTAGAACTGCATATTCACTCCAGGAATAAGCACCTTTGTCAAATGAGTCAAATTGAAGCAAAACACATTGTTGGAGTGTCAGAATGCATAGATAGAAGGCAAATAAGCGTTCCATGGCTTTATTTCGCTTCGTTGCTTACTCTTGAGTAGAACTGCATATTCACTCCAGGAATAAGCACCTTTGTCAAATGAGTCAAATTGAAGCAAAACACATTGTT
The DNA here is from genome assembly GCF_963506605.1 of Zootoca vivipara. NCBI lineage: Eukaryota > Metazoa > Chordata > Lepidosauria > Squamata > Lacertidae > Zootoca > Zootoca vivipara. The sequence continues at coordinate 2,468,733 of NC_083292.1, forward strand.
GGAGTGACAGAATGCATAGATAGAAGGCAAATAAGCGTTCCATGGCTTTATTTCGCTTAGTTGCTTACTCTTGAGTAGAACTGCATATTCACTCCAGGAATAAGCACCTTTGTAAAATGAGTCAAATTGAAGCAAAACACATTGTTGGAGTTTCAGAATGCATAGATAGAAGGCAAATAAGCGTTACATGGCTTTATTTCGCTTAGTTGCTTACTCTTGAGTAGAACTGCATATTCACTCCAGGAATAAGCACCTTTGTCAAATGAGTCAAATTGAAGCTGAACACATTGTTGGAGTGTCAGGATGCATAGATAGAAGGCAAATAAGCGTTCCATGGCTTTATTTCGCTTCGTTGCTTACTCTTGAGTAGAACTGCATATTCACTCCAGGAATAAGCACCTTTGTAAAATGAGTCAAATTGAAGCAAAACACATTGTTGGAGTGTCAGAATGCAAAGATAGAAGGCAAATAAGCGTTCCATGGCTTTATTTCGCTTAGTTGCTTACTCTTGAGTAGAACTGCATATTCACTCCAGGAATAAGCACCTTTGTCAAATGAGTCAAATTGAAGCAAAACACATTGTTGGAGTGTCAGAATGCATAGATAGAAGGCAAATAAGCGTTCCATGGCTTTATTTCGCTTCGTTGCTTACTCTTGAGTAGAACTGCATATTCACTCCAGGAATAAGCACCTTTGTCAAATGAGTCAAATTGAAGCAAAACACATTGTTGGAGTGTCAGAATGCATAGATAGAAGGCAAATAAGCGTTCCATGGCTTTATTTCGCTTAGTTGCTTACTCTTGAGTAGAACTGCATATTCACTCCAGGAATAAGCACCTTTGTAAAATGAGTCAAATTGAAGCAAAACACATTGTTGGAGTGTCAGAATGCATAGATAGAAGGCAAATAAGCGTTCCATGGCTTTATTTCGCTTAGTTGCTTACTCTTGAGTAGAACTGCATATTCACTCCAGGAATAAGCACCTTTGTCAAATGAGTCAAATTGAAGCAAAACACATTGTTGGAGTGTCAGAATGCATAGATAGAAGGCAAATAAGCGTTCCATGGCTTTATTTCGCTTCGTTGCTTACTCTTGAGTAGAACTGCATATTCACTCCAGGAATAAGCACCTTTGTCAAATGAGTCAAATTGAAGCAAAACACATTGTTGGAGTGTCAGAATGCATAGATAGAAGGCAAATAAGCGTTCCATGGCTTTATTTCGCTTAGTTGCTTACTCTTGAGTAGAACTGCATATTCACTCCAGGAATAAGCACCTATGTCAAATGAGTCAAATTGAAGCAAAACACATTTTTGGAGTGTCAGAATGCATAGATAGAAGGCAAATAAGCGTTCCATGGCTTTATTTCGCTTAGTTGCTTACTCTTGAGTAGAACTGCATATTCACTCCAGGAATACGCACCTTTGTAAAATGAGTCAAATTGAAGCAGAACACATTGTTGGAGTGTCAGAATGCAAAGATAGAAGGCAAATAAGCGATCCATGGCTTTATTTCGCTTAGTTGCTTACTCTTGAGTAGAACTGCATATTCACTCCAGGAATACGCACCTATGTCAAATGAGTCAAATTGAAGCAAAACACATTGTTGGAGTGTCAGAATGCATAGATAGGAGGCAAATAAGCGTTCCATGGCTTTATTTCGCTTAGTTGCTTACTCTTGAGTAGAACTGCATATTCACTCCAGGAATAAGCACCTTTGTCAAATGAGTCAAATTGAAGCTGAACACATTGTTGGAGTGTCAGAATGCATAGATAGAAGGCAAATAAGCGTTCCATGGCTTTATTTCGCTTCGTTGCTTACTCTTGAGTAGAACTGCATATTCACTCCAGGAATAAGCACCTTTGTCAAATGAGTCAAATTGAAGCAAAACACATTGTTGGAGTGTCAGAATGCATAGATAGAAGGCAAATAAGCGTTCCATGGCTTTATTTCGCTTAGTTGCTTACTCTTGAGTAGAACTGCATATTCACTCCAGGAATAAGCACCTTTGTAAAATGAGTCAAATTGAAGCAAAACACATTGTTGGAGTGTCAGAATGCATAGATAGAAGGCAAATAAGCGTTACATGGCTTTATTTCGCTTAGTTGCTTACTCTTGAGTAGAACTGCATATTCACTCCAGGAATAAGCACCTTTGTCAAATGAGTCAAATTGAAGCTGAACACATTGTTGGAGTGTCAGGATGCATAGATAGAAGGCAAATAAGCGTTCCATGGCTTTATTTCGCATAGTTGCTTACTCTTGAGTAGAACTGCATATTCACTCCAGGAATAAGCACCTTTGTAAAATGAGTCAAATTGAAGCAAAACACATTGTTGGAGTGTCAGAATGCATAGATAGAAGGCAAATAAGCGTTCCATGGCTTTATTTCGCTTAGTTGCTTACTCTTGAGTAGAACTGCATATTCACTCCAGGAATAAGCACATTTGTCAAATGAGTCAAATTGAAGCAAAACACATTGTTGGAGTGTCAGAATGCATAGATAGAAGGCAAATAAGCGTTCCATGGCTTTATTTCGCTTAGTTGCTTACTCTTGAGTAGAACTGCATATTCACTCCAGGAATAAGCACCTTTGTCAAATGAGTCAAATTGAAGCAGAACACATTGTTGGAGTGTCAGGATGCATAGATAGAAGGCAAATAAGCGTTCCATGGCTTTATTTCGCTTAGTTGCTTACTCTTGAGTAGAACTGCATATTCACTCCAGGAATACGCACCTATGTCAAATGAGTCAAATTGAAGCAAAACACATTTTTGGAGTGTCAGAATGCATAGATAGGAGGCAAATAAGCGTTCCATGGCTTTATTTCGCTTAGTTGCTTACTCTGGAGTAGAACTGCTTATTCACTCCAGGAATAAGCACATTTGTCAAATGAGTCAAATTGAAGCAAAACACATTGTTGGAGTGTCAGAATGCATAGATAGAAGGCAAATAAGCGTTCCATGGCTTTATTTCGCTTAGTTGCTTACTCTTGAGTAGAACTGCATATTCACTCCAGGAATAAGCACCTTTGTCAAATGAGTCAAATTGAAGCAAAACACATTGTTGGAGTGTCAGAATGCATAGAAAGAAGGCAAATAAGCGTTCCATGGCTTTATTTCGCTTAGTTGTTTACTCTTGAGTAGAACTGCATATTCACTCCAGGAATAAGCACCTTTGTCAAATGAGTCAAATTGAAGCAAAACACATTGTTGGAGTGTCAGAATGCATAGATAGAAGGCAAATAAGCGTTCCATGGCTTTATTTCGCTTAGTTGCTTACTCTTGAGTAGAACTGCATATTCACTCCAGGAATAAGCACCTTTGTCAAATGAGTCAAATTGAAGCAGAACACATTGTTGGAGTGTCAGGATGCATAGATAGAAGGCAAATAAGCGTTCCATGGCTTTATTTCGCTTAGTTGCTTACTCTTGAGTAGAACTGCATATTCACTCCAGGAATAAGCACCTTTGTAAAATGAGTCAAATTGAAGCAAAACACATTGTTGGAGTATCAGAATGCATAGATAGAAGGCAAATAAGCGTTCCATGGCTTTATTTCGCTTAGTTGCTTACTCTTGAGTAGAACTGCATATTCACTCCAGGAATACGCACCTATGTCAAATGAGTCAAATTGAAGCAAAACACATTTTTGGAGTGTCAGAATGCATAGATAGGAGGCAAATAAGCGTTCCATGGCTTTATTTCGCTTAGTTGCTTACTCTGGAGTAGAACTGCTTATTCACTCCAGGAATAAGCACATTTGTCAAATGAGTCAAATTGAAGCAAAACACATTGTTGGAGTGTCAGAATGCATAGATAGAAGGCAAATAAGCGTTCCATGGCTTTATTTCGCTTAGTTGCTTACTCTTGAGTAGAACTGCATATTCACTCCAGGAATAAGCACCTTTGTCAAATGAGTCAAATTGAAGCAAAACACATTGTTGGAGTGTCAGAATGCATAGAAAGAAAGCAAATAAGCGTTGCATGGCTTTATTTCGCTTAGTTGCTTACTCTGGAGTAGAACTGCTTATTCACTCCAGGAATACGCACCTTTCTAAAATGAGTCAAATTGAAGCAAAACACATTGTTGGAGTGTCAGAATGCATAGAAAGAAGGCAAATAAGCGTTCCATGGCTTTATTTCGCTTAGTTGCTTACTCTTGAGTAGAACTGCATATTCACTCCAGGAATACGCACCTTTGTAAAATGAGTCAAATTGAAGCAGAACACATTGTTGGAGTGTCAGAATGCAAAGATAGAAGGCAAATAAGCGTTCCATGGCTTTATTTCGCTTAGTTGCTTACTCTTGAGTAGAACTGCATATTCACTCCAGGAATACGCACCTATGTCAAATGAGTCAAATTGAAGCAAAACACATTTTTGGAGTGTCAGAATGCATAGATAGAAGGCAAATAAGCGTTCCATGGCTTTATTTCGCTTAGTTGCTTACTCTTGAGTAGAACTGCATATTCACTCCAGGAATACGCACCTTTGTAAAATGAGTCAAATTGAAGCAAAACACATTGTTGGAGTGTCAGAATGCATAGAAAGAAGGCAAATAAGCGTTCCATGGCTTTATTTCGCTTAGTTGCTTACTCTTGAGTAGAACTGCATATTCACTCCAGGAATACGCACCTTTGTAAAATGAGTCAAATTGAAGCAGAACACATTGTTGGAGTGTCAGAATGCGAAGGTAGAAGGCAAATAAGCGTTCCATGGCTTTATTTCGCTTAGTTGCTTACTCTTGAGTAGAACTGCATATTCACTCCAGGAATACGCACCTTTGTAAAATGAGTCAAATTGAAGCAAAACACATTGTTGGAGTGTCAGAATGCATAGAAAGAAGGCAAATAAGCGTTCCATGGCTTTATTTCGCTTAGTTGCTTACTCTTGAGTAGAACTGCATATTCACTCCAGGAAGAAACACCTTTGTAAAATGAGTCAAATTGAAGCAAAACACATTTTTGGAGTGTCAGAATGCATAGATAGAAGGCAAATAAGCGTTCCATGGCTTTATTTCGCTTAGTTGCTTACTCTTGAGTAGAACTGCATATTCACTCCAGGAATAAGCACATTTGTCAAATAAGTCAAATTGAAGCAAAACACATTGTTGGAGGGTCAGAATGCATAGATAGGAGGCAAATAAGCGTTCCATGGCTTTATTTCGCTTAGTTGCTTACTCTTGAGTAGAACTGCATATTCACTCCAGGAATAAGCACCTTTGTCAAATGAGTCAAATTGAAGCTGAACACATTGTTGGAGTGTCAGAATGCATAGATAGAAGGCAAATAAGCGTTCCATGGCTTTATTTCGCTTCGTTGCTTACTCTTGAGTAGAACTGCATATTCACTCCAGGAATAAGCACCTTTGTCAAATGAGTCAAATTGAAGCAAAACACATTGTTGGAGTGTCAGAATGCATAGATAGAAGGCAAATAAGCGTTCCATGGCTTTATTTCGCTTAGTTGCTTACTCTTGAGTAGAACTGCATATTCACTCCAGGAATAAGCACCTTTGTCAAATGAGTCAAATTGAAGCAAAACACATTGTTGGAGTGTCAGAATGCATAGATAGAAGGCAAATAAGCGTTCCATGGCTTTATTTCGCTTAGTTGCTTACTCTTGAGTAGAACTGCATATTCACTCCAGGAATAAGCACCTTTGTAAAATGAGTCAAATTGAAGCAAAACACATTGTTGGAGTGTCAGAATGCATAGATAGAAGGCAAATAAGCGTTCCATGGCTTTATTTCGCTTAGTTGCTTACTCTTGAGTAGAACTGCATATTCACTCCAGGAATAAGCACATTTGTCAAATGAGTCAAATTGAAGCAAAACACATTGTTGGAGTGTCAGAATGCATAGATAGAAGGCAAATAAGCGTTCCATGGCTTTATTTCGCTTAGTTGCTTACTCTTGAGTAGAACTGCATATTCACTCCAGGAATAAGCACCTTTGTCAAATGAGTCAAATTGAAGCAGAACACATTGTTGGAGTGTCAGGATGCATAGATAGAAGGCAAATAAGCGTTCCATGGCTTTATTTCGCTTAGTTGCTTACTCTTGAGTAGAACTGCATATTCACTCCAGGAATAAGCACCTTTGTAAAATGAGTCAAATTGAAACAAAACACATTGTTGGAGTATCAGAATGCATAGATAGAAGGCAAATAAGCGTTCCATGGCTTTATTTCGCTTAGTTGCTTACTCTTGAGTAGAACTGCATATTCACTCCAGGAATACGCACCTATGTCAAATGAGTCAAATTGAAGCAAAACACATTTTTGGAGTGTCAGAATGGATAGATAGGAGGCAAATAAGCGTTCCATGGCTTTATTTCGCTTAGTTGCTTACTCTGGAGTAGAACTGCTTATTCACTCCAGGAATAAGCACATTTGTCAAATGAGTCAAATTGAAGCAAAACACATTGTTGGAGTGTCAGAATGCATAGATAGAAGGCAAATAAGCGTTCCATGGCTTTATTTCGCTTAGTTGCTTACTCTTGAGTAGAACTGCATATTCACTCCAGGAATAAGCACCTTTGTCAAATGAGTCAGATTGAAGCAAAACACATTGTTGGAGTGTCAGAATGCATAGATAGAAGGCAAATAAGCGTTCCATGGCTTTATTTCGCTTAGTTGCTTACTCTTGAGTAGAACTGCATATTCACTCCAGGAATAAGCACATTTGTCAAATGAGTCAAATTGAAGCAAAACACATTGTTGGAGTGTCAGAATGCATAGATAGAAGGCAAATAAGCGTTCCATGGCTTTATTTCGCTTAGTTGCTTACTCTTGAGTAGAACTGCATAGTCACTCCAGGAATAAGCACATTTGTCAAATGAGTCAAATTGAAGCAAAACACATTGTTGGAGTGTCAGAATGCATAGATAGAAGGCAAATAAGCGTTCCATGGCTTTATTTCGCTTAGTTGCTTACTCTTGAGTAGAACTGCATATTCACTCCAGGAATACGCACCTTTGTAAAATGAGTCAAATTGTAGCAGAACACATTGTTGGAGTGTCAGAATGCAAAGATAGAAGGCAAATAAGCGTTCCATGGCTTTATTTCGCTTAGTTGCTTACTCTTGAGTAGAACTGCATATTCACTCCAGGAATAGGCACCTATGTCAAATGAGTCAAATTGAAGCAAAACACATTGTTGGAGTGTCAGAATGCATAGATAGAAGGCAAATAAGCGTTCCATGGCTTTATTTCGCTTAGTTGCTTACTCTTGAGTAGAACTGCATATTCACTCCAGGAATAAGCACCTTTGTAAAATGAGTCAAATTGAAGCTGAACACATTGTTGGAGTGTCAGAATGCATAGATAGAAGGCAAATAAGCGTTCCATGGCTTTATTTCGCTTCGTTGCTTACTCTTGAGTAGAACTGCATATTCACTCCAGGAATAAGCACCTTTGTCAAATGAGTCAAATTGAAGCAAAACACATTGTTGGAGTGTCAGAATGCATAGATAGAAGGCAAATAAGCGTTCCATGGCTTTATTTCGCTTAGTTGCTTACTCTTGAGTAGAACTGCATATTCACTCCAGGAATAAGCACCTTTGTAAAATGTGTCAAATTGAAGCAAAACACATTGTTGGAGTGTCAGAATGCATAGATAGAAGGCAAATAAGCGTTCCATGGCTTTATTTCGCTTAGTTGCTTACTCTTGAGTAGAACTGCATATTCACTCCAGGAATACGCACCTATGTCAAATGAGTCAAATTGAAGCAAAACACATTTTTGGAGTGTCAGAATGCATAGATAGAAGGCAAATAAGCGTTCCATGGCTTTATTTCGCTTAGTTGCTTACTCTTGAGTAGAACTGCATATTCACTCCAGGAATAAGCACCTTTGTAAAATGAGTCAAATTGAAGCTGAACACATTGTTGGAGTGTCAGAATGCATAGATAGAAGGCAAATAAGCGTTCCATGGCTTTATTTCGCTTAGTTGCTTACTCTTGAGTAGAACTGCATATTCACTCCAGGAATAAGCACCTTTGTAAAATGAGTCAAATTGAAGCAGAACACATTGTTGGAGTGTCAGAATGCATAGATAGAAGGCAAATAAGCGTTCCATGGCTTTATTTCGCTTAGTTGCTTACTCTTGAGTAGAACTGCATATTCACTCCAGGAATAAGCACATTTGTCAAATGAGTCAAATTGAAGCAAAACACATTGTTGGAGTGTCAGAATGCATAGATAGAAGGCAAATAAGCGTTCCATGGCTTTATTTCGCTTAGTTGCTTACTCTTGAGTAGAACTGCATATTCACTCCAGGAATAAGCACATTTGTCAAATGAGTCAAATTTAAGCAAAACACATTGTTGGAGTGTCAGAATGCATAGATAGAAGGCAAATAAGCGTTCCATGGCTTTATTTCGCTTAGTTGCTTACTCTTGAGTAGAACTGCATATTCACTCCAGGAATAAGCACCTTTGTCAAATGAGTCAAATTGAAGTAGAACACATTGTTGGAGTGTCAGGATGCATAGATAGAAGGCAAATAAGCGTTCCATGGCTTTATTTCGCTTAGTTGCTTACTCTTGAGTAGAACTGCATATTCACTCCAGGAATAAGCACCTTTGTCAAATGAGTCAAATTGAAGCAGAACACATTGTTGGAGTGTCAGGATGCATAGATAGAAGGCAAATAAGCGTTCCATGGCTTTATTTCGCTTAGTTGCTTACTCTTGAGTAGAACTGCATATTCACTCCAGGAATAAGCACATTTGTCAAATGAGTCAAATTGAAGCAGAACACATTGTTGGAGTGTCAGGATGCATAGATAGAAGGCAAATAAGCGTTCCATGGCTTTATTTCGCTTAGTTGCTTACTCTTGAGTAGAACTGCATATTCACTCCAGGAATAAGCACCTTTGTCAAATGAGTCAAATTGTAGCAGAACACATTGTTGGAGTGTCAGAATGCATAGATAGAAGGCAAATAAGCGTTCCATGGCTTTATTTCGCTTAGTTGCTTACTCTTGAGTAGAACTGCATATTCACTCCAGGAATAAGCACCTTTGTAAAATGAGTCAAATTGAAGCAAAACACATTGTTGGAGTGTCAGAATGCATAGATAGAAGGCAAATAAGCGTTCCATGGCTTTATTTCGCTTAGTTGCTTACTCTTGAGTAGAACTGCATATTCACTCCAGGAATAAGCACATTTGTCAAATGAGTCAAATTGAAGCTGAACACATTGTTGGAGTGTCAGAATGCATAGATAGAAGGCAAATAAGCGTTCCATGGCTTTATTTCGCTTAGTTGCTTACTCTTGAGTAGAACTGCATATTCACTCCAGGAATAAGCACATTTGTCAAATGAGTCAAATTGAAGCAAAACACATTGTTGGAGTGTCAGAATGCATAGATAGAAGGCAAATAAGCGTTCCATGGCTTTATTTCGCTTAGTTGCTTACTCTTGAGTAGAACTGCATATTCACTCCAGGAATAAGCACCTTTGTAAAATGAGTCAAATTGAAGCAAAACACATTGTTGGAGTGTCAGAATGCATAGATAGAAGGCAAATAAGCGTTCCATGGCTTTATTTCGCTTAGTTGCTTACTCTTGAGTAGAACTGCATATTCACTCCAGGAATAAGCACCTTTGTAAAATGAGTCAAATTGAAGCAAAACACATTGTTGGAGTGTCAGAATGCATAGATAGAAGGCAAATAAGCGTTACATGGCTTTATTTCGCTTAGTTGCTTACTCTTGAGTAGAACTGCATATTCACTCCAGGAATAAGCACCTTTGTAAAATGAGTCAAATTGAAGCTGAACACATTGTTGGAGTGTCAGGATGCATAGATAGAACGCAAATAAGCGTTCCATGGCTTTATTTCGCTTAGTTGCTTACTCTTGAGTAGAACTGCATATTCACTCCAGGAATAAGCACATTTGTCAAATGAGTCAAATTGAAGCAAAACACATTGTTGGAGTGTCAGATTGCATAGATAGAAGGCAAATAAGCGTTCCATGGCTTTATTTCGCTTAGTTGCTTACTCTTGAGTAGAACTGCATATTCACTCCAGGAATAAGCACCTTTGTCAAATGAGTCAAATTGAAGCTGAACACATTGTTGGAGTGTCAGGATGCATAGATAGAAGGCAAATAAGCGTTCCATGGCTTTATTTCGCTTAGTTGCTTACTCTTGAGTAGAACTGCATATTCACTCCAGGAATAAGCACCTTTGTAAAATGAGTCAAATTGAAGCAAAACACATTGTTGGAGTGTCAGAATGCATAGATAGAAGGCAAATAAGCCTTCCATGGCTTTATTTCGCTTAGTTGCTTACTCTTGAGTAGAACTGCATATTCACTCCAGGAATAAGCACCTTTGTCAAATGAGTCAAATTGAAGCAAAACACATTGTTGGAGTGTCAGAATGCATAGATAGAAGGCAAATAAGCGTTCCATGGCTTTATTTCGCTTCGTTGCTTACTCTTGAGTAGAACTGCATATTCACTCCAGGAATAAGCACATTTGTCAAATGAGTCAAATTGAAGCAAAACACATTGTTGGAGTGTCAGAATGCATAGATAGAAGGCAAATAAGCGTTCCATGGCTTTATTTCGCTTAGTTGCTTACTCTTGAGTAGAACTGCATATTCACTCCAGGAATAAGCACCTTTGTAAAATGAGTCAAATTGAAGCAAAACACATTGTTGGAGTGTCAGAATGCATAGATAGAAGGCAAATAAGCGTTCCATGGCTTTATTTCGCTTAGTTGCTTACTCTTGAGTAGAACTGCATATTCACTCCAGGAATAAGCACCTTTGTCAAATGAGTCAAATTGAAGCTGAACACATTGTTGGAGTGTCAGAATGCATAGATAGAAGGCAAATAAGCGTTCCATGGCTTTATTTCGCTTCGTTGCTTACTCTTGAGTAGAACTGCATATTCACTCCAGGAATAAGCACCTTTGTCAAATGAGTCAAATTGAAGCAAAACACATTGTTGGAGTGTCAGAATGCATAGATAGAAGGCAAATAAGCGTTCCATGGCTTTATTTCGCTTAGTTGCTTACTCTTGAGTAGAACTGCATATTCACTCCAGGAATAAGCACCTTTGTAAAATGAGTCAAATTGAAGCAAAACACATTGTTGGAGTGTCAGAATGCATAGATAGAAGGCAAATAAGCGTTACATGGCTTTATTTCGCTTAGTTGCTTACTCTTGAGTAGAACTGCATATTCACTCCAGGAATAAGCACCTTTGTCAAATGAGTCAAATTGAAGCTGAACACATTGTTGGAGTGTCAGGATGCATAGATAGAAGGCAAATAAGCGTTCCATGGCTTTATTTCGCTTAGTTGCTTACTCTTGAGTAGAACTGCATATTCACTCCAGGAATAAGCACCTTTGTCAAATAAGTCAAATTGAAGCAAAACACATTGTTGGAGTGTCAGAATGCATAGATAGAAGGCAAATAAGCGTTCCATGGCTTTATTTCGCTTAGTTGCTTACTCTTGAGTAGAACTGCATATTCACTCCAGGAATAAGCACATTTGTCAAATGAGTCAAATTGAAGCAAAACACATTGTTGGAGTGTCAGAATGCATAGATAGAAGGCAAATAAGCGTTCCATGGCTTTATTTCGCTTAGTTGCTTACTCTTGAGTAGAACTGCATATTCACTCCAGGAATAAGCACCTATGTCAAATGAGTCAAATTGAAGCAAAACACATTGTTGGAGTGTCAGGATGCATAGATAGAAGGCAAATAAGCGTTCCATGGCTTTATTTCGCTTAGTTGCTTACTCTTGAGTAGAACTGCATATTCACTCCAGGAATAAGCACCTTTGTCAAATGAGTCAAATTGAAGCAAAACACATTGTTGGAGTGTCAGAATGCATAGAAAGAAGGCAAATAAGCGTTGCATGGCTTTATTTCGCTTAGTTGCTTACTCTTGAGTAGAACTGCATATTCACTCCAGGAATAAGCACCTTTCTAAAATGAGTCAAATTGAAGCAGAACACATTGTTGGAGTGTCAGAATGCATAGATCGATGGCAAATAAGCGTTCCATGGCTTTATTTCGCTTAGTTGCTTACTCTTGAGTAGAACTGCATATTCACTCCAGGAATACGCACCTTTCTAAAATGAGTCAAATTGAAGCAAAACACATTGTTGGAGTGTCAGAATGCATAGAAAGAAGGCAAATAAGCGTTCCATGGCTTTATTTCGCTTAGTTGCTTACTCTTGAGTAGAACTGCATATTCACTCCAGGAATAAGCACCTTTGTCAAATGAGTCAAATTGAAGCAAAACACATTGTTGGAGTGTCAGAATGCATAGATAGAAGGCAAATAAGCGTTCCATGGCTTTATTTCGCTTAGTTGCTTACTCTTGAGTAGAACTGCATATTCACTCCAGGAATAAGCACCTTTGTAAAATGAGTCAAATTGAAGCAAAACACATTGTTGGAGTGTCAGAATGCATAGATAGAAGGCAAATAAGCGTTCCATGGCTTTATTTCGCTTAGTTGCTTACTCTTGAGTAGAACTGCATATTCACTCCAGGAATAAGCACCTTTGTCAAATGAGTCAAATTGAAGCTGAACACATTGTTGGAGTGTCAGGATGCATAGATAGAAGGCAAATAAGCGTTCCATGGCTTTATTTCGCTTAGTTGCTTACTCTTGAGTAGAACTGCATATTCACTCCAGGAATAAGCACCTTTGTCAAATGAGTCAAATTGAAGCAAAACACATTGTTGGAGTGTCAGAATGCATAGAAAGAAGGCAAATAAGCGTTGCATGGCTTTATTTCGCTTAGTTGCTTACTCTTGAGTAGAACTGCATATTCACTCCAGGAATAAGCACCTTTCTAAAATGAGTCAAATTGAAGCAGAACACATTGTTGGAGTGTCAGAATGCATAGATCGATGGCAAATAAGCGTTCCATGGCTTTATTTCGCTTAGTTGCTTACTCTTGAGTAGAACTGCATATTCACTCCAGGAATACGCACCTTTCTAAAATGAGTCAAATTGAAGCAAAACACATTGTTGGAGTGTCAGAATGCATAGAAAGAAGGCAAATAAGCGTTCCATGGCTTTATTTCGCTTAGTTGCTTACTCTTGAGTAGAACTGCATATTCACTCCAGGAATAAGCACCTTTGTCAAATGAGTCAAATTGAAGCAAAACACATTGTTGGAGTGTCAGAATGCATAGATAGAAGGCAAATAAGCGTTCCATGGCTTTATTTCGCTTAGTTGCTTACTCTTGAGTAGAACTGCATATTCACTCCAGGAATAAGCACCTTTGTAAAATGAGTCAAATTGAAGCAAAACACATTGTTGGAGTGTCAGAATGCATAGATAGAAGGCAAATAAGCGTTCCATGGCTTTATTTCGCTTAGTTGCTTACTCTTGAGTAGAACTGCATATTCACTCCAGGAATAAGCACCTTTGTCAAATGAGTCAAATTGAAGCTGAACACATTGTTGGAGTGTCAGAATGCATAGATAGAAGGCAAATAAGCGTTCCATGGCTTTATTTCGCTTCGTTGCTTACTCTTGAGTAGAACTGCATATTCACTCCAGGAATAAGCACCTTTGTCAAATGAGTCAAATTGAAGCAAAACACATTGTTGGAGTGTCAGAATGCATAGATAGAAGGCAAATAAGCGTTCCATGGCTTTATTTCGCTTAGTTGCTTACTCTTGAGTAGAACTGCATATTCACTCCAGGAATAAGCACCTTTGTAAAATGAGTCAAATTGAAGCAAAACACATTGTTGGAGTGTCAGAATGCATAGATAGAAGGCAAATAAGCGTTACATGGCTTTATTTCGCTTAGTTGCTTACTCTTGAGTAGAACTGCATATTCACTCCAGGAATAAGCACCTTTGTCAAATGAGTCAAATTGAAGCTGAACACATTGTTGGAGTGTCAGGATGCATAGATAGAAGGCAAATAAGCGTTCCATGGCTTTATTTCGCTTAGTTGCTTACTCTTGAGTAGAACTGCATATTCACTCCAGGAATAAGCACCTTTGTCAAATAAGTCAAATTGAAGCAAAACACATTGTTGGAGTGTCAGAATGCATAGATAGAAGGCAAATAAGCGTTCCATGGCTTTATTTCGCTTAGTTGCTTACTCTTGAGTAGAACTGCATATTCACTCCAGGAATAAGCACATTTGTCAAATGAGTCAAATTGAAGCAAAACACATTGTTGGAGTGTCAGAATGCATAGATAGAAGGCAAATAAGCGTTCCATGGCTTTATTTCGCTTAGTTGCTTACTCTTGAGTAGAACTGCATATTCACTCCAGGAATAAGCACATTTGTCAAATGAGTCAAATTGAAGCAAAACACATTGTTGGAGTGTCAGAATGCATAGATAGAAGGCAAATAAGCGTTCCATGGCTTTATTTCGCTTAGTTGCTTACTCTTGAGTAGAACTGCATATTCACTCCAGGAATAAGCACCTTTGTCAAATAAGTCAAATTGAAGCAGAACACATTGTTGGAGTGTCAGGATACATAGATAGAAGGCAAATAAGCGTTCCATGGCTTTATTTCGCTTAGTTGCTTACTCTTGAGTAGAACTGCATATTCACTCCAGGAATAAGCACCTTTGTCAAATGAGTCAAATTGAAGCAGAACACATTGTTGGAGTGTCAGGATGCATAGATAGAAGGCAAATAAGCGTTCCATGGCTTTATTTCGCTTAGTTGCTTACTCTTGAGTAGAACTGCATATTCACTCCAGGAATAAGCACATTTGTCAAATGAGTCAAATTGAAGCAGAACACATTGTTGGAGTGTCAGGATGCATAGATAGAAGGCAAATAAGCGTTACATGGCTTTATTTCGCTTAGTTGCTTACTCTTGAGTAGAACTGCATATTCACTCCAGGAATAAGCACCTTTGTCAAATGAGTCAAATTGAAGCTGAACACATTGTTGGAGTGTCAGAATGCATAGATAGAAGGCAAATAAGCGTTCCATGGCTTTATTTCGCTTAGTTGCTTACTCTTGAGTAGAACTGCATATTCACTCCAGGAATAAGCACCTTTGTAAAATGAGTCAAATTGAAGCAAAACACATTGTTGGAGTGTCAGAATGCATAGATAGAAGGCAAATAAGCGTTACATGGCTTTATTTCGCTTAGTTGCTTACTCTTGAGTAGAACTGCATATTCACTCCAGGAATAAGCACCTTTGTAAAATGAGTCAAATTGAAGCAAAACACATTGTTGGAGTGTCAGAATGCATAGAAGGCAAATAAGCGTTCCATGGCTTTATTTCGCTTAGTTGCTTACTCTTGAGTAGAACTGCATATTCACTCCAGGAATAAGCACCTTTGTCAAATGAGTCAAATTGAAGCAGAACACATTGTTGGAGTGTCAGGATGCATAGATAGAAGGCAAATAAGCGTTCCATGGCTTTATTTCGCTTAGTTGCTTACTCTTGAGTAGAACTGCATATTCACTCCAGGAATAAGCACCTTTGTCAAATGAGTCAAATTGAAGCAGAACACATTGTTGGAGTGTCAGGATGCATAGATAGAAGGCAAATAAGCGTTCCATGGCTTTATTTCGCTTAGTTGCTTACTCTTGAGTAGAACTGCATATTCACTCCAGGAATAAGCACCTTTGTCAAATGAGTCAAATTGAAGCAGAACACATTGTTGGAGTGTCAGGATGCATAGATAGAAGGCAAATAAGCGTTCCATGGCTTTATTTCGCTTAGTTGCTTACTCTTGAGTAGAACTGCATATTCACTCCAGGAATAAGCACCTTTGTCAAATGAGTCAAATTGAAGCAGAACACATTGTTGGAGTGTCAGGATGCATAGATAGAAGGCAAATAAGCGTTCCATGGCTTTATTTCGCTTAGTTGCTTACTCTTGAGTAGAACTGCATATTCACTCCAGGAATAAGCACCTTTGTAAAATGAGTCAAATTGAAGCAAAACACATTGTTGGAGTGTCAGAATGCATAGATAGAAGGCAAATAAGCGTTCCATGGCTTTATTTCGCTTAGTTGCTTACTCTTGAGTAGAACTGCATATTCACTCCAGGAATAAGCACATTTGTCAAATGAGTCAAATTGAAGCAAAACACATTGTTGGAGTGTCAGAATGCATAGATAGAAGGCAGATAAGCGTTCCATGGCTTTATTTCGCTTAGTTGCTTACTCTTGAGTAGAACTGCATATTCACTCCAGGAATACGCACCTTTGTAAAATGAGTCAAATTGTAGCAGAACACATTGTTGGAGTGTCAGAATGCAAAGATAGAAGGCAAATAAGCGTTCCATGGCTTTATTTCGCTTCGTTGCTTACTCTTGAGTAGAACTGCATATTCACTCCAGGAATAAGCACCTTTGTCAAATGAGTCAAATTGAAGCAAAACACATTGTTGGAGTGTCAGAATGCATAGATAGAAGGCAAATAAGCGTTCCATGGCTTTATTTCGCTTAGTTGCTTACTCTTGAGTAGAACTGCATATTCACTCCAGGAATAAGCACCTTTGTAAAATGAGTCAAATTGAAGCAAAACACATTGTTGGAGTGTCAGAATGCATAGATAGAAGGCAAATAAGCGTTACATGGCTTTATTTCGCTTAGTTGCTTACTCTTGAGTAGAACTGCATATTCACTCCAGGAATAAGCACCTTTGTCAAATGAGTCAAATTGAAGCTGAACACATTGTTGGAGTGTCAGGATGCATAGATAGAACGCAAATAAGCGTTCCATGGCTTTATTTCGCTTAGTTGCTTACTCTTGAGTAGAACTGCATATTCACTCCAGGAATAAGCACCTTTGTCAAATGAGTCAAATTGAAGCTGAACACATTGTTGGAGTGTCAGGATGCATAGATACAAGGCAAATAAGCGTTCCATGGCTTTATTTCGCTTAGTTGCTTACTCTTGAGTAGAACTGCATATTCACTCCAGGAATAAGCACCTTTGTAAAATGAGTCAAATTGAAGCAAAACACATTGTTGGAGTGTCAGAATGCATAGATAGAAGGCAAATAAGCGTTCCATGGCTTTATTTCGCTTAGTTGCTTACTCTTGAGTAGAACTGCATATTCACTCCAGGAATAAGCACATTTGTCAAATGAGTCAAATTGAAGCAAAACACATTGTTGGAGTGTCAGAATGCATAGATAGAAGGCAAATAAGCGTTCCATGGCTTTATTTCGCTTCGTTGCTTACTCTTGAGTAGAACTGCATATTCACTCCAGGAATAAGCACATTTGTCAAATGAGTCAAATTGAAGCAAAACACATTGTTGGAGTGTCAGAATGCATAGATAGAAGGCAAATAAGCGTTCCATGGCTTTATTTCGCTTAGTTGCTTACTCTTGAGTAGAACTGCATATTCACTCCAGGAATAAGCACCTTTGTAAAATGAGTCAAATTGAAGCAAAACACATTGTTGGAGTGTCAGAATGCATAGATAGAAGGCAAATAAGCGTTCCATGGCTTTATTTCGCTTCGTTGCTTACTCTTGAGTAGAACTGCATATTCACTCCATGAATAAGCACCTTTGTCAAATGAGTCAAATTGAAGCAAAACACATTGTTGGAGTGTCAGAATGCATAGATAGAAGGCAAATAAGCGTTCCATGGCTTTATTTCGCTTAGTTGCTTACTCTTGAGTAGAACTGCATATTCACTCCAGGAATAAGCACCTTTGTAAAATGAGTCAAATTGAAGCAAAACACATTGTTGGAGTGTCAGAATGCATAGATAGAAGGCAAATAAGCGTTACATGGCTTTATTTCGCTTAGTTGCTTACTCTTGAGTAGAACTGCATATTCACTCCAGGAATAAGCACCTTTGTCAAATGAGTCAAATTGAAGCTGAACACATTGTTGGAGTGTCAGGATGCATAGATAGAAGGCAAATAAGCGTTCCATGGCTTTATTTCGCTTAGTTGCTTACTATTGAGTAGAACTGCATATTCACTCCAGGAATAAGCACCTTTGTAAAATGAGTCAAATTGAAGCAAAACACATTGTTGGAGTGTCAGAATGCATAGATAGAAGGCAAATAAGCGTTCCATGGCTTTATTTCGCTTAGTTGCTTACTCTTGAGTAGAACTGCATATTCACTCCAGGAATAAGCACATTTGTCAAATGAGTCAAATTGAAGCAGAACACATTGTTGGAGTGTCAGGATGCATAGATAGAAGGCAAATAAGCGTTCCATGGCTTTATTTCGCTTAGTTGCTTACTCTTGAGTAGAACTGCATATTCACTCCAGGAATAAGCACATTTGTCAAATAAGTCAAATTGAAGCAAAACACATTGTTGGAGTGTCAGAATGCATAGATAGAAGGCAAATAAGCGTTCCATGGCTTTATTTCGCTTAGTTGCTTACTCTTGAGTAGAACTGCATATTCACTCCAGGAATAAGCACCTTTGTAAAATGAGTCAAATTGAAGCTGAACACATTGTTGGAGTGTCAGGATGCATAGATAGAAGGCAAATAAGCGTTCCATGGCTTTATTTCGCTTAGTTGCTTACTCTTGAGTAGAACTGCATATTCACTCCAGGAATAAGCACATTTGTCAAATGAGTCAAATTGAAGCAAAACACATTGTTGGAGTGTCAGAATGCATAGATAGAAGGCAAATAAGCGTTCCATGGCTTTATTTCGCTTAGTTGCTTACTCTTGAGTAGAACTGCATATTCACTCCAGGAATAAGCACATTTGTCAAATGAGTCAAATTGAAGCAAAACACATTGTTGGAGTGTCAGAATGCATAGATAGAAGGCAAATAAGCGTTCCATGGCTTTATTTCGCTTAGTTGCTTACTCTTGAGTAGAACTGCATATTCACTCCAGGAATAAGCACCTTTGTAAAATGAGTCAAATTGAAGCAAAACACATTGTTGGAGTGTCAGAATGCATAGATTGAAGGCACATAAGCGTTCCATGGCTTTATTTCGCTTAGTTGCTTACTCTTGAGTACAACTGCATATTCACTCCAGGAATAAGCACCTTTGTCAAATGAGTCAAATTGAAGCAGAACACATTGTTGGAGTGTCAGGATGCATAGATAGAAGGCAAATAAGCGTTCCATGGCTTTATTTCGCTTAGTTGCTTCCTCTTGAGTAGAACTGCATATTCACTCCAGGAATAAGCACCTTTGTCAAATGAGTCAAATTGAAGCAGAACACATTGTTGGAGTGTCAGGATGCATAGATAGAAGGCAAATAAGCGTTCCATGGCTTTATTTCGCTTAGTTGCTTACTCTTGAGTAGAACTGCATATTCACTCCAGGAATAAGCACCTTTGTAAAATGAGTCAAATTGAAGCAAAACACATTGTTGGAGTGTCAGAATGCATAGATAGAAGGCAAATAAGCGTTACATGGCTTTATTTCGCTTAGTTGCTTACTCTTGAGTAGAACTGCATATTCACTCCAGGAATAAGCACCTTTGTCAAATGAGTCAAATTGAAGCTGAACACATTGTTGGAGTGTCAGGATGCATAGATAGAAGGCAAATAAGCGTTCCATGGCTTTATTTCGCTTAGTTGCTTACTCTTGAGTAGAACTGCATATTCACTCCAGGAATAAGCACCTTTGTAAAATGAGTCAAATTGAAGCAAAACACATTGTTGGAGTGTCAGAATGCATAGATAGAAGGCAAATAAGCGTTCCATGGCTTTATTTCGCTTAGTTGCTTACTCTTGAGTAGAACTGCATATTCACTCCAGGAATAAGCACCTTTGTCAAATGAGTCAAATTGAAGCAAAACACATTGTTGGAGTGTCAGAATGCATAGATAGAAGGCAAATAAGCGTTCCATGGCTTTATTTCGCTTAGTTGCTTACTCTTGAGTAGAACTGCATATTCACTCCAGGAATAAGCACATTTGTCAAATGAGTCAAATTGAAGCAAAACACATTGTTGGAGTGTCAGAATGCATAGATAGAAGGCAAATAAGCGTTCCATGGCTTTATTTCGCTTAGTTGCTTACTCTTGAGTAGAACTGCATATTCACTCCAGGAATAAGCACCTTTGTAAAATGAGTCAAATTGAAGCAAAACACATTGTTGGAGTGTCAGAATGCATAGATAGAAGGCAAATAAGCGTTACATGGCTTTATTTCGCTTCGTTGCTTACTCTTGAGTAGAACTGCATATTCACTCCAGGAATAAGCACCTTTGTCAAATGAGTCAAATTGAAGCTGAACACATTGTTGGAGTGTCAGGATGCATAGATAGAAGGCAAATAAGCGTTCCATGGCTTTATTTCGCTTAGTTGCTTACTCTTGAGTAGAACTGCATATTCACTCCAGGAATAAGCACCTTTGTAAAATGAGTCAAATTGAAGCAAAACACATTGTTGGAGTGTCAGAATGCATAGATAGAAGGCAAATAAGCGTTCCATGGCTTTATTTCGCTTAGTTGCTTACTCTTGAGTAGAACTGCATATTCACTCCAGGAATAAGCACATTTGTCAAATGAGTCAAATTGAAGCAGAACACATTGTTGGAGTGTCAGGATGCATAGATAGAAGGCAAATAAGCGTTCCATGGCTTTATTTCGCTTAGTTGCTTACTCTTGAGTAGAACTGCATATTCACTCCAGGAATAAGCACATTTGTCAAATATGTCAAATTGAAGCAAAACACATTGTTGGAGTGTCAGAATGCATAGATAGAAGGCAAATAAGCGTTCCATGGCTTTATTTCGCTTAGTTGCTTACTCTTGAGTAGAACTGCATATTCACTCCAGGAATAAGCACCTTTGTAAAATGAGTCAAATTGAAGCTGAACACATTGTTGGAGTGTCAGGATGCATAGATAGAAGGCAAATAAGCGTTCCATGGCTTTATTTCGCTTAGTTGCTTACTCTTGAGTAGAACTGCATATTCACTCCAGGAATAAGCACATTTGTCAAATGAGTCAAATTGAAGCAAAACACATTGTTGGAGTGTCAGAATGCATAGATAGAAGGCAAATAAGCGTTCCATGGCTTTATTTCGCTTAGTTGCTTACTCTTGAGTAGAACTGCATATTCACTCCAGGAATAAGCACCTTTGTAAAATGAGTCAAATTGAAGCAAAACACATTGTTGGAGTGTCAGAATGCATAGATTGAAGGCACATAAGCGTTCCATGGCTTTATTTCGCTTAGTTGCTTACTCTTGAGTAGAACTGCATATTCACTCCAGGAATAAGCACCTTTGTCAAATGAGTCAAATTGAAGCAGAACACATTGTTGGAGTGTCAGGATGCATAGATAGAAGGCAAATAAGCGTTCCATGGCTTTATTTCGCTTAGTTGCTTCCTCTTGAGTAGAACTGCATATTCACTCCAGGAATAAGCACCTTTGTCAAATGAGTCAAATTGAAGCAGAACACATTGTTGGAGTGTCAGGATGCATGGATAGAAGGCAAATAAGCGTTCCATGGCTTTATTTCGCTTAGTTGCTTACTCTTGAGTAGAACTGCATATTCACTCCAGGAATAAGCACCTTTGTAAAATGAGTCAAATTGAAGCAAAACACATTGTTGGAGTGTCAGAATGCATAGATAGAAGGCAAATAAGCGTTCCATGGCTTTATTTCGCTTCGTTGCTTACTCTTGAGTAGAACTGCATATTCACTCCAGGAATAAGCACCTTTGTCAAATGAGTCAAATTGAAGCTGAACACATTGTTGGAGTGTCAGGATGCATAGATAGAAGGCAAATAAGCGTTCCATGGCTTTATTTCGCTTAGTTGCTTACTCTTGAGTAGAACTGCATATTCACTCCAGGAATAAGCACCTTTGTAAAATGAGTCAAATTGAAGCAAAACACATTGTTGGAGTGTCAGAATGCATAGATAGAAGGCAAATAAGCGTTCCATGGCTTTATTTCGCTTAGTTGCTTACTCTTGAGTAGAACTGCATATTCACTCCAGGAATAAGCACCTTTGTCAAATGAGTCAAATTGAAGCAAAACACATTGTTGGAGTGTCAGAATGCATAGATAGAAGGCAAATAAGCGTTCCATGGCTTTATTTCGCTTAGTTGCTTACTCTTGAGTAGAACTGCATATTCACTCCAGGAATAAGCACATTTGTCAAATGAGTCAAATTGAAGCAAAACACATTGTTGGAGTGTCAGAATGCATAGATAGAAGGCAAATAAGCGTTCCATGGCTTTATTTCGCTTAGTTGCTTACTCTTGAGTAGAACTGCATATTCACTCCAGGAATAAGCACCTTTGTCAAATGAGTCACATTGAAGCAGAACACATTGTTGGAGTGTCAGGATGCATAGATAGAACGCAAATAAGCGTTCCATGGCTTTATTTCGCTTAGTTGCTTACTCTTGAGTAGAACTGCATATTCACTCCAGGAATAAGCACATTTGTCAAATGAGTCAAATTGAAGCAAAACACATTGTTGGAGTGTCAGAATGCATAGATAGAAGGCAAATAAGCGTTCCATGGCTTTATTTCGCTTAGTTGCTTACTCTTGAGTAGAACTGCATATTCACTCCAGGAATAAGCACCTTTGTAAAATGAGTCAAATTGAAGCAAAACACATTGTTGGAGTGTCAGAATGCATAGATTGAAGGCACATAAGCGTTCCATGGCTTTATTTCGCTTAGTTGCTTACTCTTGAGTAGAACTGCATATTCACTCCAGGAATAAGCACCTTTGTCAAATGAGTCAAATTGAAGCAGAACACATTGTTGGAGTGTCAGGATGCATAGATAGAAGGCAAATAAGCGTTCCATGGCTTTATTTCGCTTAGTTGCTTCCTCTTGAGTAGAACTGCATATTCACTCCAGGAATAAGCACCTTTGTCAAATGAGTCAAATTGAAGCAGAACACATTGTTGGAGTGTCAGGATGCATAGATAGAAGGCAAATAAGCGTTCCATGGCTTTATTTCGCTTAGTTGCTTACTCTTGAGTAGAACTGCATATTCACTCCAGGAATAAGCACCTTTCTAAAATGAGTCAAATTGAAGCAGAACACATTGTTGGAGTGTCAGAATGCATAGATCGATGGCAAATAAGCGTTCCATGGCTTTATTTCGCTTAGTTGCTTACTCTTGAGTAGAACTGCATATTCACTCCAGGAATACGCACCTTTCTAAAATGAGTCAAATTGAAGCAAAACACATTGTTGGAGTGTCAGAATGCATAGAAAGAAGGCAAATAAGCGTTCCATGGCTTTATTTCGCTTAGTTGCTTACTCTTGAGTAGAACTGCATATTCACTCCAGGAATAAGCACCTTTGTAAAATGAGTCAAATTGAAGCAAAACACATTGTTGGAGTATCAGAATGCATTGATAGAAGGCAAATAAGCGTTCCATGGCTTTATTTCGCTTAGTTGCTTACTCTTGAGTAGAACTGCATATTCACTCCAGGAATACGCACCTATGTCAAATGAGTCAAATTGAAGCAAAACACATTTTTGGAGTGTCAGAATGCATAGATAGGAGGCAAATAAGCGTTCCATGGCTTTATTTCGCTTAGTTGCTTACTCTGGAGTAGAACTGCTTATTCACTCCAGGAATAAGCACATTTGTCAAATGAGTCAAATTGAAGCAAAACACATTGTTGGAGTGTCAGAATGCATAGATAGAAGGCAAATAAGCGTTCCATGGCTTTATTTCGCTTAGTTGCTTACTCTTGAGTAGAACTGCATATTCACTCCAGGAATAAGCACCTTTGTCAAATGAGTCAAATTGAAGCAAAACACATTGTTGGAGTGTCAGAATGCATAGAAAGAAGGCAAATAAGCGTTGCATGGCTTTATTTCGCTTAGTTGCTTACTCTTGAGTAGAACTGCATATTCACTCCAGGAATAAGCACCTTTCTAAAATGAGTCAAATTGAAGCAGAACACATTGTTGGAGTGTCAGAATGCATAGATCGATGGCAAATAAGCGTTCCATGGCTTTATTTCGCTTAGTTGCTTACTCTTGAGTAGAACTGCATATTCACTCCAGGAATACGCACCTTTCTAAAATGAGTCAAATTGAAGCAAAACACATTGTTGGAGTGTCAGAATGCATAGAAAGAAGGCAAATAAGCGTTCCATGGCTTTATTTCGCTTAGTTGCTTACTCTTGAGTAGAACTGCATATTCACTCCAGGAATAAGCACCTTTGTCAAATGAGTCAAATTGAAGCAAAACACATTGTTGGAGTGTCAGAATGCATAGATAGAAGGCAAATAAGCGTTCCATGGCTTTATTTCACTTAGTTGCTTACTCTTGAGTAGAACTGCATATTCACTCCAGGAAGAAACACCTTTGTAAAATGAGTCAAATTGAAGCAAAACACATTTTTGGAGTGTCAGAATGCATAGATAGAAGGCAAATAAGCGTTCCATGGCTTTATTTCGCTTAGTTGCTTACTCTTGAGTAGAACTGCATATTCACTCCAGGAATAAGCACCTTTGTCAAATGAGTCAAATTGAAGCTGAACACATTGTTGGAGTGTCAGAATGCATTGATAGAAGGCAAATAAGCGTTCCATGGCTTTATTTCGCTTAGTTGCTTACTCTTGAGTAGAACTGCATATTCACTCCAGGAATAAGCACCTTTGTCAAATGAGTCAAATTGAAGCAAAACACATTGTTGGAGTGTCAGAATGCATAGATAGAAGGCAAATAAGCGTTCCATGGCTTTATTTCGCTTAGTTGCTTACTCTTGAGTAGAACTGCATATTCACTCCAGGAATAAGCACCTTTGTAAAATGAGTCAAATTGAAGCAAAACACATTGTTGGAGTGTCAGAATGCATAGATAGAAGGCAAATAAGCGTTCCATGGCTTTATTTCGCTTAGTTGCTTACTCTTGAGTAGAACTGCATATTCACTCCAGGAATAAGCACATTTGTCAAATGAGTCAAATTGAAGCAAAACACATTGTTGGAGTGTCAGAATGCATAGATAGAAGGCAAATAAGCGTTCCATGGCTTTATTTCGCTTAGTTGCTTACTCTTGAGTAGAACTGCATATTCACTCCAGGAATAAGCACATTTGTCAAATGAGTCAAATTGAAGCAAAACACATTGTTGGAGTGTCAGAATGCATAGATAGAAGGCAAATAAGCGTTCCATGGCTTTATTTCGCTTAGTTGCTTACTCTTGAGTAGAACTGCATATTCACTCCAGGAATAAGCACCTTTGTCAAATGAGTCAAATTGAAGCAGAACACATTGTTGGAGTGTCAGGATGCATAGATAGAAGGCAAATAAGCGTTCCATGGCTTTATTTCGCTTAGTTGCTTACTCTTGAGTAGAACTGCATATTCATTCCAGGAATACGCACCTATGTCAAATGAGTCAAATTGAAGCAAAACACATTTTTGGAGTGTCAGAATGCATAGATAGGAGGCAAATAAGCGTTCCATGGCTTTATTTCGCTTAGTTGCTTACTCTGGAGTAGAACTGCTTATTCACTCCAGGAATAAGCACATTTGTCAAATGAGTCAAATTGAAGCAAAACACATTGTTGGAGTGTCAGAATGCATAGATAGAAGGCAAATAAGCGTTCCATGGCTTTATTTCGCTTAGGTGCTTACTCTTGAGTAGAACTGCATATTCACTCCAGGAATAAGCACCTTTGTCAAATGAGTCAAATTGAAGCAAAACACATTGTTGGAGTGTCAGAATGCATAGAAAGAAGGCAAATAAGCGTTCCATGGCTTTATTTCGCTTAGTTGTTTACTCTTGAGTAGAACTGCATATTCACTCCAGGAATAAGCACCTTTGTCAAATGAGTCAAATTGAAGCAAAACACATTGTTGGAGTGTCAGAATGCATAGATAGAAGGCAAATAAGCGTTCCATGGCTTTATTTCGCTTAGTTGCTTACTCTTGAGTAGAACTGCATATTCACTCCAGGAATAAGCACCTTTGTCAAATGAGTCAAATTGAAGCAGAACACATTGTTGGAGTGTCAGGATGCATAGATAGAAGGCAAATAAGCGTTCCATGGCTTTATTTCGCTTAGTTGCTTACTCTTGAGTAGAACTGCATATTCACTCCAGGAATAAGCACCTTTGTAAAATGAGTCAAATTGAAGCAAAACACATTGTTGGAGTATCAGAATGCATAGATAGAAGGCAAATAAGCGTTCCATGGCTTTATTTCGCTTAGTTGCTTACTCTTGAGTAGAACTGCATATTCACTCCAGGAATACGCACCTATGTCAAATGAGTCAAATTGAAGCAAAACACATTTTTGGAGTGTCGGAATGCATAGATAGGAGGCAAATAAGCGTTCCATGGCTTTATTTCGCTTAGTTGCTTACTCTGGAGTAGAACTGCTTATTCACTCCAGGAATAAGCACATTTGTCAAATGAGTCAAATTGAAGCAAAACACATTGTTGGAGTGTCAGAATGCATAGATAGAAGGCAAATAAGCGTTCCATGGCTTTATTTCGCTTAGTTGCTTACTCTTGAGTAGAACTGCATATTCACTCCAGGAATAAGCACCTTTGTCAAATGAGTCAAATTGAAGCAAAACACATTGTTGGAGTGTCAGAATGCATAGAAAGAAGGCAAATAAGCGTTGCATGGCTTTATTTCGCTTAGTTGCTTACTCTTGAGTAGAACTGCATATTCACTCCAGGAATAAGCACCTTTCTAAAATGAGTCAAATTGAAGCAGAACACATTGTTGGAGTGTCAGAATGCATAGATCGATGGCAAATAAGCGTTCCATGGCTTTATTTCGCTTAGTTGCTTACTCTTGAGTAGAACTGCATATTCACTCCAGGAATAAGCACATTTGTCAAATGAGTCAAATTGAAGCAAAACACATTGTTGGAGTGTCAGAATGCATAGATAGAAGGCAAATAAGCGTTCCATGGCTTTATTTCGCTTAGTTGCTTACTCTTGAGTAGAACTGCATATTCACTCCAGGAATAAGCACCTTTGTCAAATGAGTCAAATTGAAGCAGAACACATTGTTGGAGTGTCAGGATGCATAGATAGAAGGCAAATAAGCGTTCCATGGCTTTATTTCGCTTAGTTGCTTACTCTTGAGTAGAACTGCATATTCATTCCAGGAATACGCACCTATGTCAAATGAGTCAAATTGAAGCAAAACACATTTTTGGAGTGTCAGAATGCATAGATAGGAGGCAAATAAGCGTTCCATGGCTTTATTTCGCTTAGTTGCTTACTCTGGAGTAGAACTGCTTATTCACTCCAGGAATAAGCACATTTGTCAAATGAGTCAAATTGAAGCAAAACACATTGTTGGAGTGTCAGAATGCATAGATAGAAGGCAAATAAGCGTTCCATGGCTTTATTTCGCTTAGGTGCTTACTCTTGAGTAGAACTGCATATTCACTCCAGGAATAAGCAGCTTTGTCAAATGAGTCAAATTGAAGCAAAACACATTGTTGGAGTGTCAGAATGCATAGAAAGAAGGCAAATAAGCGTTCCATGGCTTTATTTCGCTTAGTTGTTTACTCTTGAGTAGAACTGCATATTCACTCCAGGAATAAGCACCTTTGTCAAATGAGTCAAATTGAAGCAAAACACATTGTTGGAGTGTCAGAATGCATAGATAGAAGGCAAATAAGCGTTCCATGGCTTTATTTCGCTTAGTTGCTTACTCTTGAGTAGAACTGCATATTCACTCCAGGAATAAGCACCTTTGTCAAATGAGTCAAATTGAAGCAGAACACATTGTTGGAGTGTCAGGATGCATAGATAGAAGGCAAATAAGCGTTCCATGGCTTTATTTCGCTTAGTTGCTTACTCTTGAGTAGAACTGCATATTCACTCCAGGAATAAGCACCTTTGTAAAATGAGTCAAATTGAAGCAAAACACATTGTTGGAGTATCAGAATGCATAGATAGAAGGCAAATAAGCGTTCCATGGCTTTATTTCGCTTAGTTGCTTACTCTTGAGTAGAACTGCATATTCACTCCAGGAATACGCACCTATGTCAAATGAGTCAAATTGAAGCAAAACACATTTTTGGAGTGTCGGAATGCATAGATAGGAGGCAAATAAGCGTTCCATGGCTTTATTTCGCTTAGTTGCTTACTCTGGAGTAGAACTGCTTATTCACTCCAGGAATAAGCACATTTGTCAAATGAGTCAAATTGAAGCAAAACACATTGTTGGAGTGTCAGAATGCATAGATAGAAGGCAAATAAGCGTTCCATGGCTTTATTTCGCTTAGTTGCTTACTCTTGAGTAGAACTGCATATTCACTCCAGGAATAAGCACCTTTGTCAAATGAGTCAAATTGAAGCAAAACACATTGTTGGAGTGTCAGAATGCATAGAAAGAAGGCAAATAAGCGTTGCATGGCTTTATTTCGCTTAGTTGCTTACTCTTGAGTAGAACTGCATATTCACTCCAGGAATAAGCACCTTTCTAAAATGAGTCAAATTGAAGCAGAACACATTGTTGGAGTGTCAGAATGCATAGATCGATGGCAAATAAGCGTTCCATGGCTTTATTTCGCTTAGTTGCTTACTCTTGAGTAGAACTGCATATTCACTCCAGGAATACGTACCTTTTTAAAATGAGTCAAATTGAAGCAAAACACATTGTTGCAGTGTCAGAATGCATAGAAAGAAGGCAAATAAGCGTTCCATGGCTTTATTTCGCTTAGTTGCTTACTCTTGAGTAGAACTGCATATTCACTCCAGGAATAAGCACCTTTGTCAAATGAGTCAAATTGAAGCAAAACACATTGTTGGAGTGTCAGAATGCATAGATAGAAGGCAAATAAGCGTTCCATGGCTTTATTTCACTTAGTTGCTTACTCTTGAGTAGAACTGCATATTCACTCCAGGAAGAAACACCTTTGTAAAATGAGTCAAATTGAAGCAAAACACATTTTTGGAGTGTCAGAATGCATAGATAGAAGGCAAATAAGCGTTCCATGGCTTTATTTCGCTTAGTTGCTTACTCTTGAGTAGAACTGCATATTCACTCCAGGAATAAGCACCTTTGTCAAATGAGTCAAATTGAAGCTGAACACATTGTTGGAGTGTCAGAATGCATTGATAGAAGGCAAATAAGCGTTCCATGGCTTTATTTCGCTTCGTTGCTTACTCTTGAGTAGAACTGCATATTCACTCCAGGAATAAGCACCTTTGTCAAATGAGTCAAATTGAAGCAAAACACATTGTTGGAGTGTCAGAATGCATAGATAGAAGGCAAATAAGCGTTCCATGGCTTTATTTCGCTTAGTTGCTTACTCTTGAGTAGAACTGCATATTCACTCCAGGAATAAGCACCTTTGTCAAATGAGTCAAATTGAAGCTGAACACATTGTTGGAGTGTCAGAATGCATAGAAAGAAGGCAAATAAGCGTTGCATGGCTTTATTTCGCTTAGTTGCTTACTCTTGAGTAGAACTGCATATTCACTCCAGGAATAAGCACCTTTCTAAAATGAGTCAAATTGAAGCAGAACACATTGTTGGAGTGTCAGAATGCATAGATCGATGGCAAATAAGCGTTCCATGGCTTTATTTCGCTTAGTTGCTTACTCTTGAGTAGAACTGCATATTCACTCCAGGAATACGCACCTTTCTAAAATGAGTCAAATTGAAGCAAAACACATTGTTGGAGTGTCAGAATGCATAGAAAGAAGGCAAATAAGCGTTCCATGGCTTTATTTCGCTTAGTTGCTTACTCTTGAGTAGAACTGCATATTCACTCCAGGAATACGCACCTTTGTAAAATGAGTCAAATTGAAGCAGAACACATTGTTGGAGTGTCAGAATGCAAAGATAGAAGGCAAATAAGCGTTCCATGGCTTTATTTCGCTTAGTTGCTTACTCTTGAGTAGAACTGCATATTCACTCCAGGAATACGCACCTATGTCAAATGAGTCAAATTGAAGCAAAACACATTGTTGGAGTGTCAGGATGCATAGATAGAAGGCAAATAAGCGTTCCATGGCTTTATTTCGCTTAGTTGCTTACTCTTGAGTAGAACTGCATATTCACTCCAGGAATAAGCACCTTTGTAAAATGAGTCAAATTGAAGCAAAACACATTGTTGGAGTATCAGAATGCATAGATAGAAGGCAAATAAGCGTTCCATGGCTTTATTTCGCTTAGTTGCTTACTCTTGAGTAGAACTGCATATTCACTCCAGGAATACGCACCTATGTCAAATGAGTCAAATTGAAGCAAAACACATTTTTGGAATGTCAGAATGCATAGATAGGAGGCAAATAAGCGTTCCATGGCTTTATTTCGCTTAGTTGCTTACTCTGGAGTAGAACTGCTTATTTACTCCAGGAATAAGCACCTTTGTAAAATGAGTCAAATTGAAGCAAAACACATTGTTGGAGTATCAGAATGCATAGATAGAAGGCAAATAAGCGTTCCATGGCTTTATTTCGCTTAGTTGCTTACTCTTGAGTAGAACGGCATATTCACTCCAGGAATACGCACCTATGTCAAATGAGTCAAATTGAAGCAAAACACATTTTTGGAGTGTCAGAATGCATAGATAGGAGGCAAATAAGCGTTCCATGGCTTTATTTCGCTTAGTTGCTTACTCTGGAGTAGAACTGCTTATTCACTCCAGGAATAAGCACCTTTGTAAAATGAGTCAAATTGAAGCAAAACACATTGTTGGAGTGTCAGAATGCATAGATAGAAGGCAAATAAGCGTTCCATGGCTTTATTTCGCTTAGTTGCTTACTCTTGAGTAGAACTGCATATTCACTCCAGGAATAAGCACCTTTGTCAAATGAGTCAAATTGAAGCAAAACACATTGTTGGAGTGTCAGAATGCATAGAAAGAAGGCAAATAAGCGTTGCATGGCTTTATTTCGCTTAGTTGCTTACTCTTGAGTAGAACTGCATATTCACTCCAGGAATAAGCACCTTTGTCAAATGAGTCAAATTGAAGCAGAACACATTGTTGGAGTGTCAGAATGCATAGATCGATGGCAAATAAGCGTTCCATGGCTTTATTTCGCTTAGTTGCTTACTCTTGAGTAGAATTGCATATTCACTCCAGGAATACGCACCTTTGTCAAATGAGTCAAATTGAAGCAAAACACATTGTTGGAGTGTCAGAATGCATAGAAAGAAGGCAAATAAGCGTTCCATGGCTTTATTTCGCTTAGTTGCTTACTCTTGAGTAGAACTGCATATTCACTCCAGGAATAAGCACCTTTGTAAAATGAGTCAAATTGAAGCAAAACACATTTTTGGAGTGTCAGAATGCATAGATAGAAGGCAAATAAGCGTTCCATGGCTTTATTTCGCTTAGTTGCTTACTCTTGAGTAGAACTGCATATTCACTCCAGGAATAAGCACCTTTGTCAAATGAGTCAAATTGAAGCTGAACACATTGTTGGAGTGTCAGAATGCATTGATAGAAGGCAAATAAGCGTTCCATGGCTTTATTTCGCTTAGTTGCTTACTCTTGAGTAGAACTGCATATTCACTCCAGGAATAAGCACCTTTGTCAAATGAGTCAAATTGAAGCAAAACACATTGTTGGAGTGTCAGAATGCATAGATAGAAGGCAAATAAGCGTTCCATGGCTTTATTTCGCTTAGTTGCTTACTCTTGAGTAGAACTGCATATTCACTCCAGGAATAAGCACCTTTGTAAAATGAGTCAAATTGAAGCAAAACACATTGTTGGAGTGTCAGAATGCATAGATAGAAGGCAAATAAGCGTTCCATGGCTTTATTTCGCTTAGTTGCTTACTCTTGAGTAGAACTGCATATTCACTCCAGGAATAAGCACATTTGTCAAATGAGTCAAATTGAAGCAAAACACATTGTTGGAGTGTCAGAATGCATAGATAGAAGGCAAATAAGCGTTCCATGGCTTTATTTCGCTTAGTTGCTTACTCTTGAGTAGAACTGCATATTCACTCCAGGAATAAGCACATTTGTCAAATGAGTCAAATTGAAGCAAAACACATTGTTGGAGTGTCAGAATGCATAGATAGAAGGCAAATAAGCGTTCCATGGCTTTATTTCGCTTAGTTGCTTACTCTTGAGTAGAACTGCATATTCACTCCAGGAATAAGCACCTTTGTCAAATGAGTCAAATTGAAGCAGAACACATTGTTGGAGTGTCAGGATGCATAGATAGAAGGCAAATAAGCGTTCCATGGCTTTATTTCGCTTAGTTGCTTACTCTTGAGTAGAACTGCATATTCACTCCAGGAATACGCACCTATGTCAAATGAGTCAAATTGAAGCAAAACACATTTTTGGAGTGTCAGAATGCATAGATAGGAGGCAAATAAGCGTTCCATGGCTTTATTTCGCTTAGTTGCTTACTCTGGAGTAGAACTGCTTATTCACTCCAGGAATAAGCACATTTGTCAAATGAGTCAAATTGAAGCAAAACACATTGTTGGAGTGTCAGAATGCATAGATAGAAGGCAAATAAGCGTTCCATGGCTTTATTTCGCTTAGGTGCTTACTCTTGAGTAGAACTGCATATTCACTCCAGGAATAAGCACCTTTGTCAAATGAGTCAAATTGAAGCAAAACACATTGTTGGAGTGTCAGAATGCATAGAAAGAAGGCAAATAAGCGTTCCATGGCTTTATTTCGCTTAGTTGTTTACTCTTGAGTAGAACTGCATATTCACTCCAGGAATAAGCACCTTTGTCAAATGAGTCAAATTGAAGCAAAACACATTGTTGGAGTGTCAGAATGCATAGATAGAAGGCAAATAAGCGTTCCATGGCTTTATTTCGCTTAGTTGCTTACTCTTGAGTAGAACTGCATATTCACTCCAGGAATAAGCACCTTTGTCAAATGAGTCAAATTGAAGCAGAACACATTGTTGGAGTGTCAGGATGCATAGATAGAAGGCAAATAAGCGTTCCATGGCTTTATTTCGCTTAGTTGCTTACTCTTGAGTAGAACTGCATATTCACTCCAGGAATAAGCACCTTTGTAAAATGAGTCAAATTGAAGCAAAACACATTGTTGGAGTATCAGAATGCATAGATAGAAGGCAAATAAGCGTTCCATGGCTTTATTTCGCTTAGTTGCTTACTCTTGAGTAGAACTGCATATTCACTCCAGGAATACGCACCTATGTCAAATGAGTCAAATTGAAGCAAAACACATTTTTGGAGTGTCGGAATGCATAGATAGGAGGCAAATAAGCGTTCCATGGCTTTATTTCGCTTAGTTGCTTACTCTGGAGTAGAACTGCTTATTCACTCCAGGAATAAGCACATTTGTCAAATGAGTCAAATTGAAGCAAAACACATTGTTGGAGTGTCAGAATGCATAGATAGAAGGCAAATAAGCGTTCCATGGCTTTATTTCGCTTAGTTGCTTACTCTTGAGTAGAACTGCATATTCACTCCAGGAATAAGCACCTTTGTCAAATGAGTCAAATTGAAGCAAAACACATTGTTGGAGTGTCAGAATGCATAGAAAGAAGGCAAATAAGCGTTGCATGGCTTTATT
Organism: Zootoca vivipara; assembly: GCF_963506605.1. Lineage (NCBI taxonomy): Eukaryota > Metazoa > Chordata > Lepidosauria > Squamata > Lacertidae > Zootoca > Zootoca vivipara. Next base: position 2,502,069 of record NC_083292.1, read on the forward strand.
TCGCTTAGTTGCTTACTCTTGAGTAGAACTGCATATTCACTCCAGGAATAAGCACCTTTCTAAAATGAGTCAAATTGAAGCAGAACACATTGTTGGAGTGTCAGAATGCATAGATCGATGGCAAATAAGCGTTCCATGGCTTTATTTCGCTTAGTTGCTTACTCTTGAGTAGAACTGCATATTCACTCCAGGAATACGTACCTTTTTAAAATGAGTCAAATTGAAGCAAAACACATTGTTGCAGTGTCAGAATGCATAGAAAGAAGGCAAATAAGCGTTCCATGGCTTTATTTCGCTTAGTTGCTTACTCTTGAGTAGAACTGCATATTCACTCCAGGAATAAGCACCTTTGTCAAATGAGTCAAATTGAAGCAAAACACATTGTTGGAGTGTCAGAATGCATAGATAGAAGGCAAATAAGCGTTCCATGGCTTTATTTCACTTAGTTGCTTACTCTTGAGTAGAACTGCATATTCACTCCAGGAAGAAACACCTTTGTAAAATGAGTCAAATTGAAGCAAAACACATTTTTGGAGTGTCAGAATGCATAGATAGAAGGCAAATAAGCGTTCCATGGCTTTATTTCGCTTAGTTGCTTACTCTTGAGTAGAACTGCATATTCACTCCAGGAATAAGCACCTTTGTCAAATGAGTCAAATTGAAGCTGAACACATTGTTGGAGTGTCAGAATGCATTGATAGAAGGCAAATAAGCGTTCCATGGCTTTATTTCGCTTCGTTGCTTACTCTTGAGTAGAACTGCATATTCACTCCAGGAATAAGCACCTTTGTCAAATGAGTCAAATTGAAGCAAAACACATTGTTGGAGTGTCAGAATGCATAGATAGAAGGCAAATAAGCGTTCCATGGCTTTATTTCGCTTAGTTGCTTACTCTTGAGTAGAACTGCATATTCACTCCAGGAATAAGCACCTTTGTCAAATGAGTCAAATTGAAGCTGAACACATTGTTGGAGTGTCAGAATGCATAGAAAGAAGGCAAATAAGCGTTGCATGGCTTTATTTCGCTTAGTTGCTTACTCTTGAGTAGAACTGCATATTCACTCCAGGAATAAGCACCTTTCTAAAATGAGTCAAATTGAAGCAGAACACATTGTTGGAGTGTCAGAATGCATAGATCGATGGCAAATAAGCGTTCCATGGCTTTATTTCGCTTAGTTGCTTACTCTTGAGTAGAACTGCATATTCACTCCAGGAATACGCACCTTTCTAAAATGAGTCAAATTGAAGCAAAACACATTGTTGGAGTGTCAGAATGCATAGAAAGAAGGCAAATAAGCGTTCCATGGCTTTATTTCGCTTAGTTGCTTACTCTTGAGTAGAACTGCATATTCACTCCAGGAATACGCACCTTTGTAAAATGAGTCAAATTGAAGCAGAACACATTGTTGGAGTGTCAGAATGCAAAGATAGAAGGCAAATAAGCGTTCCATGGCTTTATTTCGCTTAGTTGCTTACTCTTGAGTAGAACTGCATATTCACTCCAGGAATACGCACCTATGTCAAATGAGTCAAATTGAAGCAAAACACATTGTTGGAGTGTCAGGATGCATAGATAGAAGGCAAATAAGCGTTCCATGGCTTTATTTCGCTTAGTTGCTTACTCTTGAGTAGAACTGCATATTCACTCCAGGAATAAGCACCTTTGTAAAATGAGTCAAATTGAAGCAAAACACATTGTTGGAGTATCAGAATGCATAGATAGAAGGCAAATAAGCGTTCCATGGCTTTATTTCGCTTAGTTGCTTACTCTTGAGTAGAACTGCATATTCACTCCAGGAATACGCACCTATGTCAAATGAGTCAAATTGAAGCAAAACACATTTTTGGAATGTCAGAATGCATAGATAGGAGGCAAATAAGCGTTCCATGGCTTTATTTCGCTTAGTTGCTTACTCTGGAGTAGAACTGCTTATTTACTCCAGGAATAAGCACCTTTGTAAAATGAGTCAAATTGAAGCAAAACACATTGTTGGAGTATCAGAATGCATAGATAGAAGGCAAATAAGCGTTCCATGGCTTTATTTCGCTTAGTTGCTTACTCTTGAGTAGAACTGCATATTCACTCCAGGAATACGCACCTATGTCAAATGAGTCAAATTGAAGCAAAACACATTTTTGGAGTGTCAGAATGCATAGATAGGAGGCAAATAAGCGTTCCATGGCTTTATTTCGCTTAGTTGCTTACTCTGGAGTAGAACTGCTTATTCACTCCAGGAATAAGCACCTTTGTAAAATGAGTCAAATTGAAGCAAAACACATTGTTGGAGTGTCAGAATGCATAGATAGAAGGCAAATAAGCGTTCCATGGCTTTATTTCGCTTAGTTGCTTACTCTTGAGTAGAACTGCATATTCACTCCAGGAATAAGCACCTTTGTCAAATGAGTCAAATTGAAGCAAAACACATTGTTGGAGTGTCAGAATGCATAGAAAGAAGGCAAATAAGCGTTGCATGGCTTTATTTCGCTTAGTTGCTTACTCTTGAGTAGAACTGCATATTCACTCCAGGAATAAGCACCTTTCTAAAATGAGTCAAATTGAAGCAGAACACATTGTTGGAGTGTCAGAATGCATAGATCGATGGCAAATAAGCGTTCCATGGCTTTATTTCGCTTAGTTGCTTACTCTTGAGTAGAATTGCATATTCACTCCAGGAATACGCACCTTTCTAAAATGAGTCAAATTGAAGCAAAACACATTGTTGGAGTGTCAGAATGCATAGAAAGAAGGCAAATAAGCGTTCCATGGCTTTATTTCACTTAGTTGCTTACTCTTGAGTAGAACTGCATATTCACTCCAGGAAGAAACACCTTTGTAAAATGAGTCAAATTGAAGCAAAACACATTTTTGGAGTGTCAGAATGCATAGATAGAAGGCAAATAAGCGTTCCATGGCTTTATTTCGCTTAGTTGCTTACTCTTGAGTAGAACTGCATATTCACTCCAGGAATAAGCACCTTTGTCAAATGAGTCAAATTGAAGCTGAACACATTGTTGGAGTGTCAGAATGCATTGATAGAAGGCAAATAAGCGTTCCATGGCTTTATTTCGCTTCGTTGCTTACTCTTGAGTAGAACTGCATATTCACTCCAGGAATAAGCACCTTTGTCAAATGAGTCAAATTGAAGCAAAACACATTGTTGGAGTGTCAGAATGCATAGATAGAAGGCAAATAAGCGTTCCATGGCTTTATTTCGCTTAGTTGCTTACTCTTGAGTAGAACTGCATATTCACTCCAGGAATAAGCACCTTTGTAAAATGAGTCAAATTGAAGCAAAACACATTGTTGGAGTGTCAGAATGCATAGATAGAAGGCAAATAAGCGTTCCATGGCTTTATTTCGCTTAGTTGCTTACTCTTGAGTAGAACTGCATATTCACTCCAGGAATAAGCACCTTTGTCAAATGAGTCAAATTGACGCTGAACACATTGTTGGAGTGTCAGGATGCATAGATAGAAGGCAAATAAGCGTTCCATGGCTTTATTTCGCTTAGTTGCTTACTCTTGAGTAGAACTGCATATTCACTCCAGGAATAAGCACCTTTGTAAAATGAGTCAAATTGAAGCAAAACACATTGTTGGAGTGTCAGAATGCATAGATAGAAGGCAAATAAGCGTTCCATGGCTTTATTTCGCTTAGTTGCTTACTCTTGAGTAGAACTGCATATTCACTCCAGGAATAAGCACATTTGTCAAATGAGTCAAATTGAAGCAAAACACATTGTTGGAGTGTCAGAATGCATAGATAGAAGGCAAATAAGCGTTCCATGGCTTTATTTCGCTTAGTTGCTTACTCTTGATTAGAACTGCATATTCACTCCAGGAATAAGCACATTTGTCAAATGAGTCAAATTGAAGCAAAACACATTGTTGGAGTGTCAGAATGCATAGATAGAAGGCAAATAAGCGTTCCATGGCTTTATTTCGCTTAGTTGCTTACTCTTGAGTAGAACTGCATATTCACTCCAGGAATAAGCACCTTTGTCAAATGAGTCAAATTGAAGCAGAACACATTGTTGGAGTGTCAGGATGCATAGATAGAAGGCAAATAAGCGTTCCATGGCTTTATTCCGCTTAGTTGCTTACTCTTGAGTAGAACTGCATATTCACTCCAGGAATACGCACCTATGTCAAATGAGTCAAATTGAAGCAAAACACATTTTTGGAGTGTCAGAATGCATAGATAGCAGGCAAATAAGCGTTCCATGGCTTTATTTCGCTTAGTTGCTTACTCTGGAGTAGAACTGCTTATTCACTCCAGGAATAAGCACATTTGTCAAATGAGTCAAATTGAAGCAAAACACATTGTTGGAGTGTCAGAATGCATAGATAGAAGGCAAATAAGCGTTCCATGGCTTTATTTCGCTTAGTTGCTTACTCTTGAGTAGAACTGCATATTCACTCCAGGAATAAGCACCTTTGTCAAATGAGTCAAATTGAAGCAAAACACATTGTTGGAGTGTCAGAATGCATAGAAAGAAGGCAAATAAGCGTTCCATGGCTTTATTTCGCTTAGTTGTTTACTCTTGAGTAGAACTGCATATTCACTCCAGGAATAAGCACCTTTGTCAAATGAGTCAAATTGAAGCAAAACACATTGTTGGAGTGTCAGGATGCATAGATAGAAGGCAAATAAGCGTTCCATGGCTTTATTCCGCTTAGTTGCTTACTCTTGAGTAGAACTGCATATTCACTCCAGGAATACGCACCTATGTCAAATGAGTCAAATTGAAGCAAAACACATTTTTGGAGTGTCAGAATGCATAGATAGCAGGCAAATAAGCGTTCCATGGCTTTATTTCGCTTAGTTGCTTACTCTGGAGTAGAACTGCTTATTCACTCCAGGAATAAGCACATTTGTCAAATGAGTCAAATTGAAGCAAAACACATTGTTGGAGTGTCAGAATGCATAGATAGAAGGCAAATAAGCGTTCCATGGCTTTATTTCGCTTAGTTGCTTACTCTTGAGTAGAACTGCATATTCACTCCAGGAATAAGCACCTTTGTCAAATGAGTCAAATTGAAGCAAAACACATTGTTGGAGTGTCAGAATGCATAGAAAGAAGGCAAATAAGCGTTCCATGGCTTTATTTCGCTTAGTTGTTTACTCTTGAGTAGAACTGCATATTCACTCCAGGAATAAGCACCTTTGTCAAATGAGTCAAATTGAAGCAAAACACATTGTTGGAGTGTCAGAATGCATAGATAGAAGGCAAATAAGCGTTCCATGGCTTTATTTCGCTTAGTTGCTTACTCTTGAGTAGAACTGCATATTCACTCCAGGAATAAGCACCTTTCTAAAATGAGTCAAATTGAAGCAGAACACATTGTTGGAGTGTCAGAATGCATAGATCGATGGCAAATAAGCGTTCCATGGCTTTATTTCGCTTAGTTGCTTACTCTTGAGTAGAACTGCATATTCACTCCAGGAATACGCACCTTTCTAAAATGAGTCAAATTGAAGCAAAACACATTGTTGGAGTGTCAGAATGCATAGAAAGAAGGCAAATAAGCGTTCCATGGCTTTATTTCGCTTAGTTGCTTACTCTTGAGTAGAACTGCATATTCACTCCAGGAATAAGCACCTTTGTCAAATGAGTCAAATTGAAGCAAAACACATTGTTGGAGTGTCAGAATGCATAGATAGAAGGCAAATAAGCGTTCCATGGCTTTATTTCACTTAGTTGCTTACTCTTGAGTAGAACTGCATATTTACTCCAGGAAGAAACACCTTTGTAAAATGAGTCAAATTGAAGCAAAACACATTTTTGGAGTGTCAGAATGCATAGATAGAAGGCAAATAAGCGTTCCATGGCTTTATTTCGCTTAGTTGCTTACTCTTGAGTAGAACTGCATATTCACTCCAGGAATAAGCACCTTTGTCAAATGAGTCAAATTGAAGCTGAACACATTTTTGGAGTGTCAGAATGCATAGATAGAAGGCAAATAAGCGTTCCATGGCTTTATTTCGCTTAGTTGCTTACTCTTGAGTAGAACTGCATATTCACTCCAGGAATAAGCACCTTTGTCAAATGAGTCAAATTGAAGCAAAACACATTGTTGGAGTGTCAGAATGCATAGAAAGAAGGCAAATAAGCGTTCCATGGCTTTATTTCGCTTAGTTGTTTACTCTTGAGTAGAACTGCATATTCACTCCAGGAATAAGCACCTTTGTAAAATGAGTCAAATTGAAGCAAAACACATTGTTGGAGTGTCAGAATGCATAGATAGAAGGCAAATAAGCGTTCCATGGCTTTATTTCGCTTAGTTGCTTACTCTTGAGTAGAACTGCATATTCACTCCAGGAATAAGCACATTTGTCAAATGAGTCAAATTGAAGCAAAACACATTGTTGGAGTGTCAGAATGCATAGATAGAAGGCAAATAAGCGTTCCATGGCTTTATTTCGCTTAGTTGCTTACTCTTGAGTAGAACTGCATATTCACTCCAGGAATAAGCACATTTGTCAAATGAGTCAAATTGAAGCAAAACACATTGTTGGAGTGTCAGAATGCATAGATAGAAGGCAAATAAGCGTTCCATGGCTTTATTTCGCTTAGTTGCTTACTCTTGAGTAGAACTGCATATTCACTCCAGGAATAAGCACCTTTGTCAAATGAGTCAAATTGAAGCAGAACACATTGTTGGAGTGTCAGGATGCATAGATAGAAGGCAAATAAGCGTTCCATGGCTTTATTCCGCTTAGTTGCTTACTCTTGAGTAGAACTGCATATTCACTCCAGGAATACGCACCTATGTCAAATGAGTCAAATTGAAGCAAAACACATTTTTGGAGTGTCAGAATGCATAGATAGCAGGCAAATAAGCGTTCCATGGCTTTATTTCGCTTAGTTGCTTACTCTGGAGTAGAACTGCTTATTCACTCCAGGAATAAGCACATTTGTCAAATGAGTCAAATTGAAGCAAAACACATTGTTGGAGTGTCAGAATGCATAGATAGAAGGCAAATAAGCGTTCCATGGCTTTATTTCGCTTAGTTGCTTACTCTTGAGTAGAACTGCATATTCACTCCAGGAATAAGCACCTTTGTCAAATGAGTCAAATTGAAGCAAAACACATTGTTGGAGTGTCAGAATGCATAGAAAGAAGGCAAATAAGCGTTCCATGGCTTTATTTCGCTTAGTTGTTTACTCTTGAGTAGAACTGCATATTCACTCCAGGAATAAGCACCTTTGTCAAATGAGTCAAATTGAAGCAAAACACATTGTTGGAGTGTCAGGATGCATAGATAGAAGGCAAATAAGCGTTCCATGGCTTTATTCCGCTTAGTTGCTTACTCTTGAGTAGAACTGCATATTCACTCCAGGAATACGCACCTATGTCAAATGAGTCAAATTGAAGCAAAACACATTTTTGGAGTGTCAGAATGCATAGATAGCAGGCAAATAAGCGTTCCATGGCTTTATTTCGCTTAGTTGCTTACTCTGGAGTAGAACTGCTTATTCACTCCAGGAATAAGCACATTTGTCAAATGAGTCAAATTGAAGCAAAACACATTGTTGGAGTGTCAGAATGCATAGATAGAAGGCAAATAAGCGTTCCATGGCTTTATTTCGCTTAGTTGCTTACTCTTGAGTAGAACTGCATATTCACTCCAGGAATAAGCACCTTTGTCAAATGAGTCAAATTGAAGCAAAACACATTGTTGGAGTGTCAGAATGCATAGAAAGAAGGCAAATAAGCGTTCCATGGCTTTATTTCGCTTAGTTGTTTACTCTTGAGTAGAACTGCATATTCACTCCAGGAATAAGCACCTTTGTCAAATGAGTCAAATTGAAGCAAAACACATTGTTGGAGTGTCAGAATGCATAGATAGAAGGCAAATAAGCGTTCCATGGCTTTATTTCGCTTAGTTGCTTACTCTTGAGTAGAACTGCATATTCACTCCAGGAATAAGCACCTTTCTAAAATGAGTCAAATTGAAGCAGAACACATTGTTGGAGTGTCAGAATGCATAGATCGATGGCAAATAAGCGTTCCATGGCTTTATTTCGCTTAGTTGCTTACTCTTGAGTAGAACTGCATATTCACTCCAGGAATACGCACCTTTCTAAAATGAGTCAAATTGAAGCAAAACACATTGTTGGAGTGTCAGAATGCATAGAAAGAAGGCAAATAAGCGTTCCATGGCTTTATTTCGCTTAGTTGCTTACTCTTGAGTAGAACTGCATATTCACTCCAGGAATAAGCACCTTTGTCAAATGAGTCAAATTGAAGCAAAACACATTGTTGGAGTGTCAGAATGCATAGATAGAAGGCAAATAAGCGTTCCATGGCTTTATTTCACTTAGTTGCTTACTCTTGAGTAGAACTGCATATTTACTCCAGGAAGAAACACCTTTGTAAAATGAGTCAAATTGAAGCAAAACACATTTTTGGAGTGTCAGAATGCATAGATAGAAGGCAAATAAGCGTTCCATGGCTTTATTTCGCTTAGTTGCTTACTCTTGAGTAGAACTGCATATTCACTCCAGGAATAAGCACCTTTGTCAAATGAGTCAAATTGAAGCTGAACACATTTTTGGAGTGTCAGAATGCATAGATAGGAGGCAAATAAGCGTTCCATGGCTTTATTTCGCTTAGTTGCTTACTCTTGAGTAGAACTGCATATTCACTCCAGGAATAAGCACCTTTGTCAAATGAGTCAAATTGAAGCAAAACACATTGTTGGAGTGTCAGGATGCATAGATAGAAGGCAAATAAGCGTTCCATGGCTTTATTCCGCTTAGTTGCTTACTCTTGAGTAGAACTGCATATTCACTCCAGGAATACGCACCTATGTCAAATGAGTCAAATTGAAGCAAAACACATTTTTGGAGTGTCAGAATGCATAGATAGCAGGCAAATAAGCGTTCCATGGCTTTATTTCGCTTAGTTGCTTACTCTGGAGTAGAACTGCTTATTCACTCCAGGAATAAGCACATTTGTCAAATGAGTCAAATTGAAGCAAAACACATTGTTGGAGTGTCAGAATGCATAGATAGAAGGCAAATAAGCGTTCCATGGCTTTATTTCGCTTAGTTGCTTACTCTTGAGTAGAACTGCATATTCACTCCAGGAATAAGCACCTTTGTCAAATGAGTCAAATTGAAGCAAAACACATTGTTGGAGTGTCAGAATGCATAGAAAGAAGGCAAATAAGCGTTCCATGGCTTTATTTCGCTTAGTTGTTTACTCTTGAGTAGAACTGCATATTCACTCCAGGAATAAGCACCTTTGTCAAATGAGTCAAATTGAAGCAAAACACATTGTTGGAGTGTCAGGATGCATAGATAGAAGGCAAATAAGCGTTCCATGGCTTTATTCCGCTTAGTTGCTTACTCTTGAGTAGAACTGCATATTCACTCCAGGAATACGCACCTATGTCAAATGAGTCAAATTGAAGCAAAACACATTTTTGGAGTGTCAGAATGCATAGATAGCAGGCAAATAAGCGTTCCATGGCTTTATTTCGCTTAGTTGCTTACTCTGGAGTAGAACTGCTTATTCACTCCAGGAATAAGCACATTTGTCAAATGAGTCAAATTGAAGCAAAACACATTGTTGGAGTGTCAGAATGCATAGATAGAAGGCAAATAAGCGTTCCATGGCTTTATTTCGCTTAGTTGCTTACTCTTGAGTAGAACTGCATATTCACTCCAGGAATAAGCACCTTTGTCAAATGAGTCAAATTGAAGCAAAACACATTGTTGGAGTGTCAGAATGCATAGAAAGAAGGCAAATAAGCGTTCCATGGCTTTATTTCGCTTAGTTGTTTACTCTTGAGTAGAACTGCATATTCACTCCAGGAATAAGCACCTTTGTCAAATGAGTCAAATTGAAGCAAAACACATTGTTGGAGTGTCAGAATGCATAGATAGAAGGCAAATAAGCGTTCCATGGCTTTATTTCGCTTAGTTGCTTACTCTTGAGTAGAACTGCATATTCACTCCAGGAATAAGCACCTTTCTAAAATGAGTCAAATTGAAGCAGAACACATTGTTGGAGTGTCAGAATGCATAGATCGATGGCAAATAAGCGTTCCATGGCTTTATTTCGCTTAGTTGCTTACTCTTGAGTAGAACTGCATATTCACTCCAGGAATACGCACCTTTCTAAAATGAGTCAAATTGAAGCAAAACACATTGTTGGAGTGTCAGAATGCATAGAAAGAAGGCAAATAAGCGTTCCATGGCTTTATTTCGCTTAGTTGCTTACTCTTGAGTAGAACTGCATATTCACTCCAGGAATAAGCACCTTTGTCAAATGAGTCAAATTGAAGCAAAACACATTGTTGGAGTGTCAGAATGCATAGATAGAAGGCAAATAAGCGTTCCATGGCTTTATTTCACTTAGTTGCTTACTCTTGAGTAGAACTGCATATTTACTCCAGGAAGAAACACCTTTGTAAAATGAGTCAAATTGAAGCAAAACACATTTTTGGAGTGTCAGAATGCATAGATAGAAGGCAAATAAGCGTTCCATGGCTTTATTTCGCTTAGTTGCTTACTCTTGAGTAGAACTGCATATTCACTCCAGGAATAAGCACCTTTGTCAAATGAGTCAAATTGAAGCTGAACACATTTTTGGAGTGTCAGAATGCATAGATAGGAGGCAAATAAGCGTTCCATGGCTTTATTTCGCTTAGTTGCTTACTCTTGAGTAGAACTGCATATTCACTCCAGGAATAAGCACCTTTGTCAAATGAGTCAAATTGAAGCAAAACACATTGTTGGAGTGTCAGAATGCATAGAAAGAAGGCAAATAAGCGTTCCATGGCTTTATTTCGCTTAGTTGTTTACTCTTGAGTAGAACTGCATATTCACTCCAGGAATAAGCACCTTTGTCAAATGAGTCAAATTGAAGCAAAACACATTGTTGGAGTGTCAGAATGCATAGATAGAAGGCAAATAAGCGTTCCATGGCTTTATTTCGCTTAGTTGCTTACTCTTGAGTAGAACTGCATATTCACTCCAGGAATAAGCACCTTTGTCAAATGAGTCAAATTGAAGCTGAACACATTTTTGGAGTGTCAGAATGCATAGATAGGAGGCAAATAAGCGTTCCATGGCTTTATTTCGCTTAGTTGCTTACTCTTGAGTAGAACTGCATATTCACTCCAGGAATAAGCACCTTTGTCAAATGAGTCAAATTGAAGCAAAACACATTGTTGGAGTGTCAGAATGCATAGAAAGAAGGCAAATAAGCGTTCCATGGCTTTATTTCGCTTAGTTGTTTACTCTTGAGTAGAACTGCATATTCACTCCAGGAATAAGCACCTTTGTCAAATGAGTCAAATTGAAGCAAAACACATTGTTGGAGTGTCAGAATGCATAGATAGAAGGCAAATAAGCGTTCCATGGCTTTATTTCGCTTAGTTGCTTACTCTTGAGTAGAACTGCATATTCACTCCAGGAATAAGCACCTTTCTAAAATGAGTCAAATTGAAGCAGAACACATTGTTGGAGTGTCAGAATGCATAGATCGATGGCAAATAAGCGTTCCATGGCTTTATTTCGCTTAGTTGCTTACTCTTGAGTAGAACTGCATATTCACTCCAGGAATACGCACCTTTCTAAAATGAGTCAAATTGAAGCAAAACACATTGTTGGAGTGTCAGAATGCATAGAAAGAAGGCAAATAAGCGTTCCATGGCTTTATTTCGCTTAGTTGCTTACTCTTGAGTAGAACTGCATATTCACTCCAGGAATAAGCACCTTTGTCAAATGAGTCAAATTGAAGCAAAACACATTGTTGGAGTGTCAGAATGCATAGATAGAAGGCAAATAAGCGTTCCATGGCTTTATTTCACTTAGTTGCTTACTCTTGAGTAGAACTGCATATTTACTCCAGGAAGAAACACCTTTGTAAAATGAGTCAAATTGAAGCAAAACACATTTTTGGAGTGTCAGAATGCATAGATAGAAGGCAAATAAGCGTTCCATGGCTTTATTTCGCTTAGTTGCTTACTCTTGAGTAGAACTGCATATTCACTCCAGGAATAAGCACCTTTGTCAAATGAGTCAAATTGAAGCTGAACACATTTTTGGAGTGTCAGAATGCATAGATAGGAGGCAAATAAGCGTTCCATGGCTTTATTTCGCTTAGTTGCTTACTCTTGAGTAGAACTGCATATTCACTCCAGGAATAAGCACCTTTGTCAAATGAGTCAAATTGAAGCAAAACACATTGTTGGAGTGTCAGAATGCATAGAAAGAAGGCAAATAAGCGTTCCATGGCTTTATTTCGCTTAGTTGTTTACTCTTGAGTAGAACTGCATATTCACTCCAGGAATAAGCACCTTTGTCAAATGAGTCAAATTGAAGCAAAACACATTGTTGGAGTGTCAGAATGCATAGATAGAAGGCAAATAAGCGTTCCATGGCTTTATTTCGCTTAGTTGCTTACTCTTGAGTAGAACTGCATATTCACTCCAGGAATAAGCACCTTTCTAAAATGAGTCAAATTGAAGCAGAACACATTGTTGGAGTGTCAGAATGCATAGATCGATGGCAAATAAGCGTTCCATGGCTTTATTTCGCTTAGTTGCTTACTCTTGAGTAGAACTGCATATTCACTCCAGGAATACGCACCTTTCTAAAATGAGTCAAATTGAAGCAAAACACATTGTTGGAGTGTCAGAATGCATAGAAAGAAGGCAAATAAGCGTTCCATGGCTTTATTTCGCTTAGTTGCTTACTCTTGAGTAGAACTGCATATTCACTCCAGGAATAAGCACCTTTGTCAAATGAGTCAAATTGAAGCAAAACACATTGTTGGAGTGTCAGAATGCATAGATAGAAGGCAAATAAGCGTTCCATGGCTTTATTTCACTTAGTTGCTTACTCTTGAGTAGAACTGCATATTTACTCCAGGAAGAAACACCTTTGTAAAATGAGTCAAATTGAAGCAAAACACATTTTTGGAGTGTCAGAATGCATAGATAGAAGGCAAATAAGCGTTCCATGGCTTTATTTCGCTTAGTTGCTTACTCTTGAGTAGAACTGCATATTCACTCCAGGAATAAGCACCTTTGTCAAATGAGTCAAATTGAAGCTGAACACATTTTTGGAGTGTCAGAATGCATAGATAGGAGGCAAATAAGCGTTCCATGGCTTTATTTCGCTTAGTTGCTTACTCTGGAGTAGAACTGCTTATTTACTCCAGGAATAAGCACATTTGTCAAATGAGTCAAATTGAAGCAAAACACATTGTTGGAGTGTCAGAATGCATAGATAGAAGGCAAATAAGCGTTCCATGGCTTTATTTCGCTTAGTTGCTTACTCTTGAGTAGAACTGCATATTCACTCCAGGAATAAGCACCTTTGTCAAATGAGTCAAATTGAAGCAAAACACATTGTTGGAGTGTCAGGATGCATAGATAGAAGGCAAATAAGCGTTCCATGGCTTTATTTCGCTTAGTTGCTTACTCTTGAGTAGAACTGCATATTCACTCCAGGAATACGCACCTATGTCAAATGAGTCAAATTGAAGCAAAACACATTTTTGGAGTGTCAGAATGCATAGATAGCAGGCAAATAAGCGTTCCATGGCTTTATTTCGCTTAGTTGCTTACTCTGGAGTAGAACTGCTTATTCACTCCAGGAATAAGCACATTTGTCAAATGAGTCAAATTGAAGCAAAACACATTGTTGGAGTGTCAGAATGCATAGATAGAAGGCAAATAAGCGTTCCATGGCTTTATTTCGCTTAGTTGCTTACTCTTGAGTAGAACTGCATATTCACTCCAGGAATAAGCACCTTTGTCAAATGAGTCAAATTGAAGCAAAACACATTGTTGGAGTGTCAGAATGCATAGAAAGAAGGCAAATAAGCGTTCCATGGCTTTATTTCGCTTAGTTGTTTACTCTTGAGTAGAACTGCATATTCACTCCAGGAATAAGCACCTTTGTCAAATGAGTCAAATTGAAGCAAAACACATTGTTGGAGTGTCAGAATGCATAGATAGAAGGCAAATAAGCGTTCCATGGGTTTATTTCGCTTAGTTGCTTACTCTTGAGTAGAACTGCATATTCACTCCAGGAATAAGCACCTTTCTAAAATGAGTCAAATTGAAGCAGAACACATTGTTGGAGTGTCAGAATGCATAGATCGATGGCAAATAAGCGTTCCATGGCTTTATTTCGCTTAGTTGCTTACTCTTGAGTAGAACTGCATATTCACTCCAGGAATACGCACCTTTCTAAAATGAGTCAAATTGAAGCAAAACACATTGTTGGAGTGTCAGAATGCATAGAAAGAAGGCAAATAAGCGTTCCATGGCTTTGTTTCGCTTAGTTGCTTACTCTTGAGTAGAACTGCATATTCACTCCAGGAATAAGCACCTTTGTCAAATGAGTCAAATTGAAGCAAAACACATTGTTGGAGTGTCAGAATGCATAGATAGAAGGCAAATAAGCGTTCCATGGCTTTATTTCACTTAGTTGCTTACTCTTGAGTAGAACTGCATATTCACTCCAGGAAGAAACACCTTTGTAAAATGAGTCAAATTGAAGCAAAACACATTTTTGGAGTGTCAGAATGCATAGATAGAAGGCAAATAAGCGTTCCATGGCTTTATTTCGCTTAGTTGCTTACTCTTGAGTAGAACTGCATATTCACTCCAGGAATAAGCACCTTTGTCAAATGAGTCAAATTGAAGCTGAACACATTTTTGGAGTGTCAGAATGCATAGATAGGAGGCAAATAAGCGTTCCATGGCTTTATTTCGCTTAGTTGCTTACTCTGGAGTAGAACTGCTTATTTACTCCAGGAATAAGCACATTTGTCAAATGAGTCAAATTGAAGCAAAACACATTGTTGGAGTGTCAGAATGCATAGATAGAAGGCAAATAAGCGTTCCATGGCTTTATTTCGCTTAGTTGCTTACTCTTGAGTAGAACTGCATATTCACTCCAGGAATAAGCACCTTTGTCAAATGAGTCAAATTGAAGCAAAACACATTGTTGGAGTGTCAGGATGCATAGATAGAAGGCAAATAAGCGTTCCATGGCTTTATTTCGCTTAGTTGCTTACTCTTGAGTAGAACTGCATATTCACTCCAGGAATAAGCACCTTTGTAAAATGAGTCAAATTGAAGCAAAACACATTGTTGGAGTATCAGAATGCATAGATAGAAGGCAAATAAGCGTTCCATGGCTTTATTTCGCTTAGTTGCTTACTCTTGAGTAGAACTGCATATTCACTCCAGGAATACGCACCTATGTCAAATGAGTCAAATTGAAGCAAAACACATTTTTGGAGTGTCAGAATGCATAGATAGGAGGCAAATAAGCGTTCCATGGCTTTATTTCGCTTAGTTGCTTACTCTGGAGTAGAACTGCTTATTCACTCCAGGAATAAGCACCTTTGTAAAATGAGTCAAATTGAAGCAAAACACATTGTTGGAGTGTCAGAATGCATAGATAGAAGGCAAATAAGCGTTCCATGGCTTTATTTCGCTTAGTTGCTTACTCTTGAGTAGAACTGCATATTCACTCCAGGAATAAGCACCTTTGTCAAATGAGTCAAATTGAAGCAAAACACATTGTTGGAGTGTCAGAATGCATAGAAAGAAGGCAAATAAGCGTTGCATGGCTTTATTTCGCTTAGTTGCTTACTCTTGAGTAGAACTGCATATTCACTCCAGGAATAAGCACCTTTCTAAAATGAGTCAAATTGAAGCAGAACACATTGTTGGAGTGTCAGAATGCATAGATCGATGGCAAATAAGCGTTCCATGGCTTTATTTCGCTTAGTTGCTTACTCTTGAGTAGAACTGCATATTCACTCCAGGAATACGCACCTTTCTAAAATGAGTCAAATTGAAGCAAAACACATTTTTGGAGTGTCAGAATGCATAGAAAGAAGGCAAAAAAGCGTTCCATGGCTTTATTTCGCTTAGTTGCTTACTCTTGAGTAGAACTGCATATTCACTCCAGGAATAAGCACCTTTGTCAAATGAGTCAAATTGAAGCAAAACACATTGTTGGAGTGTCAGAATGCATAGATAGAAGGCAAATAAGCGTTCCATGGCTTTATTTCACTTAGTTGCTTACTCTTGAGTAGAACTGCATATTCACTCCAGGAAGAAACACCTTTGTAAAATGAGTCAAATTGAAGCAAAACACATTTTTGGAGTGTCAGAATGCATAGATAGAAGGCAAATAAGCGTTCCATGGCTTTATTTCGCTTAGTTGCTTACTCTTGAGTAGAACTGCATATTCACTCCAGGAATAAGCACCTTTGTCAAATGAGTCAAATTGAAGCTGAACACATTGTTGGAGTGTCAGAATGCATTGATAGAAGGCAAATAAGCGTTCCATGGCTTTATTTCGCTTCGTTGCTTACTCTTGAGTAGAACTGCATATTCACTCCAGGAATAAGCACCTTTGTCAAATGAGTCAAATTGAAGCAAAACACATTGTTGGAGTGTCAGAATGCATAGATAGAAGGCAAATAAGCGTTCCATGGCTTTATTTCGCTTAGTTGCTTACTCTTGAGTAGAACTGCATATTCACTCCAGGAATAAGCACCTTTGTAAAATGAGTCAAATTGAAGCAAAACACATTGTTGGAGTGTCAGAATGCATAGATAGAAGGCAAATAAGCGTTACATGGCTTTATTTCGCTTAGTTGCTTACTCTTGAGTAGAACTGCATATTCACTCCAGGAATAAGCACCTTTGTCAAATGAGTCAAATTGAAGCAAAACACATTGTTGGAGTGTCAGGATGCATAGATAGAAGGCAAATAAGCGTTCCATGGCTTTATTTCGCTTAGTTGCTTACTCTTGAGTAGAACTGCATATTCACTCCAGGAATAAGCACCTTTCTAAAATGAGTCAAATTGAAGCAGAACACATTGTTGGAGTGTCAGAATGCATAGATCGATGGCAAATAAGCGTTCCATGGCTTTATTTCGCTTAGTTGCTTACTCTTGAGTAGAACTGCATATTCACTCCAGGAATACGCACCTTTCTAAAATGAGTCAAATTGAAGCAAAACACATTGTTGGAGTGTCAGAATGCATAGAAAGAAGGCAAAAAAGCGTTCCATGGCTTTATTTCGCTTAGTTGCTTACTCTTGAGTAGAACTGCATATTCACTCCAGGAATAAGCACCTTTGTAAAATGAGTCAAATTGAAGCAAAACACATTGTTGGAGTGTCAGAATGCATAGATAGAAGGCAAATAAGCGTTACATGGCTTTATTTCGCTTAGTTGCTTACTCTTGAGTAGAACTGCATATTCACTCCAGGAATAAGCACCTTTGTCAAATGAGTCAAATTGACGCTGAACACATTGTTGGAGTGTCAGGATGCATAGATAGAAGGCAAATAAGCGTTCCATGGCTTTATTTCGCTTAGTTGCTTACTCTTGAGTAGAACTGCATATTCACTCCAGGAATAAGCACCTTTCTAAAATGAGTCAAATTGAAGCAGAACACATTGTTGGAGTGTCAGAATGCATAGATCGATGGCAAATAAGCGTTCCATGGCTTTATTTCGCTTAGTTGCTTACTCTTGAGTAGAACTGCATATTCACTCCAGGAATACGCACCTTTCTAAAATGAGTCAAATTGAAGCAAAACACATTGTTGGAGTGTCAGGATGCATAGAAAGAAGGCAAAAAAGCGTTCCATGGCTTTATTTCGCTTAGTTGCTTACTCTTGAGTAGAACTGCATATTCACTCCAGGAATAAGCACCTTTGTCAAATGAGTCAAATTGAAGCAAAACACATTGTTGGAGTGTCAGAATGCATAGATAGAAGGCAAATAAGCGTTCCATGGCTTTATTTCGCTTAGTTGCTTACTCTTGAGTAGAACTGCATATTCACTCCAGGAATAAGCACCTTTGTCAAATGAGTCAAATTGAAGCTGAACACATTGTTGGAGTGTCAGAATGCATTGATAGAAGGCAAATAAGCGTTCCATGGCTTTATTTCGCTTCGTTGCTTACTCTTGAGTAGAACTGCATATTCACTCCAGGAATAAGCACCTTTGTCAAATGAGTCAAATTGAAGCAAAACACATTGTTGGAGTGTCAGAATGCATAGATAGAAGGCAAATAAGCGTTCCATGGCTTTATTTCGCTTAGTTGCTTACTCTTGAGTAGAACTGCATATTCACTCCAAGAATAAGCACCTTTGTAAAATGAGTCAAATTGAAGCAAAACACATTGTTGGAGTGTCAGAATGCATAGATAGAAGGCAAATAAGCGTTACATGGCTTTATTTCGCTTAGTTGCTTACTCTTGAGTAGAACTGCATATTAACTCCAGGAATAAGCACCTTTGTCAAATGAGTCAAATTGACGCTGAACACATTGTTGGAGTGTCAGGATGCATAGATAGAAGGCAAATAAGCGTTCCATGGCTTTATTTCGCTTAGTTGCTTACTCTTGAGTAGAACTGCATATTCACTCCAGGAATAAGCACCTTTGTAAAATGAGTCAAATTGAAGCAAAACACATTGTTGGAGTGTCAGAATGCATAGATAGAAGGCAAATAAGCGTTCCATGGCTTTATTTCGCTTAGTTGCTTACTCTTGAGTAGAACTGCATATTCACTCCAGGAATAAGCACATTTGTCAAATGAGTCAAATTGAAGCAAAACACATTGTTGGAGTGTCAGAATGCATAGATAGAAGGCAAATAAGCGTTCCATGGCTTTATTTCGCTTAGTTGCTTACTCTTGAGTAGAACTGCATATTCACTCCAGGAATAAGCACATTTGTCAAATGAGTCAAATTGAAGCAAAACACATTGTTGGAGTGTCAGAATGCATAGATAGAAGGCAAATAAGCGTTCCATGGCTTTATTTCGCTTAGTTGCTTACTCTTGAGTAGAACTGCATATTCACTCCAGGAATAAGCACCTTTGTCAAATGAGTCAAATTGAAGCAGAACACATTGTTGGAGTGTCAGGATGCATAGATAGAAGGCAAATAAGCGTTCCATGGCTTTATTTCGCTTAGTTGCTTACTCTTGAGTAGAACTGCATATTCACTCCAGGAATACGCACCTATGTCAAATGAGTCAAATTGAAGCAAAACACATTTTTGGAGTGTCAGAATGCATAGATAGCAGGCAAATAAGCGTTCCATGGCTTTATTTCGCTTAGTTGCTTACTCTGGAGTAGAACTGCTTATTCACTCCAGGAATAAGCACATTTGTCAAATGAGTCAAATTGAAGCAAAACACATTGTTGGAGTGTCAGAATGCATAGATAGAAGGCAAATAAGCGTTCCATGGCTTTATTTCGCTTAGTTGCTTACTCTTGAGTAGAACTGCATATTCATTCCAGGAATAAGCACCTTTGTCAAATGAGTCAAATTGAAGCAAAACACATTGTTGGAGTGTCAGAATGCATAGAAAGAAGGCAAATAAGCGTTCCATGGCTTTATTTCGCTTAGTTGTTTACTCTTGAGTAGAACTGCATATTCACTCGAGGAATAAGCACCTTTGTCAAATGAGTCAAATTGAAGCAAAACACATTGTTGGAGTGTCAGAATGCATAGATAGAAGGCAAATAAGCGTTCCATGGCTTTATTTCGCTTAGTTGCTTACTCTTGAGTAGAACTGCATATTCACTCCAGGAATAAGCACCTTTCTAAAATGAGTCAAATTGAAGCAGAACACATTGTTGGAGTGTCAGAATGCATAGATCGATGGCAAATAAGCGTTCCATGGCTTTATTTCGCTTAGTTGCTTACTCTTGAGTAGAACTGCATATTCACTCCAGGAATACGCACCTTTCTAAAATGAGTCAAATTGAAGCAAAACACATTGTCGGAGTGTCAGAATGCATAGAAAGAAGGCAAATAAGCGTTCCATGGCTTTATTTCGCTTAGTTGCTTACTCTTGAGTAGAACTGCATATTCACTCCAGGAATAAGCACCTTTGTCAAATGAGTCAAATTGAAGCAAAACACATTGTTGGAGTGTCAGAATGCATAGATAGAAGGCAAATAAGCGTTCCATGGCTTTATTTCACTTAGTTGCTTACTCTTGAGTAGAACTGCATATTCACTCCAGGAAGAAACACCTTTGTAAAATGAGTCAAATTGAAGCAAAACACATTTTTGGAGTGTCAGAATGCATAGATAGAAGGCAAATAAGCGTTCCATGGCTTTATTTCGCTTAGTTGCTTACTCTTGAGTAGAACTGCATATTCACTCCAGGAATAAGCACCTTTGTAAAATGAGTCAAATTGAAGCTGAACACATTGTTGGAGTGTCAGAATGCATTGATAGAAGGCAAATAAGCGTTCCATGGCTTTATTTCGCTTCGTTGCTTACTCTTGAGTAGAACTGCATATTCACTCCAGGAATAAGCACCTTTGTCAAATGAGTCAAATTGAAGCAAAACACATTGTTGGAGTGTCAGAATGCATAGATAGAAGGCAAATAAGCGTTCCATGGCTTTATTTCGCTTAGTTGCTTACTCTTGAGTAGAACTGCATATTCACTCCAGGAATAAGCACCTTTGTAAAATGAGTCAAATTGAAGCAAAACACATTGTTGGAGTGTCAGAATGCATAGATAGAAGGCAAATAAGCGTTACATGGCTTTATTTCGCTTACTTGCTTACTCTTGAGTAGAACTGCATATTCACTCCAGGAATAAGCACCTTTGTCAAATGAGTCAAATTGAAGCTGAACACATTGTTGGAGTGTCAGGATGCATAGATAGAAGGCAAATAAGCGTTCCATGGCTTTATTTCGCTTAGTTGCTTACTCTTGAGTAGAACTGCATATTCACTCCAGGAATAAGCACCTTTGTCAAATGAGTCAAATTGAAGCTGAACACATTTTTGGAGTGTCAGAATGCATAGATAGGAGGCAAATAAGCGTTCCATGGCTTTATTTCGCTTAGTTGCTTACTCTGGAGTAGAACTGCTTATTTACTCCAGGAATAAGCACATTTGTCAAATGAGTCAAATTGAAGCAAAACACATTGTTGGAGTGTCAGAATGCATAGATAGAAGGCAAATAAGCGTTCCATGGCTTTATTTCGCTTAGTTGCTTACTCTTGAGTAGAACTGCATATTCACTCCAGGAATAAGCACATTTGTCAAATGAGTCAAATTGAAGCAAAACACATTGTTGGAGTGTCAGAATGCATAGATAGAAGGCAAATAAGCGTTCCATGGCTTTATTTCGCTTAGTTGCTTACTCTTGAGTAGAACTGCATATTCACTCCAGGAATAAGCACCTTTGTCAAATGAGTCAAATTGAAGCAGAACACATTGTTGGAGTGTCAGGATGCATAGATAGAAGGCAAATAAGCGTTCCATGGCTTTATTTCGCTTAGTTGCTTACTCTTGAGTAGAACTGCATATTCACTCCAGGAATACGCACCTATGTCAAATGAGTCAAATTGAAGCAAAACACATTTTTGGAGTGTCAGAATGCATAGATAGCAGGCAAATAAGCGTTCCATGGCTTTATTTCGCTTAGTTGCTTACTCTGGAGTAGAACTGCTTATTCACTCCAGGAATAAGCACATTTGTCAAATGAGTCAAATTGAAGCAAAACACATTGTTGGAGTGTCAGAATGCATAGATAGAAGGCAAATAAGCGTTCCATGGCTTTATTTCGCTTAGTTGCTTACTCTTGAGTAGAACTGCATATTCACTCCAGGAATAAGCACCTTTGTCAAATGAGTCAAATTGAAGCAAAACACATTGTTGGAGTGTCAGAATGCATAGAAAGAAGGCAAATAAGCGTTCCATGGCTTTATTTCGCTTAGTTGTTTACTCTTGAGTAGAACTGCATATTCACTCCAGGAATAAGCACCTTTGTCAAATGAGTCAAATTGAAGCAGAACACATTGTTGGAGTGTCAGGATGCATAGATAGAAGGCAAATAAGCGTTCCATGGCTTTATTTCACTTAGTTGCTTACTCTTGAGTAGAACTGCATATTCACTCCAGGAATAAGCACCTTTGTAAAATGAGTCAAATTGAAGCAAAACACATTGTTGGAGTATCAGAATGCATAGATAGAAGGCAAATAAGCGTTCCATGGCTTTATTTCGCTTAGTTGCTTACTCTTGAGTAGAACTGCATATTCACTCCAGGAATACGCACCTATGTCAAATGAGTCAAATTGAAGCAAAACACATTTTTGGAGTGTCAGAATGCATAGATAGGAGGCAAATAAGCGTTGCATGGCTTTATTTCGCTTAGTTGCTTACTCTGGAGTAGAACTGCTTATTCACTCCAGGAAGAAGCACATTTGTCAAATGAGTCAAATTGAAGCAAAACACATTGTTGGAGTGTCAGAATGCATAGATAGAAGGCAAATAAGCGTTCCATGGCTTTATTTCGCTTAGTTGCTTACTCTTGAGTAGAACTGCATATTCACTCCAGGAATACGCACCTATGTCAAATGAGTCAAATTGAAGCAAAACACATTTTTGGAGTGTCAGAATGCATAGATAGCAGGCAAATAAGCGTTCCATGGCTTTATTTCGCTTAGTTGCTTACTCTGGAGTAGAACTGCTTATTCACTCCAGGAATAAGCACATTTGTCAAATGAGTCAAATTGAAGCAAAACACATTGTTGGAGTGTCAGAATGCATAGATAGAAGGCAAATAAGCGTTCCATGGCTTTATTTCGCTTAGTTGCTTACTCTTGAGTAGAACTGCATATTCACTCCAGGAATAAGCACCTTTGTCAAATGAGTCAAATTGAAGCAAAACACATTGTCGGAGTGTCAGAATGCATAGAAAGAAGGCAAATAAGCGTTCCATGGCTTTATTTCGCTTAGTTGCTTACTCTTGAGTAGAACTGCATATTCACTCCAGGAATAAGCACCTTTGTCAAATGAGTCAAATTGAAGCAAAACACATTGTTGGAGTGTCAGAATGCATAGATAGAAGGCAAATAAGCGTTCCATGGCTTTATTTCACTTAGTTGCTTACTCTTGAGTAGAACTGCATATTCACTCCAGGAAGAAACACCTTTGTAAAATGAGTCAAATTGAAGCAAAACACATTTTTGGAGTGTCAGAATGCATAGATAGAAGGCAAATAAGCGTTCCATGGCTTTATTTCGCTTAGTTGCTTACTCTTGAGTAGAACTGCATATTCACTCCAGGAATAAGCACCTTTGTAAAATGAGTCAAATTGAAGCTGAACACATTGTTGGAGTGTCAGAATGCATTGATAGAAGGCAAATAAGCGTTCCATGGCTTTATTTCGCTTCGTTGCTTACTCTTGAGTAGAACTGCATATTCACTCCAGGAATAAGCACCTTTGTCAAATGAGTCAAATTGAAGCAAAACACATTGTTGGAGTGTCAGAATGCATAGATAGAAGGCAAATAAGCGTTCCATGGCTTTATTTCGCTTAGTTGCTTACTCTTGAGTAGAACTGCATATTCACTCCAGGAATAAGCACCTTTGTAAAATGAGTCAAATTGAAGCAAAACACATTGTTGGAGTGTCAGAATGCATAGATAGAAGGCAAATAAGCGTTACATGGCTTTATTTCGCTTACTTGCTTACTCTTGAGTAGAACTGCATATTCACTCCAGGAATAAGCACCTTTGTCAAATGAGTCAAATTGAAGCTGAACACATTGTTGGAGTGTCAGGATGCATAGATAGAAGGCAAATAAGCGTTCCATGGCTTTATTTCGCTTAGTTGCTTACTCTTGAGTAGAACTGCATATTCACTCCAGGAATAAGCACCTTTGTCAAATGAGTCAAATTGAAGCTGAACACATTTTTGGAGTGTCAGAATGCATAGATAGGAGGCAAATAAGCGTTCCATGGCTTTATTTCGCTTAGTTGCTTACTCTGGAGTAGAACTGCTTATTTACTCCAGGAATAAGCACATTTGTCAAATGAGTCAAATTGAAGCAAAACACATTGTTGGAGTGTCAGAATGCATAGATAGAAGGCAAATAAGCGTTCCATGGCTTTATTTCGCTTAGTTGCTTACTCTTGAGTAGAACTGCATATTCACTCCAGGAATAAGCACATTTGTCAAATGAGTCAAATTGAAGCAAAACACATTGTTGGAGTGTCAGAATGCATAGATAGAAGGCAAATAAGCGTTCCATGGCTTTATTTCGCTTAGTTGCTTACTCTTGAGTAGAACTGCATATTCACTCCAGGAATAAGCACCTTTGTCAAATGAGTCAAATTGAAGCAGAACACATTGTTGGAGTGTCAGGATGCATAGATAGAAGGCAAATAAGCGTTCCATGGCTTTATTTCGCTTAGTTGCTTACTCTTGAGTAGAACTGCATATTCACTCCAGGAATACGCACCTATGTCAAATGAGTCAAATTGAAGCAAAACACATTTTTGGAGTGTCAGAATGCATAGATAGCAGGCAAATAAGCGTTCCATGGCTTTATTTCGCTTAGTTGCTTACTCTGGAGTAGAACTGCTTATTCACTCCAGGAATAAGCACATTTGTCAAATGAGTCAAATTGAAGCAAAACACATTGTTGGAGTGTCAGAATGCATAGATAGAAGGCAAATAAGCGTTCCATGGCTTTATTTCGCTTAGTTGCTTACTCTTGAGTAGAACTGCATATTCACTCCAGGAATAAGCACCTTTGTCAAATGAGTCAAATTGAAGCAAAACACATTGTTGGAGTGTCAGAATGCATAGAAAGAAGGCAAATAAGCGTTCCATGGCTTTATTTCGCTTAGTTGTTTACTCTTGAGTAGAACTGCATATTCACTCCAGGAATAAGCACCTTTGTCAAATGAGTCAAATTGAAGCAGAACACATTGTTGGAGTGTCAGGATGCATAGATAGAAGGCAAATAAGCGTTCCATGGCTTTATTTCACTTAGTTGCTTACTCTTGAGTAGAACTGCATATTCACTCCAGGAATAAGCACCTTTGTAAAATGAGTCAAATTGAAGCAAAACACATTGTTGGAGTATCAGAATGCATAGATAGAAGGCAAATAAGCGTTCCATGGCTTTATTTCGCTTAGTTGCTTACTCTTGAGTAGAACTGCATATTCACTCCAGGAATACGCACCTATGTCAAATGAGTCAAATTGAAGCAAAACACATTTTTGGAGTGTCAGAATGCATAGATAGGAGGCAAATAAGCGTTGCATGGCTTTATTTCGCTTAGTTGCTTACTCTGGAGTAGAACTGCTTATTCACTCCAGGAAGAAGCACATTTGTCAAATGAGTCAAATTGAAGCAAAACACATTGTTGGAGTGTCAGAATGCATAGATAGAAGGCAAATAAGCGTTCCATGGCTTTATTTCGCTTAGTTGCTTACTCTTGAGTAGAACTGCATATTCACTCCAGGAATACGCACCTATGTCAAATGAGTCAAATTGAAGCAAAACACATTTTTGGAGTGTCAGAATGCATAGATAGCAGGCAAATAAGCGTTCCATGGCTTTATTTCGCTTAGTTGCTTACTCTGGAGTAGAACTGCTTATTCACTCCAGGAATAAGCACATTTGTCAAATGAGTCAAATTGAAGCAAAACACATTGTTGGAGTGTCAGAATGCATAGATAGAAGGCAAATAAGCGTTCCATGGCTTTATTTCGCTTAGTTGCTTACTCTTGAGTAGAACTGCATATTCACTCCAGGAATACGCACCTTTGTAAAATGAGTCAAATTGAAGCAGAACACATTGTTGGAGTGTCAGAATGCAAAGATAGAAGGCAAATAAGCGTTCCATGGCTTTATTTCGCTTAGTTGCTTACTCTTGAGTAGAACTGCATATTCACTCCAGGAATACGCACCTATGTCAAATGAGTCAAATTGAAGCAAAACACATTGTTGGAGTGTCAGGATGCATAGATAGAAGGCAAATAAGCGTTCCATGGCTTTATTTCGCTTAGTTGCTTACTCTTGAGTAGAACTGCATATTCACTCCAGGAATAAGCACCTTTGTAAAATGAGTCAAATTGAAGCAAAACACATTGTTGGAGTATCAGAATGCATAGATAGAAGGCAAATAAGCGTTCCATGGCTTTATTTCGCTTAGTTGCTTACTCTTGAGTAGAACTGCATATTCACTCCAGGAATACGCACCTATGTCAAATGAGTCAAATTGAAGCAAAACACATTTTTGGAGTGTCAGAATGCATAGATAGGAGGCAAATAAGCGTTCCATGGCTTTATTTCGCTTAGTTGCTTACTCTTGAGTAGAACTGCATATTCACTCCAGGAATAAGCACCTTTGTCAAATGAGTCAAATTGAAGCAGAACACATTGTTGGAGTGTCAGGATGCATAGATAGAAGGCAAATAAGCGTTCCATGGCTTTATTTCGCTTAGTTGCTTACTCTTGAGTAGAACTGCATATTCACTCCAGGAATACGCACCTATGTCAAATGAGTCAAATTGAAGCAAAACACATTGTTGGAGTGTCAGAATGCATAGATAGAAGGCAAATAAGCGTTCCATGGCTTTATTTCGCTTAGTTGCTTACTCTTGAGTAGAACTGCATATTCACTCCAGGAATAAGCACCTTTCTAAAATGAGTCAAATTGAAGCAAAACACATTGTTGGAGTATCAGAATGCATAGATAGAAGGCAAATAAGCGTTCCATGGCTTTATTTCGCTTAGTTGCTTACTCTTGAGTAGAACTGCATATTCACTCCAGGAATAAGCACCTTTGTCAAATGAGTCAAATTGAAGCTGAACACATTGTTGGAGTGTCAGGATGCATAGATAGAAGGCAAATAAGCGTTCCATGGCTTTATTTCGCTTAGTTGCTTACTCTTGAGTAGAACTGCATATTCACTCCAGGAATAAGCACCTTTGTAAAATGAGTCAAATTGAAGCAAAACACATTGTTGGAGTGTCAGAATGCATAGATAGAAGGCAAATAAGCGTTCCATGGCTTTATTTCGCTTAGTTGCTTACTCTTGAGTAGAACTGCATATTCACTCCAGGAATAAGCACATTTGTCAAATGAGTCAAATTGAAGCAAAACACATTGTTGGAGTGTCAGAATGCATAGATAGAAGGCAAATAAGCGTTCCATGGCTTTATTTCGCTTAGTTGCTTACTCTTGAGTAGAACTGCATATTCACTCCAGGAATAAGCACATTTGTCAAATGAGTCAAATTGAAGCAAAACACATTGTTGGAGTGTCAGAATGCATAGATAGAAGGCAAATAAGCGTTCCATGGCTTTATTTCGCTTAGTTGCTTACTCTTGAGTAGAACTGCATATTCACTCCAGGAATAAGCACCTTTGTCAAATGAGTCAAATTGAAGCAGAACACATTGTTGGAGTGTCAGGATGCATAGATAGAAGGCAAATAAGCGTTCCATGGCTTTATTTCGCTTAGTTGCTTACTCTTGAGTAGAACTGCATATTCACTCCAGGAATACGCACCTATGTCAAATGAGTCAAATTGAAGCAAAACACATTTTTGGAGTGTCAGAATGCATAGATAGCAGGCAAATAAGCGTTCCATGGCTTTATTTCGCTTAGTTGCTTACTCTGGAGTAGAACTGCTTATTCACTCCAGGAATAAGCACATTTGTCAAATGAGTCAAATTGAAGCAAAACACATTGTTGGAGTGTCAGAATGCATAGATAGAAGGCAAATAAGCGTTACATGGCTTTATTTCGCTTAGTTGCTTACTCTTGAGTAGAACTGCATATTCACTCCAGGAATAAGCACCTTTGTCAAATGAGTCAAATTGAAGCAAAACACATTGTTGGAGTGTCAGAATGCATAGAAAGAAGGCAAATAAGCGTTCCATGGCTTTATTTCGCTTAGTTGTTTACTCTTGAGTAGAACTGCATATTCACTCCAGGAATAAGCACCTTTGTCAAATGAGTCAAATTGAAGCAAAACACATTGTTGGAGTGTCAGAATGCATAGATAGAAGGCAAATAAGCGTTCCATGGCTTTATTTCGCTTAGTTGCTTACTCTTGAGTAGAACTGCATATTCACTCCAGGAATAAGCACCTTTGTCAAATGAGTCAAATTGAAGCAGAACACATTGTTGGAGTGTCAGGATGCATAGATAGAAGGCAAATAAGCGTTCCATGGCTTTATTTCACTTAGTTGCTTACTCTTGAGTAGAACTGCATATTCACTCCAGGAATAAGCACCTTTGTAAAATGAGTCAAATTGAAGCAAAACACATTGTTGGAGTATCAGAATGCATAGATAGAAGGCAAATAAGCGTTCCATGGCTTTATTTCGCTTAGTTGCTTACTCTTGAGTAGAACTGCATATTCACTCCAGGAATACGCACCTATGTCAAATGAGTCAAATTGAAGCAAAACACATTTTTGGAGTGTCAGAATGCATAGATAGGAGGCAAATAAGCGTTGCATGGCTTTATTTCGCTTAGTTGCTTACTCTGGAGTAGAACTGCTTATTCACTCCAGGAATAAGCACATTTGTCAAATGAGTCAAATTGAAGCAAAACACATTGTTGGAGTGTCAGAATGCATAGATAGAAGGCAAATAAGCGTTCCATGGCTTTATTTCGCTTAGTTGCTTACTCTTGAGTAGAACTGCATATTCACTCCAGGAATACGCACCTATGTCAAATGAGTCAAATTGAAGCAAAACACATTTTTGGAGTGTCAGAATGCATAGATAGCAGGCAAATAAGCGTTCCATGGCTTTATTTCGCTTAGTTGCTTACTCTGGAGTAGAACTGCTTATTCACTCCAGGAATAAGCACATTTGTCAAATGAGTCAAATTGAAGCAAAACACATTGTTGGAGTGTCAGAATGCATAGATAGAAGGCAAATAAGCGTTCCATGGCTTTATTTCGCTTAGTTGCTTACTCTTGAGTAGAACTGCATATTCACTCCAGGAATACGCACCTTTGTAAAATGAGTCAAATTGAAGCAGAACACATTGTTGGAGTGTCAGAATGCAAAGATAGAAGGCAAATAAGCGTTCCATGGCTTTATTTCGCTTAGTTGCTTACTCTTGAGTAGAACTGCATATTCACTCCAGGAATACGCACCTATGTCAAATGAGTCAAATTGAAGCAAAACACATTGTTGGAGTGTCAGGATGCATAGATAGAAGGCAAATAAGCGTTCCATGGCTTTATTTCGCTTAGTTGCTTAC
This sequence comes from Zootoca vivipara, assembly GCF_963506605.1. Taxonomy (NCBI): domain Eukaryota; kingdom Metazoa; phylum Chordata; class Lepidosauria; order Squamata; family Lacertidae; genus Zootoca; species Zootoca vivipara. The sequence goes on from NC_083292.1 coordinate 2,531,139, forward strand.
TCTTGAGTAGAACTGCATATTCACTCCAGGAATAAGCACCTTTGTAAAATGAGTCAAATTGAAGCAAAACACATTGTTGGAGTATCAGAATGCATAGATAGAAGGCAAATAAGCGTTCCATGGCTTTATTTCGCTTAGTTGCTTACTCTTGAGTAGAACTGCATATTCACTCCAGGAATACGCACCTATGTCAAATGAGTCAAATTGAAGCAAAACACATTTTTGGAGTGTCAGAATGCATAGATAGGAGGCAAATAAGCGTTCCATGGCTTTATTTCGCTTAGTTGCTTACTCTGGAGTAGAACTGCTTATTCACTCCAGGAATAAGCACATTTGTCAAATGAGTCAAATTGAAGCAAAACACATTGTTGGAGTGTCAGAATGCATAGATAGAAGGCAAATAAGCGTTCCATGGCTTTATTTCGCTTAGTTGCTTACTCTTGAGTAGAACTGCATATTCACTCCAGGAATAAGCACCTTTGTCAAATGAGTCAAATTGAAGCAAAACACATTGTTGGAGTGTCAGAATGCATAGAAAGAAGGCAAATAAGCGTTGCATGGCTTTATTTCGCTTAGTTGCTTACTCTTGAGTAGAACTGCATATTCACTCCAGGAATAAGCACCTTTCTAAAATGAGTCAAATTGAAGCAGAACACATTGTTGGAGTGTCAGAATGCATAGATCGATGGCAAATAAGCGTTCCATGGCTTTATTTCGCTTAGTTGCTTACTCTTGAGTAGAACTGCATATTCACTCCAGGAATACGCACCTTTCTAAAATGAGTCAAATTGAAGCAAAACACATTGTTGGAGTGTCAGAATGCATAGAAAGAAGGCAAATAAGCGTTCCATGGCTTTATATCGCTTAGTTGCTTACTCTTGAGTAGAACTGCATATTCACTCCAGGAATACGCACCTTTGTAAAATGAGTCAAATTGAAGCAGAACACATTGTTGGAGTGTCCGAATGCAAAGATAGAAGGCAAATAAGCGTTCCATGGCTTTATTTCGCTTAGTTGCTTACTCTTGAGTAGAACTGCATATTCACTCCAGGAATACGCACCTATGTCAAATGAGTCAAATTGAAGCAAAACACATTTTTGGAGTGTCAGAATGCATAGATAGAAGGCAAATAAGCGTTCCATGGCTTTATTTCGCTTAGTTGCTTACTCTTGAGTAGAACTGCATATTCACTCCAGGAATACGCACCTTTGTAAAATGAGTCAAATTGAAGCAGAACACATTGTTGGAGTGTCAGAATGCAAAGATAGAAGGCAAATAAGCGTTCCATGGCTTTATTTCGCTTAGTTGCTTACTCTTGAGTAGAACTGCATATTCACTCCAGGAATACGCACCTATGTCAAATGAGTCAAATTGAAGCAAAACACATTGTTGGAGTGTCAGAATGCATAGATAGAAGGCAAATAAGCGTTCCATGGCTTTATTTCGCTTAGTTGCTTACTCTTGAGTAGAACTGCATATTCACTCCAGGAATAAGCACCTTTGTAAAATGAGTCAAATTGAAGCAAAACACATTGTTGGAGTGTCAGAATGCATAGATAGAAGGCAAATAAGCGTTCCATGGCTTTATTTCGCTTCGTTGCTTACTCTTGAGTAGAACTGCATATTCACTCCAGGAATAAGCACCTTTGTCAAATGAGTCAAATTGAAGCAAAACACATTGTTGGAGTGTCAGAATGCATAGATAGAAGGCAAATAAGCGTTCCATGGCTTTATTTCACTTAGTTGCTTACTCTTGAGTAGAACTGCATATTCACTCCAGGAAGAAACACCTTTGTAAAATGAGTCAAATTGAAGCAAAACACATTTTTGGAGTGTCAGAATGCATAGATAGAAGGCAAATAAGCGTTCCATGGCTTTATTTCGCTTAGTTGCTTACTCTTGAGTAGAACTGCATATTCACTCCAGGAATAAGCACCTTTGTCAAATGAGTCAAATTGAAGCTGAACACATTGTTGGAGTGTCAGAATGCATAGATAGAAGGCAAATAAGCGTTCCATGGCTTTATTTCGCTTCGTTGCTTACTCTTGAGTAGAACTGCATATTCACTCCAGGAATAAGCACCTTTGTCAAATGAGTCAAATTGAAGCAAAACACATTGTTGGAGTGTCAGAATGCATAGATAGAAGGCAAATAAGCGTTCCATGGCTTTATTTCACTTAGTTGCTTACTCTTGAGTAGAACTGCATATTCACTCCAGGAAGAAACACCTTTGTAAAATGAGTCAAATTGAAGCAAAACACATTTTTGGAGTGTCAGAATGCATAGATAGAAGGCAAATAAGCGTTCCATGGCTTTATTTCGCTTAGTTGCTTACTCTTGAGTAGAACTGCATATTCACTCCAGGAATAAGCACCTTTGTCAAATGAGTCAAATTGAAGCTGAACACATTGTTGGAGTGTCAGAATGCATAGATAGAAGGCAAATAAGCGTTCCATGGCTTTATTTCGCTTCGTTGCTTACTCTTGAGTAGAACTGCATATTCACTCCAGGAATAAGCACCTTTGTCAAATGAGTCAAATTGAAGCAAAACACATTGTTGGAGTGTCAGAATGCATAGATAGAAGGCAAATAAGCGTTCCATGGCTTTATTTCGCTTAGTTGCTTACTCTTGAGTAGAACTGCATATTCACTCCAGGAATAAGCACCTTTGTAAAATGAGTCAAATTGAAGCAAAACACATTGTTGGAGTGTCAGAATGCATAGATAGAGGCAAATAAGCGTTACATGGCTTTATTTCGCTTAGTTGCTTACTCTTGAGTAGAACTGCATATTCACTCCAGGAATAAGCACCTTTGTCAAATGAGTCAAATTGAAGCTGAACACATTGTTGGAGTGTCAGGATGCATAGATAGAAGGCAAATAAGCGTTCCATGGCTTTATTTCGCTTCGTTGCTTACTCTTGAGTAGAACTGCATATTCACTCCAGGAATAAGCACCTTTGTAAAATGAGTCAAATTGAAGCAAAACACATTGTTGGAGTGTCAGAATGCATAGATAGAAGGCAAATAAGCGTTCCATGGCTTTATTTCGCTTAGTTGCTTACTCTTGAGTAGAACTGCATATTCACTCCAGGAATAAGCACCTTTGTCAAATGAGTCAAATTGAAGCAAAACACATTGTTGGAGTGTCAGAATGCATAGATAGAAGGCAAATAAGCGTTCCATGGCTTTATTTCGCTTACTTGCTTACTCTTGAGTAGAACTGCATATTCACTCCAGGAATAAGCACCTTTGTCAAATGAGTCAAATTGAAGCAAAACACATTGTTGGAGTGTCAGAATGCATAGATAGAAGGCAAATAAGCGTTCCATGGCTTTATTTCGCTTACTTGCTTACTCTTGAGTAGAACTGCATATTCACTCCAGGAATAAGCACCTTTGTAAAATGAGTCAAATTGAAGCAAAACACATTGTTGGAGTGTCAGAATGCATAGATAGAAGGCAAATAAGCGTTACATGGCTTTATTTCGCTTAGTTGCTTACTCTTGAGTAGAACTGCATATTCACTCCAGGAATAAGCACATTTGTCAAATGAGTCAAATTGAAGCAAAACACATTGTTGGAGTGTCAGAATGCATAGATAGAAGGCAAATAAGCGTTCCATGGCTTTATTTCGCTTCGTTGCTTACTCTTGAGTAGAACTGCATATTCACTCCAGGAATACGCACCTTTCTAAAATGAGTCAAATTGAAGCAAAACACATTGTTGGAGTGTCAGAATGCATAGAAAGAAGGCAAATAAGCGTTCCATGGCTTTATTTCGCTTAGTTGCTTACTCTTGAGTAGAACTGCATATTCACTCCAGGAATACGCACCTTTGTAAAATGAGTCAAATTGAAGCAGAACACATTGTTGGAGTGTCAGAATGCAAAGATAGAAGGCAAATAAGCGTTCCATGGCTTTATTTCGCTTAGTTGCTTACTCTTGAGTAGAACTGCATATTCACTCCAGGAATACGCACCTATGTCAAATGAGTCAAATTGAAGCAAAACACATTGTTGGAGTGTCAGGATGCATAGATAGAAGGCAAATAAGCGTTCCATGGCTTTATTTCGCTTAGTTGCTTACTCTTGAGTAGAACTGCATATTCACTCCAGGAATAAGCACCTTTGTCAAATGAGTCAAATTGAAGCAAAACACATTGTTGGAGTGTCAGAATGCATAGAAAGAAGGCAAATAAGCGTTGCATGGCTTTATTTCGCTTAGTTGCTTACTCTTGAGTAGAACTGCATATTCACTCCAGGAATAAGCACCTTTCTAAAATGAGTCAAATTGAAGCAGAACACATTGTTGGAGTGTCAGAATGCATAGATCGATGGCAAATAAGCGTTCCATGGCTTTATTTCGCTTAGTTGCTTACTCTTGAGTAGAACTGCATATTCACTCCAGGAATAAGCACCTTTGTCAAATGAGTCAAATTGAAGCAAAACACATTGTTGGAGTGTCAGAATGCATAGATAGAAGGCAAATAAGCGTTCCATGGCTTTATTTCACTTAGTTGCTTACTCTTGAGTAGAACTGCATATTCACTCCAGGAAGAAACACCTTTGTAAAATGAGTCAAATTGAAGCAAAACACATTTTTGGAGTGTCAGAATGCATAGATAGAAGGCAAATAAGCGTTCCATGGCTTTATTTCGCTTAGTTGCTTACTCTTGAGTAGAACTGCATATTCACTCCAGGAATAAGCACCTTTGTCAAATGAGTCAAATTGAAGCTGAACACATTGTTGGAGTGTCAGAATGCATTGATAGAAGGCAAATAAGCGTTCCATGGCTTTATTTCGCTTCGTTGCTTACTCTTGAGTAGAACTGCATATTCACTCCAGGAATAAGCACCTTTGTCAAATGAGTCAAATTGAAGCAAAACACATTGTTGGAGTGTCAGAATGCATAGATAGAAGGCAAATAAGCGTTCCATGGCTTTATTTCGCTTAGTTGCTTACTCTTGAGTAGAACTGCATATTCACTCCAGGAATAAGCACCTTTGTAAAATGAGTCAAATTGAAGCAAAACACATTGTTGGAGTGTCAGAATGCATAGATAGAAGGCAAATAAGCGTTACATGGCTTTATTTCGCTTAGTTGCTTACTCTTGAGTAGAACTGCATATTCACTCCAGGAATAAGCACCTTTGTCAAATGAGTCAAATTGAAGCTGAAGACATTGTTGGAGTGTCAGGATGCATAGATAGAAGGCAAATAAGCGTTCCATGGCTTTATTTCGCTTAGTTGCTTACTCTTGAGTAGAACTGCATATTCACTCCAGGAATAAGCACCTTTGTAAAATGAGTCAAATTGAAGCAAAACACATTGTTGGAGTGTCAGAATGCATAGATAGAAGGCAAATAAGCGTTCCATGGCTTTATTTCGCTTAGTTGCTTACTCTTGAGTAGAACTGCATATTCACTCCAGGAATAAGCACATTTGTCAAATGAGTCAAATTGAAGCAAAACACATTGTTGGAGTGTCAGGATGCATAGATAGAAGGCAAATAAGCGTTCCATGGCTTTATTTCGCTTAGTTGCTTACTCTTGAGTAGAACTGCATATTCACTCCAGGAATAAGCACCTTTGTAAAATGAGTCAAATTGAAGCAAAACACATTGTTGGAGTGTCAGAATGCATAGATAGAAGGCAAATAAGCGTTGCATGGCTTTATTTCGCTTAGTTGCTTACTCTTGAGTAGAACTGCATATTCACTCCAGGAATAAGCACCTTTCTAAAATGAGTCAAATTGAAGCAGAACACATTGTTGGAGTGTCAGAATGCATAGATCGATGGCAAATAAGCGTTCCATGGCTTTATTTCGCTTAGTTGCTTACTCTTGAGTAGAACTGCATATTCACTCCAGGAATACGCACCTTTCTAAAATGAGTCAAATTGAAGCAAAACACATTGTTGGAGTGTCAGAATGCATAGAAAGAAGGCAAATAAGCGTTCCATGGCTTTATTTCGCTTAGTTGCTTACTCTTGAGTAGAACTGCATATTCACTCCAGGAATAAGCACCTTTGTCAAATGAGTCAAATTGAAGCAAAACACATTGTTGGAGTGTCAGAATGCATAGATAGAAGGCAAATAAGCGTTCCATGGCTTTATTTCACTTAGTTGCTTACTCTTGAGTAGAACTGCATATTCACTCCAGGAAGAAACACCTTTGTAAAATGAGTCAAATTGAAGCAAAACACATTTTTGGAGTGTCAGAATGCATAGATAGAAGGCAAATAAGCGTTCCATGGCTTTATTTCGCTTAGTTGCTTACTCTTGAGTAGAACTGCATATTCACTCCAGGAATAAGCACCTTTGTCAAATGAGTCAAATTGAAGCTGAACACATTGTTGGAGTGTCAGAATGCATTGACAGAAGGCAAATAAGCGTTCCATGGCTTTATTTCGCTTCGTTGCTTACTCTTGAGTAGAACTGCATATTCACTCCAGGAATAAGCACCTTTGTCAAATGAGTCAAATTGAAGCAAAACACATTGTTGGAGTGTCAGAATGCATAGATAGAAGGCAAATAAGCGTTCCATGGCTTTATTTCGCTTAGTTGCTTACTCTTGAGTAGAACTGCATATTCACTCCAGGAATAAGCACCTTTGTAAAATGAGTCAAATTGAAGCAAAACACATTGTTGGAGTGTCAGAATGCATAGATAGAAGGCAAATAAGCGTTACATGGCTTTATTTCGCTTAGTTGCTTACTCTTGAGTAGAACTGCATATTCACTCCAGGAATAAGCACATTTGTCAAATGAGTCAAATTGAAGCAAAACACATTGTTGGAGTGTCAGAATGCATAGATAGAAGGCAAATAAGCGTTCCATGGCTTTATTTCGCTTAGTTGCTTACTCTTGAGTAGAACTGCATATTCACTCCAGGAATAAGCACATTTGTCAAATGAGTCAAATTGAAGCAAAACACATTGTTGGAGTGTCAGAATGCATAGATAGAAGGCAAATAAGCGTTCCATGGCTTTATTTCGCTTAGTTGCTTACTCTTGAGTAGAACTGCATATTCACTCCAGGAATAAGCACCTTTGTCAAATGAGTCAAATTGAAGCAGAACACATTGTTGGAGTGTCAGGATGCATAGATAGAAGGCAAATAAGCGTTCCATGGCTTTATTTCGCTTAGTTGCTTACTCTTGAGTAGAACTGCATATTCACTCCAGGAATACGCACCTATGTCAAATGAGTCAAATTGAAGCAAAACACATTTTTGGAGTGTCAGAATGCATAGATAGCAGGCAAATAAGCGTTCCATGGCTTTATTTCGCTTAGTTGCTTACTCTGGAGTAGAACTGCTTATTCACTCCAGGAATAAGCACATTTGTCAAATGAGTCAAATTGAAGCAAAACACATTGTTGGAGTGTCAGAATGCATAGATAGAAGGCAAATAAGCGTTCCATGGCTTTATTTCGCTTAGTTGCTTACTCTTGAGTAGAACTGCATATTCACTCCAGGAATAAGCACCTTTGTCAAATGAGTCAAATTGAAGCAAAACACATTGTTGGAGTGTCAGAATGCATAGAAAGAAGGCAAATAAGCGTTCCATGGCTTTATTTCGCTTAGTTGTTTACTCTTGAGTAGAACTGCATATTCACTCCAGGAATAAGCACCTTTCTAAAATGAGTCAAATTGAAGCAAAACACATTGTTGGAGTGTCAGAATGCATAGATAGAAGGCAAATAAGCGTTCCATGGCTTTATTTCGCTTAGTTGCTTACTCTTGAGTAGAACTGCATATTCACTCCAGGAATAAGCACCTTTGTCAAATGAGTCAAATTGAAGCAGAACACATTGTTGGAGTGTCAGGATGCATAGATAGAAGGCAAATAAGCGTTCCATGGCTTTATTTCACTTAGTTGCTTACTCTTGAGTAGAACTGCATATTCACTCCAGGAATAAGCACCTTTGTAAAATGAGTCAAATTGAAGCAAAACACATTGTTGGAGTATCAGAATGCATAGATAGAAGGCAAATAAGCGTTCCATGGCTTTATTTCGCTTAGTTGCTTACGCTTGAGTAGAACTGCATATTCACTCCAGGAATACGCACCTATGTCAAATGAGTCAAATTGAAGCAAAACACATTTTTGGAGTGTCAGAATGCATAGATAGGAGGCAAATAAGCGTTCCATGGCTTTATTTCGCTTAGTTGCTTACTCTGGAGTAGAACTGCTTATTCACTCCAGGAATAAGCACATTTGTCAAATGTGTCAAATTGAAGCAAAACACATTGTTGGAGTGTCAGAATGCATAGATAGAAGGCAAATAAGCGTTCCATGGCTTTATTTCGCTTAGTTGCTTACTCTTGAGTAGAACTGCATATTCACTCCAGGAATAAGCACCTTTGTCAAATGAGTCAAATTGAAGCTGAACACATTGTTGGAGTGTCAGGATGCATAGATAGAAGGCAAATAAGCGTTCCATGGCTTTATTTCGCTTAGTTGCTTACTCTTGAGTAGAACTGCATATTCACTCCAGGAATAAGCACCTTTGTAAAATGAGTCAAATTGAAGCAAAACACATTGTTGGAGTGTCAGAATGCATAGATAGAAGGCAAATAAGCGTTCCATGGCTTTATTTCGCTTAGTTGCTTACTCTTGAGTAGAACTGCATATTCACTCCAGGAATAAGCACATTTGTCAAATGAGTCAAATTGAAGCAAAACACATTGTTGGAGTGTCAGAATGCATAGATAGAAGGCAAATAAGCGTTCCATGGCTTTATTTCGCTTAGTTGCTTACTCTTGAGTAGAACTGCATATTCACTCCAGGAATAAGCACATTTGTCAAATGAGTCAAATTGAAGCAAAACACATTGTTGGAGTGTCAGAATGCATAGATAGAAGGCAAATAAGCGTTCCATGGCTTTATTTCGCTTAGTTGCTTACTCTTGAGTAGAACTGCATATTCACTCCAGGAATAAGCACCTTTGTCAAATGAGTCAAATTGAAGCAGAACACATTGTTGGAGTGTCAGGATGCATAGATAGAAGGCAAATAAGCGTTCCATGGCTTTATTTCGCTTAGTTGCTTACTCTTGAGTAGAACTGCATATTCACTCCAGGAATACGCACCTATGTCAAATGAGTCAAATTGAAGCAAAACACATTTTTGGAGTGTCAGAATGCATAGATAGCAGGCAAATAAGCGTTCCATGGCTTTATTTCGCTTAGTTGCTTACTCTGGAGTAGAACTGCTTATTCACTCCAGGAATAAGCACATTTGTCAAATGAGTCAAATTGAAGCAAAACACATTGTTGGAGTGTCAGAATGCATAGATAGAAGGCAAATAAGCGTTCCATGGCTTTATTTCGCTTAGTTGCTTACTCTTGAGTAGAACTGCATATTCACTCCAGGAATAAGCACCTTTGTCAAATGAGTCAAATTGAAGCAAAACACATTGTTGGAGTGTCAGAATGCATAGAAAGAAGGCAAATAAGCGTTCCATGGCTTTATTTCGCTTAGTTGTTTACTCTTGAGTAGAACTGCATATTCACTCCAGGAATAAGCACCTTTCTAAAATGAGTCAAATTGAAGCAAAACACATTGTTGGAGTGTCAGAATGCATAGATAGAAGGCAAATAAGCGTTCCATGGCTTTATTTCGCTTAGTTGCTTACTCTTGAGTAGAACTGCATATTCACTCCAGGAATAAGCACCTTTGTCAAATGAGTCAAATTGAAGCAGAACACATTGTTGGAGTGTCAGGATGCATAGATAGAAGGCAAATAAGCGTTCCATGGCTTTATTTCACTTAGTTGCTTACTCTTGAGTAGAACTGCATATTCACTCCAGGAATAAGCACCTTTGTAAAATGAGTCAAATTGAAGCAAAACACATTGTTGGAGTATCAGAATGCATAGATAGAAGGCAAATAAGCGTTCCATGGCTTTATTTCGCTTAGTTGCTTACGCTTGAGTAGAACTGCATATTCACTCCAGGAATACGCACCTATGTCAAATGAGTCAAATTGAAGCAAAACACATTTTTGGAGTGTCAGAATGCATAGATAGGAGGCAAATAAGCGTTCCATGGCTTTATTTCGCTTAGTTGCTTACTCTGGAGTAGAACTGCATATTCACTCCAGGAATACGCACCTATGTCAAATGAGTCAAATTGAAGCAAAACACATTTTTGGAGTGTCAGAATGCATAGATAGCAGGCAAATAAGCGTTCCATGGCTTTATTTCGCTTAGTTGCTTACTCTGGAGTAGAACTGCTTATTCACTCCAGGAATAAGCACATTTGTCAAATGAGTCAAATTGAAGCAAAACACATTGTTGGAGTGTCAGGATGCATAGATAGAAGGCAAATAAGCGTTCCATGGCTTTATTTCGCTTAGTTGCTTACTCTTGAGTAGAACTGCATATTCACTCCAGGAATACGCACCTATGTCAAATGAGTCAAATTGAAGCAAAACACATTGTTGGAGTGTCAGAATGCATAGATAGAAGGCAAATAAGCGTTCCATGGCTTTATTTCGCTTAGTTGCTTACTCTTGAGTAGAACTGCATATTCACTCTAGGAATAAGCACCTTTGTCAAATGAGTCAAATTGAAGCAAAACACATTGTTGGAGTGTCAGAAGGCATAGAAAGAAGGCAAATAAGCGTTCCATGGCTTTATTTCGCTTAGTTGTTTACTCTTGAGTAGAACTGCATATTCACTCCAGGAATAAGCACCTTTCTAAAATGAGTCAAATTGAAGCAAAACACATTGTTGGAGTGTCAGAATGCATAGATAGAAGGCAAATAAGCGTTCCATGGCTTTATTTCACTTAGTTGCTTACTCTTGAGTAGAACTGCATATTCACTCCAGGAATAAGCACCTTTGTAAAATGAGTCAAATTGAAGCAAAACACATTGTTGGAGTATCAGAATGCATAGATAGAAGGCAAATAAGCGTTCCATGGCTTTATTTCGCTTAGTTGCTTACGCTTGAGTAGAACTGCATATTCACTCCAGGAATACGCACCTATGTCAAATGAGTCAAATTGAAGCAAAACACATTTTTGGAGTGTCAGAATGCATAGATAGGAGGCAAATAAGCGTTCCATGGCTTTATTTCGCTTAGTTGCTTACTCTGGAGTAGAACTGCTTATTCACTCCAGGAATAAGCACATTTGTCAAATGAGTCAAATTGAAGCAAAACACATTGTTGGAGTGTCAGAATGCATAGATAGAAGGCAAATAAGCGTTCCATGGCTTTATTTCGCTTAGTTGCTTACTCTTGAGTAGAACTGCATATTCACTCCAGGAATAAGCACCTTTGTCAAATGAGTCAAATTGAAGCAAAACACATTGTTGGAGTGTCAGAATGCATAGAAAGAAGGCAAATAAGCGTTGCATGGCTTTATTTCGCTTAGTTGCTTACTCTTGAGTAGAACTGCATATTCACTCCAGGAATAAGCACCTTTCTAAAATGAGTCAAATTGAAGCAGAACACATTGTTGGAGTGTCAGAATGCATAGATCGATGGCAAATAAGCGTTCCATGGCTTTATTTCGCTTAGTTGCTTACTCTTGAGTAGAACTGCATATTCACTCCAGGAATAAGCACCTTTCTAAAATGAGTCAAATTGAAGCAAAACACATTGTTGGAGTGTCAGAATGCATAGAAAGAAGGCAAATAAGCGTTCCATGGCTTTATTTCGCTTAGTTGCTTACTCTTGAGTAGAACTGCATATTCACTCCAGGAATAAGCACCTTTCTAAAATGAGTCAAATTGAAGCAAAACACATTGTTGGAGTGTCAGAATGCATAGAAAGAAGGCAAATAAGCGTTCCATGGCTTTATTTCGCTTAGTTGCTTATTCTTGAGTAGAACTGCATATTCACTCCAGGAATACGCACCTTTGTAAAATGAGTCAAATTGAAGCAGAACACATTGTTGGAGTGTCAGAATGCATAGATAGAAGGCAAATAAGCGTTACATGGCTTTATTTCGCTTAGTTGCTTACTCTTGAGTAGAACTGCATATTCACTCCAGGAATAAGCACATTTGTCAAATGAGTCAAATTGAAGCAAAACACATTGTTGGAGTGTCAGAATGCATAGATAGAAGGCAAATAAGCGTTCCATGGCTTTATTTCGCTTCGTTGCTTACTCTTGAGTAGAACTGCATATTCACTCCAGGAATACGCACCTTTCTAAAATGAGTCAAATTGAAGCAAAACACATTGTTGGAGTGTCAGAATGCATAGAAAGAAGGCAAATAAGCGTTCCATGGCTTTATTTCGCTTAGTTGCTTACTCTTGAGTAGAACTGCATATTCACTCCAGGAATACGCACCTTTGTAAAATGAGTCAAATTGAAGCAGAACACATTGTTGGAGTGTCAGAATGCAAAGATAGAAGGCAAATAAGCGTTCCATGGCTTTATTTCGCTTAGTTGCTTACTCTTGAGTAGAACTGCATATTCACTCCAGGAATACGCACCTATGTCAAATGAGTCAAATTGAAGCAAAACACATTGTTGGAGTGTCAGGATGCATAGATAGAAGGCAAATAAGCGTTCCATGGCTTTATTTCGCTTAGTTGCTTACTCTTGAGTAGAACTGCATATTCACTCCAGGAATAAGCACCTTTGTCAAATGAGTCAAATTGAAGCAAAACACATTGTTGGAGTGTCAGAATGCATAGAAAGAAGGCAAATAAGCGTTGCATGGCTTTATTTCGCTTAGTTGCTTACTCTTGAGTAGAACTGCATATTCACTCCAGGAATAAGCACCTTTCTAAAATGAGTCAAATTGAAGCAGAACACATTGTTGGAGTGTCAGAATGCATAGATCGATGGCAAATAAGCGTTCCATGGCTTTATTTCGCTTAGTTGCTTACTCTTGAGTAGAACTGCATATTCACTCCAGGAATAAGCACCTTTGTCAAATGAGTCAAATTGAAGCAAAACACATTGTTGGAGTGTCAGAATGCATAGATAGAAGGCAAATAAGCGTTCCATGGCTTTATTTCACTTAGTTGCTTACTCTTGAGTAGAACTGCATATTCACTCCAGGAAGAAACACCTTTGTAAAATGAGTCAAATTGAAGCAAAACACATTTTTGGAGTGTCAGAATGCATAGATAGAAGGCAAATAAGCGTTCCATGGCTTTATTTCGCTTAGTTGCTTACTCTTGAGTAGAACTGCATATTCACTCCAGGAATAAGCACCTTTGTCAAATGAGTCAAATTGAAGCTGAACACATTGTTGGAGTGTCAGAATGCATTGATAGAAGGCAAATAAGCGTTCCATGGCTTTATTTCGCTTCGTTGCTTACTCTTGAGTAGAACTGCATATTCACTCCAGGAATAAGCACCTTTGTCAAATGAGTCAAATTGAAGCAAAACACATTGTTGGAGTGTCAGAATGCATAGATAGAAGGCAAATAAGCGTTCCATGGCTTTATTTCGCTTAGTTGCTTACTCTTGAGTAGAACTGCATATTCACTCCAGGAATAAGCACCTTTGTAAAATGAGTCAAATTGAAGCAAAACACATTGTTGGAGTGTCAGAATGCATAGATAGAAGGCAAATAAGCGTTACATGGCTTTATTTCGCTTAGTTGCTTACTCTTGAGTAGAACTGCATATTCACTCCAGGAATAAGCACCTTTGTCAAATGAGTCAAATTGAAGCTGAAGACATTGTTGGAGTGTCAGGATGCATAGATAGAAGGCAAATAAGCGTTCCATGGCTTTATTTCGCTTAGTTGCTTACTCTTGAGTAGAACTGCATATTCACTCCAGGAATAAGCACCTTTGTAAAATGAGTCAAATTGAAGCAAAACACATTGTTGGAGTGTCAGAATGCATAGATAGAAGGCAAATAAGCGTTCCATGGCTTTATTTCGCTTAGTTGCTTACTCTTGAGTAGAACTGCATATTCACTCCAGGAATAAGCACATTTGTCAAATGAGTCAAATTGAAGCAAAACACATTGTTGGAGTGTCAGGATGCATAGATAGAAGGCAAATAAGCGTTCCATGGCTTTATTTCGCTTAGTTGCTTACTCTTGAGTAGAACTGCATATTCACTCCAGGAATAAGCACCTTTGTAAAATGAGTCAAATTGAAGCAAAACACATTGTTGGAGTGTCAGAATGCATAGATAGAAGGCAAATAAGCGTTGCATGGCTTTATTTCGCTTAGTTGCTTACTCTTGAGTAGAACTGCATATTCACTCCAGGAATAAGCACCTTTCTAAAATGAGTCAAATTGAAGCAGAACACATTGTTGGAGTGTCAGAATGCATAGATCGATGGCAAATAAGCGTTCCATGGCTTTATTTCGCTTAGTTGCTTACTCTTGAGTAGAACTGCATATTCACTCCAGGAATACGCACCTTTCTAAAATGAGTCAAATTGAAGCAAAACACATTGTCGGAGTGTCAGAATGCATAGAAAGAAGGCAAATAAGCGTTCCATGGCTTTATTTCGCTTAGTTGCTTACTCTTGAGTAGAACTGCATATTCACTCCAGGAATAAGCACCTTTGTCAAATGAGTCAAATTGAAGCAAAACACATTGTTGGAGTGTCAGAATGCATAGATAGAAGGCAAATAAGCGTTCCATGGCTTTATTTCACTTAGTTGCTTACTCTTGAGTAGAACTGCATATTCACTCCAGGAAGAAACACCTTTGTAAAATGAGTCAAATTGAAGCAAAACACATTTTTGGAGTGTCAGAATGCATAGATAGAAGGCAAATAAGCGTTCCATGGCTTTATTTCGCTTAGTTGCTTACTCTTGAGTAGAACTGCATATTCACTCCAGGAATAAGCACCTTTGTCAAATGAGTCAAATTGAAGCTGAACACATTGTTGGAGTGTCAGAATGCATTGACAGAAGGCAAATAAGCGTTCCATGGCTTTATTTCGCTTCGTTGCTTACTCTTGAGTAGAACTGCATATTCACTCCAGGAATAAGCACCTTTGTCAAATGAGTCAAATTGAAGCAAAACACATTGTTGGAGTGTCAGAATGCATAGATAGAAGGCAAATAAGCGTTCCATGGCTTTATTTCGCTTAGTTGCTTACTCTTGAGTAGAACTGCATATTCACTCCAGGAATAAGCACCTTTGTAAAATGAGTCAAATTGAAGCAAAACACATTGTTGGAGTGTCAGAATGCATAGATAGAAGGCAAATAAGCGTTACATGGCTTTATTTCGCTTAGTTGCTTACTCTTGAGTAGAACTGCATATTCACTCCAGGAATAAGCACATTTGTCAAATGAGTCAAATTGAAGCAAAACACATTGTTGGAGTGTCAGAATGCATAGATAGAAGGCAAATAAGCGTTCCATGGCTTTATTTCGCTTAGTTGCTTACTCTTGAGTAGAACTGCATATTCACTCCAGGAATAAGCACATTTGTCAAATGAGTCAAATTGAAGCAAAACACATTGTTGGAGTGTCAGAATGCATAGATAGAAGGCAAATAAGCGTTCCATGGCTTTATTTCGCTTAGTTGCTTACTCTTGAGTAGAACTGCATATTCACTCCAGGAATAAGCACCTTTGTCAAATGAGTCAAATTGAAGCAGAACACATTGTTGGAGTGTCAGGATGCATAGATAGAAGGCAAATAAGCGTTCCATGGCTTTATTTCGCTTAGTTGCTTACTCTTGAGTAGAACTGCATATTCACTCCAGGAATACGCACCTATGTCAAATGAGTCAAATTGAAGCAAAACACATTTTTGGAGTGTCAGAATGCATAGATAGCAGGCAAATAAGCGTTCCATGGCTTTATTTCGCTTAGTTGCTTACTCTGGAGTAGAACTGCTTATTCACTCCAGGAATAAGCACATTTGTCAAATGAGTCAAATTGAAGCAAAACACATTGTTGGAGTGTCAGAATGCATAGATAGAAGGCAAATAAGCGTTCCATGGCTTTATTTCGCTTAGTTGCTTACTCTTGAGTAGAACTGCATATTCACTCCAGGAATAAGCACCTTTGTCAAATGAGTCAAATTGAAGCAAAACACATTGTTGGAGTGTCAGAATGCATAGAAAGAAGGCAAATAAGCGTTCCATGGCTTTATTTCGCTTAGTTGTTTACTCTTGAGTAGAACTGCATATTCACTCCAGGAATAAGCACCTTTCTAAAATGAGTCAAATTGAAGCAAAACACATTGTTGGAGTGTCAGAATGCATAGATAGAAGGCAAATAAGCGTTCCATGGCTTTATTTCGCTTAGTTGCTTACTCTTGAGTAGAACTGCATATTCACTCCAGGAATAAGCACCTTTGTCAAATGAGTCAAATTGAAGCAGAACACATTGTTGGAGTGTCAGGATGCATAGATAGAAGGCAAATAAGCGTTCCATGGCTTTATTTCACTTAGTTGCTTACTCTTGAGTAGAACTGCATATTCACTCCAGGAATAAGCACCTTTGTAAAATGAGTCAAATTGAAGCAAAACACATTGTTGGAGTATCAGAATGCATAGATAGAAGGCAAATAAGCGTTCCATGGCTTTATTTCGCTTAGTTGCTTACGCTTGAGTAGAACTGCATATTCACTCCAGGAATACGCACCTATGTCAAATGAGTCAAATTGAAGCAAAACACATTTTTGGAGTGTCAGAATGCATAGATAGGAGGCAAATAAGCGTTCCATGGCTTTATTTCGCTTAGTTGCTTACTCTGGAGTAGAACTGCTTATTCACTCCAGGAATAAGCACATTTGTCAAATGAGTCAAATTGAAGCAAAACACATTGTTGGAGTGTCAGAATGCATAGATAGAAGGCAAATAAGCGTTCCATGGCTTTATTTCGCTTAGTTGCTTACTCTTGAGTAGAACTGCATATTCACTCCAGGAATAAGCACCTTTGTCAAATGAGTCAAATTGAAGCTGAACACATTGTTGGAGTGTCAGGATGCATAGATAGAAGGCAAATAAGCGTTCCATGGCTTTATTTCGCTTAGTTGCTTACTCTTGAGTAGAACTGCATATTCACTCCAGGAATAAGCACCTTTGTAAAATGAGTCAAATTGAAGCAAAACACATTGTTGGAGTGTCAGAATGCATAGATAGAAGGCAAATAAGCGTTCCATGGCTTTATTTCGCTTAGTTGCTTACTCTTGAGTAGAACTGCATATTCACTCCAGGAATAAGCACATTTGTCAAATGAGTCAAATTGAAGCAAAACACATTGTTGGAGTGTCAGAATGCATAGATAGAAGGCAAATAAGCGTTCCATGGCTTTATTTCGCTTAGTTGCTTACTCTTGAGTAGAACTGCATATTCACTCCAGGAATAAGCACATTTGTCAAATGAGTCAAATTGAAGCAAAACACATTGTTGGAGTGTCAGAATGCATAGATAGAAGGCAAATAAGCGTTCCATGGCTTTATTTCGCTTAGTTGCTTACTCTTGAGTAGAACTGCATATTCACTCCAGGAATAAGCACCTTTGTCAAATGAGTCAAATTGAAGCAGAACACATTGTTGGAGTGTCAGGATGCATAGATAGAAGGCAAATAAGCGTTCCATGGCTTTATTTCGCTTAGTTGCTTACTCTTGAGTAGAACTGCATATTCACTCCAGGAATACGCACCTATGTCAAATGAGTCAAATTGAAGCAAAACACATTTTTGGAGTGTCAGAATGCATAGATAGCAGGCAAATAAGCGTTCCATGGCTTTATTTCGCTTAGTTGCTTACTCTGGAGTAGAACTGCTTATTCACTCCAGGAATAAGCACATTTGTCAAATGAGTCAAATTGAAGCAAAACACATTGTTGGAGTGTCAGAATGCATAGATAGAAGGCAAATAAGCGTTCCATGGCTTTATTTCGCTTAGTTGCTTACTCTTGAGTAGAACTGCATATTCACTCCAGGAATAAGCACCTTTGTCAAATGAGTCAAATTGAAGCAAAACACATTGTTGGAGTGTCAGAATGCATAGAAAGAAGGCAAATAAGCGTTCCATGGCTTTATTTCGCTTAGTTGTTTACTCTTGAGTAGAACTGCATATTCACTCCAGGAATAAGCACCTTTCTAAAATGAGTCAAATTGAAGCAAAACACATTGTTGGAGTGTCAGAATGCATAGATAGAAGGCAAATAAGCGTTCCATGGCTTTATTTCGCTTAGTTGCTTACTCTTGAGTAGAACTGCATATTCACTCCAGGAATAAGCACCTTTGTCAAATGAGTCAAATTGAAGCAGAACACATTGTTGGAGTGTCAGGATGCATAGATAGAAGGCAAATAAGCGTTCCATGGCTTTATTTCACTTAGTTGCTTACTCTTGAGTAGAACTGCATATTCACTCCAGGAATAAGCACCTTTGTAAAATGAGTCAAATTGAAGCAAAACACATTGTTGGAGTATCAGAATGCATAGATAGAAGGCAAATAAGCGTTCCATGGCTTTATTTCGCTTAGTTGCTTACGCTTGAGTAGAACTGCATATTCACTCCAGGAATACGCACCTATGTCAAATGAGTCAAATTGAAGCAAAACACATTTTTGGAGTGTCAGAATGCATAGATAGGAGGCAAATAAGCGTTCCATGGCTTTATTTCGCTTAGTTGCTTACTCTGGAGTAGAACTGCATATTCACTCCAGGAATACGCACCTATGTCAAATGAGTCAAATTGAAGCAAAACACATTTTTGGAGTGTCAGAATGCATAGATAGCAGGCAAATAAGCGTTCCATGGCTTTATTTCGCTTAGTTGCTTACTCTGGAGTAGAACTGCTTATTCACTCCAGGAATAAGCACATTTGTCAAATGAGTCAAATTGAAGCAAAACACATTGTTGGAGTGTCAGGATGCATAGATAGAAGGCAAATAAGCGTTCCATGGCTTTATTTCGCTTAGTTGCTTACTCTTGAGTAGAACTGCATATTCACTCCAGGAATACGCACCTATGTCAAATGAGTCAAATTGAAGCAAAACACATTGTTGGAGTGTCAGAATGCATAGATAGAAGGCAAATAAGCGTTCCATGGCTTTATTTCGCTTAGTTGCTTACTCTTGAGTAGAACTGCATATTCACTCTAGGAATAAGCACCTTTGTCAAATGAGTCAAATTGAAGCAAAACACATTGTTGGAGTGTCAGAAGGCATAGAAAGAAGGCAAATAAGCGTTCCATGGCTTTATTTCGCTTAGTTGTTTACTCTTGAGTAGAACTGCATATTCACTCCAGGAATAAGCACCTTTCTAAAATGAGTCAAATTGAAGCAAAACACATTGTTGGAGTGTCAGAATGCATAGATAGAAGGCAAATAAGCGTTCCATGGCTTTATTTCACTTAGTTGCTTACTCTTGAGTAGAACTGCATATTCACTCCAGGAATAAGCACCTTTGTAAAATGAGTCAAATTGAAGCAAAACACATTGTTGGAGTATCAGAATGCATAGATAGAAGGCAAATAAGCGTTCCATGGCTTTATTTCGCTTAGTTGCTTACGCTTGAGTAGAACTGCATATTCACTCCAGGAATACCCACCTATGTCAAATGAGTCAAATTGAAGCAAAACACATTTTTGGAGTGTCAGAATGCATAGATAGGAGGCAAATAAGCGTTCCATGGCTTTATTTCGCTTAGTTGCTTACTCTGGAGTAGAACTGCTTATTCACTCCAGGAATAAGCACATTTGTCAAATGAGTCAAATTGAAGCAAAACACATTGTTGGAGTGTCAGAATGCATAGATAGAAGGCAAATAAGCGTTCCATGGCTTTATTTCGCTTAGTTGCTTACTCTTGAGTAGAACTGCATATTCACTCCAGGAATAAGCACCTTTGTCAAATGAGTCAAATTGAAGCAAAACACATTGTTGGAGTGTCAGAATGCATAGAAAGAAGGCAAATAAGCGTTGCATGGCTTTATTTCGCTTAGTTGCTTACTCTTGAGTAGAACTGCATATTCACTCCAGGAATAAGCACCTTTCTAAAATGAGTCAAATTGAAGCAGAACACATTGTTGGAGTGTCAGAATGCATAGATCGATGGCAAATAAGCGTTCCATGGCTTTATTTCGCTTAGTTGCTTACTCTTGAGTAGAACTGCATATTCACTCCAGGAATAAGCACCTTTCTAAAATGAGTCAAATTGAAGCAAAACACATTGTTGGAGTGTCAGAATGCATAGAAAGAAGGCAAATAAGCGTTCCATGGCTTTATTTCGCTTAGTTGCTTACTCTTGAGTAGAACTGCATATTCACTCCAGGAATAAGCACCTTTCTAAAATGAGTCAAATTGAAGCAAAACACATTGTTGGAGTGTCAGAATGCATAGAAAGAAGGCAAATAAGCGTTCCATGGCTTTATTTCGCTTAGTTGCTTATTCTTGAGTAGAACTGCATATTCACTCCAGGAATACGCACCTTTGTAAAATGAGTCAAATTGAAGCAGAACACATTGTTGGAGTGTCAGAATGCAAAGATAGAAGGCAAATAAGCGTTCCATGGCTTTATTTCGCTTAGTTGCTTACTCTTGAGTAGAACTGCATATTCACTCCAGGAATACGCACCTATGTCAAATGAGTCAAATTGAAGCAAAACACATTGTTGGAGTGTCAGGATGCATAGATAGAAGGCAAATAAGCGTTCCATGGCTTTATTTCGCTTAGTTGCTTACTCTTGAGTAGAACTGCATATTCACTCCAGGAATAAGCACCTTTGTAAAATGAGTCAAATTGAAGCAAAACACATTGTTGGAGTATCAGAATGCATAGATAGAAGGCAAATAAGCGTTCCATGGCTTTATTTCGCTTAGTTGCTTACTCTTGAGTAGAACTGCATATTCACTCCAGGAATACGCACCTATGTCAAATGAGTCAAATTGAAGCAAAACACATTTTTGGAGTGTCAGAATGCATAGATAGGAGGCAAATAAGCGTTCCATGGCTTTATTTCGCTTAGTTGCTTACTCTGGAGTAGAACTGCTTATTCACTCCAGGAATAAGCACATTTGTCAAATGAGTCAAATTGAAGCAAAACACATTGTTGGAGTGTCAGAATGCATAGATAGAAGGCAAATAAGCGTTCCATGGCTTTATTTCGCTTAGTTGCTTACTCTTGAGTAGAACTGCATATTCACTCCAGGAATAAGCACCTTTGTCAAATGAGTCAAATTGAAGCAAAACACATTGTTGGAGTGTCAGAATGCATAGAAAGAAGGCAAATAAGCGTTGCATGGCTTTATTTCGCTTAGTTGCTTACTCTTGAGTAGAACTGCATATTCACTCCAGGAATAAGCACCTTTCTAAAATGAGTCAAATTGAAGCAGAACACATTGTTGGAGTGTCAGAATGCATAGATCGATGGCAAATAAGCGTTCCATGGCTTTATTTCGCTTAGTTGCTTACTCTTGAGTAGAACTGCATATTCACTCCAGGAATAAGCACCTTTGTCAAATGAGTCAAATTGAAGCAAAACACATTGTTGGAGTGTCAGAATGCATAGATAGAAGGCAAATAAGCGTTCCATGGCTTTATTTCGCTTCGTTGCTTACTCTTGAGTAGAACTGCATATTCACCCCAGGAATAAGCACCTTTGTCAAATGAGTCAAATTGAAGCAAAACACATTGTTGGAGTGTCAGAATGCATAGATAGAAGGCAAATAAGCGTTCCATGGCTTTATTTCGCTTAGTTGCTTACTCTTGAGTAGAACTGCATATTCACTCCAGGAATAAGCACCTTTGTAAAATGAGTCAAATTGAAGCAAAACACATTGTTGGAGTTTCAGAATGCATAGATAGAAGGCAAATAAGCGTTACATGGCTTTATTTCGCTTAGTTGCTTACTCTTGAGTAGAACTGCATATTCACTCCAGGAATAAGCACCTTTGTCAAATGAGTCAAATTGAAGCTGAACACATTGTTGGAGTGTCAGGATGCATAGATAGAAGGCAAATAAGCGTTCCATGGCTTTATTTCGCTTCGTTGCTTACTCTTGAGTAGAACTGCATATTCACTCCAGGAATAAGCACCTTTGTAAAATGAGTCAAATTGAAGCAAAACACATTGTTGGAGTGTCAGAATGCATAGATAGAAGGCAAATAAGCGTTCCATGGCTTTATTTCGCTTAGTTGCTTACTCTTGAGTAGAACTGCATATTCACTCCAGGAATAAGCACCTTTGTCAAATGAGTCAAATTGAAGCAAAACACATTGTTGGAGTGTCAGAATGCATAGATAGAAGGCAAATAAGCGTTCCATGGCTTTATTTCGCTTCGTTGCTTACTCTTGAGTAGAACTGCATATTCACTCCAGGAATAAGCACCTTTGTCAAATGAGTCAAATTGAAGCAAAACACATTGTTGGAGTGTCAGAATGCATAGATAGAAGGCAAATAAGCGTTCCATGGCTTTATTTCGCTTAGTTGCTTACTCTTGAGTAGAACTGCATATTCACTCCAGGAATAAGCACCTATGTCAAATGAGTCAAATTGAAGCAAAACACATTTTTGGAGTGTTAGAATGCATAGATAGAAGGCAAATAAGCGTTCCATGGCTTTATTTCGCTTAGTTGCTTACTCTTGAGTAGAACTGCATATTCACTCCAGGAATACGCACCTTTGTAAAATGAGTCAAATTGAAGCAGAACACATTGTTGGAGTGTCAGAATGCAAAGATAGAAGGCAAATAAGCGATCCATGGCTTTATTTCGCTTAGTTGCTTACTCTTGAGTAGAACTGCATATTCACTCCAGGAATACGCACCTATGTCAAATGAGTCAAATTGAAGCAAAACACATTGTTGGAGTGTCAGAATGCATAGATAGAAGGCAAATAAGCGTTCCATGGCTTTATTTCGCTTAGTTGCTTACTCTTGAGTAGAACTGCATATTCACTCCAGGAATAAGCACCTTTGTAAAATGAGTCAAATTGAAGCTGAACACATTGTTGGAGTGTCAGAATGCATAGATAGAAGGCAAATAAGCGTTCCATGGCTTTATTTCGCTTCGTTGCTTACTCTTGAGTAGAACTGCATATTCACTCCAGGAATAAGCACCTTTGTCAAATGAGTCAAATTGAAGCAAAACACATTGTTGGAGTGTCAGAATGCATAGATAGAAGGCAAATAAGCGTTCCATGGCTTTATTTCGCTTCGTTGCTTACTCTTGAGTAGAACTGCATATTCACTCCAGGAATAAGCACCTTTGTCAAATGAGTCAAATTGAAGCAAAACACATTGTTGGAGTGTCAGAATGCATAGATAGAAGGCAAATAAGCGTTCCATGGCTTTATTTCGCTTAGTTGCTTACTCTTGAGTAGAACTGCATATTCACTCCAGGAATAAGCACCTTTGTAAAATGAGTCAAATTGAAGCAAAACACATTGTTGGAGTTTCAGAATGCATAGATAGAAGGCAAATAAGCATTACATGGCTTTATTTCGCTTAGTTGCTTACTCTTGAGTAGAACTGCATATTCACTCCAGGAATAAGCACCTTTGTCAAATGAGTCAAATTGAAGCTGAACACATTGTTGGAGTGTCAGGATGCATAGATAGAAGGCAAATAAGCGTTCCATGGCTTTATTTCGCTTCGTTGCTTACTCTTGAGTAGAACTGCATATTCACTCCAGGAATAAGCACCTTTGTAAAATGAGTCAAATTGAAGCAAAACACATTGTTGGAGTGTCAGAATGCATAGATAGAAGGCAAATAAGCGTTCCATGGCTTTATTTCGCTTAGTTGCTTACTCTTGAGTAGAACTGCATATTCACTCCAGGAATAAGCACCTTTGTCAAATGAGTCAAATTGAAGCAAAACACATTGTTGGAGTGTCAGAATGCATAGATAGAAGGCAAATAAGCGTTCCATGGCTTTATTTCGCTTCGTTGCTTACTCTTGAGTAGAACTGCATATTCACTCCAGGAATAAGCACCTTTGTCAAATGAGTCAAATTGAAGCAAAACACATTGTTGGAGTGTCAGAATGCATAGATAGAAGGCAAATAAGCGTTCCATGGCTTTATTTCGCTTAGTTGCTTACTCTTGAGTAGAACTGCATATTCACTCCAGGAATAAGCACCTTTGTAAAATGAGTCAAATTGAAGCAAAACACATTGTTGGAGTGTCAGAATGCATAGATAGAAGGCAAATAAGCGTTCCATGGCTTTATTTCGCTTAGTTGCTTACTCTTGAGTAGAACTGCATATTCACTCCAGGAATAAGCACCTTTGTCAAATGAGTCAAATTGAAGCAAAACACATTGTTGGAGTGTCAGAATGCATAGAAAGAAGGCAAATAAGCGTTCCATGGCTTTATTTCGCTTAGTTGTTTACTCTTGAGTAGAACTGCATATTCACTCCAGGAATAAGCACCTTTGTCAAATGAGTCAAATTGAAGCAAAACACATTGTTGGAGTGTCAGAATGCATAGATAGAAGGCAAATAAGCGTTCCATGGCTTTATTTCGCTTAGTTGCTTACTCTTGAGTAGAACTGCATATTCACTCCAGGAATAAGCACCTTTGTCAAATGAGTCAAATTGAAGCAGAACACATTGTTGGAGTGTCAGGATGCATAGATAGAAGGCAAATAAGCGTTCCATGGCTTTATTTCGCTTAGTTGCTTACTCTTGAGTAGAACTGCATATTCACTCCAGGAATAAGCACCTTTGTAAAATGAGTCAAATTGAAGCAAAACACATTGTTGGAGTATCAGAATGCATAGATAGAAGGCAAATAAGCGTTCCATGGCTTTATTTCGCTTAGTTGCTTACTCTTGAGTAGAACTGCATATTCACTCCAGGAATACGCACCTATGTCAAATGAGTCAAATTGAAGCAAAACACATTTTTGGAGTGTCAGAATGCATAGATAGGAGGCAAATAAGCGTTCCATGGCTTTATTTCGCTTAGTTGCTTACTCTGGAGTAGAACTGCTTATTCACTCCAGGAATAAGCACATTTGTCAAATGAGTCAAATTGAAGCAAAACACATTGTTGGAGTGTCAGAATGCATAGATAGAAGGCAAATAAGCGTTCCATGGCTTTATTTCGCTTAGTTGCTTACTCTTGAGTAGAACTGCATATTCACTCCAGGAATAAGCACCTTTGTCAAATGAGTCAAATTGAAGCAAAACACATTCTTGGAGTGTCAGAATGCATAGAAAGAAGGCAAATAAGCGTTGCATGGCTTTATTTCGCTTAGTTGCTTACTCTTGAGAAGAACTGCATATTCACTCCAGGAATAAGCACCTTTCTAAAATGAGTCAAATTGAAGCAGAACACATTGTTGGAGTGTCAGAATGCATAGATCGATGGCAAATAAGCGTTCCATGGCTTTATTTCGCTTAGTTGCTTACTCTTGAGTAGAACTGCATATTCACTCCAGGAATACGCACCTTTCTAAAATGAGTCAAATTGAAGCAAAACACATTGTTGGAGTGTCAGAATGCATAGATAGAAGGCAATTAAGCGTTCCATGGCTTTATTTCGCTTAGTTGCTTACTCTTGAGTAGAACTGCATATTCACTCCAGGAATAAGCACCTTTGTCAAATGAGTCAAATTGAAGCAGAACACATTGTTGGAGTGTCAGGATGCATAGATAGAAGGCAAATAAGCGTTCCATGGCTTTATTTCGCTTAGTTGCTTACTGTTGAGTAGAACTGCATATTCACTCCAGGAATAGGCACCTTTGTCAAATGAGTCAAATTGAAGCAAAACACATTGTTGGAGTGTCAGAATGCATAGAAAGAAGGCAAATAAGCGTTCCATGGCTTTATTTCGCTTAGTTGCTTACTCTTGAGTAGAACTGCATATTCACTCCAGGAATAAGCACCTTTGTCAAATGAGTCAAATTGAAGCAGAACACATTGTTGGAGTGTCAGGATGCATAGATAGAAGGCAAATAAGCGTTCCATGGCTTGATTTCGCTTAGTTGCTTACTCTTGAGTAGAACTGCATATTCACTCCAGGAATAAGCACCTTTCTAAAATGAGTCAAATTGAAGCAGAACACATTGTTGGAGTGTCAGAATGCATAGATCGATGGCAAATAAGGGTTCCATGGCTTTATTTCGCTTAGTTGCTTACTCTTGAGTAGAACTGCATATTCACTCCAGGAATACGCACCTTTCTAAAATGAGTCAAATTGAAGCAAAACACATTGTTGGAGTATCAGAATGCATAGATAGAAGGCAAATAAGCGTTCCATGGCTTTATTTCGCTTAGTTGCTTACTCTTGAGTAGAACTGCATATTCACTCCAGGAATACGCACCTATGTCAAATGAGTCAAATTGAAGCAAAACACATTTTTGGAGTGTCAGAATGCATAGATAGGAGGCAAATAAGCGTTCCATGGCTTTATTTCGCTTAGTTGCTTACTCTGGAGTAGAACTGCTTATTCACTCCAGGAATAAGCACATTTGTCAAATGAGTCAAATTGAAGCAAAACACATTGTTGGAGTGTCAGAATGCATAGATAGAAGGCAAATAAGCGTTCCATGGCTTTATTTCGCTTAGTTGCTTACTCTTGAGTAGAACTGCATATTCACTCCAGGAATAAGCACCTTTGTCAAATGAGTCAAATTGAAGCAAAACACATTGTTGGAGTGTCAGAAGGCATAGATAGAAGGCAAATAAGCGTTCCATGGCTTTATTTCGCTTAGTTGCTTACTCTTGAGAAGAACTGCATATTCACTCCAGGAATAGGCACCTTTGTCAAATGAGTCAAATTGAAGCAGAACACATTGTTGGAGTGTCAGAATGCATAGAAAGAAGGCAAATAAGCGTTCCATGGCTTTATTTCGCTTAGTTGCTTACTCTTGAGTAGAACTGCATATTCACTCCAGGAATAAGCACCTTTGTCAAATGAGTCAAATTGAAGCAGAACACATTGTTGGAGTGTCAGGATGCATAGATAGAAGGCAAATAAGCGTTCCATGGCTTTATTTCGCTTAGTTGCTTACTCTTGAGTAGAACTGCATATTCACTCCAGGAATACGCACCTATGTCAAATGAGTCAAATTGAAGCAAAACACATTTTTGGAGTGTCAGAATGCATAGATAGGAGGCAAATAAGCGTTCCATGGCTTTATTTCGCTAAGTTGCTTACTCTTGAGTAGAACTGCATATTCACTCCAGGAATAAGCACCTTTGTCAAATGAGTCAAATTGAAGCTGAACACATTGTTGGAGTGTCAGAATGCATAGATAGAAGGCAAATAAGCGTTCCATGGCTTTATTTCGCTTCGTTGCTTACTCTTGAGTAGAACTGCATATTCACTCCAGGAATAAGCACCTTTGTCAAATGAGTCAAATTGAAGCAAAACACATTGTTGGAGTGTCAGAATGCATAGATAGAAGGCAAATAAGCGTTCCATGGCTTTATTTCGCTTAGTTGCTTACTCTTGAGTAAAACTGCATATTCACTCCAGGAATAAGCACCTTTGTAAAATGAGTCAAATTGAAGCAAAACACATTGTTGGAGTGTCAGAATGCATAGATAGAAGGCAAATAAGCGTTACATGGCTTTATTTCGCTTAGTTGCTTACTCTTGAGTAGAACTGCATATTCACTCCAGGAATAAGCACCTTTGTCAAATGAGTCAAATTGAAGCTGAACACATTGTTGGAGTGTCAGGATGCATAGATAGAAGGCAAATAAGCGTTCCATGGCTTTATTTCGCATAGTTGCTTACTCTTGAGTAGAACTGCATATTCACTCCAGGAATAAGCACCTTTGTAAAATGAGTCAAATTGAAGCAAAACACATTGTTGGAGTGTCAGAATGCATAGATAGAAGGCAAATAAGCGTTCCATGGCTTTATTTCGCTTAGTTGCTTACTCTTGAGTAGAACTGCATATTCACTCCAGGAATACGCACCTATGTCAAATGAGTCAAATTGAAGCAGAACACATTTTTGGAGTGTCAGAATGCATAGATAGGAGGCAAATAAGCGTTCCATGGCTTTATTTCGCTTAGTTGCTTACTCTGGAGTAGAACTGCTTATTCACTCCAGGAATAAGCACATTTGTCAAATGAGTCAAATTGAAGCAAAACACATTGTTGGAGTGTCAGAATGCATAGATAGAAGGCAAATAAGCGTTCCATGGCTTTATTTCGCTTAGTTGCTTACTCTTGAGTAGAACTGCATATTCACTCCAGGAATAAGCACCTTTGTCAAATGAGTCAAATTGAAGCAGAACACATTTTTGGAGTGTCAGAATGCATAGATAGGAGGCAAATAAGCGTTCCATGGCTTTATTTCGCTTAGTTGCTTACTCTGGAGTAGAACTGCTTATTCACTCCAGGAATAAGCACATTTGTCAAATGAGTCAAATTGAAGCAGAACACATTGTTGGAGTGTCAGAATGCATAGATAGAAGGCAAATAAGCGTTCCATGGCTTTATTTCGCTTAGTTGCTTACTCTTGAGTAGAACTGCATATTCACTCCAGGAATACGCACCTATGTCAAATGAGTCAAATTGAAGCAGAACACATTTTTGGAGTGTCAGAATGCATAGATAGGAGGCAAATAAGCGTTCCATGGCTTTATTTCGCTTAGTTGCTTACTCTGGAGTAGAACTGCTTATTCACTCCAGGAATAAGCACATTTGTCAAATGAGTCAAATTGAAGCAAAACACATTGTTGGAGTGTCAGAATGCATAGATAGAAGGCAAATAAGCGTTCCATGGCTTTATTTCGCTTAGTTGCTTACTCTTGAGTAGAACTGCATATTCACTCCAGGAATAAGCACCTTTGTCAAATGAGTCAAATTGAAGCAAAACACATTGTTGGAGTGTCAGAATGCATAGAAAGAAGGCAAATAAGCGTTCCATGGCTTTATTTCGCTTAGTTGTTTACTCTTGAGTAGAACTGCATATTCACTCCAGGAATAAGCACCTTTGTCAAATGAGTCAAATTGAAGCAAAACACATTGTTGGAGTGTCAGAATGCATAGATAGAAGGCAAATAAGCGTTCCATGGCTTTATTTCGCTTAGTTGCTTACTCTTGAGTAGAACTGCATATTCACTCCAGGAATAAGCACCTTTGTAAAATGAGTCAAATTGAAGCAAAACACATTGTTGGAGTATCAGAATGCATAGATAGGAGGCAAATAAGCGTTCCATGGCTTTATTTCGCTTAGTTGCTTACTCTTGAGTAGAACTGCATATTCACTCCAGGAATACGCACCTATGTCAAATGAGTCAAATTGAAGCAAAACACATTTTTGGAGTGTCAGAATGCATAGATAGGAGGCAAATAAGCGTTCCATGGCTTTATTTCGCTTAGTTGCTTACTCTTGAGAAGAACTGCATATTCACTCCAGGAATAAGCACCTTTCTAAAATGAGTCAAATTGAAGCAAAACACATTGTTGGAGTGTCAGAATGCATAGATAGAAGGCAAATAAGCGTTCCATGGCTTTATTTCGCTTAGTTGCTTACTCTTGAGTAGAACTGCATATTCACTCCAGGAATAAGCACCTTTGTCAAATGAGTCAAATTGAAGCAAAACACATTGTTGGAGTGTCAGAATGCATAGATAGAAGGCAAATAAGCGTTCCATGGCTTTATTTCGCTTCGTTGCTTACTCTTGAGTAGAACTGCATATTCACTCCAGGAATAAGCACCTTTGTCAAATGAGTCAAATTGAAGCAAAACACATTGTTGGAGTGTCAGAATGCATAGAAAGAAGGCAAATAAGCGTTGCATGGCTTTATTTCGCTTAGTTGCTTACTCTTGAGTAGAACTGCATATTCACTCCAGGAATAAGCACCTTTCTAAAATGAGTCAAATTGAAGCAGAACACATTGTTGGAGTGTCAGAATGCATAGATAGAAGGCAATTAAGCGTTCCATGGCTTTATTTCGCTTAGTTGCTTACTCTTGAGTAGAACTGCATATTCACTCCAGGAATAAGCACCTTTGTCAAATGAGTCAAATTGAAGCAGAACACATTGTTGGAGTGTCAGGATGCATAGATAGAAGGCAAATAAGCGTTCCATGGCTTTATTTCGCTTAGTTGCTTACTGTTGAGTAGAACTGCATATTCACTCCAGGAATAGGCACCTTTGTCAAATGAGTCAAATTGAAGCAAAACACATTGTTGGAGTGTCAGAATGCATAGAAAGAAGGCAAATAAGCGTTCCATGGCTTTATTTCGCTTAGTTGCTTACTCTTGAGTAGAACTGCATATTCACTCCAGGAATAAGCACCTTTGTCAAATGAGTCAAATTGAAGCAGAACACATTGTTGGAGTGTCAGGATGCATAGATAGAAGGCAAATAAGCGTTCCATGGCTTGATTTCGCTTAGTTGCTTACTCTTGAGTAGAACTGCATATTCACTCCAGGAATAAGCACCTTTCTAAAATGAGTCAAATTGAAGCAGAACACATTGTTGGAGTGTCAGAATGCATAGATCGATGGCAAATAAGGGTTCCATGGCTTTATTTCGCTTAGTTGCTTACTCTTGAGTAGAACTGCATATTCACTCCAGGAATACGCACCTTTCTAAAATGAGTCAAATTGAAGCAAAACACATTGTTGGAGTATCAGAATGCATAGATAGAAGGCAAATAAGCGTTCCATGGCTTTATTTCGCTTAGTTGCTTACTCTTGAGTAGAACTGCATATTCACTCCAGGAATACGCACCTATGTCAAATGAGTCAAATTGAAGCAAAACACATTTTTGGAGTGTCAGAATGCATAGATAGGAGGCAAATAAGCGTTCCATGGCTTTATTTCGCTTAGTTGCTTACTCTGGAGTAGAACTGCTTATTCACTCCAGGAATAAGCACATTTGTCAAATGAGTCAAATTGAAGCAAAACACATTGTTGGAGTGTCAGAATGCATAGATAGAAGGCAAATAAGCGTTCCATGGCTTTATTTCGCTTAGTTGCTTACTCTTGAGTAGAACTGCATATTCACTCCAGGAATAAGCACCTTTGTCAAATGAGTCAAATTGAAGCAAAACACATTGTTGGAGTGTCAGAAGGCATAGATAGAAGGCAAATAAGCGTTCCATGGCTTTATTTCGCTTAGTTGCTTACTCTTGAGAAGAACTGCATATTCACTCCAGGAATAGGCACCTTTGTCAAATGAGTCAAATTGAAGCAGAACACATTGTTGGAGTGTCAGAATGCATAGAAAGAAGGCAAATAAGCGTTCCATGGCTTTATTTCGCTTAGTTGCTTACTCTTGAGTAGAACTGCATATTCACTCCAGGAATAAGCACCTTTGTCAAATGAGTCAAATTGAAGCAGAACACATTGTTGGAGTGTCAGGATGCATAGATAGAAGGCAAATAAGCGTTCCATGGCTTTATTTCGCTTAGTTGCTTACTCTTGAGTAGAACTGCATATTCACTCCAGGAATACGCACCTATGTCAAATGAGTCAAATTGAAGCAAAACACATTTTTGGAGTGTCAGAATGCATAGATAGGAGGCAAATAAGCGTTCCATGGCTTTATTTCGCTTAGTTGCTTACTCTTGAGTAGAACTGCATATTCACTCCAGGAATAAGCACCTTTGTCAAATGAGTCAAATTGAAGCTGAACACATTGTTGGAGTGTCAGAATGCATAGATAGAAGGCAAATAAGCGTTCCATGGCTTTATTTCGCTTCGTTGCTTACTCTTGAGTAGAACTGCATATTCACTCCAGGAATAAGCACCTTTGTCAAATGAGTCAAATTGAAGCAAAACACATTGTTGGAGTGTCAGAATGCATAGATAGAAGGCAAATAAGCGTTCCATGGCTTTATTTCGCTTAGTTGCTTACTCTTGAGTAAAACTGCATATTCACTCCAGGAATAAGCACCTTTGTAAAATGAGTCAAATTGAAGCAAAACACATTGTTGGAGTGTCAGAATGCATAGATAGAAGGCAAATAAGCGTTACATGGCTTTATTTCGCTTAGTTGCTTACTCTTGAGTAGAACTGCATATTCACTCCAGGAATAAGCACCTTTGTCAAATGAGTCAAATTGAAGCTGAACACATTGTTGGAGTGTCAGGATGCATAGATAGAAGGCAAATAAGCGTTCCATGGCTTTATTTCGCATAGTTGCTTACTCTTGAGTAGAACTGCATATTCACTCCAGGAATAAGCACCTTTGTAAAATGAGTCAAATTGAAGCAAAACACATTGTTGGAGTGTCAGAATGCATAGATAGAAGGCAAATAAGCGTTCCATGGCTTTATTTCGCTTAGTTGCTTACTCTTGAGTAGAACTGCATATTCACTCCAGGAATACGCACCTATGTCAAATGAGTCAAATTGAAGCAGAACACATTTTTGGAGTGTCAGAATGCATAGATAGGAGGCAAATAAGCGTTCCATGGCTTTATTTCGCTTAGTTGCTTACTCTGGAGTAGAACTGCTTATTCACTCCAGGAATAAGCACATTTGTCAAATGAGTCAAATTGAAGCAAAACACATTGTTGGAGTGTCAGAATGCATAGATAGAAGGCAAATAAGCGTTCCATGGCTTTATTTCGCTTAGTTGCTTACTCTTGAGTAGAACTGCATATTCACTCCAGGAATAAGCACCTTTGTCAAATGAGTCAAATTGAAGCAGAACACATTTTTGGAGTGTCAGAATGCATAGATAGGAGGCAAATAAGCGTTCCATGGCTTTATTTCGCTTAGTTGCTTACTCTGGAGTAGAACTGCTTATTCACTCCAGGAATAAGCACATTTGTCAAATGAGTCAAATTGAAGCAGAACACATTGTTGGAGTGTCAGAATGCATAGATAGAAGGCAAATAAGCGTTCCATGGCTTTATTTCGCTTAGTTGCTTACTCTTGAGTAGAACTGCATATTCACTCCAGGAATACGCACCTATGTCAAATGAGTCAAATTGAAGCAGAACACATTTTTGGAGTGTCAGAATGCATAGATAGGAGGCAAATAAGCGTTCCATGGCTTTATTTCGCTTAGTTGCTTACTCTGGAGTAGAACTGCTTATTCACTCCAGGAATAAGCACATTTGTCAAATGAGTCAAATTGAAGCAAAACACATTGTTGGAGTGTCAGAATGCATAGATAGAAGGCAAATAAGCGTTCCATGGCTTTATTTCGCTTAGTTGCTTACTCTTGAGTAGAACTGCATATTCACTCCAGGAATAAGCACCTTTGTCAAATGAGTCAAATTGAAGCAAAACACATTGTTGGAGTGTCAGAATGCATAGAAAGAAGGCAAATAAGCGTTCCATGGCTTTATTTCGCTTAGTTGTTTACTCTTGAGTAGAACTGCATATTCACTCCAGGAATAAGCACCTTTGTCAAATGAGTCAAATTGAAGCAAAACACATTGTTGGAGTGTCAGAATGCATAGATAGAAGGCAAATAAGCGTTCCATGGCTTTATTTCGCTTAGTTGCTTACTCTTGAGTAGAACTGCATATTCACTCCAGGAATAAGCACCTTTGTAAAATGAGTCAAATTGAAGCAAAACACATTGTTGGAGTATCAGAATGCATAGATAGGAGGCAAATAAGCGTTCCATGGCTTTATTTCGCTTAGTTGCTTACTCTTGAGTAGAACTGCATATTCACTCCAGGAATACGCACCTATGTCAAATGAGTCAAATTGAAGCAAAACACATTTTTGGAGTGTCAGAATGCATAGATAGGAGGCAAATAAGCGTTCCATGGCTTTATTTCGCTTAGTTGCTTACTCTGGAGTAGAACTGCTTATTCACTCCAGGAATAAGCACATTTGTCAAATGAGTCAAATTGAAGCAAAACACATTGTTGGAGTGTCAGAATGCATAGATAGAAGGCAAATAAGCGTTCCATGGCTTTATTTCGCTTAGTTGCTTACTCTTGAGTAGAACTGCATATTCACTCCAGGAATAAGCACCTTTGTCAAATGAGTCAAATTGAAGCAAAACACATTGTTGGAGTGTCAGAATGCATAGAAAGAAAGCAAATAAGCGTTGCATGGCTTTATTTCGCTTAGTTGCTTACTCTTGAGTAGAACTGCATATTCACTCCAGGAATAAGCACCTTTCTAAAATGAGTCAAATTGAAGCAGAACACATTGTTGGAGTGTCAGAATGCATAGATCGATGGCAAATAAGCGTTCCATGGCTTTATTTTGCTTAGTTGCTTACTCTTGAGTAGAACTGCATATTCACTCCAGGAATACGCACCTTTCTAAAATGAGTCAAATTGAAGCAAAACACATTGTTGGAGTGTCAGAATGCATAGAAAGAAGGCAAATAAGCGTTCCATGGCTTTATTTCGCTTAGTTGCTTACTCTTGAGTAGAACTGCATATTCACTCCAGGAATACGCACCTTTGTAAAATGAGTCAAATTGAAGCAGAACACATTGTTGGAGTGTCAGAATGCAAAGATAGAAGGCAAATAAGCGTTCCATGGCTTTATTTCGCTTAGTTGCTTACTCTTGAGTAGAACTGCATATTCACTCCAGGAATACGCACCTATGTCAAATGAGTCAAATTGAAGCAAAACACATTTTTGGAGTGTCAGAATGCATAGATAGAAGGCAAATAAGCGTTCCATGGCTTTATTTCGCTTAGTTGCTTACTCTTGAGTAGAACTGCATATTCACTCCAGGAATACGCACCTTTGTAAAATGAGTCAAATTGAAGCAAAACACATTGTTGGAGTGTCAGAATGCATAGAAAGAAGGCAAATAAGCGTTCCATGGCTTTATTTCGCTTAGTTGCTTACTCTTGAGTAGAACTGCATATTCACTCCAGGAATACGCACCTTTGTCAAATGAGTCAAATTGAAGCAGAACACATTTTTGGAGTGTCAGAATGCATAGATAGGAGGCAAATAAGCGTTCCATGGCTTTATTTCGCTTAGTTGCTTACTCTGGAGTAGAACTGCTTATTCACTCCAGGAATAAGCACATTTGTCAAATGAGTCAAATTGAAGCAGAACACATTGTTGGAGTGTCAGAATGCATAGATAGAAGGCAAATAAGCGTTCCATGGCTTTATTT
Source organism: Zootoca vivipara (assembly GCF_963506605.1). Classification (NCBI taxonomy): domain Eukaryota; kingdom Metazoa; phylum Chordata; class Lepidosauria; order Squamata; family Lacertidae; genus Zootoca; species Zootoca vivipara. The sequence continues at coordinate 2,566,017 of NC_083292.1, forward strand.
CGCTTAGTTGCTTACTCTTGAGTAGAACTGCATATTCACTCCAGGAATACGCACCTATGTCAAATGAGTCAAATTGAAGCAGAACACATTTTTGGAGTGTCAGAATGCATAGATAGGAGGCAAATAAGCGTTCCATGGCTTTATTTCGCTTAGTTGCTTACTCTGGAGTAGAACTGCTTATTCACTCCAGGAATAAGCACATTTGTCAAATGAGTCAAATTGAAGCAAAACACATTGTTGGAGTGTCAGAATGCATAGATAGAAGGCAAATAAGCGTTCCATGGCTTTATTTCGCTTAGTTGCTTACTCTTGAGTAGAACTGCATATTCACTCCAGGAATAAGCACCTTTGTCAAATGAGTCAAATTGAAGCAAAACACATTGTTGGAGTGTCAGAATGCATAGAAAGAAGGCAAATAAGCGTTCCATGGCTTTATTTCGCTTAGTTGTTTACTCTTGAGTAGAACTGCATATTCACTCCAGGAATAAGCACCTTTGTCAAATGAGTCAAATTGAAGCAAAACACATTGTTGGAGTGTCAGAATGCATAGATAGAAGGCAAATAAGCGTTCCATGGCTTTATTTCGCTTAGTTGCTTACTCTTGAGTAGAACTGCATATTCACTCCAGGAATAAGCACCTTTGTAAAATGAGTCAAATTGAAGCAAAACACATTGTTGGAGTATCAGAATGCATAGATAGGAGGCAAATAAGCGTTCCATGGCTTTATTTCGCTTAGTTGCTTACTCTTGAGTAGAACTGCATATTCACTCCAGGAATACGCACCTATGTCAAATGAGTCAAATTGAAGCAAAACACATTTTTGGAGTGTCAGAATGCATAGATAGGAGGCAAATAAGCGTTCCATGGCTTTATTTCGCTTAGTTGCTTACTCTGGAGTAGAACTGCTTATTCACTCCAGGAATAAGCACATTTGTCAAATGAGTCAAATTGAAGCAAAACACATTGTTGGAGTGTCAGAATGCATAGATAGAAGGCAAATAAGCGTTCCATGGCTTTATTTCGCTTAGTTGCTTACTCTTGAGTAGAACTGCATATTCACTCCAGGAATAAGCACCTTTGTCAAATGAGTCAAATTGAAGCAAAACACATTGTTGGAGTGTCAGAATGCATAGAAAGAAAGCAAATAAGCGTTGCATGGCTTTATTTCGCTTAGTTGCTTACTCTTGAGTAGAACTGCATATTCACTCCAGGAATAAGCACCTTTCTAAAATGAGTCAAATTGAAGCAGAACACATTGTTGGAGTGTCAGAATGCATAGATCGATGGCAAATAAGCGTTCCATGGCTTTATTTTGCTTAGTTGCTTACTCTTGAGTAGAACTGCATATTCACTCCAGGAATACGCACCTATGTCAAATGAGTCAAATTGAAGCAAAACACATTTTTGGAGTGTCAGAATGCATAGATAGAAGGCAAATAAGCGTTCCATGGCTTTATTTCGCTTAGTTGCTTACTCTTGAGTAGAACTGCATATTCACTCCAGGAATACGCACCTTTGTAAAATGAGTCAAATTGAAGCAAAACACATTGTTGGAGTGTCAGAATGCATAGAAAGAAGGCAAATAAGCGTTCCATGGCTTTATTTCGCTTAGTTGCTTACTCTTGAGTAGAACTGCATATTCACTCCAGGAATACGCACCTTTGTAAAATGAGTCAAATTGAAGCAGAACACATTGTTGGAGTGTCAGAATGCGAAGATAGAAGGCAAATAAGCGTTCCATGGCTTTATTTCGCTTAGTTGCTTACTCTTGAGTAGAACTGCATATTCACTCCAGGAATACGCACCTTTGTAAAATGAGTCAAATTGAAGCAAAACACATTGTTGGAGTGTCAGAATGCATAGAAAGAAGGCAAATAAGCGTTCCATGGCTTTATTTCGCTTAGTTGCTTACTCTTGAGTAGAACTGCATATTCACTCCAGGAAGAAAGACCTTTGTAAAATGAGTCAAATTGAAGCAAAACACATTTTTGGAGTGTCAGAATGCATAGATAGAAGGCAAATAAGCGTTCCATGGCTTTATTTCGCTTAGTTGCTTACTCTTGAGTAGAACTGCATATTCACTCCAGGAATAAGCACATTTGTCAAATAAGTCAAATTGAAGCAAAACACATTGTTGGAGTGTCAGAATGCATAGATAGGAGGCAAATAAGCGTTCCATGGCTTTATTTCGCTTAGTTGCTTACTCTTGAGTAGAACTGCATATTCACTCCAGGAATAAGCACCTTTGTCAAATGAGTCAAATTGAAGCTGAACACATTTTTGGAGTGTCAGAATGCATAGATAGAAGGCAAATAAGCGTTCGATGGCTTTATTTCGCTTCGTTGCTTACTCTTGAGTAGAACTGCATATTCACTCCAGGAATAAGCACCTTTGTCAAATGAGTCAAATTGAAGCAAAACACATTGTTGGAGTGTCAGAATGCATAGATAGAAGGCAAATAAGCGTTCCATGGCTTTATTTCGCTTAGTTGCTTACTCTTGAGTAGAACTGCATATTCACTCCAGGAATAAGCACCTTTGTAAAATGAGTCAAATTGAAGCAAAACACATTGTTGGAGTGTCAGAATGCATAGATAGAAGGCAAATAAGCGTTACATGGCTTTATTTCGCTTAGTTGCTTACTCTTGAGTAGAACTGCATATTCACTCCAGGAATAAGCACCTTTGTCAAATGAGTCAAATTGAAGCTGAACACATTGTTGGAGTGTCAGGATGCATAGATAGAAGGCAAATAAGCGTTCCATGGCTTTATTTCGCATAGTTGCTTACTCTTGAGTAGAACTGCATATTCACTCCAGGAATAAGCACCTTTGTAAAATGAGTCAAATTGAAGCAAAACACATTGTTGGAGTGTCAGAATGCATAGATAGAAGGCAAATAAGCGTTCCATGGCTTTATTTCGCTTAGTTGCTTACTCTTGAGTAGAACTGCATATTCACTCCAGGAATAAGCACCTTTGTAAAATGAGTCAAATTGAAGCAAAACACATTGTTGGAGTATCAGAATGCATAGATAGAAGGCAAATAAGCGTTCCATGGCTTTATTTCGCTTAGTTGCTTACTCTTGAGTAGAACTGCATATTCACTCCAGGAATACGCACCTATGTCAAATGAGTCAAATTGAAGCAAAACACATTTTTGGAGTGTCAGAATGCATAGATAGGAGGCAAATAAGCGTTCCATGGCTTTATTTCGCTTAGTTGCTTACTCTGGAGTAGAACTGCTTATTCACTCCAGGAATAAGCACATTTGTCAAATGAGTCAAATTGAAGCAAAACACATTGTTGGAGTGTCAGAATGCATAGATAGAAGGCAAATAAGCGTTCCATGGCTTTATTTCGCTTAGTTGCTTACTCTTGAGTAGAACTGCATATTCACTCCAGGAATAAGCACCTTTGTCAAATGAGTCAAATTGAAGCAAAACACATTGTTGGAGTGTCAGAATGCATAGAAAGAAAGCAAATAAGCGTTGCATGGCTTTATTTCGCTTAGTTGCTTACTCTTGAGTAGAACTGCATATTCACTCCAGGAATAAGCACCTTTCTAAAATGAGTCAAATTGAAGCAGAACACATTGTTGGAGTGTCAGAATGCGAAGATAGAAGGCAAATAAGCGTTCCATGGCTTTATTTCGCTTAGTTGCTTACTCTTGAGTAGAACTGCATATTCACTCCAGGAATAAGCACCTTTGTAAAATGAGTCAAATTGAAGCAAAACACATTGTTGGAGTGTCAGAATGCATAGATAGAAGGCAAATAAGCGTTACATGGCTTTATTTCGCTTAGTTGCTTACTCTTGAGTAGAACTGCATATTCACTCCAGGAATAAGCACCTTTGTCAAATGAGTCAAATTGAAGCTGAACACATTGTTGGAGTGTCAGGATGCATAGATAGAAGGCAAATAAGCGTTCCATGGCTTTATTTCGCATAGTTGCTTACTCTTGAGTAGAACTGCATATTCACTCCAGGAATAACCACCTTTGTAAAATGAGTCAAATTGAAGCAAAACACATTGTTGGAGTGTCAGAATGCATAGATAGAAGGCAAATAAGCGTTCCATGGCTTTATTTCGCTTAGTTGCTTACTCTTGAGTAGAACTGCATATTCACTCCAGGAATAAGCACATTTGTCAAATGAGTCAAATTGAAGCAAAACACATTGTTGGAGTGTCAGAATGCATAGATAGAAGGCAAATAAGCGTTCCATGGCTTTATTTCGCTTAGTTGCTTACTCTTGAGTAGAACTGCATATTCACTCCAGGAATAAGCACCTTTGTCAAATGAGTCAAATTGAAGCAGAACACATTGTTGGAGTGTCAGGATGCATAGATAGAAGGCAAATAAGCGTTCCATGGCTTTATTTCGCTTAGTTGCTTACTCTTGAGTAGAACTGCATATTCACTCCAGGAATAAGCACCTTTGTAAAATGAGTCAAATTGAAGCAAAACACATTGTTGGAGTATCAGAATGCATAGATAGAAGGCAAATAAGCGTTCCATGGCTTTATTTCGCTTAGTTGCTTACTCTTGAGTAGAACTGCATATTCACTCCAGGAATACGCACCTATGTCAAATGAGTCAAATTGAAGCAAAACACATTTTTGGAGTGTCAGAATGCATAGATAGGAGGCAAATAAGCGTTCCATGGCTTTATTTCGCTTAGTTGCTTACTCTGGAGTAGAACTGCTTATTCACTCCAGGAATAAGCACATTTGTCAAATGAGTCAAATTGAAGCAAAACACATTGTTGGAGTGTCAGAATGCATAGATAGAAGGCAAATAAGCGTTCCATGGCTTTATTTCGCTTAGTTGCTTACTCTTGAGTAGAACTGCATATTCACTCCAGGAATAAGCACCTTTGTCAAATGAGTCAAATTGAAGCAAAACACATTGTTGGAGTGTCAGAATGCATAGAAAGAAAGCAAATAAGCGTTGCATGGCTTTATTTCGCTTAGTTGCTTACTCTTGAGTAGAACTGCATATTCACTCCAGGAATAAGCACCTTTCTAAAATGAGTCAAATTGAAGCAGAACACATTGTTGGAGTGTCAGAATGCATAGATCGATGGCAAATAAGCGTTCCATGGCTTTATTTCGCTTAGTTGCTTACTCTTGAGTAGAACTGCATATTCACTCCAGGAATACGCACCTTTCTAAAATGAGTCAAATTGAAGCAAAACACATTGTTGGAGTGTCAGAATGCATAGAAAGAAGGCAAATAAGCGTTCCATGGCTTTATTTCGCTTAGTTGCTTACTCTTGAGTAGAACTGCATATTCACTCCAGGAATACGCACCTTTGTAAAATGAGTCAAATTGAAGCAGAACACATTGTTGGAGTGTCAGAATGCAAAGATAGAAGGCAAATAAGCGTTCCATGGCTTTATTTCGCTTAGTTGCTTACTCTTGAGTAGAACTGCATATTCACTCCAGGAATACGCACCTATGTCAAATGAGTCAAATTGAAGCAAAACACATTTTTGGAGTGTCAGAATGCATAGATAGAAGGCAAATAAGCGTTCCATGGCTTTATTTCGCTTAGTTGCTTACTCTTGAGTAGAACTGCATATTCACTCCAGGAATACGCACCTTTGTAAAATGAGTCAAATTGAAGCAAAACACATTGTTGGAGTGTCAGAATGCATAGAAAGAAGGCAAATAAGCGTTCCATGGCTTTATTTCGCTTAGTTGCTTACTCTTGAGTAGAACTGCATATTCACTCCAGGAAGAAAGACCTTTGTAAAATGAGTCAAATTGAAGCAAAACACATTTTTGGAGTGTCAGAATGCATAGATAGAAGGCAAATAAGCGTTCCATGGCTTTATTTCGCTTAGTTGCTTACTCTTGAGTAGAACTGCATATTCACTCCAGGAATAAGCACATTTGTCAAATAAGTCAAATTGAAGCAAAACACATTGTTGGAGTGTCAGAATGCATAGATAGGAGGCAAATAAGCGTTCCATGGCTTTATTTCGCTTAGTTGCTTACTCTTGAGTAGAACTGCATATTCACTCCAGGAATAAGCACCTTTGTAAAATGAGTCAAATTGAAGCAAAACACATTGTTGGAGTGTCAGAATGCATAGATAGAAGGCAAATAAGCGTTACATGGCTTTATTTCGCTTAGTTGCTTACTCTTGAGTAGAACTGCATATTCACTCCAGGAATAAGCACCTTTGTCAAATGAGTCAAATTGAAGCTGAACACATTGTTGGAGTGTCAGGATGCATAGATAGAAGGCAAATAAGCGTTCCATGGCTTTATTTCGCATAGTTGCTTACTCTTGAGTAGAACTGCATATTCACTCCAGGAATAAGCACCTTTGTAAAATGAGTCAAATTGAAGCAAAACACATTGTTGGAGTGTCAGAATGCATAGATAGAAGGCAAATAAGCGTTCCATGGCTTTATTTCGCTTAGTTGCTTACTCTTGAGTAGAACTGCATATTCACTCCAGGAATAAGCACATTTGTCAAATGAGTCAAATTGAAGCAAAACACATTGTTGGAGTGTCAGAATGCATAGATAGAAGGCAAATAAGCGTTCCATGGCTTTATTTCGCTTAGTTGCTTACTCTTGAGTAGAACTGCATATTCACTCCAGGAATAAGCACCTTTGTCAAATGAGTCAAATTGAAGCAGAACACATTGTTGGAGTGTCAGGATGCATAGATAGAAGGCAAATAAGCGTTCCATGGCTTTATTTCGCTTAGTTGCTTACTCTTGAGTAGAACTGCATATTCACTCCAGGAATAAGCACCTTTGTAAAATGAGTCAAATTGAAGCAAAACACATTGTTGGAGTATCAGAATGCATAGATAGAAGGCAAATAAGCGTTCCATGGCTTTATTTCGCTTAGTTGCTTACTCTTGAGTAGAACTGCATATTCACTCCAGGAATACGCACCTATGTCAAATGAGTCAAATTGAAGCAAAACACATTTTTGGAGTGTCAGAATGCATAGATAGGAGGCAAATAAGCGTTCCATGGCTTTATTTCGCTTAGTTGCTTACTCTGGAGTAGAACTGCTTATTCACTCCAGGAATAAGCACATTTGTCAAATGAGTCAAATTGAAGCAAAACACATTGTTGGAGTGTCAGAATGCATAGATAGAAGGCAAATAAGCGTTCCATGGCTTTATTTCGCTTAGTTGCTTACTCTTGAGTAGAACTGCATATTCACTCCAGGAATAAGCACCTTTGTCAAATGAGTCAAATTGAAGCAAAACACATTGTTGGAGTGTCAGAATGCATAGAAAGAAAGCAAATAAGCGTTGCATGGCTTTATTTCGCTTAGTTGCTTACTCTTGAGTAGAACTGCATATTCACTACAGGAATAAGCACCTTTCTAAAATGAGTCAAATTGAAGCAGAACACATTGTTGGAGTGTCAGAATGCATAGATCGATGGCAAATAAGCGTTCCATGGCTTTATTTCGCTTAGTTGCTTACTCTTGAGTAGAACTGCATATTCACTCCAGGAATACGCACCTTTCTAAAATGAGTCAAATTGAAGCAAAACACATTGTTGGAGTGTCAGAATGCATAGAAAGAAGGCAAATAAGCGTTCCATGGCTTTATTTCGCTTAGTTGCTTACTCTTGAGTAGAACTGCATATTCACTCCAGGAATACGCACCTTTGTAAAATGAGTCAAATTGAAGCAGAACACATTGTTGGAGTGTCAGAATGCAAAGATAGAAGGCAAATAAGCGTTCCATGGCTTTATTTCGCTTAGTTGCTTACTCTTGAGTAGAACTGCATATTCACTCCAGGAATACGCACCTATGTCAAATGAGTCAAATTGAAGCAAAACACATTTTTGGAGTGTCAGAATGCATAGATAGAAGGCAAATAAGCGTTCCATGGCTTTATTTCGCTTAGTTGCTTACTCTTGAGTAGAACTGCATATTCACTCCAGGAATACGCACCTTTGTAAAATGAGTCAAATTGAAGCAAAACACATTGTTGGAGTGTCAGAATGCATAGATAGAAGGCAAATAAGCGTTCCATGGCTTTATTTCGCTTAGTTGCTTACTCTTGAGTAGAACTGCATATTCACTCCAGGAATAAGCACCTTTGTCAAATGAGTCAAATTGAAGCAAAACACATTGTTGGAGTGTCAGAATGCATAGAAAGAAAGCAAATAAGCGTTGCATGGCTTTATTTCGCTTAGTTGCTTACTCTTGAGTAGAACTGCATATTCACTCCAGGAATAAGAACCTTTCTAAAATGAGTCAAATTGAAGCAGAACACATTGTTGGAGTGTCAGAATGCATAGATCGATGGCAAATAAGCGTTCCATGGCTTTATTTCGCTTAGTTGCTTACTCTTGAGTAGAACTGCATATTCACTCCAGAAATACGCACCTTTCTAAAATGAGTCAAATTGAAGCAAAACACATTGTTGGAGTGTCAGAATGCATAGAAAGAAGGCAAATAAGCGTTCCATGGCTTTATTTCGCTTAGTTGCTTACTCTTGAGTAGAACTGCATATTCACTCCAGGAATACGCACCTTTGTAAAATGAGTCAAATTGAAGCAGAACACATTGTTGGAGTGTCAGAATGCAAAGATAGAAGGCAAATAAGCGTTCCATGGCTTTATTTCGCTTAGTTGCTTACTCTTGAGTAGAACTGCATATTCACTCCAGGAATACGCACCTATGTCAAATGAGTCAAATTGAAGCAAAACACATTTTTGGAGTGTCAGAATGCATAGATAGAAGGCAAATAAGCGTTCCATGGCTTTATTTCGCTTAGTTGCTTACTCTTGAGTAGAACTGCATATTCACTCCAGGAATACGCACCTTTGTAAAATGAGTCAAATTGAAGCAAAACACATTGTTGGAGTGTCAGAATGCATAGAAAGAAGGCAAATAAGCGTTCCATGGCTTTATTTCGCTTAGTTGCTTACTCTTGAGTAGAACTGCATATTCACTCCAGGAATACGCACCTTTGTAAAATGAGTCAAATTGAAGCAGAACACATTGTTGGAGTGTCAGAATGCGAAGATAGAAGGCAAATAAGCGTTCCATGGCTTTATTTCGCTTAGTTGCTTACTCTTGAGTAGAACTGCATATTCACTCCAGGAATACGCACCTTTGTAAAATGAGTCAAATTGAAGCAAAACACATTGTTGGAGTGTCAGAATGCATAGAAAGAAGGCAAATAAGCGTTCCATGGCTTTATTTCGCTTAGTTGCTTACTCTTGAGTAGAACTGCATATTCACTCCAGGAAGAAACACCTTTGTAAAATGAGTCAAATTGAAGCAAAACACATTTTTGGAGTGTCAGAATGCATAGATAGAAGGCAAATAAGCGTTCCATGGCTTTATTTCGCTTAGTTGCTTACTCTTGAGTAGAACTGCATATTCACTCCAGGAATAAGCACATTTGTCAAATAAGTCAAATTGAAGCAAAACACATTGTTGGAGTGTCAGAATGCATAGATAGAAGGCAAATAAGCGTTCCATGGCTTTATTTCGCTTAGTTGCTTACTCTTGAGTAGAACTGCATATTCACTCCAGGAATAAGCACCTTTGTCAAATGAGTCAAATTGAAGCTGAACACATTGTTGGAGTGTCAGGATGCATAGATAGAAGGCAAATAAGCGTTCCATGGCTTTATTTCGCTTAGTTGCTTACTCTTGAGTAGAACTGCATATTCACTCCAGGAATAAGCACCTTTGTAAAATGAGTCAGATTGAAGCAAAACACATTGTTGGAGTGTCAGAATGCATAGATAGAAGGCAAATAAGCGTTCCATGGCTTTATTTCGCTTAGTTGCTTACTCTTGAGTAGAACTGCATATTCACTCCAGGAATAAGCACATTTGTCAAATGAGTCAAATTGAAGCAAAACACATTGTTGGAGTGTCAGAATGCATAGATAGAAGGCAAATAAGCGTTCCATGGCTTTATTTCGCTTAGTTGCTTACTCTTGAGTAGAACTGCATAGTCACTCCAGGAATAAGCACATTTGTCAAATGAGTCAAATTGAAGCAAAACACATTGTTGGAGTGTCAGAATGCATAGATAGAAGGCAAATAAGCGTTCCATGGCTTTATTTCGCTTAGTTGCTTACTCTTGAGTAGAACTGCATATTCACTCCAGGAATACGCACCTTTGTAAAATGAGTCAAATTGTAGCAGAACACATTGTTGGAGTGTCAGAATGCAAAGATAGAAGGCAAATAAGCGTTCCATGGCTTTATTTCGCTTAGTTGCTTACTCTTGAGTAGAACTGCATATTCACTCCAGGAATAGGCACCTATGTCAAATGAGTCAAATTGAAGCAAAACACATTTTTGGAGTGTCAGAATGCATAGATAGAAGGCAAATAAGCGTTCCATGGCTTTATTTCGCTTAGTTGCTTACTCTTGAGTAGAACTGCATATGCACTCCAGGAATAAGCACCTTTGTAAAATGAGTCAAATTGAAGCTGAACACATTGTTGGAGTGTCAGAATGCATAGATAGAAGGCAAATAAGCGTTCCATGGCTTTATTTCGCTTCGTTGCTTACTCTTGAGTAGAACTGCATATTCACTCCAGGAATAAGCACCTTTGTCAAATGAGTCAAATTGAAGCAAAACACATTGTTGGAGTGTCAGAATGCATAGATAGAAGGCAAATAAGCGTTCCATGGCTTTATTTCGCTTAGTTGCTTACTCTTGAGTAGAACTGCATATTCACTCCAGGAATAAGCACCTTTGTAAAATGAGTCAAATTGAAGCAAAACACATTGTTGGAGTGTCAGAATGCATAGATAGAAGGCAAATAAGCGTTCCATGGCTTTATTTCACTTAGTTGCTTACTCTTGAGTAGAACTGCATATTCACTCCAGGAATACGCACCTATGTCAAATGAGTCAAATTGAAGCAAAACACATTGTTGGAGTGTCAGAATGCATAGATAGAAGGCAAATAAGCGTTCCATGGCTTTATTTCGCTTAGTTGCTTACTCTTGAGTAGAACTGCATATTCACTCCAGGAATAAGCACCTTTGTCAAATGAGTCAAATTGAAGCTGAACACATTGTTGGAGTGTCAGAATGCATAGATAGAAGGCAAATAAGCGTTCCATGGCTTTATTTCGCTTCGTTGCTTACTCTTGAGTAGAACTGCATATTCACTCCAGGAATAAGCACCTTTGTCAAATGAGTCAAATTGAAGCAGAACACATTGTTGGAGTGTCAGAATGCATAGATAGAAGGCAAATAAGCGTTCCATGGCTTTATTTCGCTTCGTTGCTTACTCTTGAGTAGAACTGCATATTCACTCCAGGAATAAGCACCTTTGTCAAATGAGTCAAATTGAAGCAAAACACATTGTTGGAGTGTCAGAATGCATAGATAGAAGGCAAATAAGCGTTCCATGGCTTTATTTCGCTTAGTTGCTTACTCTTGAGTAGAACTGCATATTCACTCCAGGAATAAGCACATTTGTCAAATGAGTCAAATTGTAGCAGAACACATTGTTGGAGTGTCAGAATGCATAGATAGAAGGCAAATAAGCGTTCCATGGCTTTATTTCGCTTAGTTGCTTACTCTTGAGTAGAACTGCATATTCACTCCAGGAATAAGCACCTTTGTCAAATGAGTCAAATTGAAGCAAAACACATTGTTGGAGTGTCAGAATGCATAGATAGAAGGCAAATAAGCGTTCCATGGCTTTATTTCGCTTACTTGCTTACTCTTGAGTAGAACTGCATATTCACTCCAGGAATAAGCACATTTGTCAAATGAGTCAAATTGAAGCTGAACACATTGTTGGAGTGTCAGAATGCATAGATAGAAGGCAAATAAGCGTTCCATGGCTTTATTTCGCTTAGTTGCTTACTCTTGAGTAGAACTGCATATTCACTCCAGGAATAAGCACATTTGTCAAATGAGTCAAATTGAAGCAAAACACATTGTTGGAGTGTCAGGATGCATAGATAGAAGGCAAATAAGCGTTCCATGGCTTTATTTCGCTTAGTTGCTTACTCTTGAGTAGAACTGCATATTCACTCCAGGAATAAGCACCTTTGTCAAATGAGTCAAATTGAAGCAAAACACATTGTTGGAGTGTCAGAATGCATAGATAGAAGGCAAATAAGCGTTCCATGGCTTTATTTCGCTTAGTTGCTTACTCTTGAGTAGAACTGCATATTCACTCCAGGAATAAGCACCTTTGTAAAATGAGTCAAATTGAAGCAAAACACATTGTTGGAGTGTCAGAATGCATAGATAGAAGGCAAATAAGCGTTCCATGGCTTTATTTCGCTTACTTGCTTACTCTTGAGTAGAACTGCATATTCACTCCAGGAATAAGCACCTTTGTCAAATGAGTCAAATTGAAGCTGAACACATTGTTGGAGTGTCAGGATGCATAGATAGAAGGCAAATAAGCGTTCCATGGCTTTATTTCGCTTAGTTGCTAACTCTTGAGTAGAACTGCATATTCACTCCAGGAATAAGCACATTTGTCAAATGAGTCAAATTGAAGCAAAACACATTGTTGGAGTGTCAGATTGCATAGATAGAAGGCAAATAAGCGTTCCATGGCTTTATTTCGCTTAGTTGCTTACTCTTGAGTAGAACTGCATATTCACTCCAGGAATAAGCACCTTTGTCAAATGAGTCAAATTGAAGCTGAACACATTGTTGGAGTGTCAGGATGCATAGATAGAAGGCAAATAAGCGTTCCATGGCTTTATTTCGCTTAGTTGCTTACTCTTGAGTAGAACTGCATATTCACTCCAGGAATAAGCACCTTTGTAAAATGAGTCAAATTGAAGCAAAACACATTGTTGGAGTGTCAGAATGCATAGATAGAAGGCAAATAAGCCTTCCATGGCTTTATTTCGCTTAGTTGCTTACTCTTGAGTAGAACTGCATATTCACTCCAGGAATAAGCACCTTTGTCAAATGAGTCAAATTGAAGCAAAACACATTGTTGGAGTGTCAGAATGCATAGATAGAAGGCAAATAAGCGTTCCATGGCTTTATTTCGCTTCGTTGCTTACTCTTGAGTAGAACTGCATATTCACTCCAGGAATAAGCACATTTGTCAAATGAGTCAAATTGAAGCAAAACACATTGTTGGAGTGTCAGAATGCATAGATAGAAGGCAAATAAGCGTTCCATGGCTTTATTTCGCTTAGTTGCTTACTCTTGAGTAGAACTGCATATTCACTCCAGGAATAAGCACCTTTGTAAAATGAGTCAAATTGAAGCAAAACACATTGTTGGAGTGTCAGAATGCATAGATAGAAGGCAAATAAGCGTTCCATGGCTTTATTTCGCTTAGTTGCTTACTCTTGAGTAGAACTGCATATTCACTCCAGGAATAAGCACATTTGTCAAATGAGTCAAATTGAAGCAAAACACATTGTTGGAGTGTCAGAATGCATAGATAGAAGGCAAATAAGCGTTCCATGGCTTTATTTCGCTTAGTTGCTTACTCTTGAGTAGAACTGCATATTCACTCCAGGAATAAGCACCTTTGTCAAATGAGTCAAATTGAAGCAGAACACATTGTTGGAGTGTCAGGATACATAGATAGAAGGCAAATAAGCGTTCCATGGCTTTATTTCGCTTAGTTGCTTACTCTTGAGTAGAACTGCATATTCACTCCAGGAATAAGCACCTTTGTCAAATGAGTCAAATTGAAGCAGAACACATTGTTGGAGTGTCAGGATGCATAGATAGAAGGCAAATAAGCGTTCCATGGCTTTATTTCGCTTAGTTGCTTACTCTTGAGTAGAACTGCATATTCACTCCAGGAATAAGCACATTTGTCAAATGAGTCAAATTGAAGCAGAACACATTGTTGGAGTGTCAGGATGCATAGATAGAAGGCAAATAAGCGTTACATGGCTTTATTTCGCTTAGTTGCTTACTCTTGAGTAGAACTGCATATTCACTCCAGGAATAAGCACCTTTGTAAAATGAGTCAAATTGAAGCTGAACACATTGTTGGAGTGTCAGAATGCATAGATAGAAGGCAAATAAGCGTTCCATGGCTTTATTTCGCTTAGTTGCTTACTCTTGAGTAGAACTGCATATTCACTCCAGGAATAAGCACCTTTGTAAAATGAGTCAAGTTGAAGCAAAACACATTGTTGGAGTGTCAGAATGCATAGATAGAAGGCAAATAAGCGTTACATGGCTTTATTTCGCTTAGTTGCTTACTCTTGAGTAGAACTGCATATTCACTCCAGGAATAAGCACCTTTGTAAAATGAGTCAAATTGAAGCAAAACACATTGTTGGAGTGTCAGAATGCATAGATAGAAGGCAAATAAGCGTTCCATGGCTTTATTTCGCTTAGTTGCTTACTCTTGAGTAGAACTGCATATTCACTCCAGGAATAAGCACCTTTGTCAAATGAGTCAAATTGAAGCAGAACACATTGTTGGAGTGTCAGGATGCATAGATAGAAGGCAAATAAGCGTTCCATGGCTTTATTTCGCTTAGTTGCTTACTCTTGAGTAGAACTGCATATTCACTCCAGGAATAAGCACCTTTGTCAAATGAGTCAAATTGAAGCAGAACACATTGTTGGAGTGTCAGGATGCATAGATAGAAGGCAAATAAGCGTTCCATGGCTTTATTTCGCTTAGTTGCTTACTCTTGAGTAGAACTGCATATTCACTCCAGGAATAAGCACCTTTGTCAAATGAGTGAAATTGAAGCAGAACACATTGTTGGAGTGTCAGGATGCATAGATAGAAGGCAAATAAGCGTTCCATGGCTTTATTTCGCTTAGTTGCTTACTCTTGAGTAGAACTGCATATTCACTCCAGGAATAAGCACCTTTGTCAAATGAGTCAAATTGAAGCAGAACACATTGTTGGAGTGTCAGGATGCATAGATAGAAGGCAAATAAGCGTTCCATGGCTTTATTTCGCTTAGTTGCTTACTCTTGAGTAGAACTGCATATTCACTCCAGGAATAAGCACCTTTGTAAAATGAGTCAAATTGAAGCAAAACACATTGTTGGAGTGTCAGAATGCATAGATAGAAGGCAAATAAGCGTTCCATGGCTTTATTTCGCTTAGTTGCTTACTCTTGAGTAGAACTGCATATTCACTCCAGGAATAAGCACATTTGTCAAATGAGTCAAATTGAAGCAAAACACATTGTTGGAGTGTCAGAATGCATAGATAGAAGGCAGATAAGCGTTCCATGGCTTTATTTCGCTTAGTTGCTTACTCTTGAGTAGAACTGCATATTCACTCCAGGAATACGCACCTTTGTAAAATGAGTCAAATTGTAGCAGAACACATTGTTGGAGTGTCAGAATGCAAAGATAGAAGGCAAATAAGCGTTCCATGGCTTTATTTCGCTTCGTTGCTTACTCTTGAGTAGAACTGCATATTCACTCCAGGAATAAGCACCTTTGTCAAATGAGTCAAATTGAAGCAAAACACATTGTTGGAGTGTCAGAATGCATAGATAGAAGGCAAATAAGCGTTCCATGGCTTTATTTCGCTTAGTTGCTTACTCTTGAGTAGAACTGCATATTCACTCCAGGAATAAGCACCTTTGTAAAATGAGTCAAATTGAAGCAAAACACATTGTTGGAGTGTCAGAATGCATAGATAGAAGGCAAATAAGCGTTACATGGCTTTATTTCGCTTAGTTGCTTACTCTTGAGTAGAACTGCATATTCACTCCAGGAATAAGCACCTTTGTCAAATGAGTCAAATTGAAGCTGAACACATTGTTGGAGTGTCAGGATGCATAGATACAAGGCAAATAAGCGTTCCATGGCTTTATTTCGCTTAGTTGCTTACTCTTGAGTAGAACTGCATATTCACTCCAGGAATAAGCACCTTTGTAAAATGAGTCAAATTGAAGCAAAACACATTGTTGGAGTGTCAGAATGCATAGATAGAAGGCAAATAAACGTTCCATGGCTTTATTTCGCTTAGTTGCTTACTCTTGAGTAGAACTGCATATTCATTCCAGGAATAAGCACATTTGTCAAATGAGTCAAATTGAAGCAAAACACATTGTTGGAGTGTCAGAATGCATAGATAGAAGGCAAATAAGCGTTCCATGGCTTTATTTCGCTTCGTTGCTTACTCTTGAGTAGAACTGCATATTCACTCCAGGAATAAGCACATTTGTCAAATGAGTCAAATTGAAGCAAAACACATTGTTGGAGTGTCAGAATGCATAGATAGAAGGCAAATAAGCGTTCCATGGCTTTATTTCGCTTAGTTGCTTACTCTTGAGTAGAACTGCATATTCACTCCAGGAATAAGCACCTTTGTAAAATGAGTCAAATTGAAGCAAAACACATTGTTGGAGTGTCAGAATGCATAGATAGAAGGCAAATAAGCGTTCCATGGCTTTATTTCGCTTAGTTGCTTACTCTTGAGTAGAACTGCATATTCACTCCAGGAATAAGCACCTTTGTCAAATGAGTCAAATTGAAGCTGAACACATTGTTGGAGTGTCAGGATGCATAGATAGAAGGCAAATAAGCGTTCCATGGCTTTATTTCGCTTAGTTGCTTACTCTTGAGTAGAACTGCATATTCACTCCAGGAATAAGCACCTTTGTAAAATAAGTCAAATTGAAGCAAAACACATTGTTGGAGTGTCAGAATGCATAGATAGAAGGCAAATAAGCGTTCCATGGCTTTATTTCGCTTAGTTGCTTACTCTTGAGTAGAACTGCATATTCACTCCAGGAATAAGCACATTTGTCAAATGAGTCAAATTGAAGCAGAACACATTGTTGGAGTGTCAGGATGCATAGATAGAAGGCAAATAAGCGTTCCATGGCTTTATTTCGCTTAGTTGCTTACTCTTGAGTAGAACTGCATATTCACTCCAGGAATAAGCACATTTGTCAAATAAGTCAAATTGAAGCAAAACACATTGTTGGAGTGTCAGAATGCATAGATAGAAGGCAAATAAGCGTTCCATGGCTTTATTTCGCTTAGTTGCTTACTCTTGAGTAGAACTGCATATTCACTCCAGGAATAAGCACCTTTGTAAAATGAGTCAAATTGAAGCTGAACACATTGTTGGAGTGTCAGGATGCATAGATAGAAGGCAAATAAGCGTTCCATGGCTTTATTTCGCTTAGTTGCTTACTCTTGAGTAGAACTGCATATTCACTCCAGGAATAAGGACATTTGTCAAATGAGTCAAATTGAAGCAAAACACATTGTTGGAGTGTCAGAATGCATAGATAGAAGGCAAATAAGCGTTCCATGGCTTTATTTCGCTTAGTTGCTTACTCTTGAGTAGAACTGCATATTCACTCCAGGAATAAGCACATTTGTCAAATGAGTCAAATTGAAGCAAAACACATTGTTGGAGTGTCAGAATGCATAGATAGAAGGCAAATAAGCGTTCCATGGCTTTATTTCGCTTAGTTGCTTACTCTTGAGTAGAACTGCATATTCACTCCAGGAATAAGCACCTTTGTAAAATGAGTCAAATTGAAGCAAAACACATTGTTGGAGTGTCAGAATGCATAGATTGAAGGCACATAAGCGTTCCATGGCTTTATTTCGCTTAGTTGCTTACTCTTGAGTAGAACTGCATATTCACTCCAGGAATAAGCACCTTTGTCAAATGAGTCAAATTGAAGCAGAACACATTGTTGGAGTGTCAGGATGCATAGATAGAAGGCAAATAAGCGTTCCATGGCTTTATTTCGCTTAGTTGCTTCCTCTTGAGTAGAACTGCATATTCACTCCAGGAATAAGCACCTTTGTCAAATGAGTCAAATTGAAGCAGAACACATTGTTGGAGTGTCAGGATGCATAGATAGAAGGCAAATAAGCGTTCCATGGCTTTATTTCGCTTAGTTGCTTACTCTTGAGTAGAACTGCATATTCACTCCAGGAATAAGCACCTTTGTAAAATGAGTCAAATTGAAGCAAAACACATTGTTGGAGTGTCAGAATGCATAGATAGAAGGCAAATAAGCGTTACATGGCTTTATTTCGCTTAGTTGCTTACTCTTGAGTAGAACGCATATTCACTCCAGGAATAAGCACCTTTGTCAAATGAGTCAAATTGAAGCTGAACACATTGTTGGAGTGTCAGGATGCATAGATAGAAGGCAAATAAGCGTTCCATGGCTTTATTTCGCTTAGTTGCTTACTCTTGAGTAGAACTGCATATTCACTCCAGGAATAAGCACCTTTGTAAAATGAGTCAAATTGAAGCAAAACACATTGTTGGAGTGTCAGAATGCATAGATAGAAGGCAAATAAGCGTTCCATGGCTTTATTTCGCTTAGTTGCTTACTCTTGAGTAGAACTGCATATTCACTCCAGGAATAAGCACCTTTGTCAAATGAGTCAAATTGAAGCAAAACACATTGTTGGAGTGTCAGAATGCATAGATAGAAGGCAAATAAGCGTTCCATGGCTTTATTTCGCTTAGTTGCTTACTCTTGAGTAGAACTGCATATTCACTCCAGGAATAAGCACATTTGTCAAATGAGTCAAATTGAAGCAAAACACATTGTTGGAGTGTCAGAATGCATAGATAGAAGGCAAATAAGCGTTCCATGGCTTTATTTCGCTTAGTTGCTTACTCTTGAGTAGAACTGCATATTCACTCCAGGAATAAGCACCTTTGTCAAATGAGTCACATTGAAGCAGAACACATTGTTGGAGTGTCAGGATGCATAGATACAAGGCAAATAAGCGTTCCATGGCTTTATTTCGCTTAGTTGCTTACTCTTGAGTAGAACTGCATATTCACTCCAGGAATAAGCACCTTTGTAAAATGAGTCAAATTGAAGCAAAACACATTGTTGGAGTGTCAGAATGCATAGATAGAAGGCAAATAAGCGTTCCATGGCTTTATTTCGCTTAGTTGCTTACTCTTGAGTAGAACTGCATATTCACTCCAGGAATAAGCACCTTTGTCAAATGAGTCAAATTGAAGCAGAACACATTGTTGGAGTGTCAGGATGCATAGATTGAAGGCACATAAGCGTTCCATGGCTTTATTTCGCTTAGTTGCTTACTCTTGAGTAGAACTGCATATTCACTCCAGGAATAAGCACCTTTGTAAAATGAGTCAAATTGAAGCAAAACACATTGTTGGAGTGTCAGAATGCATAGATAGAAGGCAAATAAGCGTTACATGGCTTTATTTCGCTTAGTTGCTTACTCTTGAGTAGAACTGCATATTCACTCCAGGAATAAGCACCTTTGTCAAATGAGTCAAATTGAAGCTGACCACATTGTTGGAGTGTCAGGATGCATAGATAGAAGGCAAATAAGCGTTCCATGGCTTTATTTCGCTTAGTTGCTTACTCTTGAGTAGAACTGCATATTCACTCCAGGAATAAGCACCTTTGTAAAATGAGTCAAATTGAAGCAAAACACATTGTTGGAGTGTCAGAATGCATAGATAGAAGGCAAATAAGCGTTCCATGGCTTTATTTCGCTTAGTTGCTTACTCTTGAGTAGAACTGCATATTCACTCCAGGAATAAGCACCTTTGTCAAATGAGTCAAATTGAAGCAAAACACATTGTTGGAGTGTCAGAATGCATAGATAGAAGGCAAATAAGCGTTCCATGGCTTTATTTCGCTTAGTTGCTTACTCTTGAGTAGAACTGCATATTCACTCCAGGAATAAGCACATTTGTCAAATGAGTCAAATTGAAGCAAAACACATTGTTGGAGTGTCAGAATGCATAGATAGAAGGCAAATAAGCGTTCCATGGCTTTATTTCGCTTAGTTGCTTACTCTTGAGTAGAACTGCATATTCACTCCAGGAATAAGCACCTTTGTCAAATGAGTCACATTGAAGCAGAACACATTGTTGGAGTGTCAGGATGCATAGATAGAACGCAAATAAGCGTTCCATGGCTTTATTTCGCTTAGTTGCTTACTCTTGAGTAGAACTGCATATTCACTCCAGGAATAAGCACATTTGTCAAATGAGTCAAATTGAAGCAAAACACATTGTTGGAGTGTCAGAATGCATAGATAGAAGGCAAATAAGCGTTCCATGGCTTTATTTCGCTTAGTTGCTTACTCTTGAGTAGAACTGCATATTCACTCCAGGAATAAGCACCTTTGTCAAATGAGTCAAATTGAAGCTGAACACATTGTTGGAGTGTCAGGATGCATAGATACAAGGCAAATAAGCGTTCCATGGCTTTATTTCGCTTAGTTGCTTACTCTTGAGTAGAACTGCATATTCACTCCAGGAATAAGCACCTTTGTAAAATGAGTCAAATTGAAGCAAAACACATTGTTGGAGTGTCAGAATGCATAGATAGAAGGCAAATAAGCGTTCCATGGCTTTATTTCGCTTCGTTGCTTACTCTTGAGTAGAACTGCATATTCACTCCAGGAATAAGCACATTTGTCAAATGAGTCAAATTGAAGCAAAACACATTGTTGGAGTGTCAGAATGCATAGATAGAAGGCAAATAAGCGTTCCATGGCTTTATTTCGCTTAGTTGCTTACTCTTGAGTAGAACTGCATATTCACTCCAGGAATAAGCACCTTTGTAAAATGAGTCAAATTGAAGCAAAACACATTGTTGGAGTGTCAGAATGCATAGATAGAAGGCAAATAAGCGTTCCATGGCTTTATTTCGCTTCGTTGCTTACTCTTGAGTAGAACTGCGTATTCACTCCAGGAATAAGCACCTTTGTCAAATGAGTCAAATTGAAGCTGAACACATTGTTGGAGTGTCAGGATGCATAGATAGAAGGCAAATAAGCGTTCCATGGCTTTATTTCGCTTAGTTGCTTACTCTTGAGTAGAACTGCATATTCACTCCAGGAATAAGCACATTTGTCAAATGAGTCAAATTGAAGCAGAACACATTGTTGGAGTGTCAGGATGCATAGATAGAAGGCAAATAAGCGTTCCATGGCTTTATTTCGCTTAGTTGCTTACTCTTGAGTAGAACTGCATATTCACTCCAGGAATAAGCACATTTGTCAAATATGTCAAATTGAAGCAAAACACATTGTTGGAGTGTCAGAATGCATAGATAGAAGGCAAATAAGCGTTCCATGGCTTTATTTCGCTTAGTTGCTTACTCTTGAGTAGAACTGCATATTCACTCCAGGAATAAGCACATTTGTCAAATAAGTCAAATTGAAGCAAAACACATTGTTGGAGTGTCAGAATGCATAGATAGAAGGCAAATAAGCGTTCCATGGCTTTATTTCGCTTAGTTGCTTACTCTTGAGTAGAACTGCATATTCACTCCAGGAATAAGCACCTTTGTAAAATGAGTCAAATTGAAGCTGAACACATTGTTGGAGTGTCAGGATGCATAGATAGAAGGCAAATAAGCGTTCCATGGCTTTATTTCGCTTAGTTGCTTACTCTTGAGTAGAACTGCATATTCACTCCAGGAATAAGGACATTTGTCAAATGAGTCAAATTGAAGCAAAACACATTGTTGGAGTGTCAGAATGCATAGATAGAAGGCAAATAAGCGTTCCATGGCTTTATTTCGCTTAGTTGCTTACTCTTGAGTAGAACTGCATATTCACTCCAGGAATAAGCACATTTGTCAAATGAGTCAAATTGAAGCAAAACACATTGTTGGAGTGTCAGAATGCATAGATAGAAGGCAAATAAGCGTTCCATGGCTTTATTTCGCTTAGTTGCTTACTCTTGAGTAGAACTGCATATTCACTCCAGGAATAAGCACCTTTGTAAAATGAGTCAAATTGAAGCAAAACACATTGTTGGAGTGTCAGAATGCATAGATTGAAGGCACATAAGCGTTCCATGGCTTTATTTCGCTTAGTTGCTTACTCTTGAGTAGAACTGCATATTCACTCCAGGAATAAGCACCTTTGTAAAATGAGTCAAATTGAAGCTGAACACATTGTTGGAGTGTCAGGATGCATAGATAGAAGGCAAATAAGCGTTCCATGGCTTTATTTCGCTTAGTTGCTTACTCTTGAGTAGAACTGCATATTCACTCCAGGAATAAGGACATTTGTCAAATGAGTCAAATTGAAGCAAAACACATTGTTGGAGTGTCAGAATGCATAGATAGAAGGCAAATAAGCGTTCCATGGCTTTATTTCGCTTAGTTGCTTACTCTTGAGTAGAACTGCATATTCACTCCAGGAATAAGCACATTTGTCAAATGAGTCAAATTGAAGCAAAACACATTGTTGGAGTGTCAGAATGCATAGATAGAAGGCAAATAAGCGTTCCATGGCTTTATTTCGCTTAGTTGCTTACTCTTGAGTAGAACTGCATATTCACTCCAGGAATAAGCACCTTTGTAAAATGAGTCAAATTGAAGCAAAACACATTGTTGGAGTGTCAGAATGCATAGATTGAAGGCACATAAGCGTTCCATGGCTTTATTTCGCTTAGTTGCTTACTCTTGAGTAGAACTGCATATTCACTCCAGGAATAAGCACCTTTGTCAAATGAGTCAAATTGAAGCAGAACACATTGTTGGAGTGTCAGGATGCATAGATAGAAGGCAAATAAGCGTTCCATGGCTTTATTTCGCTTAGTTGCTTCCTCTTGAGTAGAACTGCATATTCACTCCAGGAATAAGCACCTTTGTCAAATGAGTCAAATTGAAGCAGAACACATTGTTGGAGTGTCAGGATGCATAGATAGAAGGCAAATAAGCGTTCCATGGCTTTATTTCGCTTAGTTGCTTACTCTTGAGTAGAACTGCATATTCACTCCAGGAATAAGCACCTTTGTCAAATGAGTCAAATTGAAGCAAAACACATTGTTGGAGTGTCAGAATGCATAGATAGAAGGCAAATAAGCGTTACATGGCTTTATTTCGCTTAGTTGCTTACTCTTGAGTAGAACTGCATATTCACTCCAGGAATAAGCACCTTTGTCAAATGAGTCAAATTGAAGCTGAACACATTGTTGGAGTGTCAGGATGCATAGATAGAAGGCAAATAAGCGTTCCATGGCTTTATTTCGCTTAGTTGCTTACTCTTGAGTAGAACTGCATATTCACTCCAGGAATAAGCACCTTTGTAAAATGAGTCAAATTGAAGCAAAACACATTGTTGGAGTGTCAGAATGCATAGATAGAAGGCAAATAAGCGTTCCATGGCTTTATTTCGCTTAGTTGCTTACTCTTGAGTAGAACTGCATATTCACTCCAGGAATAAGCACCTTTGTCAAATGAGTCAAATTGAAGCAAAACACATTGTTGGAGTGTCAGAATGCATAGATAGAAGGCAAATAAGCGTTCCATGGCTTTATTTCGCTTAGTTGCTTACTCTTGAGTAGAACTGCATATTCACTCCAGGAATAAGCACATTTGTCAAATGAGTCAAATTGAAGCAAAACACATTGTTGGAGTGTCAGAATGCATAGATAGAAGGCAAATAAGCGTTCCATGGCTTTATTTCGCTTAGTTGCTTACTCTTGAGTAGAACTGCATATTCACTCCAGGAATAAGCACCTTTGTCAAATGAGTCACATTGAAGCAGAACACATTGTTGGAGTGTCAGGATGCATAGATACAAGGCAAATAAGCGTTCCATGGCTTTATTTCGCTTAGTTGCTTACTCTTGAGTAGAACTGCATATTCACTCCAGGAATAAGCACCTTTGTAAAATGAGTCAAATTGAAGCAAAACACATTGTTGGAGTGTCAGAATGCATAGATAGAAGGCAAATAAGCGTTCCATGGCTTTATTTCGCTTAGTTGCTTACTCTTGAGTAGAACTGCATATTCACTCCAGGAATAAGCACCTTTGTCAAATGAGTCAAATTGAAGCAGAACACATTGTTGGAGTGTCAGGATGCATAGATAGAAGGCAAATAAGCGTTCCATGGCTTTATTTCGCTTAGTTGCTTACTCTTGAGTAGAACTGCATATTCACTCCAGGAATAAGCACCTTTGTCAAATGAGTCAAATTGAAGCAAAACACATTGTTGGAGTGTCAGAATGCATAGATAGAAGGCAAATAAGCGTTACATGGCTTTATTTCGCTTAGTTGCTTACTCTTGAGTAGAACTGCATATTCACTCCAGGAATAAGCACCTTTGTCAAATGAGTCAAATTGAAGCTGACCACATTGTTGGAGTGTCAGGATGCATAGATAGAAGGCAAATAAGCGTTCCATGGCTTTATTTCGCTTAGTTGCTTACTCTTGAGTAGAACTGCATATTCACTCCAGGAATAAGCACCTTTGTAAAATGAGTCAAATTGAAGCAAAACACATTGTTGGAGTGTCAGAATGCATAGATAGAAGGCAAATAAGCGTTCCATGGCTTTATTTCGCTTAGTTGCTTACTCTTGAGTAGAACTGCATATTCACTCCAGGAATAAGCACCTTTGTCAAATGAGTCAAATTGAAGCAAAACACATTGTTGGAGTGTCAGAATGCATAGATAGAAGGCAAATAAGCGTTCCATGGCTTTATTTCGCTTAGTTGCTTACTCTTGAGTAGAACTGCATATTCACTCCAGGAATAAGCACATTTGTCAAATGAGTCAAATTGAAGCAAAACACATTGTTGGAGTGTCAGAATGCATAGATAGAAGGCAAATAAGCGTTCCATGGCTTTATTTCGCTTAGTTGCTTACTCTTGAGTAGAACTGCATATTCACTCCAGGAATAAGCACCTTTGTCAAATGAGTCACATTGAAGCAGAACACATTGTTGGAGTGTCAGGATGCATAGATAGAACGCAAATAAGCGTTCCATGGCTTTATTTCGCTTAGTTGCTTACTCTTGAGTAGAACTGCATATTCACTCCAGGAATAAGCACATTTGTCAAATGAGTCAAATTGAAGCAAAACACATTGTTGGAGTGTCAGAATGCATAGATAGAAGGCAAATAAGCGTTCCATGGCTTTATTTCGCTTAGTTGCTTACTCTTGAGTAGAACTGCATATTCACTCCAGGAATAAGCACCTTTGTCAAATGAGTCAAATTGAAGCTGAACACATTGTTGGAGTGTCAGGATGCATAGATACAAGGCAAATAAGCGTTCCATGGCTTTATTTCGCTTAGTTGCTTACTCTTGAGTAGAACTGCATATTCACTCCAGGAATAAGCACCTTTGTAAAATGAGTCAAATTGAAGCAAAACACATTGTTGGAGTGTCAGAATGCATAGATAGAAGGCAAATAAGCGTTCCATGGCTTTATTTCGCTTCGTTGCTTACTCTTGAGTAGAACTGCATATTCACTCCAGGAATAAGCACATTTGTCAAATGAGTCAAATTGAAGCAAAACACATTGTTGGAGTGTCAGAATGCATAGATAGAAGGCAAATAAGCGTTCCATGGCTTTATTTCGCTTAGTTGCTTACTCTTGAGTAGAACTGCATATTCACTCCAGGAATAAGCACCTTTGTAAAATGAGTCAAATTGAAGCAAAACACATTGTTGGAGTGTCAGAATGCATAGATAGAAGGCAAATAAGCGTTCCATGGCTTTATTTCGCTTCGTTGCTTACTCTTGAGTAGAACTGCATATTCACTCCAGGAATAAGCACCTTTGTCAAATGAGTCAAATTGAAGCTGAACACATTGTTGGAGTGTCAGGATGCATAGATAGAAGGCAAATAAGCGTTCCATGGCTTTATTTCGCTTAGTTGCTTACTCTTGAGTAGAACTGCATATTCACTCCAGGAATAAGCACATTTGTCAAATGAGTCAAATTGAAGCAGAACACATTGTTGGAGTGTCAGGATGCATAGATAGAAGGCAAATAAGCGTTCCATGGCTTTATTTCGCTTAGTTGCTTACTCTTGAGTAGAACTGCATATTCACTCCAGGAATAAGCACATTTGTCAAATATGTCAAATTGAAGCAAAACACATTGTTGGAGTGTCAGAATGCATAGATAGAAGGCAAATAAGCGTTCCATGGCTTTATTTCGCTTAGTTGCTTACTCTTGAGTAGAACTGCATATTCACTCCAGGAATAAGCACCTTTGTAAATTGAGTCAAATTGAAGCTGAACACATTGTTGGAGTGTCAGGATGCATAGATAGAAGGCAAATAAGCGTTCCATGGCTTTATTTCGCTTAGTTGCTTACTCTTGAGTAGAACTGCATATTCACTCCAGGAATAAGCACATTTGTCAAATGAGTCAAATTGAAGCAAAACACATTGTTGGAGTGTCAGAATGCATAGATAGAAGGCAAATAAGCGTTCCATGGCTTTATTTCGCTTAGTTGCTTACTCTTGAGTAGAACTGCATATTCACTCCAGGAATAAGCACCTTTGTAAAATGAGTCAAATTGAAGCAAAACACATTGTTGGAGTGTCAGAATGCATAGATAGAAGGCAAATAAGCGTTCCATGGCTTTATTTCGCTTCGTTGCTTACTCTTGAGTAGAACTGCATATTCACTCCAGGAATAAGCACCTTTGTCAAATGAGTCAAATTGAAGCTGAACACATTGTTGGAGTGTCAGGATGCATAGATAGAAGGCAAATAAGCGTTCCATGGCTTTATTTCGCTTAGTTGCTTACTCTTGAGTAGAACTGCATATTCACTCCAGGAATAAGCACCTTTGTAAAATGAGTCAAATTGAAGCAAAACACATTGTTGGAGTGTCAGAATGCATAGATAGAAGGCAAATAAGCGTTCCATGGCTTTATTTCGCTTAGTTGCTTACTCTTGAGTAGAACTGCATATTCACTCCAGGAATAAGCACCTTTGTCAAATGAATCAAATTGAAGCAAAACACATTGTTGGAGTGTCAGAATGCATAGATAGAAGGCAAATAAGCGTTCCATGGCTTTATTTCGCTTAGTTGCTTACTCTTGAGTAGAACTGCATATTCACTCCAGGAATAAGCACATTTGTCAAATGAGTCAAATTGAAGCAAAACACATTGTTGGAGTGTCAGAATGCATAGATAGAAGGCAAATAAGCGTTCCATGGCTTTATTTCGCTTAGTTGCTTACTCTTGAGTAGAACTGCATATTCACTCCAGGAATAAGCACCTTTGTCAAATGAGTCACATTGAAGCAGAACACATTGTTGGAGTGTCAGGATGCATAGATAGAACGCAAATAAGCGTTCCATGGCTTTATTTCGCTTAGTTGCTTACTCTTGAGTAGAACTGCATATTCACTCCAGGAATAAGCACATTTGTCAAATGAGTCAAATTGAAGCAAAACACATTGTTGGAGTGTCAGAATGCATAGATAGAAGGCAAATAAGCGTTCCATGGCTTTATTTCGCTTAGTTGCTTACTCTTGAGTAGAACTGCATATTCACTCCAGGAATAAGCACCTTTGTAAAATGAGTCAAATTGAAGCAAAACACATTGTTGGAGTGTCAGAATGCATAGATTGAAGGCACATAAGCGTTCCATGGCTTTATTTCGCTTAGTTGCTTACTCTTGAGTAGAACTGCATATTCACTCCAGGAATAAGCACATTTGTCAAATGAGTCAAATTGAAGCAAAACACATTGTTGGAGTGTCAGAATGCATAGATAGAAGGCAAATAAGCGTTCCATGGCTTTATTTCGCTTAGTTGCTTACTCTTGAGTAGAACTGCATATTCACTCCAGGAATAAGCACCTTTGCAAAAAGAGTCAAATTGAAGCAGAACACATTGTTGGAGTGTCAGCATGCATAGATAGAAGGCAAATAAGCGTTCCATGGCTTTATTTCGCTTAGTTGCTTACTCTTGAGTAGAACTGCATATTCACTCCAGGAATAAGCACATTTGTCAAATGAGTCAAATTGAAGCAGAACACATTGTTGGAGTGTCAGGATGCATAGATAGAAGGCAAATAAGCGTTCCATGGCTTTATTTCGCTTAGTTGCTTACTCTTGAGTAGAACTGCATATTCACTCCAGGAATAAGCACATTTGTCAAATATGTCAAATTGAAGCAAAACACATTGTTGGAGTGTCAGAATGCATAGATAGAAGGCAAATAAGCGTTCCATGGCTTTATTTCGCTTAGTTGCTTACTCTTGAGTAGAACTGCATATTCACTCCAGGAATAAGCACCTTTGTAAAATGAGTCAAATTGAAGCAAAACACATTGTTGGAGTGTCAGAATGCATAGATTGAAGGCACATAAGCGTTCCATGGCTTTATTTCGCTTAGTTGCTTACTCTTGAGTAGAACTGCATATTCACTCCAGGAATAAGCACATTTGTCAAATGAGTCAAATTGAAGCAAAACACATTGTTGGAGTGTCAGAATGCATAGATAGAAGGCAAATAAGCGTTCCATGGCTTTATTTCGCTTAGTTGCTTACTCTTGAGTAGAACTGCATATTCACTCCAGGAATAAGCACCTTTGCAAAAAGAGTCAAATTGAAGCAGAACACATTCTTGGAGTGTCAGCATGCATAGATAGAAGGCAAATAAGCGTTCCATGGCTTTATTTCGCTTAGTTGCTTACTCTTGAGTAGAACTGCATATTCACTCCAGGAATAAGCACCTTTGTAAAATGAGTCAAATTGAAGCTGAACACATTGTTGGAGTGTCAGGATGCATAGATAGAAGGCAAATAAGCGTTCCATGGCTTTATTTCGCTTAGTTGCTTACTCTTGAGTAGAACTGCATATTCACTCCAGGAATAAGCACATTTGTCAAATGAGTCAAATTGAAGCAAAACACATTGTTGGAGTGTCAGAATGCATAGATAGGAGGCAAATAAGCGTTCCATGGCTTTATTTCGCTTAGTTGCTTACTCTTGAGTAGAACTGCATATTCACTCCAGGAATAAGCACATTTGTCAAATGAGTCACATTGAAGCAAAACACATTGTTGGAGTGTCAGAATGCATAGATAGAAGGCAAATAAGCGTTCCATGGCTTTATTTCGCTTAGTTGCTTACTCTTGAGTAGAACTGCATATTCACTCCAGGAATAAGCACCTTTGTAAAATGAGTCAAATTGAAGCAAAACACATTGTTGGAGTGTCAGAATGCATAGATTGAAGGCACAAAAGCGTTCCATGGCTTTATTTCGCTTAGTTGCTTACTCTTGAGTAGAACTGCATATTCACTCCAGGAATAAGCACCTTTGTCAAATGAGTCAAATTGAAGCAGAACACATTGTTGGAGTGTCAGGATGCATAGATAGAAGGCAAATAAGCGTTCCATGGCTTTATTTCGCTTAGTTGCTTCCTCTTGAGTAGAACTGCATATTCACTCCAGGAATAAGCACCTTTGTCAAATGAGTCAAATTGAAGCAGAACACATTGTTGGAGTGTCAGGATGCATAGATAGAAGGCAAATAAGCGTTCCATGGCTTTATTTCGCTTAGTTGCTTACTCTTGAGTAGAACTGCATATTCACTCCAGGAATAAGCACCTTTGTAAAATGAGTCAAATTGAAGCAAAACACATTGTTGGAGTGTCAGAATGCATAGATAGAAGGCAAATAAGCGTTCCATGGCTTTATTTCGATTCGTTGCTTACTCTTGAGTAGAACTGCATATTCACTCCAGGAATAAGCACCTTTGTCAAATGAGTCAAATTGAAGCTGAACACATTGTTGGAGTGTCAGGATGCATAGATAGAAGGCAAATAAGCGTTCCATGGCTTTATTTCGCTTAGTTGCTTACTCTTGAGTAGAACTGCATATTCACTCCAGGAATAAGCACCTTTGTAAAATGAGTCAAATTGAAGCAAAACACATTGTTGGAGTGTCAGAATGCATAGATAGAAGGCAAATAAGCGTTCCATGGCTTTATTTCGCTTAGTTGCTTACTCTTGAGTAGAACTGCATATTCACTCCAGGAATAAGCACCTTTGTCAAATGAATCAAATTGAAGCAAAACACATTGTTGGAGTGTCAGAATGCATAGATAGAAGGCAAATAAGCGTTCCATGGCTTTATTTCGCTTAGTTGCTTACTCTTGAGTAGAACTGCATATTCACTCCAGGAATAAGCACATTTGTCAAATGAGTCAAATTGAAGCAAAACACATTGTTGGAGTGTCAGAATGCATAGATAGAAGGCAAATAAGCGTTCCATGGCTTTATTTCGCTTAGTTGCTTACTCTTGAGTAGAACTGCATATTCACTCCAGGAATAAGCACCTTTGTCAAATGAGTCACATTGAAGCAGAACACATTGTTGGAGTGTCAGGATGCATAGATAGAAGGCAAATAAGCGTTCCATGGCTTTATTTCGCTTAGTTGCTTACTCTTGAGTAGAACTGCATATTCACTCCAGGAATAAGCACCTTTGTAAAATGAGTCAAATTGAAGCAAAACACATTGTTGGAGTGTCAGAATGCATAGATAGAAGGCAAATAAGCGTTCCATGGCTTTATTTCGCTTAGTTGCTTACTCTTGAGTAGAACTGCATATTCACTCCAGGAATAAGCACATTTGTCAAATGAGTCAAATTGAAGCAAAACACATTGTTGGAGTGTCAGAATGCATAGATAGAAGGCAAATAAGCGTTCCATGGCTTTATTTCGCTTAGTTGCTTACTCTTGAGTAGAACTGCATATTCACTCCAGGAATAAGCACCTTTGTAAAATGAGTCAAATTGAAGCTGAACACATTGTTGGAGTGTCAGAATGCATAGATAGAAGGCAAATAAGCGTTCCATGGCTTTATTTCGCTTAGTTGCTTACTCTTGAGTAGAACTGCATATTCACTCCAGGAATAAGCACCTTTGTAAAATGAGTCAAATTGAAGCAAAACACATTGTTGGAGTGTCAGAATGCATAGATAGAAGGCAAATAAGCGTTCCATGGCTTTATTTCGCTTAGTTGCTTACTCTTGAGTAGAACTGCATATTCACTCCAGGAATAAGCACATTTGTCAAATGAGTCAAATTGAAGCAAAACACATTGTTGGAGTGTCAGAATGCATAGATAGAAGGCAAATAAGCGTTCCATGGCTTTATTTCGCTTAGTTGCTTACTCTTGAGTAGAACTGCATATTCACTCCAGGAATAAGCACCTTTGTCAAATGAGTCACATTGAAGCAGAACACATTGTTGGAGTGTCAGGATGCATAGATAGAACGCAAATAAGCGTTCCATGGCTTTATTTCGCTTAGTTGCTTACTCTTGAGTAGAACTGCATATTCACTCCAGGAATAAGCACATTTGTCAAATGAGTCAAATTGAAGCAAAACACATTGTTGGAGTGTCAGAATGCATAGATAGAAGGCAAATAAGCGTTCCATGGCTTTATTTCGCTTAGTTGCTTACTCTTGAGTAGAACTGCATATTCACTCCAGGAATAAGCACCTTTGTAAAATGAGTCAAATTGAAGCAAAACACATTGTTGGAGTGTCAGAATGCATAGATTGAAGGCACATAAGCGTTCCATGGCTTTATTTCGCTTAGTTGCTTACTCTTGAGTAGAACTGCATATTCACTCCAGGAATAAGCACCTTTGTCAAATGAGTCAAATTGAAGCAGAACACATTGTTGGAGTGTCACGATGCATAGATAGAAGGCAAATAAGCGTTCCATGGCTTTATTTCGCTTAGTTGCTTCCTCTTGAGTAGAACTGCATATTCACTCCAGGAATAAGCACCTTTGTCAAATGAGTCAAATTGAAGCAGAACACATTGTTGGAGTGTCAGGATGCATAGATAGAAGGCAAATAAGCGTTCCATGGCTTTATTTCGCTTAGTTGCTTACTCTTGAGTAGAACTGCATATTCACTCCAGGAATAAGCACCTTTGTAAAATGAGTCAAATTGAAGCAAAACACATTGTTGGAGTGTCAGAATGCATAGATAGAAGGCAAATAAGCGTTACATGGCTTTATTTCGCTTAGTTGCTTACTCTTGAGTAGAACTGCATATTCACTCCAGGAATAAGCACCTTTGTCAAATGAGTCAAATTGAAGCTGAACACATTTTTGGAGTGTCAGAATGCATAGATAGAAGGCAAATAAGCGTTCCATGGCTTTATTTCGCTTAGTTGCTTACTCTTGAGTAGAACTGCATATTCACTCCAGGAATTAGCACCTTTGTAAAATGAGTCAAATTGAAGCAAAACACATTGTTGGAGTGTCAGAATGCATAGATAGAAGGCAAATAAGCGTTCCATGGCTTTATTTCGCTTAGTTGCTTACTCTTGAGTAGAACTGCATATTCACTCCAGGAATAAGCACCTTTGTCAAATGAGTCAAATTGAAGCAAAACACATTGTTGGAGTGTCAGAATGCATAGATAGAAGGCAAATAAGCGTTCCATGGCTTTATTTCGCTTAGTTGCTTACTCTTGAGTAGAACTGCATATTCACTCCAGGAATAAGCACCTATGTCAAATGAGTCAAATTGAAGCAAAACACATTGTTGGAGTGTCAGAATGCATAGATAGAAGGCAAATAAGCGTTCCATGGCTTTATTTCGCTTAGTTGCTTACTCTTGAGTAGAACTGCATATTCACTCCAGGAATAAGCACCTTTGTAAAATGAGTCAAATTGAAGCAAAACACATTGTTGGAGTGTCAGAATGCATAGATAGAAGGCAAATAAGCGTTCCATGGCTTTATTTCGCTTAGTTGCTTACTCTTGAGTAGAACTGCATATTCACTCCAGGAATAAGCACCTTTGTAAAATGAGTCAAATTGAAGCAAAACACATTGTTGGAGTGTCAGAATGCATAGATAGAAGGCAAATAAGCGTTCCATGGCTTTATTTCGCTTAGTTGCTTACTCTTGAGTAGAACTGCATATTCACTCCAGGAATAAGCACATTTGTCAAATGAGTCAAATTGAAGCAAAACACATTGTTGGAGTGTCAGAATGCATAGATAGAAGGCAAATAAGCGTTCCATGGCTTTATTTCGCTTAGTTGCTTACTCTTGAGTAGAACTGCATATTCACTCCAGGAATAAGCACCTTTGTCAAATGAGTCACATTGAAGCAGAACACATTGTTGGAGTGTCAGGATGCATAGATAGAACACAAATAAGCGTTCCATGGCTTTATTTCGCTTAGTTGCTTACTCTTGAGTAGAACTGCATATTCACTCCAGGAATAAGCACCTTTGTCAAATGAGTCAAATTGAAGCAAAACACATTGTTGGAGTGTCAGAATGCATAGATAGAAGGCAAATAAGCGTTCCATGGCTTTATTTCGCTTAGTTGCTTACTCTTGAGTAGAACTGCATATTCACTCCAGGAATAAGCACCTTTGTAAAATGAGTCAAATTGAAGCAAAACACATTGTTGGAGTGTCAGAATGCATAGATTGAAGGCACATAAGCGTTCCATGGCTTTATTTCGCTTAGTTGCTTACTCTTGAGTAGAACTGCATATTCACTCCAGGAATAAGCACCTTTGTCAAATGAGTCAAATTGAAGCAGAACACATTGTTGGAGTGTCAGGATGCATAGATAGAAGGCAAATAAGCGTTCCATGGCTTTATTTCGCTTAGTTGCTTCCTCTTGAGTAGAACTGCATATTCACTCCAGGAATAAGCACCTTTGTCAAATGAGTCAAATTGAAGCAGAACACATTGTTGGAGTGTCAGGATGCATAGATAGAAGGCAAATAAGCGTTCCATGGCTTTATTTCGCTTAGTTGCTTACTCTTGAGTAGAACTGCATATTCACTCCAGGAATAAGCACCTTTGTCAAATGAGTCAAATTGAAGCAAAACACATTGTTGGAGTGTCAGAATGCATAGATAGAAGGCAAATAAGCGTTACATGGCTTTATTTCGCTTAGTTGCTTACTCTTGAGTAGAACTGCATATTCACTCCAGGAATAAGCACATTTGTCAAATATGTCAAATTGAAGCAAAACACATTGTTGGAGTGTCAGAATGCATAGATAGAAGGCAAATAAGCGTTCCATGGCTTTATTTCGCTTAGTTGCTTACTCTTGAGAAGAACTGCATATTCACTCCAGGAATAAGCACCTTTGTAAAATGAGTCAAATTGAAGCTGAACACATTGTTGGAGTGTCAGGATGCATAGATAGAAGGCAAATAAGCGTTCCATGGCTTTATTTCGCTTAGTTGCTTACTCTTGAGTAGAACTGCATATTCACTCCAGGAATAAGCACATTTGTCAAATGAGTCAAATTGAAGCAAAACACATTGTTGGAGTGTCAGAATGCATAGATAGAAGGCAAATAAGCGTTCCATGGCTTTATTTCGCTTAGTTGCTTACTCTTGAGTAGAACTGCATATTCACTCCAGGAATAAGCACATTTGTCAAATGAGTCAAATTGAAGCAAAACACATTGTTGGAGTGTCAGAATGCATAGATAGAAGGCAAATAAGCGTTCCATGGCTTTATTTCGCTTAGTTGCTTACTCTTGAGTAGAACTGCATATTCACTCCAGGAATAAGCACCTTTGTAAAATGAGTCAAATTGAAGCAAAACACATTGTTGGAGTGTCAGAATGCATAGATTGAAGGCACAAAAGCGTTCCATGGCTTTATTTCGCTTAGTTGCTTACTCTTGAGTAGAACTGCATATTCACTCCAGGAATAAGCACCTTTGTCAAATGAGTCAAATTGAAGCAGAACACATTGTTGGAGTGTCAGGATGCATAGATAGAAGGCAAATAAGCGTTCCATGGCTTTATTTCGCTTAGTTGCTTCCTCTTGAGTAGAACTGCATATTCACTCCAGGAATAAGCACCTTTGTCAAATGAGTCAAATTGAAGCAGAACACATTGTTGGAGTGTCAGGATGCATAGATAGAAGGCAAATAAGCGTTCCATGGCTTTATTTCGCTTAGTTGCTTACTCTTGAGTAGAACTGCATATTCACTCCAGGAATAAGCACCTTTGTAAAATGAGTCAAATTGAAGCAAAACACATTGTTGGAGTGTCAGAATGCATAGATAGAAGGCAAATAAGCGTTCCATGGCTTTATTTCGCTTCGTTGCTTACTCTTGAGTAGAACTGCATATTCACTCCAGGAATAAGCACCTTTGTCAAATGAGTCAAATTGAAGCTGAACACATTGTTGGAGTGTCAGGATGCATAGATAGAAGGCAAATAAGCGTTCCATGGCTTTATTTCGCTTAGTTGCTTACTCTTGAGTAGAACTGCATATTCACTCCAGGAATAAGCACCTTTGTAAAATGAGTCAAATTGAAGCAAAACACATTGTTGGAGTGTCAGAATGCATAGATAGAAGGCAAATAAGCGTTCCATGGCTTTATTTCGCTTAGTTGCTTACTCTTGAGTAGAACTGCATATTCACTCCAGGAATAAGCACCTTTGTCAAATGAATCAAATTGAAGCAAAACACATAGTTGGAGTGTCAGAATGCATAGATAGAAGGCAAATAAGCGTTCCATGGCTTTATTTCGCTTAGTTGCTTACTCTTGAGTAGAACTGCATATTCACTCCAGGAATAAGCACATTTGTCAAATGAGTCAAATTGAAGCAAAACACATTGTTGGAGTGTCAGAATGCATAGATAGAAGGCAAATAAGCGTTCCATGGCTTTATTTCGCTTAGTTGCTTACTCTTGAGTAGAACTGCATATTCACTCCAGGAATAAGCACCTTTGTCAAATGAGTCACATTGAAGCAGAACACATTGTTGGAGTGTCAGGATGCATAGATAGAAGGCAAATAAGCGTTCCATGGCTTTATTTCGCTTAGTTGCTTACTCTTGAGTAGAACTGCATATTCACTCCAGGAATAAGCACCTTTGTAAAATGAGTCAAATTGAAGCAAAACACATTGTTGGAGTGTCAGAATGCATAGATAGAAGGCAA
Source organism: Zootoca vivipara (assembly GCF_963506605.1). Lineage (NCBI taxonomy): Eukaryota > Metazoa > Chordata > Lepidosauria > Squamata > Lacertidae > Zootoca > Zootoca vivipara. The sequence continues at coordinate 2,601,617 of NC_083292.1, forward strand.
ATAAGCGTTCCATGGCTTTATTTCGCTTAGTTGCTTACTCTTGAGTAGAACTGCATATTCACTCCAGGAATAAGCACATTTGTCAAATGAGTCAAATTGAAGCAAAACACATTGTTGGAGTGTCAGAATGCATAGATAGAAGGCAAATAAGCGTTCCATGGCTTTATTTCGCTTCGTTGCTTACTCTTGAGTAGAACTGCATATTCACTCCAGGAATAAGCACCTTTGTAAAATGAGTCAAATTGAAGCTGAACACATTGTTGGAGTGTCAGAATGCATAGATAGAAGGCAAATAAGCGTTCCATGGCTTTATTTCGCTTAGTTGCTTACTCTTGAGTAGAACTGCATATTCACTCCAGGAATAAGCACCTTTGTAAAATGAGTCAAATTGAAGCAAAACACATTGTTGGAGTGTCAGAATGCATAGATAGAAGGCAAATAAGCGTTCCATGGCTTTATTTCGCTTAGTTGCTTACTCTTGAGTAGAACTGCATATTCACTCCAGGAATAAGCACATTTGTCAAATGAGTCAAATTGAAGCAAAACACATTGTTGGAGTGTCAGAATGCATAGATAGAAGGCAAATAAGCGTTCCATGGCTTTATTTCGCTTAGTTGCTTACTCTTGAGTAGAACTGCATATTCACTCCAGGAATAAGCACCTTTGTCAAATGAGTCACATTGAAGCAGAACACATTGTTGGAGTGTCAGGATGCATAGATAGAACGCAAATAAGCGTTCCATGGCTTTATTTCGCTTAGTTGCTTACTCTTGAGTAGAACTGCATATTCACTCCAGGAATAAGCACATTTGTCAAATGAGTCAAATTGAAGCAAAACACATTGTTGGAGTGTCAGAATGCATAGATAGAAGGCAAATAAGCGTTCCATGGCTTTATTTCGCTTAGTTGCTTACTCTTGAGTAGAACTGCATATTCACTCCAGGAATAAGCACCTTTGTAAAATGAGTCAAATTGAAGCAAAACACATTGTTGGAGTGTCAGAATGCATAGATTGAAGGCACATAAGCGTTCCATGGCTTTATTTCGCTTAGTTGCTTACTCTTGAGTAGAACTGCATATTCACTCCAGGAATAAGCACCTTTGTCAAATGAGTCAAATTGAAGCAGAACACATTGTTGGAGTGTCAGGATGCATAGATAGAAGGCAAATAAGCGTTCCATGGCTTTATTTCGCTTAGTTGCTTCCTCTTGAGTAGAACTGCATATTCACTCCAGGAATAAGCACCTTTGTCAAATGAGTCAAATTGAAGCAGAACACATTGTTGGAGTGTCAGGATGCATAGATAGAAGGCAAATAAGCGTTCCATGGCTTTATTTCGCTTAGTTGCTTACTCTTGAGTAGAACTGCATATTCACTCCAGGAATAAGCACCTTTGTAAAATGAGTCAAATTGAAGCAAAACACATTGTTGGAGTGTCAGAATGCATAGATAGAAGGCAAATAAGCGTTACATGGCTTTATTTCGCTTAGTTGCTTACTCTTGAGTAGAACTGCATATTCACTCCAGGAATAAGCACCTTTGTCAAATGAGTCAAATTGAAGCTGAACACATTGTTGGAGTGTCAGGATGCATAGATAGAAGGCAAATAAGCGTTCCATGGCTTTATTTCGCTTAGTTGCTTACTCTTGAGTAGAACTGCATATTCACTCCAGGAATAAGCACCTTTGTAAAATGAGTCAAATTGAAGCAAAACACATTGTTGGAGTGTCAGAATGCATAGATAGAAGGCAAATAAGCGTTCCATGGCTTTATTTCGCTTAGTTGCTTACTCTTGAGTAGAACTGCATATTCACTCCAGGAATAAGCACCTTTGTCAAATGAGTCAAATTGAAGCAAAACACATTGTTGGAGTGTCAGAATGCATAGATAGAAGGCAAATAAGCGTTCCATGGCTTTATTTCGCTTAGTTGCTTACTCTTGAGTAGAACTGCATATTCACTCCAGGAATAAGCACCTATGTCAAATGAGTCAAATTGAAGCAAAACACATTGTTGGAGTGTCAGAATGCATAGATAGAAGGCAAATAAGCGTTCCATGGCTTTATTTCGCTTAGTTGCTTACTCTTGAGTAGAACTGCATATTCACTCCAGAAATAAGCACCTTTGTCAAATGAGTCAAATTGAAGCAGAACACATTGTTGGAGTGTCAGGATGCATAGATAGAACGCAAATAAGCGTTCCATGGCTTTATTTCGCTTAGTTGCTTACTCTTGAGTAGAACTGCATATTCACTCCAGGAATAAGCACCTTTGTAAAATGAGTCAAATTGAAGCAAAACACATTGTTGGAGTGTCAGAATGCATAGATTGAAGGCACATAAGCGTTCCATGGCTTTATTTCGCTTAGTTGCTTACTCTTGAGTAGAACTGCATATTCACTCCAGGAATAAGCACCTTTGTCAAATGAGTCAAATTGAAGCAGAACACATTGTTGGAGTGTCAGGATGCATAGATAGAAGGCAAATAAGCGTTCCATGGCTTTATTTCGCTTAGTTGCTTCCTCTTGAGTAGAACTGCATATTCACTCCAGGAATAAGCACCTTTGTCAAATGAGTCAAATTGAAGCAGAACACATTGTTGGAGTGTCAGGATGCATAGACAAAAGGCAAATAAGCGTTCCATGGCTTTATTTCGCTTAGTTGCTTACTCTTGAGTAGAACTGCATATTCACTCCAGGAATAAGCACCTTTGTAAAATGAGTCAAATTGAAGCAAAACACATTGTTGGAGTGTCAGAATGCATAGATAGAAGGCAAATAAGCGTTCCATGGCTTTATTTCGCTTAGTTGCTTACTCTTGAGTAGAACTGCATATTCACTCCAGGAATAAGCACCTTTGTAAAATGAGTCAAATTGAAGCAAAACACATTGTTGGAGTGTCAGAATGCATAGATAGAAGGCAAATAAGCGTTCCATGGCTTTATTTCGCTTAGTTGCTTACTCTTGAGTAGAACTGCATATTCACTCCAGGAATAAGCACATTTGTCAAATGAGTCAAATTGAAGCAAAACACATTGTTGGAGTGTCAGAATGCATAGATAGAAGGCAAATAAGCGTTCCATGGCTTTATTTCGCTTAGTTGCTTACTCTTGAGTAGAACTGCATATTCACTCCAGGAATAAGCACCTTTGTCAAATGAGTCACATTGAAGCAGAACACATTGTTGGAGTGTCAGGATGCATAGATAGAAGGCAAATAAGCGTTCCATGGCTTTATTTCGCTTAGTTGCTTACTCTTGAGTAGAACTGCATATTCACTCCAGGAATAAGCACCTTTGTAAAATGAGTCAAATTGAAGCAAAACACATTGTTGGAGTGTCAGAATGCATAGATAGAAGGCAAATAAGCGTTCCATGGCTTTATTTCGCTTAGTTGCTTACTCTTGAGTAGAACTGCATATTCACTCCAGGAATAAGCACATTTGTCAAATGAGTCAAATTGAAGCAAAACACATTGTTGGAGTGTCAGAATGCATAGATAGAAGGCAAATAAGCGTTCCATGGCTTTATTTCGCTTAGTTGCTTACTCTTGAGTAGAACTGCATATTCACTCCAGGAATAAGCACCTTTGTAAAATGAGTCAAATTGAAGCTGAACACATTGTTGGAGTGTCAGAATGCATAGATAGAAGGCAAATAAGCGTTCCATGGCTTTATTTCGCTTAGTTGCTTACTCTTGAGTAGAACTGCATATTCACTCCAGGAATAAGCACCTTTGTAAAATGAGTCAAATTGAAGCAAAACACATTGTTGGAGTGTCAGAATGCATAGATAGAAGGCAAATAAGCGTTCCATGGCTTTATTTCGCTTAGTTGCTTACTCTTGAGTAGAACTGCATATTCACTCCAGGAATAAGCACATTTGTCAAATGAGTCAAATTGAAGCAAAACACATTGTTGGAGTGTCAGAATGCATAGATAGAAGGCAAATAAGCGTTCCATGGCTTTATTTCGCTTAGTTGCTTACTCTTGAGTAGAACTGCATATTCACTCCAGGAATAAGCACCTTTGTCAAATGAGTCACATTGAAGCAGAACACATTGTTGGAGTGTCAGGATGCATAGATAGAACGCAAATAAGCGTTCCATGGCTTTATTTCGCTTAGTTGCTTACTCTTGAGTAGAACTGCATATTCACTCCAGGAATAAGCACATTTGTCAAATGAGTCAAATTGAAGCAAAACACATTGTTGGAGTGTCAGAATGCATAGATAGAAGGCAAATAAGCGTTCCATGGCTTTATTTCGCTTAGTTGCTTACTCTTGAGTAGAACTGCATATTCACTCCAGGAATAAGCACCTTTGTAAAATGAGTCAAATTGAAGCAAAACACATTGTTGGAGTGTCAGAATGCATAGATTGAAGGCACATAAGCGTTCCATGGCTTTATTTCGCTTAGTTGCTTACTCTTGAGTAGAACTGCATATTCACTCCAGGAATAAGCACCTTTGTCAAATGAGTCAAATTGAAGCAGAACACATTGTTGGAGTGTCAGGATGCATAGATAGAAGGCAAATAAGCGTTCCATGGCTTTATTTCGCTTAGTTGCTTCCTCTTGAGTAGAACTGCATATTCACTCCAGGAATAAGCACCTTTGTCAAATGAGTCAAATTGAAGCAGAACACATTGTTGGAGTGTCAGGATGCATAGATAGAAGGCAAATAAGCGTTCCATGGCTTTATTTCGCTTAGTTGCTTACTCTTGAGTAGAACTGCATATTCACTCCAGGAATAAGCACCTTTGTAAAATGAGTCAAATTGAAGCAAAACACATTGTTGGAGTGTCAGAATGCATAGATAGAAGGCAAATAAGCGTTACATGGCTTTATTTCGCTTAGTTGCTTACTCTTGAGTAGAACTGCATATTCACTCCAGGAATAAGCACCTTTGTCAAATGAGTCAAATTGAAGCTGAACACATTGTTGGAGTGTCAGGATGCATAGATAGAAGGCAAATAAGCGTTCCATGGCTTTATTTCGCTTAGTTGCTTACTCTTGAGTAGAACTGCATATTCACTCCAGGAATAAGCACCTTTGTAAAATGAGTCAAATTGAAGCAAAACACATTGTTGGAGTGTCAGAATGCATAGATAGAAGGCAAATAAGCGTTCCATGGCTTTATTTCGCTTAGTTGCTTACTCTTGAGTAGAACTGCATATTCACTCCAGGAATAAGCACCTTTGTCAAATGAGTCAAATTGAAGCAAAACACATTGTTGGAGTGTCAGAATGCATAGATAGAAGGCAAATAAGCGTTCCATGGCTTTATTTCGCTTAGTTGCTTACTCTTGAGTAGAACTGCATATTCACTCCAGGAATAAGCACCTATGTCAAATGAGTCAAATTGAAGCAAAACACATTGTTGGAGTGTCAGAATGCATAGATAGAAGGCAAATAAGCGTTCCATGGCTTTATTTCGCTTAGTTGCTTACTCTTGAGTAGAACTGCATATTCACTCCAGAAATAAGCACCTTTGTCAAATGAGTCAAATTGAAGCAGAACACATTGTTGGAGTGTCAGGATGCATAGATAGAACGCAAATAAGCGTTCCATGGCTTTATTTCGCTTAGTTGCTTACTCTTGAGTAGAACTGCATATTCACTCCAGGAATAAGCACCTTTGTAAAATGAGTCAAATTGAAGCAAAACACATTGTTGGAGTGTCAGAATGCATAGATTGAAGGCACATAAGCGTTCCATGGCTTTATTTCGCTTAGTTGCTTACTCTTGAGTAGAACTGCATATTCACTCCAGGAATAAGCACCTTTGTCAAATGAGTCAAATTGAAGCAGAACACATTGTTGGAGTGTCAGGATGCATAGATAGAAGGCAAATAAGCGTTCCATGGCTTTATTTCGCTTAGTTGCTTCCTCTTGAGTAGAACTGCATATTCACTCCAGGAATAAGCACCTTTGTCAAATGAGTCAAATTGAAGCAGAACACATTGTTGGAGTGTCAGGATGCATAGACAAAAGGCAAATAAGCGTTCCATGGCTTTATTTCGCTTAGTTGCTTACTCTTGAGTAGAACTGCATATTCACTCCAGGAATAAGCACCTTTGTAAAATGAGTCAAATTGAAGCAAAACACATTGTTGGAGTGTCAGAATGCATAGATAGAAGGCAAATAAGCGTTCCATGGCTTTATTTCGCTTAGTTGCTTACTCTTGAGTAGAACTGCATATTCACTCCAGGAATAAGCACCTTTGTAAAATGAGTCAAATTGAAGCAAAACACATTGTTGGAGTGTCAGAATGCATAGATAGAAGGCAAATAAGCGTTCCATGGCTTTATTTCGCTTAGTTGCTTACTCTTGAGTAGAACTGCATATTCACTCCAGGAATAAGCACATTTGTCAAATGAGTCAAATTGAAGCAAAACACATTGTTGGAGTGTCAGAATGCATAGATAGAAGGCAAATAAGCGTTCCATGGCTTTATTTCGCTTAGTTGCTTACTCTTGAGTAGAACTGCATATTCACTCCAGGAATAAGCACCTTTGTCAAATGAGTCACATTGAAGCAGAACACATTGTTGGAGTGTCAGGATGCATAGATAGAACGCAAATAAGCGTTCCATGGCTTTATTTCGCTTAGTTGCTTACTCTTGAGTAGAACTGCATATTCACTCCAGGAATAAGCACCTTTGTCAAATGAGTCAAATTGAAGCAAAACACATTGTTGGAGTGTCAGAATGCATAGATAGAAGGCAAATAAGCGTTCCATGGCTTTATTTCGCTTAGTTGCTTACTCTTGAGTAGAACTGCATATTCACTCCAGGAATAAGCACCTTTGTAAAATGAGTCAAATTGAAGCAAAACACATTGTTGGAGTGTCAGAATGCATAGATTGAAGGCACATAAGCGTTCCATGGCTTTATTTCGCTTAGTTGCTTACTCTTGAGTAGAACTGCATATTCACTCCAGGAATAAGCACCTTTGTCAAATGAGTCAAATTGAAGCAGAACACATTGTTGGAGTGTCAGGATGCATAGATAGAAGGCAAATAAGCGTTCCATGGCTTTATTTCGCTTAGTTGCTTCCTCTTGAGTAGAACTGCATATTCACTCCAGGAATAAGCACCTTTGTCAAATGAGTCAAATTGAAGCAGAACACATTGTTGGAGTGTCAGGATGCATAGATAGAAGGCAAATAAGCGTTCCATGGCTTTATTTCGCTTAGTTGCTTACTCTTGAGTAGAACTGCATATTCACTCCAGGAATAAGCACCTTTGTCAAATGAGTCAAATTGAAGCAAAACACATTGTTGGAGTGTCAGAATGCATAGATAGAAGGCAAATAAGCGTTACATGGCTTTATTTCGCTTAGTTGCTTACTCTTGAGTAGAACTGCATATTCACTCCAGGAATAAGCACCTTTGTCAAATGAGTCAAATTGAAGCAAAACACATTGTTGGAGTGTCAGGATGCATAGATAGAAGGCAAATAAGCGTTCCATGGCTTTATTTCGCTTAGTTGCTTACTCTTGAGTAGAACTGCATATTCACTCCAGGAATAAGCACCTTTGTAAAATGAGTCAAATTGAAGCAAAACACATTGTTGGAGTGTCAGAATGCATAGATAGAAGGCAAATAAGCGTTCCATGGCTTTATTTCGCTTAGTTGCTTACTCTTGAGTAGAACTGCATATTCACTCCAGGAATAAGCACCTTTGTCAAATGAGTCAAATTGAAGCAAAACACATTGTTGGAGTGTCAGAATGCATAGATAGAAGGCAAATAAGCGTTCCATGGCTTTATTTCGCTTAGTTGCTTACTCTTGAGTAGAACTGCATATTCACTCCAGGAATAAGCACATTTGTCAAATGAGTCAAATTGAAGCAAAACACATTGTTGGAGTGTCAGAATGCATAGATAGAAGGCAAATAAGCGTTCCATGGCTTTATTTCGCTTAGTTGCTTACTCTTGAGTAGAACTGCATATTCACTCCAGAAATAAGCACCTTTGTCAAATGAGTCAAATTGAAGCAGAACACATTGTTGGAGTGTCAGGATGCATAGATAGAACGCAAATAAGCGTTCCATGGCTTTATTTCGCTTAGTTGCTTACTCTTGAGTAGAACTGCATATTCACTCCAGGAATAAGCACCTTTGTAAAATGAGTCAAATTGAAGCAAAACACATTGTTGGAGTATCAGAATGCAAAGATAGAAGGCAAATAAGCGTTCCATGGCTTTATTTCGCTTAGTTGCTTACTCTTGAGTAGAACTGCATATTCACTCCAGGAATACGCACCTATGTCAAATGAGTCAAATTGAAGCAAAACACATTTTTGGAGTGTCAGAATGCATAGATAGGAGGCAAATAAGCGTTCCATGGCTTTATTTCGCTTAGTTGCTTACTCTGGAGTAGAACTGCTTATTCACTCCAGGAATAAGCACCTTTGTAAAATGAGTCAAATTGAAGCAAAACACATTGTTGGAGTGTCAGAATGCATAGATAGAAGGCAAATAAGCGTTCCATGGCTTTATTTCGCTTAGTTGCTTACTCTTGAGTAGAACTGCATATTCACTCCAGGAATACGCACCTTTGTAAAATGAGTCAAATTGAAGCAGAACACATTGTTGGAGTGTCAGAATGCAAAGATAGAAGGCAAATAAGCGTTCCATGGCTTTATTTCGCTTAGTTGCTTACTCTTGAGTAGAACTGCATATTCACTCCAGGAATACGCACCTATGTCAAATGAGTCAAATTGAAGCAAAACACATTTTTGGAGTGTCAGAATGCATAGATAGAAGGCAAATAAGCGTTCCATGGCTTTATTTCGCTTAGTTGCTTACTCTTGAGTAGAACTGCATATTCACTCCAGGAATAAGCACCTTTGTAAAATGAGTCAAATTGAAGCTGAACACATTGTTGGAGTGTCAGAATGCATAGATAGAAGGCAAATAAGCGTTCCATGGCTTTATTTCGCTTCGTTGCTTACTCTTGAGTAGAACTGCATATTCACTCCAGGAATAAGCACCTTTGTCAAATGAGTCAAATTGAAGCAGAACACATTGTTGGAGTGTCAGGATGCATAGATAGAAGGCAAATAAGCGTTCCATGGCTTTATTTCGCTTAGTTGCTTACTCTTGAGTAGAACTGCATATTCACTCCAGGAATAAGCACCTTTGTAAAATGAGTCAAATTGAAGCAGAACACATTGTTGGAGTGTCAGGATGCATAGATAGAAGGCAAATAAGCGTCCCATGGCTTTATTTCGCTTAGTTGCTTACTCTTGAGTAGAACTGCATATTCACTCCAGGAATAAGCACCTTTGTAAAATGAGTCAAATTGAAGCAAAACACATTGTTGGAGTGTCAGAATGCATAGATAGAAGGCAAAGAAGCGTTCCATGGCTTTATTTCGCTTAGTTGCTTACTCTTGAGTAGAACTGCATATTCACTCCAGGAATAAGCACCTTTGTAAAATGAGTCAAATTGAAGCTGAACACATTGTTGGAGTGTCAGGATGCATAGATAGAAGGCAAATAAGCGTTCCATGGCTTTATTTCGCTTAGTTGCTTACTCTTGAGTAGAACTGCATATTCACTCCAGGAATAAGCACCTTTGTAAAATGAGTCAAATTGAAGCAAAACACATTGTTGGAGTGTCAGAATGCATAGATAGAAGGCAAATAAGCGTTCCATGGCTTTATTTCGCTTAGTTGCTTACTCTTGAGTAGAACTGCATATTCACTCCAGGAATAAGCACATTTGTCAAATGAGTCAAATAGAAGCAAAACACATTGTTGGAGTGTCAGAATGCATAGATAGAAGGCAAATAAGCGTTCCATGGCTTTATTTCGCTTAGTTGCTTACTCTTGAGTAGAACTGCATATTCACTCCAGGAATAAGCACCTTTGTCAAATGAGTCAAATTGAAGCAGAACACATTGTTGGAGTGTCAGGATGCATAGATAGAAGGCAAATAAGCGTTCCATGGCTTTATTTCGCTTAGTTGCTTACTCTTGAGTAGAACTGCATATTCACTCCAGGAATAAGCACCTTTGTAAAATGAGTCAAATTGAAGCAAAACACATTGTTGGAGTATCAGAATGCATAGATAGAAGGCAAATAAGCGTTCCATGGCTTTATTTCGCTTAGTTGCTTACTTGAGTAGAACTGCATATTCACTCCAGGAATACGCACCTATGTCAAATGAGTCAAATTGAAGCAAAACACATTGTTGGAGTGTCAGAATGCATAGATAGAAGGCAAATAAGCGTTCCATGGCTTTATTTCGCTTAGTTGCTTACTCTTGAGTAGAACTGCATATTCACTCCAGGAATAAGCACCTTTGTAAAATGAGTCAAATTGAAGCAAAACACATTGTTGGAGTTTCAGAATGCATAGAAAGAAGGCAAATAAGCGTTCCATGGCTTTATTTCGCTTAGTTGCTTACTCTTGAGTAGAACTGCATATTCACTCCAGGAATAAGTACCTTTCTAAAATGAGTCAAATTGAAGCAGAACACATTGTTGGAGTGTCAGAATGCATAGATCGATGGCAAATAAGCGTTCCATGGCTTTATTTCGCTTAGTTGCTTACTCTTGAGTAGAACTGCATATTCACTCCAGGAATACGCACCTTTCTAAAATGAGTCAAATTGAAGCAGAACACATTGTTGGAGTGTCAGAATGCATAGATGGAAGGCAAATAAGCGTTCCATGGCTTTATTTCGCTTAGTTGCTTACTCTTGAGTAGAACTGCATATTCACTCCAGGAATAAGTACCTTTGTAAAATGAGTCAAATTGAAGCAAAACACATTGTTGGAGTGTCGGAATGCATAGATAGAAGGCAAATAAGCGTTCCATGGCTTTATTTCGCTTAGTTGCTTACTCTTGAGTAGAACTGCATGCTCACTCGAGGAAAAAAGCACCTTTGTAAAATGAGTCAAATTGAAGCAAAACACATTGTTGGAGTGTCAGAATGCATAGAAAGAAGGCAAATAAGCGTCCATGGCTTTATTTCGCTTAGTTGCTTACTCTTGAGTAGAACTGCATATTCACTCCAGGAATAAGCACCTTTGTAAAATGAGTCAAATTGAAGCTGAACACATTGTTGGAGTGTCAGAATGCATAGATAGAAGGCAAATAAGCGTTCCATGGCTTTATTTCGCTTCGTTGCTTACTCTTGAGTAGAACTGCATATTCACTCCAGGAATAAGCACCTTTGTCAAATGAGTCAAATTGAAGCAGAACACATTGTTGGAGTGTCAGGATGCATAGATAGAAGGCAAATAAGCGTTCCATGGCTTTATTTCGCTTAGTTGCTTACTCTTGAGTAGAACTGCATATTCACTCCAGGAATAAGCACCTTTGTAAAATGAGTCAAATTGAAGCAGAACACATTGTTGGAGTGTCAGGATGCATAGATAGAAGGCAAATAAGCGTTCCATGGCTTTATTTCGCTTAGTTGCTTACTCTTGAGTAGAACTGCATATTCACTCCAGGAATAAGCACCTTTGTAAAATGAGTCAAATTGAAGCAAAACACATTGTTGGAGTGTCAGAATGCATAGATAGAAGGCAAAGAAGCGTTCCATGGCTTTATTTCGCTTAGTTGCTTACTCTTGAGTAGAACTGCATATTCACTCCAGGAATAAGCACCTTTGTAAAATGAGTCAAATTGAAGCTGAACACATTGTTGGAGTGTCAGGATGCATAGATAGAAGGCAAATAAGCGTTCCATGGCTTTATTTCGCTTAGTTGCTTACTCTTGAGTAGAACTGCATATTCACTCCAGGAATAAGCACCTTTGTAAAATGAGTCAAATTGAAGCAAAACACATTGTTGGAGTGTCAGAATGCATAGATAGAAGGCAAATAAGCGTTCCATGGCTTTATTTCGCTTAGTTGCTTACTCTTGAGTAGAACTGTATATTCACTCCAGGAATAAGCACATTTGTCAAATGACTCAAATTGAAGCAAAACACATTGTTGGAGTGTCAGAATGCATAGATAGAAGGCAAATAAGCGTTCCATGGCTTTATTTCGCTTAGTTGCTTACTCTTGAGTAGAACTGCATATTCACTCCAGGAATAAGCACATTTGTCAAATGAGTCAAATTGAAGCAAAACACATTGTTGGAGTGTCAGAATGCATAGATAGAAGGCAAATAAGCGTTCCATGGCTTTATTTCGCTTAGTTGCTTACTCTTGAGTAGAACTGCATATTCACTCCAGGAATAAGCACCTTTGTCAAATGAGTCAAATTGAAGCAGAACACATTGTTGGAGTGTCAGGATGCATAGATAGAAGGCAAATAAGCGTTCCATGGCTTTATTTCGCTTAGTTGCTTACTCTTGAGTAGAACTGCATATTCACTCCAGGAATAAGCACCTTTGTAAAATGAGTCAAATTGAAGCAAAACACATTGTTGGAGTATCAGAATGCATAGATAGAAGGCAAATAAGCGTTCCATGGCTTTATTTCGCTTAGTTGCTTACTTGAGTAGAACTGCATATTCACTCCAGGAATACGCACCTATGTCAAATGAGTCAAATTGAAGCAAAACACATTGTTGGAGTGTCAGAATGCATAGATAGAAGGCAAATAAGCGTTCCATGGCTTTATTTCGCTTAGTTGCTTACTCTTGAGTAGAACTGCATATTCACTCCAGGAATAAGCACCTTTGTAAAATGAGTCAAATTGAAGCAAAACACATTGTTGGAGTTTCAGAATGCATAGAAAGAAGGCAAATAAGCGTTCCATGGCTTTATTTCGCTTAGTTGCTTACTCTTGAGTAGAACTGCATATTCACTCCAGGAATAAGCACCTTTCTAAAATGAGTCAAATTGAAGCAGAACACATTGTTGGAGTGTCAGAATGCATAGATCGATGGCAAATAAGCGTTCCATGGCTTTATTTCGCTTAGTTGCTTACTCTTGAGTAGAACTGCATATTCACTCCAGGAATACGCACCTTTCTAAAATGAGTCAAATTGAAGCAGAACACATTGTTGGAGTGTCAGAATGCATAGATGGAAGGCAAATAAGCGTTCCATGGCTTTATTTCGCTTAGTTGCTTACTCTTGAGTAGAACTGCATATTCACTCCAGGAATAAGTACCTTTGTAAAATGAGTCAAATTGAAGCAAAACACATTGTTGGAGTGTCGGAATGCATAGATAGAAGGCAAATAAGCGTTCCATGGCTTTATTTCGCTTAGTTGCTTACTCTTGAGTAGAACTGCATGCTCACTCGAGGAAAAAAGCACCTTTGTAAAATGAGTCAAATTGAAGCAAAACACATTGTTGGAGTGTCAGAATGCATAGAAAGAAGGCAAATAAGCGTCCATGGCTTTATTTCGCTTAGTTGCTTACTCTTGAGTAGAACTGCATATTCACTCCAGGAATAAGCACCTTTGTCAAATGAGTCAAATTGAAGCAAAACACATTGTTGGAGTGTCAAAATGCATAGATAGAAGGCAAATAAGCGTTCCATGGCTTTATTTCGCTTAGTTGCTTACTCTTGAGTAGAACTGCATATTCACTCCAGGAATACGCACCTTTGTAAAATGAGTCAAATTGAAGCAGAACACATTTTTGGAGTGTCAGAATGCATAGATAGAAGGCAAATAAGCGTTCCATGGCTTTATTTCGCTTCGTTGCTTACTCTTGAGTAGAACTGCATATTCACTCCAGGAATAAGCACCTTTGTCAAATGAGTCAAATTGAAGCAGAACACATTGTTGGAGTGTCAGGATGCATAGATAGAAGGCAAATAAGCGTTCCATGGCTTTATTTCGCTTAGTTGCTTACTCTTGAGTAGAACTGCATATTCACTCCAGGAATAAGCACCTTTGTAAAATGAGTCAAATTGAAGCAGAACACATTGTTGGAGTGTCAGGATGCATAGATAGAAGGCAAATAAGCGTTCCATGGCTTTATTTCGCTTAGTTGCTTACTCTTGAGTAGAACTGCATATTCACTCCAGGAATAAGCACCTTTGTAAAATGAGTCAAATTGAAGCAAAACACATTGTTGGAGTGTCAGAATGCATAGATAGAAGGCAAAGAAGCGTTCCATGGCTTTATTTCGCTTAGTTGCTTACTCTTGAGTAGAACTGCATATTCACTCCAGGAATAAGCACCTTTGTAAAATGAGTCAAATTGAAGCTGAACACATTGTTGGAGTGTCAGGATGCATAGATAGAAGGCAAATAAGCGTTCCATGGCTTTATTTCGCTTAGTTGCTTACTCTTGAGTAGAACTGCATATTCACTCCAGGAATAAGCACCTTTGTAAAATGAGTCAAATTGAAGCAAAACACATTGTTGGAGTGTCAGAATGCATAGATAGAAGACAAATAAGCGTTCCATGGCTTTATTTCGCTTAGTTGCTTACTCTTGAGTAGAACTGTATATTCACTCCAGGAATAAGCACATTTGTCAAATGAGTCAAATTGAAGCAAAACACATTGTTGGAGTGTCAGAATGCATAGATAGAAGGCAAATAAGCGTTCCATGGCTTTATTTCGCTTAGTTGCTTACTCTTGAGTAGAACTGCATATTCACTCCAGGAATAAGCACATTTGTCAAATGAGTCAAATTGAAGCAAAACACATTGTTGGAGTGTCAGAATGCATAGATAGAAGGCAAATAAGCGTTCCATGGCTTTATTTCGCTTAGTTGCTTACTCTTGAGTAGAACTGCTTATTCACTCCAGGAATAAGCACCTTTGTCAAATGAGTCAAATTGAAGCAGAACACATTGTTGGAGTGTCAGGATGCATAGATAGAAGGCAAATAAGCGTTCCATGGCTTTATTTCGCTTAGTTGCTTACTCTTGAGTAGAACTGCATATTCACTCCAGGAATACGCACCTATGTCAAATGAGTCAAATTGAAGCAAAACACATTGTTGGAGTGTCAGAATGCATAGATAGAAGGCAAATAAGCGTTCCATGGCTTTATTTCGCTTAGTTGCTTACTTGAGTAGAACTGCATATTCACTCCAGGAATACGCACCTATGTCAAATGAGTCAAATTGAAGCAAAACACATTGTTGGAGTGTCAGAATGCATAGATAGAAGGCAAATAAGCGTTCCATGGCTTTATTTCGCTTAGTTGCTTACTCTTGAGTAGAACTGCATACTCACTCCAGGAATAAGCACCTTTGTAAAATGAGTCAAATTGAAGCAAAACACATTGTTGGAGTTTCAGAATGCATAGAAAGAAGGCAAATAAGCGTTCCATGGCTTTATTTCGCTTAGTTGCTTACTCTTGAGTAGAACTGCATATTCACTCCAGGAATAAGCACCTTTCTAAAATGAGTCAAATTGAAGCAGAACACATTGTTGGAGTGTCAGAATGCATAGATCGATGGCAAATAAGCGTTCCATGGCTTTATTTCGCTTAGTTGCTTACTCTTGAGTAGAACTGCATATTCACTCCAGGAATACGCACCTTTCTAAAATGAGTCAAATTGAAGTAGAACACATTGTTGGAGTGTCAGAATGCATAGATGGAAGGCAAATAAGCGTTCCATGGCTTTATTTCGCTTAGTTGCTTACTCTTGAGTAGAACTGCATATTCACTCCAGGAATAAGTACCTTTGTAAAATGAGTCAAATTGAAGCAAAACACATTGTTGGAGTGTCGGAATGCATAGATAGAAGGCAAATAAGCGTTCCATGGCTTTATTTCGCTTAGTTGCTCACTCTTGAGTAGAACTGCATGCTCACTCGAGGAAAAAAGCACCTTTGTAAAATGAGTCAAATTGAAGCAAAACACATTGTTGGAGTGTCAGAATGCATAGAAAGAAGGCAAATAAGCGTTCCATGGCTTTATTTCGCTTAGTTGCTTACTCTTGAGTAGAACTGCATATTCACTCCAGGAATAAGCACCTTTGTCAAATGAGTCAAATTGAAGCAAAACACATTGTTGGAGTGTCAAAATGCATAGATAGAAGGCAAATAAGCGTTCCATGGCTTTATTTCGCTTAGTTGCTTACTCTTGAGTAGAACTGCATATTCACTCCAGGAATACGCACCTTTGTAAAATGAGTCAAATTGAAGCAGAACACATTGTTGGAGTGTCAGAATGCAAAGATAGAAGGCAAATAAGCGTTCCATGGCTTTATTTCGCTTAGTTGCTTACTCTTGAGTAGAACCGCATATTCACTCCAGGAATAAGCACCTTTGTAAAATGAGTCAAATTGAAGCTGAACACATTGTTGGAGTGTCAGAATGCATAGATAGAAGCAAATAAGCGTTCCATGGCTTTATTTCGCTTCGTTGCTTACTCTTGAGTAGAACTGCATATTCACTCCAGGAATAAGCACCTTTGTCAAATGAGTCAAATTGAAGCAAAACACATTGTTGGAGTGTCAGAATGCATAGATAGAAGGCAAATAAGCGTTCCATGGCTTTATTTCGCTTAGTTGCTTACTCTTGAGTAGAACTGCATATTCACTCCAGGAATAAGCACCTTTGTCAAATGAGTCAAATTGAAGCAGAACACATTGTTGGAGTGTCAGGATGCATAGATAGAAGGCAAATAAGCGTTCCATGGCTTTATTTCGCTTAGTTGCTTACTCTTGAGTAGAACTGCATATTCACTCCAGGAATAAGCACCTTTGTAAAATGAGTCAAATTGAAGCAAAACACATTGTTGGAGTGTCAGAATGCATAGATAGAAGGCAAATAAGCGTTACATGGCTTTATTTCGCTTAGTTGCTTACTCTTGAGTAGAACTGCATATTCACTCCAGGAATAAGCACCTTTGTCAAATGAGTCAAATTGAAGCTGAACACATTGTTGGAGTGTCAGGATGCATAGATAGAACGCAAATAAGCGTTCCATGGCTTTATTTCGCTTAGTTGCTTACTCTTGAGTAGAACTGCATATTCACTCCAGGAATAAGCACCTTTGTAAAATGAGTCAAATTGAAGCAAAACACATTGTTGGAGTGTCAGAATGCATAGATAGAAGGCAAATAAGCGTTCCATGGCTTTATTTCGCTTAGTTGCTTACTCTTGAGTAGAACTGCATATTCACTCCAGGAATAAGCACCTTTGTAAAATGACTCAAATTGAAGCAAAACACATTGTTGGAGTGTCAGAATGCATAGATTGAAGGCACATAAGCGTTCCATGGCTTTATTTCGCTTAGTTGCTTACTCTTGAGTAGAACTGCATATTCACTCCAGGAATAAGCACATTTGTCAAATGAGTCAAATTGAAGCAAAACACATTGTTGGAGTGTCAGAATGCATAGATAGAAGGCAAATAAGCGTTCCATGGCTTTATTTCGCTTAGTTGCTTACTCTTGAGTAGAACTGCATATTCACTCCAGGAATAAGCACCTTTGTAAAATGAGTCAAATTGAAGCAAAACACATTGTTGGAGTGTCAGAATGCATAGATTGAAGGCACATAAGCGTTCCATGGCTTTATTTCGCTTAGTTGCTTACTCTTGAGTAGAACTGCATATTCCAGGAATACGCACCTTTGTAAAATGAGTCAAATTGAAGCAGAACACATTGTTGGAGTGTCAGAATGCAAAGATAGAAGGCAAATAAGCGTTCCATGGCTTTATTTCGCTTAGTTGCTTACTCTTGAGTAGAACTGCATATTCACTCCAGGAATACGCACCTATGTCAAATGAGTCAAATTGAAGCAAAACACTTTGTTGGAGTGTCAGAATGCATAGATAGAAGGCAAATAAGCGTTCCATGGCTTTATTTCGCTTAGTTGCTTACTCTTGAGTAGAACTGCATATTCACTCCAGGAATAAGCACCTTTCTAAAATGAGTCAAATTGAAGCAGAACACATTGTTGGAGTGTCAGAATGCATAGATGGAAGGCAAATAAGCGTTCCATGGCTTTATTTCGCTTAGTTGCTTACTCTTGAGTAGAACTGCATATTCACTCCAGGAATAAGCACCTTTGTAAAATGAGTCAAATTGAAGCAAAACACATTGTTGGAGTGTCAGAATGCATAGATAGAAGGCAAATAAGCGTTACATGGCTTTATTTCGCTTAGTTGCTTACTCTTGAGTAGAACTGCATATTCACTCCAGGAATAAGCACCTTTGTAAAATGAGTCAAATTGAAGCAAAACACATTGTTGGAGTGTCAGAATGCATAGATAGAAGGCAAATAAGCGTTCCATGGCTTTATTTCGCTTAGTTGCTTACTCTTGAGTAGAACTGCATATTCACTCCAGGAATAAGCACCTTTGTAAAATGACTCAAATTGAAGCAAAACACATTGTTGGAGTGTCAGAATGCATAGATTGAAGGCACATAAGCGTTCCATGGCTTTATTTCGCTTAGTTGCTTACTCTTGAGTAGAACTGCATATTCACTCCAGGAATAAGCACATTTGTCAAATGAGTCAAATTGAAGCAAAACACATTGTTGGAGTGTCAGAATGCATAGATAGAAGGCAAATAAGCGTTCCATGGCTTTATTTCGCTTAGTTGCTTACTCTTGAGTAGAACTGCATATTCACTCCAGGAATAAGCACCTTTGTAAAATGAGTCAAATTGAAGCAAAACACATTGTTGGAGTGTCAGAATGCATAGATTGAAGGCACATAAGCGTTCCATGGCTTTATTTCGCTTAGTTGCTTACTCTTGAGTAGAACTGCATATTCCAGGAATACGCACCTTTGTAAAATGAGTCAAATTGAAGCAGAACACATTGTTGGAGTGTCAGAATGCAAAGATAGAAGGCAAATAAGCGTTCCATGGCTTTATTTCGCTTAGTTGCTTACTCTTGAGTAGAACTGCATATTCACTCCAGGAATACGCACCTATGTCAAATGAGTCAAATTGAAGCAAAACACATTTTTGGAGTGTCAGAATGCATAGATAGAAGGCAAATAAGCGTTCCATGACTTTATTTCGCTTAGTTGCTTACTCTTGAGTAGAACTGCATATTCACTCCAGGAATAAGCACCTTTGTAAAATGAGTCAAATTGAAGCTGAACACATTGTTGGAGTGTCAGAATGCATAGATAGCAGGCAAATAAGCTGTGAGGGACAGGGGATATCGCGAAGTCCCTCCCCTCCTGAGTTCAAGCCCGTCCCCGAGCAAAGGGGAAAGCAGGGAGAGTTCCGATTCCAGTGGGGAAGCAGGAAGTCGTGTCCGAGGCTCAGGCAAGGTAGAGGAGCCAGGGTCCCAGGTGGGACAGGAAGGGGCAAGCAAGGGGGGAAGACCCATCCCACCAACTCCAGAATTACGCAGGAAGAGGAGGGGCAAGAGGATGGGTCTGCCAAAGCTTTTGTGTTGGAGAAAGACGCGCCAAAAGCCATTAGGAGGTTCTGAAACCGACTGACCACATCACTCCGTGTAAATAGCAATGACTTGAGCACTGTAAATACGCAGCACCAATAAAAGAATAAAATGCAGAGCTGCGTGGTGTCGTTACTCTGAAGTAGTCCACTCCGGCCACCGTGACAGCAACCTCCTAATCATTTTTGGGCTACTTTGGAGTTGCCGGGATGAGCGTGTCAGAGGCGGAGAAGTGGCGGCAGATCGCGGAGCAAGCCCAGCTAGAACTGCAGCAGCTGTCGCTGCAGGCGCAGGGAGAATTGAAGGCAGCTAAAGAGGAGACTAAGAAGGTCCAGGACGACCGGCTACAACTTGCGGAACAGGTGAGAGAGCTTCAGGAAAAAGAGCAGCAATTAAGGGCGGTGGCGGTAGACCTCCAAAACAAGCTGGATGCAGAGAAAAACAAGGCGGGAGGGGCACCCCAAGTCCAAGTGCTGCCAGGAAGGAGAGCTGGGACCCTAGTTAGCAAGTTCAATGGAGACCCGAAGGAATTTCAAGGCTTTGAGACTGAGATTGTGTATGCTCTTGAGCTGCACCACGATGAGTTCCCTGATGATGAGCACAGAGTAGCGTTTATTGTGGAGCACCTTACCGGGGCAGCCAGGGAGTGGCTAAGACCGTTAATTGCAACAAGGAATCCTTGCATGAAGAATGTCAAACTATTTCTAGAAGGTTTGAAAACGATGTATTCGTCCGATAGTCATATGGACCAGACTAAGGAGGAACTTCATAATTTACGCCAAGGAAATATGACAGTTCGCGCGTATTGGGCGAAATTCACCATGCTGGTGCACAGATTGGGGTGGGAACTGGGGTCCCCCCCAATGCAAGCGGCGTTCTACTTGGGGTTGCATGAGGAGGTGAAGGATGAGCTCTCGAGAGGTCCAAAGCCCAGTGATATGGATCAGCTGAGCAAAGCGGCTCTGGCGGTGGGGGTGAGACAGGAATCCCGGTGGAGCGACAAACAAGCAACGCGCGCAAAGCGGGCTTGGTTCCCACGGTCGCAGGAGAAACCACTCCCCCAACAACCCTTTCAAGCCACGCCTGGGGCCAGCCAGGACCAGGAACCCATGCAGATTGATAGCGCGCGCGCGCGGGCTTTTCAAACCCCAGCGGCGCCAAGACGCAAGGAGGGAAAGGGCGGGAATTGCTTTCTCTGCAACTCCCCCCAGCATCTCGTCAGAGACTGCCCACATCGCAGGGAGTGGCAAGGAAGGGCGGGAACGGTGGTGCCCTCCCCCACTGACGCAGCACCACAGCAGGGAAACGGGAAAGCCTGGCTGCAGGAGACAAGGGGCAGCAGCCAGGCACAGTCAGCAGACAACAGCCCCAGCCCACCCACCCGCACAGAGAGGAGCAGAGCCAGCCCACCCCTCCCAGAGCAGGAGTGGTTCTAGAAGTCACGCTAACGCTCCCTAATGGCTATCCCCTGACAGTCCTTGCCTTAATTGACAGTGGTGCCTCAGCGAACTTCTTCTCGAGGAACTTTGCAGAAGAGCACCAGATCCAGCTTCTGCAGCTGGATTTTCCCCTTCACGTGGCAACCATTGACGGCAGAGAGCTGCTGGGGGGGGCCATCACTCATCAAACCCCCCCCATGAGAATGACGGTGGGAAGGCACTCAGAGACACTGGCATTCAACGTCACCACCATCTCAGACCCCCCCATCGTCTTGGGCATGAGCTGGCTGGCGCGCCACGACCCCTCCATCAGTTGGCACCAGAGATGCATCACTTTTGGATCGGACTTTTGCCTGGAACATTGCATGCAGCACCAACCAGGGGAGGGGCCTCCGATAGCCACGGTGGCCACCATGCACGTCAAAGGGGGTGAGGCGATACCCAAGCCGTACTGGGACCTGCAGGAGGTCTTCAGCGAAGCGGAGTCCGACCACCTACCCCCACACAGGCCTTTTGACTGCCAGATCAACCTGGTGCCAGGGGCAACTATACCCCCAGCCAAGCTGTACGCCATGTCAGACCAGGAACTGGAGGATCTGCGCGCTTTCATCGACAAGAACCTCAAGCGGGGGTTCATCAGAGAAAGCAAGGCAGCAGGGGGCAGCCCGGTCTTCTGGGTGGACAAGAAAGACACGCAACAGCGCCGCCTGGTGGTGGATTTTAGACGGCTGAATTCGGTGACAGAGCCAGTGGCTTTCCCCATGCCCAGAGTGGATGATCTCCTGACAGCAGCACGCAGGGGCAAGATTTTCACCAAGCTAGACCTGAGGGGGGCGTACAACTTGATCAGGATCCGGGAAGGCGATGAGTGGAAGACCACGATGTTCACGCCTCTCGGCTCTTTTGAATATCTGGTGATGCCCTTCGGTTTGCAAGGGGGCTCAGCATGCTTCCAGGCCTTCATGCACCACGTCCTGGGGTCCCTCCTCTTCAAGAACTGCCTGGTCTTTCTGGATGACATCCTTATCTATTCCAATGACCCAGTGCAGCATGTGAAAGATGTCAGGGAAGTGTTGCAGCGCCTGAAGGAGAACCACCTGTATGTGAAGCTGGAGAAGTGCAAGTTTCACACCAAGGAGGTGGACTTCCTGGGCTACAAGCTGTCAGACAAGGGGCTGGCGATGGACAAGGACAAGGTGCAGGCCATCCTGGACTGGCACAGCCCCAGGACGCGCAAAGATGCCCAACGCCTACTAGGCTTCGCCAACTTCTACAGGAAGTTCATCAAGAACTTCTCTCGCGTTACGGCTCCCATCACTGACTGCCTGAGAGGCAAGCAGAAGTTCAGGTGGACACCAGAGGCGCAAGCAGCGTTCGAAAGCCTCAAGAGGGTGTTCGCCTCGGACCAGAACCTGTTCCACGTGGTCCAGGACGCGCCCCTACGCATTGAGACAGATGCTTCTGAGAAAGCTGTGGGCGCCATTTTGTTGCAACTGGACACCAACAGGGAGTGGAGACCCTGTGCCTTCTTCTCCAGGAAGTTGACACAGCCCGAGCGCAACTACACCGTGTTTGACAAAGAACTTCTTGCGATCCACGCTGCGTTCAAACATTGGAGACACTTCCTGGTGGGCGCCAAGCACCCCATCCAGGTGTGCACAGACCACAAGAACCTGGAGTTCTGGAGAACTGCCAGGGTGCTCAACCAGCGGCAGATACGGTGGGCAGAGTTCTTCTCGAACTTCAACTTCTCCATACACTACATCCCGGGAGAGCAGAACGTCAGGGCGGATGCCCTCTCCCGCAAGCCAGAGTACATGGAGGAGGAGGAGCCACCAGCCCCAAGGCACATTTTCCCCCCGTCGGCATGGTCCTGCGGAGCAGCAGTGGTGAGCGAGGCAGAACTCACAGCACTGACGGCAGCGGATGACTTTGCCAACCGCATCTTCAGAGAACTGAGAGGGGGGAGGGAGCAGGCAAAAGACTTTGCAGAACGCAGAGGGCTGCTTTTCTACAAGGGGGCACTGTACCTGCCCACCACCCAGCTCAGACGTACGGTCCTCAAACAGATGCACGACAACCCAACGGCGGGGCATTTTGGAAGGGACAAGACCACTCACCTAGTCATGAGACACTTCTGGTGGCCAGGGGTGAGGGAAGATGTTCGAGACTATGTACGGGGCTGTGACACCTGCCAGCGGGCAAAGGTGGTCAGAGCAGCGCCACCAGGGTTGCTGGAGCCCTTAGCCACGCCACACAGGCCGTGGGAAGTGCTGTCCATGGACTTCATCACAGATCTGCCTTCTTCCCGGGGTAAGACCGCAGTGTTGGTGGTGGTGGACCTCATGTCCAAAATGTGCCACTTTATACCGTGTGCCAGGGCAGTCTCTGCAGAAGAGACAGCCAAACTGTTTGTTGATCACGTTTTCAGACTGCATGTGTGAGGGACAGGGGATATCGCGAAGTCCCTCCCCTCCTGAGTTCAAGCCCGTCCCCGAGCAAAGGGGAAAGCAGGGAGAGTTCCGATTCCAGTGGGGAAGCAGGAAGTCGTGTCCGAGGCTCAGGCAAGGTAGAGGAGCCAGGGTCCCAGGTGGGACAGGAAGGGGCAAGTAAGGGGGGAAGACCCATCCCCCCAACTCCAGAATTACGCAGGAAGAGGAGGGGCAAGAGGATGGGTCTGCCAAAGCTTTTGTGTTGGAGAAAGACGCGCCAAAAGCCATTAGGAGGTTCTGAAACCGACTGACAACATCGCTCCGTGTAAATAGCAATGACTTGAGCACTGTAAATACGCAGCACCAATAAAAGAATAAAATGCAGAGCTGCGTAGCGTCGTTACTCTGAAGTAGTCCACTCCGGCCACTGTGACAGCAACCTCCTAATCATTTTTGGGCTACTTTGGAGTTGCCGGGATGAGCGTGTCAGAGGCGGAGAAGTGGCGGCAGATCGCTGAGCAAGCCCAGCTAGAACTGCAACAGCTGTCGCTGCAGGCGCAGGGAGAATTGAAGGCAGCTAAAGAGGAGACTAAGAAGGTCCAGGACGACCGGCTACAACTTGCGGAACAGGTGAGAGAGCTCCAGGAAAAAGAGCAGCATTTAAGGGCGGTGGCGGTAGACCTCCAAAACAAGCTGGATGCAGAGAAAAACAAGGCGGGAGGGGCACCCCAAGTCCAAGTGCTGCCAGGAAGGAGAGCCGGGACCCTAGTAAGCAAGTTCAATGGAGACCCGAAGGAGTTTCAGGGCTTTGAGACTGAGATTGTGTATGCTCTTGAGCTGCACCACGATGAGTTCCCTGATGATGAGCACAGAGTAGCGTTTATTGTGGAGCACCTTACAGGGGCGGCCAGGGAGTGGCTAAGACCGTTAATTGCAACAAGGAATCCTTGCATGAAGAATGTCAAACTATTTCTAGAAGGTTTGAAAACGATGTATTCGTCCGATAGTCATATGGACCAGACTAAGGAGGAACTTCATAATTTACGCCAAGGAAATATGACAGTTCGCGCGTATTGGGCGAAATTCACCATGCTGGTGCACAGATTGGGGTGGGATCTGGAGTCTGCCCCAATGCAAGCGGCGTTTTACTTGGGGTTGCATGAGGAAGTGAAGGATGAGCTCTCGAGAGGTCCAAAGCCCAGTAATATGGATCAACTGAGCAAAGCGGCTCTGGCGGTGGGGGTGAGGCAGGAATCCAGATGGAGCGACAAGCAAGCAACGCGCGCAAAGCGGGCTTGGTTCCCACGGTCGCAGGAGAAGCCACTCCCTCAACAACCCTTTCAAGCCACGCCTGGGGCCAGTCAGGACCAGGAACCCATGCAGATTGATAGCGCGCGCGCGCGGGCTTTTCAAACCCCAGCGGCGCCAAGACGCAAGGAGGGAAGGGGTGGGAATTGCTTTCTCTGCAACTCCCCCCAGCATCTCGTCAGAGACTGCCCACATCGCAGGGAGTGGCAAGGAAAGGCGGGAACGGTTGTGCCCTCCCCCACTGACGCAGCACCACAGCAGGGAAACGGGAAAGCCTGGCTGCAGGAGACAAGGGGCGGCAGCCAGGCACAGTCAGCAGACAACAGCCCCAGCCCACCCACCCGCACAGAGAGGAGCAGAGCCAGCCCACCCCTCCCAGAGCAGGAGTGGTTCTAGAAGTGACGCTCACGCTCCCAAATGGCTATCCATTGACGGTCCTCGCCCTAATTGACAGTGGTGCCTCAGCCAACTTCTTCTCGAGAAACTTTGCAGAAGAGCACCAGATCCAGCTTCTGCAGCTGGATTTTCCTCTGCACGTGGCAACCATTGACGGCAGAGAGCTGCTGGGAGGGGCCATCACTCATCAAACCCCCCCCATGAGAATGACGGTTGGAAGGCACTCAGAGACACTGGCATTCAACGTCACCACCATCTCAGACCCCCCAATCGTTTTGGGCATGAGCTGGCTGGCGCGCCACGACCCCTCCATAAGTTGGCATCAGAGATGCATCACTTTTGGATCGGACTTTTGCCTGGAACATTGCATGCAGCACCAACCAGGGGAGGGGCCTCCGATAGCCACGGTGGCCACCATGCACGTCAAAGGGGGTGAGGCGATACCCAAACCATACTGGGACCTGCAGGAGGTCTTCAGTGAAGCGGAGTCCGACCACCTGCCCCCACACAGGCCTTTTGACTGCCAGATCAACCTGGTGCCTGGGGCAACTATACCCCCAGCCAAGCTGTACGCCATGTCAGACCAGGAACTGGAGGATCTGCGCGCTTTTATCGACAAGAACCTCAAGCGGGGGTTCATCAGAGAAAGCAAGGCAGCAGGGGGCAGCCCGGTCTTCTGGGTGGACAAGAAAGACACGCAACAGCGCCGTCTTGTGGTGGATTTTAGACGGCTGAATTCGGTGACAGAGCCAGTGGCTTTCCCCATGCCCAGAGTGGATGATCTCCTGACAGCGGCACGCAGAGGCAAGATTTTCACCAAGCTAGACCTGAGGGGGGCGTACAACTTGATCAGGATCCGGGAAGGCGATGAGTGGAAAACCACGATGTTCACGCCTCTGGGCTCTTTTGAATATCTGGTGATGCCCTTCGGGTTGCAAGGGGGCTCAGCATGCTTCCAGGCCTTCATGCACCACGTCCTGGGGTCCCTACTCTTCAGGAAATGCTTGGTCTTTCTGGATGACATCCTTATTTACTCCAACGACCCAGTGCAGCACGTGAAGGACGTCAGGGAGGTGTTACAGCGCCTGAAGGAGAACCACCTGTATGTGAAGCTGGAGAAGTGCAAGTTTCACACCAAGGAGGTGGACTTCCTGGGCTACAAGCTGTCAGACAAGGGGCTGGCAATGGACAAGGACAAGGTGCAGACCATCCTGGACTGGCACAGCCCCAGGACGCGCAAAGATGCCCAACGCCTACTAGGCTTTGCCAACTTCTACAGGAAGTTCATCAAGAACTTCTCTCGAGTTACGGCTCCCATCACTGACTGCCTGAGAGGCAAGCAGAAGTTCAGGTGGACACCAGAGGCGCAAGCAGCGTTCGAAAGCCTCAAGAGGGTGTTCGCCTCAGACCAGAACCTGTTCCACGTGGTTCAGGACGCGCCCCTACGCATTGAAACAGATGCTTCTGATAAGGCTGTGGGCGCCATTTTGTTGCAACTGGACGCCAACAGAGAGTGGAGACCCTGTGCCTTCTTCTCCAGGAAGTTGACCCAGCCCGAGCGAAACTACACAGTTTTTGATCGGGAACTTCTTGCGATCCACGCGGCGTTCCAGCACTGGAGACACTTCCTGGTGGGCGCCAAGCACCCCATCCAGGTGTGCACAGACCACAAGAACCTGGAGTTCTGGAGAACTGCCAGGGTGCTCAACCAGCGGCAGATACGGTGGGCGGAGTTCTTCTCGAACTTCAACTTCTCCATACACTACATCCCAGGAGAGCAGAATGTCAGGGCGGATGCCCTCTCCCGCAAGCCAGAGTACATGGAGGAGGAGGCGCCACCAGCCCCAAGGCACATTTTCCCCCCGTCGGCATGGTCCTGCGGAGCAGCAGTGGTGAGCGAGGCAGAACTCACAGCACTGACGGCAGCGGATGAATTTGCCAACCGCATCTTCAGAGAACTGAGAGGGGGGAGGGAGCAGGCAAAAGACTTTGCAGAACGCAGAGGGCTGCTTTTCTACAAGGGTGCGCTGTACCTACCCACCACCCAGCTTCGACGTACGGTCCTCAAGCAGATGCACGACAACCCTACAGCGGGGCATTTTGGAAGGGACAAGACCACTCACCTAGTCATGAGACACTTCTGGTGGCCAGGGGTGAGGGAAGATGTTCGAGACTATGTAAGGGGCTGTACCACCTGCCAGCGGGCAAAGGTGGTCAGAGCAGCGCCACCAGGGTTGCTGGAGCCCTTAGCCACACCACACAGGCCGTGGGAAGTGGTGTCCATGGACTTCATCACAGATCTGCCTTCGTCCAGGGGTAAGACTGCAGTGTTGGTGGTGGTGGACCTCATGTCCAAAATGTGTCACTTTATACCGTGTGCCAGGGCAGTCTCGGCAGAAGAGACAGCCAAACTGTTTGTTGATCACATTTTCAGACTGCATGGATTACCTTTAAGGGTTATTTCGGATCGTGGCCGCCAATTTGTTTCCAGGTTCTGGCGGCGGCTCATGAACCTCCTGCAGGTGGAGGTCAGCTTGTCGACGGCTAGACACCCGCAGACCAACGGACAAGCGGAGAGGGTCAACGCCATTCTGCAGCAGTACCTGAGATGCTACGTCAGCCAGCGGCAAACGGACTGGGTGGATCGCTTGCCACTAGCAGAATTTGCCTACAACAATGCAGTGCACGTCTCCACAGGGGTGTCGCCCTTTAAGGCCAATTACGGGCGCGACCTCAGATCTTTCCCAGAGAGGGAGAGGGAGGAGGAGGAGGAGGGCCCACAGGCTGAGGATTGGGCAGAGGAACTGGAGACGGTGCACCAGCAGCTCAGAGAACACTTGGAGAGGGCCAAGGAAGCGTACAAAAAGGGGGCAGATCGCCACAGGCGACAAGGGGAGGTCATCAGGGTGGGGGACAAGGTGTGGTTGTCCTCGGAGGGCCTTCCCACCAGAGGGAGGTGCAAAAAGCTGGCACCCAAATGGCTGGGCCCCTTCACGGTCACGCAACAGGTCAACCCGGTGGCATACAGGCTGGCACTGCCAGAGGACATGAGGGTGCATCCAGTGTTTCATAGATCGCTGCTGTCGCCGTACAGGGAAAGCAGCAGGCTCAGAGACAGCGAACAAACCCCCGAGGGAGGGGGGGAGAGGGAAAGCAGGGAGCAACTCAATGAGGCCACGGCCATCCTGGATTCAAGGTGGGGGGTGGGGGGCCTGGAGTACCTCATGGCATGGGAGGATGCTCCACCGTCCCAGAATGAATGGGTTCCCGCCACTCAGATACAGGAGGAATTCTTGGTGGAAGAAT
This sequence comes from Zootoca vivipara, assembly GCF_963506605.1. Lineage (NCBI taxonomy): Eukaryota > Metazoa > Chordata > Lepidosauria > Squamata > Lacertidae > Zootoca > Zootoca vivipara. The sequence continues at coordinate 2,629,731 of NC_083292.1, forward strand.
TTCACGCCCTCTTTCCCCACAGACCCAAGCCCTGGCACATGGAAAGGGAGGGGGAGGAGGAGGAGGCACGGGAGAACAGCTCACCATGGCGCTGGGAAGCGGAGTTTGAGGAACCAGAGGATGAGGTATGGGTGTCGCCAAGATCCACCCAGTCAGAGGAAGGAGCAGATTGGCAAAACATTTTTACCCCCACCAGCTCTGACGCCACGGACTTTTTGGGATTCCCGTCCTCCCAGGCGGAAGGGGGGGGCTCGCAGGACTGGGGGGAGGTGTTCACACCAACGGGCTCGGAGAGCACCGAGTTTTTAGGCTTCCAGTCGTCACCGACACATGGGGGGGGCCTGGGGAGGGGTGAAGGAGAGCTTGGGAGGGGGGTGGATGTGAGGGACAGGGGATATCGCGAAGTCCCTCCCCTCCTGAGTTCAAGCCCGTCCCCGAGCAAAGGGGAAAGCAGGGAGAGTTCCGATTCCAGTGGGGAAGCAGGAAGTCGTGTCCGAGGCTCAGGCAAGGTAGAGGAGCCAGGGTCCCAGGTGGGACAGGAAGGGGCAAGTAAGGGGGGAAGACCCATCCCCCCAACTCCAGAATTACGCAGGAAGAGGAGGGGCAAGAGGATGGGTCTGCCAAAGCTTTTGTGTTGGAGAAAGACGCGCCAAAAGCCATTAGGAGGTTCTGAAACCGACTGACAACATCGCTCCGTGTAAATAGCAATGACTTGAGCACTGTAAATACGCAGCACCAATAAAAGAATAAAATGCAGAGCTGCGTAGCGTCGTTACTCTGAAGTAGTCCACTCCGGCCACTGTGACAGCATGGATTACCTTTAAGGGTTATTTCGGATCGTGGCCGCCAATTTGTTTCCAGGTTCTGGCGGCGGCTCATGAACCTCCTGCAGGTGGAGGTCAGCTTGTCGACGGCTAGACACCCGCAGACCAACGGACAAGCGGAGAGGGTCAACGCCATTCTGCAGCAGTACCTGAGATGCTACGTCAGCCAGAGGCAAACAGACTGGGTGGATCGCCTGCCACTAGCAGAATTTGCCTACAACAATGCAGTGCACGTCTCCACAGGGGTGTCGCCCTTTAAGGCCAATTACGGGCGCGACCTCAGATCTTTCCCAGAGAGGGAGGGGGAGGAGGAGGAGGAGGGCCCACAGGCTGAGGATTGGGCAGAGGAACTGGAGACGGTGCACCAGCAGCTCAGAGAACACTTGGAGAGGGCCAAGGAAGCGTACAAAAAGGGGGCAGATCGCCACAGGCGACTAGGGGAGGTCATCAGGGTGGGGGACAAGGTGTGGTTGTCCTCGGAGGGCCTTCCCACCAGAGGGAGGTGCAAAAAGCTGGCACCCAAAAGGCTGGGCCCCTTCACGGTCACGCAACAGGTCAACCCGGTGGCATACAGGCTGGCACTGCCAGAGGACATGAGGGTGCATCCAGTGTTTCATAGATCGCTGCTGTCGCCGTACAGGGAAAGCAGCAGGCTCCGAGACAGCGAACAAACCCCCGAGGGAGGGGGGGAGAGGGAAGGCAGGGAGCAACTCAATGAGGCCACGGCCATCCTGGATTCAAGGTGGGGGGTGGGGGGACTGGAGTACCTCATGGCATGGGAGGATGCTCCACCGTCCCAGAATGAATGGGTCCCAGCCACTCAGATACAGGAGGAATTCTTGGTGGAAGAATTTCACGCCCTCTTTCCCCACAGACCCAAGCCCTGGCACATGGAAAGGGAGGGGGAGGAGGAGGAGGCACGGGAGAGCAGCTCACCATGGCGCTGGGAAGCGGAGTTTGAGGAACCAGAGGATGAGGTATGGGTGTCACCGAGATCCACCCAGTCAGAGGAAGGAGCAGATTGGCAGAACGTTTTTACCCCCACCAGCTCTGACGCCACGGACTTTTTGGGATTCCCGTCCGCCCAGGCGGAAGGGGGGGGCTCGCAGGACTGGGGGGAGGTATTCACACCAACGGGCTCGGAGAGCACTGAGTTCTTAGGCTTCCAGTCGTCACCGACACATGGGGGGGGCCTGGGGAGGGGTGAAGGAGAGCTTGGGAGGGGGGTGGATGTGAGGGACAGGGGATATCGCGAAGTCCCTCCCCTCCTGAGTTCAAGCCCGTCCCCGAGCAAAGGGGAAAGCAGGGAGAGTTCCGATTCCAGTGGGGAAGCAGGAAGTCGTGTCCGAGGCTCAGGCAAGGTAGAGGAGCCAGGGTCCCAGGTGGGACAGGAAGGGGCAAGCAAGGGGGGAAGACCCATCCCCCCAACTCCAGAATTACGCAGGAAGAGGAGGGGCAAGAGGATGGGTCTGCCAAAGCTTTTGTGTTGGAGAAAGACGCGCCAAAAGCCATTAGGAGGTTCTGAAACCGACTGACCACATCACTCCGTGTAAATAGCAATGACTTGAGCACTGTAAATACGCAGCACCAATAAAAGAATAAAATGCAGAGCTGCGTGGCGTCGTTACTCTGAAGTAGTCCACTCCGGCCACCGTGACATAAGCGTTCCATGGCTTTATTTCGCTTCGTTGCTTACTCTTGAGTAGAACTGCATATTCACTCCAGGAATAAGCACCTTTGTCAAATGAGTCAAATTGAAGCAAAACACTTTGTTGGAGTGTCAGAATGCATAGATAGAAGGCAAATAAGCGTTCCATGGCTTTATTTCGCTTAGTTGCTTACTCTTGAGTAGAACTGCATATTCACTCCAGGAATAAGCACCTTTGTCAAATGAGTCAAATTGAAGCAGAACACATTGTTGGAGTGTCAGGATGCATAGATAGAAGGCAAATAAGCGTTCCATGGCTTTATTTCGCTTAGTTGCTTACTCTTGAGTAGAACTGCATATTCACTCCAGGAATAAGCACCTTTGTAAAATGAGTCAAATTGAAGCAAAACACATTGTTGGAGTGTCAGAATGCATAGATAGAAGGCAAATAAGCGTTACATGGCTTTATTTCGCTTAGTTGCTTACTCTTGAGTAGAACTGCATATTCACTCCAGGAATAAGCACCTTTGTCAAATGAGTCAAATTGAAGCTGAACACATTGTTGGAGTGTCAGGATGCATAGATAGAACGCAAATAAGCGTTCCATGGCTTTATTTCGCTTAGTTGCTTACTCTTGAGTAGAACTGCATATTCACTCCAGGAATAAGCACCTTTGTAAAATGAGTCAAATTGAAGCAAAACACATTGTTGGAGTGTCAGAATGCATAGATAGAAGGCAAATAAGCGTTCCATGGCTTTATTTCGCTTAGTTGCTTACTCTTGAGTAGAACTGCATATTCACTCCAGGAATAAGCACATTTGTCAAATGAGTCAAATTGAAGCAAAACACATTGTTGGAGTGTCAGAATGCATAGATAGAAGGCAAATAAGCGTTCCATGGCTTTATTTCGCTTAGTTGCTTACTCTTGAGTAGAACTGCATATTCACTCCAGGAATAAGCACATTTGTCAAATGAGTCAAATTGAAGCAAAACACATTGTTGGAGTGTCAGAATGCATAGATAGAAGGCAAATAAGCGTTCCATGGCTTTATTTCGCTTAGTTGCTTACTCTTGAGTAGAACTGCATATTCACTCCAGGAATAAGCACCTTTGTAAAATGAGTCAAATTGAAGCAAAACACATTGTTGGAGTGTCAGAATGCATAGATTGAAGGCACATAAGCGTTCCATGGCTTTATTTCGCTTAGTTGCTTACTCTTGAGTAGAACTGCATATTCACTCCAGGAATAAGCACCTTTGTCAAATGAGTCAAATTGAAGCAGAACACATTGTTGGAGTGTCAGAATGCATAGATAGAAGGCAAATAAGTGTTCCATGGCTTTATTTCGCTTAGTTGCTTACTCTTGAGTAGAACTGCATATTCACTCCAGGAATAAGCACCTTTGTAAAATGAGTCAAATTGAAGCAAAACACATTGTTGGAGTGTCAGAATGCATAGATAGAAGGCAAATAAGCGTTCCATGGCTTTATTTCGCTTAGTTGCTTACTCTTGAGTAGAACTGCATATTCACTCCAGGAATAAGCACCTTTGTAAAATGAGTCAAATTGAAGCTGAACACATTGTTGGAGTGTCAGCATGCATAGATAGAAGGCAAATAAACGTTCCATGGCTTTATTTCGCTTCGTTGCTTACTCTTGAGTAGAACTGCATATTCACTCCAGGAATAAGCACCTTTGTCAAATGAGTCAAATTGAAGCAAAACACATTGTTGGAGTGTCAGAATGCATAGATAGAAGGCAAATAAGCGTTCCATGGCTTTATTTCGCTTAGTTGCTTACTCTTGAGTAGAACTGCATATTCACTCCAGGAATAAGCACCTTTGTCAAATGAGTCAAATTGAAGCAGAACACATTGTTGGAGTGTCAGGATGCATAGATAGAAGGCAAATAAGCGTTCCATGGCTTTATTTCGCTTAGTTGCTTACTCTTGAGTAGAACTGCATATTCACTCCAGGAATAAGCACCTTTGTCAAATGAGTCAAATTGAAGCTGAACACATTGTTGGAGTGTCAGGATGCATAGATAGAATGCAAATAAGCGTTCCATGGCTTTATTTCGCTTAGTTGCTTACTCTTGAGTAGAACTGCATATTCACTCCAGGAATAAGCACATTTGTCAAATGAGTCAAATAGAAGCAAAACACATTGTTGGAGTGTCAGAATGCATAGATAGAAGGCAAATAAGCGTTCCATGGCTTTATTTCGCTTAGTTGCTTACTCTTGAGTAGAACTGCATATTCACTCCAGGAATAAGCACATTTGTCAAATGAGTCAAATTGAAGCAAAACACATTGTTGGAGTGTCAGAATGCATAGATAGAAGGCAAATAAGCGTTCCATGGCTTTATTTCGCTTAGTTGCTTACTCTTGAGTAGAACTGCATATTCACTCCAGGAATAAGCACCTTTGTAAAATGAGTCAAATTGAAGCAAAACACATTGTTGGAGTGTCAGAATGCATAGATTGAAGGCACATAAGCGTTCCATGGCTTTATTTCGCTTAGTTGCTTACTCTTGAGTAGAACTGCATATTCACTCCAGGAATAAGCACCTTTGTCAAATGAGTCAAATTGAAGCAGAACACATTGTTGGAGTGTCAGAATGCATAGATAGAAGGCAAATAAGTGTTCCATGGCTTTATTTCGCTTAGTTGCTTACTCTTGAGTAGAACTGCATATTCACTCCAGGAATAAGCACCTTTGTAAAATGAGTCAAATTGAAGCAAAACACATTGTTGGAGTGTCAGAATGCATAGATAGAAGGCAAATAAGCGTTCCATGGCTTTATTTCGCTTAGTTGCTTACTCTTGAGTAGAACTGCATATTCACTCCAGGAATAAGCACCTTTGTAAAATGAGTCAAATTGAAGCTGAACACATTGTTGGAGTGTCAGCATGCATAGATAGAAGGCAAATAAACGTTCCATGGCTTTATTTCGCTTCGTTGCTTACTCTTGAGTAGAACTGCATATTCACTCCAGGAATAAGCACCTTTGTCAAATGAGTCAAATTGAAGCAAAACACATTGTTGGAGTGTCAGAATGCATAGATAGAAGGCAAATAAGCGTTCCATGGCTTTATTTCGCTTAGTTGCTTTCTCTTGAGTAGAACTGCATATTCACTCCAGGAATAAGCACCTTTGTAAAATGAGTCAAATAGAAGCAAAACACATTGTTGGAGTGTCAGAATGCATAGATAGAAGGCAAATAAGCGTTCCATGGCTTTATTTCGCTTAGTTGCTTACTCTTGAGTAGAACTGCATATTCACTCCAGGAATAAGCACATTTGTCAAATGAGTCAAATTGAAGCAAAACACATTGTTGGAGTGTCAGAATGCATAGATAGAAGGCAAATAAGCGTTCCATGGCTTTATTTCGCTTAGTTGCTTACTCTTGAGTAGAACTGCATATTCACTCCAGGAATAAGCACATTTGTCAAATGAGTCAAATTGAAGCAAAACACATTGTTGGAGTGTCAGAATGCATAGATAGAAGGCAAATAAGCGTTCCATGGCTTTATTTCGCTTAGTTGCTTACTCTTGAGTAGAACTGCATATTCACTCCAGGAATAAGCACCTTTGTAAAATGAGTCAAATTGAAGCAAAACACATTGTTGGAGTGTCAGAATGCATAGATTGAAGGCACATAAGCGTTCCATGGCTTTATTTCGCTTAGTTGCTTACTCTTGAGTAGAACTGCATATTCACTCCAGGAATAAGCACCTTTGTCAAATGAGTCAAATTGAAGCAGAACACATTGTTGGAGTGTCAGAATGCATAGATAGAAGGCAAATAAGTGTTCCATGGCTTTATTTCGCTTAGTTGCTTACTCTTGAGTAGAACTGCATATTCACTCCAGGAATAAGCACCTTTGTAAAATGAGTCAAATTGAAGCAAAACACATTGTTGGAGTGTCAGAATGCATAGATTGAAGGCACATAAGCGTTCCATGGCTTTATTTCGCTTAGTTGCTTACTCTTGAGTAGAACTGCATGCTCACTCGAGGAAAAAAGCACCTTTGTAAAATGAGTCAAATTGAAGCAAAACACATTGTTGGAGTGTCAGAATGCATAGAAAGAAGGCAAATAAGCGTTCCATGGCTTTATTTCGCTTAGTTGCTTACTCTTGAGTAGAACTGCATATTCACTCCAGGAATAAGCACCTTTGTCAAATGAGTCAAATTGAAGCAAAACACATTGTTGGAGTGTCAAAATGCATAGATAGAAGGCAAATAAGCGTTCCATGGCTTTATTTCGCTTAGTTGCTTACTCTTGAGTAGAACTGCATATTCACTCCAGGAATACGCACCTTTGTAAAATGAGTCAAATTGAAGCAGAACACATTGTTGGAGTGTGAGAATGCAAAGATAGAAGGCAAATAAGCGTTCCATGGCTTTATTTCGCTTAGTTGCTTACTCTTGAGTAGAACTGCATATTCACTCCAGGAATACGCACCTATGTCAAATGAGTCAAATTGAAGCAAAACACATTTTTGGAGTGTCAGAATGCATAGATAGAAGGCAAATAAGCGTTCCATGGCTTTATTTCGCTTAGTTGCTTACTCTTGAGTAGAACTGCATATTCACTCCAGGAATAAGCACCTTTGTAAAATGAGTCAAATTGAAGCTGAACACATTGTTGGAGTGTCAGAATGCATAGATAGAAGGCAAATAAGCGTTCCATGGCTTTATTTCGCTTCGTTGCTTACTCTTGAGTAGAACTGCATATTCACTCCAGGAATAAGCACCTTTGTCAAATGAGTCAAATTGAAGCAAAACACATTGTTGGAGTGTCAGAATGCATAGATAGAAGGCAAATAAGCGTTCCATGGCTTTATTTCGCTTAGTTGCTTACTCTTGAGTAGAACTGCATATTCACTCCAGGAATAAGCACCTTTGTCAAATGAGTCAAATTGAAGCACAACACATTGTTGGAGTGTCAGGATGCATAGATAGAAGGCAAATAAGCGTTCCATGGCTTTATTTCGCTTAGTTGCTTACTCTTGAGTAGAACTGCATATTCACTCCAGGAATAAGCACCTTTGTAAAATGAGTCAAATTGAAGCAAAACACATTGTTGGAGTGTCAGAATGCATAGATAGAAGGCAAATAAGCGTTACATGGCTTTATTTCGCTTAGTTGCTTACTCTTGAGTAGAACTGCATATTCACTCCAGGAATAAGCACCTTTGTCAAATGAGTCAAATTGAAGCTGAACACATTGTTGGAGTGTCAGGATGCATAGATAGAAGGCAAATAAGCGTTCCATGGCTTTATTTCGCTTAGTTGCTTACTCTTGAGTAGAACTGCATATTCACTCCAGGAATAAGCACCTTTGTAAAATGAGTCAAATTGAAGCAAAACACATTGTTGGAGTGTCAGAATGCATAGATAGAAGGCAAATAAGCGTTACATGGCTTTATTTCGCTTAGTTGCTTACTCTTGAGTAGAACTGCATATTCACTCCAGGAATAAGCACCTTTGTCAAATGAGTCAAATTGAAGCTGAACACATTGTTGGAGTGTCAGGATGCATAGATAGAAGGCAAATAAGCGTTCCATGGCTTTATTTCGCTTAGTTGCTTACTCTTGAGTAGAACTGCATATTCACTCCAGGAATAAGCACATTTGTCAAATGAGTCAAATTGAAGCAAAACACATTGTTGGAGTGTCAGAATGCATAGATAGAAGGCAAATAAGCGTTCCATGGCTTTATTTCGCTTAGTTGCTTACTCTTGAGTAGAACTGCATATTCACTCCAGGAATAAGCACCTTTGTAAAATGAGTCAAATTGAAGCAAAACACATTGTTGGAGTGTCAGAATGCATAGATTGAAGGCACATAAGCGTTCCATGGCTTTATTTCGCTTAGTTGCTTACTCTTGAGTAGAACTGCATGCTCACTCGAGGAAAAAAGCAACTTTGTAAAATGAGTCAAATTGAAGCAAAACACATTGTTGGAGTGTCAGAATGCATAGAAAGAAGGCACATAAGCGTTCCATGGCTTTATTTCGCTTAGTTGCTTACTCTTGAGTAGAACTGCATAATCACTCCAGGAATAAGCACCTTTGTCAAATGAGTCAAATTGAAGCAAAACACATTGTTGGAGTGTCAAAATGCATAGATAGAAGGCAAATAAGCGTTCCATGGCTTTATTTCGCTTAGTTGCTTACTCTTGAGTAGAACTGCATATTCACTCCAGGAATACGCACCTTTGTAAAATGAGTCAAATTGAAGCAGAACACATTGTTGGAGTGTCAGAATGCAAAGATAGAAGGCAAATAAGCGTTCCATGGCTTTATTTCGCTTAGTTGCTTACTCTTGAGTAGAACTGCATATTCACTCCAGGAATACGCACCTATGTCAAATGAGTCAAATTGAAGCAAAACACATTTTTGGAGTGTCAGAATGCATAGATAGAAGGCAAATAAGCGTTCCATGGCTTTATTTCGCTTAGTTGCTTACTCTTGAGTAGAACTGCATATTCACTCCAGGAATAAGCACATTTGTCAAATGAGTCAAATTGAAGCAAAACACATTGTTGGAGTGTCAGAATGCATAGATTGAAGGCACATAAGCGTTCCATGGCTTTATTTCGCTTAGTTGCTTACTCTTGAGTAGAACTGCATGCTCACTCGAGGAAAAAAGCAACTTTGTAAAATGAGTCAAATTGAAGCAAAACACATTGTTGGAGTGTCAGAATGCATAGAAAGAAGGCACATAAGCGTTCCATGGCTTTATTTCGCTTAGTTGCTTACTCTTGAGTAGAACTGCATATTCACTCCAGGAATAAGCACCTTTGTCAAATGAGTCAAATTGAAGCAAAACACATTGTTGGAGTGTCAAAATGCATAGATAGAAGGCAAATAAGCGTTCCATGGCTTTATTTCGCTTAGTTGCTTACTCTTGAGTAGAACTGCATATTCACTCCAGGAATACGCACCTTTGTAAAATGAGTCAAATTGAAGCAGAACACATTGTTGGAGTGTCAGAATGCAAAGATAGAAGGCAAATAAGCGTTCCATGGCTTTATTTCGCTTAGTTGCTTACTCTTGAGTAGAACTGCATATTCACTCCAGGAATACGCACCTATGTCAAATGAGTCAAATTGAAGCAAAACACATTTTTGGAGTGTCAGAATGCATAGATAGAAGGCAAATAAGCGTTCCATGGCTTTATTTCGCTTAGTTGCTTACTCTTGAGTAGAACTGCATATTCACTCCAGGAATAAGCACCTTTGTAAAATGAGTCAAATTGAAGCTGAACACATTGTTGGAGTGTCAGGATGCATAGATAGAAGGCAAATAAGCGTTCCATGGCTTTATTTCGCTTAGTTGCTTACTCTTGAGTAGAACTGCATATTCACTCCAGGAATAAGCACCTTTGTCAAATGAGTCAAATTGAAGCAAAACACATTGTTGGAGTGTCAGAATGCATAGATAGAAGGCAAATAAGCGTTCCATGGCTTTATTTCGCTTAGTTGCTTACTCTTGAGTAGAACTGCATATTCACTCCAGGAATAAGCACCTTTGTCAAATGAGTCAAATTGAAGCAAAACACATTGTTGGAGTGTCAGAATGCATAGATTGAAGGCACATAAGCGTTCCATGGCTTTATTTCGCTTAGTTGCTTACTCTTGAGTAGAACTGCATATTCACTCCAGGAATAAGCACATTTGTCAAATGAGTCAAATTGAAGCAAAACACATTGTTGGAGTGTCGGAATGCATAGATAGAAGGCAAATAAGCGTTCCATGGCTTTATTTCGCTTAGTTGCTTACTCTTGAGTAGAACTGCATGCTCACTCGAGGAAAAAAGCACCTTTGTAAAATGAGTCAAATTGAAGCAAAACACATTGTTGGAGTGTCAGAATGCATAGAAAGAAGGCAAATAAGCGTTCCATGGCTTTATTTCGCTTAGTTGCTTACTCTTGAGTAGAACTGCATATTCACTCCAGGAATAAGCACCTTTGTCAAATGAGTCAAATTGAAGCAAAACACATTGTTGGAGTGTCAAAATGCATAGATAGAAGGCAAATAAGCGTTCCATGGCTTTATTTCGCTTAGTTGCTTACTCTTGAGTAGAACTGCATATTCACTCCAGGAATACGCACCTTTGTAAAATGAGTCAAATTGAAGCAGAACACATTGTTGGAGTGTCAGAATGCAAAGATAGAAGGCAAATAAGCGTTCCATGGCTTTATTTCGCTTAGTTGCTTACTCTTGAGTAGAACTGCATATTCACTCCAGGAATACGCACCTATGTCAAATGAGTCAAATTGAAGCAAAACACATTTTTGGAGTGTCAGAATGCATAGATAGAAGGCAAATAAGCGTTCCATGGCTTTATTTCGCTTAGTTGCTTACTCTTGAGTAGAACCGCATATTCACTCCAGGAATAAGCACCTTTGTAAAATGAGTCAAATTGAAGCTGAACACATTGTTGGAGTGTCAGAATGCATAGATAGAAGCAAATAAGCGTTCCATGGCTTTATTTCGCTTCGTTGCTTACTCTTGAGTAGAACTGCATATTCACTCCAGGAATAAGCACCTTTGTCAAATGAGTCAAATTGAAGCAAAACACAGTGTTGGAGTGTCAGAATGCATAGATAGAAGGCAAATAAGCGTTCCATGGCTTTATTTCGCTTAGTTGCTTACTCTTGAGTAGAACTGCATATTCACTCCAGGAATAAGCACCTTTGTCAAATGAGTCAAATTGAAGCAGAACACATTGTTGGAGTGTCAGGATGCATAGATAGAAGGCAAATAAGCGTTCCATGGCTTTATTTCGCTTAGTTGCTTACTCTTGAGTAGAACTGCATATTCACTCCAGGAATAAGCACCTTTGTAAAATGAGTCAAATTGAAGCAAAACACATTGTTGGAGTGTCAGAATGCATAGATAGAAGGCAAATAAGCGTTACATGGCTTTATTTCGCTTAGTTGCTTACTCTTGAGTAGAACTGCATATTCACTCCAGGAATAAGCACCTTTGTCAAATGAGTCAAATTGAAGCTGAACACATTGTTGGAGTGTCAGGATGCATAGATAGAAGGCAAATAAGCGTTCCATGGCTTTATTTCGCTTAGTTGCTTACTCTTGAGTAGAACTGCATGCTCACTCGAGGAAAAAAGCACCTTTGTAAAATGAGTCAAATTGAAGCAAAACACATTGTTGGAGTGTCAGAATGCATAGAAAGAAGGCAAATAAGCGTTCCATGGCTTTATTTCGCTTAGTTGCTTACTCTTGAGTAGAACTGCATATTCACTCCAGGAATAAGCACCTTTGTCAAATGAGTCAAATTGAAGCAAAACACATTGTTGGAGTGTCAAAATGCATAGATAGAAGGCAAATAAGCGTTCCATGGCTTTATTTCGCTTAGTTGCTTACTCTTGAGTAGAACTGCATATTCACTCCAGGAATACGCACCTTTGTAAAATGAGTCAAATTGAAGCAGAACACATTGTTGGAGTGTCAGAATGCAAAGATAGAAGGCAAATAAGCGTTCCATGGCTTTATTTCGCTTAGTTGCTTACTCTTGAGTAGAACTGCATATTCACTCCAGGAATACGCACCTATGTCAAATGAGTCAAATTGAAGCAAAACACATTTTTGGAGTGTCAGAATGCATAGATAGAAGGCAAATAAGCGTTCCATGGCTTTATTTCGCTTAGTTGCTTACTCTTGAGTAGAACCGCATATTCACTCCAGGAATAAGCACCTTTGTAAAATGAGTCAAATTGAAGCTGAACACATTGTTGGAGTGTCAGAATGCATAGATAGAAGCAAATAAGCGTTCCATGGCTTTATTTCGCTTCGTTGCTTACTCTTGAGTAGAACTGCATATTCACTCCAGGAATAAGCACCTTTGTCAAATGAGTCAAATTGAAGCAAAACACAGTGTTGGAGTGTCAGAATGCATAGATAGAAGGCAAATAAGCGTTCCATGGCTTTATTTCGCTTAGTTGCTTACTCTTGAGTAGAACTGCATATTCACTCCAGGAATAAGCACCTTTGTCAAATGAGTCAAATTGAAGCAGAACACATTGTTGGAGTGTCAGGATGCATAGATAGAAGGCAAATAAGCGTTCCATGGCTTTATTTCGCTTAGTTGCTTACTCTTGAGTAGAACTGCATATTCACTCCAGGAATAAGCACCTTTGTAAAATGAGTCAAATTGAAGCAAAACACATTGTTGGAGTGTCAGAATGCATAGATAGAAGGCAAATAAGCGTTACATGGCTTTATTTCGCTTAGTTGCTTACTCTTGAGTAGAACTGCATATTCACTCCAGGAATAAGCACCTTTGTCAAATGAGTCAAATTGAAGCTGAACACATTGTTGGAGTGTCAGGATGCATAGATAGAACGCAAATAAGCGTTCCATGGCTTTATTTCGCTTAGTTGCTTACTCTTGAGTAGAACTGCATATTCACTCCAGGAATAAGCACCTTTGTAAAATGAGTCAAATTGAAGCAAAACACATTGTTGGAGTGTCAGAATGCATAGATAGAAGGCAAATAAGCGTTCCATGGCTTTATTTCGCTTAGTTGCTTACTCTTGAGTAGAACTGCATATTCACTCCAGGAATAAGCACCTTTGTAAAATGACTCAAATTGAAGCAAAACACATTGTTGGAGTGTCAGAATGCATAGATTGAAGGCACATAAGCGTTCCATGGCTTTATTTCGCTTAGTTGCTTACTCTTGAGTAGAACTGCATATTCACTCCAGGAATAAGCACATTTGTCAAATGAGTCAAATTGAAGCAAAACACATTGTTGGAGTGTCAGAATGCATAGATAGAAGGCAAATAAGCGTTCCATGGCTTTATTTCGCTTAGTTGCTTACTCTTGAGTAGAACTGCATATTCACTCCAGGAATAAGCACCTTTGTAAAATGAGTCAAATTGAAGCAAAACACATTGTTGGAGTGTCAGAATGCATAGATTGAAGGCACATAAGCGTTCCATGGCTTTATTTCGCTTAGTTGCTTACTCTTGAGTAGAACTGCATATTCCAGGAATACGCACCTTTGTAAAATGAGTCAAATTGAAGCAGAACACATTGTTGGAGTGTCAGAATGCAAAGATAGAAGGCAAATAAGCGTTCCATGGCTTTATTTCGCTTAGTTGCTTACTCTTGAGTAGAACTGCATATTCACTCCAGGAATACGCACCTATGTCAAATGAGTCAAATTGAAGCAAAACACATTTTTGGAGTGTCAGAATGCATAGATAGAAGGCAAATAAGCGTTCCATGACTTTATTTCGCTTAGTTGCTTACTCTTGAGTAGAACTGCATATTCACTCCAGGAATAAGCACCTTTGTAAAATGAGTCAAATTGAAGCTGAACACATTGTTGGAGTGTCAGAATGCATAGATAGAAGGCAAATAAGCGTTCCATGGCTTTATTTCGCTTCGTTGCTTACTCTTGAGTAGAACTGCATATTCACTCCAGGAATAAGCACCTTTGTCAAATGAGTCAAATTGAAGCAAAACACATTGTTGGAGTGTCAGAATGCATAGATAGAAGGCAAATAAGCGTTCCATGGCTTTATTTCGCTTAGTTGCTTACTCTTGAGTAGAACTGCATATTCACTCCAGGAATAAGCACCTTTGTCAAATGAGTCAAATTGAAGCAGAACACATTGTTGGAGTGTCAGGATGCATAGATAGAAGGCAAATAAGCGTTCCATGGCTTTATTTCGCTTAGTTGCTTACTCTTGAGTAGAACTGCATATTCACTCCAGGAATAAGCACCTTTGTAAAATGAGTCAAATTGAAGCAAAACACATTGTTGGAGTGTCAGAATGCATAGATAGAAGGCAAATAAGCGTTACATGGCTTTATTTCGCTTAGTTGCTTACTCTTGAGTAGAACTGCATATTCACTCCAGGAATAAGCACCTTTGTCAAATGAGTCAAATTGAAGCAGAACACATTGTTGGAGTGTCAGGATGCATAGATAGAAGGCAAATAAGCGTTCCATGGCTTTATTTCGCTTAGTTGCTTACTCTTGAGTAGAACTGCATATTCACTCCAGGAATAAGCACCTTTGTAAAATGAGTCAAATTGAAGCAAAACACATTGTTGGAGTGTCAGAATGCATAGATAGAAGGCAAATAAGCGTTACATGGCTTTATTTCGCTTAGTTGCTTACTCTTGAGTAGAACTGCATATTCACTCCAGGAATAAGCACCTTTGTCAAATGAGTCAAATTGAAGCTGAACACATTGTTGGAGTGTCAGGATGCATAGATAGAACGCAAATAAGCGTTCCATGGCTTTATTTCGCTTAGTTGCTTACTCTTGAGTAGAACTGCATATTCACTCCAGGAATAAGCACCTTTGTAAAATGAGTCAAATTGAAGCAAAACACATTGTTGGAGTGTCAGAATGCATAGATAGAAGGCAAATAAGCGTTCCATGGCTTTATTTCGCTTAGTTGCTTACTCTTGAGTAGAACTGCATATTCACTCCAGGAATAAGCACCTTTGTAAAATGACTCAAATTGAAGCAAAACACATTGTTGGAGTGTCAGAATGCATAGATTGAAGGCACATAAGCGTTCCATGGCTTTATTTCGCTTAGTTGCTTACTCTTGAGTAGAACTGCATATTCACTCCAGGAATAAGCACATTTGTCAAATGAGTCAAATTGAAGCAAAACACATTGTTGGAGTGTCAGAATGCATAGATAGAAGGCAAATAAGCGTTCCATGGCTTTATTTCGCTTAGTTGCTTACTCTTGAGTAGAACTGCATATTCACTCCAGGAATAAGCACCTTTGTAAAATGAGTCAAATTGAAGCAAAACACATTGTTGGAGTGTCAGAATGCATAGATTGAAGGCACATAAGCGTTCCATGGCTTTATTTCGCTTAGTTGCTTACTCTTGAGTAGAACTGCATATTCCAGGAATACGCACCTTTGTAAAATGAGTCAAATTGAAGCAGAACACATTGTTGGAGTGTCAGAATGCAAAGATAGAAGGCAAATAAGCGTTCCATGGCTTTATTTCGCTTAGTTGCTTACTCTTGAGTAGAACTGCATATTCACTCCAGGAATACGCACCTATGTCAAATGAGTCAAATTGAAGCAAAACACATTTTTGGAGTGTCAGAATGCATAGATAGAAGGCAAATAAGCGTTCCATGACTTTATTTCGCTTAGTTGCTTACTCTTGAGTAGAACTGCATATTCACTCCAGGAATAAGCACCTTTGTAAAATGAGTCAAATTGAAGCTGAACACATTGTTGGAGTGTCAGAATGCATAGATAGAAGGCAAATAAGCGTTCCATGGCTTTATTTCGCTTCGTTGCTTACTCTTGAGTAGAACTGCATATTCACTCCAGGAATAAGCACCTTTGTCAAATGAGTCAAATTGAAGCAGAACACATTGTTGGAGTGTCAGGATGCATAGATAGAAGGCAAATAAGCGTTCCATGGCTTTATTTCGCTTAGTTGCTTACTCTTGAGTAGAACTGCATATTCACTCCAGGAATAAGCACCTTTGTAAAATGAGTCAAATTGAAGCAAAACACATTGTTGGAGTGTCAGAATGCATAGATAGAAGGCAAATAAGCGTTCCATGGCTTTATTTCGCTTAGTTGCTTACTCTTGAGTAGAACTGCATATTCACTCCAGGAATAAGCACCTTTGTCAAATGAGTCAAATTGAAGCTGAACACATTGTTGGAGTGTCAGGATGCATAGATAGAACGCAAATAAGCGTTCCATGGCTTTATTTCGCTTAGTTGCTTACTCTTGAGTAGAACTGCATATTAACTCCAGGAATAAGCACCTTTGTAAAATGAGTCAAATTGAAGCAAAACACATTGTTGGAGTGTCAGAATGCATAGATAGAAGGCAAATAAGCGTTCCATGGCTTTATTTCGCTTAGTTGCTTACTCTTGAGTAGAACTGCATATTCACTCCAGGAATAAGCACATTTGTCAAATGAGTCAAATTGAAGCAAAACACATTGTTGGAGTGTCAGAATGCATAGATAGAAGGCAAATAAGCGTTCCATGGCTTTATTTCGCTTAGTTGCTTACTCTTGAGTAGAACTGCATATTCACTCCAGGAATAAGCACATTTGTGAAATGAGTCAAATTGAAGCAAAACACATTGTTGGAGTGTCAGAATGCATAGATAGAAGGCAAATAAGCGTTCCATGGCTTTATTTCGCTTAGTTGCTTACTCTTGAGTAGAACTGCATATTCACTCCAGGAATAAGCACCTTTGTAAAATGAGTCAAATTGAAGCAAAACACATTGTTGGAGTGTCAGAATGCATAGATTGAAGGCACATAAGCGTTCCATGGCTTTATTTCGCTTAGTTGCTTACTCTTGAGTAGAACTGCATATTCACTCCAGGAATAAGCACCTTTGTCAAATGAGTCAAATTGAAGCAGAACACATTGTTGGAGTGTCAGAATGCATAGATAGAAGGCAAATAAGTGTTCCATGGCTTTATTTCGCTTAGTTGCTTACTCTTGAGTAGAACTGCATATTCACTCCAGGAATAAGCACCTTTGTAAAATGAGTCAAATTGAAGCAAAACACATTGTTGGAGTGTCAGAATGCATAGATAGAAGGCAAATAAGCGTTCCATGGCTTTATTTCGCTTAGTTGCTTACTCTTGAGTAGAACTGCATATTCACTCCAGGAATAAGCACCTTTGTCAAATGAGTCAAATTGAAGCTGAACACATTGTTGGAGTGTCAGGATGCATAGATAGAAGGCAAATAAACGTTCCATGGCTTTATTTCGCTTCGTTGCTTACTCTTGAGTAGAACTGCATATTCACTCCAGGAATAAGCACCTTTGTCAAATGAGTCAAATTGAAGCAAAACACATTGTTGGAGTGTCAGAATGCATAGATAGAAGGCAAATAAGCGTTCCATGGCTTTATTTCGCTTAGTTGCTTACTCTTGAGTAGAACTGCATATTCACTCCAGGAATAAGCACCTTTGTCAAATGAGTCAAATTGAAGCAGAACACATTGTTGGAGTGTCAGGATGCATAGATAGAAGGCAAATAAGCGTTCCATGGCTTTATTTCGCTTAGTTGCTTACTCTTGAGTAGAACTGCATATTCACTCCAGGAATAAGCACCTTTGTCAAATGAGTCAAATTGAAGCTGAACACATTGTTGGAGTGTCAGGATGCATAGATAGAACGCAAATAAGCGTTCCATGGCTTTATTTCGCTTAGTTGCTTACTCTTGAGTAGAACTGCATATTCACTCCAGGAATAAGCACATTTGTCAAATGAGTCAAATAGAAGCAAAACACATTGTTGGAGTGTCAGAATGCATAGATAGAAGGCAAATAAGCGTTCCATGGCTTTATTTCGCTTAGTTGCTTACTCTTGAGTAGAACTGCATATTCACTCCAGGAATAAGCACATTTGTCAAATGAGTCAAATTGAAGCAAAACACATTGTTGGAGTGTCAGAATGCATAGATAGAAGGCAAATAAGCGTTCCATGGCTTTATTTCGCTTAGTTGCTTACTCTTGAGTAGAACTGCATATTCACTCCAGGAATAAGCACCTTTGTAAAATGAGTCAAATTGAAGCAAAACACATTGTTGGAGTGTCAGAATGCATAGATTGAAGGCACATAAGCGTTCCATGGCTTTATTTCGCTTAGTTGCTTACTCTTGAGTAGAACTGCATGTTCACTCCAGGAATAAGCACCTTTGTCAAATGAGTCAAATTGAAGCAGAACACATTGTTGGAGTGTCAGAATGCATAGATAGAAGGCAAATAAGTGTTCCATGGCTTTATTTCGCTTAGTTGCTTACTCTTGAGTAGAACTGCATATTCACTCCAGGAATAAGCACCTTTGTAAAATGAGTCAAATTGAAGCAAAACACATTGTTGGAGTGTCAGAATGCATAGATTGAAGGCACATAAGCGTTCCATGGCTTTATTTCGCTTAGTTGCTTACTCTTGAGTAGAACTGCATGCTCACTCGAGGAAAAAAGCACCTTTGTAAAATGAGTCAAATTGAAGCAAAACACATTGTTGGAGTGTCAGAATGCATAGAAAGAAGGCAAATAAGCGTTCCATGGCTTTATTTCGCTTAGTTGCTTACTCTTGAGTAGAACTGCATATTCACTCCAGGAATAAGCACCTTTGTCAAATGAGTCAAATTGAAGCAAAACACATTGTTGGAGTGTCAAAATGCATAGATAGAAGGCAAATAAGCGTTCCATGGCTTTATTTCGCTTAGTTGCTTACTCTTGAGTAGAACTGCATATTCACTCCAGGAATACGCACCTTTGTAAAATGAGTCAAATTGAAGCAGAACACATTGTTGGAGTGTCAGAATGCAAAGATAGAAGGCAAATAAGCGTTCCATGGCTTTATTTCGCTTAGTTGCTTACTCTTGAGTAGAACTGCATATTCACTCCAGGAATACGCACCTATGTCAAATGAGTCAAATTGAAGCAAAACACATTTTTGGAGTGTCAGAATGCATAGATAGAAGGCAAATAAGCGTTCCATGGCTTTATTTCGCTTAGTTGCTTACTCTTGAGTAGAACTGCATATTCACTCCAGGAATAAGCACCTTTGTAAAATGAGTCAAATTGAAGCTGAACACATTGTTGGAGTGTCAGAATGCATAGATAGAAGGCAAATAAGCGTTCCATGGCTTTATTTCGCTTCGTTGCTTACTCTTGAGTAGAACTGCATATTCACTCCAGGAATAAGCACCTTTGTCAAATGAGTCAAATTGAAGCAAAACACATTGTTGGAGTGTCAGAATGCATAGATAGAAGGCAAATAAGCGTTCCATGGCTTTATTTCGCTTAGTTGCTTACTCTTGAGTAGAACTGCATATTCACTCCAGGAATAAGCACCTTTGTCAAATGAGTCAAATTGAAGCAGAACACATTGTTGGAGTGTCAGGATGCATAGATAGAAGGCAAATAAGCGTTCCATGGCTTTATTTCGCTTAGTTGCTTACTCTTGAGTAGAACTGCATATTCACTCCAGGAATAAGCACCTTTGTAAAATGAGTCAAATTGAAGCAAAACACATTGTTGGAGTGTCAGAATGCATAGATAGAAGGCAAATAAGCGTTCCATGGCTTTATTTCGCTTAGTTGCTTACTCTTGAGTAGAACTGCATATTCACTCCAGGAATAAGCACCTTTGTCAAATGAGTCAAATTGAAGCAGAACACATTGTTGGAGTGTCAGGATGCATAGATAGAAGGCAAATAAGCGTTCCATGGCTTTATTTCGCTTAGTTGCTTACTCTTGAGTAGAACTGCATATTCACTCCAGGAATAAGCACCTTTGTAAAATGAGTCAAATTGAAGCAAAACACATTGTTGGAGTGTCAGAATGCATAGATAGAAGGCAAATAAGCGTTACATGGCTTTATTTCGCTTAGTTGCTTACTCTTGAGTAGAACTGCATATTCACTCCAGGAATAAGCACCTTTGTCAAATGAGTCAAATTGAAGCTGAACACATTGTTGGAGTGTCAGGATGCATAGATAGAAGGCAAATAAGCGTTCCATGGCTTTATTTCGCTTAGTTGCTTACTCTTGAGTAGAACTGCATATTCACTCCAGGAATAAGCACCTTTGTCAAATGAGTCAAATTGAAGCAAAACACATTGTTGGAGTGTCAGAATGCATAGATAGAAGGCAAATAAGCGTTCCATGGCTTTATTTCGCTTAGTTGCTTACTCTTGAGTAGAACTGCATATTCACTCCAGGAATAAGCACCTTTGTAAAATGAGTCAAATTGAAGCAAAACACATTGTTGGAGTGTCAGAATGCATAGATAGAAGGCAAATAAGCGTTCCATGGCTTTATTTCGCTTAGTTGCTTACTCTTGAGTAGAACTGCATATTCACTCCAGGAATAAGCACCTTTGTAAAATGAGTCAAATTGAAGCAAAACACATTGTTGGAGTGTCAGAATGCATAGATAGAAGGCAAATAAGCGTTCCATGGCTTTATTTCGCTTAGTTGCTTACTCTTGAGTAGAACTGCATATTCACTCCAGGAATAAGCACCTTTGTAAAATGAGTCAAATTGAAGCAAAACACATTGTTGGAGTGTCAGAATGCATAGATTGAAGGCACATAAGCGTTCCATGGCTTTATTTCGCTTAGTTGCTTACTCTTGAGTAGAACTGCATATTCACTCCAGGAATAAGCACCTTTGTAAAATGAGTCAAATTGAAGCAAAACACATTGTTGGAGTGTCAGAATGCATAGATTGAAGGCACATAAGCGTTCCATGGCTTTTTTTCGCTTAGTTGCTTACTCTTGAGTAGAACTGCATGCTCACTCGAGGAAAAAAGCAACTTTGTAAAATGAGTCAAATTGAAGCAAAACACATTGTTGGAGTGTCAGAATGCATAGAAAGAAGTTACATAAGCGTTCCATGGCTTTATTTCGCTTAGTTGCTTACTCTTGAGTAGAACTGCATATTCACTCCAGGAATAAGCACCTTTGTCAAATGAGTCAAATTGAAGCAAAACACATTGTTGGAGTGTCAAAATGCATAGATAGAAGGCAAATAAGCGTTCCATGGCTTTATTTCGCTTAGTTGCTTACTCTTGAGTAGAACTGCATATTCACTCCAGGAATACGCACCTTTGTAAAATGAGTCAAATTGAAGCAGAACACATTGTTGGAGTGTCAGAATGCAAAGATAGAAGGCAAATAAGCGTTCCATGGCTTTATTTCGCTTAGTTGCTTACTCTTGAGTAGAACTGCATATTCACTCCAGGAATACGCACCTATGTCAAATGAGTCAAATTGAAGCAAAACACATTTTTGGAGTGTCAGAATGCATAGATAGAAGGCAAATAAGCGTTCCATGGCTTTATTTCGCTTAGTTGCTTACTCTTGAGTAGAACTGCATATTCACTCCAGGAATAAGCACATTTGTCAAATGAGTCAAATTGAAGCAAAACACATTGTTGGAGTGTCAGAATGCGTAGATAGAAGGCAAATAAGCGTTCCATGGCTTTATTTCGCTTAGTTGCTTACTCTTGAGTAGAACTGCATATTCACTCCAGGAATAAGCACCTTTGTAAAATGAGTCAAATTGAAGCAAAACACATTGTTGGAGTGTCAGAATGCATAGATTGAAGGCACATAAGCGTTCCATGGCTTTATTTCGCTTAGTTGCTTACTCTTGAGTAGAACTGCATGCTCACTCGAGGAAAAAAGCAACTTTGTAAAATGAGTCAAATTGAAGCAAAACACATTGTTGGAGTGTCAGAATGCATAGAAAGAAGGCACATAAGCGTTCCATGGCTTTATTTCGCTTAGTTGCTTACTCTTGAGTAGAACTGCATATTCACTCCAGGAATAAGCACCTTTGTCAAATGAGTCAAATTGAAGCAAAACACATTGTTGGAGTGTCAAAATGCATAGATAGAAGGCAAATAAGCGTTCCATGGCTTTATTTCGCTTAGTTGCTTACTCTTGAGTAGAACTGCATATTCACTCCAGGAATACGCACCTTTGTAAAATGAGTCAAATTGAAGCAGAACACATTGTTGGAGTGTCAGAATGCAAAGATAGAAGGCAAATAAGCGTTCCATGGCTTTATTTCGCTTAGTTGCTTACTCTTGAGTAGAACTGCATATTCACTCCAGGAATAAGCACCTTTGTCAAATGAGTCAAATTGAAGCAGAACACATTGTTGGAGTGTCAGGATGCATAGATAGAAGGCAAATAAGCGTTCCATGGCTTTATTTCGCTTAGTTGCTTACTCTTGAGTAGAACTGCATATTCACTCCAGGAATAAGCACCTTTGTAAAATGAGTCAAATTGAAGCAAAACACATTGTTGGAGTGTCAGAATGCATAGATAGAAGGCAAATAAGCGTTACATGGCTTTATTTCGCTTAGTTGCTTACTCTTGAGTAGAACTGCATATTCACTCCAGGAATAAGCACCTTTGTCAAATGAGTCAAATTGAAGCTGAACACATTGTTGGAGTGTCAGGATGCATAGATAGAAGGCAAATAAGCGTTCCATGGCTTTATTTCGCTTAGTTGCTTACTCTTGAGTAGAACTGCATATTCACTCCAGGAATAAGCACCTTTGTCAAATGAGTCAAATTGAAGCTGAACACATTGTTGGAGTGTCAGGATGCATAGATAGAACGCAAATAAGCGTTCCATGGCTTTATTTCGCTTAGTTGCTTACTCTTGAGTAGAACTGCATATTCACTCCAGGAATAAGCACATTTGTCAAATGAGTCAAATAGAAGCAAAACACATTGTTGGAGTGTCAGAATGCATAGATAGAAGGCAAATAAGCGTTCCATGGCTTTATTTCGCTTAGTTGCTTACTCTTGAGTAGAACTGCATATTCACTCCAGGAATAAGCACATTTGTCAAATGAGTCAAATTGAAGCAAAACACATTGTTGGAGTGTCAGAATGCATAGATAGAAGGCAAATAAGCGTTCCATGGCTTTATTTCGCTTAGTTGCTTACTCTTGAGTAGAACTGCATATTCACTCCAGGAATAAGCACCTTTGTAAAATGAGTCAAATTGAAGCAAAACACATTGTTGGAGTGTCAGAATGCATAGATTGAAGGCACATAAGCGTTCCATGGCTTTATTTCGCTTAGTTGCTTACTCTTGAGTAGAACTGCATGTTCACTCCAGGAATAAGCACCTTTGTCAAATGAGTCAAATTGAAGCAGAACACATTGTTGGAGTGTCAGAATGCATAGATAGAAGGCAAATAAGTGTTCCATGGCTTTATTTCGCTTAGTTGCTTACTCTTGAGTAGAACTGCATATTCACTCCAGGAATAAGCACCTTTGTAAAATGAGTCAAATTGAAGCAAAACACATTGTTGGAGTGTCAGAATGCATAGATTGAAGGCACATAAGCGTTCCATGGCTTTATTTCGCTTAGTTGCTTACTCTTGAGTAGAACTGCATGCTCACTCGAGGAAAAAAGCACCTTTGTAAAATGAGTCAAATTGAAGCAAAACACATTGTTGGAGTGTCAGAATGCATAGAAAGAAGGCAAATAAGCGTTCCATGGCTTTATTTCGCTTAGTTGCTTACTCTTGAGTAGAACTGCATATTCACTCCAGGAATAAGCACCTTTGTCAAATGAGTCAAATTGAAGCAAAACACATTGTTGGAGTGTCAAAATGCATAGATAGAAGGCAAATAAGCGTTCCATGGCTTTATTTCGCTTAGTTGCTTACTCTTGAGTAGAACTGCATATTCACTCCAGGAATACGCACCTTTGTAAAATGAGTCAAATTGAAGCAGAACACATTGTTGGAGTGTCAGAATGCAAAGATAGAAGGCAAATAAGCGTTCCATGGCTTTATTTCGCTTAGTTGCTTACTCTTGAGTAGAACTGCATATTCACTCCAGGAATACGCACCTATGTCAAATGAGTCAAATTGAAGCAAAACACATTTTTGGAGTGTCAGAATGCATAGATAGAAGGCAAATAAGCGTTCCATGGCTTTATTTCGCTTAGTTGCTTACTCTTGAGTAGAACTGCATATTCACTCCAGGAATAAGCACCTTTGTAAAATGAGTCAAATTGAAGCTGAACACATTGTTGGAGTGTCAGAATGCATAGATAGAAGGCAAATAAGCGTTCCATGGCTTTATTTCGCTTCGTTGCTTACTCTTGAGTAGAACTGCATATTCACTCCAGGAATAAGCACCTTTGTCAAATGAGTCAAATTGAAGCAAAACACATTGTTGGAGTGTCAGAATGCATAGATAGAAGGCAAATAAGCGTTCCATGGCTTTATTTCGCTTAGTTGCTTACTCTTGAGTAGAACTGCATATTCACTCCAGGAATAAGCACCTTTGTCAAATGAGTCAAATTGAAGCAGAACACATTGTTGGAGTGTCAGGATGCATAGATAGAAGGCAAATAAGCGTTCCATGGCTTTATTTCGCTTAGTTGCTTACTCTTGAGTAGAACTGCATATTCACTCCAGGAATAAGCACCTTTGTAAAATGAGTCAAATTGAAGCAAAACACATTGTTGGAGTGTCAGAATGCATAGATAGAAGGCAAATAAGCGTTCCATGGCTTTATTTCGCTTAGTTGCTTACTCTTGAGTAGAACTGCATATTCACTCCAGGAATAAGCACCTTTGTCAAATGAGTCAAATTGAAGCAGAACACATTGTTGGAGTGTCAGGATGCATAGATAGAAGGCAAATAAGCGTTCCATGGCTTTATTTCGCTTAGTTGCTTACTCTTGAGTAGAACTGCATATTCACTCCAGGAATAAGCACCTTTGTAAAATGAGTCAAATTGAAGCAAAACACATTGTTGGAGTGTCAGAATGCATAGATAGAAGGCAAATAAGCGTTACATGGCTTTATTTCGCTTAGTTGCTTACTCTTGAGTAGAACTGCATATTCACTCCAGGAATAAGCACCTTTGTCAAATGAGTCAAATTGAAGCTGAACACATTGTTGGAGTGTCAGGATGCATAGATAGAAGGCAAATAAGCGTTCCATGGCTTTATTTCGCTTAGTTGCTTACTCTTGAGTAGAACTGCATATTCACTCCAGGAATAAGCACCTTTGTCAAATGAGTCAAATTGAAGCAAAACACATTGTTGGAGTGTCAGAATGCATAGATAGAAGGCAAATAAGCGTTCCATGGCTTTATTTCGCTTAGTTGCTTACTCTTGAGTAGAACTGCATATTCACTCCAGGAATAAGCACCTTTGTAAAATGAGTCAAATTGAAGCAAAACACATTGTTGGAGTGTCAGAATGCATAGATAGAAGGCAAATAAGCGTTCCATGGCTTTATTTCGCTTAGTTGCTTACTCTTGAGTAGAACTGCATATTCACTCCAGGAATAAGCACCTTTGTAAAATGAGTCAAATTGAAGCAAAACACATTGTTGGAGTGTCAGAATGCATAGATTGAAGGCACATAAGCGTTCCATGGCTTTATTTCGCTTAGTTGCTTACTCTTGAGTAGAACTGCATGCTCACTCGAGGAAAAAAGCAACTTTGTAAAATGAGTCAAATTGAAGCAAAACACATTGTTGGAGTGTCAGAATGCATAGAAAGAAGGCACATAAGCGTTCCATGGCTTTATTTCGCTTAGTTGCTTACTCTTGAGTAGAACTGCATATTCACTCCAGGAATAAGCACCTTTGTCAAATGAGTCAAATTGAAGCAAAACACATTGTTGGAGTGTCAAAATGCATAGATAGAAGGCAAATAAGCGTTCCATGGCTTTATTTCGCTTAGTTGCTTACTCTTGAGTAGAACTGCATATTCACTCCAGGAATACGCACCTTTGTAAAATGAGTCAAATTGAAGCAGAACACATTGTTGGAGTGTCAGAATGCAAAGATAGAAGGCAAATAAGCGTTCCATGGCTTTATTTCGCTTAGTTGCTTACTCTTGAGTAGAACTGCATATTCACTCCAGGAATACGCACCTATGTCAAATGAGTCAAATTGAAGCAAAACACATTTTTGGAGTGTCAGAATGCATAGATAGAAGGCAAATAAGCGTTCCATGGCTTTATTTCGCTTAGTTGCTTACTCTTGAGTAGAACTGCATATTCACTCCAGGAATAAGCACATTTGTCAAATGAGTCAAATTGAAGCAAAACACATTGTTGGAGTGTCAGAATGCGTAGATAGAAGGCAAATAAGCGTTCCATGGCTTTATTTCGCTTAGTTGCTTACTCTTGAGTAGAACTGCATATTCACTCCAGGAATAAGCACCTTTGTAAAATGAGTCAAATTGAAGCAAAACACATTGTTGGAGTGTCAGAATGCATAGATTGAAGGCACATAAGCGTTCCATGGCTTTATTTCGCTTAGTTGCTTACTCTTGAGTAGAACTGCATGCTCACTCGAGGAAAAAAGCAACTTTGTAAAATGAGTCAAATTGAAGCAAAACACATTGTTGGAGTGTCAGAATGCATAGAAAGAAGGCACATAAGCGTTCCATGGCTTTATTTCGCTTAGTTGCTTACTCTTGAGTAGAACTGCATATTCACTCCAGGAATAAGCACCTTTGTCAAATGAGTCAAATTGAAGCAAAACACATTGTTGGAGTGTCAAAATGCATAGATAGAAGGCAAATAAGCGTTCCATGGCTTTATTTCGCTTAGTTGCTTACTCTTGAGTAGAACTGCATATTCACTCCAGGAATACGCACCTTTGTAAAATGAGTCAAATTGAAGCAGAACACATTGTTGGAGTGTCAGAATGCAAAGATAGAAGGCAAATAAGCGTTCCATGGCTTTATTTCGCTTAGTTGCTTACTCTTGAGTAGAACTGCATATTCACTCCAGGAATAAGCACCTTTGTCAAATGAGTCAAATTGAAGCAGAACACATTGTTGGAGTGTCAGGATGCATAGATAGAAGGCAAATAAGCGTTCCATGGCTTTATTTCGCTTAGTTGCTTACTCTTGAGTAGAACTGCATATTCACTCCAGGAATAAGCACCTTTGTAAAATGAGTCAAATTGAAGCAAAACACATTGTTGGAGTGTCAGAATGCATAGATAGAAGGCAAATAAGCGTTACATGGCTTTATTTCGCTTAGTTGCTTACTCTTGAGTAGAACTGCATATTCACTCCAGGAATAAGCACCTTTGTCAAATGAGTCAAATTGAAGCTGAACACATTGTTGGAGTGTCAGGATGCATAGATAGAAGGCAAATAAGCGTTCCATGGCTTTATTTCGCTTAGTTGCTTACTCTTGAGTAGAACTGCATATTCACTCCAGGAATAAGCACCTTTGTAAAATGAGTCAAATTGAAGCAAAACACATTGTTGGAGTGTCAGAATGCATAGATAGAAGGCAAATAAGCGTTCCATGGCTTTATTTCGCTTAGTTGCTTACTCTTGAGTAGAACTGCATATTCACTCCAGGAATAAGCACCTTTGTCAAATGAGTCAAATTGAAGCTGAACACATTGTTGGAGTGTCAGGATGCATAGATAGAAGGCAAATAAGCGTTCCATGGCTTTATTTCGCTTAGTTGCTTACTCTTGAGTAGAACTGCATATTCACTCCAGGAATAAGCACATTTGTCAAATGAGTCAAATTGAAGCAAAACACATTGTTGGAGTGTCAGAATGCATAGATAGAAGGCAAATAAGCGTTCCATGGCTTTATTTCGCTTAGTTGCTTACTCTTGAGTAGAACTGCATATTCACTCCAGGAATAAGCACCTTTGTAAAATGAGTCAAATTGAAGCAAAACACATTGTTGGAGTGTCAGAATGCATAGATTGAAGGCACATAAGCGTTCCATGGCTTTATTTCGCTTAGTTGCTTACTCTTGAGTAGAACTGCATGCTCACTCGAGGAAAAAAGCAACTTTGTAAAATGAGTCAAATTGAAGCAAAACACATTGTTGGAGTGTCAGAATGCATAGAAAGAAGGCACATAAGCGTTCCATGGCTTTATTTCGCTTAGTTGCTTACTCTTGAGTAGAACTGCATATTCACTCCAGGAATAAGCACCTTTGTCAAATGAGTCAAATTGAAGCAAAACACATTGTTGGAGTGTCAAAATGCATAGATAGAAGGCAAATAAGCGTTCCATGGCTTTATTTCGCTTAGTTGCTTACTCTTGAGTAGAACTGCATATTCACTCCAGGAATACGCACCTTTGTAAAATGAGTCAAATTGAAGCAGAACACATTGTTGGAGTGTCAGAATGCAAAGATAGAAGGCAAATAAGCGTTCCATGGCTTTATTTCGCTTAGTTGCTTACTCTTGAGTAGAACTGCATATTCACTCCAGGAATACGCACCTATGTCAAATGAGTCAAATTGAAGCAAAACACATTTTTGGAGTGTCAGAATGCATAGATAGAAGGCAAATAAGCGTTCCATGGCTTTATTTCGCTTAGTTGCTTACTCTTGAGTAGAACTGCATATTCACTCCAGGAATAAGCACATTTGTCAAATGAGTCAAATTGAAGCAAAACACATTGTTGGAGTGTCAGAATGCGTAGATAGAAGGCAAATAAGCGTTCCATGGCTTTATTTCGCTTAGTTGCTTACTCTTGAGTAGAACTGCATATTCACTCCAGGAATAAGCACCTTTGTAAAATGAGTCAAATTGAAGCAAAACACATTGTTGGAGTGTCAGAATGCATAGATTGAAGGCACATAAGCGTTCCATGGCTTTATTTCGCTTAGTTGCTTACTCTTGAGTAGAACTGCATGCTCACTCGAGGAAAAAAGCAACTTTGTAAAATGAGTCAAATTGAAGCAAAACACATTGTTGGAGTGTCAGAATGCATAGAAAGAAGGCACATAAGCGTTCCATGGCTTTATTTCGCTTAGTTGCTTACTCTTGAGTAGAACTGCATATTCACTCCAGGAATAAGCACCTTTGTCAAATGAGTCAAATTGAAGCAAAACACATTGTTGGAGTGTCAAAATGCATAGATAGAAGGCAAATAAGCGTTCCATGGCTTTATTTCGCTTAGTTGCTTACTCTTGAGTAGAACTGCATATTCACTCCAGGAATACGCACCTTTGTAAAATGAGTCAAATTGAAGCAGAACACATTGTTGGAGTGTCAGAATGCAAAGATAGAAGGCAAATAAGCGTTCCATGGCTTTATTTCGCTTAGTTGCTTACTCTTGAGTAGAACTGCATATTCACTCCAGGAATACGCACCTATGTCAAATGAGTCAAATTGAAGCAAAACACATTTTTGGAGTGTCAGAATGCATAGATAGAAGGCAAATAAGCGTTCCATGGCTTTATTTCGCTTAGTTGCTTACTCTTGAGTAGAACTGCATATTCACTCCAGGAATAAGCACCTTTGTAAAATGAGTCAAATTGAAGCTGAACACATTGTTGGAGTGTCAGGATGCATAGATAGAAGGCAAATAAGCGTTCCATGGCTTTATTTCGCTTAGTTGCTTACTCTTGAGTAGAACTGCATATTCACTCCAGGAATAAGCACCTTTGTCAAATGAGTCAAATTGAAGCAAAACACATTGTTGGAGTGTCAGAATGCATAGATAGAAGGCAAATAAGCGTTCCATGGCTTTATTTCGCTTAGTTGCTTACTCTTGAGTAGAACTGCATATTCACTCCAGGAATAAGCACCTTTGTCAAATGAGTCAAATTGAAGCAAAACACATTGTTGGAGTGTCAGAATGCATAGATTGAAGGCACATAAGCGTTCCATGGCTTTATTTCGCTTAGTTGCTTACTCTTGAGTAGAACTGCATATTCACTCCAGGAATAAGCACATTTGTCAAATGAGTCAAATTGAAGCAAAACACATAGTGGAGTGTCAGAATGCATAGATAGAAGGCAAATAAGCGTTCCATGGCTTTATTTCGCTTAGTTGCTTACTCTTGAGTAGAACTGCATATTCACTCCAGGAATAAGCACCTTTGTAAAATGAGTCAAATTGAAGCAAAACACATTGTTGGAGTGTCAGAATGCATAGATTGAAGGCACATAAGCGTTCCATGGCTTTATTTCGCTTAGTTGCTTACTCTTGAGTAGAACTGCATATTCACTCCAGGAATAAGCACCTTTGTAAAATTAGTCAAATTGAAGCAGAACACATTGTTGGAGTGTCAGGATGCATAGATAGAAGGCAAATAAGCGTTCCATGGCTTTATTTCGCTTAGTTGCTTCCTCTTGAGTAGAACTGCATATTCACTCCAGGAATAAGCACCTTTGTCAAATTAGTCAAATTGAAGCAGAACACATTGTTGGAGTGTCAGGATGCATAGATAGAAGGCAAATAAGCGTTCCATGGCTTTATTTCGCTTAGTTGCTTACTCTTGAGTAGAACTGCATATTCACTCCAGGAATAAGCACCTTTGTAAAATGAGTCAAATTGAAGCAAAACACATTGTTGGAGTGTCAGAATGCATAGATAGAAGGCAAATAAGCGTTCCATGGCTTTATTTCGCTTAGTTGCTTACTCTTGAGTAGAACTGCATATTCACTCCAGGAATAAGCACCTTTGTAAAATGAGTCAAATTGAAGCAAAACACATTGTTGGAGTGTCAGAATGCATAGATTGAAGGCACATAAGCGTTCCATGGCTTTATTTCGCTTAGTTGCTTACTCTTGAGTAGAACTGCATATTCACTCCAGGAATAAGCACATTTGTCAAATGAGTCAAATTGAAGCAAAACACATTGTTGGAGTGTCAGAATGCATAGATAGAAGGCAAATAAGCGTTCCATGGCTTTATTTCGCTTAGTTGCTTACTCTTGAGTAGAACTGCATATTCACTCCAGGAATAAGCACCTTTGTAAAATGAGTCAAATTGAAGCAAAACACATTGTTGGAGTGTCAGAATGCATAGATTGAAGGCACATAAGCGTTCCATGGCTTTATTTCGCTTAGTTGCTTACTCTTGAGTAGAACTGTATATTCACTCCAGGAATAAGCACCTTTGTAAAATGAGTCAAATTGAAGCAGAACACATTGTTGGAGTGTCAGAATGCAAAGATAGAAGGCAAATAAGCGTTCCATGGCTTTATTTCGCTTAGTTGCTTACTCTTGAGTAGAACTGCATATTCACTCCAGGAATACGCACCTATGTCAAATGAGTCAAATTGAAGCAAAACACATTTTTGGAGTGTCAGAATGCATAGATAGAAGGCAAATAAGCGTTCGATGACTTTATTTCGCTTAGTTGCTTACTCTTGAGTAGAACTGCATATTCACTCCAGGAATAAGCACCTTTGTAAAATGAGTCAAATTGAAGCTGAACACATTGTTGGAGTGTCAGAATGCATAGATAGAAGGCAAATAAGCGTTCCATGGCTTTATTTCGCTTCGTTGCTTACTCTTGAGTAGAACTGCATATTCACTCCAGGAATAAGCACCTTTGTCAAATGAGTCAAATTGAAGCAAAACACATTGTTGGAGTGTCAGAATGCATAGATAGAAGGCAAATAAGCGTTCCATGGCTTTATTTCGCTTAGTTGCTTACTCTTGAGTAGAACTGCATATTCACTCCAGGAATAAGCACCTTTGTCAAATGAGTCAAATTGAAGCAGAACACATTGTTGGAGTGTCAGAATGCATAGATTGAAGGCACATAAGCGTTCCATGGCTTTATTTCGCTTAGTTGCTTACTCTTGAGTAGAACTGCATATTCACTCCAGGAATAAGCACATTTGTCAAATGAGTCAAATTGAAGCAAAACACATTGTTGGAGTGTCAGAATGCATAGATAGAAGGCAAATAAGCGTTCCATGGCTTTATTTCGCTTAGTTGCTTACTCTTGAGTAGAACTGCATATTCACTCCAGGAATAAGCACCTTTGTAAAATGAGTCAAATTGAAGCAGAACACATTGTTGGAGTGTCAGAATGCATAGATAGAAGGCAAATAAGCGTTCCATGGCTTTATGTCGCTTAGTTGCTTACTCTTGAGTAGAACTGCATATTCACTCCAGGAATACGCACCTTTGTAAAATGAGTCAAATTGAAGCAGAACACATTGTTGGAGTGTCAGAATGCAAAGATAGAAGGCAAATAAGCGTTCCATGGCTTTATTTCGCTTAGTTGCTTACTCTTGAGTAGAACTGCATATTCACTCCAGGAATACGCACCTATGTCAAATGAGTCAAATTGAAGCAAAACACATTTTTGGAGTGTCAGAATGCATAGATAGAAGGCAAATAAGCGTTCCATGGCTTTATTTCGCTTAGTTGCTTACTCTTGAGTAGAACTGCATATTCACTCCAGGAATAAGCACCTTTGTAAAATGAGTCAAATTGAAGCTGAACACATTGTTGGAGTGTCAGGATGCATAGATAGAAGGCAAATAAGCGTTCCATGGCTTTATTTCGCTTAGTTGCTTACTCTTGAGTAGAACTGCATATTCACTCCAGGAATAAGCACCTTTGTCAAATGAGTCAAATTGAAGCAAAACACATTGTTGGAGTGTCAGAATGCATAGATAGAAGGCAAATAAGCGTTCCATGGCTTTATTTCGCTTAGTTGCTTACTCTTGAGTAGAACTGCATATTCACTCCAGGAATAAGCACCTTTGTCAAATGAGTCAAATTGAAGCAAAACACATTGTTGGAGTGTCAGAATGCATAGATTGAAGGCACATAAGCGTTCCATGGCTTTATTTCGCTTAGTTGCTTACTCTTGAGTAGAACTGCATATTCACTCCAGGAATAAGCACATTTGTCAAATGAGTCAAATTGAAGCAAAACACATAGTGGAGTGTCAGAATGCATAGATAGAAGGCAAATAAGCGTTCCATGGCTTTATTTCGCTTAGTTGCTTACTCTTGAGTAGAACTGCATATTCACTCCAGGAATAAGCACCTTTGTAAAATGAGTCAAATTGAAGCAAAACACATTGTTGGAGTGTCAGAATGCATAGATTGAAGGCACATAAGCGTTCCATGGCTTTATTTCGCTTAGTTGCTTACTCTTGAGTAGAACTGCATATTCACTCCAGGAATAAGCACCTTTGTAAAATTAGTCAAATTGAAGCAGAACACATTGTTGGAGTGTCAGGATGCATAGATAGAAGGCAAATAAGCGTTCCATGGCTTTATTTCGCTTAGTTGCTTCCTCTTGAGTAGAACTGCATATTCACTCCAGGAATAAGCACCTTTGTCAAATTAGTCAAATTGAAGCAGAACACATTGTTGGAGTGTCAGGATGCATAGATAGAAGGCAAATAAGCGTTCCATGGCTTTATTTCGCTTAGTTGCTTACTCTTGAGTAGAACTGCATATTCACTCCAGGAATAAGCACCTTTGTAAAATGAGTCAAATTGAAGCAAAACACATTGTTGGAGTGTCAGAATGCATAGATAGAAGGCAAATAAGCGTTCCATGGCTTTATTTCGCTTAGTTGCTTACTCTTGAGTAGAACTGCATATTCACTCCAGGAATAAGCACCTTTGTAAAATGAGTCAAATTGAAGCAAAACACATTGTTGGAGTGTCAGAATGCATAGATTGAAGGCACATAAGCGTTCCATGGCTTTATTTCGCTTAGTTGCTTACTCTTGAGTAGAACTGCATATTCACTCCAGGAATAAGCACATTTGTCAAATGAGTCAAATTGAAGCAAAACACATTGTTGGAGTGTCAGAATGCATAGATAGAAGGCAAATAAGCGTTCCATGGCTTTATTTCGCTTAGTTGCTTACTCTTGAGTAGAACTGCATATTCACTCCAGGAATAAGCACCTTTGTAAAATGAGTCAAATTGAAGCAAAACACATTGTTGGAGTGTCAGAATGCATAGATTGAAGGCACATAAGCGTTCCATGGCTTTATTTCGCTTAGTTGCTTACTCTTGAGTAGAACTGTATATTCACTCCAGGAATAAGCACCTTTGTAAAATGAGTCAAATTGAAGCAGAACACATTGTTGGAGTGTCAGAATGCAAAGATAGAAGGCAAATAAGCGTTCCATGGCTTTATTTCGCTTAGTTGCTTACTCTTGAGTAGAACTGCATATTCACTCCAGGAATACGCACCTATGTCAAATGAGTCAAATTGAAGCAAAACACATTTTTGGAGTGTCAGAATGCATAGATAGAAGGCAAATAAGCGTTCGATGACTTTATTTCGCTTAGTTGCTTACTCTTGAGTAGAACTGCATATTCACTCCAGGAATAAGCACCTTTGTAAAATGAGTCAAATTGAAGCTGAACACATTGTTGGAGTGTCAGAATGCATAGATAGAAGGCAAATAAGCGTTCCATGGCTTTATTTCGCTTCGTTGCTTACTCTTGAGTAGAACTGCATATTCACTCCAGGAATAAGCACCTTTGTCAAATGAGTCAAATTGAAGCAAAACACATTGTTGGAGTGTCAGAATGCATAGATAGAAGGCAAATAAGCGTTCCATGGCTTTATTTCGCTTAGTTGCTTACTCTTGAGTAGAACTGCATATTCACTCCAGGAATAAGCACCTTTGTCAAATGAGTCAAATTGAAGCAGAACACATTGTTGGAGTGTCAGAATGCATAGATTGAAGGCACATAAGCGTTCCATGGCTTTATTTCGCTTAGTTGCTTACTCTTGAGTAGAACTGCATATTCACTCCAGGAATAAGCACATTTGTCAAATGAGTCAAATTGAAGCAAAACACATTGTTGGAGTGTCAGAATGCATAGATAGAAGGCAAATAAGCGTTCCATGGCTTTATTTCGCTTAGTTGCTTACTCTTGAGTAGAACTGCATATTCACTCCAGGAATAAGCACCTTTGTAAAATGAGTCAAATTGAAGCAGAACACATTGTTGGAGTGTCAGAATGCATAGATAGAAGGCAAATAAGCGTTCCATGGCTTTATGTCGCTTAGTTGCTTACTCTTGAGTAGAACTGCATATTCACTCCAGGAATAAGCACCTTTGTAAAATGAGTCAAATTGGAGCAGAACACATTGTTGGAGTGTCAGCATGCATAGATAGAAGGCAAATAAGTGTTCCATGGCTTTATTTCGCTTAGTTCCTTGCTCTTGAGTAGAACTGCATATTCACTCCAGGAATAAGCACCTTTGTAAAATGAGTCAAATTGAAGCAGAACACATTGTTGGAGAGTCAGAATGCATAGATAGAAGGAAAATAAACGTTCCATGGCTTTATTTCGCTTAGTTGCTTACTCTTGAGTAGAACTGCATATTCACTCCAGGAATAAGCACCTTTGTAAAATGAGTCAAATTGAAGCAGAACACATTGTTGGAGTGTCAGAATGCATAGATAGAAGGCAAATAAGCGTTCCATGGCTTTATGTCGCTTAGTTGCTTACTCTTGAGTAGAACTGCATATTCACTCCAGGAATAAGCACCTTTGTAAAATGAGTCAAATTGAAGCAGAAAACATTGTTGGAGTGTCAGCATGCATAGATAGAAGGCAAATAAACGTTCCATGGCTTTATTTCGCTTAGTTGCTTACTCTTGAGTAGAACTGCATATTCACTCCAGGAATAAGCACCTTTGTAAAATGAATCAAATTGAAGCAGAACACATTGTTGGAGTGTCAGAATGCATAGATAGAAGGCAAATAAGCGTTCCATGGCTTTATGTCGCTTAGTTGCTTACTCTTGAGTAGAACTGCATATTCACTCCAGGAATAAGCACCTTTGTAAAATGAGTCAAATTGAAGCAGAAAACATTGTTGGAGTGTCAGCATGCATAGATAGAAGGCAAATAAACGTTCCATGGCTTTATTTCGCTTAGTTGCTTACTCTTGAGTAGAACTGCATATTCACTCCAGGAATAAGCACCTTTGTAAAATGAATCAAATTGAAGCAGAACACATTGTTGGAGTGTCAGAATGCATAGATAGAAGGCAAATAAGCGTTCCATGGCTTTATTTCGCTTAGTTGCTTACTCTTGAGTAGAACTGCATATTCACTCCAGGAATAAGCACCTTTGTAAAAAGAGTCAAATTGAAGCAGAACACATTGTTGGAGTGTCAGAATGCATAGATAGAAGGCAAATAAGCGTTCCATGGCTTTATTTCGCTTAGTTGCTTACTCTTGAGTAGAACTGCATATTCACTCCAGGAATAAGCACCTTTGTAAAATGAGTCAAATTGAAGCAGAACACATTGTTGGAGTGTCAGAATGCATAGAAGGCAAATAAGCGTACCATGGCTTTATTTCGCTTAGTTGCTTACTCTTGAGTAGAACTGCATATTCACTCCAGGAATAAGCACCTTTGTAAAATGAGTCAAATTGAAGCAGAACACATTGTTGGAGTGTGAACATGCATAGATAGAAGGCAAATAAGCGTTCCATGGCTTCATTTCGCTTAGTTGCTTACTCTTGAGTAGAACTGCAAATTCACTCCAGGAATAAGCACCTTTGTAAAAAGAGTCAAATTGAAGCAGAACACATTGTTGGAGTGACAGAATGCATAGATAGAAGGCAAATAAGCGTTCCATGGCTTTATTTCGCTTAGTTGCTTACTCTTGAGTAGAACTGCATATTCACTCCAGGAATAAGCACCTTTGTAAAAACAGTCAAATTGAAGCAGAACACATTGTTGGAGTGTCAGCATGCATAGATAGAAGGCAAATAAACGTTCCATGGCTTTATTTCGCTTAGTTGCTTACTCTTGAGTAGAACTGCATATTCACTCCAGGAATAAGCACCTTTGTAAAATGAGTCAAATTGAAGCAGAACACATTGTTGGAGTGTCAGAATGAATAGATAGAAGGCAAATAAGCGTTCCATGGCTTTATTTCGCTAAGTTGCTTACTCTTGAGTAGAACTGCATGTTCACTCCAGGAATAAGCACCTTTGTAAAATGAGTCAAATTGAAGCAGAACACATTGTTGGAGTGTCAGAATGCATAGATAGAAGGCAAATAAGCGTTCCATGGCTTTATTTCGCTTAGTTGCTTACTCTTGAGTAGAACTGCATATTCACTCCAGGAATAAGCACCTTTGTAAAAAGAGTCAAATTGAAGCAGAACACATTGTTAGAGTGTCAGAATGCAAAGATAGAAGGCAAATAAGCGTTCCATGGCTTTATTTCGCTTAGTTGCTTACTCTTGAGTAGAACTGCATATTCACTCCAGGAATAAGCACCTTTGTAAAATGAGTCAAATTGAAGCAGAACACATTGTTGGAGTGTCAGCATGCATAGATAGAAGGCAAATAAACGTTCCATGGCTTTATTTCGCTTAGTTGCTTACTCTTGAGTAGAACTGCATATTCACTCCAGGAATAAGCACCTTTGTAAAATGAGTCAAATTGAAGCAGAACACATTGTTGGAGTGTCAGAATGCATAGATAGAAGGCAAATAAGCGTTCCATGGCTTTATTTCGCTTAGTTGCTTACTCTTGAGTAGAACTGCATATTCACTCCAGGAATAAGCACCTTTGTAAAATGAGTCAAATTGAAGCAGAAAACATTGTTGGAGTGTCAGCATGCATAGATAGAAGGCAAATAAACGTTCCATGGCTTTATTTCGCTTAGTTGCTTACTCTTGAGTAGAACTGCATATTCACTCCAGGAATAAGCACCTTTGTAAAATGAGTCAAATTGAAGCAGAACACATTGTTGGAGTGACAGAATGCATAGATAGAAGGCAAATAAGCGTTCCATGGCTTTATGTCGCTTAGTTGCTTACTCTTGAGTAGAACTGCATATTCACTCCAGGAATAAGCACCTTTGTAAAATGAGTCAAATTGAAGCAGAACACATTGTTGGAGTGTCAGAATGAATAGATAGAAGGCAAATAAGCGTTCCATGGCTTTATTTCGCTAAGTTGCTTACTCTTGAGTAGAACTGCATGTTCACTCCAGGAATAAGCACGTTTGTAAAATGAGTCAAATTGAAGCAGAACACATTGTTGGAGTGTCAGAATGCATAGATAGAAGGCAAATAAGCGTTCCATGGCTTTATTTCGCTTAGTTGCTTACTCTTGAGTAGAACTGCATATTCACTCCAGAAATAAGCACCTTTGTAAAAAGAGTCAAATTGAAGCAGAACACATTGTTAGAGTGTCAGAATGCATAGATAGAAGGCAAATAAGCGTTCCATGGCTTTATGTCGCTTAGTTGCTTACTCTTGAGTAGAACTGCATATTCACTCCAGGAATAAGCACCTTTGTAAAATGAGTCAAATTGAAGCAGAAAACATTGTTGGAGTGTCAGCATGCATAGATAGAAGGCAAATAAACGTTCCATGGCTTTATTTCGCTTAGTTGCTTACTCTTGAGTAGAACTGCATATTCACTCCAGGAATAAGCACCTTTGTAAAATGAATCAAATTGAAGCAGAACACATTGTTGGAGTGTCAGAATGCATAGATAGAAGGCAAATAAGCGTTCCATGCCTTTATTTCGCTTAGTTGCTTACTCTTGAGTAGAACTGCATATTCACTCCAGGAATAAGCACCTTTGTAAAAAGAGTCAAATTGAAGCAGAACACATTGTTGGAGTGTCAGAATGCATAGATAGAAGGCAAATAAGCGTTCCATGGCTTTATTTCGCTTAGTTGCTTACTCTTGAGTAGAACTGCATATTCACTCCAGGAATAAGCACCTTTGTAAAATGAGTCAAATTGAAGCAGAACACATTGTTGGAGTGTCAGAATGCATAGAAGGCAAATAAGCGTACCATGGCTTTATTTCGCTTAGTTGCTTACTCTTGAGTAGAACTGCATATTCACTCCAGGAATAAGCACCTTTGTAAAATGAGTCAAATTGAAGCAGAACACATTGTTGGAGTGTGAGCATGCATAGATAGAAGGCAAATAAGCGTTCCATGGCTTCATTTCGCTTAGTTGCTTACTCTTGAGTATAACTGCAAATTCACTCCAGGAATAAGCACCTTTGTAAAAAGAGTCAAATTGAAGCAGAACACATTGTTGGAGTGTCAGCATGCATAGATAGAAGGCAAATAAACGTTCCATGGCTTTATTTCGCTTCGTTGCTTACTCTTGAGTAGAACTGCATATTCACTCCAGGAATAAGCACCTTTGTAAAATGAGTCAAATTGAAGCAGAACACATTGTTGGAGTGACAGAATGCATAGATAGAAGGCAAATAAGCGTTCCATGGCTTTATTTCGCTTAGTTGCTTACTCTTGAGTAGAACTGCATATTCACTCCAGGAATAAGCACCTTCGTAAAAAGAGTCAAATTGAAGCAGAACACATTGTTGGAGTGTCAGCATGCATAGATAGAAGGCAAATAAACGTTCCATGGCTTTATTTCGCTTAGTTGCTTACTCTTGAGTAGAACTGCATATTCACTCCAGGAATAAGCACCTTTGTAAAATGAGTCAAATTGAAGCAGAACACATTGTTGGAGTGTCAGAATGAATAGATAGAAGGCAAATAAGCGTTCCATGGCTTTATTTCGCTAAGTTGCTTACTCTTGAGTAGAACTGCATGTTCACTCCAGGAATAAGCACCTTTGTAAAATGAGTCAAATTGAAGCAGAACACATTGTTGGAGTGTCAGAATGCATAGATAGAAGGCAAATAAGCGTTCCATGGCTTTATTTCGCTTAGTTGCTTACTCTTGAGTAGAACTGCATATTCACTCCAGGAATAAGCACCTTTGTAAAAAGAGTCAAATTGAAGCAGAACACATTGTTAGAGTGTCAGAATGCAAAGATAGAAGGCAAATAAGCGTTCCATGGCTTTATTTCGCTTAGTTGCTTACTCTTGAGTAGAACTGCATATTCACTCCAGGAATAAGCACCTTTGTAAAATGAGTCAAATTGAAGCAGAACACATTGTTGGAGTGTCAGCATGCATAGATAGAAGGCAAATAAACGTTCCATGGCTTTATTTCGCTTAGTTGCTTACTCTTGAGTAGAACTGCATATTCACTCCAGGAATAAGCACCTTTGTAAAATGAGTCAAATTGAAGCAGAACACATTGTTGGAGTGTCAGAATGCATAGATAGAAGGCAAATAAGCGTTCCATGGCTTTATTTCGCTTAGTTGCTTACTTCTGAGTAGAACTGCATGTTCACTCCAGGAATAAGCACCTTTGTAAAATGAGTCAAATTGAAGCAGAACACATTGTTGGAGTGTCAGAATGCATAGATAGAAGGCAAATAAGCGTTCCATGGCTTTATTTCGCTTAGTTGCTTACTCTTGAGTAGAACTGCATATTCACTCCAGGAATAAGCACCTTTGTAAAATGAGTCAAATTGAAGCAGAACACATTGTTGGAGTGTCAGAATGCATAGATAGAAGGCAAATAAGCGTTCCATGGCTTTATTTCGCTTAGTTGCTTACTCTTGAGTAGAACTGCATATTCACTCCAGGAATAAGCACCTTTGTAAAATGAGTCAAATTGAAGCAGAACACATTGTTGGAGTGTCAGAATGCATAGATAGAAGGCAAATAAGCGTTCCATGGCTTTATGTCGCTTAGTTGCTTACTCTTGAGTAGAACTGCATATTCACTCCAGGAATAAGCACCTTTGTAAAATGAGTCAAATTGAAGCAGAACACATTGTTGGAGTGTCAGCATGCATAGATAGAAGGCAAATAAACGTTCCATGGCTTTATTTCGCTTAGTTGCTTACTCTTGAGTAGAACTGCATATTCACTCCAGGAATAAGCACCTTTGTAAAATGAGTCAAATTGAAGCAGAACACATTGTTGGAGTGTCAGAATGCATAGATAGAAGGCAAATAAGCGTTCCATGGCTTTATGTCGCTTAGTTGCTTACTCTTGAGTAGAACTGCATATTCACTCCAGGAATAAGCACCTTTGTAAAATGAGTCAAATTGGAGCAGAACACATTGTTGGAGTGTCAGCATGCATAGATAGAAGGCAAATAAGTGTTCCATGGCTTTATTTCGCTTAGTTGCTTACTCTTGAGTAGAACTGCATATTCACTCCAGGAATAAGCACCTTTGTAAAATGAGTCAAATTGAAGCAGAACACATTGTTGGAGAGTCAGAATGCATAGATAGAAGGCAAATAAACGTTCCATGGCTTTATTTCGCTTAGTTGCTTACTCTTGAGTAGAACTGCATATTCACTCCAGGAATAAGCACCTTTGTAAAATGAGTCAAATTGAAGCAGAACACATTGTTGGAGTGTCAGAATGCATAGATAGAAGGCAAATAAGCGTTCCATGGCTTTATGTCGCTTAGTTGCTTACTCTTGAGTAGAACTGCATATTCACTCCAGGAATAAGCACCTTTGTAAAATGAGTCAAATTGAAGCAGAAAACATTGTTGGAGTGTCAGCATGCATAGATAGAAGGCAAATAAACGTTCCATGGCTTTATTTCGCTTAGTTGCTTACTCTTGAGTAGAACTGCATATTCACTCCAGGAATAAGCACCTTTGTAAAATGAATCAAATTGAAGCAGAACACATTGTTGGAGTGTCAGAATGCATAGATAGAAGGCAAATAAGCGTTCCATGGCTTTATGTCGCTTAGTTGCTTACTCTTGAGTAGAACTGCATATTCACTCCAGGAATAAGCACCTTTGTAAAATGAGTCAAATTGAAGCAGAAAACATTGTTGGAGTGTCAGCATGCATAGATAGAAGGCAAATAAACGTTCCATGGCTTTATTTCGCTTAGTTGCTTACTCTTGAGTAGAACTGCATATTCACTCCAGGAATAAGCACCTTTGTAAAATGAATCAAATTGAAGCAGAACACATTGTTGGAGTGTCAGAATGCATAGATAGAAGGCAAATAAGCGTTCCATGGCTTTATTTCGCTTAGTTGCTTACTCTTGAGTAGAACTGCATATTCACTCCAGGAATAAGCACCTTTGTAAAAAGAGTCAAATTGAAGCAGAACACATTGTTGGAGTGTCAGAATGCATAGATAGAAGGCAAATAAGCGTTCCATGGCTTTATTTCGCTTAGTTGCTTACTCTTGAGTAGAACTGCATATTCACTCCAGGAATAAGCACCTTTGTAAAATGAGTCAAATTGAAGCAGAACACATTGTTGGAGTGTCAGAATGCATAGAAGGCAAATAAGCGTACCATGGCTTTATTTCGCTTAGTTGCTTACTCTTGAGTAGAACTGCATATTCACTCCAGGAATAAGCACCTTTGTAAAATGAGTCAAATTGAAGCAGAACACATTGTTGGAGTGTGAGCATGCATAGATAGAAGGCAAATAAGCGTTCCATGGCTTCATTTCGCTTAGTTGCTTACTCTTGAGTAGAACTGCAAATTCACTCCAGGAATAAGCACCTTTGTAAAAAGAGTCAAATTGAAGCAGAACACATTGTTGGAGTGTCAGCATGCATAGATAGAAGGCAAATAAACGTTCCATGGCTTTATTTCGCTTCGTTGCTTACTCTTGAGTAGAACTGCATATTCACTCCAGGAATAAGCACCTTTGTAAAATGAGTCAAATTGAAGCAGAACACATTGTTGGAGTGACAGAATGCATAGATAGAAGGCAAATAAGTGTTCCATGGCTTTATTTCGCTTAGTTGCTTACTCTTGAGTAGAACTGCATATTCACTCCAGGAATAAGCACCTTTGTAAAAACAGTCAAATTGAAGCAGAACACATTGTTGGAGTGTCAGCATGCATAGATAGAAGGCAAATAAACGTTCCATGGCTTTATTTCGCTTAGTTGCTTACTCTTGAGTAGAACTGCATATTCACTCCAGGAATAAGCACCTTTGTAAAATGAGTCAAATTGAAGCAGAACACATTGTTGGAGTGTCAGAATGAATAGATAGAAGGCAAATAAGCGTTCCATGGCTTTATTTCGCTAAGTTGCTTACTCTTGAGTAGAACTGCATGTTCACTCCAGGAATAAGCACCTTTGTAAAATGAGTCAAATTGAAGCAGAACACATTGTTGGAGTGTCAGAATGCATAGATAGAAGGCAAATAAGCGTTCCATGGCTTTATTTCGCTTAGTTGCTTACTCTTGAGTAGAACTGCATATTCACTCCAGGAATAAGCACCTTTGTAAAAAGAGTCAAATTGAAGCAGAACACATTGTTAGAGTGTCAGAATGCATAGATAGAAGGCAAATAAGCGTTCCATGGCTTTATGTCGCTTAGTTGCTTACTCTTGAGTAGAACTGCATATTCACTCCAGGAATAAGCACCTTTGTAAAATGAGTCAAATTGAAGCAGAACACATTGTTGGAGTGTCAGCATGCATAGATAGAAGGCAAATAAGCGTTCCATGGCTTCATTTCGCTTAGTTGCTTACTCTTGAGTAGAACTGCAAATTCACTCCAGGAATAAGCACCTTTGTAAAAAGAGTCAAATTGAAGCAGAACACATTGTTGGAGTGTCAGCATGCATAGATAGAAGGCAAATAAACGTTCCATGGCTTTATTTCGCTTTGTTGCTTACTCTTGAGTAGAACTGCATATTCACTCCAGGAATAAGCACCTTTGTAAAATGAGTCAAATTGAAGCAGAACACATTGTTGGAGTGACAGAATGCATAGATAGAAGGCAAAT
Organism: Zootoca vivipara; assembly: GCF_963506605.1. Taxonomy (NCBI): domain Eukaryota; kingdom Metazoa; phylum Chordata; class Lepidosauria; order Squamata; family Lacertidae; genus Zootoca; species Zootoca vivipara. The sequence continues at coordinate 2,673,084 of NC_083292.1, forward strand.
AAGCGTTCCATGGCTTTATTTCGCTTAGTTGCTTACTCTTGAGTAGAACTGCATATTCACTCCAGAAATAAGCACCTTTGTAAAAAGAGTCAAATTGAAGCAGAACACATTGTTGGAGTGTCAGCATGCATAGATAGAAGGCAAATAAGCGTTCCATGGCTTTATTTCGCTTAGTTGCTTACTCTTGAGTAGAACTGCATATTCACTCCAGAAATAAGCACCTTTGTAAAAAGAGTCAAATTGAAGCAGAACACATTGTTAGAGTGTCAGAATGCATAGATAGAAGGCAAATAAGCGTTCCATGGCTTTATGTCGCTTAGTTGCTTACTCTTGAGTAGAACTGCATATTCACTCCAGGAATAAGCACCTTTGTAAAATGAGTCAAATTGAAGCAGAAAACATTGTTGGAGTGTCAGCATGCATAGATAGAAGGCAAATAAGCGTTCCATGGCTTTATTTCGCTTAGTTGCTTACTCTTGAGTAGAACTGCATATTCACTCCAGGAATAAGCACCTTTGTAAAATGAATCAAATTGCAGCAGAACACATTGTTGGAGTGTCAGAATGCATAGATAGAAGGCAAATAAGCGTTCCATGGCTTTATTTCGCTTAGTTGCTTACTCTTGAGTAGAACTGCATATTCACTCCAGGAATAAGCACCTTTGTAAAATGAGTCAAATTGAAGCAGAACACATTGTTGGAGTGTCAGAATGCATAGAAGGCAAATAAGCGTTCCATGGCTTTATTTCGCTTAGTTGCTTACTCTTGAGTAGAACTGCAAATTCACTCCAGGAATAAGCACCTTTGTCAAAAGAGTCAAATTGAAGCAGAACACATTGTTGGAGTGTCAGCATGCATAGATAGAAGGCAAATAAACGTTCCATGGCTTTATTTCGCTTCGTTGCTTACTCTTGAGTAGAACTGCATATTCACTCCAGGAATAAGCACCTTTGTAAAATGAGTCAAATTGAAGCAGAACACATTGTTGGAGTGACAGAATGCATAGATAGAAGGCAAATAAGCGTTCCATGGCTTTATTTCGCTTAGTTGCTTACTCTTGAGTAGAACTGCATATTCACTCCAGGAATAAGCACCTTTGTAAAAAGAGTCAAATTGAAGCAGAACACATTGTTGGAGTGTCAGCATGCATAGATAGAAGGCAAATAAGCGTTCCATGGCTTTATTTCGCTTAGTTGCTTACTCTTGAGTAGAACTGCATATTCACTCCAGAAATAAGCACCTTTGTAAAAAGAGTCAAATTGAAGCAGAACACATTGTTGGAGTGTCAGCATGCATAGATAGAAGGCAAATAAGCGTTCCATGGCTTTATTTCGCTTAGTTGCTTACTCTTGAGTAGAACTGCATATTCACTCCAGGAATAAGCACCTTTGTAAAATGAGTCAAATTGAAGCAGAACACATTGTTGGAGTGTCAGCATGCATAGAAGGCAAATAAGCGTTCCATGGCTTTATTTCGCTTAGTTGCTTACTCTTGAGTAGAACTGCAAATTCACTCCAGGAATAAGCACCTTTGTAAAATGAGTCAAATTGAAGCAGAACACATTGCTGGAGTGTCAGCATGCATAGATAGAAGGCAAATAAACGTTCCATGGCTTTATTTCGCTTCGTTGCTTACTCTTGAGTAGAACTGCATATTCACTCCAGGAATAAACACCTTTGTAAAATGAGTCAAATTGAAGCAGAACACATTGTTGGAGTGACAGAATGCATAGATAGAAGGCAAATAAGCGTTCCATGGCTTTATTTCGCTTAGTTGCTTACTCTTGAGTAGAACTGCATATTCACTCCAGGAATAAGCACCTTTGTAAAAAGAGTCAAATTGAAGCAGAACACATTGTTGGAGTGTCAGCATGCATAGATAGAAGGCAAATAAACGTTCCATGGCTTTATTTCGCTTAGTTGCTTACTCTTGAGTAGAACTGCATATTCACTCCAGGAATAAGCACCTTTGTAAAATGAGTCAAATTGAAGCAGAACACATTGTTGGAGTGTCAGCATGTATAGATAGAAGGCAAATAAGCGTTCCATGGCTTTATTTCGCTTAGTTGCTTACTCTTGAGTAGAACTGCATATTCACTCCAGGAATAAGCACCTTTGTAAAATGAGTCAAATTGAAGCAGAACACATTGTTGGAGTGTCAGCATGCATAGATAGAAGGCAAATAAGCGTTCCATGGCTTTATTTCGCTTAGTTGCTTACTCTTGAGTAGAACTGCAAATTCACTCCAGGAATAAGCACCTTTGTAAAATGAGTCAAATTGAAGCAGAACACATTGTTGGAGTGTCAGCATGCATAGATAGAAGGCAAATAAACGTTCCATGGCTTTATTTCGCTTCGTTGCTTACTCTTGAGTAGAACTGCATATTCACTCCAGGAATAAGCACCTTTGTAAAATGAATCAAATTGAAGCAGAACACATTGTTGGAGTGACAGAATGCATAGATAGAAGGCAAATAAGCGTTCCATGGCTTTATTTCGCTTAGTTGCTTACTCTTGAGTAGAACTGCATATTCACTCCAGAAATAAGCACCTTTGTAAAAAGAGTCAAATTGAAGCAGAACACATTGTTAGAGTGTCAGAATGCATAGATAGAAGGCAAATAAGCGTTCCATGGCTTTATGTCGCTTAGTTGCTTACTCTTGAGTAGAACTGCATATTCACTCCAGGAATAAGCACCTTCGTAAAATGAGTCAAATTGAAGCAGAAAACATTGTTGGAGTGTCAGCATGCATAGATAGAAGGCAAATAAACGTTCCATGGCTTTATTTCGCTTAGTTGCTTACTCTTGAGTAGAACTGCATATTCACTCCAGGAATAAGCACCTTTGTAAAATGAGTCAAATTGAAGCAGAACACATTGTTGGAGTGTCAGCATGCATAGAAGGCAAATAAGCGTTCCATGGCTTTATTTCGCTTAGTTGCTTACTCTTGAGTAGAACTGCAAATTCACTCCAGGAATAAGCACCTTTGTAAAATGAGTCAAATTGAAGCAGAACACATTGTTGGAGTGTCAGCATGCATAGATAGAAGGCAAATAAACGTTCCATGGCTTTATTTCGCTTCGTTGCTTACTCTTGAGTAGAACTGCATATTCACTCCAGGAATAAGCACCTTTGTAAAATGAATCAAATTGAAGCAGAACACATTGTTGGAGTGACAGAATGCATAGATAGAAGGCAAATAAGCGTTCCATTGCTTTATTTCGCTTAGTTGCTTACTCTTGAGTAGAACTGCATATTCACTCCAGGAATAAGCACCTTTGTAAAAAGAGTCAAATTGAAGCAGAACACATTGTTGGAGTGTCAGAATGCATAGATAGAAGGCAAATAAGCGTTCCATGGCTTTATTTCGCTTAGTTGCTTACTCTTGAGTAGAACTGCATATTCACTCCAGGAATAAGCACCTTTGTAAAAAGAGTCAAATTGAAGCAGAACACATTGTTGGAGTGTCAGAATGCATAGATAGAAGGCAAATAAGCGTTCCATGGCTTTATTTCGCTTAGTTGCTTACTCTTGAGTAGAACTGCATATTCACTCCAGGAATAAGCACCTTTGTAAAATGAGTCAAATTGAAGCAGAACACATTGTTGGAGTGTCAGAATGCATAGAAGGCAAATAAGCGTTCCATGGCTTTATTTCGCTTAGTTGCTTACTCTTGAGTAGAACTGCAAATTCACTCCAGGAATAAGCACCTTTGTAAAAAGAGTCAAATTGAAGCAGAACACATTGTTGGAGTGTCAGCATGCATAGATAGAAGGCAAATAAACGTTCCATGGCTTTATTTCGCTTAGTTGCTTACTCTTGAGTAGAACTGCATATTCACTCCAGGAATAAGCACCTTTGTAAAATGAGTCAAATTGAAGCAGAACACATTGTTGGAGTGACAGAATGCATAGATAGAAGGCAAATAAGCGTTCCATGGCTTTATTTCGCTTAGTTGCTTACTCTTGAGTAGAACTGCATATTCACTCCAGAAATAAGCACCTTTGTAAAAAGAGTCAAATTGAAGCAGAACACATTGTTGGAGTGTCAGCATGCATAGATAGAAGGCAAATAAGCGTTCCATGGCTTTATTTCGCTTAGTTGCTTACTCTTGAGTAGAACTGCATATTCACTCCAGAAATAAGCACCTTTGTAAAAAGAATCAAATTGAAGCAGAACACATTGTTAGAGTGTCAGAATGCATAGATAGAAGGCAAATAAGCGTTCCATGGCTTTATGTCGCTTAGTTGCTTACTCTTGAGTAGAACTGCATATTCACTCCAGGAATAAGCACCTTTGTAAAATGAGTCAAATTGAAGCAGAAAACATTGTTGGAGTGTCAGCATGCATAGATAGAAGGCAAATAAGCGTTCCATGGCTTTATTTCGCTTAGTTGCTTCCTCTTGAGTAGAACTGCATATTCACTCCAGGAATAAGCACCTTTGTAAAATGAATCAAATTGAAGCAGAACACATTGTTGGAGTGTCAGAATGCATAGATAGAAGGCAAATAAGCGTTCCATGGCTTTATTTCGCTTAGTTGCTTACTCTTGAGTAGAACTGCATATTCACTCCAGGAATAAGCACCTTTGTAAAAAGAGTCAAATTGAAGCAGAACACATTGCTGGAGTGTCAGAATGCATAGATAGAAGGCAAATAAGCGTTCCATGGCTTTATTTCGCTTAGTTGCTTACTCTTGAGTAGAACTGCATATTCACTCCAGGAATAAGCACCTTTGTAAAATGAGTCAAATTGAAGCAGAACACATTGTTGGAGTGTCAGAATGCATAGATAGAAGGCAAATAAGCGTTCCATGGCTTTATTTCGCTTAGTTGCTTTCTCTTGAGTAGAACTGCATATTCACTCCAGGAATAAGCACCTTTGTAAAATGAATCAAATTGAAGCAGAACACATTGTTGGAGTGTCAGAATGCATAGATAGAAGGCAAATAAGCGTTCCATGGCTTTATTTCGCTTAGTTGCTTACTCTTGAGTAGAACTGCATATTCACTCCAGGAATAAGCACCTTTGTAAAAAGAGTCAAATTGAAGCAGAACACATTGCTGGAGTGTCAGAATGCATAGATAGAAGGCAAATAAGCGTTCCATGGCTTTATTTCGCTTAGTTGCTTACTCTTGAGTAGAACTGCATATTCACTCCAGGAATAAGCACCTTTGTAAAATGAGTCAAATTGAAGCAGAACACATTGTTGGAGTGTCAGAATGCATAGAAGGCAAATAAGCGTTCCATGGCTTTATTTCGCTTAGTTGCTTACTCTTGAGTAGAACTGCAAATTCACTCCAGGAATAAGCACCTTTGTAAAAAGAGTCAAATTGAAGCAGAACACATTGTTGGAGTGTCAGCATGCATAGATAGAAGGCAAATAAACGTTCCATGGCTTTATTTCGCTTCGTTGCTTACTCTTGAGTAGAACTGCATATTCACTCCAGGAATAAGCACCTTTGTAAAATGAGTCAAATTGAAGCAGAACACATTGTTGGAGTGACAGAATGCATAGATAGAAGGCAAATAAGCGTTCCATGGCTTTATTTCGCTTAGTTGCTTACTCTTGAGTAGAACTGCATATTCACTCCAGGAATAAGCACCTTTGTAAAAAGAGTCAAATTGAAGCAGAACACATTGTTGGAGTGTCAGCATGCATAGAAGGCAAATAAGCGTTCCATGGCTTTATTTCGCTTAGTTGCTTACTCTTGAGTAGAACTGCAAATTCACTCCAGGAATAAGCACCTTTGTAAAATGAGTCAAATTGAAGCAGAACACATTGTTGGAGTGTCAGCATGCATAGATAGAAGGCAAATAAACGTTCCATGGCTTTATTTCGCTTCGTTGCTTACTCTTGAGTAGAACTGCATATTCACTCCAGGAATAAGCACCTTTGTAAAATGAATCAAATTGAAGCAGAACACATTGTTGGAGTGACAGAATGCATAGATAGAAGGCAAATAAGCGTTCCATTGCTTTATTTCGCTTAGTTGCTTACTCTTGAGTAGAACTGCATATTCACTCCAGGAATAAGCACCTTTGTAAAAAGAGTCAAATTGAAGCAGAACACATTGTTGGAGTGTCAGAATGCATAGATAGAAGGCAAATAAGCGTTCCATGGCTTTATTTCGCTTAGTTGCTTACTCTTGAGTAGAACTGCATATTCACTCCAGGAATAAGCACCTTTGTAAAAAGAGTCAAATTGAAGCAGAACACATTGTTGGAGTGTCAGAATGCATAGATAGAAGGCAAATAAGCGTTCCATGGCTTTATTTCGCTTAGTTGCTTACTCTTGAGTAGAACTGCATATTCACTCCAGGAATAAGCACCTTTGTAAAATGAGTCAAATTGAAGCAGAACACATTGTTGGAGTGTCAGAATGCATAGAAGGCAAATAAGCGTTCCATGGCTTTATTTCGCTTAGTTGCTTACTCTTGAGTAGAACTGCAAATTCACTCCAGGAATAAGCACCTTTGTAAAAAGAGTCAAATTGAAGCAGAACACATTGTTGGAGTGTCAGCATGCATAGATAGAAGGCAAATAAACGTTCCATGGCTTTATTTCGCTTCGTTGCTTACTCTTGAGTAGAACTGCATATTCACTCCAGGAATAAGCACCTTTGTAAAATGAGTCAAATTGAAGCAGAACACATTGTTGGAGTGACAGAATGCATAGATAGAAGGCAAATAAGCGTTCCATGGCTTTATTTCGCTTAGTTGCTTACTCTTGAGTAGAACTGCATATTCACTCCAGGAATAAGCACCTTTGTAAAATGAGTCAAATTGAAGCAGAACACATTGTTGGAGTGTCAGCATGCATAGAAGGCAAATAAGCGTTCCATGGCTTTATTTCGCTTAGTTGCTTACTCTTGAGTAGAACTGCAAATTCACTCCAGGAATAAGCACCTTTGTAAAATGAGTCAAATTGAAGCAGAACACATTGTTGGAGTGTCAGCATGCATAGATAGAAGGCAAATAAACGTTCCATGGCTTTATTTCGCTTCGTTGCTTACTCTTGAGTAGAACTGCATATTCACTCCAGGAATAAGCACCTTTGTAAAATGAATCAAATTGAAGCAGAACACATTGTTGGAGTGACAGAATGCATAGATAGAAGGCAAATAAGCGTTCCATTGCTTTATTTCGCTTAGTTGCTTACTCTTGAGTAGAACTGCATATTCACTCCAGGAATAAGCACCTTTGTAAAAAGAGTCAAATTGAAGCAGAACACATTGTTGGAGTGTCAGAATGCATAGATAGAAGGCAAATAAGCGTTCCATGGCTTTATTTCGCTTAGTTGCTTACTCTTGAGTAGAACTGCATATTCACTCCAGGAATAAGCACCTTTGTAAAAAGAGTCAAATTGAAGCAGAACACATTGTTGGAGTGTCAGAATGCATAGATAGAAGGCAAATAAGCGTTCCATGGCTTTATTTCGCTTAGTTGCTTACTCTTGAGTAGAACTGCATATTCACTCCAGGAATAAGCACCTTTGTAAAATGAGTCAAATTGAAGCAGAACACATTGTTGGAGTGTCAGAATGCATAGAAGGCAAATAAGCGTTCCATGGCTTTATTTCGCTTAGTTGCTTACTCTTGAGTAGAACTGCAAATTCACTCCAGGAATAAGCACCTTTGTAAAAAGAGTCAAATTGAAGCAGAACACATTGTTGGAGTGTCAGCATGCATAGATAGAAGGCAAATAAACGTTCCATGGCTTTATTTCGCTTAGTTGCTTACTCTTGAGTAGAACTGCATATTCACTCCAGGAATAAGCACCTTTGTAAAATGAGTCAAATTGAAGCAGAACACATTGTTGGAGTGACAGAATGCATAGATAGAAGGCAAATAAGCGTTCCATGGCTTTATTTCGCTTAGTTGCTTACTCTTGAGTAGAACTGCATATTCACTCCAGAAATAAGCACCTTTGTAAAAAGAGTCAAATTGAAGCAGAACACATTGTTGGAGTGTCAGCATGCATAGATAGAAGGCAAATAAGCGTTCCATGGCTTTATTTCGCTTAGTTGCTTACTCTTGAGTAGAACTGCATATTCACTCCAGAAATAAGCACCTTTGTAAAAAGAATCAAATTGAAGCAGAACACATTGTTAGAGTGTCAGAATGCATAGATAGAAGGCAAATAAGCGTTCCATGGCTTTATGTCGCTTAGTTGCTTACTCTTGAGTAGAACTGCATATTCACTCCAGGAATAAGCACCTTTGTAAAATGAGTCAAATTGAAGCAGAAAACATTGTTGGAGTGTCAGCATGCATAGATAGAAGGCAAATAAGCGTTCCATGGCTTTATTTCGCTTAGTTGCTTCCTCTTGAGTAGAACTGCATATTCACTCCAGGAATAAGCACCTTTGTAAAATGAATCAAATTGAAGCAGAACACATTGTTGGAGTGTCAGAATGCATAGATAGAAGGCAAATAAGCGTTCCATGGCTTTATTTCGCTTAGTTGCTTACTCTTGAGTAGAACTGCATATTCACTCCAGGAATAAGCACCTTTGTAAAAAGAGTCAAATTGAAGCAGAACACATTGCTGGAGTGTCAGAATGCATAGATAGAAGGCAAATAAGCGTTCCATGGCTTTATTTCGCTTAGTTGCTTACTCTTGAGTAGAACTGCATATTCACTCCAGGAATAAGCACCTTTGTAAAATGAGTCAAATTGAAGCAGAACACATTGTTGGAGTGTCAGAATGCATAGATAGAAGGCAAATAAGCGTTCCATGGCTTTATTTCGCTTAGTTGCTTTCTCTTGAGTAGAACTGCATATTCACTCCAGGAATAAGCACCTTTGTAAAATGAATCAAATTGAAGCAGAACACATTGTTGGAGTGTCAGAATGCATAGATAGAAGGCAAATAAGCGTTCCATGGCTTTATTTCGCTTAGTTGCTTACTCTTGAGTAGAACTGCATATTCACTCCAGGAATAAGCACCTTTGTAAAAAGAGTCAAATTGAAGCAGAACACATTGCTGGAGTGTCAGAATGCATAGATAGAAGGCAAATAAGCGTTCCATGGCTTTATTTCGCTTAGTTGCTTACTCTTGAGTAGAACTGCATATTCACTCCAGGAATAAGCACCTTTGTAAAATGAGTCAAATTGAAGCAGAACACATTGTTGGAGTGTCAGAATGCATAGAAGGCAAATAAGCGTTCCATGGTGTCACAGTGGCCGGAGTGGACTACTTCAGAGTAACGACGCTACGCAGCTCTGCATTTTATTCTTTTATTGGTGCTGCGTATTTACAGTGCTCAAGTCATTGCTATTTACACGGAGCGATGTTGTCAGTCGGTTTCAGAACCTCCTAATGGCTTTTGGCGCGTCTTTCTCCAACACAAAAGCTTTGGCAGACCCATCCTCTTGCCCCTCCTCTTCCTGCGTAATTCTGGAGTTGGAGGGATGGGTCTTCCCCCCTTGCTTGCCCCTTCCTGTCCCACCTGGGACCCTGGCTCCTCTACCTTGCCTGAGCCTCGGACACGACTTCCTGCTTCCCCACTGGAATCGGAACTCTCCCTGCTTTCCCCTTTGCTCGGGGACGGGCTTGAACTCAGGAGGGGAGGGACTTCGCGATATCCCCTGTCCCTCACATCCACCCCCCTCCCAAGCTCTCCTTCACCCCTCCCCAGGCCCCCCCCATGTGTCGGTGACGACTGGAAGCCTAAGAACTCAGTGCTCTCCGAGCCCGTTGGTGTGAATACCTCCCCCCAGTCCTGCGAGCCCCCCCCTTCCGCCTGGGCGGACGGGAATCCCAAAAAGTCCGTGGCGTCAGAGCTGGTGGGGGTAAAAACGTTCTGCCAATCTGCTCCTTCCTCTGACTGGGTGGATCTCGGTGACACCCATACCTCATCCTCTGGTTCCTCAAACTCCGCTTCCCAGCGCCATGGTGAGCTGCTCTCCCGTGCCTCCTCCTCCTCCCCCTCCCTTTCCATGTGCCAGGGCTTGGGTCTGTGGGGAAAGAGGGCGTGAAATTCTTCCACCAAGAATTCCTCCTGTATCTGAGTGGCTGGGACCCATTCATTCTGGGACGGTGGAGCATCCTCCCATGCCATGAGGTACTCCAGTCCCCCCACCCCCCACCTTGAATCCAGGATGGCCGTGGCCTCATTGAGTTGCTCCCTGCCTTCCCTCTCCCCCCCTCCCTCGGGGGTTTGTTCGCCGTCTCGGAGCCTGCTGCTTTCCCTGTACGGCGACAGCAGCGATCTATGAAACACTGGATGCACCCTCATGTCCTCTGGCAGTGCCAGCCTGTATGCCACCGGGTTTACCTGTTGCGTGACCGTGAAGGGGCCCAGCCTTTTGGGTGCCAGCTTTTTGCACCTCCCTCTGGTGGGAAGGCCCTCCGAGGACAACCACACCTTGTCCCCCACCCTGATGACCTCCCCTTGTCGCCTGTGGCGATCTGCCCCCTTTTTGTACGCTTCCTTGGCCCTCTCCAAGTGTTCTCTGAGCTGCTGGTGCACCGTCTCCAGTTCCTCTGCCCAATCCTCAGCCTGTGGGCCCTCCTCCTCCTCCTCCTCCCTCTCCCTCTCTGGGAAAGATCTGAGGTCGCGCCCGTAATTGGCCTTAAAGGGCGACACCCCTGTGGAGACGTGCACTGCATTGTTGTAGGCAAATTCTGCTAGTGGCAAGCGATCCACCCAGTCCGTTTGCCGCTGGCTGACGTAGCATCTCAGGTACTGCTGCAGAATGGCGTTGACCCTCTCCGCTTGTCCGTTGGTCTGCGGGTGTCTAGCCGTCGACAAGCTGACCTCCACCTGCAGGAGGTTCATGAGCCGCCGCCAGAACCTGGAAACAAATTGGCGGCCACGATCCGAAATAACCCTTAAAGGTAATCCATGCAGTCTGAAAATGTGATCAACAAACAGTTTGGCTGTCTCTTCTGCCGAGACTGCCCTGGCACACGGTATAAAGTGACACATTTTGGACATAAGGTCCACCACCACCAACACTGCAGTCTTACCCCTGGACGAAGGCAGATCTGTGATGAAGTCCATGGACACCACTTCCCACGGCCTGTGTGGTGTGGCTAAGGGCTCCAGCAACCCTGGTGGCGCTGCTCTGACCACCTTCGCCCGCTGGCAGGTGGTACAGCCCCTTACATAGTCTCGAACATCTTCCCGCACCCCTGGCCACCAGAAGTGTCTCATGACTAGGTGAGCGGTTTTGTCCCTTCCAAAATGCCCCGCTGTAGGGTTGTCGTGCATCTGCTTGAGGACCGTACGTCGAAGCTGGGTGGTGGGTAGGTACAGCGCACCCTTGTAGAAAAGCAGCCCTCTGCGTTCTGCAAAGTCTTTTGCCTGCTCCCTCCCCCCTCTCAGTTCTCTGAAGATGCGGTTGGCAAATTCATCCGCTGCCGTCAGTGCTGTGAGTTCTGCCTCGCTCACCACAGCTGCTCCGCAGGACCATGCCGACGGGGGGAAAATGTGCCTTGGGGCTGGTGGCGCCTCCTCCTCCATGTACTCTGGCTTGCGGGAGAGGGCATCCGCCCTGACATTCTGCTCCCCCGGGATGTAGTGGATGGAGAAGTTGAAGTTCGAGAAGAACTCTGCCCACCGTATCTGCCGCTGGTTGAGCACCCTGGCAGTTCTCCAGAACTCCAGGTTCTTGTGGTCTGTGCACACCTGGATGGGGTGCTTCGCGCCCACCAGGAAGTGTCGCCAGTGCTGGAACGCAGCGTAGATCGCAAGAAGTTCCCTATCAAACACTGTGTAGTTGCGTTCAGGCTGTGTCAGCTTCCTGGAGAAGAAGGCACAGGGTCTCCACTCCCTGTTGGCGTCCAGTTGCAACAAAATTGCGCCCACAGCTTTTTCAGAAGCATCTGTCTCAATGCGTAGGGGCGCGTCCTGCACCACATGGAACAGGTTTTGGTCTGAGGCGAACACTCTCTTGAGGCTTTCGAACGCTGCTTGCGCCTCTGGTGTCCACTTGAACTTCTGCTTGCCTCTCAGGCAGTCCGTGATGGGAGCCGTAACGCGAGAGAAGTTCTTGATGAACTTCCTGTAGAAGTTAGCGAAGCCTAGTAGGCGTTGGGCATCTTTGCGCGTCCTGGGGCTGTGCCAGTCCAGGATGGCCTGCACCTTGTCCTTGTCCATCGCCAGCCCCTTGTCTGACAGCTTGTAGCCCAGGAAGTCCACCTCTTTGGTGTGAAACTTGCACTTCTCCAGCTTCACATACAGGTGGTTCTCCTTCAGGCGTTGCAACACCTCTCTGACATCTTTCACATGCTGCACTGGGTCATTCGAGTAGATAAGGATGTCATCTAGGAAGACCAAGCATTTCCTGAAGAGGAGGGACCCCAGGACGTGGTGCATGAAGGCCTGGAAGCATGCTGAGCCCCCTTGCAAACCGAAGGGCATCACCAGATATTCAAAAGAGCCCAGAGGCGTGAACATCGTGGTTTTCCATTCATCTCCTTCCCGGATCCTGATCAAGTTGTACGCCCCCCTTAGGTCCAGCTTGGTGAAAATCTTGCCCCTGCGTGCCGCTGTCAGGAGATCATCCACTCTGGGCATGGGGAAAGCCACGGGCTCTGTCACCGAATTCAGCCGTCTAAAGTCCACCACAAGACGGCGCTGTTGCGTGTCTTTCTTGTCCACCCAGAAGACCGGGCTGCCCCCTGCTGCCTTGCTTTCCCTTATGAACCCCCGCTTGAGGTTCTTGTCGATGAAAGCGCGCAGATCCTCCAGCTCCTGGTCTGACATGGCGTACAGCTTGGCTGGGGGTATCGTCGCCCCTGGCACCAGGTTGATCTGGCAGTCAAAAGGCCTGTGCGGGGGTAGGTGGTCGGACTCCGCTTCGCTGAAGACCTCCTGCAGGTCCCAGTACTGCTTGGGTATTGCCTCACCCCCTTTGATATGCATGGTGGCCACCGTGGCTATCGGAGGCCCCTCCCCTGGTTGGTGCTGCATGCAATGTTCCAGACAAAAGTCTGACCCAAACGTGATGCACCTCTGGTGCCAACTGATGGAGGGGTCGTGGCGCGCCAGCCAGCTCATGCCCAAGACGATGGGGGGGTCTGAGATGGTGGTGACGTTGAACGCCAGTGTCTCTGAGTGCCTTCCCACCGTCATTCTCATGGGGGGGGTTTGATGTGTGATGGCCCCTCCCAGCAGCTCCCTGCCGTCAATGGTTGCTACGTGCAGAGGAAAATCCAACTGCAAAAGCTGGATTTGGTGCTCTTCTGCAAAGCTTCTCGAGAAGAAGTTGGCGGACGCCCCACTGTCAATTAAGGCGAGGACCGTCAGGGGATAGCCATTTGGGAGCGTTAGCGTCACTTCTAGAACCACTCCTGCTCTGGGAGGGGTGGGCTGGCTCTGCACCTCTCTGTGCGGGTGGGCGGGCTGGGGCTGTTGTCTGCTGACTGTGCCTGGCTGCTGCCCCTTGTCTCCTGCAGCCAGGCTTTCCCGTTTCCCTGCTGTGGTGCTGCGTCAGTGGGGGAGGGCACCACCGTTCCCGCCTTTCCTTGCCACTCCCTGCGATGTGGGCAGTCTCTGACGAGATGCTGGGGTGAGTTGCAGAGAAAGCAATTCCCGCCCCTTCCCTCCTTGCGTCTTGGCGCCGCTGGGGTTTGAAAAGCCCGCGCGCGCGCGCTATCAATCTGCATGGGCTCCTGGTCCTGGCTGGCTCCAGGCGTGGCCTGAAAGGGTTGTTGAGGGAGTGGCTTCTCCTGCGACCGTGGGAACCAAGCCCGCTTTGCGCGCGTCGCTTGCTTGTCGTTCCACCGGGATTCCTGCCTCACCCCCACCGCCAGAGCTGCTTTGCTCAGCTGATCCATAGTACTGGGCTTTGGACCTCTCGAGAGTTCATCCTTCACCTCCTCGCTCAAACCCAAGTAAAACGCAGCTTGCATGGGAGGCGAATCCAAAACCCACCCCAGTCTGTGCACCAGCATGGTGAATTTCGCCCAATATGCGCGAACTGTCATATTTCCTTGGCGTAAATTATGCAGTTCCTCCTTAGTCTGGTCCAAATGACTATCGGACGAATACATCGTCCTCAAACCTTCTAGAAATTGTTGGACATTTTTCATGCAAGGATTCTTGGTTGCGATTAATGGTCTTAGCCACTCCCTGGCTGCTCCGGTGAGATGTTCCACAATAAACGCTACTCTGTGCTCATCATCGGGGAACTCATTCTGGTGCAGCTCAAGAGCATACACGATCTCAGTCTCAAAGCCCTGAAACTCCTTCGGGTCTCCATTGAACTTGCTTACAAGGGTCCCTGCTCTCCTTCCTGGCAGCACTTGGACTTGGGGAGCCCCTCCCGCCTTGTTTTTCTCTGCATCCAGCTTGTTTTGGAGGTCTACCGCCACCGCCCTTAAATGCTGCTCTTTTTCCTGGAGCTCTCTCACCTGTTCCGCAAGTTGTAGCCGGTCGTCCTGGACCTTCTTAGTCTCCTCTTTAGCTGCCTTCAATTCTCCCTGCGCCTGCAGCGACAGCTGTTGCAGTTCTAGCTGGGCTTGCTCAGCGATCTGCCGCCACTTCTCCGCCTCGGACACGCTCATCCCGGCAACTCCGAAGTAGCCCAAAAATGATTAGGAGGTTGCTGTCACAGTGGCCGGAGTGGACTACTTCAGAGTAACGACGCTACGCAGCTCTGCATTTTATTCTTTTATTGGTGCTGCGTATTTACAGTGCTCAAGTCATTGCTATTTACACGGAGCGATGTTGTCAGTCGGTTTCAGAACCTCCTAATGGCTTTTGGCGCGTCTTTCTCCAACACAAAAGCTTTGGCAGACCCATCCTCTTGCCCCTCCTCTTCCTGCGTAATTCTGGAGTTGGAGGGATGGGTCTTCCCCCCTTGCTTGCCCCTTCCTGTCCCACCTGGGACCCTGGCTCCTCTACCTTGCCTGAGCCTCGGACACGACTTCCTGCTTCCCCACTGGAATCGGAACTCTCCCTGCTTTCCCCTTTGCTCGGGGACGGGCTTGAACTCAGGAGGGGAGGGACTTCGCGATATCCCCTGTCCCTCACACATGGCTTTATTTCGCTTAGTTGCTTACTCTTGAGTAGAACTGCAAATTCACTCCAGGAATAAGCACCTTTGTAAAAAGAGTCAAATTGAAGCAGAACACATTGTTGGAGTGTCAGCATGCATAGATAGAAGGCAAATAAACGTTCCATGGCTTTATTTCGCTTCGTTGCTTACTCTTGAGTAGAACTGCATATTCACTCCAGGAATAAGCACCTTTGTAAAATGAGTCAAATTGAAGCAGAACACATTGTTGGAGTGACAGAATGCATAGATAGAAGGCAAATAAGCGTTCCATGGCTTTATTTCGCTTAGTTGCTTACTCTTGAGTAGAACTGCATATTCACTCCAGGAATAAGCACCTTTGTAAAAAGAGTCAAATTGAAGCAGAACACATTGTTGGAGTGTCAGCATGCATAGATAGAAGGCAAATAAACGTTCCATGGCTTTATTTCGCTTAGTTGCTTACTCTTGAGTAGAACTGCATATTCACTCCAGGAATAAGCACCTTTGCAAAATGAGTCAAATTGAAGCAGAACACATTGTTGGAGTGTCAGAATGAATAGATAGAAGGCAAATAAGCGTTCCATGGCTTTATTTCGCTAAGTTGCTTACTCTTGAGTAGAACTGCATGTTCGCTCCAGGAATAAGCACCTTTGTAAAATGAGTCAAATTGAAGCAGAACACATTGTTGGAGTGTCAGAATGCATAGATAGAAGGCAAATAAGCGTTCCATGGCTTTATGTCGCTTAGTTGCTTACTCTTGAGTAGAACTGCATATTCACTCCAGGAATAAGCACCTTTGTAAAATGAGTCAAATTGAAGCAGAAAACATTGTTGGAGTGTCAGCATGCATAGATAGAAGGCAAATAAGCGTTCCATGGCTTTATTTCGCTTAGTTGCTTCCTCTTGAGTAGAACTGCATATTCACTCCAGGAATAAGCACCTTTGTAAAATGAATCAAATTGAAGCAGAACACATTGTTGGAGTGTCAGAATGCATAGATAGAAGGCAAATAAGCGTTCCATGGCTTTATTTCGCTTAGTTGCTTACTCTTGAGTAGAACTGCATATTCACTCCAGGAATAAGCACCTTTGTAAAATGAGTCAAATTGAAGCAGAACACATTGCTGGAGTGTCAGAATGCATAGATAGAAGGCAAATAAGCGTTCCATGGCTTTATTTCACTTAGTTGCTTACTCTTGAGTAGAACTGCATATTCACTCCAGGAATAAGCACCTTTGTAAAATGAGTCAAATTGAAGCAGAACACATTGTTGGAGTGTCAGCATGCATAGAAGGCAAATAAGCGTTCCATGGCTTTATTTCGCTTAGTTGCTTACTCTTGAGTAGAACTGCAAATTCACTCCAGGAATAAGCACCTTTGTAAAATGAGTCAAATTGAAGCAGAACACATTGCTGGAGTGTCAGCATGCATAGATAGAAGGCAAATAAACGTTCCATGGCTTTATTTCGCTTCGTTGCTTACTCTTGAGTAGAACTGCATATTCACTCCAGGAATAAACACCTTTGTAAAATGAGTCAAATTGAAGCAGAACACATTGTTGGAGTGACAGAATGCATAGATAGAAGGCAAATAAGCGTTCCATGGCTTTATTTCGCTTAGTTGCTTACTCTTGAGTAGAACTGCATATTCACTCCAGGAATAAGCACCTTTGTAAAAAGAGTCAAATTGAAGCAGAACACATTGTTGGAGTGTCAGCATGCATAGATAGAAGGCAAATAAACGTTCCATGGCTTTATTTCGCTTAGTTGCTTACTCTTGAGTAGAACTGCATATTCACTCCAGGAATAAGCACCTTTGTAAAAAGAGTCAAATTGAAGCAGAACACATTGCTGGAGTGTCAGAATGCATAGATAGAAGGCAAATAAGCGTTCCATGGCTTTATTTCGCTTAGTTGCTTACTCTTGAGTAGAACTGCATATTCACTCCAGGAATAAGCACCTTTGTAAAATGAGTCAAATTGAAGCAGAACACATTGTTGGAGTGTCAGAATGCATAGATAGAAGGCAAATAAGCGTTCCATGGCTTTATTTCGCTTAGTTGCTTTCTCTTGAGTAGAACTGCATATTCACTCCAGGAATAAGCACCTTTGTAAAATGAATCAAATTGAAGCAGAACACATTGTTGGAGTGTCAGAATGCATAGATAGAAGGCAAATAAGCGTTCCATGGCTTTATTTCGCTTAGTTGCTTACTCTTGAGTAGAACTGCATATTCACTCCAGGAATAAGCACCTTTGTAAAAAGAGTCAAATTGAAGCAGAACACATTGCTGGAGTGTCAGAATGCATAGATAGAAGGCAAATAAGCGTTCCATGGCTTTATTTCGCTTAGTTGCTTACTCTTGAGTAGAACTGCATATTCACTCCAGGAATAAGCACCTTTGTAAAATGAGTCAAATTGAAGCAGAACACATTGTTGGAGTGTCAGAATGCATAGAAGGCAAATAAGCGTTCCATGGCTTTATTTCGCTTAGTTGCTTACTCTTGAGTAGAACTGCAAATTCACTCCAGGAATAAGCACCTTTGTAAAAAGAGTCAAATTGAAGCAGAACACATTGTTGGAGTGTCAGCATGCATAGATAGAAGGCAAATAAACGTTCCATGGCTTTATTTCGCTTCGTTGCTTACTCTTGAGTAGAACTGCATATTCACTCCAGGAATAAGCACCTTTGTAAAATGAGTCAAATTGAAGCAGAACACATTGTTGGAGTGACAGAATGCATAGATAGAAGGCAAATAAGCGTTCCATGGCTTTATTTCGCTTAGTTGCTTACTCTTGAGTAGAACTGCATATTCACTCCAGGAATAAGCACCTTTGTAAAAAGAGTCAAATTGAAGCAGAACACATTGTTGGAGTGTCAGCATGCATAGATAGAAGGCAAATAAACGTTCCATGGCTTTATTTCGCTTAGTTGCTTACTCTTGAGTAGAACTGCATATTCACTCCAGGAATAAGCACCTTTGCAAAATGAGTCAAATTGAAGCAGAACACATTGTTGGTGTGTCAGAATGAATAGATAGAAGGCAAATAAGCGTTCCATGGCTTTATTTCGCTAAGTTGCTTACTCTTGAGTAGAACTGCATGTTCGCTCCAGGAATAAGCACCTTTGTAAAATGAGTCAAATTGAAGCAGAACACATTGTTGGAGTGTCAGAATGCATAGATAGAAGGCAAATAAGCGTTCCATGGCTTTATGTCGCTTAGTTGCTTACTCTTGAGTAGAACTGCATATTCACTCCAGGAATAAGCACCTTTGTAAAATGAGTCAAATTGAAGCAGAAAACATTGTTGGAGTGTCAGCATGCATAGATAGAAGGCAAATAAGCGTTCCATGGCTTTATTTCGCTTAGTTGCTTCCTCTTGAGTAGAACTGCATATTCACTCCAGGAATAAGCACCTTTGTAAAATGAATCAAATTGAAGCAGAACACATTGTTGGAGTGTCAGAATGCATAGATAGAAGGCAAATAAGCGTTCCATGGCTTTATTTCGCTTAGTTGCTTACTCTTGAGTAGAACTGCATATTCACTCCAGGAATAAGCACCTTTGTAAAATGAGTCAAATTGAAGCAGAACACATTGTTGGAGTGACAGAATGCATAGATAGAAGGCAAATAAGCGTTCCATGGCTTTATTTCGCTTAGTTGCTTACTCTTGAGTAGAACTGCATATTCACTCCAGAAATAAGCACCTTTGTAAAAAGAGTCAAATTGAAGCAGAACACATTGTTGGAGTGTCAGCATGCATAGATAGAAGGCAAATAAGCGTTCCATGGCTTTATTTCGCTTAGTTGCTTACTCTTGAGTAGAACTGCATATTCACTCCAGGAATAAGCACCTTTGTAAAATGAGTCAAATTGAAGCAGAACACATTGTTGGAGTGTCAGCATGCATAGAAGGCAAATAAGCGTTCCATGGCTTTATTTCGCTTAGTTGCTTACTCTTGAGTAGAACTGCAAATTCACTCCAGGAATAAGCACCTTTGTAAAATGAGTCAAATTGAAGCAGAACACATTGCTGGAGTGTCAGCATGCATAGATAGAAGGCAAATAAACGTTCCATGGCTTTATTTCGCTTCGTTGCTTACTCTTGAGTAGAACTGCATATTCACTCCAGGAATAAACACCTTTGTAAAATGAGTCAAATTGAAGCAGAACACATTGTTGGAGTGACAGAATGCATAGATAGAAGGCAAATAAGCGTTCCATGGCTTTATTTCGCTTAGTTGCTTACTCTTGAGTAGAACTGCATATTCACTCCAGGAATAAGCACCTTTGTAAAAAGAGTCAAATTGAAGCAGAACACATTGTTGGAGTGTCAGCATGCATAGATAGAAGGCAAATAAACGTTCCATGGCTTTATTTCGCTTAGTTGCTTACTCTTGAGTAGAACTGCATATTCACTCCAGGAATAAGCACCTTTGTAAAATGAGTCAAATTGAAGCAGAACACATTGTTGGAGTGTCAGCATGCATAGATAGAAGGCAAATAAGCGTTCCATGGCTTTATTTCGCTTAGTTGCTTACTCTTGAGTAGAACTGCATATTCACTCCAGGAATAAGCACCTTTGTAAAATGAGTCAAATTGAAGCAGAACACATTGTTGGAGTGTCAGCATGCATAGATAGAAGGCAAATAAGCGTTCCATGGCTTTATTTCGCTTAGTTGCTTACTCTTGAGTAGAACTGCAAATTCACTCCAGGAATAAGCACCTTTGTAAAATGAGTCAAATTGAAGCAGAACACATTGTTGGAGTGTCAGCATGCATAGATAGAAGGCAAATAAACGTTCCATGGCTTTATTTCGCTTCGTTGCTTACTCTTGAGTAGAACTGCATATTCACTCCAGGAATAAGCACCTTTGTAAAATGAATCAAATTGAAGCAGAACACATTGTTGGAGTGACAGAATGCATAGATAGAAGGCAAATAAGCGTTCCATGGCTTTATTTCGCTTAGTTGCTTACTCTTGAGTAGAACTGCATATTCACTCCAGAAATAAGCACCTTTGTAAAAAGAGTCAAATTGAAGCAGAACACATTGTTAGAGTGTCAGAATGCATAGATAGAAGGCAAATAAGCGTTCCATGGCTTTATGTCGCTTAGTTGCTTACTCTTGAGTAGAACTGCATATTCACTCCAGGAATAAGCACCTTCGTAAAATGAGTCAAATTGAAGCAGAAAACATTGTTGGAGTGTCAGCATGCATAGATAGAAGGCAAATAAACGTTCCATGGCTTTATTTCGCTTAGTTGCTTACTCTTGAGTAGAACTGCATATTCACTCCAGGAATAAGCACCTTTGTAAAATGAGTCAAATTGAAGCAGAACACATTGTTGGAGTGTCAGCATGCATAGAAGGCAAATAAGCGTTCCATGGCTTTATTTCGCTTAGTTGCTTACTCTTGAGTAGAACTGCAAATTCACTCCAGGAATAAGCACCTTTGTAAAATGAGTCAAATTGAAGCAGAACACATTGTTGGAGTGTCAGCATGCATAGATAGAAGGCAAATAAACGTTCCATGGCTTTATTTCGCTTCGTTGCTTACTCTTGAGTAGAACTGCATATTCACTCCAGGAATAAGCACCTTTGTAAAATGAATCAAATTGAAGCAGAACACATTGTTGGAGTGACAGAATGCATAGATAGAAGGCAAATAAGCGTTCCATTGCTTTATTTCGCTTAGTTGCTTACTCTTGAGTAGAACTGCATATTCACTCCAGGAATAAGCACCTTTGTAAAAAGAGTCAAATTGAAGCAGAACACATTGTTGGAGTGTCAGAATGCATAGATAGAAGGCAAATAAGCGTTCCATGGCTTTATTTCGCTTAGTTGCTTACTCTTGAGTAGAACTGCATATTCACTCCAGGAATAAGCACCTTTGTAAAAAGAGTCAAATTGAAGCAGAACACATTGTTGGAGTGTCAGAATGCATAGATAGAAGGCAAATAAGCGTTCCATGGCTTTATTTCGCTTAGTTGCTTACTCTTGAGTAGAACTGCATATTCACTCCAGGAATAAGCACCTTTGTAAAATGAGTCAAATTGAAGCAGAACACATTGTTGGAGTGTCAGAATGCATAGAAGGCAAATAAGCGTTCCATGGCTTTATTTCGCTTAGTTGCTTACTCTTGAGTAGAACTGCAAATTCACTCCAGGAATAAGCACCTTTGTAAAAAGAGTCAAATTGAAGCAGAACACATTGTTGGAGTGTCAGCATGCATAGATAGAAGGCAAATAAACGTTCCATGGCTTTATTTCGCTTCGTTGCTTACTCTTGAGTAGAACTGCATATTCACTCCAGGAATAAGCACCTTTGTAAAATGAGTCAAATTGAAGCAGAACACATTGTTGGAGTGACAGAATGAATAGATAGAAGGCAAATAAGCGTTCCATGGCTTTATTTCGCTTAGTTGCTTACTCTTGAGTAGAACTGCATATTCACTCCAGGAATAAGCACCTTTGTAAAAAGAGTCAAATTGAAGCAGAACACATTGTTGGAGTGTCAGCATGCATAGATAGAAGGCAAATAAACGTTCCATGGCTTTATTTCGCTTAGTTGCTTACTCTTGAGTAGAACTGCATATTCACTCCAGGAATAAGCACCTTTGTAAAATGAGTCAAATTGAAGCAGAACACATTGTTGGAGTGACAGAATGCATAGATAGAAGGCAAATAAGCGTTCCATGGCTTTATTTCGCTTAGTTGCTTACTCTTGAGTAGAACTGCATATTCACTCCAGAAATAAGCACCTTTGTAAAAAGAGTCAAATTGAAGCAGAACACATTGTTGGAGTGTCAGCATGCATAGATAGAAGGCAAATAAGCGTTCCATGGCTTTATTTCGCTTAGTTGCTTACTCTTGAGTAGAACTGCATATTCACTCCAGAAATAAGCACCTTTGTAAAAAGAATCAAATTGAAGCAGAACACATTGTTAGAGTGTCAGAATGCATAGATAGAAGGCAAATAAGCGTTCCATGGCTTTATGTCGCTTAGTTGCTTACTCTTGAGTAGAACTGCATATTCACTCCAGGAATAAGCACCTTTGTAAAATGAGTCAAATTGAAGCAGAAAACATTGTTGGAGTGTCAGCATGCATAGATAGAAGGCAAATAAGCGTTCCATGGCTTTATTTCGCTTAGTTGCTTCCTCTTGAGTAGAACTGCATATTCACTCCAGGAATAAGCACCTTTGTAAAATGAATCAAATTGAAGCAGAACACATTGTTGGAGTGTCAGAATGCATAGATAGAAGGCAAATAAGCGTTCCATGGCTTTATTTCGCTTAGTTGCTTACTCTTGAGTAGAACTGCATATTCACTCCAGGAATAAGCACCTTTGTAAAAAGAGTCAAATTGAAGCAGAACACATTGCTGGAGTGTCAGAATGCATAGATAGAAGGCAAATAAGCGTTCCATGGCTTTATTTCGCTTAGTTGCTTACTCTTGAGTAGAACTGCATATTCACTCCAGGAATAAGCACCTTTGTAAAATGAGTCAAATTGAAGCAGAACACATTGTTGGAGTGTCAGAATGCATAGATAGAAGGCAAATAAGCGTTCCATGGCTTTATTTCGCTTAGTTGCTTTCTCTTGAGTAGAACTGCATATTCACTCCAGGAATAAGCACCTTTGTAAAATGAATCAAATTGAAGCAGAACACATTGTTGGAGTGTCAGAATGCATAGATAGAAGGCAAATAAGCGTTCCATGGCTTTATTTCGCTTAGTTGCTTACTCTTGAGTAGAACTGCATATTCACTCCAGGAATAAGCACCTTTGTAAAAAGAGTCAAATTGAAGCAGAACACATTGCTGGAGTGTCAGAATGCATAGATAGAAGGCAAATAAGCGTTCCATGGCTTTATTTCGCTTAGTTGCTTACTCTTGAGTAGAACTGCATATTCACTCCAGGAATAAGCACCTTTGTAAAATGAGTCAAATTGAAGCAGAACACATTGTTGGAGTGTCAGAATGCATAGAAGGCAAATAAGCGTTCCATGGCTTTATTTCGCTTAGTTGCTTACTCTTGAGTAGAACTGCAAATTCACTCCAGGAATAAGCACCTTTGTAAAAAGAGTCAAATTGAAGCAGAACACATTGTTGGAGTGTCAGCATGCATAGATAGAAGGCAAATAAACGTTCCATGGCTTTATTTCGCTTCGTTGCTTACTCTTGAGTAGAACTGCATATTCACTCCAGGAATAAGCACCTTTGTAAAATGAGTCAAATTGAAGCAGAACACATTGTTGGAGTGACAGAATGCATAGATAGAAGGCAAATAAGCGTTCCATGGCTTTATTTCGCTTAGTTGCTTACTCTTGAGTAGAACTGCATATTCACTCCAGGAATAAGCACCTTTGTAAAAAGAGTCAAATTGAAGCAGAACACATTGTTGGAGTGTCAGCATGCATAGATAGAAGGCAAATAAACGTTCCATGGCTTTATTTCGCTTAGTTGCTTACTCTTGAGTAGAACTGCATATTCACTCCAGGAATAAGCACCTTTGCAAAATGAGTCAAATTGAAGCAGAACACATTGTTGGAGTGTCAGAATGAATAGATAGAAGGCAAATAAGCGTTCCATGGCTTTATTTCGCTAAGTTGCTTACTCTTGAGTAGAACTGCATGTTCGCTCCAGGAATAAGCACCTTTGTAAAATGAGTCAAATTGAAGCAGAACACATTGTTGGAGTGTCAGAATGCATAGATAGAAGGCAAATAAGCGTTCCATGGCTTTATGTCGCTTAGTTGCTTACTCTTGAGTAGAACTGCATATTCACTCCAGGAATAAGCACCTTTGTAAAATGAGTCAAATTGAAGCAGAAAACATTGTTGGAGTGTCAGCATGCATAGATAGAAGGCAAATAAGCGTTCCATGGCTTTATTTCGCTTAGTTGCTTCCTCTTGAGTAGAACTGCATATTCACTCCAGGAATAAGCACCTTTGTAAAATGAATCAAATTGAAGCAGAACACATTGTTGGAGTGTCAGAATGCATAGATAGAAGGCAAATAAGCGTTCCATGGCTTTATTTCGCTTAGTTGCTTACTCTTGAGTAGAACTGCATATTCACTCCAGGAATAAGCACCTTTGTAAAAAGAGTCAAATTGAAGCAGAACACATTGCTGGAGTGTCAGAATGCATAGATAGAAGGCAAATAAGCGTTCCATGGCTTTATTTCGCTTAGTTGCTTACTCTTGAGTAGAACTGCATATTCACTCCAGGAATAAGCACCTTTGTAAAATGAGTCAAATTGAAGCAGAACACATTGTTGGAGTGTCAGAATGCATAGATAGAAGGCAAATAAGCGTTCCATGGCTTTATTTCGCTTAGTTGCTTCCTCTTGAGTAGAACTGCATATTCACTCCAGGAATAAGCACCTTTGTAAAATGAATCAAATTGAAGCAGAACACATTGTTGGAGTGTCAGAATGCATAGATAGAAGGCAAATAAGCGTTCCATGGCTTTATTTCGCTTAGTTGCTTACTCTTGAGTAGAACTGCATATTCACTCCAGGAATAAGCACCTTTGTAAAAAGAGTCAAATTGAAGCAGAACACATTGCTGGAGTGTCAGAATGCATAGATAGAAGGCAAATAAGCGTTCCATGGCTTTATTTCGCTTAGTTGCTTACTCTTGAGTAGAACTGCATATTCACTCCAGGAATAAGCACCTTTGTAAAATGAGTCAAATTGAAGCAGAACACATTGTTGGAGTGTCAGAATGCATAGAAGGCAAATAAGCGTTCCATGGCTTTATTTCGCTTAGTTGCTTACTCTTGAGTAGAACTGCAAATTCACTCCAGGAATAAGCACCTTTGTAAAAAGAGTCAAATTGAAGCAGAACACATTGTTGGAGTGTCAGCATGCATAGATAGAAGGCAAATAAGCGTTCCATGGCTTTATTTCGCTTAGTTGCTTACTCTTGAGTAGAACTGCATATTCACTCCAGGAATAAGCACCTTTGTAAAATGAGTCAAATTGAAGCAGAACACATTGTTGGAGTGTCAGAATGCATAGATAGAAGGCAAATAAGCGTTCCATGGCTTTATTTCGCTTAGTTGCTTACTCTTGAGTAGAACTGCATATTCACTCCAGGAATAAGCACCTTTGTAAAAAGAGTCAAATTGAAGCAGAACACATTGTTGGAGTGTCAGCATGCATAGATAGAAGGCAAATAAACGTTCCATGGCTTTATTTCGCTTAGTTGCTTACTCTTGAGTAGAACTGCATATTCACTCCAGGAATAAGCACCTTTGCAAAATGAGTCAAATTGAAGCAGAACACATTGTTGGAGTGTCAGAATGAATAGATAGAAGGCAAATAAGCGTTCCATGGCTTTATTTCGCTAAGTTGCTTACTCTTGAGTAGAACTGCATGTTCGCTCCAGGAATAAGCACCTTTGTAAAATGAGTCAAATTGAAGCAGAACACATTGTTGGAGTGTCAGAATGCATAGATAGAAGGCAAATAAGCGTTCCATGGCTTTATGTCGCTTAGTTGCTTACTCTTGAGTAGAACTGCATATTCACTCCAGGAATAAGCACCTTTGTAAAATGAGTCAAATTGAAGCAGAAAACATTGTTGGAGTGTCAGCATGCATAGATAGAAGGCAAATAAGCGTTCCATGGCTTTATTTCGCTTAGTTGCTTCCTCTTGAGTAGAACTGCATATTCACTCCAGGAATAAGCACCTTTGTAAAATGAATCAAATTGAAGCAGAACACATTGTTGGAGTGTCAGAATGCATAGATAGAAGGCAAATAAGCGTTCCATGGCTTTATTTCGCTTAGTTGCTTACTCTTGAGTAGAACTGCATATTCACTCCAGGAATAAGCACCTTTGTAAAAAGAGTCAAATTGAAGCAGAACACATTGCTGGAGTGTCAGAATGCATAGATAGAAGGCAAATAAGCGTTCCATGGCTTTATTTCGCTTAGTTGCTTACTCTTGAGTAGAACTGCATATTCACTCCAGGAATAAGCACCTTTGTAAAATGAGTCAAATTGAAGCAGAACACATTGTTGGAGTGTCAGAATGCATAGATAGAAGGCAAATAAGCGTTCCATGGCTTTATTTCGCTTAGTTGCTTCCTCTTGAGTAGAACTGCATATTCACTCCAGGAATAAGCACCTTTGTAAAATGAATCAAATTGAAGCAGAACACATTGTTGGAGTGTCAGAATGCATAGATAGAAGGCAAATAAGCGTTCCATGGCTTTATTTCGCTTAGTTGCTTACTCTTGAGTAGAACTGCATATTCACTCCAGGAATAAGCACCTTTGTAAAAAGAGTCAAATTGAAGCAGAACACATTGCTGGAGTGTCAGAATGCATAGATAGAAGGCAAATAAGCGTTCCATGGCTTTATTTCGCTTAGTTGCTTACTCTTGAGTAGAACTGCATATTCACTCCAGGAATAAGCACCTTTGTAAAATGAGTCAAATTGAAGCAGAACACATTGTTGGAGTGTCAGAATGCATAGAAGGCAAATAAGCGTTCCATGGCTTTATTTCGCTTAGTTGCTTACTCTTGAGTAGAACTGCAAATTCACTCCAGGAATAAGCACCTTTGTAAAAAGAGTCAAATTGAAGCAGAACACATTGTTGGAGTGTCAGCATGCATAGATAGAAGGCAAATAAACGTTCCATGGCTTTATTTCGCTTCGTTGCTTACTCTTGAGTAGAACTGCATATTCACTCCAGGAATAAGCACCTTTGTAAAATGAGTCAAATTGAAGCAGAACACATTGTTGGAGTGACAGAATGCATAGATTGAAGGCAAATAAGCGTTCCATGGCTTTATTTCGCTTAGTTGCTTACTCTTGAGTAGAACTGCATATTCACTCCAGGAATAAGCACCTTTGTAAAAAGAGTCAAATTGAAGCAGAACACATTGTTGGAGTGTCAGCATGCATAGATAGAAGGCAAATAAACGTTCCATGGCTTTATTTCGCTTAGTTGCTTACTCTTGAGTAGAACTGCATATTCACTCCAGGAATAAGCACCTTTGCAAAATGAGTCAAATTGAAGCAGAACACATTGTTGGAGTGTCAGAATGAATAGATAGAAGGCAAATAAGCGTTCCATGGCTTTATTTCGCTAAGTTGCTTACTCTTGAGTAGAACTGCATGTTCGCTCCAGGAATAAGCACCTTTGTAAAATGAGTCAAATTGAAGCAGAACACATTGTTGGAGTGTCAGAATGCATAGATAGAAGGCAAATAAGCGTTCCATGGCTTTATTTCGCTTAGTTGCTTACTCTTGAGTAGAACTGCATATTCACTCCAGGAATAAGCACCTTTTTAAAATGAGTCAAATTGAAGCAGAACACATTGTTGGAGTGTCAGCATGCATAGAAGGCAAATAAGCGTTCCATGGCTTTATTTCGCTTAGTTGCTTACTCTTGAGTAGAACTGCATATTCACTCCAGGAATAAGCACCTTTGTAAAATGAGTCAAATTGAAGCAGAACACATTGTTGGAGTGTCAGAATGCATAGATAGAAGGCAAATAAGCGTTCCATGGCTTTATTTCGCTTAGTTGCTTACTCTTGAGTAGAACTGCAAATTCACTCCAGGAATAAGCACCTTTGTAAAAAGAGTCAAATTGAAGCAGAACACATTGTTGGAGTGTCAGCATGCATAGATAGAAGGCAAATAAACGTTCCATGGCTTTATTTCGCTTCGTTGCTTACTCTTGAGTAGAACTGCATATTCACTCCAGGAATAAGCACCTTTGTAAAATGAGTCAAATTGAAGCAGAACACATTGTTGGAGTGACAGAATGCATAGATAGAAGGCAAATAAGCGTTCCATGGCTTTATTTCGCTTAGTTGCTTACTCTTGAGTAGAACTGCATATTCACTCCAGGAATAAGCACCTTTGTAAAATGAGTCAAATTGAAGCAGAACACATTGTTGGAGTGTCAGAATGCATAGAAGGCAAATAAGCGTTCCATGGCTTTATTTCGCATAGTTGCTTGCTCTTGAGTAGGACTGCATATTCACTCCAGGAATAAGCACCTTTGTAAAATGAGTCAAATTGAAGCAGAACACATTGTTGGAGTGTCAGAATGCATAGATAGAAGGCAAATAAGCGTTCCATGGCTTCATTTCGCTTAGTTGCTTACTCTTGAGTAGAACTGCAAATTCACTCCAGGAATAAGCACCTTTGTTAAAAGCGTCAAATTGAAGCAGAACACATTGTTGGAGTGTCAGCATGCATAGATAGAAGGCAAATAAACGTTCCATGGCTTTATTTCGCTTAGTTGCTTACTCTTGAGTAGAACTGCATATTCACTCCAGGAATAAGCACCTTTGTAAAATGAGTCAAATTGAAGCAGAACACATTGTTGGAGTGACAGAATGCATAGATAGAAGGCAAATAAGCGTTCCATGGCTTTATTTCGCTTAGTTGCTTACTCTTGAGTAGAACTGCATATTCACTCCAGGAATAAGCACCTTTGTAAAAAGAGTCAAATTGAAGCAGAACACATTGTTGGAGTGTCAGCATGCATAGATAGAAGGCAAATAAGCGTTCCATGGCTTTATTTCGCTTAGTTGCTTACTCTTGAGTAGAACTGCATATTCACTCCAGGAATAAGCACCTTTGTAAAATGAGTCAAATTGAAGCAGAACACATTGTTGGAGTGTCAGAATGCATAGAAGGCAAATAAGCGTTCCATGGCTTTATTTCGCTTATTTGCTTACTCTTGAGTAGAACTGCAAATTCACTCCAGGAATAAGCACCTTTGTAAAAAGAGTCAAATTGAAGCAGAACACATTGTTGGAGTGTCAGCATGCATAGATAGAAGGCAAATAAACGTTCCATGGCTTTATTTCGCTTCGTTGCTTACTCTTGAGTAGAACTGCATATTCACTCCAGGAATAAGCACCTTTGTAAAATGAGTCAAATTGAAGCAGAACACATTGTTGGAGTGACAGAATGCATAGATAGAAGGCAAATAAGCGTTCCATGGCTTTATTTCGCTTAGTTGCTTACTCTTGAGTAGAACTGCATATTCACTCCAGGAATAAGCACCTTTGTAAAAAGAGTCAAATTGAAGCAGAACACATTGTTGGAGTGTCAGCATGCATAGATAGAAGGCAAATAAACGTTCCATGGCTTTATTTCGCTTAGTTGCTTACTCTTGAGTAGAACTGCATATTCACTCCAGGAATAAGCACCTTTGCAAAATGAGTCAAATTGAAGCAGAACACATTGTTGGAGTGTCAGAATGAATAGATAGAAGGCAAATAAGCGTTCCATGGCTTTATTTCGCTAAGTTGCTTACTCTTGAGTAGAACTGCATGTTCGCTCCAGGAATAAGCACCTTTGTAAAATGAGTCAAATTGAAGCAGAACACATTGTTGGAGTGTCAGAATGCATAGATAGAAGGCAAATAAGCGTTCCATGGCTTTATTTCGCTTAGTTGCTTACTCTTGAGTAGAACTGCATATTCACTCCAGGAATAAGCACCTTTTTAAAATGAGTCAAATTGAAGCAGAACACATTGTTGGAGTGTCAGCATGCATAGAAGGCAAATAAGCGTTCCATGGCTTTATTTCGCTTAGTTGCTTACTCTTGAGTAGAACTGCATATTCACTCCAGGAATAAGCACCTTTGTAAAATGAGTCAAATTGAAGCAGAACACATTGTTGGAGTGTCAGAATGCATAGATAGAAGGCAAATAAGCGTTCCATGGCTTTATTTCGCTTAGTTGCTTACTCTTGAGTAGAACTGCAAATTCACTCCAGGAATAAGCACCTTTGTAAAAAGAGTCAAATTGAAGCAGAACACATTGTTGGAGTGTCAGCATGCATAGATAGAAGGCAAATAAACGTTCCATGGCTTTATTTCGCTTCGTTGCTTACTCTTGAGTAGAACTGCATATTCACTCCAGGAATAAGCACCTTTGTAAAATGAGTCAAATTGAAGCAGAACACATTGTTGGAGTGACAGAATGCATAGATAGAAGGCAAATAAGCGTTCCATGGCTTTATTTCGCTTAGTTGCTTACTCTTGAGTAGAACTGCATATTCACTCCAGGAATAAGCACCTTTGTAAAATGAGTCAAATTGAAGCAGAACACATTGTTGGAGTGTCAGAATGCATAGAAGGCAAATAAGCGTTCCATGGCTTTATTTCGCATAGTTGCTTGCTCTTGAGTAGGACTGCATATTCACTCCAGGAATAAGCACCTTTGTAAAATGAGTCAAATTGAAGCAGAACACATTGTTGGAGTGTCAGAATGCATAGATAGAAGGCAAATAAGCGTTCCATGGCTTCATTTCGCTTAGTTGCTTACTCTTGAGTAGAACTGCAAATTCACTCCAGGAATAAGCACCTTTGTTAAAAGCGTCAAATTGAAGCAGAACACATTGTTGGAGTGTCAGCATGCATAGATAGAAGGCAAATAAACGTTCCATGGCTTTATTTCGCTTAGTTGCTTACTCTTGAGTAGAACTGCATATTCACTCCAGGAATAAGCACCTTTGTAAAATGAGTCAAATTGAAGCAGAACACATTGTTGGAGTGACAGAATGCATAGATAGAAGGCAAATAAGCATTCCATGGCTTTATTTCGCTTAGTTGCTTACTCTTGAGTAGAACTGCATGATCACTCCAGGAATAAGCACCTTTGTAAAAAGAGTCAAATTGAAGCAGAACACATTGTTGGAGTGTCAGCATGCATAGATAGAAGGCAAATAAGCGTTCCATGGCTTTATTTCGCTTAGTTGCTTACTCTTGAGTAGAACTGCATATTCACTCCAGAAATAAGCACCTTTGTAAAAAGAGTCAAATTGAAGCAGAACACATTGTTAGAGTGTTAGAATGCATAGATAGAAGGCAAATAAGCGTTCCATGGCTTTATGTCGCTTAGTTGCTTACTCTTGAGTAGAACTGCATATTCACTCCAGGAATAAGCACCTTTGTAAAATGAGTCAAATGGAAGCAGAAAACATTGTTGGAGTGTCAGCATGCATAGATAGAAGGCAAATAAACGTTCCATGGCTTTATTTCGCTTAGTTGCTTACTCTTGAGTAGAACTGCATATTCACTCCAGGAATAAGCACCTTTGTAAAATGAATCAAATTGAAGCAGAACACATTGTTGGAGTGTCAGAATGCATAGATAGAAGGCAAATAAGCGTTCCATGGCTTTATTTCGCTTAGTTGCTTACTCTTGAGTAGAACTGCATATTCACTCCAGGAATAAGCACCTTTGTAAAAAGAGTCAAATTGAAGCAGAACACATTGTTGGAGTGTCAGAATGCATAGATAGAAGGCAAATAAGCGTTCCATGGCTTTATTTCGCTTAGTTGCTTACTCTTGAGTAGAACTGCATATTCACTCCAGGAATAAGCACCTTTGTAAAATGAATCAAATTGAAGCAGAACACATTGTTGGAGTGTCAGAATGCATAGATAGAAGGCAAATAAGCGTTCCATGGCTTTATTTCGCTTAGTTGCTTACTCTTGAGTAGAACTGCATATTCACTCCAGGAATAAGCACCTTTGTAAAAAGAGTCAAATTGAAGCAGAACACATTGTTGGAGTGTCAGAATGCATAGATAGAAGGCAAATAAGCGTTCCATGGCTTTATTTCGCTTAGTTGCTTACTCTTGAGTAGAACTGCATATTCACTCCAGGAATAAGCACCTTTGTAAAATGAGTCAAATTGAAGCAGAACACATTGTTGGAGTGTCAGAATGCATAGAACGCAAATAAGCGTTCCATGGCTTTATTTCGCTTAGTTGCTTACTCTTGAGTAGAACTGCATATTCACTCCAGGAATAAGCACCTTTGTAAAATGAGTCAAATTGAAGCAGAACACATTGTTGGAGTGTGAGCATGCATAGATAGAAGGCAAATAAGCGTTCCATGGCTTCAATTCGCTTAGTTGCTTACTCTTGAGTAGAACTGCAAATTCACTCCAGGAATAAGCACCTTTGTAAAATGAGTCAAATTGAAGCAGAACACATTGTTGGAGTGTCAGCATGCATAGATAGAAGGCAAATAAACGTTCCATGGCTTTATTTCGCTTCGTTGCTTACTCTTGAGTAGAACTGCATATTCACTCCAGGAATAAGCACCTTTGTAAAATGAGTCAAATTGAAGCAGAACACATTGTTGAAGTGACAGAATGCATAGATAGGAGGCAAATAAGCGTTCCATGGCTTTATTTCGCTTAGTTGCTTACTCTTGAGTAGAACTGCATATTCACTCCAGGAATAAGCACCTTTGTAAAAAGAGTCAAATTGAAGCAGAACACATTGTTGGAATGTCAGCATGCATAGATAGAAGGCAAATAAGCGTTCCATGGCTTTATTTCGCTTAGTTGCTTACTCTTGAGTAGAACTGCATATTCACTCCAGGAATAAGCACCTTTGTAAAAAGAGTCAAATTGAAGCAGAACACATTGTTGGAGTGTCAGCATGCATAGATAGAAGGCAAATAAACGTACCATGGCTTTATTTCGCTTAGTTGCTTACTCTTGAGTAGAACTGCATATTCACTCCAGGAATAAGCACCTTTGTAAAATGAGTCAAATTGAAGCAGAACACATTGTTGGAGTGACAGAATGCATAGATAGAAGGCAAATAAGCGTTCCATGGCTTTATTTCGCTTTGTTGCTTACTCTTGAGTAGAACTGCATATTCACTCCAGGAATAAGCACCTTTGTAAAATGAGTCAAATTGAAGCAGAACACATTGTTGGAGTGTCAGAATGCATAGAAGGCAAATAAGCGTTCCATGGCTTTATTTCGCTTAGTTGCTTGCTCTTGAGGAGGACTGCATATTCACTCCAGGAATAAGCACCTTTGTAAAATGAGTCAAATTGAAGCAGAACACATTGTTGGAGTGTCAGAATGCATAGATAGAAGGCAAATAAGCGTTCCATGGCTTCATTTCGCTTAGTTGCTTACTCTTGAGTAGAACTGCAAATTCACTCCAGGAATAAGCACCTTTGTTAAAAGCGTCAAATTGAAGCAGAACACATTGTTGGAGTGTCAGCATGCATAGATAGAAGGCAAATAAACGTTCCATGGCTTTATTTCGCTTAGTTGCTTACTCTTGAGTAGAACTGCATATTCACTCCAGGAATAAGCACCTTTGTAAAATGAGTCAAATTGAAGCAGAACACATTGTTGGAGTGACAGAATGCATAGATAGAAGGCAAATAAGCGTTCCATGGCTTTATTTCGCTTAGTTGCTTACTCTTGAGTAGAACTGCATATTCACTCCAGGAATAAGCACCTTTGTAAAAAGAGTCAAATTGAAGCAGAACACATTGTTGGAGTGTCAGCATGCATAGATAGAAGGCAAATAAGCGTTCCATGGCTTTATTTCGCTTAGTTGCTTACTCTTGAGTAGAACTGCATATTCACTCCAGGAATAAGCACCTTTGTAAAATGAGTCAAATTGAAGCAGAACACATTGTTGGAGTGTCAGAATGCATAGAAGGCAAATAAGCGTTCCATGGCTTTATTTCGCTTAGTTGCTTACTCTTGAGTAGAACTGCAAATTCACTCCAGGAATAAGCACCTTTGTAAAAAGAGTCAAATTGAAGCAGAACACATTGTTGGAGTGTCAGCATGCATAGATAGAAGGCAAATAAACGTTCCATGGCTTTATTTCGCTTCGTTGCTTACTCTTGAGTAGAACTGCATATTCACTCCAGGAATAAGCACCTTTGTAAAATGAGTCAAATTGAAGCAGAACACATTGTTGGAGTGACAGAATGCATAGATAGAAGGCAAATAAGCGTTCCATGGCTTTATTTCGCTTAGTTGCTTACTCTTGAGTAGAACTGCATATTCACTCCAGGAATAAGCACCTTTGTAAAAAGAGTCAAATTGAAGCAGAACACATTGTTGGAGTGTCAGCATGCATAGATAGAAGGCAAATAAACGTTCCATGGCTTTATTTCGCTTAGTTGCTTACTCTTGAGTAGAACTGCATATTCACTCCAGGAATAAGCACCTTTGCAAAATGAGTCAAATTGAAGCAGAACACATTGTTGGAGTGTCAGAATGAATAGATAGAAGGCAAATAAGCGTTCCATGGCTTTATTTCGCTAAGTTGCTTACTCTTGAGTAGAACTGCATGTTCGCTCCAGGAATAAGCACCTTTGTAAAATGAGTCAAATTGAAGCAGAACACATTGTTGGAGTGTCAGAATGCATAGATAGGAGGCAAATAAGCGTTCCATGGCTTTATTTCGCTTAGTTGCTTACTCTTGAGTAGAACTGCATATTCACTCCAGGAATAAGCACCTTTGTAAAAAGAGTCAAATTGAAGCAGAACACATTGTTGGAATGTCAGCATGCATAGATAGAAGGCAAATAAGCGTTCCATGGCTTTATTTCGCTTAGTTGCTTACTCTTGAGTAGAACTGCATATTCACTCCAGGAATAAGCACCTTTGTAAAAAGAGTCAAATTGAAGCAGAACACATTGTTGGAGTGTCAGCATGCATAGATAGAAGGCAAATAAACGTACCATGGCTTTATTTCGCTTAGTTGCTTACTCTTGAGTAGAACTGCATATTCACTCCAGGAATAAGCACCTTTGTAAAATGAGTCAAATTGAAGCAGAACACATTGTTGGAGTGACAGAATGCATAGATAGAAGGCAAATAAGCGTTCCATGGCTTTATTTCGCTTTGTTGCTTACTCTTGAGTAGAACTGCATATTCACTCCAGGAATAAGCACCTTTGTAAAATGAGTCAAATTGAAGCAGAACACATTGTTGGAGTGTCAGAATGCATAGAAGGCAAATAAGCGTTCCATGGCTTTATTTCGCTTAGTTGCTTGCTCTTGAGTAGGACTGCATATTCACTCCAGGAATAAGCACCTTTGTAAAATGAGTCAAATTGAAGCAGAACACATTGTTGGAGTGTCAGAATGCATAGATAGAAGGCAAATAAGCGTTCCATGGCTTCATTTCGCTTAGTTGCTTACTCTTGAGTAGAACTGCAAATTCACTCCAGGAATAAGCACCTTTGTTAAAAGCGTCAAATTGAAGCAGAACACATTGTTGGAGTGTCAGCATGCATAGATAGAAGGCAAATAAACGTTCCATGGCTTTATTTCGCTTAGTTGCTTACTCTTGAGTAGAACTGCATATTCACTCCAGGAATAAGCACCTTTGTAAAATGAGTCAAATTGAAGCAGAACACATTGTTGGAGTGACAGAATGCATAGATAGAAGGCAAATAAGCGTTCCATGGCTTTATTTCGCTTAGTTGCTTACTCTTGAGTAGAACTGCATATTCACTCCAGGAATAAGCACCTTTGTAAAAAGAGTCAAATTGAAGCAGAACACATTGTTGGAGTGTCAGCATGCATAGATAGAAGGCAAATAAGCGTTCCATGGCTTTATTTCGCTTAGTTGCTTACTCTTGAGTAGAACTGCATATTCACTCCAGGAATAAGCACCTTTGTAAAATGAGTCAAATTGAAGCAGAACACATTGTTGGAGTGTCAGAATGCATAGAAGGCAAATAAGCGTTCCATGGCTTTATTTCGCTTAGTTGCTTACTCTTGAGTAGAACTGCAAATTCACTCCAGGAATAAGCACCTTTGTAAAAAGAGTCAAATTGAAGCAGAACACATTGTTGGAGTGTCAGCATGCATAGATAGAAGGCAAATAAACGTTCCATGGCTTTATTTCGCTTCGTTGCTTACTCTTGAGTAGAACTGCATATTCACTCCAGGAATAAGCACCTTTGTAAAATGAGTCAAATTGAAGCAGAACACATTGTTGGAGTGACAGAATGCATAGATAGAAGGCAAATAAGCGTTCCATGGCTTTATTTCGCTTAGTTGCTTACTCTTGAGTAGAACTGCATATTCACTCCAGGAATAAGCACCTTTGTAAAAAGAGTCAAATTGAAGCAGAACACATTGTTGGAGTGTCAGCATGCATAGATAGAAGGCAAATAAACGTTCCATGGCTTTATTTCGCTTAGTTGCTTACTCTTGAGTAGAACTGCATATTCACTCCAGGAATAAGCACCTTTGCAAAATGAGTCAAATTGAAGCAGAACACATTGTTGGAGTGTCAGAATGAATAGATAGAAGGCAAATAAGCGTTCCATGGCTTTATTTCGCTAAGTTGCTTACTCTTGAGTAGAACTGCATGTTCGCTCCAGGAATAAGCACCTTTGTAAAATGAGTCAAATTGAAGCAGAACACATTGTTGGAGTGTCAGCATGCATAGATAGAAGGCAAATAAACGTTCCATGGCTTTATTTCGCTTCGTTGCTTACTCTTGAGTAGAACTGCATATTCACTCCAGGAATAAGCACCTTTGTAAAATGAGTCAAATTGAAGCAGAACACATTGTTGGAGTGTCAGCATGCATAGATAGAAGGCAAATAAACGTTCCATGGCTTTATTTCGCTTCGTTGCTTACTCTTGAGTAGAACTGCATATTCACTCCAGGAATAAGCACCTTTGTAAAATGAGTCAAATTGAAGCAGAACACATTGTTGGAGTGACAGAATGCATAGATAGAAGGCAAATAAGCGTTCCATGGCTTTATTTCGCTTAGTTGCTTACTCTTGAGTAGAACTGCATATTCACTCCAGGAATAAGCACCTTTGTAAAAAGAGTCAAATTGAAGCAGAACACATTGTTGGAGTGTCAGAATGCATAGATAGAAGGCAAATAAGCGTTCCATGGCTTTATTTCGCTTAGTTGCTTACTCTTGAGTAGAACTGCATATTCACTCCAGGAATAAGCACCTTTTTAAAATGAGTCAAATTGAAGCAGAACACATTGTTGGAGTGTCAGCATGCATAGAAGGCAAATAAGCGTTCCATGGCTTTATTTCGCTTAGTTGCTTACTCTTGAGTAGAACTGCATATTCACTCCAGGAATAAGCACCTTTGTAAAATGAGTCAAATTGAAGCAGAACACATTGTTGGAGTGTCAGAATGCATAGATAGAAGGCAAATAAGCGTTCCATGGCTTTATTTCGCTTAGTTGCTTACTCTTGAGTAGAACTGCAAATTCACTCCAGGAATAAGCACCTTTGTAAAAAGAGTCAAATTGAAGCAGAACACATTGTTGGAGTGTCAGCATGCATAGATAGAAGGCAAATAAACGTTCCATGGCTTTATTTCGCTTCGTTGCTTACTCTTGAGTAGAACTGCATATTCACTCCAGGAATAAGCACCTTTGTAAAATGAGTCAAATTGAAGCAGAACACATTGTTGGAGTGACAGAATGCATAGATAGAAGGCAAATAAGCGTTCCATGGCTTTATTTCGCTTAGTTGCTTACTCTTGAGTAGAACTGCATATTCACTCCAGGAATAAGCACCTTTGTAAAATGAGTCAAATTGAAGCAGAACACATTGTTGGAGTGTCAGAATGCATAGAAGGCAAATAAGCGTTCCATGGCTTTATTTCGCATAGTTGCTTGCTCTTGAGTAGGACTGCATATTCACTCCAGGAATAAGCACCTTTGTAAAATGAGTCAAATTGAAGCAGAACACATTGTTGGAGTGTCAGAATGCATAGATAGAAGGCAAATAAGCGTTCCATGGCTTCATTTCGCTTAGTTGCTTACTCTTGAGTAGAACTGCAAATTCACTCCAGGAATAAGCACCTTTGTTAAAAGCGTCAAATTGAAGCAGAACACATTGTTGGAGTGTCAGCATGCATAGATAGAAGGCAAATAAACGTTCCATGGCTTTATTTCGCTTAGTTGCTTACTCTTGAGTAGAACTGCATATTCACTCCAGGAATAAGCACCTTTGTAAAATGAGTCAAATTGAAGCAGAACACATTGTTGGAGTGACAGAATGCATAGATAGAAGGCAAATAAGCGTTCCATGGCTTTATTTCGCTTAGTTGCTTACTCTTGAGTAGAACTGCATATTCACTCCAGGAATAAGCACCTTTGCAAAATGAGTCAAATTGAAGCAGAACACATTGTTGGAGTGTCAGAATGAATAGATAGAAGGCAAATAAGCGTTCCATGGCTTTATTTCGCTAAGTTGCTTACTCTTGAGTAGAACTGCATGTTCGCTCCAGGAATAAGCACCTTTGTAAAATGAGTCAAATTGAAGCAGAACACATTGTTGGAGTGTCAGAATGCATAGATAGAAGGCAAATAAGCGTTCCATGGCTTTATTTCGCTTAGTTGCTTACTCTTGAGTAGAACTGCATATTCACTCCAGGAATAAGCACCTTTTTAAAATGAGTCAAATTGAAGCAGAACACATTGTTGGAGTGTCAGCATGCATAGAAGGCAAATAAGCGTTCCATGGCTTTATTTCGCTTAGTTGCTTACTCTTGAGTAGAACTGCATATTCACTCCAGGAATAAGCACCTTTGTAAAATGAGTCAAATTGAAGCAGAACACATTGTTGGAGTGTCAGAATGCATAGATAGAAGGCAAATAAGCGTTCCATGGCTTTATTTCGCTTAGTTGCTTACTCTTGAGTAGAACTGCAAATTCACTCCAGGAATAAGCACCTTTGTAAAAAGAGTCAAATTGAAGCAGAAC
This sequence comes from Zootoca vivipara, assembly GCF_963506605.1. Lineage (NCBI taxonomy): Eukaryota > Metazoa > Chordata > Lepidosauria > Squamata > Lacertidae > Zootoca > Zootoca vivipara. The sequence goes on from NC_083292.1 coordinate 2,711,588, forward strand.
ACATTGTTGGAGTGTCAGCATGCATAGATAGAAGGCAAATAAACGTTCCATGGCTTTATTTCGCTTCGTTGCTTACCCTTGAGTAGAACTGCATATTCACTCCAGGAATAAGCACCTTTGTAAAATGAGTCAAATTGAAGCAGAACACATTGTTGGAGTGACAGAATGCATAGATAGAAGGCAAATAAGCGTTCCATGGCTTTATTTCGCTTAGTTGCTTACTCTTGAGTAGAACTGCATATTCACTCCAGGAATAAGCACCTTTGTAAAATGAGTCAAATTGAAGCAGAACACATTGTTGGAGTGTCAGAATGCATAGAAGGCAAATAAGCGTTCCATGGCTTTATTTCGCATAGTTGCTTGCTCTTGAGTAGGACTGCATATTCACTCCAGGAATAAGCACCTTTGTAAAATGAGTCAAATTGAAGCAGAACACATTGTTGGAGTGTCAGAATGCATAGATAGAAGGCAAATAAGCGTTCCATGGCTTCATTTCGCTTAGTTGCTTACTCTTGAGTAGAACTGCAAATTCACTCCAGGAATAAGCACCTTTGTTAAAAGCGTCAAATTGAAGCAGAACACATTGTTGGAGTGTCAGCATGCATAGATAGAAGGCAAATAAACGTTCCATGGCTTTATTTCGCTTAGTTGCTTACTCTTGAGTAGAACTGCATATTCACTCCAGGAATAAGCACCTTTGTAAAATGAGTCAAATTGAAGCAGAACACATTGTTGGAGTGACAGAATGCATAGATAGAAGGCAAATAAGCGTTCCATGGCTTTATTTCGCTTAGTTGCTTACTCTTGAGTAGAACTGCATATTCACTCCAGGAATAAGCACCTTTGTAAAAAGAGTCAAATTGAAGCAGAACACATTGTTGGAGTGTCAGCATGCATAGATAGAAGGCAAATAAACGTTCCATGGCTTAATTTCGCTTAGTTGCTTACTCTTGAGTAGAACTGCATATTCACTCCAGGAATAAGCACCTTTGTAAAATGAGTCAAATTGAAGCAGAACACATTGTTGGAGTGTCAGAATGAATAGATAGAAGGCAAATAAGCGTTCCATGGCTTTATTTCGCTAAGTTCCTTACTCTTGAGTAGAACTGCATGTTCACTCCAGGAATAAGCACCTTTGTAAAATGAGTCAAATTGAAGCAGAACACATTGTTGGAGTGTCAGAATGCATAGATAGAAGGCAAATAAGCGTTCCATGGCTTTATTTCGCTTAGTTGCTTACTCTTGAGTAGAACTGCATATTCACTCCAGAAATAAGCACCTTTGTAAAAAGAGTCAAATTGAAGCAGAACACATTGTTAGAGTGTCAGAATGCATAGATAGAAGGCAAATAAGCGTTCCATGGCTTTATGTCGCTTAGTTGCTTACTCTTGAGTAGAACTGCATATTCACTCCAGGAATAAGCACCTTTGTAAAATGAGTCAAATTGAAGCAGAAAACATTGTTGGAGTGTCAGCATGCATAGATAGAAGGCAAATAAACGTTCCATGGCTTTATTTCGCTTAGTTGCTTACTCTTGAGTAGAACTGCATATTCACTCCAGGAATAAGCACCTTTGTAAAATGAATCAAATTGAAGCAGAACACATTGTTGGAGTGTCAGAATGCATAGATAGAAGGCAAATAAGCGTTCCATGGCTTTATTTCGCTTAGTTGCTTACTCTTGAGTAGAACTGCATATTCACTCCAGGAATAAGCACCTTTGTAAAAAGAGTCAAATTGAAGCAGAACACATTGTTGGAGTGTCAGAATGCATAGATAGAAGGCAAATAAGCGTTCCATGGCTTTATTTCGCTTAGTTGCTTACTCTTGAGTAGAACTGCATATTCACTCCAGGAATAAGCACCTTTGTAAAATGAGTCAAATTGAAGCAGAACACATTGTTGGAGTGTCAGAATGCATAGAAGGCAAATAAGCGTTCCATGGCTTTATTTCGCTTAGTTGCTTACTCTTGAGTAGAACTGCATATTCACTCCAGGAATAAGCACCTTTGTAAAATGAGTCAAATTGAAGCAGAACACATTGTTGGAGTGTGAGCATGCATAGATAGAAGGCAAATAAGCGTTCCATGGCTTCAATTCGCTTAGTTGCTTACTCTTGAGTAGAACTGCAAATTCACTCCAGGAATAAGCACCTTTGTAAAATGAGTCAAATTGAAGCAGAACACATTGTTGGAGTGTCAGCATGCATAGATAGAAGGCAAATAAACGTTCCATGGCTTTATTTCGCTTCGTTGCTTACTCTTGAGTAGAACTGCATATTCACTCCAGGAATAAGCACCTTTGTAAAATGAGTCAAATTGAAGCAGAACACATTGTTGGAGTGACAGAATGCATAGATAGGAGGCAAATAAGCGTTCCATGGCTTTATTTCGCTTAGTTGCTTACTCTTGAGTAGAACTGCATATTCACTCCAGGAATAAGCACCTTTGTAAAATGAGTCAAATTGAAGCAGAACACATTGTTGGAATGTCAGCATGCATAGATAGAAGGCAAATAAGCGTTCCATGGCTTTATTTCGCTTAGTTGCTTACTCTTGAGTAGAACTGCATATTCACTCCAGGAATAAGCACCTTTGTAAAAAGAGTCAAATTGAAGCAGAACACATTGTTGGAGTGTCAGCATGCATAGATAGAAGGCAAATAAACGTACCATGGCTTTATTTCGCTTAGTTGCTTACTCTTGAGTAGAACTGCATATTCACTCCAGGAATAAGCACCTTTGTAAAATGAGTCAAATTGAAGCAGAACACATTGTTGGAGTGACAGAATGCATAGATAGAAGGCAAATAAGCGTTCCATGGCTTTATTTCGCTTAGTTGCTTACTCTTGAGTAGAACTGCATATTCACTCCAGGAATAAGCACCTTTGTAAAATGAGTCAAATTGAAGCAGAACACATTGTTGGAGTGTCAGAATGCATAGAAGGCAAATAAGCGTTCCATGGCTTTATTTCGCTTAGTTGCTTGCTCTTGAGTAGGACTGCATATTCACTCCAGGAATAAGCACCTTTGTAAAATGAGTCAAATTGAAGCAGAACACATTGTTGGAGTGTCAGAATGCATAGATAGAAGGCAAATAAACGTTCCATGGCTTTATTTCGCTTAGTTGCTTACTCTTGAGTAGAACTGCATATTCACTCCAGGAATAAGCACCTTTGTAAAATGAGTCAAATTGAAGCAGAACACATTGTTGGAGTGTCAGAATGCATAGATAGAAGGCAAATAAGCGTTCCATGGCTTTATTTCGCTTAGTTGCTTACTCTTGAGTAGAACTGCATATTCACTCCAGGAATAAGCACCTTTGTAAAAAGAGTCAAATTGAAGCAGAACACATTGTTGGAGTGTCAGCATGCATAGATAGAAGGCAAAAAAACGTTCCATGGCTTAATTTCGCTTAGTTGCTTACTCTTGAGTAGAACTGCATATTCACTCCAGGAATAAGCACCTTTGTAAAATGCGTCAAATTGAAGCAGAACACATTGTTGGAGTGTCAGAATGAATAGATAGAAGGCAAATAAGCGTTCCATGGCTTTATTTCGCTAAGTTGCTTACTCTTGAGTAGAACTGCATGTTCACTCCAGGAATAAGCACCTTTGTAAAATGAGTCAAATTGAAGCAGAACACATTGTTGGAGTGTCAGAATGCATAGATAGAAGGCAAATAAGCGTTCCATGGCTTTATGTCGCTTAGTTGCTTACTCTTGAGTAGAACTGCATATTCACTCCAGGAATAAGCACCTTTGTAAAATGAGTCAAATTGAAGCAGAAAACATTGTTGGAGTGTCAGCATGCATAGATAGAAGGCAAATAAACGTTCCATGGCTTTATTTCGCTTAGTTGCTTACTCTTGAGTAGAACTGCATATTCACTCCAGGAATAAGCACCTTTGTAAAATGAGTCAAATTGAAGCAGAACACATTGTTGGAGTGTGAGCATGCATAGATAGAAGGCAAATAAGCGTTCCATGGCTTCAATTCGCTTAGTTGCTTACTCTTGAGTAGAACTGCAAATTCACTCCAGGAATAAGCACCTTTGTAAAAAGAGTCAAATTGAAGCAGAACACATTGTTGGAGTGTCAGAATGCATAGATAGAAGGCAAATAAACGTTCCATGGCTTTATTTCGCTTCGTTGCTTACTCTTGAGTAGAACTGCATATTAACTCCAGGAATAAGCACCTTTGTAAAATGAGTCAAATTGAAGCAGAACACATTGTTGGAGTGACAGAATGCATAGATAGAAGGCAAATAAGCGTTCCATGGCTTTATTTCGCTTAGTTGCTTACTCTTGAGTAGAACTGCATATTCACTCCAGGAATAAGCACCTTTGTAAAAAGAGTCAAATTGAAGCAGAACACATTGTTGGAGTGTCAGCATGCATAGATAGAAGGCAAATAAACGTTCCATGGCTTTATTTCGCTTAGTTGCTTACTCTTGAGTAGAACTGCATATTCACTCCAGGAATAAGCACCTTTGTGAAATGAGTCAAATTGAAGCAGAACACATTGTTGGAGTGTCAGAATGAATAGATAGAAGGCAAATAAGCGTTCCATGGCTTTATTTCGCTAAGTTGCTTACTCTTGAGTAGAACTGCATGTTCACTCCAGGAATAAGCACCTTTGTAAAATGAGTCAAATTGAAGCAGAACACATTGTTGGAGTGTCAGAATGCATAGATAGAAGGCAAATAAGCGTTCCATGGCTTTATTTCGCTTAGTTGCTTACTCTTGAGTAGAACTGCATATTCACTCCAGGAATAAGCACCTTTGTAAAAAGAGTCAAATTGAAGCAGAACACATTGTTAGAGTGTCAGAATGCAAAGATAGAAGGCAAATAAGCGTTCCATGGCTTTATTTCGCTTAGTTGCTTACTCTTGAGTAGAACTGCATATTCACTCCAGGAATAAGCACCTTTGTAAAATGAGTCAAATTGAAGCAGAACACATTGTTGGAGTGTCAGAATGCATAGATAGAAGGCAAATAAGCGTTCCATGGCTTTATGTCGCTTAGTTGCTTACTCTTGAGTAGAACTGCATATTCACTCCACGAATAAGCACCTTTGTAAAATGAGTCAAATTGAAGCAGAACACATTGTTGGAGTGTCAGCATGCATAGATAGAAGGCAAATAAGTGTTCCATGGCTTTATTTCGCTTAGTTGCTTACTCTTGAGTAGAACTGCATATTCACTCCAGGAATAAGCACCTTTGTAAAATGAGTCAAATTGAAGCAGAACACATTGTTGGAGAGTCAGAATGCATAGATAGAAGGCAAATAAGCGTTCCATGGCTTTATTTCGCTTAGTTGCTTACTTTTGAGTAGAACTGCATGTTCACTCCAGGAATAAGCACCTTTGTAAAAAGAGTCAAATTGAAGCAGAACACATTGTTGGAGTGTCAGAATGCATAGATAGAAGGCAAATAAGCGTTCCATGGCTTTATTTCGCTTAGTTGCTTACTCTTGAGTAGAACTGCATATTCACTCCAGGAATAAGCACCTTTGTAAAATGAGTCAAATTGAAGCAGAACACATTGTTGGAGTGTCAGAATGCATAGATAGAAGGCAAATAAGCGTTCCATGGCTTTATTTCGCTTAGTTGCTTACTCTTGAGTAGAACTGCATATTCACTCCAGGAATAAGCACCTTTGTAAAAAGAGTCAAATTGAAGCAGAACACATTGTTGGAGTGTCAGCATGCATAGATAGAAGGCAAATAAACGTTCCATGGCTTTATTTCGCTTAGTTGCTTACTCTTGAGTAGAACTGCATATTCACTCCAGGAATAAGCACCTTTGTGAAATGAGTCAAATTGAAGCAGAACACATTGTTGGAGTGTCAGAATGAATAGATAGAAGGCAAATAAGCGTTCCATGGCTTTATTTCGCTAAGTTGCTTACTCTTGAGTAGAACTGCATGTTCACTCCAGGAATAAGCACCTTTGTAAAATGAGTCAAATTGAAGCAGAACACATTGTTGGAGTGTCAGAATGCATAGATAGAAGGCAAATAAGCGTTCCATGGCTTTATTTCGCTTAGTTGCTTACTCTTGAGTAGAACTGCATATTCACTCCAGGAATAAGCACCTTTGTAAAAAGAGTCAAATTGAAGCAGAACACATTGTTAGAGTGTCAGAATGCAAAGATAGAAGGCAAATAAGCGTTCCATGGCTTTATTTCGCTTAGTTGCTTACTCTTGAGTAAAACTGCATATTCACTCCAGGAATAAGCACCTTTGTAAAATGAGTCAAATTGAAGCAGAACACATTGTTGGAGTGTCAGAATGCATAGATAGAAGGCAAATAAGCGTTCCATGGCTTTATGTCGCTTAGTTGCTTACTCTTGAGTAGAACTGCATATTCACTCCACGAATAAGCACCTTTGTAAAATGAGTCAAATTGAAGCAGAACACATTGTTGGAGTGTCAGCATGCATAGATAGAAGGCAAATAAGTGTTCCATGGCTTTATTTCGCTTAGTTGCTTACTCTTGAGTAGAACTGCATATTCACTCCAGGAATAAGCACCTTTGTAAAATGAGTCAAATTGAAGCAGAACACATTGTTGGAGAGTCAGAATGCATAGATAGAAGGCAAATAAGCGTTCCATGGCTTTATTTCGCTTAGTTGCTTACTTTTGAGTAGAACTGCATGTTCACTCCAGGAATAAGCACCTTTGTAAAAAGAGTCAAATTGAAGCAGAACACATTGTTGGAGTGTCAGAATGCATAGATAGAAGGCAAATAAGCGTTCCATGGCTTTATTTCGCTTAGTTGCTTACTCTTGAGTAGAACTGCATATTCACTCCAGGAATAAGCACCTTTGTAAAATGAGTCAAATTGAAGCAGAACACATTGTTGGAGTGTCAGAATGCATAGATAGAAGGCAAATAAGCGTTCCATGGCTTTATTTCGCTTAGTTGCTTACTCTTGAGTAGAACTGCATATTCACTCCAGGAATAAGCACCTTTGTAAAATGAGTCAAATTGAAGCAGAACACATTGTTGGAGTGTCAGAATGCATAGATAGAAGGCAAATAAGCGTTCCATGGCTTTATGTCGCTTAGTTGCTTACTCTTGAGTAGAACTGCATATTCACTCCAGGAATAAGCACCTTTGTAAAATGAGTCAAATTGAAGCAGAACACATTGTTGGAGTGTCAGCATGCATAGATAGAAGGCAAATAAGTGTTCCATGGCTTTATTTCGCTTAGTTGCTTACTCTTGAGTAGAACTGCATATTCACTCCAGGAATAAGCACCTTTGTAAAATGAGTCAAATTGAAGCAGAACACATTGTTGGAGAGTCAGAATGCATAGATAGAAGGCAAATAAGCGTTCCATGGCTTTATTTCGCTTAGTTGCTTACTTTTGAGTAGAACTGCATGTTCACTCCAGGAATAAGCACCTTTGTAAAAAGAGTCAAATTGAAGCAGAACACATTGTTGGAGTGTCAGCATGCATAGATAGAAGGCAAATAAACGTTCCATGGCTTTATTTCGCTTAGTTGCTTACTCTTGAGTAGAACTGCATATTCACTCCAGGAATAAGCACCTTTGTAAAATGAGTCAAATTGAAGCAGAACACATTGTTGGAGTGACAGAATGCATAGATAGAAGGCAAATAAGCGTTCCATGGCTTTATGTCGCTTAGTTGCTTACTCTTGAGTAGAACTGCATATTCACTCCAGGAATAAGCACCTTTGTAAAATGAGTCAAATTGAAGCAGAACACATTGTTGGAGTGTCAGAATGCATAGATAGAAGGCAAATAAGCGTTCCATGGCTTTATTTCGCTTAGTTGCTTACTCTTGAGTAGAACTGCATATTCACTCCAGGAATAAGCACCTTTGTAAAAAGAGTCAAATTGAAGCAGAACACATTGTTGGAGTGTCAGAATGCATAGATAGACGGCAAATAAGCATTCCATGGCTTTATGTCGCTTAGTTGCTTACTCTTGAGTAGAACTGCATATTCACTCCAGGAATAAGCACCTTTGTAAAATGAGTCATATTGAAACAGAACACATTGTTGGAGTGTCAGAATGCATAGAAGGCAAATAAGCGTTCCATGGCTTTATTTCGCTTAGTTGCTTACTCTTGAGTAGACCTGCATATTCACTCCAGGAATAAGCACCTTTGTAAAATGAGTCAAATTGAAGCAGAACACATTGTTGGAGTGTCAGAATGCATAGATAGAAGGCAAATAAGCGTTCCATGGCTTCATTTCGCTTAGTTGCTTACTCTTGAGTAGAACTGCAAATTCACTCCAGGAATAAGCACCTTTGTAAAATGAGTCAAATTGAAGCAGAACACATTGTTGGAGTGTCAGCATGCATAGATAGAAGGCAAATAAACGTTCCATGGCTTAATTTCGCTTAGTTGCTTACTCTTGAGTAGAACTGCATATTCACTCCAGGAATAAGCACCTTTGTAAAATGAGTCAAATTGAAGCAGAACACATTGTTGGAGTGTCAGAATGCATAGATAGAAGGCAAATAAGCGTTCCATGGCTTTATTTCGCTTAGTTGCTTACTTTTGAGTAGAACTGCATGTTCACTCCAGGAATAAGCACCTTTGTAAAATGAGTCAAATTGAAGCAGAACACATTGTTGGAGTGTCAGCATGCATAGATAGAAGGCAAATAAACGTTCCATGGCTTTATTTCGCTTAGTTGCTTACTCTTGAGTAGAACTGCATATTCACTCCAGGAATAAGCACCTTTGTAAAATGAGTCAAATTGAAGCAGAACACATTGTTGGAGTGTCAGAATGCATAGATAGAAGGCAAATAAGCGTTCCATGGCTTTATTTCGCTTAGTTGCTTACTTTTGAGTAGAACTGCATGTTCACTCCAGGAATAAGCACCTTTGTAAAATGAGTCAAATTGAAGCAGAACACATTGTTGGAGTGTCAGAATGCATAGATAGAAGGCAAATAAGCGTTCCATGGCTTTATTTCGCTTAGTTGCTTACTCTTGAGTAGAACTGCATATTCACTCCAGGAATAAGCACCTTTGTAAAATGAGTCAAATTGAAGCAGAACACATTGTTGGAGTGTCAGCATGCATAGATAGAAGGCAAATAAACGTTCCATGGCTTTATTTCGCTTAGTTGCTTACTCTTGAGTAGAACTGCATATTCACTCCAGGAATAAGCACCTTTGTAAAATGAGTCAAATTGAAGCAGAACACATTGTTGGCGTGTCAGAATGCATAGATAGAAGGCAAATAAGCGTTCCATGGCTTTATTTCGCTTAGTTGCTTACTTTTCAGTTGAACTGCATGTTCACTCCAGGAATAAGCACCTTTGTAAAATGAGTCAAATTGAAGCAGAACACATTGTTGGAGTGTCAGAATGCATAGATAGAAGGCAAATAAGCGTTCCATGGCTTTATTTCGCTTAGTTGCTTACTCTTGAGTAGAACTGCATATTCACTCCAGGAATAAGCACCTTTGTAAAATGAGTCAAATTGAAGCAGAACACATTGTTGGAGTGTCAGAATGCATAGATAGAAGGCAAATAAGCGTTCCATGGCTTTATTTCGCTTAGTTGCTTACTTTTGAGTAGAACTGCATGTTCACTCCAGGAATAAGCACCTTTGTAAAATGAGTCAAATTGAAGCGGAACACATTGTTGGAGTGTCAGAATGCATAGATAGAAGGCAAATAAGCGTTCCATGGCTTTATTTCGCTTAGTTGCTTACTCTTGAGTAGAACTGCATATTCACTCCAGGAATGAGCACCTTTGTAAAAAGAGTCAAATTGAAGCAGAACACATTGTTGGAGTGTCAGCATGCATAGATAGAAGGCAAATAAACGTTCCATGGCTTTATTTCGCTTAGTTGCTTACTCTTGAGTAGAACTGCATAATCACTCCAGGAATAAGCACCTTTGTAAAAAGAGTCAAATTGAAGCAGAACACATTGTTGGAGTCTCAGAATGCATAGATAGAAGGCAAATAAGCGTTCCATGGCTTTATTTCGCTTAGTTGCTTACTCTTGAGTAGAACTGCATATTCACTCCAGGAATAAGCACCTTTGTAAAATGCGTCAAATTGAAGCAGAACACATTGTTGGAGTGTCAGAATGCATAGATAGAAGGCAAATAAGCGTTCCATGGCTTTATTTCGCTTAGTTGTTTACTCTTGAGTAGAACTGCATATTAACTCCAGGAATAAGCACCTTTGTAAAATGAGTCAAATTGAAGCAGAACACATTGTTGGAGTGTCAGAATGCATAGATAGAAGGCAAATAAGCGTTCCATGGCTTTATTTCGCCTAGTTGCTTACTCTTGAGTAGAACTGCATATTCAGGAATAAGCACCTTTGTAAAATGAGTCAAATTGAAGCAGAACACATTGTTGGAGTGTCAGAATGCATAGATAGAAGGCAAATAAGCGTTCCATGGCTTTATTTCGCTTAGTTGCTTACTCTTGAGAAGAACTGCATATTCACTCCAGGAATAAGCACCTTTGTAAAATGAGTCAAATTGAAGCAGAACACATTGTTGGAGTGTCAGCATGCATAGATAGAAGGCAAATAAACGTTCCATGGCTTTATTTCGCTTAGTTGCTTACTCTTGAGTAGAACTGCATATTCACTCCAGGAATAAGCACCTTTGTAAAAAGAGTCAAATTGAAGCGGAACACATTGTTGGAGTGACAGAATGCATAGATGGAAGGCAAATAAGCGTTCCATGGCTTTATGTCGCTTAGTTGCTTACTCTTGAGTAGAACTGCATATTCACTCCAGGAATAAGCACCTTTGGAAAATGAGTCAAATTGAAGCAGAACACATTGTTGGAGTGTCAGCATGCATAGATAGAAGGCAAATAAACGTTCCATGGCTTTATTTCGCTTCGTTGCTTACTCTTGAGTAGAACTGCATATTCACTCCAGGAATAAGCACCTTTGTAAAATGAGTCAAATTGAATCAGAACACATTGTTGGAGTGTCAGAATGCATAGATAGAAGGCAAATAAGCGTTCCATGGCTTCATTTCACTTAGTTGCTTACTCTTGAGTAGAACTGCATATTCACTCCAGGAATAAGCACCTTTGTAAAAAGAGTCAAATTGAAGCAGAACACATTGTTGGAGTGTCAGAATGCATAGATAGAAGGCAAATAAGCGTTCCATGGCTTTATTTCGCTTAGTTGCTTACTCTTGAGTAGAACTGCATATTCACTCCAGGAATAAGCACCTTTTAAAAATGAGTCACATTGAAGCAGAACACATTGTTGGAGTGTCAGAATGCATAGAAGGCAAATAAGCGTTCCATGGCTTTATTTCGCTTAGTTGCTTACTCTTAAGTAGAACTGCATATTCACTCCAGGAATAAGCACCTTTGTAAAATGAGTCAAATTGAAGCAGAACACATTGTTGGAGTGTCAGAATGCATAGATAGAAGGCAAATAAGCGTTCCATGGCTTTATTTCGCTTAGTTGCTTACTCTTGAGTAGAACTGCATATTCACTCCAGGAATAAGCACCTTTGTAAAATGAGTCAAATTGAAGCAGAACACATTGTTGGAGTGTCAGAATGCATAGATAGAAGGCAAATAAGCGTTCCATGGCTTTATTTCGCTTAGTTGCTTACTCTTGAGAAGAACTGCATATTCACTCCAGGAATAAGCACCTTTGTAAAATGAGTCAAATTGAAGCAGAACACATTGTTGGAGTGTCAGCATGCATAGATAGAAGGCAAATAAACGTTCCATGGCTTTATTTCGCTTAGTTGCTTACTCTTGAGTAGAACTGCATATTCACTCCAGGAATAAGCACCTTTGTAAAATGAGTCAAATTGAAGCAGAACACATTGTTGGCGTGTCAGAATGCATAGATAGAAGGCAAATAAGCGTTCCATGGCTTTATTTCGCTTAGTTGCTTACTTTTCAGTTGAACTGCATGTTCACTCCAGGAATAAGCACCTTTGTAAAATGAGTCAAATTGAAGCAGAACACATTGTTGGAGTGTCAGAATGCATAGATAGAAGGCAAATAAGCGTTCCATGGCTTTATTTCGCTTAGTTGCTTACTCTTGAGTAGAACTGCATATTCACTCCAGGAATAAGCACCTTTGTAAAAAGAGTCAAATTGAAGCAGAACACATTGTTGGAGTGTCAGCATGCATAGATAGAAGGCAAATAAACGTTCCATGGCTTTATTTCGCTTAGTTGCTTACTTTTCAGTTGAACTGCATGTTCACTCCAGGAATAAGCACCTTTGTAAAATGAGTCAAATTGAAGCAGAACACATTGTTGGAGTGTCAGAATGCATAGATAGAAGGCAGATATGCGTTCCATGGCTTTATTTCGCTTAGTTGCTTACTCTTGAGTAGAACTGCATATTCACTCCAGGAATAAGCACCTTTGTAAAAAGAGTCAAATTGAAGCAGAACACATTGTTGGAGTGTCAGCATGCATAGATAGAAGGCAAATAAACGTTCCATGGCTTTATTTCGCTTAGTTGCTTACTCTTGAGTAGAACTGCATATTCACTCCAGGAATAAGCACCTTTGTAAAATGAGTCAAATTGAAGCAGAACACATTGTTGGAGTGTCAGAATGCATAGATAGAAGGCAAATAAGCGTTCCATGGCTTTATTTCGCTTAGTTGCTTACTTTTGAGTAGAACTGCATGTTCACTCCAGGAATAAGCACCTTTGTAAAATGAGTCAAATTGAAGCGGAACACATTGTTGGAGTGTCAGAATGCATAGATAGAAGGCAAATAAGCGTTCCATGGCTTTATTTCGCTTAGTTGCTTACTCTTGAGTAGAACTGCATATTCACTCCAGGAATGAGCACCTTTGTAAAAAGAGTCAAATTGAAGCAGAACACATTGTTGGAGTGTCAGCATGCATAGATAGAAGGCAAATAAACGTTCCATGGCTTTATTTCGCTTAGTTGCTTACTCTTGAGTAGAACTGCATAATCACTCCAGGAATAAGCACCTTTGTAAAAAGAGTCAAATTGAAGCAGAACACATTGTTGGAGTCTCAGAATGCATAGATAGAAGGCAAATAAGCGTTCCATGGCTTTATTTCGCTTAGTTGCTTACTCTTGAGTAGAACTGCATATTCACTCCAGGAATAAGCACCTTTGTAAAATGCGTCAAATTGAAGCAGAACACATTGTTGGAGTGTCAGAATGCATAGATAGAAGGCAAATAAGCGTTCCATGGCTTTATTTCGCTTAGTTGTTTACTCTTGAGTAGAACTGCATATTAACTCCAGGAATAAGCACCTTTGTAAAATGAGTCAAATTGAAGCAGAACACATTGTTGGAGTGTCAGAATGCATAGATAGAAGGCAAATAAGCGTTCCATGGCTTTATTTCGCCTAGTTGCTTACTCTTGAGTAGAACTGCATATTCAGGAATAAGCACCTTTGTAAAATGAGTCAAATTGAAGCAGAACACATTGTTGGAGTGTCAGAATGCATAGATAGAAGGCAAATAAGCGTTCCATGGCTTTATTTCGCTTAGTTGCTTACTCTTGAGAAGAACTGCATATTCACTCCAGGAATAAGCACCTTTGTAAAATGAGTCAAATTGAAGCAGAACACATTGTTGGAGTGTCAGCATGCATAGATAGAAGGCAAATAAACGTTCCATGGCTTTATTTCGCTTAGTTGCTTACTCTTGAGTAGAACTGCATATTCACTCCAGGAATAAGCACCTTTGTAAAAAGAGTCAAATTGAAGCAGAACACATTGTTGGAGTGACAGAATGCATAGATGGAAGGCAAATAAGCGTTCCATGGCTTTATGTCGCTTAGTTGCTTACTCTTGAGTAGAACTGCATATTCACTCCAGGAATAAGCACCTTTGGAAAATGAGTCAAATTGAAGCAGAACACATTGTTGGAGTGTCAGCATGCATAGATAGAAGGCAAATAAACGTTCCATGGCTTTATTTCGCTTCGTTGCTTACTCTTGAGTAGAACTGCATATTCACTCCAGGAATAAGCACCTTTGTAAAATGAGTCAAATTGAATCAGAACACATTGTTGGAGTGTCAGAATGCATAGATAGAAGGCAAATAAGCGTTCCATGGCTTCATTTCACTTAGTTGCTTACTCTTGAGTAGAACTGCATATTCACTCCAGGAATAAGCACCTTTGTAAAAAGAGTCAAATTGAAGCAGAACACATTGTTGGAGTTTCAGAATGCATAGATAGAAGGCAAATAAGCGTTCCATGGCTTTATTTCGCTTAGTTGCTTACTCTTGAGTAGAACTGCATATTCACTCCAGGAATAAGCACCTTTTAAAAATGAGTCACATTGAAGCAGAACACATTGTTGGAGTGTCAGAATGCATAGAAGGCAAATAAGCGTTCCATGGCTTTATTTCGCTTAGTTGCTTACTCTTAAGTAGAACTGCATATTCACTCCAGGAATAAGCACCTTTGTAAAATGAGTCAAATTGAAGCAGAACACATTGTTGGAGTGTCAGAATGCATAGATAGAAGGCAAATAAGCGTTCCATGGCTTTATTTCGCTTAGTTGCTTACTCTTGAGTAGAACTGCATATTCACTCCAGGAATAAGCACCTTTTAAAAATGAGTCACATTGAAGCAGAACACATTGTTGGAGTGTCAGAATGCATAGATAGAAGGCAAATAAGCGTTCCATGGCTTTATTTCGCCTAGTTGCTTACTCTTGAGTAGAACTGCATATTCAGGAATAAGCACCTTTGTAAAATGAGTCAAATTGAAGCAGAACACATTGTTGGAGTGTCAGAATGCATAGATAGAAGGCAAATAAGCGTTCCATGGCTTTATTTCGCTTAGTTGCTTACTCTTGAGTATAACTGCATATTCACTCCAGGAATAAGCACCTTTGTAAAATGAGTCAAATTGAAGCAGAACACATTGTTGGAGTGTCAGAATGCATAGATAGAAGGCAAATAAGCGTTCCATGGCTTTATTTCGCTTAGTTGCTTACTCTTGAGTAGAACTGCATATTCACTCCAGGAATAAGCACCTTTGTAAAATGAGTCAAATTGAAGCAGAACACATTGTTGGAGTGTCAGAATGCATAGATAGAAGGCAAATAAGCGTTCCATGGCTTTATTTCGCTTAGTTGCTTACTCTTGAGTAGAACTGCATATTAACTCCAGGAATAAGCACCTTTGTAAAATGAGTCAAATTGAAGCAGAACACATTGTTGGAGTGTCAGAATGCATAGGTAGAAGGCGAATAAGCGTTCCATGGCTTTATTTCGCTTAGTTGCTTACTCTTGAGTAGAACTGCATAATCACTCCAGGAATAAGCACCTTTGTAAAATGAGTCAAATTGAAGCAGAACACATTGTTGGAGTGTCAGAATGCATAGATAGAAGGCGAATAAGCGTTCCATGGCTTTATTTCGCTTAGTTGCTTACTCTTGAGTAGAACTGCATGTTCACACCAGGAATAAGCACCTTCGTAAAATGAGTCAAATTGAAGCAGAACACATTGTTGGAGTGTCAGAATGTATACATAGAAGTCAAATAAGCGTTCAATGGCTTTATTTCACTTAGTTGCTTACTCTTGAGTAGAACTGCATGTTCACACCAGGAATAAGCACCTTCGTAAAATGAGTCAAATTGAAGCAGAACACATTGTTGGAGTGTCAGAATGCATACATAGAAGGCAAATAAGCGTTCCATGGCTTTATTTCGCTTAGTTGCTTACTCTTGAGTAGAACTGCATATTCACTCCAGGAATAAGCACCTTTGTAAAATGAGTCAAATTGAAGCAGAACACATTGTTGGAGTGTCAGAATGTATACATAGAAGTCAAATAAGCGTTCCATGGCTTTATTTCGCTTAGTTGCTTACTCTTGAGTAGAACTGCATATTCACTCCAGGAATAAGCACCTTTGTAAAATGAGTCAAATTGAAGCAGAACACATTGTTGGAGTGTCAGAATGCATAGATAGAAGGCAAATAAGCGTTCCATGGCTTTATTTCGCTTAGTTGCTTACTCTTGAGTAGAACTGCATATTCACTCCAGGAATAAGCACCTTTGTAAAATGAGTCAAATTGAAGCAGAACACATTGTTGGAGTGTCAGAATGCATAGAAGGCAAATAAGCGTTCCATGGCTTTATTTCGCTTAGTTGCTTACTCTTGAGTAGAACTGCATATTCACTCCAGGAATAAGCACCTTTGTAAAATGAGTCAAATTAAAGCAGAACACATTGTTGGAGTGTGAGCATGCATAGATAGAAGGCAAATAAGCGTTCCATGGCTTCATTTCGCTTAGTTGCTTACTCTTGAGTAGAACTGCAAATTCACTCCAGGAATAAGCACCTTTGTAAAAAGAGTCAAATTGAAGCAGAACACATTGTTGGAGTGTCAGCATGCATAGATAGAAGGCAAATAAACGTTCCATGCCTTTATTTCGCTTAGTTGCTTACTCTTGAGTAGAACTGCATATTCACTCCAGGAATAAGCACCTTTGTAAAATGAGTCAAATTGAAGCAGAACACATTGTTGGAGTGTCAGAATGCATAGATAGAAGGCAAATAAACGTTCCATGGCTTTATTTCGCTTAGTTGCTTACTTTTGAGTAGAACTGCATGTTCACTCCAGGAATAAGCACCTTTGTAAAATGAGTCAAATTGAAGCAGAACACATTGTTGGAGTGTCAGAATGCATAGATAGAAGGCAAATAAGCGTTCCATGGCTTTATTTCGCTTAGTTGCTTACTCTTGAGTAGAACTGCATGTTCACTCCAGGAATAAGCACCTTTGTAAAATGAGTCAAATTGAAGCAGAACACATTGTTGGAGTGTCAGAATGCATAGATAGAAGGCAAATAAACGTTCCATGGCTTTATTTCGCTTAGTTGCTTACTCTTGAGTAGAACTGCATATTCACTCCAGGAATAAGCACCTTTGTAAAATGAGTCAAATTGAAGCAGAACACATTGTTGGAGAGTCAGAATGCATAGATAGAAGGCAAATAAGCGTTCCATGGCTTTATTTCGCTTAGTTGCTTACTTTTGAGTAGAACTGCATGTTCACTCCAGGAATAAGCACCTTTGTAAAAAGAGTCAAATTGAAGCAGAACACATTGTTGGAGTGTCAGCATGCATAGATAGAAGGCAAATAAACGTTCCATGGCTTTATTTCGCTTAGTTGCTTACTCTTGAGTAGAACTGCATATTCACTCCAGGAATAAGCACCTTTGTAAAATGAGTCAAATTGAAGCAGAACACATTGTTGGAGTGTCAGAATGAATAGATAGAAGGCAAATAAGCGTTCCATGGCTTTATTTCGCTAAGTTGCTTACTCTTGAGTAGAACTGCATGTTCACTCCAGGAATAAGCACCTTCGTAAAATGAGTC
Organism: Zootoca vivipara; assembly: GCF_963506605.1. Classification (NCBI taxonomy): domain Eukaryota; kingdom Metazoa; phylum Chordata; class Lepidosauria; order Squamata; family Lacertidae; genus Zootoca; species Zootoca vivipara. The sequence goes on from NC_083292.1 coordinate 2,728,904, forward strand.
AAATTGAAGCAGAACACATTGTTGGAGTGTCAGCATGCATAGATAGAAGGCAAATAAGCGTTCCATGGCTTTATTTCGCTTAGTTGCTTACTCTTGAGTAGAACTGCATATTCACTCCAGAAATAAGCACCTTTGTAAACAGAGTCAAATTGAAGCAGAACACATTGTTAGAGTGTCAGAATGCATAGAGAGAAGGCAAATAAGCGTTCCATGGCTTTATGTCGCTTAGTTGCTTACTCTTGAGTAGAACTGCATATTCACTCCAGGAATAAGCACCTTTGTAAAATGAGTCAAATTGAAGCAGAAAACATTGTTGGAGTGTCAGCATGCATAGATAGAAGGCAAATAAACGTTCCATGGCTTTATTTCGCTTAGTTGCTTACTCTTGAGTAGAACTGCATATTCACTCCAGGAATAAGCACCTTTGTAAAATGAATCAAATTGAAGCAGAACACATTGTTGGAGTGTCAGAATGCATAGATAGAAGGCAAATAAGCGTTCCATGGCTTTATTTCGCTTAGTTGCTTACTCTTGAGTAGAACTGCATATTCACTCCAGGAATAAGCACCTTTGTAAAAAGAGTCAAATTGAAGCAGAACACATTGTTGGAGTGTCAGAATGCATAGATAGAAGGCAAATAAGCGTTCCATGGCTTTATTTCGCTTAGTTGCTTACTCTTGAGTAGAACTGCATATTCACTCCAGGAATAAGCACCTTTGTAAAATGAGTCAAATTGAAGCAGAACACATTGTTGGAGTGTCAGAATGCATAGAAGGCAAATAAGCGTTCCATGGCTTTATTTCGCTTAGTTGCTTACTCTTGAGTAGAACTGCATATTCACTCCAGGAATAAGCACCTTTGTAAAATGAGTCAAATTGAAGCAGAACACATTGTTGGAGTGTGAGCATGCATAGATAGAAGGCAAAAAAGCGTTCCATGGCTTCATTTCGCTTAGTTGCTTACTCTTGAGTAGAACTGCAAATTCACTCCAGGAATAAGCACCTTTGTAAAAAGAGTCAAATTGAAGCAGAACACATTGTTGGAGTGTCAGCATGCATAGATAGAAGGCAAATAAACGTTCCATGGCTTTATTTCGCTTAGTTGCTTACTCTTGAGTAGAACTGCAAATTCACTCCAGGAATAAGCACCTTTGTAAAAAGAGTCAAATTGAAGCAGAACACATTGTTGGAGTGTCAGCATGCATAGATAGAAGGCAAATAAACGTTCCATGGCTTTATTTCGCTTAGTTGCTTACTCTTGAGTAGAACTGCATATTCACTCCAGGAATAAGCACCTTTGTAAAATGAGTCAAATTGAAGCAGAACACATTGTTGGAGTGTCAGAATGCATAGATAGAAGGCAAATAAACGTTCCATGGCTTTATTTCGCTTAGTTGCTTACTTTTGAGTAGAACTGCATGTTCACTCCAGGAATAAGCACCTTTGTAAAATGAGTCAAATTGAAGCAGAACACATTGTTGGAGAGTCAGAATGCATAGATAGAAGGCAAATAAGCGTCCCATGGCTTTATTTCGCTTAGTTGCTTACTTTTGAGTAGAACTGCATGTTCACTCCAGGAATAAGCACCTTTGTAAAAAGAGTCAAATTGAAGCAGAACACATTGTTGGAGTGTCAGCATGCATAGATAGAAGGCAAATAAACGTTCCATGGCTTTATTTCGCTTAGTTGCTTACTCTTGAGTAGAACTGCATATTCACTCCAGGAATAAGCACCTTTGTAAAATGAGTCAAATTGAAGCAGAACACATTGTTGGAGTGACAGAATGCATAGATAGAAGGCAAATAAGCGTTCCATGGCTTTATGTCGCTTAGTTGCTTACTCTTGAGTAGAACTGCATATTCACTCCAGGAATAAGCACCTTTGTAAAATGAGTCAAATTGAAGCAGAACACATTGTTGGAGAGTCAGAATGCATAGATAGAAGGCAAATAAGCGTTCCATGGCTTTATTTCGCTTAGTTGCTTACTTTTGAGTAGAACTGCATGTTCACTCCAGGAATAAGCACCTTTGTAAAAAGAGTCAAATTGAAGCAGAACACATTGTTGGAGTGTCAGCATGCATAGATAGAAGGCAAATAAACGTTCCATGGCTTTATTTCGCTTAGTTGCTTACTCTTGAGTAGAACTGCATATTCACTCCAGGAATAAGCACCTTTGTAAAATGAGTCAAATTGAAGCAGAACACATTGTTGGAGTGTCAGAATGAATAGATAGAAGGCAAATAAGCGTTCCATGGCTTTATTTCGCTAAGTTGCTTACTCTTGAGTAGAACTGCATGTTCACTCCAGGAATAAGCACCTTCGTAAAATGAGTCAAATTGAAGCAGAACACATTGTTGGAGTGTCAGCATGCATAGATAGAAGGCAAATAAGCGTTCCATGGCTTTATTTCGCTTAGTTGCTTACTCTTGAGTAGAACTGCATATTCACTCCAGAAATAAGCACCTTTGTAAACAGAGTCAAATTGAAGCAGAACACATTGTTAGAGTGTCAGAATGCATAGAGAGAAGGCAAATAAGCGTTCCATGGCTTTATGTCGCTTAGTTGCTTACTCTTGAGTAGAACTGCATATTCACTCCAGGAATAAGCACCTTTGTAAAATGAGTCAAATTGAAGCAGAAAACATTGTTGGAGTGTCAGCATGCATAGATAGAAGGCAAATAAACGTTCCATGGCTTTATTTCGCTTAGTTGCTTACTCTTGAGTAGAACTGCATATTCACTCCAGGAATAAGCACCTTTGTAAAATGAATCAAATTGAAGCAGAACACATTGTTGGAGTGTCAGAATGCATAGATAGAAGGCAAATAAGCGTTCCATGGCTTTATTTCGCTTAGTTGCTTACTCTTGAGTAGAACTGCATATTCACTCCAGGAATAAGCACCTTTGTAAAAAGAGTCAAATTGAAGCAGAACACATTGTTGGAGTGTCAGAATGCATAGATAGAAGGCAAATAAGCGTTCCATGGCTTTATTTCGCTTAGTTGCTTACTCTTGAGTAGAACTGCATATTCACTCCAGGAATAAGCACCTTTGTAAAATGAGTCAAATTGAAGCAGAACACATTGTTGGAGTGTCAGAATGCATAGAAGGCAAATAAGCGTTCCATGGCTTTATTTCGCTTAGTTGCTTACTCTTGAGTAGAACTGCATATTCACTCCAGGAATAAGCACCTTTGTAAAATGAGTCAAATTGAAGCAGAACACATTGTTGGAGTGTGAGCATGCATAGATAGAAGGCAAAAAAGCGTTCCATGGCTTCATTTCGCTTAGTTGCTTACTCTTGAGTAGAACTGCAAATTCACTCCAGGAATAAGCACCTTTGTAAAAAGAGTCAAATTGAAGCAGAACACATTGTTGGAGTGTCAGCATGCATAGATAGAAGGCAAATAAACGTTCCATGGCTTTATTTCGCTTAGTTGCTTACTCTTGAGTAGAACTGCAAATTCACTCCAGGAATAAGCACCTTTGTAAAAAGAGTCAAATTGAAGCAGAACACATTGTTGGAGTGTCAGCATGCATAGATAGAAGGCAAATAAACGTTCCATGGCTTTATTTCGCTTAGTTGCTTACTCTTGAGTAGAACTGCATATTCACTCCAGGAATAAGCACCTTTGTAAAATGAGTCAAATTGAAGCAGAACACATTGTTGGAGTGTCAGAATGCATAGATAGAAGGCAAATAAACGTTCCATGGCTTTATTTCGCTTAGTTGCTTACTTTTGAGTAGAACTGCATGTTCACTCCAGGAATAAGCACCTTAGTAAAATGAGTCAAATTGAAGCAGAACACATTGTTGGAGAGTCAGAATGCATAGATAGAAGGCAAATAAGCGTCCCATGGCTTTATTTCGCTTAGTTGCTTACTTTTGAGTAGAACTGCATGTTCACTCCAGGAATAAGCACCTTTGTAAAAAGAGTCAAATTGAAGCAGAACACATTGTTGGAGTGTCAGCATGCATAGATAGAAGGCAAATAAACGTTCCATGGCTTTATTTCGCTTAGTTGCTTACTCTTGAGTAGAACTGCATATTCACTCCAGGAATAAGCACCTTTGTAAAATGAGTCAAATTGAAGCAGAACACATTGTTGGAGTGACAGAATGCATAGATAGAAGGCAAATAAGCGTTCCATGGCTTTATGTCGCTTAGTTGCTTACTCTTGAGTAGAACTGCATATTCACTCCAGGAATAAGCACCTTTGTAAAATGAGTCAAATTGAAGCAGAACACATTGTTGGAGTGTCAGAATGAATAGATAGAAGGCAAATAAGCGTTCCATGGCTTTATTTCGCTAAGTTGCTTACTCTTGAGTAGAACTGCATGTTCACTCCAGGAATAAGCACCTTCGTAAAATGAGTCAAATTGAAGCAGAACACATTGTTGGAGTGTCAGCATGCATAGATAGAAGGCAAATAAGCGTTCCATGGCTTTATTTCGCTTAGTTGCTTACTCTTGAGTAGAACTGCATATTCACTCCAGAAATAAGCACCTTTGTAAACAGAGTCAAATTGAAGCAGAACACATTGTTAGAGTGTCAGAATGCATAGAGAGAAGGCAAATAAGCGTTCCATGGCTTTATGTCGCTTAGTTGCTTACTCTTGAGTAGAACTGCATATTCACTCCAGGAATAAGCACCTTTGTAAAATGAGTCAAATTGAAGCAGAAAACATTGTTGGAGTGTCAGCATGCATAGATAGAAGGCAAATAAACGTTCCATGGCTTTATTTCGCTTAGTTGCTTACTCTTGAGTAGAACTGCATATTCACTCCAGGAATAAGCACCTTTGTAAAATGAATCAAATTGAAGCAGAACACATTGTTGGAGTGTCAGAATGCATAGATAGAAGGCAAATAAGCGTTCCATGGCTTTATTTCGCTTAGTTGCTTACTCTTGAGTAGAACTGCATATTCACTCCAGGAATAAGCACCTTTGTAAAAAGAGTCAAATTGAAGCAGAACACATTGTTGGAGTGTCAGAATGCATAGATAGAAGGCAAATAAGCGTTCCATGGCTTTATTTCGCTTAGTTGCTTACTCTTGAGTAGAACTGCATATTCACTCCAGGAATAAGCACCTTTGTAAAATGAGTCAAATTGAAGCAGAACACATTGTTGGAGTGTCAGAATGCATAGAAGGCAAATAAGCGTTCCATGGCTTTATTTCGCTTAGTTGCTTACTCTTGAGTAGAACTGCATATTCACTCCAGGAATAAGCACCTTTGTAAAATGAGTCAAATTGAAGCAGAACACATTGTTGGAGTGTGAGCATGCATAGATAGAAGGCAAAAAAGCGTTCCATGGCTTCATTTCGCTTAGTTGCTTACTCTTGAGTAGAACTGCAAATTCACTCCAGGAATAAGCACCTTTGTAAAAAGAGTCAAATTGAAGCAGAACACATTGTTGGAGTGTCAGCATGCATAGATAGAAGGCAAATAAACGTTCCATGGCTTTATTTCGCTTAGTTGCTTACTCTTGAGTAGAACTGCAAATTCACTCCAGGAATAAGCACCTTTGTAAAAAGAGTCAAATTGAAGCAGAACACATTGTTGGAGTGTCAGCATGCATAGATAGAAGGCAAATAAACGTTCCATGGCTTTATTTCGCTTAGTTGCTTACTCTTGAGTAGAACTGCATATTCACTCCAGGAATAAGCACCTTTGTAAAATGAGTCAAATTGAAGCAGAACACATTGTTGGAGTGTCAGAATGCATAGATAGAAGGCAAATAAACGTTCCATGGCTTTATTTCGCTTAGTTGCTTACTTTTGAGTAGAACTGCATGTTCACTCCAGGAATAAGCACCTTTGTAAAATGAGTCAAATTGAAGCAGAACACATTGTTGGAGTGTCAGAATGCATAGATAGAAGGCAAATAAGCGTTCCATGGCTTTATTTCGCTTAGTTGCTTACTCTTGAGTAGAACTGCATATTCACTCCAGGAATAAGCACCTTTGTAAAATGAGTCAAATTGAAGCAGAACACATTGTTGGAGTGTCAGAATGCATAGATAGAAGGCAAATAAGCGTTCCATGGCTTTATTTCGCTTAGTTGCTTACTCTTGAGTAGAACTGCATATTCACTCCAGGAATAAGCACCTTTGTAAAATGAGTCAAATTGAAGCAGAACACATTGTTGGAGAGTCAGAATGCATAGATAGAAGGCAAATAAGCGTTCCATGGCTTTATTTCGCTTAGTTGCTTACTTTTGAGTAGAACTGCATGTTCACTCCAGGAATAAGCACCTTTGTAAAAAGAGTCAAATTGAAGCAGAACACATTGTTGGAGTGTCAGCATGCATAGATAGAAGGCAAATAAACGTTCCATGGCTTTATTTCGCTTAGTTGCTTACTCTTGAGTAGAACTGCATATTCACTCCAGGAATAAGCACCTTTGTAAAATGAGTCAAATTGAAGCAGAACACATTGTTGGAGAGTCAGAATGCATAGATAGAAGGCAAATAAGCGTTCCATGGCTTTATTTCGCTTAGTTGCTTACTTTTGAGTAGAACTGCATGTTCACTCCAGGAATAAGCACCTTTGTAAAAAGAGTCAAATTGAAGCAGAACACATTGTTGGAGTGTCAGCATGCATAGATAGAAGGCAAATAAACGTTCCATGGCTTAATTTCGCTTAGTTGCTTACTCTTGAGTAGAACTGCATATTCACTCCAGGAATAAGCACCTTTGTAAAATGAGTCAAATTGAAGCAGAACACATTGTTGGAGTGACAGAATGCATAGATAGAAGGCAAATAAGCGTTCCATGGCTTTATGTCGCTTAGTTGCTTACTCTTGAGTAGAACTGCATATTCACTCCAGGAATAAGCACCTTTGTAAAATGAGTCAAATTGAAGCAGAACACATTATTGGAGTGTCAGAATGAATAGATAGAAGGCAAATAAGCGTTCCATGGCTTTATTTCGCTAAGTTGCTTACTCTTGAGTAGAACTGCATGTTCACTCCAGGAATAAGCACCTTTGTAAAATGAGTCAAATTGAAGCAGAACACATTGTTGTAGTGTCAGAATGCATAGATAGAAGGCAAATAAGCGTTCCATGGCTTTATTTCGCTTAGTTGCTTACTCTTGAGTAGAACTGCATATTCACTCCAGAAATAAGCACCTTTGTAAAAAGAGTCAAATTGAAGCAGAACACATTGATAGAGTGTCAGAATGCATAGAGAGAAGGCAAATAAGCGTTCCATGGCTTTATTTCGCTTAGTTGCTTACTCTTGAGTAGAACTGCATATTCACTCCAGGAATAAGCACCTTTGTAAAATGAATCAAATTGAAGCAGAACACATTGTTGGAGTGTCAGCATGCATAGATAGAAGGCAAATAAACGTTCCATGGCTTTATTTCGCTTAGTTGCTTACTCTTGAGTAGAACTGCATATTCACTCCAGGAATAAGCACCTTTGTAAAATGAGTCAAATTGAAGCAGAACACATTGTTGGAGTGACAGAATGCATAGATAGAAGGCAAATAAGCGTTCCATGGCTTTATGTCGCTTAGTTGCTTACTCTTGAGTAGAACTGCATATTCACTCCAGGAATAAGCACCTTTGTAAAAAGAGTCAAATTGAAGCAGAACACATTGTTGGAGTGTCAGAATGCATAGATAGAAGGCAAATAAGCGTTCCATGGATTTATTTCGCTTAGTTGCTTACTCTTGAGTAGAACTGCATATTCACTCCAGGAATAAGCACCTTTGTAAAAAGAGTCAAATTGAAGCAGAACACATTGTTAGAGTGTCAGAATGCATAGATAGAAGGCAAATAAGCGTTCCATGGCTTTATGTCGCTTAGTTGCTTACTCTTGAGTAGAACTGCATATTCACTCCAGGAATAAGCACCTTTGTAAAATGAGTCAAATTGAAGCAGAACACATTGTTGGAGTGTCAGAATGCATAGAAGGCAAATAAGCGTTCCATGGCTTTATTTCGCTTAGTTGCTTACTCTTGAGTAGAACTGCATATTCACTCCAGGAATAAGCACCTTTGGAAAATGAGTCAAATTGAAGCAGAACACATTGTTGGAGTGTCAGAATGCATAGATAGAAGGCAAATAAGCGTTCCATGGCTTCATTTCGCTTAGTTGCTTACTCTTGAGTAGAACTGCAAATTCACTCCAGGAATAAGCACCTTTGTAAAAAGAGTCAAATTGAAGCAGAACACATTGTTGGAGTGTCAGCATGCATAGATAGAAGGCAAATAAACGTTCCATGGCTTTATTTCGCTTAGTTGCTTACTCTTGAGTAGAACTGCATATTCACTCCAGGAATAAGCACCTTTGTAAAATGAGTCAAATTGAAGCAGAACACATTGTTGGAGTGTCAGAATGCATAGATAGAAGGCAAATAAGCGTTCCATGGCTTTATTTCGCTTAGTTGCTTACTCTTGAGTAGAACTGCATATTCACTCCAGGAATAAGCACCTTTGTAAAAAGAGTCAAATTGAAGCAGAACACATTGTTAGAGTGTCAGAATGCATAGATAGAAGTCAAATAAGCGTTCCATGGCTTTATTTCGCTTAGTTGCTTACTCTTGAGTAGAACTGCATATTCACTCCAGGAATAAGCACCTTTGTAAAATGAGTCAAATTGAAGCAGAACACATTGTTGGAGTGTCAGAATGCATAGATAGAAGGCAAATAAGCGTTCCATTGCTTTATGTCGCTTAGTTGCTTACTCTTGAGTAGAACTGCATATTCACTCCAGGAATAAGCACCTTTGTAAAATGAGTCATATTGAAGCAGAACACATTGTTGGAGTGTCAGAATGCATAGATAGAAGGCAAATAAGCGTTCCATGGCTTTATGTCGCTTAGTTGCTTACTCTTGAGTAGAACTGCATATTCACTCCAGGAATAAGCACCTTTGTAAAAAGAGTCAAATTGAAGCAGAACACATTGTTGGAGTGTCAGCATGCATAGATAGAAGGCAAATAAACGTTCCATGGCTTTATTTCGCTTAGTTGCTTACTCTTGAGTAGAACTGCATATTCTCTCCAGGAATAAGCACCTTTGTAAAATGAGTCAAATTGAAGCAGAACACATTGTTGGAGTGTCAGAATGCATAGATAGAAGGCAAATAAGCGTTCCATGGCTTTATTTCGCTTAGTTGCTTACTCTTGAGTAGAACTGCATATTCACTCCAGGAATAAGCACCTTTGTAAAAAGAGTCAAATTGAAGCAGAACACATTGTTAGAGTGTCAGAATGCATAGATAGAAGGCAAATAAGCGTTCCATGGCTTTATTTCGCTTAGTTGCTTACTCTTGAGTAGAACTGCATATTCACTCCAGGAATAAGCACCTTTGTAAAATGAGTCAAATTGAAGCAGAACACATTGTTGGAGTGTCAGAATGCATAGATAGAAGGCAAATAAGCGTTCCATGGCTTTATGTCGCTTAGTTGCTTACTCTTGAGTAGAACTGCATATTCACTCCAGGAATAAGCACCTTTGTAAAATGAGTCATATTGAAGCAGAACACATTGTTGGAGTGTCAGAATGCATAGATAGAAGGCAAATAAGCGTTCCATGGCTTTATGTCGCTTAGTTGCTTACTCTTGAGTAGAACTGCATATTCACTCCAGGAATAAGCACCTTTGTAAAAAGAGTCAAATTGAAGCAGAACACATTGTTGGAGTGTCAGAATGCATAGATAGAAGGCAAATAAGCGTTCCATGGATTTATTTCGCTTAGTTGCTTACTCTTGAGTAGAACTGCATATTCACTCCAGGAATAAGCACCTTTGTAAAAAGAGTCAAATTGAAGCAGAACACATTGTTAGAGTGTCAGAATGCATAGATAGAAGGCAAATAAGCGTTCCATGGCTTTATGTCGCTTAGTTGCTTACTCTTGAGTAGAACTGCATATTCACTCCAGGAATAAGCACCTTTGTAAAATGAGTCAAATTGAAGCAGAACACATTGTTGGAGTGTCAGAATGCATAGATAGAAGGCAAATAAGCGTTCCATGGCTTCATATCGCTTAGTTGCTTACTCTTGAGTAGAACTGCAAATTCACTCCAGGAATAAGCACCTTTGTAAAAAGAGTCAAATTGAAGCAGAACACATTGTTGGAGTGTCAGAATGCATAGATAGAAGGCAAATAAGCGTTCCATGGATTTATTTCGCTTAGTTGCTTACTCTTGAGTAGAACTGCATATTCACTCCAGGAATAAGCACCTTTGTAAAAAGAGTCAAATTGAAGCAGAACACATTGTTAGAGTGTCAGAATGCATAGATAGAAGGCAAATAAGCGTTCCATGGCTTTATGTCGCTTAGTTGCTTACTCTTGAGTAGAACTGCATATTCACTCCAGGAATAAGCACCTTTGTAAAATGAGTCAAATTGAAGCAGAACACATTGTTGGAGTGTCAGAATGCATAGAAGGCAAATAAGCGTTCCATGGCTTTATTTCGCTTAGTTGCTTACTCTTGAGTAGAACTGCATATTCACTCCAGAAATAAGCACCTTTGGAAAATGAGTCAAATTGAAGCAGAACACATTGTTGGAGTGTCAGAATGCATAGATAGAAGGCAAATAAGCGTTCCATGGCTTCATTTCGCTTAGTTGCTTACTCTTGAGTAGAACTGCAAATTCACTCCAGGAATAAGCACCTTTGTAAAAAGAGTCAAATTGAAGCAGAACACATTGTTGGAGTGTCAGCATGCATAGATAGAAGGCAAATAAACGTTCCATGGCTTTATTTCGCTTAGTTGCTTACTCTTGAGTAGAACTGCATATTCACTCCAGGAATAAGCACCTTTGTAAAATGAGTCAAATTGAAGCAGAACACATTGTTGGAGTGTCAGAATGCATAGATAGAAGGCAAATAAGCGTTCCATGGCTTTATTTCGCTTAGTTGCTTACTCTTGAGTAGAACTGCATATTCACTCCAGGAATAAGCACCTTTGTAAAAAGAGTCAAATTGAAGCAGAACACATTGTTAGAGTGTCAGAATGCATAGATAGAAGGCAAATAAGCGTTCCATGGCTTTATTTCGCTTAGTTGCTTACTCTTGAGTAGAACTGCATATTCACTCCAGGAATAAGCACCTTTGTAAAATGAGTCAAATTGAAGCAGAACACATTGTTGGAGTGTCAGAATGCATAGATAGAAGGCAAATAAGCGTTCCATGGCTTTATGTCGCTTAGTTGCTTACTCTTGAGTAGAACTGCATAATCACTCCAGGAATAAGCACCTTTGTAAAATGAGTCATATTGAAGCAGAACACATTGTTGGAGTGTCAGAATGCATAGATAGAAGGCAAATAAGCGTTCCATGGCTTTATGTCGCTTAGTTGCTTACTCTTGAATAGAACTGCATATTCACTCCAGGAATAAGCACCTTTGTAAAAAGAGTCAAATTGAAGCAGAACACATTGTTGGAGTGTCAGCATGCATAGATAGAAGGCAAATAAACGTTCCATGGCTTTATTTCGCTTAGTTGCTTACTCTTGAGTAGAACTGCATATTCACTCCAGGAATAAGCACCTTTGTAAAATGAGTCAAATTGAAGCAGAACACATTGTTGGAGTGTCAGAATGCATAGATAGAAGGCAAATAAGCGTTCCATGGCTTTATTTCGCTTAGTTGCTTACTCTTGAGTAGAACTGCATATTCACTCCAGGAATAAGCACCTTTGTAAAAAGAGTCAAATTGAAGCAGAACACATTGTTAGAGTGTCAGAATGCATAGATAGAAGGCAAATAAGCGTTCCATGGCTTTATTTCGCTTAGTTGCTTACTCTTGAGTAGAACTGCATATTCACTCCAGGAATAAGCACCTTTGTAAAATGAGTCAAATTGAAGCAGAACACATTGTTGGAGTGTCAGAATGCATAGATAGAAGGCAAATAAGCGTTCCATGGCTTTATGTCGCTTAGTTGCTTACTCTTGAGTAGAACTGCATATTCACTCCAGGAATAAGCACCTTTGTAAAATGAGTCATATTGAAGCAGAACACATTGTTGGAGTGTCAGAATGCATAGATAGAAGGCAAATAAGCGTTCCATGGCTTTATGTCGCTTAGTTGCTTACTCTTGAGTAGAACTGCATATTCACTCCAGGAATAAGCACCTTTGTAAAAAGAGTCAAATTGAAGCAGAACACATTGTTGGAGTGTCAGAATGCATAGATAGAAGGCAAATAAGCGTTCCATGGATTTATTTCGCTTAGTTGCTTACTCTTGAGTAGAACTGCATATTCACTCCAGGAATAAGCACCTTTGTAAAAAGAGTCAAATTGAAGCAGAACACATTGTTAGAGTGTCAGAATGCATAGATAGAAGGCAAATAAGCGTTCCATGGCTTTATGTCGCTTAGTTGCTTACTCTTGAGTAGAACTGCATATTCACTCCAGGAATAAGCACCTTTGTAAAATGAGTCAAATTGAAGCAGAACACATTGTTGGAGTGTCAGAATGCATAGATAGAAGGCAAATAAGCGTTCCATGGCTTCATATCGCTTAGTTGCTTACTCTTGAGTAGAACTGCAAATTCACTCCAGGAATAAGCACCTTTGTAAAAAGAGTCAAATTGAAGCAGAACACATTGTTGGAGTGTCAGCATGCATAGATAGAAGGCAAATAAACGTTCCATGGCTTTATTTCGCTTAGTTGCTTACTCTTGAGTAGAACTGCATATTCACTCCAGGAATAAGCACCTTTGTAAAATGAGTCAAATTGAAGCAGAACACATTGTTGGAGTGTCAGAATGCATAGATAGAAGGCAAATAAGCGTTCCATGGCTTTATTTCGCTTAGTTGCTTACTCTTGAGTAGAACTGCATATTCACTCCAGGAATAAGCACCTTTGTAAAAAGAGTCAAATTGAAGCAGAACACATTGTTAGAGTGTCAGAATGCATAGATAGAAGGCAAATAAGCGTTCCATGGCTTTATTTTGCTTAGTTGCTTACTCTTGAGTAGAACTGCATATTCACTCCAGGAATAAGCACCTTTGTAAAATGAGTCAAATTGAAGCAGAACACATTGTTGGAGTGTCAGAATGCATAGATAGAAGGCAAATAAGCGTTCCATGGCTTTATTTCGCTTAGTTGCTTACTCTTGAGTAGAACTGCATATTCACTCCAGGAATAAGCACCTTTGTAAAATGAGTCAAATTGAAGCAGAACACATTGTTGGAGTGTCAGAATGCATAGATAGAAGGCAAATAAGCGTTCCATGGCTTTATTTCGCTTAGTTGCTTACTTTTGAGTAGAACTGCATGTTCACTCCAGGAATAAGCACCTTTGTAAAAAGAGTCAAATTGAAGCAGAACACATTGTTGGAGTGTCAGCATGCATAGATAGAAGGCAAATAAACTTTCCATGGCTTTATTTCGCTTAGTTGCTTACTCTTGAGTAGAACTGCATATTCACTCCAGGAATAAGCACCTTTGTAAAATGAGTCAAATTGAAGCAGAAGACATTGTTGGAGTGTCAGAATGCATAGAGAGAAGGCAAATAAGCGTTCCATGGCTTTATGTCGCTTAGTTGCTTACTCTTGAGTAGAACTGCATATTCACTCCAGGAATAAGCACCTTTGTAAAATGAGTCAAATTGAAGCAGAACACATTGTTGGAGTGTCAGAATGCATAGATAGAAGGCAAATAAGCGTTCCATGGCTTTATTTCGCTTAGTTGCTTACTTTTGAGTATAACTGCATGTTCACTCCAGGAATAAGCACCTTTGTAAAATGAGTCAAATTGAAGCAGAACACATTGTTGGAGTGTCAGAATGCATAGATAGAAGGCAAATAAGTGTTCCATGGCTTTATTTCGCTTAGTTGCTTACTCTTGAGTAGAACTGCATATTCACTCCAGGAATAAGCACCTTTGTAAAATGAGTCAAATTGAAGCAGAACACATTGTTGGAGTGTCAGCATGCATAGATAGAAGGCAAATAAACGTTCCATGGCTTTATTTCGCTTAGTTGCTTACTCTTGAGTAGAACTGCATATTCACTCCAAGAATAAGCACCTTTGTAAAATGAGTCAAATTGAAGCAGAACACATTGTTGGAGTGTCAGAATGCATAGATAGAAGGCAAATAAGCGTTCCATGGCTTTATTTCGCTTAGTTGCTTACTCTTGAGTAGAACTGCATATTCACTCCAGGAATAAGCACCTTTGTAAAATGAATCAAATTGAAGCAGAACACATTGTTGGAGTGTCAGCATGCATAGATAGAAGGCAAATAAACGTTCCATGGCTTTATTTCGCTTAGTTGCTTACTCTTGAGTAGAACTGCATATTCACTCCAGGAATAAGCACCTTTGTAAAATGAGTCAAATTGAAGCAGAACACATTGTTGGAGTGACAGAATGCATAGATAGAAGGCAAATAAGCGTTCCATGGCTTTATGTCGCTTAGTTGCTTACTCTTGAGTAGAACTGCATATTCACTCCAGGAATAAGCACCTTTGTAAAAAGAGTCAAATTGAAGCAGAACACATTGTTGGAGTGTCAGAATGCATAGATAGAAGGCAAATAAGCGTTCCATGGATTTATTTCGCTTAGTTGCTTACTCTTGAGTAGAACTGCATATTCACTCCAGGAATAAGCACCTTTGTAAAAAGAGTCAAATTGAAGCAGAACACATTGTTAGAGTGTCAGAATGCATAGATAGAAGGCAAATAAGCGTTCCATGGCTTTATGTCGCTTAGTTGCTTACTCTTGAGTAGAACTGCATATTCACTCCAGGAATAAGCACCTTTGTAAAATGAGTCAAATTGAAGCAGAACACATTGTTGGAGTGTCAGAATGCATAGAAGGCAAATAAGCGTTCCATGGCTTTATTTCGCTTAGTTGCTTACTCTTGAGTAGAACTGCATATTCACTCCAGAAATAAGCACCTTTGGAAAATGAGTCAAATTGAAGCAGAACACATTGTTGGAGTGTCAGAATGCATAGATAGAAGGCAAATAAGCGTTCCATGGCTTCATTTCGCTTAGTTGCTTACTCTTGAGTAGAACTGCAAATTCACTCCAGGAATAAGCACCTTTGTAAAAAGAGTCAAATTGAAGCAGAACACATTGTTGGAGTGTCAGCATGCATAGATAGAAGGCAAATAAACGTTCCATGGCTTTATTTCGCTTAGTTGCTTACTCTTGAGTAGAACTGCATATTCACTCCAGGAATATGCACCTTTGTAAAATGAGTCAAATTGAAGCAGAACACATTGTTGGAGTGTCAGAATGCATAGATAGAAGGCAAATAAGCGTTCCATGGCTTTATTTCGCTTAGTTGCTTACTCTTGAGTAGAACTGCATATTCACTCCAGGAATAAGCACCTTTGTAAAAAGAGTCAAATTGAAGCAGAACACATTGTTAGAGTGTCAGAATGCATAGATAGAAGGCAAATAAGCGTCCCATGGCTTTATTTCGCTTAGTTGCTTACTCTTGAGTAGAACTGCATATTCACTCCAGGAATAAGCACCTTTGTAAAATGAGTCAAATTGAAGCAGAACACATTGTTGGAGTGTCAGAATGCATAGATAGAAGGCAAATAAGCGTTCCATGGCTTTATGTCGCTTAGTTGCTTACTCTTGAGTAGAACTGCATAATCACTCCAGGAATAAGCACCTTTGTAAAATGAGTCATATTGAAGCAGAACACATTGTTGGAGTGTCAGAATGCATAGATAGAAGGCAAATAAGCGTTCCATGGCTTTATGTCGCTTAGTTGCTTACTCTTGAGTAGAACTGCATATTCACTCCAGGAATAAGCACCTTTGTAAAAAGAGTCAAATTGAAGCAGAACACATTGTTGGAGTGTCAGCATGCATAGATAGAAGGCAAATAAACGTTCCATGGCTTTATTTCGCTTAGTTGCTTACTCTTGAGTAGAACTGCATATTCACTCCAGGAATAAGCACCTTTGTAAAATGAGTCAAATTGAAGCAGAACACATTGTTGGAGTGTCAGAATGCATAGATAGAAGGCAAATAAGCGTTCCATGGCTTTATTTCGCTTAGTTGCTTACTCTTGAGTAGAACTGCATATTCACTCCAGGAATAAGCACCTTTGTAAAAAGAGTCAAATTGAAGCAGAACACATTGTTAGAGTGTCAGAATGCATAGATAGAAGGCAAATAAGCGTTCCATGGCTTTATTTCGCTTAGTTGCTTACTCTTGAGTAGAACTGCATATTCACTCCAGGAATAAGCACCTTTGTAAAATGAGTCAAATTGAAGCAGAACACATTGTTGGAGTGTCAGAATGCATAGATAGAAGGCAAATAAGCGTTCCATGGCTTTATGTCGCTTAGTTGCTTACTCTTGAGTAGAACTGCATATTCACTCCAGGAATAAGCACCTTTGTAAAATGAGTCATATTGAAGCAGAACACATTGTTGGAGTGTCAGAATGCATAGATAGAAGGCAAATAAGCGTTCCATGGATTTATGTCGCTTAGTTGCTTACTCTTGAGTAGAACTGCATATTCACTCCAGGAATAAGCACCTTTGTAAAAAGAGTCAAATTGAAGCAGAACACATTGTTGGAGTGTCAGAATGCATAGATAGAAGGCAAATAAGCGTTCCATGGATTTATTTCGCTTAGTTGCTTACTCTTGAGTAGAACTGCATATTCACTCCAGGAATAAGCACCTTTGTAAAAAGAGTCAAATTGAAGCAGAACACATTGTTAGAGTGTCAGAATGCATAGATAGAAGGCAAATAAGCGTTCCATGGCTTTATGTCGCTTAGTTGCTTACTCTTGAGTAGAACTGCATATTCACTCCAGGAATAAGCACCTTTGTAAAATGAGTCAAATTGAAGCAGAACACATTGTTGGAGTGTCAGAATGCATAGATAGAAGGCAAATAAGCGTTCCATGGCTTCATATCGCTTAGTTGCTTACTCTTGAGTAGAACTGCAAATTCACTCCAGGAATAAGCACCTTTGTAAAAAGAGTCAAATTGAAGCAGAACACATTGTTGGAGTGTCAGCATGCATAGATAGAAGGCAAATAAACGTTCCATGGCTTTATTTCGCTTAGTTGCTTACTCTTGAGTAGAACTGCATATTCACTCCAGGAATAAGCACCTTTGTAAAATGAGTCAAATTGAAGCAGAACACATTGTTGGAGTGTCAGAATGCATAGATAGAAGGCAAATAAGCGTTCCATGGCTTTATTTCGCTTAGTTGCTTACTCTTGAGTAGAACTGCATATTCACTCCAGGAATAAGCACCTTTGTAAAAAGAGTCAAATTGAAGCAGAACACATTGTTAGAGTGTCAGAATGCATAGATAGAAGGCAAATAAGCGTTCCATGGCTTTATTTTGCTTAGTTGCTTACTCTTGAGTAGAACTGCATATTCACTCCAGGAATAAGCACCTTTGTAAAATGAGTCAAATTGAAGCAGAACACATTGTTGGAGTGTCAGAATGCATAGATAGAAGGCAAATAAGCGTTCCATGGCTTTATGTCGCTTAGTTGCTTACTCTTGAGTAGAACTGCATATTCACTCCAGGAATAAGCACCTTTGTAAAATGAGTCATATTGAAGCAGAACACATTGTTGGAGTGTCAGAATGCATAGATAGAAGGCAAATAAGCGTTCCATGGCTTTATGTCGCTTAGTTGCTTACTCTTGAGTAGAACTGCATATTCACTCCAGGAATAAGCACCTTTGTAAAAAGAGTCAAATTGAAGCAGAACACATTGTTGGAGTGTCAGAATGCATAGATAGAAGGCAAATAAGCGTTCCATGGATTTATTTCGCTTAGTTGCTTACTCTTGAGTAGAACTGCATATTCACTCCAGGAATAAGCACCTTTGTAAAAAGAGTCAAATTGAAGCAGAACACATTGTTAGAGTGTCAGAATGCATAGATAGAAGGCAAATAAGCGTTCCATGGCTTTATGTCGCTTAGTTGCTTACTCTTGAGTAGAACTGCATATTCACTCCAGGAATAAGCACCTTTGTAAAATGAGTCAAATTGAAGCAGAACACATTGTTGGAGTGTCAGAATGCATAGATAGAAGGCAAATAAGCGTTCCATGGCTTCATATCGCTTAGTTGCTTACTCTTGAGTAGAACTGCAAATTCACTCCAGGAATAAGCACCTTTGTAAAAAGAGTCAAATTGAAGCAGAACACATTGTTGGAGTGTCAGC
The DNA here is from genome assembly GCF_963506605.1 of Zootoca vivipara. Lineage (NCBI taxonomy): Eukaryota > Metazoa > Chordata > Lepidosauria > Squamata > Lacertidae > Zootoca > Zootoca vivipara. The sequence continues at coordinate 2,747,018 of NC_083292.1, forward strand.
ATGCATAGATAGAAGGCAAATAAACGTTCCATGGCTTTATTTCGCCTAGTTGCTTACTCTTGAGTAGAACTGCATATTCACTCCAGGAATAAGCACCTTTGTAAAATGAGTCAAATTGAAGCAGAACACATTGTTGGAGTGTCAGAATGCATAGATAGAAGGCAAATAAGCGTTCCATGGCTTTATTTCGCTTAGTTGCTTACTCTTGAGTAGAACTGCATATTCACTCCAGGAATAAGCACCTTTGTAAAAAGAGTCAAATTGAAGCAGAACACATTGTTAGAGTGTCAGAATGCATAGATAGAAGGCAAATAAGCGTTCCATGGCTTTATTTCGCTTAGTTGCTTACTCTTGAGTAGAACTGCATATTCACTCCAGGAATAAGCACCTTTGTAAAATGAGTCAAATTGAAGCAGAACACATTGTTGGAGTGTCAGCATGCATAGATAGAAGGCAAATAAGCGTTCCATGGCTTTATGTCGCTTAGTTGCTTACTCTTGAGTAGAACTGCATATTCACTCCAGGAATAAGCACCTTTGTAAAATGAGTCATATTGAAGCAGAACACATTGTTGGAGTGTCAGAATGCATAGATAGAAGGCAAATAAGCGTTCCATGGCTTTATTTCGCTTAGTTGCTTACTCTTGAGTAGAACTGCATATTCACTCCAGGAATAAGCACCTTTGTAAAAAGAGTCAAATTGAAGCAGAACACATTGTTAGAGTGTCAGAATGCATAGATAGAAGGCAAATAAGCGTTCCATGGCTTTATTTCGCTTAGTTGCTTACTCTTGAGTAGAACTGCATATTCACTCCAGGAATAAGCACCTTTGTAAAATGAGTCAAATTGAAGCAGAACACATTGTTGGAGTGTCAGAATGCATAGATAGAAGGCAAATAAGCGTTCCATGGCTTTATGTCGCTTAGTTGCTTACTCTTGAGTAGAACTGCATATTCACTCCAGGAATAAGCACCTTTGTAAAATGAGTCAAATTGAAGCAGAACACATTGTTGGAGTGTCAGCATGCATAGATAGAAGGCAAATAAGTGTTCCATGGCTTTATTTCGCTTAGTTGCTTACTCTTGAGTAGAACTGCATATTCACTCCAGGAATAAGCACCTTTGTAAAATGAGTCAAATTGAAGCAGAACACATTGTTGGAGTGTCAGAATGCATAGATAGAAGGCAAATAAGCGTTCCATGGCTTTATTTCGCTTAGTTGCTTACTTTTGAGTAGAACTGCATGTTCACTCCAGGAATAAGCACCTTTGTAAAAAGAGTCAAATTGAAGCAGAACACATTGTTGGAGTGTCAGCATGCATAGATAGAAGGCAAATAAACGTTCCATGGCTTTATTTCGCTTAGTTGCTTACTCTTGAGTAGAACTGCATATTCACTCCAGGAATAAGCACCTTTGTAAAATGAGTCAAATTGAAGCAGAACACATTGTTGGAGTGTCAGAATGCATAGAGAGAAGGCAAATAAGCGTTCCATGGCTTTATGTCGCTTAGTTGCTTACTCTTGAGTAGAACTGCATATTCACTCCAGGAATAAGCACCTTTGTAAAATGAGTCAAATTGAAGCAGAACACATTGTTGGAGTGTCAGAATGCATAGATAGAAGGCAAATAAGCGTTCCATGGCTTTATTTCGCTTAGTTGCTTACTTTTGAGTATAACTGCATGTTCACTCCAGGAATAAGCACCTTTGTAAAATGAGTCAAATTGAAGCAGAACACATTGTTGGAGTGTCAGAATGCATAGATAGAAGGCAAATAAGCGTTCCATGGCTTAGTTGCTTACTCTTGAGTAGAACTGCATATTCACTCCAGGAATAAGCACCTTTGTAAAATGAGTCAAATTGAAGCAGAACACATTGTTGGAGTGTCAGCATGCATAGATAGAAGGCAAATAAACGTTCCATGGCTTTATTTCGCTTAGTTGCTTACTCTTGAGTAGAACTGCATATTCACTCCAAGAATAAGCACCTTTGTAAAATGAGTCAAATTGAAGCAGAACACATTGTTGGAGTGTCAGAATGCATAGATAGAAGGCAAATAAGCGTTCCATGGCTTTATTTCGCTTAGTTGCTTACTTTTGAGTTGAACTGCATGTTCACTCCAGGAATAAGCACCATTGTAAAATGAGTCAAATTGAAGCAGAACACATTGTTGGAGTGTCAGAATGCATAGATAGAAGGCAAATAAGCGTTCCATGGCTTTATTTCGCTTAGTTGCTTACTCTTGAGTAGAACTGCATATTCACTCCAGGAATAAGCACCTTTGTAAAATGAGTCAAATTGAAGCAGAACACATTGTTGGAGTGTCAGAATGCATAGATAGAAGGCAGATATGCGTTCCATGGCTTTATTTCGCTTAGTTGCTTACTCTTGAGTAGAACTGCATATTCACTCCAGGAATAAGCACCTTTGTAAAAAGAGTCAAATTGAAGCAGAACACATTGTTAGAGTGTCAGAATGCATAGATGGAAGGCAAATAAGCGTTCCATGGCTTTATGTCGCTTAGTTGCTTACTCTTGAGTAGAACTGCATATTCACTCCAGGAATAAGCACCTTTGGAAAATGAGTCAAATTGAAGCAGAACACATTGTTGGAGTGTCAGCATGCATAGATAGAAGGCAAATAAACGTTCCATGGCTTTATTTCGCTTAGTTGCTTACTCTTGAGTAGAACTGCATATTCACTCCAGGAATAAGCACCTTTGTAAAATGAGTCAAATTGAATCAGAACACATTGTTGGAGTGTCAGAATGCATAGATAGAAGGCAAATAAGCGTTCCATGGCTTCATTTCACTTAGTTGCTTACTCTTGAGTAGAACTGCATATTCACTCCAGGAATAAGCACCTTTGTAAAAAGAGTCAAATTGAAGCAGAACACATTGTTGGAGTGTCAGAATGCATAGATAGAAGGCAAATAAGCGTTCCATGGCTTTATTTCGCTTAGTTGCTTACTCTTGAGTAGAACTGCATATTCACTCCAGGAATAAGCACCTTTTAAAAATGAGTCAAATTGAAGCAGAACACATAGTTGGAGTGTCAGAATGCATAGAAGGCAAATAAGCGTTCCATGGCTTTATTTCGCTTAGTTGCTTACTCTTGAGTAGAACTGCATATTCACTCCAGGAATAAGCACCTTTGTAAAATGAGTCAAATTGAATCAGAACACATTGTTGGAGTGTCAGAATGCATAGATAGAAGGCAAATAAGCGTTCCATGGCTTCATTTCGCTTAGTTGCTTACTCTTGAGTAGAACTGCAAATTCACTCCAGGAATAAGCACCTTTGTAAAAAGAGTCAAATTGAAGCAGAACACATCGTTGGAGTGTCAGCATGCATAGATAGAAGGCAAATAAACGTTCCATGGCTTGATTTCGCTTAGTTGCTTACTCTTGAGTAGAACTGCATATTCACTCCAGGAATAAGCACCTTTGTAAAATGAGTCAAATTGTAGCAGAACACATTGTTGGAGTGTCAGAATGCATAGAGAGAAGGCAAATAAGCGTTCCATGGCTTTATGTCGCTTAGTTGCTTACTCTTGAGTAGAACTGCATATTCACTCCAGGAATAAGCACCTTTGTAAAATGAGTCAAATTGAAGCAGAACACATTGTTGGAGTGTCAGAATGCATAGATAGAAGGCAAATAAGCGTTCCATGGCTTTATTTCGCTTAGTTGCTTACTCTTGAGTAGAACTGCATATTCACTCCAGGAATAAGCACCTTTGTAAAATGAGTCAAATTGAAGCAGAACACATTGTTGGAGTGTCAGAATGCATAGATAGAAGGCAAATAAGCGTTCCATGGCTTTATTTCGCTTAGTTGCTTACTTTTGAGTTGAACTGCATGTTCACTCCAGGAATAAGCACCATTGTAAAATGAGTCAAATTGAAGCAGAACACATTGTTGGAGTGTCAGAATGCATAGATAGAAGGCAAATAAGCGTTCCATGGCTTTATTTCGCTTAGTTGCTTACTCTTGAGTAGAACTGCATATTCACTCCAGGAATAAGCACCTTTGTAAAATGAGTCAAATTGAAGCAGAACACATTGTTGGAGTGTCAGAATGCATAGATAGAAGGCAGATATGCGTTCCATGGCTTTATTTCGCTTAGTTGCTTACTCTTGAGTAGAACTGCATATTCACTCCAGGAATAAGCACCTTTGTAAAAAGAGTCAAATTGAAGCAGAACACATTGTTAGAGTGTCAGAATGCATAGATGGAAGGCAAATAAGCGTTCCATGGCTTTATGTCGCTTAGTTGCTTACTCTTGAGTAGAACTGCATATTCACTCCAGGAATAAGCACCTTTGGAAAATGAGTCAAATTGAAGCAGAACACATTGTTGGAGTGTCAGCATGCATAGATAGAAGGCAAATAAACGTTCCATGGCTTTATTTCGCTTAGTTGCTTACTCTTGAGTAGAACTGCATATTCACTCCAGGAATAAGCACCTTTGTAAAATGAGTCAAATTGAATCAGAACACATTGTTGGAGTGTCAGAATGCATAGATAGAAGGCAAATAAGCGTTCCATGGCTTCATTTCACTTAGTTGCTTACTCTTGAGTAGAACTGCATATTCACTCCAGGAATAAGCACCTTTGTAAAAAGAGTCAAATTGAAGCAGAACACATTGTTGGAGTGTCAGAATGCATAGATAGAAGGCAAATAAGCGTTCCATGGCTTTATTTCGCTTAGTTGCTTACTCTTGAGTAGAACTGCATATTCACTCCAGGAATAAGCACCTTTTAAAAATGAGTCAAATTGAAGCAGAACACATAGTTGGAGTGTCAGAATGCATAGAAGGCAAATAAGCGTTCCATGGCTTTATTTCGCTTAGTTGCTTACTCTTGAGTAGAACTGCATATTCACTCCAGGAATAAGCACCTTTGTAAAATGAGTCAAATTGAATCAGAACACATTGTTGGAGTGTCAGAATGCATAGATAGAAGGCAAATAAGCGTTCCATGGCTTCATTTCGCTTAGTTGCTTACTCTTGAGTAGAACTGCAAATTCACTCCAGGAATAAGCACCTTTGTAAAAAGAGTCAAATTGAAGCAGAACACATCGTTGGAGTGTCAGCATGCATAGATAGAAGGCAAATAAACGTTCCATGGCTTGATTTCGCTTAGTTGCTTACTCTTGAGTAGAACTGCATATTCACTCCAGGAATAAGCACCTTTGTAAAATGAGTCAAATTGTAGCAGAACACATTGTTGGAGTGACAGAATGCATAGATAGAAGGCAAATAAGCGTTCCATGGCTTTATTTCGCTTAGTTGCTTACTTTTGAGTAGAACTGCATGTTCACTCCAGGAATAAGCACCTTTGTAAAAAGAGTCAAATTGAAGCAGAACACATTGTTAGAGTGTCAGAATGCATAGATAGAAGGCAAATAAGCGTTCCATGGCTTTATGTCGCTTAGTTGCTTACTCTTGAGTAGAACTGCATATTCACTCCAGGAATAAGCACCTTTGTAAAATGAGTCAAATTGAAGCAGAACACATTGTTGGAGTGTCAGAATGCATAGAAGGCAAATAAGCGTTCCATGGCTTTATTTCGCTTAGTTGCTTACTCTTGAGTAGAACTGCATATTCACTCCAGGAATAAGCACCTTTGGAAAATGAGTCAAATTGAAGCAGAACACATTGTTGGAGTGTCAGAATGCATAGATAGAAGGCAAATAAGCGTTCCATGGCTTCATTTCGCTTAGTTGCTTACTCTTGAGTAGAACTGCAAATTCACTCCAGGAATAAGCACCTTTGTAAAAAGAGTCAAATTGAAGCAGAACACATTGTTGGAGTGTCAGCATGCATAGATAGAAGGCAAATAAACGTTCCATGGCTTTATTTCGCTTAGTTGCTTACTCTTGAGTAGAACTGCATATTCACTCCAGGAATAAGCACCTTTGTAAAATGAGTCAAATTGAAGCAGAACACATTGTTGGAGTGTCAGAATGCATAGATAGAAGGCAAATAAGCGTTCCATGGCTTTATTTCGCTTAGTTGCTTACTCTTGAGTAGAACTGCATATTCACTCCAGGAATAAGCACCTTTGTAAAATGAGTCAAATTGAAGCAGAACACATTGTTGGAGTGTCAGAATGCATAGATAGAAGGCAAATAAGCGTTCCATGGCTTTATGTCGCTTAGTTGCTTACTCTTGAGTAGAACTGCATATTCACTCCAGGAATAAGCACCTTTGTAAAATGAGTCAAATTGAAGCAGAACACATTGTTGGAGTGTCAGAATGCATAGATAGAAGGCAAATAAGCGTTCCATGGCTTTATTTCGCTTAGTTGCTTACTCTTGAGTAGAACTGCATATTCACTCCAGGAATAAGCACCTTTGTAAAAAGAGTCAAATTGAAGCAGAACACATTGTTAGAGTGTCAGAATGCATAGATAGAAGGCAAATAAGCGTTCCATGGCTTTATTTCGCTTAGTTGCTTACTCTTGAGTAGAACTGCATATTCACTCCAGGAATAAGCACCTTTGTAAAATGAGTCAAATTGAAGCAGAACACATTGTTGGAGTGTCAGAATGCATAGATAGAAGGCAAATAAGCGTTCCATGGCTTTATGTCGCTTAGTTGCTTACTCTTGAGTAGAACTGCATATTCACTCCAGGAATAAGCACCTTTGTAAAATGAGTCAAATTGAAGCAGAACACATTGTTGGAGTGTCAGCATGCATAGATAGAAGGCAAATAAGTGTTCCATGGCTTGATTTCGCTTAGTTGCTTACTCTTGAGTAGAACTGCATATTCACTCCAGGAATAAGCACCTTTGTAAAATGAGTCAAATTGTAGCAGAACACATTGTTGGAGTGACAGAATGCATAGATAGAAGGCAAATAAGCGTTCCATGGCTTTATTTCGCTTAGTTGCTTACTTTTGAGTAGAACTGCATGTTCACTCCAGGAATAAGCACCTTTGTAAAAAGAGTCAAATTGAAGCAGAACACATTGTTAGAGTGTCAGAATGCATAGATAGAAGGCAAATAAGCGTTCCATGGCTTTATGTCGCTTAGTTGCTTACTCTTGAGTAGAACTGCATATTCACTCCAGGAATAAGCACCTTTGTAAAATGAGTCAAATTGAAGCAGAACACATTGTTGGAGTGTCAGAATGCATAGAAGGCAAATAAGCGTTCCATGGCTTTATTTCGCTTAGTTGCTTACTCTTGAGTAGAACTGCATATTCACTCCAGGAATAAGCACCTTTGGAAAATGAGTCAAATTGAAGCAGAACACATTGTTGGAGTGTCAGAATGCATAGATAGAAGGCAAATAAGCGTTCCATGGCTTCATTTCGCTTAGTTGCTTACTCTTGAGTAGAACTGCAAATTCACTCCAGGAATAAGCACCTTTGTAAAAAGAGTCAAATTGAAGCAGAACACATTGTTGGAGTGTCAGCATGCATAGATAGAAGGCAAATAAACGTTCCATGGCTTTATTTCGCTTAGTTGCTTACTCTTGAGTAGAACTGCATATTCACTCCAGGAATAAGCACCTTTGTAAAATGAGTCAAATTGAAGCAGAACACATTGTTGGAGTGTCAGAATGCATAGATAGAAGGCAAATAAGCGTTCCATGGCTTTATTTCGCTTAGTTGCTTACTCTTGAGTAGAACTGCATATTCACTCCAGGAATAAGCACCTTTGTAAAATGAGTCAAATTGAAGCAGAACACATTGTTGGAGTGTCAGAATGCATAGATAGAAGGCAAATAAGCGTTCCATGGCTTTATGTCGCTTAGTTGCTTACTCTTGAGTAGAACTGCATATTCACTCCAGGAATAAGCACCTTTGTAAAATGAGTCATATTGAAGCAGAACACATTGTTGGAGTGTCAGAATGCATAGATAGAAGGCAAATAAGCGTTCCAGGGCTTTATTTCGCTTAGTTGCTTACTCTTGAGTAGAACTGCATATTCACTCCAAGAATAAGCACCTTTGTAAAATGAGTCAAATTGAAGCAGAACACATTGTTGGAGTGTCAGAATGCATAGATAGAAGGCAAATAAGCGTTCCATGGCTTTATTTCGCTTAGTTGCTTACTTTTGAGTAGAACTGCATATTCACTCCAGGAATAAGCACCTTTGTAAAATGAGTCATATTGAAGCAGAACACATTGTTGGAGTGTCAGCATGCATAGATAGAAGGCAAATAAACGTTCCATGGCTTTATTTCGCTTAGTTGCTTACTCTTGAGTAGAACTGCATATTCACTCCAAGAATAAGCACCTTTGTAAAATGAGTCAAATTGAAGCAGAACACATTGTTGGAGTGTCAGAATGCATAGATAGAAGGCAAATAAGCGTTCCATGGCTTTATTTCGCTTAGTTGCTTACTTTTGAGTTGAACTGCATGTTCACTCCAGGAATAAGCACCATTGTAAAATGAGTCAAATTGAAGCAGAACACATTGTTGGAGTGTCAGAATGCATAGATAGAAGGCAAATAAGCGTTCCATGGCTTTATTTCGCTTAGTTGCTTACTCTTGAGTAGAACTGCATATTCACTCCAGGAATAAGCACCTTTGTAAAATGAGTCAAATTGAAGCAGAACACATTGTTGGAGTGTCAGAATGCATAGATAGAAGGCAGATATGCGTTCCATGGCTTTATTTCGCTTAGTTGCTTACTCTTGAGTAGAACTGCATATTCACTCCAGGAATAAGCACCTTTGTAAAAAGAGTCAAATTGAAGCAGAACACATTGTTAGAGTGTCAGAATGCATAGATGGAAGGCAAATAAGCGTTCCATGGCTTTATGTCGCTTAGTTGCTTACTCTTGAGTAGAACTGCATATTCACTCCAGGAATAAGCACCTTTGGAAAATGAGTCAAATTGAAGCAGAACACATTGTTGGAGTGTCAGCATGCATAGATAGAAGGCAAATAAACGTTCCATGGCTTTATTTCGCTTAGTTGCTTACTCTTGAGTAGAACTGCATATTCACTCCAGGAATAAGCACCTTTGTAAAATGAGTCAAATTGAATCAGAACACATTGTTGGAGTGTCAGAATGCATAGATAGAAGGCAAATAAGCGTTCCATGGCTTCATTTCACTTAGTTGCTTACTCTTGAGTAGAACTGCATATTCACTCCAGGAATAAGCACCTTTGTAAAAAGAGTCAAATTGAAGCAGAACACATTGTTGGAGTGTCAGAATGCATAGATAGAAGGCAAATAAGCGTTCCATGGCTTTATTTCGCTTAGTTGCTTACTCTTGAGTAGAACTGCATATTCACTCCAGGAATAAGCACCTTTGTAAAAAGAGTCAAATTGAAGCAGAACACATTGTTAGAGTGTCAGAATGCATAGATAGAAGGCAAATAAGCGTTCCATGGCTTTATGTCGCTTAGTTGCTTACTCTTGAGTAGAACTGCATATTCACTCCAGGAATAAGCACCTTTGTAAAATGAGTCAAATTGAAGCAGAACACATTGTTGGAGTGTCAGAATGCATAGAAGGCAAATAAGCGTTCCATGGCTTCATTTCGCTTAGTTGCTTACTCTTGAGTAGAACTGCAAATTCACTCCAGGAATAAGCACCTTTGTAAAAAGAGTCAAATTGAAGCAGAACACATCGTTGGAGTGTCAGCATGCATAGATAGAAGGCAAATAAACGTTCCATGGCTTCATATCGCTTAGTTGCTTACTCTTGAGTAGAACTGCAAATTCACTCCAGGAATAAGCACCTTTGTAAAAAGAGTCAAATTGTAGCAGAACACATTGTTGGAGTGTCAGCATGCATAGATAGAAGGCAAATAAACGTTCCATGGCTTTATTTCGCTTAGTTGCTTACTTTTGAGTAGAACTGCATATTCACTCCAGGAATAAGCACCTTTGTAAAATGAGTCAAATTGAAGCAGAACACATTGTTAGAGTGTCAGAATGCATAGATAGAAGGCAAATAAGCGTTCCATGGCTTTATGTCGCTTAGTTGCTTACTCTTGAGTAGAACTGCATATTCACTCCAGGAATAAGCACCTTTGTAAAAAGAGTCAAATTGAAGCAGAACACATTGTTGGAGTGTCAGAATGCATAGATAGAAGGCAAATAAGCGTTCCATGGCTTTATTTCGCTTAGTTGCTTACTCTTGAGTAGAACTGCAAATTCACTCCAGGAATAAGCACCTTTGTAAAAAGAGTCAAATTGAAGCAGAACACATTGTTGGAGTGTCAGCATGCATAGATAGAAGGCAAATAAACGTTCCATGGCTTTATTTCGCTTAGTTGCTTACTCTTGAGTAGAACTGCAAATTCACTCCAGGAATAAGCACCTTTGTAAAAAGAGTCAAATTGAAGCAGAACACATTGTTGGAGTGTCAGAATGCATAGATAGAAGGCAAATAAGCGTTCCATGGCTTTATTTCGCTTAGTTGCTTACTCTTGAGTAGAACTGCATATTCACTCCAGGAATAAGCACCTTTGTAAAAAGAGTCAAATTGAAGCAGAACACATTGTTGGAGTGTCAGAATGCATAGATAGAAGGCAAATAAGCGTTCCATGGCTTTATTTCGCTTAGTTGCTTACTCTTGAGTAGAACTGCATATTCACTCCAGGAATAAGCACCTTTGTAAAATGAGTCAAATTGAAGCAGAACACATTGTTGGAGTGTCAGAATGCATAGATAGAAGGCAAATAAGCGTTCCATGGCTTTATGTCGCTTAGTTGCTTACTCTTGAGTAGAACTGCATATTCACTCCAGGAATAAGCACCTTTGTAAAATGAGTCAAATTGAAGCAGAACACATTGTTGGAGTGTCAGCATGCATAGATAGAAGGCAAATAAGTGTTCCATGGCTTTATTTCGCTTAGTTGCTTACTCTTGAGTAGAACTGCATATTCACTCCAGGAATAAGCACCTTTGTAAAATGAGTCAAATTGAAGCAGAACACATTGTTAGAGTGTCAGAATGCATAGATAGAAGGCAAATAAGCGTTCCATGGCTTTATTTCGCTTAGTTGCTTACTTTTGAGTAGAACTGCATGTTCACTCCAGGAATAAGCACCTTTGTAAAATGAGTCAAATTGAAGCAGAACACATTGTTGGAGTGTCAGAATGCATAGAAGGCAAATAAGCGTTCCATGGCTTTATTTCGCTTAGTTGCTTACTTTTGAGTAGAACTGCATGTTCACTCCAGGAATAAGCACCTTTGTAAAAAGAGTCAAATTGAAGCAGAACACATTGTTAGAGTGTCAGAATGCATAGATAGAAGGCAAATAAGCGTTCCATGGCTTTATGTCGCTTAGTTGCTTACTCTTGAGTAGAACTGCATATTCACTCCAGGAATAAGCACCTTTGTAAAATGAGTCAAATTGAAGCAGAACACATTGTTGGAGTGTCAGAATGCATAGAAGGCAAATAAGCGTTCCATGGCTTTATTTCGCTTAGTTGCTTACTCTTGAGTAGAACTGCATATTCACTCCAGGAATAAGCACCTTTGTAAAATGAGTCAAATTGAAGCAGAACACATTGTTGGAGTGTCAGAATGCATAGATAGAAGGCAAATAAGCGTTCCATGGCTTTATTTCGCTTAGTTGCTTACTCTTGAGTAGAACTGCATATTCACTCCAGGAATAAGCACCTTTGTAAAAAGAGTCAAATTGAAGCAGAACACATTGTTGGAGTGTCAGCATGCATAGATAGAAGGCAAATAAACGTTCCATGGCTTTATTTCGCTTAGTTGCTTACTCTTGAGTAGAACTGCATATTCACTCCAGGAATAAGCACCTTTGTAAAATGAGTCAAATTGAAGCAGAACACATTGTTGGAGTGTCAGAATGCATAGATAGAAGGCAAATAAGCGTTCCATGGCTTTATTTCGCTTAGTTGCTTACTCTTGAGTAGAACTGCATATTCACTCCAGGAATAAGCACCTTTGTAAAATGAGTCAAATTGAAGCAGAACACATTGTTGGAGTGTCAGAATGCATAGATAGAAGGCAAATAAGCGTTCCATGGCTTTATGTCGCTTAGTTGCTTACTCTTGAGTAGAACTGCATATTCACTCCAGGAATAAGCACCTTTGTAAAATGAGTCAAATTGAAGCAGAACACATTGTTGGAGTGTCAGCATGCATAGATAGAAGGCAAATAAGCGTTCCATGGCTTTATTTCGCTTAGTTGCTTACTCTTGAGTAGAACTGCATATTCACTCCAGGAATAAGCACCTTTGTAAAATGAGTCAAATTGAAGCAGAACACATTGTTGGAGTGTCAGAATGCATAGAAGGCAAATAAGCGTTCCATGGCTTTATTTCGCTTAGTTGCTTACTCTTGAGTAGAAATGCATATTCACTCCAGGAATAAGCACCTTTGGAAAATGAGTCAAATTGAAGCAGAACACATTGTTGGAGTGTCAGAATGCATAGATAGAAGGCAAATAAGCGTTCCATGGCTTCATTTCGCTTAGTTGCTTACTCTTGAGTAGAACTGCATATTCACTCCAGGAATAAGCACCTTTGTAAAAAGAGTCAAATTGAAGCAGAACACATTGTTGGAGTGTCAGCATGCATAGATAGAAGGCAAATAAACGTTCCATGGCTTTATTTCGCTTAGTTGCTTACTCTTGAGTAGAACTGCATATTCACTCCAGGAATAAGCACCTTTGTAAAATGAGTCAAATTGAAGCAGAACACATTGTTGGAGTGTCAGAATGCATAGATAGAAGGCAAATAAGCGTTCCATGGCTTTATTTCGCTTAGTTGCTTACTCTTGAGTAGAACTGCATATTCACTCCAGGAATAAGCACCTTTGTAAAATGAGTCAAATTGAAGCAGAACACATTGTTGGAGTGTCAGAATGCATAGATAGAAGGCAAATAAGCGTTCCATGGCTTTATGTCGCTTAGTTGCTTACTCTTGAGTAGAACTGCATATTCACTCCAGGAATAAGCACCTTTGTAAAATGAGTCAAATTGAAGCAGAACACATTGTTGGAGTGTCAGCATGCATAGATAGAAGGCAAATAAGTGTTCCATGGCTTTATTTCGCTTAGTTGCTTACTCTTGAGTAGAACTGCATATTCACTCCAGGAATAAGCACCTTTGTAAAATGAGTCAAATTGAAGCAGAACACATTGTTAGAGTGTCAGAATGCATAGATAGAAGGCAAATAAGCGTTCCATGGCTTTATTTCGCTTAGTTGCTTACTTTTGAGTAGAACTGCATGTTCACTCCAGGAATAAGCACCTTTGTAAAATGAGTCAAATTGAAGCAGAACACATTGTTGGAGTGTCAGAATGCATAGATAGAACGCAAATAAGCGTTCCATGGCTTTATGTCGCTTAGTTGCTTACTCTTGAGTAGAACTGCATATTCACTCCAGGAATAAGCACCTTTGTAAAATGAGTCAAATTGAAGCAGAACACATTGTTGGAGTGTCAGCATGCATAGATAGAAGGCAAATAAACGTTCCATGGCTTTATTTCGCTTAGTTGCTTACTCTTGAGTAGAACTGCATATTCACTCCAGGAATAAGCACCTTTGTAAAATGAGTCAAATTGAAGCAGAACACATTGTTGGAGTGTCAGAATGCATAGATAGAAGGCAAATAAGCGTTCCATGGCTTTATTTCGCTTAGTTGCTTACTTTTGAGTAGAACTGCATGTTCACTCCAGGAATAAGCACCTTTGTAAAAAGAGTCAAATTGAAGCAGAACACATTGTTGGAGTGTCAGCATGCATAGATAGAAGGCAAATAAACGTTCCATGGCTTTATTTCGCTTAGTTGCTTACTCTTGAGTAGAACTGCATATTCACTCCAGGAATAAGCACCTTTGTAAAATGAGTCAAATTGAAGCAAAACACATTGTTGGAGTGACAGAATGCATAGATAGAAGGCAAATAAGCGTTCCATGGCTTTATGTCGCTTAGTTGCTTACTCTTGAGTAGAACTGCATATTCACTCCAGGAATAAGCACCTTTGTAAAAATAGTCAAATTGAAGCAGAACACATTGTTGGAGTGTCAGCATGCATAGATAGATGGCAAATAAACGTTCCATGGCTTTATTTCGCTTAGTTGCCTACTCTTGAGTAGAACTGCATATTCACTCCAGGAATAAGCACCTTTGTAAAATGAGTCAAATTGAAGCAGAACACATTGTTGGAGTGTCAGAATGCATAGATAGAAGGCAAATAAGCGTTCCATGGCTTTATTTCGCTTAGTTGCTTACTCTTGAGTAGAACTGCATATTCACTCCAGGAATAAGCACCTTTGTAAAAAGAGTCAAATTGAAGCAGAACACATTGTTAGAGTGTCAGAATGCATAGATAGAAGGCAAATAAGCGTTCCATGGCTTTATTTCGCTTAGTTGCTTACTCTTGAGTAGAACTGCATATTCACTCCAGGAATAAGCACCTTTGTAAAATGAGTCAAATTGAAGCAGAACACATTGTTGGAGTGTCAGAATGCATAGAGAGAAGGCAAATAAGCGTTCCATGGCTTTATGTCGCTTAGTTGCTTACTCTTGAGTAGAACTGCATATTCACTCCAGGAATAAGCACCTTTGTAAAAAGAGTCAAATTGAAGCAGAACACATTGTTGGAGTGTCAGAATGCATAGATAGAAGGCAAATAAGCGTTCCATGGCTTTATTTCGCTTAGTTGCTTACTCTTGAGTAGAACTGCATATTCACTCCAGGAATAAGCACCTTTGTAAAAAGAGTCAAATTGAAGCAGAACACATTGTTAGAGTGTCAGAATGCATAGATAGAAGGCAAATAAGCGTTCCATGGCTTTATTTCGCTTAGTTGCTTACTCTTGAGTAGAACTGCATATTCACTCCAGGAATAAGCACCTTTGTAAAATGAGTCAAATTGAAGCAGAACACATTGTTGGAGTGTCAGCATGCATAGATAGAAGGCAAATAAACGTTCCATGGCTTTATTTCGCTTAGTTGCTTACTCTTGAGTAGAACTGCATATTCACTGCAGGAATAAGCACCTTTGTAAAATGAGTCAAATTGAAGCAGAACACATTGTTGGAGTGTCAGAATGCATAGATAGAAGGCAAATAAGCGTTCCATGGCTTTATTTCGCTTAGTTGCTTACTTTTGAGTAGAACTGCATGTTCACTCCAGGAATAAGCACCTTTGTAAAATGAGTCAAATTGAAGCAGAACACATTGTTGGAGTGTCAGAATGCATAGATAGAAGGCAAATAAGCGTTCCATGGCTTTATTTCGCTTAGTTGCTTACTCTTGAGTAGAACTGCATATTCACTCCAGGAATAAGCACCTTTGTAAAATGAGTCAAATTGAAGCAGAACACATTGTTGCAGTGTCAGCATGCATAGATAGAAGGCAAATAAACGTTCCATGGCTTTATTTCGCTTAGTTGCTTACTTTTGAGTTGAACTGCATGTTCACTCCAGGAATAAGCACCATTGTAAAATGAGTCAAATTGAAGCAGAACACATTGTTGGAGTGTCAGAATGCATAGATAGAAGGCAAATAAGCGTTCCATGGCTTTATTTCGCTTAGTTGCTTACTCTTGAGTAGAACTGCATATTCACTCCAGGAATAAGCACCTTTGTAAAATGAGTCAAATTGAAGCAGAACACATTGTTGGAGTGTCAGAATGCATAGATAGAAGGCAAATAAGCGTTCCATGGCTTTATGTCGCTTAGTTGCTTACTCTTGAGTAGAACTGCATATTCACTCCAGGAATAAGCACCTTTGTAAAATGAGTCAAATTGAAGCAGAACACATTGTTGGAGTGTCAGCATGCATAGATAGAAGGCAAATAAGTGTTCCATGGCTTTATTTCGCTTAGTTGCTTACTCTTGAGTAGAACTGCATATTCAATCCAGGAATAAGCACCTTTGTAAAATGAGTCAAATTGAAGCAGAACACATTGTTGGAGTGTCAGAATGCATAGATAGAAGGCAAATAAGCGTTCCATGGCTTTATTTCGCTTAGTTGCTTACTTTTGAGTAGAACTGCATGTTCACTCCAGGAATAAGCACCTTTGTAAAAAGAGTCAAATTGAAGCAGAACACATTGTTGGAGTGTCAGCATGCATAGATAGAAGGCAAATAAACGTTCCATGGCTTTATTTCGCTTAGTTGCTTACTCTTGAGTAGAACTGCATATTCACTCCAGGAATAAGCACCTTTGTAAAATGAGTCAAATTGAAGCAGAACACATTGTTGGAGTGTCAGAATGCATAGATAGAAGGCAAATAAGCGTTCCATGGCTTTATTTCGCTTAGTTGCTTACTTTTGAGTTGAACTGCATGTTCACTCCAGGAATAAGCACCATTGTAAAATGAGTCAAATTGAAGCAGAACACATTGTTGGAGTGTCAGAATGCATAGATAGAAGGCAAATAAGCGTTCCATGGCTTTATTTCGCTTAGTTGCTTACTCTTGAGTAGAACTGCATATTCACTCCAGGAATAAGCACCTTTGTAAAATGAGTCAAATTGAAGCAGAACACATTGTTGGAGTGTCAGAATGCATAGATAGAAGGCAGATATGCGTTCCATGGCTTTATTTCGCTTAGTTGCTTACTCTTGAGTAGAACTGCATATTCACTCCAGGAATAAGCACCTTTGTAAAAAGAGTCAAATTGAAGCAGAACACATTGTTAGAGTGTCAGAATGCATAGATGGAAGGCAAATAAGCGTTCCATGGCTTTATGTCGCTTAGTTGCTTACTCTTGAGTAGAACTGCATATTCACTCCAGGAATAAGCACCTTTGGAAAATGAGTCAAATTGAAGCAGAACACATTGTTGGAGTGTCAGCATGCATAGATAGAAGGCAAATAAACGTTCCATGGCTTTATTTCGCTTAGTTGCTTACTCTTGAGTAGAACTGCATATTCACTCCAGGAATAAGCACCTTTGTAAAATGAGTCAAATTGAATCAGAACACATTGTTGGAGTGTCAGAATGCATAGATAGAAGGCAAATAAGCGTTCCATGGCTTCATTTCACTTAGTTGCTTACTCTTGAGTAGAACTGCATATTCACTCCAGGAATAAGCACCTTTGTAAAAAGAGTCAAATTGAAGCAGAACACATTGTTGGAGTGTCAGAATGCATAGATAGAAGGCAAATAAGCGTTCCATGGCTTTATTTCGCTTAGTTGCTTACTCTTGAGTAGAACTGCATATTCACTCCAGGAATAAGCACCTTTTAAAAATGAGTCAAATTGAAGCAGAACACATTGTTGGAGTGTCAGAATGCATAGAAGGCAAATAAGCGTTCCATGGCTTTATTTCGCTTAGTTGCTTACTCTTGAGTAGAACTGCATATTCACTCCAGGAATAAGCACCTTTGTAAAATGAGTCAAATTGAAGCAGAACACATTGTTGGAGTGTCAGAATGCATAGATAGAAGGCAAATAAGCGTTCCATGGCTTCATTTCGCTTAGTTGCTTACTCTTGAGTAGAACTGCAAATTCACTCCAGGAATAAGCACCTTTGTAAAAAGAGTCAAATTGAAGCAGAACACATCGTTGGAGTGTCAGCATGCATAGATAGAAGGCAAATAAACGTTCCATGGCTTGATTTCGCTTAGTTGCTTACTCTTGAGTAGAACTGCATATTCACTCCAGGAATAAGCACCTTTGTAAAATGAGTCAAATTGTAGCAGAACACATTGTTGGAGTGACAGAATGCATAGATAGAAGGCAAATAAGCGTTCCATGGCTTTATTTCGCTTAGTTGCTTACTCTTGAGTAGAACTCCATATTCACTCCAGGAATAAGCACCTTTGTAAAAAGAGTCAAATTGAAGCAGAACACATTGTTGGAGTGTCAGAATGCATAGATAGAAGGCAAATAAGCGTTCCATGGCTTTATTTCGCTTAGTTGCTTACTCTTGAGTAGAACTGCATATTCACTCCAGGAATAAGCACCTTTGTAAAATGAGTCAAATTGAAGCAGAACACATTGTTGGAGTGTCAGAATGTATACATAGAAGTCAAATAAGCGTTCCATGGCTTTATTTCGCTTAGTTGCTTACTCTTGAGTAGAACTGCATATTCACTCCAGGAATAAGCACCTTTGTAAAATGAGTCAAATTGAAGCAGAACACATTGTTGGAGTGTCAGAATGCATAGATAGAAGGCAAATAAGCGTTCCATGGCTTCATTTCGCTTAGTTGCTTACTCTTGAGTAGAACTGCAAATTCACTCCAGGAATAAGCACCTTTGTAAAAAGAGTCAAATTGAAGCAGAACACATCGTTGGAGTGTCAGCATGCATAGATAGAAGGCAAATAAACGTTCCATGGCTTGATTTCGCTTAGTTGCTTACTCTTGAGTAGAACTGCATATTCACTCCAGGAATAAGCACCTTTGTAAAATGAGTCAAATTGTAGCAGAACACATTGTTGGAGTGACAGAATGCATAGATAGAAGGCAAATAAGCGTTCCATGGCTTTATTTCGCTAAGTTGCTTACTCTTGAGTAGAACTGCATGTTCACTCCAGGAATAAGCACCTTTGTAAAATGAGTCAAATTGAAGCAGAACACATTGTTGGAGTGTCAGAATGCATAGATAGAAGGCAAATAAGCGTTCCATGGCTTTATTTCGCTTAGTTGCTTACTCTTGAGTAGAACTCCATATTCACTCCAGGAATAAGCACCTTTGTAAAAAGAGTCATATTGAAGCAGAACACATTGTTAGAGTGTCAGAATGCATAGATAGAAGGCAAATAAGCGTTCCATGGCTTTATTTCGCATAGTTGCTTACTCTTGAGTAGAACTGCATATTCACTCCAGGAATAAGCACCTTTGTAGAATGAGTCAAATTGAAGCAGAACACATTGTTGGAGTGTCAGAATGCATAGATAGAAGGCAAATAAGCGTTCCATGGCTTTATGTCGCTTAGTTGCTTACTCTTGAGTAGAACTGCATATTCACTCCAGGAATAAGCACCTTTGTAAAATGAGTCAAATTGAAGCAGAACACATTGTTGGAGTGTCAGCATGCATAGATAGAAGGCAAATAAACGTTCCATGGCTTTATTTCGCTTAGTTGCTTACTCTTGAGTAGAACTGCATATTCACTCCAGGAATAAGCACCTTTGTAAAATGAGTCAAATTGAAGCAGAACACATTGTTGGAGTGTCAGAATGCATAGATAGAAGGCAAATAAGCGTTCCATGGCTTTATTTCGCTTAGTTGCTTACTTTTGAGTAGAACTGCATGTTCACTCCAGGAATAAGCACCTTTGTAAAATGAGTCAAATTGAAGCGGAACACATTGTTGGAGTGTCAGAATGCATAGATAGAAGGCAAATAAGCGTTCCATGGCTTTATTTCGCTTAGTTGCTTACTCTTGAGTAGAACTGCATATTCACTCCAGGAATAAGCACCTTTGTAAAATGAGTCAAATTGAAGCAGAACACATTGTTGGAGTGTCAGAATGCATAGATAGCAGGCAAATATGCGTTCCATGGCTTTATTTCGCTTAGTTGCTTACTCTTGAGTAGAACTGCATATTCACTCCAGGAATAAGCACCTTTGTAAAATGAGTCAAATTGAAGCAGAACACATTGTTGGAGTGTCAGAATGCATAGATAGAAGGCAAATAAGCGTTCCATGGCTTTATTTCGCTTAGTTGCTTACTCTTGAGTAGAACTGCATATTCACTCCAGGAATAAGCACCTTTGTAAAATGAGTCAAATTGAAGCAGAACACATTGTTGGAGTGTCAGAATGCATAGATAGAAGGCAAATAAGCGTTCCATGGCTTTATTTCGCTTAGTTGCTTACTCTTGAGTAGAACTGCATATTCACTCCAGGAATGAGCACCTTTGTAAAAAGAGTCAAATTGAAGCAGAACACATTGTTGGAGTGTCAGCATGCATAGATAGAAGGCAAATAAACGTTCCATGGCTTTATTTCGCTTAGTTGCAGACTCTTGAGTAGAACTGCATAATCACTCCAGGAATAAGCACCTTTGTAAAAAGAGTCAAATTGAAGCAGAACACATCGTTGGAGTGTTAAAATGCATAGATAGAAGGCAAATAAGCGTTCCATGGCTTTATTTCGCTTAGTTGCTTACTCTTGAGTAGAACTGCATATTCACTCCAGGAATAAGCACCTTTGTAAAATGAGTCAAATTGAAGCAGAACACATTGTTGGAGTCTCAGAATGCATAGATAGAAGGCAAATAAGCGTTCCATGGCTTTATTTCGCTTAGTTGCTTACTCTTGAGTAGAACTGCATATTCACTCCAGGAATAAGCACCTTTGTAAAATGAGTCAAATTGAAGCAGAACACATTGTTGGAGTGTCAGAATGCATAGATAGAAGGCAAATAAGCGTTCCATGGCTTTATTTCGCTTAGTTGCTTACTCTTGAGTAGAACTGCATATTCACTCCAGGAATAAGCACCTTTGTAAAATGCGTCAAATTGAAGCAGAACAAATTGTTAGAGTGTCAGAATGCATAGATAGAAGGCAAATAAGCGTTCCATGGCTTTATTTCGCTTAGTTGCTTACTCTTGAGTAGAACTGCATATTCACTCCAGGAATAAGCACCTTTGTAAAATGAGTCAAATTGAAGCAGAACACATTGTTGGAGTGTCAGAATGCATAGATAGAAGGCAAATAAGCGTTCCATGGCTTTATTTCGCTTAGTTGCTTACTCTTGAGTAGAACTGCATATTAACTCCAGGAATAAGCACCTTTGTAAAATGAGTCAAATTGAAGCAGAACACATTGTTGGAGTTTCAGAATGCATAGATAGAAGGCAAATAAGCGTTCCATGGCTTTATTTCGCTTAGTTGCTTACTCTTGAGTAGAACTGCATAATCACTCCAGGAATAAGAACCTTTGTAAAATGAGTCAAATTGAAGCAGAACAGATTGTTGGAGTGTCAGAATGCATAGGTAGAAGGCAAATAAGCGTTCCATGGCTTTATTTCGCTTAGTTGCTTACTCTTGAGTAGAACTGCATATTCACTCCAGGAATAAGCACCTTCGTAAAATGAGTCAAATTGAAGCAGAACACATTGTTAGAGTGTCAGAATGCATAGATAGAAGGCAAATAAGCGTTCCATGGCTTTATTTCGCTTAGTTGCTTACTCTTGAGTAGAACTGCATGTTCACTCCAGGAATAAGCACCTTTGTAAAATGAGTCAAATTGAAGCAGAACACATTGTTGGAGTGTCAGAATGCATAGATAGAAGGCAAATAAGCGTTCAATGGCTTTATTTCGCTTAGTTGCTTACTCTTGAGTAGAACTGCATATTCACTCCAGGAATAAGCACCTTTGTAAAATGAGTCAAATTGAAGCAGAACACATTGTTGGAGTGTCAGAATGCATAGATAGAAGGCAAATAAGCGTTCCATGGCTTTATTTCGCTTAGTTGCTTACTCTTGAGTAGAACTGCATATTCACTCCAGGAATAAGCACCTTTGTAAAATGAGTCAAATTGAAGCAGAACACATTGTTAGAGTGTCAGAATGCATAGGTAGAAGGCAAATAAGCGTTCCATGGCTTTATTTCGCTTAGTTAGTTACTCTTGAGTAGAACTGCCTCTTCACTCCAGGAATAAGCACCTTTGTAAAATGAGTCAAATTGTAGCAGAACACATTGTTGGAGTGTCAGAATGCATAGATAGAAGGCTAATAAGCGTTCCATGGCTTTATTTCGCTTAGTTGCTTACTCTTGAGTAGAACTGCATGTTCACTCCAGGAATAAGCACCTTTGTAAAATGAGTCAAATTGAAGCAGAACACATTGTTGGAGTGTCAGAATGCATAGGTAGAAGGCAAATAAGCGTTCCATGGCTTTATTTCGCTTAGTTGCTTACTCTTGAGTAGAACTGCATATTCACTCCAGGAATAAGCACCTTTGTAAAATGAGTCAAATTGAAGCAGAACACATTGTTGGAGTGTCCGAATGCATAGATAGAAGGCAAATAAGCGTTCCATGGCTTTATTTCGCTTAGTTGCTTACTTTTGAGTAGAACTGCATATTCAATCCAGGAATAAGCACCTTTGTTAAAATGAGTCAAATTGAAGCAGAACACATTGTTGGAGTGACAGAATGCATAGATAGAAGGCAAATAAGCGTTCCATGGCTTTATTTCGCTTAGTTGCTTACTCTTGAGTAGAACTGCATATTCACTCCAGGAATAAGCACCTTTGTAAAATGAGTCAAATTGAAGCAGAACACATTGTTGGAGTGTCAGAATGTATACATAGAAGTCAAATAAGCGTTCCATGGCTTTATTTCGCTTAGTTGCTTACTCTTGAGTAGAACTGCATATTCACTCCAGGAATAAGCACCTTTGTAAAATGAGTCAAATTGAAGCAGAACACATTGTTGGAGTGTCCGAATGCATAGATAGAAGGCAAATAAGCGTTCCATGGCTTTATTTCGCTTAGTTGCTTACTTTTGAGTAGAACTGCATATTCAATCCAGGAATAAGCACCTTTGTTAAAATGAGTCAAATTGAAGCAGAACACATTGTTGGAGTGTCAGAATGCATAGATAGAAGGCAAATAAGCGTTCCATGGCTTTATTTCGCTTAGTTGCTTACTCTTGAGTAGAACTGCATATTCACTCCAGGAATAAGCACCTTTGTAAAATGAGTCAAATTGAAGCAGAACACATTGTTGGAGTGTCAGAATGCATAGATAGAAGGCAAATAAGCGTTCCATGGCTTTATTTCGCTTAGCTGCTTACTCTTGAGTAGAACTGCATATTCACTCCAGGAATAAGCACCTTTGTAAAATGAGTCAAATTGAAGCAGAACACATTGTTGGAGTGTCAGAATGCATAGATAGAAGGCAAATAAGCGTTCCATGGCTTTATTTCGCTTAGTTGCTTACTCTTGAGTAGAACTGCATATTCACTCCAGGAATAAGCACCTTTGTAAAATGAGTCAAATTGAAGCAGAACACATTGTTGGAGTGTCAAATAGCATAGATAGAAGGCAAATAAGCGTTCCATGGCTTTATTTCGCTTAGTTGCTTACTCTTGAGTAGAACTGCATATTCACTCCAGGAATAAGCACCTTTGTAAAATGAGTCAAATTGAAGCAGAACACATTGTTGGAGTGTCAGAATGTATACATAGAAGTCAAATAAGCGTTCCATGGCTTTATTTCGCTTAGTTGCTTACTCTTGAGTAGAACTGCATATTCACTCCAGGAATAAGCACCTTTGTAAAATGAGTCAAATTGAAGCAGAACACATTGTTGGAGTGTCAGAATGCATAGATAGAAGGCAAATAAGCGTTCCATGGCTTTATTTCGCTTAGTTGCTTACTCTTGAGTAGAACTGCATATTCACTCCAGGAATAAGCACCTTTGTAAAATGAGTCAAATTGAAGCAGAACACATTGTTGGAGTGTCAGAATGCATAGATAGAAGGCAAATAAGCGTTCCATGGCTTTATTTCGCTTAGTTGCTTACTCTTGAGTAGAACTGCATATTCACTCCAGGAATAAGCACCTTTGTAAAATGAGTCAAATTGAAGCAGAACACATTGTTGGAGTGTCAGAATGCATAGATAGAAGGCAAATAAGCGTTCCATGGCTTTATTTCGCTTAGCTGCTTACTCTTGAGTAGAACTGCATATTCACTCCAGGAATAAGCACCTTTGTAAAATGAGTCAAATTGAAGCAGAACACATTGTTGGAGTGTCAGAATGCATAGATAGAAGGCAAATAAGCGTTCCATGGCTTTATTTCGCTTAGTTGCTTACTCTTGAGTAGAACTGCATATTCACTCCAGGAATAAGCACCTTTGTAAAATGAGTCAAATTGAAGCAGAACACATTGTTGGAGTGTCAAATAGCATAGATAGAAGGCAAATAAGCGTTCCATGGCTTTATTTCGCTTAGTTGCTTACTCTTGAGTAGAACTGCATATTCACTCCAGGAATAAGCACCTTTGTAAAATGAGTCAAATTGAAGCAGAACACATTGTTGGAGTGTCAGAATGTATACATAGAAGTCAAATAAGCGTTCCATGGCTTTATTTCGCTTAGTTGCTTACTCTTGAGTAGAACTGCATATTCACTCCAGGAATAAGCACCTTTGTAAAATGAGTCAAATTGAAGCAGAACACATTGTTGGAGTGTCAGAATGCATAGATAGAAGGCAAATAAGCGTTCCATGGCTTTATTTCGCTTAGTTGCTTACTCTTGAGTAGAACTGCATATTCACTCCAGGAATAAGCACCTTTGTAAAATGAGTCAAATTGAAGCAGAACACATTGTTGGAGTGTCAGAATGCATACATAGAAGGCAAATAAGCGTTCCATGGCTTTATTTCGCTTAGTTGCTTACTCTTGAGTAGAACTGCATATTCACTCCAGGAATAAGCACCTTTGTAAAATGAGTCAAATTGAAGCAGAACACATTGTTGGAGTGTCAGAATGTATACATAGAAGTCAAATAAGCGTTCCATGGCTTTATTTCGCTTAGTTGCTTACTCTTGAGTAGAACTGCATATTCACTCCAGGAATAAGCACCTTTGTAAAATGAGTCAAATTGAAGCAGAACACATTGTTGGAGTGTCAGAATGCATAGATAGAAGGCAAATAAGCGTTCCATGGCTTTATTTCGCTTAGTTGCTTACTCTTGAGTAGAACTGCATATTCACTCCAGGAATAAGCACCTTTGTAAAATGCGTCAAATTGAAGCAGAACACATTGTTGGAGTGTCAGAATGCATAGATAGAAGGCAAATAAGCGTTCCAAGGCTTTATTTCGCTTAGTTGCTTACTCTTGAGTAGAACTGCATATTCACTCCAGGAATAAGCACCTTTGTAAAATGCGTCAAATTGAAGCAGAACACATTGTTAGAGTGTCAGAATGCATAGATAGAAGGCAAATAAGCGTTCCAAGGCTTTATTTCGCTAAGTTGCTTACTCTTGAGTAGAACTGCATATTCACTCCAGGAATAAGCACCTTTGTAAAATGAGTCAAATTGAAGCAGAACACATTGTTGGAGTGTCAGAATGCATAGATAGAAGGCAAATAAGCGTTCCATGGCTTTATTTCGCTTAGTTGCTTACTCTTGAGTAGAACTGCATATTCACTCCAGGAATAAGCACCTTTGTAAAATGAGTCAAATTGAAGCAGAACACATTGTTGGAGTGTCAGAATGCATAGATAGAAGGCAAATAAGTGTTCCATGGCTTTATTTCGCGTAGTTGCTTACTCTTGAGTAGAACTGCATATTCACTCCAGGAATAAGCACCTTTGTTAAAATGAGTCAAATTGAAGCAGAACACATTGTTGGAGTGTCAGAATGCTTAGATAGAAGGCAAATAAGCGTTCCATGGCTTTATTTCGCTTAGTTGCTTACTCTTGAGTAGAACTGCATGTTCACTCCAGGAATTAGCACCTTTGTAAAATGAGTCAAATTGAAGCAGAATCTTGAGTAGAACTGCATATTCACTCCAGGAATAAGCACCTTTGTAAAATGAGTCAAATTGAAGCAGAACACATTGTTGGAGTGTCAGAATGCATAGGTAGAAGGCAAATAAGCGTTCCATGGTGTCACAGTGGCCGGAGTGGGCTACTTCAGAGTAACGACGCTACGCAGCTCTGCATTTTATTCTTTTATTGGTGCTGCGTATTTACAGTGCTGAAGTCATTGCTATTTACACGGAGTGGTGTGGTCAGTCGGTTTCAGAACCTCCGAATGGCTTTTGGCGCGTCTTTCTCCAACACAAAAGCTTTGGCAGACCCATCCTCTTTCCCCTCCTCTTTCTGCATAATTCCGGAGTTGGGGGGATGGGTCTCCCCCCCTTATTCGCCCCTTCCTGTCCCACCTGGGGCCCTGGCTCCTCTACCTTGCCTGAGCCTCGGACACGACTTCCTGCTTCCCCACTGGCATCGGAACTCTCTCTGCTTTCCCCTGTGCTCGGGGATGGGCTTGAACTCAGGAGGGGAGGGACTTCGCGATATCCCCTGTCCCTCACATCCACCCCCCTCCCAAGCTCTCCTTCACCCCTCCCCAGGTCCCCCCCAGGTGTCGGTGACGACTGGAAGCCTAAGAACTCAGTGCTTTCCGAGCCCGTTGGTGTGAACACCTCCCCCCAGTCCTGCGAGCCCCCCCCTTCCGCCTGGGAGGACGGGAATCCCAAAAAGTCCGTGGCGTCAGAGCTGGTAGGGGTAAAAATGTTCTGCCAATCTGCTCCTTCCTCTGACTGGGTGGATCTCGGTGACACCCATACCTCATCCTCTGGTTCCTCAAACTCCGCTTCCCAGCGCCATGGTGAACTGCTCTCCCGTGCTTCCTCCCCCTCCCCCTCCCTTTCCATGTGCCAGGGCTTGGGTCTATGGGGAAAGAGGGCGTGAAATTCTTCTACCAGGAATTCCTCCTGTATCTGAGTGGCTGGGACCCATTCATTCTGGGACGGTGGAGCATCCTCCCATGCCATGAGGTACTCCAGGCCCCCCACCCCCCTCCTTGAGTCCAGGATGGCCGTGGCCTCATTGAGTTGCTCCCTGCCTTCCCTCTCCCCCCCTCCCTCAGGGGTTTGTTCGCTGCCTCGGAGCCTGCTGCTTTCCCTGTACGGCGACAGCAGCGATCTATGAAACACTGGGTGCACCCTCATGTCCTCTGGCAGTGCCAGCCTGTATGCCACCGGGTTGACCTGTTGCGTGACCGTGAAGGGGCCCAACCTTCTGGGCGCCAGCTTTTTGCACCTCCCTCTGATGGGAAGGCCCTCCGAGGACAACCAAACTTTGTCCCCCACCCTAATGACCTCCCCCGGTCGCCTGTGGCGATCTGCCCCCTTCTTGTACGCTTCCTTGGCTCTCTCCAAGTGTTCTCTGAGCTGCTGGTGCACCGTCTCCAGTTCCTCTGCCCAATCCTCAGCCTGTGGGCCCTCCTCCTCCTCCTCCCCCTCCCTCTCTGGGAAAGATCTGAGGTCGCGCCCGTAATTGGCCTTAAAGGGCGACACCCCTGTGGAGACGTGCACTGCATTGTTGTAGGCAAATTCTGCCAGCGGCAGGCGATCCACCCAGTCCGTTTGCCGCTGGCTGACGTAGCATCTCAGGTACTGCTGCAGAATGGCGTTGACCCTCTCCGCCTGTCCATTGGTCTGCGGGTGTCTAGCCGTCGACAAGCTGACCTCCACCTGCAGGAGGTTCATGAGCCGCCGCCAGAACCTGGAAACAAATTGGCGGCCACGATCCGAAATAACCCTTAAAGGTAATCCATGCAGTCTGAATACGTGATCCACAAACAGTTTGGCTGTCTCTTCTGCAGAGACCGCCCTGGCACACGGTATAAAGTGGCACATTTTGGACATGAGGTCCACCACCACCAACACTGCGGTCTTGCCCCTGGAAGAAGGCAGATCTGTGATGAAGTCCATGGACACCACTTCCCACGGCCTGTGTGGCGTGGCTAAGGGCTCCAGCAATCCCGGTGGCGCTGCTCTGACCACCTTTGCCCGCTGGCAGGTGTCACAGCCCCGTACATAGTCTCGAACATCTTCCCGCACCCCTGGCCACCAGAAGTGTCTCATGACTAGGTGAGCGGTTTTGTCCCTCCCAAAATGACCCGCCGTTGGGTTGTCGTGCATCTGCTTGAGGACCGTACGTCTAAGCTGGGTGGTGGGCAGGTACAGTGCACCCTTGTAGAAAAGCAGCCCCCTGCGTTCTGCAAAGTCTTTTGCGTGCTCCCCCCCCTCTCAGTTCTCTGAAGATGCGGTTGGCAAATTCATCCGCTGCCGTCAGTGCTGTGAGTTCTGCCTCGCTCACCACTGCTGCTCCGCAGGACCATGCTGACGGGGGGAAAATGTGCCTGGGTGCCGGTGGCGCCTCCTCCTCCATGTACTCTGGCTTGCGGGAGAGGGCATCCGCCCTGACATTCTGCTCTCCCGGGATGTAGTGTATGGAGAAGTTGAAGTTCGAGAAGAACTCTGCCCACCGTATCTGCCGCTGGTTGAGCACCCTGGCAGTTCTCCAGAACTCCAGGTTCTTGTGGTCTGTGCACACCTGGATGGGGTGCTTGGCGCCCACCAGGAAGTGTCTCCAGTGCTGGAACGCAGCGTGGATCGCAAGAAGTTCCCGATCAAACACCGTGTAGTTTCGCTCTGGCTGGGTCAACTTCCTGGAGAAGAAGGCACAGGGTCTCCACTCTCTGTTGGCGTCCAGTTGCAACAAAATGGCGCCCACAGCTTTATCAGAAGCATCTGTCTCCACGCGTAGGGGCGCGTCCTGAACCACGTGGAACAGGTTCTGGTCTGAGGCGAACACCCTCTTGAGGCTTTCAAACGCTGCTTGCGCCTCTGGTGTCCACCTGAACTTCTGCTTGCCTCTCAGGCAGTCAGTGATGGGAGCCGTAACGCGAGAGAAGTTCTTGATGAACTTCCTGTAGAAGTTGGCGAAGCCTAGTAGGCGTTGGGCATCTTTGCGCGTCCTGGGGCTGTGCCAGTCCAGGATGGCCTGCACCTTGTCCTTGTCCATCGCCAGCCCCTTGTCTGACAGCTTGTAGCCCAGGAAGTCCACCTCCTTGGTGTGAAACTTGCACTTCTCCAGCTTCACATACAGGTGGTTCTCCTTCAGGCGCTGCAACACCTCCCTGACATCTTTCACATGCTGCACTGGGTCATCGGAATAGATAAGGATGTCATCCAGGAAGACCAAGCATTTCCTGAAGAGGAGGGACCCCAGGACGTGGTGCATGAAGGCCTGGAAGCATGCTGAGCCCCCTTGCAACCCGAAGGGCATCACCAGATATTCAAAAGAGCCCAGAGGCGTGAACATCGTGGTTTTCCATTCATCGCCTTCCCGGATCCTGATCAAGTTGTACGCCCCCCTCAGGTCTAGCTTGGTGAAAATCTTGCCCCTGCGTGCCGCTGTAAGGAGATCGTCCACTCTGGGCATGGGGAAAGCCACTGGCTCTGTCACTGAATTCAGCCGTCTAAAATCCACCACAAGACGGCGCTGTTGCGTGTCTTTCTTGTCCACCCAGAAGACCGGGCTGCCCCCTGCTGCCTTGCTTTCTCTGATGAACCCCCGCTTGAGGTTCTTGTCGATGAAAGCGCGCAGATCCTCCAGTTCCTGGTCTGACATGGCGTACAGCTTGGCTGGGGGTATAGTTGCCCCTGGCAGCAGGTTGATCTGGCAGTCAAAAGGCCTGTGTGGGGGTAGGTGGTCGGACTCCGCTTCGCTGAAGACCTCCTGCAGGTCCCAGTACGGCTTGGGTATCGCCTCACCCCCTTTGATGTGCATGGTGGCCACCGTGGCTATCGGAGGCCCCTCCCCTGGTTGGTGCTGCATGCAATGTTCCAGGCAAAAGTCCGATCCAAAAGTGATGCATCTCTGGTGCCAACTGATGGAGGGGTCGTGGCGCGCCAGCCAGCTCATGCCCAAGACGATGGGGGGGTCTGAGATGGTGGTGACGTTGAATGCCAGTGTCTCTGAGTGCCTTCCCACCGTCATTCTCATGGGGGGGGGTTGATGGGTGATGGCCCCTCCCAGCAACTCTCTGCCGTCAATGGTTGCCACGTGCAGAGGAAAATCCAGCTGCAGAAGCTGGATCTGGTGCTGTTCTGCAAAGTTCCTCGAGAAGAAGTTCGCTGACGCCCCACTGTCAATTAGGGCGAGGACCGTCAGGGGATAGCCATTTGGGAGCGTGAGCGTCACTTCTAGAACCACTCCTGCTCTGGGAGGGGTGGGCTGGCTCTGCTCCTCTCTGTGCGGGTGGGTGGGCTGGGGCTGTTGTCTGCTGACTGTGCCTGGCTGCTGCCCCTTGTCTCCTGCAGCCAGGCTTTCCCGTTTCCCTGCTGTGGTGCTGCGTCAGTGGGGGAGGGCACAACCGTTCCCGCCTTTCCTTGCCACTCCCTGCGATGTGGGCTGTCTCTGACGAGATGCTGGGGGGAGTTGCAGAGAAAGCAATTCCCACCCCTTCCCTCCTTGCGTCTTGGCGCCGCTGGGGTTTGAAAAGCCCCCCCGCGCGCGCTATCAATCTGCATGGGTTCCTGGTCCTGGCTGGCCCCAGGCGTGGCTTGAAAGGGTTGTTGGGGGAGTGGCTTCTCCTGCGACCGTGGGAACCAAGCCCGCTTTGCGCGCGTTGCTTGCTTGTCGCTCCACCGGGATTCCTGTCTCACCCCCACCGCCAGAGCCGCTTTGCTCAGCTGATCCATATTACTGGGCTTTGGACCTCTCGAGAGCTCATCCTTCACCTCCTCATGCAACCCCAAGTAGAACGCCGCTTGCATTGGGGGTGACTCTAGTTCCCACCCCAATCTGTGCACCAGCATGGTGAATTTCGCCCAATACGCGCGAACTGTCATATTTCCTTGGCGTAAATTATGAAGTTCCTCCTTAGTCTGGTCCATATGACTATCGGACGAATACATCGTTTTCAAACCTTCTAGAAATAGTTTGACATTCTTCATGCAAGGATTCTTTGTTGCGATTAACGGTCTTAGCCACTCCCTGGCTGCCCCGGTAAGGTGCTCCACAATAAACGCTACCCTGTGCTCATCATCAGGGAACTCATCGTGGTGCAGCTCAAGAGCATACACAATCTCAGTCTCAAAGCCCTGATATTCCCTCGGGTCTCCATTGAACTTGCTTACTAGGGTCCCGGCTCTCCTTCCTGGCAGCACTTGGACTTGGGGTGCCCCTCCCGCCTTGTTTTTCTCTGCATCCAGCTTGTTTTGGAGGTCTACCGCCACCGCCCTTAATTCCTGCTCTCTTTCCTGTAGCGCTCTCACCTGTTCCGCAAGTTGTAGCCGGTCGTCCTGGACCTTCTTAGTCTCTTCTTTAGCTGCCTTCAATTCCCCCTGCGCCTGCAGCGACAGCTGCTGCAGTTCTTGCTGGGCTTGCTCCGCGATCTGCCGCCATCTCTCCGCCTCTGACACGCTCATCCCGGCAACTCCAAAGTAGCCCAAAAAAGGATTCGGAGGTTGCTGTCACAGTGGCCGGAGTGGGCTACTTCAGAGTAACGACGCTACGCAGCTCTGCATTTTATTCTTTTATTGGTGCTGCGTATTTACAGTGCTGAAGTCATTGCTATTTACACGGAGTGGTGTGGTCAGTCGGTTTCAGAACCTCCGAATGGCTTTTGGCGCGTCTTTCTCCAACACAAAAGCTTTGGCAGACCCATCCTCTTTCCCCTCCTCTTTCTGCGTAATTCCGGAGTTGGGGGGATGGGTCTCCCCCCCTTATTCGCCCCTTCCTGTCCCACCTGGGACCCTGGCTCCTCTACCTTGCCTGAGCCTCGGACACGACTTCCTGCTTCCCCACTGGCATCGGAACTCTCTCTGCTTTCCCCTGTGCTCGGGGATGGGCTTGAACTCAGGAGGGGAGGGACTTCGCGATATCCCCTGTCCCTCACACATGGCTTTATTTCGCTTAGTTGCTTACTCTTGAGTAGATCTGCATATTCACTCCAGGAATAAGCACCTTTGTAAAATGAGTCAAATTGAAGCAGAACACATTGATAGAGTGTCAGAATGCATAGATAGAAGGCAAATAAGCGTTCCATGGCTTTATTTCGCTTAGTTGCTTACTCTTGAGTAGAACTGCATATTCACTCCAGGAATAAGCACCTTTGTAAAATGAGTCAAATTGAAGCAGAACACATTGTTGGAGTGTCAGAATGCATAGGTAGAAGGCAAATAAGCGTTCCATGGCTTTATTTCGCTTAGTTGCTTACTCTTGAGTAGAACTGCATATTCACTCCAGGAATAAGCACCTTCGTAAAATGAGTCAAATTGAAGCAGAACACATTGTTAGAGTGTCAGAATGCATAGATAGAAGGCAAATAAGCGTTCCATGGCTTTATTTCGCTTAGTTGCTTACTCTTGAGTAGATCTGCATATTCACTCCAGGAATAAGCACCTTTGTAAAATGAGTCAAATTGAAGCAGAACACATTGTTAGAGTGTCAGAATGTATACATAGAAGTCAAATAAGCGTTCCATGGCTTTATTTCGCTTAGTTGCTTACTCTTGAGTAGAACTGCATATTCACTCCAGGAATAAGCACCTTTGTAAAATGAGTCAAATTGAAGCAGAACACATTGTTGGAGTGTCAGAATGCATAGATAGAAGGCAAATAAGCGTTCCATGGCTTTATTTCGCTTAGTTGCTTACTCTTGAGTAGAACTGCATATTCACTCCAGGAATAAGCACCTTTGTAAAATGAGTCAAATTGAAGCAGAACACATTGTTGGAGTGTCAGAATGCATAGAAGGCAAATAAGCGTTCCATGGCTTTATTTCGCTTAGTTGCTTACTCTTGAGTAGAACTGCATATTCACTCCAGGAATAAGCACCTTTGTAAAATGAGTCAAATTGAAGCAGAACACATTGTTGGAGTGTGAGCATGCATAGATAGAAGGCAAATAAGCGTTTCATGGCTTCATTTCGCTTAGTTGCTTACTTTTGAGTAGAACTGCATATTCAATCCAGGAATAAGCACCTTTGTTAAAATGAGTCAAATTGAAGCAGAACACATTGTTGGAGTGTCAGAATGCATAGATAGAAGGCAAATAAGCGTTCCATGGCTTTATTTCGCTTAGTTGCTTACTCTTGAGTAGAACTGCATATTCACTCCAGGAATAAGCACCTTTGTAAAATGAGTCAAATTGAAGCAGAACACATTGTTGGAGTGTCAGAATGTATACATAGAAGTCAAATAAGCGTTCCATGGCTTTATTTCGCTTAGTTGCTTACTCTTGAGTAGAACTGCATATTCACTCCAGGAATAAGCACCTTTGTAAAATGAGTCAAATTGAAGCAGAACACATTGTTGGAGTGTCCGAATGCATAGATAGAAGGCAAATAAGCGTTCCATGGCTTTATTTCGCTTAGTTGCTTACTTTTGAGTAGAACTGCATATTCAATCCAGGAATAAGCACCTTTGTTAAAATGAGTCAAATTGAAGCAGAACACATTGTTGGAGTGTCAGAATGCATAGATAGAAGGCAAATAAGCGTTCCATGGCTTTATTTCGCTTAGCTGCTTACTCTTGAGTAGAACTGCATATTCACTCCAGGAATAAGCACCTTTGTAAAATGAGTCAAATTGAAGCAGAACACATTGTTGGAGTGTCAGAATGTATACATAGAAGGCAAATAAGCGTTCCATGGCTTTATTTCGCTTATTTGCTTACTCTTGAGTAGAACTGCATATTCACTCCAGGAATAAGCACCTTTGTAAAATGAGTCAAATTGAAGCAGAACACATTGTTGGAGTGTCAAAATGCATAGATAGAAGGCAAATAAGCGTTCCATGGCTTTATTTCGCTTAGTTGCTTACTCTTGAGTAGAACTGCATATTCACTCCAGGAATAAGCACCTTTGTAAAATGAGTCAAATTGAAGCAGAACACATTGTTGGAGTGTCAGAATGCATAGATAGAAGGCAAATAAGCGTTCCATGGCTTTATTTCGCTTAGTTGTTACTCTTGAGTAGAACTGCATATTCACTCCAGGAATAAGCACCTTTGTAAAATGAGTCAAATTGTAGCAGAACACATTGTTGGAGTGACAGAATGCATAGATAGAAGGCAAATAAGCGTTCCATGGCTTTATTTCGCTTAGTTGCTTACTCTTGAGTAGAACTGCATATTCACTCCAGGAATAAGCACCTTTGTAAAATGAGTCAAATTGAAGCAGAACACATTGTTGGAGTGTCAGAATGCATAGATAGAAGGCAAATAAGCGTTCCATGGCTTTATTTCGCTTAGTTTCTTACTCTTGAGTAGAACTGCATATTCACTCCAGGAATAAGCACTTTTGTAAAATGAGTCAAATTGAAGCAGAACACATTGTTGGAGTGTGAGCATGCATAGATAGAAGGCAAATAAGCGTTCCATGGCTTTATTTCGCTTAGTTGCTTACTCTTGAGTAGAACTGCATATTCACTCCAGGAATAAGCACCTTTGTAAAATGAGTCAAATTGAAGCAGAACACATTGTTGGAGTGTCAGAATGCATAGATAGAAGGCAAATAAGCGTTCCATGGCTTTATTTCGCTTAGTTGCTTACTCTTGAGTAGAACTGCATATTCACTCCAGGAATAAGCACCTTTGTAAAATGAGTCAAATTGAAGCAGAACACATTGTTGGAGTGTCAGAATGCATAGATAGAAGGCAAATAAGCGTTCCATGGCTTTATTTCGCTTAGTTGCTTACTCTTGAGTAGAACTGCATATTCACTCCAGGAATCAGCACCTTTGTAAAATGAGTCATATTGAAGCAGAACACATTGATAGAGTGTCAGAATGCATAGATAGAAGGCAAATAAGCGTTCCATGGCTTTATTTCGCTTAGTTGCTTACTCTTGAGTAGAACTGCATATTCACTCCAGGAATAAGCACCTTTGTAAAATGAGTCAAATTGAAGCAGAACACATTGTTGGAGTGTCAGAATGCATAGATAGAAGGCAAATAAGCGTTCCATGGCTTTATTTCGCTTAGTTGCTTACTCTTGAGTAAAACTGCATGTTCACTCCAGGAATAAGCACCTTTGCAAAATGAGTCAAATTGAAGCAGAACACATTGTTGGAGTGTCAGAATGCATAGGTAGAAGGCAACTGGTAGAAGGCAACGAAGCGTTCCATGGCTTTATTTCGCTTAGTTGCTTACTCTTGAGTAGAACTGCATATTCACTCCAGGAATAAGCACCTTTGTAAAATGAGTCATATTGAAGCAGAACACATTGATAGAGTGTCAGAATGCATAGATAGAAGGCAAATAAGCGTTCCGTGGCTTTATTTCGCTTAGTTGCTTACTCTTGAGTAGAACTGCATGTTCACTCCAGGAATAAGCACCTTTGTAAAATGAGTCAAATTGAAGCAGAACACATTGTTAGAGTGTCAGAATGCATAGATAGAAGGCAAATAAGCGTTCCATGGCTTTATTTCGCTTAGTTTTTTACTCTTGAGTAGAACTGCCTCTTCACTCCAGGAATAAGCACCTTTGTAAATTCAGTCAAATTGAAGCAGAACACATTGTTGGAGTGTCAGAATGCATAGATAGAAGGCAAATAAGCGTTCCATGGCTTTATTTCGCTTAGTTGCTTACTCTTGAGTAGAACTGCATGTTCACTCCAGGAATAAGCACCTTTGT
This sequence comes from Zootoca vivipara, assembly GCF_963506605.1. Taxonomy (NCBI): domain Eukaryota; kingdom Metazoa; phylum Chordata; class Lepidosauria; order Squamata; family Lacertidae; genus Zootoca; species Zootoca vivipara. The sequence continues at coordinate 2,782,025 of NC_083292.1, forward strand.
AAAATGAGTCAAATTGAAGCAGAACACATTGTTGGAGTGTCAGAATGCATAGGTAGAAGGCAAATAAGCGTTCCATGGCTTTATTTCGCTTAGTTGCTTACTCTTGAGTAGAACTGCATAATCACTCCAGGAATAAGGACCTTTGTAAAATGAGTCAAATTGAAGCAGAACACATTGTTGGAGTGTCAGAATGCATAGATAGAAGGCAAATAAGCGTTCCATGGCTTTATTTCGCTTAGTTGCTTACTTTTGAGTAGAACTGCATATTCACTCCAGGAATAAGCACCTTTTTTAAAATGAGTCAAATTGAAGCAGAACACATTGTTGGAGTGTCAGAATGCATAGATAGAAGGCAAATAAGCGTTCCATGGCTTTATTTCGCTTAGTTGCTTACTCTTGAGTAGAACTGCATATTCACTCCAGGAATAAGCACCTTTGTAAAATGAGTCAAATTGAAGCAGAACACATTGTTGGAGTGTCAGAATGCATAGATAGAAGGCAAATAAGCGTTCCATGGCTTTATTTCGCTTAGTTGCTTACTCTTGAGTAGAACTGCATATTCACTCCAGGAAAAAGCACCTTTGTAAAATGAGACAAATTGAAGCAGAACACATTGTTAGAGTTTTCCCCATTCATAGGGAAGTTTTTAAAAATTTAATATTTTATTCTGTTTTTCTATATGTTGGAAGCCAGACAGATGGGTGGGGTTTAAATAATCAAATTAGAATTATTAATATGTGTGAGGGACAGGGGATATCGCGAAGTCCCTCCCCTCCTGAGTTCAAGCCAATCACCGAGCACAGGGGGAAGCAGAGAGAGTTCCGATTCCAGTAGGGAAGCAGGAAGTCGGGTCCGAGGCTCAGGCAAGGTAGAGGAGCCAGGGTCCCAGGCGGGACAGGAAGGGGCGAATAAGGGAGGGAGACCCATCCCCCCAACGCCAGAACTACGCAGAAAGAGGAGGGGAAAGAGGATGGGTCTGCCAAAGCTTTTGTGTTGGAGAAAGACGCGCCAAAAGCCATTAGGAGGTTCTGAAACCGACTGATCACATCACTCCGTGTAAATAGCAATGACTTTAGCACTGTAAATACGCAGCACCAATAAAAGAATAAAATGCAGAGCTGCGTAGCGTCGTTACTCTGAAGTAGTCCAATCCGGCCACTGTGACAGCAACCTCCTAATCCTTTTGGGGCTACTTTGGAGTTGCCGGGATGAGCGTGTCAGAGGCGGAGAAATGGCGGCAGATCGCGGAGCAAGCCCAGCAAGAACTGCAGCAGCTGTCGCTGCAGGCGCAGGGGGAATTGAAAGCAGCTAAAGAAGAGACTAGGAAGGTCCAGGACGACCGGCTACAACTTGCGGAACAGGTGAGAGCGCTACAGGAAAGAGAGCAGGAATTAAGGGCGGTGGCGGTAGACCTCCAAAACAAGCTGGATGCAGAGAAAAACAAGGCGGGAGGGGCACCCCAAGTCCAAGTGCTGCCAGGAAGGAGAGCCGGGACGCTAGTAAGCAAGTTCAATGGAGACCCGAGGGAATATCAGGGCTTTGAGACTGAGATTGTGTATGCTCTTGAGCTGCACCACGATGAGTTCCCTGATGATGAGCACAGGGTAGCGTTTATTGTGGAGCACCTTACCGGGGCAGCCAGGGAGTGGCTAAGACCGTTAATCGCAACAAAGAATCCTTGCATGAAGAATGTCAAACTATTTCTAGAAGGTTTGAAAACGATGTATTCGTCCGATAGTCATATGGACCAGACTAAGGAGGAACTTCATAATTTACGCCAAGGAAATATGACAGTTCGCGCTTATTGGGCGAAATTCACCATGCTGGTGCACAGATTGGGGTGGGAACTCGAGTCACCCCCAATGCAAGCGGCGTTCTACTTGGGGTTGCATGAGGAGGTGAAGGATGAGCTCTCGAGAGGTCCAAAGCCCAGTAATATGGACCAGCTGAGCAAAGCGGCTCTGGCGGTGGGGGTGAGACAGGAATCCCGGTGGAGCGACAAGCAAGCAACGCGCGCAAAGCGGGCTTGGTTCCCACGGTCGCAGGAGAAGCCACTCCCCCAACAACCCTTTCAAGCCACGCCTGGGGCCAGTCAGGACCAGGAACCCATGCAGATTGATAGCGCGCGCGCGCGGGCTTTTCAAACCCCAGCGGCGCCAAGACGCAAGGAGGGAAGGGGTGGGAATTGCTTTCTCTGCAACTCCCCCCAGCATCTCGTCAGAGACTGCCCACATCGCAGGGAGTGGCAAGGAAAGGCGGGAACGGTTGTGCCCTCCCCCACTGACGCAGCACCACAGCAGGGAAACGGGAAAGCCTGGCTGCAGGAGACAAGGGGCAGCAGCCAGGCACAGTCAGCAGACAACAGCCCCAGCCCACCCACCCGCACAGAGAGGAGCAGAGCCAGCCCACCCCTCCCAGAGCAGGAGTGGTTCTAGAAGTGACGCTCACGCTCCCAAATGGCTATCCCCTGACGGTCCTCGCCCTAATTGACAGTGGTGCCTCAGCGAACTTCTTCTCGAGAAACTTTGCAGAAGAGCACCAGATCCAGCTTCTGCAGCTGGATTTTCCTCTGCACGTGGCAACCATTGACGGCAGAGAGCTGCTGGGAGGGGCCATCACTCATCAAACCCCCCCCCATGAGAATGACGGTGGGAAGGCACTCAGAGACACTGGCATTCAACGTCACCACCATCTCAGACCCCCCCATCGTCTTGGGCATGAGCTGGCTGGCGCGCCACGACCCCTCCATCAGTTGGCACCAGAGATGCATCACTTTTGGATCGGACTTTTGCCTGGAACATTGCATGCAGCACCAACCAGGGGAGGGGCCTCCGATAGCCACGGTGGCCACCATGCACATCAAAGGGGGTGAGGCGATACCCAAGCCGTACTGGGACCTGCAGGAGGTCTTCAGCGAAGCGGAGTCCGACCACCTACCCCCACACAGGCCTTTTGACTGCCAGATCAACCTGGTGCCAGGGGCAACTATACCCCCAGCCAAGCTGTACGCCATGTCAGACCAGGAACTGGAGGATCTGCGCGCTTTCATCGACAAGAACCTCAAGCGGGGGTTCATCAGAGAAAGCAAGGCAGCAGGGGGCAGCCCGGTTTTCTGGGTGGACAAGAAAGACACGCAACAGCGCCGTCTTGTGGTGGATTTTAGACGACTGAATTCAGTGACAGAGCCAGTGGCTTTCCCCATGCCCAGAGTGGACGATCTCCTGACAGCGGCACGCAGGGGCAAGATTTTCACCAAGCTAGACCTGAGGGGGGCGTACAACTTGATCAGGATCCGGGAAGGCGATGAATGGAAAACCACGATGTTCACGCCTCTGGGCTCTTTTGAATATCTGGTGATGCCCTTCGGGTTGCAAGGGGGCTCAGCATGCTTCCAGGCCTTCATGCACCACGTCCTGGGGTCCCTCCTTTTCAGGAAATGCTTGGTCTTCCTGGATGACATCCTTATCTACTCCGATGACCCAGTGCAGCATGTGAAGGATGTCAGGGAGGTGTTGCAGCGCCTGAAGGAGAACCACCTGTATGTGAAGCTGGAGAAGTGCAAGTTTCACACCAAGGAGGTGGACTTCCTAGGCTACAAGCTGTCAGACAAGGGGCTGGCGATGGACAAGGACAAGGTGCAGGCCATCCTGGACTGGCACAGCCCCAGGACGCGCAAAGATGCCCAACGCCTACTAGGCTTCGCCAACTTCTACAGGAAGTTCATCAAGAACTTCTCTCGCGTTACGGCTCCCATCACTGACTGCCTGAGAGGCAAGCAGAAGTTCAGGTGGACACCAGAGGCGCAAGCAGCGTTTGAAAGCCTCAAGAGGGTGTTCGCCTCAGACCAGAACCTGTTCCACGTGGTTCAGGACGCGCCCCTACGCGTGGAGACAGATGCTTCTGATAAAGCTGTGGGCGCCATTTTGTTGCAACTGGACGCCAACAGAGAGTGGAGACCCTGTGCCTTCTTCTCCAGGAAGTTGACCCAGCCAGAGCGAAACTACACGGTCATGAGACACTTCTGGTGGCCAGGGGTGCGGGAGGATGTGAGGGATTATGTAAGGGGCTGTGACACCTGCCAGCGGGCAAAGGTGGTCAGAGCGCCACCAGCAGGTTTGCTGGAGCCCTTAGCCACACCGCACAGGCCATGGGAAGTAGTGTCCATGGACTTCATCACAGACCTGCCGTCGTCCAGGGGCAAGACTGCAGTGTTGGTGGTGGTGGACCTCATGTCCAAAATGTGCCACTTTATACCGTGTGCCAGGGCGGTCTCTGCAGAAGAGACAGCCAAACTGTTTGTGGATCACGTATTCAGACTGCATGGATTACCTTTAAGGGTTATTTCGGATCGTGGCCGCCAATTTGTTTCCAGGTTCTGGCGGCGGCTCATGAACCTCCTGCAGGTGGAGGTCAGCTTGTCGACGGCTAGACACCCGCAGACCAATGGACAGGCGGAGAGGGTCAACGCCATTCTGCAGCAGTACCTGAGATGCTACGTCAGCCAGCGGCAAACGGACTGGGTGGATCGCCTGCCACTGGCAGAATTTGCCTACAACAATGCGGTGCACGTCTCCACAGGGGTGTCGCCCTTTAAGGCCAATTACGGGCGTGACCTCAGATCTTTCCCAGAGAGGGAGGGGGAGGAGGAGGAGGAGGGCCCACAGGCTGAGGATTGGGCAGAGGAACTGGAGACGGTGCACCAGCAGCTCAGAGAACACTTGGAGAGAGCCAAGGAAGCGTACAAGAAGGGGGCAGATCGCCACAGGCGACCGGGGGAGGTCATTAGGGTGGGGGACAAAGTGTGGTTGTCCTCGGAGGGCCTTCCCATCAGAGGGCGATGCAAAAAGCTGGCGCCCAGAAGGTTGGGCCCATTCACGGTCACGCAACAGGTCAACCCGGTGGCATACAGGCTGGCACTGCCAGAGGACATGAGGGTGCACCCTGTGTTTCATAGATCGCTGCTGTCGCCGTACAGGGAAAGCAGCAGGCTCCGAGACAGCGAACAAACCCCTGAGGGAGGGGGGGAGAGGGAAGGCAGGGAGCAACTCAATGAGGCCACGGCCATCCTGGATTCAAGGTGGGGGGTGGGGGGACTGGAGTACCTCATGGCATGGGAGGATGCTCCACCGTCCCAGAATGAATGGGTCCCAGCCACTCAGATACAGGAGGAATTCCTGGTAGAAGAATTTCACGCCCTCTTTCCCCATAGACCCAAGCCCTGGCACATGGAAAGGGAGGGGGAGGGGGAGGAAGCACGGGAGAGCAGTTCACCATGGCGCTGGGAAGCGGAGTTTGAGGAACCAGAGGATGAGGTATGGGTGTCACCGAGATCCACCCAGTCAGAGGAAGGAGCAGATTGGCAGAACATTTTTACCCCCACCAGCTCTGACGCCACGGACTTTTTGGGATTCCCATCCTCCCAGGCGGAAGGGGGGGGCTTGCAGGACTGGGGGGAGGTGTTCACACCAACGGGCTCGGAAAGCACTGAGTTCTTAGGCTTCCAGTCGTCACCGACACCTGGGGGGGACCTGGGGAGGGGTGAAGGAGAGCTTGGGAGGGGGGTGGATGTGAGGGACAGGGGATATCGCGAAGTCCCTCCCCTCCTGAGTTCAAGCCAATCACCGAGCACAGGGGGAAGCAGAGAGAGTTCCGATTCCAGTAGGGAAGCAGGAAGTCGGGTCCGAGGCTCAGGCAAGGTAGAGGAGCCAGGGTCCCAGGCGGGACAGGAAGGGGCGAATAAGGGAGGGAGACCCATCCCCCCAACGCCAGAACTACGCAGAAAGAGGAGGGGAAAGAGGATGGGTCTGCCAAAGCTTTTGTGTTGGAGAAAGACGCGCCAAAAGCCATTAGGAGGTTCTGAAACCGACTGATCACATCACTCCGTGTAAATAGCAATGACTTTAGCACTGTAAATACGCAGCACCAATAAAAGAATAAAATGCAGAGCTGCGTAGCGTCGTTACTCTGAAGTAGTCCAATCCGGCCACTGTGACAATATGGAATAGGAAATCCCTATTTTCATCATATAAATCTTAAAGGGGGGGACAGAAGTTGAGAGTACTTATGCACATCTGAGCATTATTTAGCTGTTATCCACTTTCCCCTGCCATTTGAAATACAGTAGTAATTCTCACTAAGTGTGTGTGTTGGGGGGTGTTGTGTATTAAAGTAATAGCACAGCCAAGTATTGTATTGTATTACAGAGTTTATTTGAATGTACAAGTTCCAGCGGGAACGTCTATCATTTGCTGGTTCAGGGTGCAGGATTTGGATCCTCTGCCGGATTGGTTTCCATGGGAGGAATCCGTGCCATTGGTTCCCGCCAAAATGTATCTTTCCCCTGCTAGTCCTCTGTATTATATCAGCCCCAGTTTTCCCTATTCCTGTGTTCTGGCTCTTGCCTGTTCTTTGAAGTAAAGAGATGTTGTACCAGATCCTCGCCTCCAGCTTCTTATCTGCACCGGGCTGAAATCATGGAAGACCCACTACACAACAGTAGTATTAGTATTAGTATTAGTATTATTTACTCTTCCTGCTCCTGTGCTCTTCATGCTAGACCTGATTGTGCTTACTTCTGTGCCTCAAAGAGCTTCATCTACTGATTCCTACTAAAGGCACAGTTGCAGACCCCATTTTCACACCTCTTGTGGGGAATGGGAAGGGGGATTGCAATGAAAAGGGAGCTGATGACCTTCTCTCGGCTGCCAAAGTGTAGTCTTCCTGTCTTACTGTCAAGGCGAATTCAAAAGAACTGCAGCCCTATGAAGATGGATGTCAGGGATATACAGACAGCGGAACTGGCATTGCCATGGTAGCAGACCCTGTCTGTCAGATAACTTCCTCCCAACCAAATGTCCCCCTTCCAGCCAGTGATTGCCCCAAGTGCCCCACCCCGAGTTTCACTGCAATTGTTACAGGAAGGATTTCTGCTGATGCTTCTTCTTTTATTTTCTTCCTTTCCTTCTTTGTGTCTGGGTGTACATACACCAATGTCACTTCTCTTTTGAGATTGGGGGTGGGGAAGACCAGACAGACATCCTTATCAGGTAATTAATTTCTAAGCCATTGTGCTTCCATGGCAGGTTTCTGATTTATTGCTCGAGGAAGAGTTTGGGGTTCAAAGGGCACATCCGCTGTGTTTAATGCTCCATGATCTTTTACTCCATGGAGGAAGTAGCAGAGAATAAGGGCATTATTACCACCAGACTGGGCTCTTGGTATTAACATGATAATGCCTATTTGAATTAGGTGTGCAGCTCGCAACAGCACATCTGTTCCTTCGCATCCTCCTAAATATTTTATTCAGAAGTTGAACTCTTATTTTATTTTTGCAGTTGTAGTGGTAAAGCTTTTGGTTTGATTGTAGGCTATAAGGGCTTTTTTTTTATCTTGCCTTCATTTGACAACTTTAGAAAGGCAAACCCTAGTGAGGATTTGCCAATATGCACAAATATTTAAATACAATCAGCAAAGAGGTTGAGAGTCAGATTATCAATCAGCTGACAAGGTTTAAATTGGGTAGACAGCATAATAATAATAATAACAATAACAATAATAATTTATTCCCCGCCCATCTGGCTGGGTTTCCCCAGCCACTCTGGGCGGCTTCCAACAGAAATATTAAAATACACTAATTTCTTAAAGATTAAAAGCTTCCCTAAACAGGGCTGCCTTCAGATGTCCTCTAAAAGTCTGGTAGTTGTTTTTCTTTTTGACATCTGGTGGGAGGGCGTTCCACAGGGCGGGTGCCACTACCGAGAAGGCCCTCTGCCTGGTTCCCTGTAACTTGGCTTCTCGCAGCGAGGGAACTGCCAGAAGGCCCTCGACACTGGACCTCAGTGTCCGGGCAGAGCGATGGAGGTGGAGACGCTCCTTCAGGTATACTGGACTGAGGCCATTTAGGGCTTTAAAGGTCAGCACCAACACTTTGAATTGTGCTCGGAAACGTATTGGGAGCCAATGTAGATCTTTCAAGACCAGTGTTATGTGGTCTCGGCAGCTGCTCTCAGTCACCAGTCTAGCTGCCGCATTCTGGATTAATTGTAGTTTCCGGGTCACCTTCAAAGGAAGCCCCACATAGAGCGCATTGCAGTAGTCCAAGCGAGAGATAACTAGAGCATGCACCACTCTGGCAAGACAGTCCGTGGGCAGGTAGGGTTTCAGCCTGCGTACCAGATGGAGCTGATAGACAGCTGCCCTGGATACAGAATTGACCTGCGCCTCCATGGACAGCTGTGAGTCCAAAATGACTCCTAGGCTGCGCACCTGGTCCTTCAGGGACACAGTTACCCCACTGAGGACCAGGGAGTCCTCCACACCTGCCCACCTCCTGTCCCCAAACACTACTTCTGTCTTGTCAGGATTCAGCCTCAATCTGTTAGCCGCCATCCTACCTCCAACCGCCTCCAGGCACTCACACAGGACCTTCACCGCCTTCACTGGTTCTGATTTGAAAGAGAGGTAGAGCTGGGTATCATCCGCATACTGATGAACACCCAGCCCAAACCCCCTGATGATCTCTGCCAGCGGCTGCATGTAGATATTAAAAAGCATGGGGGAGAGGACAGAACCCTGAGGCACCCCACAAGTGAGAGCCCAGGGGTCTGAGCACTCCCCACTTTCTGAACACGGCCCAGGAGGAAGGAGCGGAACCACTGTATGACATTAATTTCCATGGGAAAATGGAAATTAATGAAGCAGCACTGTAAACATACATGCTACTTCACATCATAATTTAAGCAATAGACAGGTCTCTGCCCTGATTGGTTTACAGTTTAAGTACTGTTGCATGCTGCCCCAGTCTCCACAGTGGTGTGAGATTCCAGGGGATCCAGATGCTTACCCAGGGTTCGTGGTGTTTCCTTTGGAATGTGGTGTCTTTCTGATATACGGTTTATTTACACATATATACAACCTGGGCCTATGTTCAAAGGAAGAGGAAGAACAAGAAAGTACTAGGTCATCTTTGTGGAGAAGATGGATAAATGCTTTTGGGTGACAGAGAGAAGGTGGAGTTGCTCAACACCTACATTGCCTGTCTTCACTCAAAAGGAAAGCAGTGATAACACAATAAACCTGGTGATAACGGCATAAACAATGCAAGGAGGCAGCTGCAGCCCAAGATAGGAAAAAAGCTGGTAAGGGAACTGTTATGTGTTGGTGTATATAGTTTTCCCTCAGGTCCTTGGCAGTTGTTTTAGGAGGGAACTTTAGGAGGGAACTTTGAATTAGGTTTGATACGTGGTTTGAGTCAGCCGTCTATAAAAGCAGGCCGGCTCAGCAGTCAGTTTAGTTCTGTTACAGCTTCCAAATAAAGAGCTGCTTTGAAGAATCGATGTGTCGTTTACTCACTACAGTGGAACCTCGGTTTATGAACACCTCGGTTTATGAATTTTCGGTTTATGAACGCCGGGGACCCATCTGGAACGGATTAATTCACTTTCCATTACTTTCAATGGGAAAGTTCGCTTCAGTTTATGAACGCTTCAGTTTATGAACAGACTTCCGGAACCAATTACACCTATGCTTCGGGTTAAGTACGCTTCAGGTTGAGTACTCCGCGGACCCGTCTGGAACGGATTAACCCACTTTACATTACTTTCCATGGGAAAGTTCGCTTCAGTTTATGAACGCTTCAGTTTAAGTACTCCGCGGACCGTCTGGAACAGATTAATCCACTTTCCATTACTTTCAATGGGAAAGTTCGCTTCAGTTTATGAACGCTTCAGTTTATGAACGCTTCCGGAACCAATTGTGTTCATAAACCGAGGTACCACTGTATTTAACAGGAACACCTAGCTACGGTAAATGACTTCAAATCTCCAGGGCCTGATGAGCTGCATCCAATGGTACTAAAGGAGATTGCAGCTGGAATCTCAGAGCCTCTGTCTATAACCTTTGATAATTCTTTGAGAACAGGTGAGGTTCCTGAGTGCCTGAGGTGGACAAATGTTGTCCCCATCGTCAAAAAGGGGTAAAAATGTCAGCATAGGGTTAACAAGTGAACACTCAGAGCTGACTGATTTGGATGGTGGCCCAGAATTGGGGAATGCAGAGGGGGAGCAGAGTGAATTTAGAGAGATATCAGGAAACAGCTCTCCCGAAGCTCTTAATAATCCACTCGGCGTGAAGCAGAGACGGAGGGCTGGATTACAAGAAAGGGGGAGGCTGACGTCACTTAATAGAAGGAAGAAGGTGTGGTTCCCACAGAGGGATAAAGGGAGGTGGAACAACGCTGAGGACTCAGATGAGTCATCAGACTAGTCGTAAGTCAGTGAGAGCCGTGGCTTGAGACTGTAGCTTGTATTTGTTATTGTAAATAAAACTTCTCTTCAACGTTGAAACGTGTGGGCGTCTTGAGGTCGAGACTAACAGCATGACTCATCTCTTCATTATCTACTGCTGCTGAAACAAGCCAACTGATTAAAGGAAAGAATGGAGGACGAGGTGCAGAGGCAGGCGGCACTGCAACAGCCGGTTGTGCAGCAAGGAGCAGCAGCAACCCCACCAATTATGGACCCTACACAGATTCTTTGGGCAGAGAATCAAGAACTGAAAATGAGATTAGCACGACTGGAAGGAAGGACGGAGGAACAGGCAAAACAGCTCTCTGATTTATCCGGTAGGCAAATGACAAGAAATTTGATACCCCTTCCTCCACGATTCAGTGGGGACAGTGCAGAGTATGATTCCTTTCGGGCTGCCTGTTTGTATTACTTAAGACTTAAAGGGGAAGAATACAGAGATGATGAGGCCAGAATTGCTACAGTGCTGGGGCTTTTAGAAGGGGTGGCAAGGCAATGGATTACCCCTTATATGATGGCCGCTGATCCAGTCCTTAAGAGCTTACCGGCATTTTTGAAACTCATGGACAGTACATTTAAGAACCAAGCCCAACAGGATGTGTTGGAGCAAGAATTTTTGAGTCTCAGACAAGGGAGAGGAAGTGTAGCTCAGTACTGGTCTAATTTTGTGATGTATGCCAGACAATTGGGCTGGGAAGGAAAGGCCTTGGTAGGCTTGTTCAAGGCGGGGCTATCTGAGGAAATTCGTGATGAGTTGGCGAAGATGCCCAGATTCAACACCTTAGAAGAGCTGGGACAAGCCACATTGCAACTAGGCCTGAGGTTCCAGTCGCGGAACAAGATGCGAAGAGGCTTAGGGAGATCAGAGAGTCCCAGAAGCTTTGTGCCATTGGAGACTAAGGGTTCACTGGCTCAGGATGAAGAAGAGCCCATGCAATTGGGTGCTCTCAGAGGGGGCAGAGTAACTGGCATTACACGGGCTGAGAGGGAGAGAAGGCGAAGAGAGAGATTGTGTTTCAATTGTGGCGCAGCTAATCACATGGCCCGGCAGTGTACTGTGGGAAGGCCACGAGGCACAATATCTGGGACGGATATAACAGCACCAGAAGAATGCAGAGAGCTGCTGTCGGGAAAAGAGAAGCCCCAACCTGTTCTGGAGGCCTCAGGTTGGGGCGAGAGGAAGCAGCAGGGCCTCCACCGGGACCGGTCATACCAGTAATCACTGTGCGTGCAATGCTGCGACTCCCAGATGGAAAGAGTGAGCGTGTGGAGATTCTTATAGATTCTGGAGCCTCCACAGATTTTATTGATGTCGACTTGGTGAGTAGGCTGGGAATAGAAACACAGTCATTGGAAGAGCCTTTAGAAGTTCGAACTATTGATGGCAGATCGCTGCTATCTGGTTGTGTATCGGAGGCCACTATGCCCATCGGGTTAGAGTTGCCAGGCCATCGGGAAGTTATTGCGCTTCATATCACAAGATTGTCATCCTATCCCATAGTTCTGGGGATGAGCTGGCTGGCGCGACATGATCCATTGATCTCCTGGGGTCAGAGATCCATGACCTTCTCATCGGTATACTGCAGATTAAACTGCTTGGGAGTCAGGCCGGAGAGTAGTAGTGAGGCCAATGAAACAATGGTCTCAGGGCCTCTGACGGGGAAGGAGACGCAGATACCGCCTCAGTATAAGTCCTTCAGAGATGTCTTCTGTGAGAAGGAAGCGGATCGGCTGCCACCACACCGACCATACGATTGTAAGATAGATCTACTGCCAGGAGCAGAAATACCAACCAGCCGTTTGTATTCAATGTCCGAGGTAGAGTTAGCTGACTTACGGGAGTTCCTGAGGAAAAACTTGGAGAGGGGGTTTATAAGACCAACAAAAGCTCCAGGAGGAGCTCCTGTCTTCTTTGTAAGCAAAAAGGGGACTTCTGAGAGGAGGCTAGTCGTGGATTACCGCCGGACCAACCAGAGCATGATTCCTAGTCGTTAACCATTGCCAAGAATTGGGGATCTGCTGGAGAGGTTGAGAACGGCAAAGATTTTTACAAAACTAGACTTGAGAGGGGCTTATAATCTGATAAGAGTGAGAGAGGGAGATGAATGGAAGACGGCCTTCAACACCAGGTATGGAACATTTGAGTATCTTGTGATGCCATTTGGATTGCAGTCAGGCACGGCCACCTTTCAGGCATTTATCAACTTCGTGCTATCAGATCTTATTGACAACTCGGTAGTATCCTACTTGGATGATCTCTTGATTTATTCGGAGAGTCCAGAAGAGCATATACAACATGTGAGCGAGGTGTTACAGAGACTGAGGGAACATCGACTGTACGCCAAATTAGAAAAATGCCAATTTCATGTGACGGAGGTCGAGTTCTTGGGTTATAGGATCACCCCAGAGGGGGTGCACATGGATCCAGAGAAGGTGCGGACGGTGTTGTCATGGCAGAGCCCTAAGTCTCGAAAGGAGGTGCAGAGATTCTTGGGATTTGCTAATAATTACAGGCGATTTATACATCAGTATTCAGGAATCACAGTGCCAATAACAGAGTGTCTGAAGGGTAAAAAGGAATTCCGATGGACCGAAGAAGCTCAGAAAGCCTTCGAGAGGTTGAAGAGCATGTTTGTAGAGGAAAGGTATCTGGCTCATCCGGATCCTTACAAGCCGATGGTGGTGGAGACAGATGCGTCGGATAAGGCGCTTGGGGCAGTGTTACTACAAGCAGATGAAAAGGGGGAACTGAGACCGTGTGCTTTTCATTCAAGGAAACTAAACTCGTCTGAACAAAATTACACCATATGGGAAAGAGAGTTGTTAGCCATTAAAGAGGCCTTGCAAGTATGGCGACATTTTCTAGAAGGAGCTCAACATCAGGTGGAGGTGCGTACTGATCATAAGAACTTACAGTACTGGCAAACGGCACGTCATTTGAACCAACGTCAAATCAGGTGGGCACAGTTTTTTGCCAGGTTCAACTTCAGGATAAAGTACGTGACAAGTGCGCAGAATCAGGGAGTGGATGCCTTGTCCCGTAAGCCAGAATATTTTGGAGCTGAGACAGGAGGGGAGCAACGATTAATTCTTAAACCTGAGCAACTGCAGCTTGCAGCGGGGACGGTAGTGGAACGGTCTGAGTTTCAGCAGCAGACGCGGAAAGATGTGTTCGCTCGAGAAAAGAGAAAAGCCATACAGAAGGGGGAGGCCCAGGCAGAAGGTTTTTCAGAGCAAGGAGGGTTGTTGTACAAGGGGGAAGCTCTCTATGTGCCAGAAGGTGAGCTTCGGGCAAAGGTGCTAAGACAATGCCATGACTGCCCAACGGCAGGCCACTTTGGGCAATGGAAGACAGAACGCTTAGTGTCCAGAGAATTCTGGTGGCCGCGTATGCAGGAGGAAGTCAAAGAATACATCAGAGCCTGTGAGGTTTGTCAACGGGCAAAGAGGCCGCGTGAGACCCCAGCGGGTCTGCTTCAACCATTACCTACACCACAGGGGCCATGGGAAGTTATTTCCATGGACTTCATTACGGACTTACCTGCTTCACAGAGACAGACAGTAATTTGGGTGGTGGTAGACTTGTTTTCTAAGATGGCGCATTTTGTGCCTTGCAAGAAGCTGCCGTCGGCTCAGGAAACAGCTCAACTCTTTGTGGAGCATGTGTTCAAGTTGCACGGATTACCGCGGAAGGTGGTGTCAGATCGGGGAACGCAGTTCACCTCCCAGTTTTGGAGGCGGTTGATGCAACTATTGAAGGTGGAGGTGTGTCTTTCGTCGGCCCGCCACCCGCAGACAAATGGTGAGTCTGAGCGGACGAACGCCACCTTACAACAATATTTACGATGTTATGTTAATTACCAACAAGATGACTGGGTCGAGAAATTAGCGTTGGCCGAGTTTGCATATAATAACGCGGTGCATACATCAACAAGACAGATGCCGTTTTTCACATGTCAAGGGAGAAACCCAAGGGGATTTCCGGGGCAGGGTGAGAGTTTGGCTGTGCCCGCAGCTGAACAGTTTGCGGAAGAGATGGAAGCATTGCACAGTATTCTGCGGGACCAGCTAGAAAAGGTGAAGGCCCAATACAAGGCAGAAGCAGATAAACATCGACAACTGGGCAAGCAGATACGGGTGGGCGATCTAGTCTGGTTGTCCACAAAAGACTGGCCAAGTAAGGGACGTTGTCGAAAACTACAACCTCAGCGGGTAGGACCGTTTGAAGTGCTGGAGCAAATCAACCCTGTGTCCTACAAGTTGCGACTACCAGCATCAATGAAGATGTATCCTGTTTTCCACCGGTCGTTACTATCGCCGGTAACGCCTAAACATCGGTACCAGGAGAGACGAGAGCCACCACCGTTACCAATCTGGGTGGAAGGTGAACCAGAGTACGAGGTGGCCGAGCTCCTAGACTCTCGCAGAAGGGGTAGAGGGTTGCAGTATCTAGTGGCTTGGAAAGGATATGGTCAGGAGGAGAACTCGTGAGAAAACGCGAGTAATATACATGCGTCCAGGCTGCAGAGGGAGTTTCACCGCAGATATCCCAATAAACCCAAACCCCTAGATTGGGTGGAAGAGCAAGCAGAGGGGGTACTAGAAACGAATGATGAACTTGATTGGGAGGAAGAGGTGGAGGAGCTACAACCGGGTTGTAGTTATTGGGAAGATGAGGACGAGGAATGGTGGGAAGTAACCCAGAGAGCGCCAACGACGAGAGTGGGGGAACCTGAAGGACGGGAGGAGGACCCTAGAGAGGGGGATGATGTCAGCATAGGGTTAACAAGTGAACACTCAGAGCTGACTGATTTGGACGGTGGCCCAGAATTGGGGAATGCAGAGGGGGAGCAGAGTGAATTTAGAGAGATATCAGGAAACAGCTCTCCCGAAGCTCTTAATAATCCACTCGGCGTGAAGCAGAGACGGAGGGCTGGATTACAAGAAAGGGGGAGGCTGACGTCACTTAATAGAAGGAAGAAGGTGTGGTTCCCACAGAGGGATAAAGGGAGGTGGAACAACGCTGAGGACTCAGATGAGTCATCAGACTAGTCGTAAGTCAGTGAGAGCCGTGGCTTGAGACTGTAGCTTGTATTTGTTATTGTAAATAAAACTTCTCTTCAACGTTGAAACGTGTGGGCGTCTTGAGGTCGAGACTAACAAAAAAGAAGACCCAAGCGACTACCGACCAGGAACGGTCGTAGAACAGATAATTAAACGGTCAATCTGTGAGCACTAAGAGCCAGCTTGGGTCTCTCAAAAATAAGTCATGCCAGATGAATCTCATTTCTTTCTTTTTATTAGTGTGACAAGCATGGTGGCTCAGGGAAATGCTGTGGACATATTGTTTCAGTAAGGCTTTTGAAAAAGTCTCCTATGACATTCTTGTGGAGAAGCTGGTAAAATGGGGCTGGACGAGGGAACTGTTAGATGGATTTCTAGCTGGTTGACTGTCTGAACCCCAAGACTGATCACAAATAGTTCCTCATTATCCTGGGAAAAAGTGACAAGTGGGGTGCCACAGGGTTCTGTCCAGGCCCCTTGTTGTTCAACGTCTTTATAAAACTACTTGGGTGAAGAAATTGAGGGGATATTCATCAAATTTGCAGGTGACAGGATAATCAACATATAAAGTTCAACAAACTAAACGGAAGTCCCAATAGATCAGTTCATTCATAGAGTCCAAATATTTGCTAGATTCTGTTCCACGTATGTCTTTGTATATTCATAAAATCCAAATGGGAGCTTACTACAGTTCCACAGAATCTTGACAAGGGTTTCTGGAATAATGCCTTGTTTCGCCCTCCTGGGCTTCATCAGTTGTACATGTTCTAAATAGTATAAATGAATACAAGCTTCACATGAGTCAACAGTGTGATGCAGCAGCAAAAACAAAAACAAAAAACCACACGCTGTTGTCGGCTGCATCAACAGAAGTATAACATCCCGATCAAGGGAAGTAATAGTGCCACTGTCTTCTGCCCTTGGCCAGACCCCATTTAGAGTACTGTGTCCAGTTCTGGGCACAACAATTTGTGAATAATACTGACAAGCTGGAAGGTATGCAGAGGAGGGTGACCAAAATGATCAAGCAGAGATTGGATGGCCATCTGTCATGGATGCTTTAGTTGTGATTCCTGTATTTTAGGGGGTTGGTCTAGATGACCCTTGGGGTGCCTTCCAACTCTACAATTCTATGATTCCATGGTATTTATGCAACTTGTTTTTTGCTATGACCTATGCAGGTGTCAACTTCACAATCCTGTTTAGTCAATTTTGGGCCAGTGTGCAACTGCAATGCCACACAGGGTGCATTAAGAGAAGAGACTGATTGCCTCCAAAGGTCACATCATCTTTGGGGACAGTGGAGTAGTACAGTCTGATGAGTAGTACTTAGCAGTAATGACATTTTGCACTTAATGAATTAGTCTGTAAATTGGAAGAAAGCAGTTAACCATTAAGCTGAGCAGTATGGCAAGGATGGCGATGGCTGGGGAAGGGAACAGGTCACTTCATCACAGAAAACCCTTCCAAGTTGTGCAAAATATTGCACAAAGCAGGCTTGAATAGAACCCAAAAACACAACACTGTCTGCACTAAAAAGTTTTTCAATGCTGGGTTCTCTTCCTTCCTATAGAATCATAGAATTGTAGAATTGGGAGGTCTCCGAGGGTCATCTAGACCAACCCCTCCAATGCAAGAATCGCATCTAAAGCATCCAGGACAGATGGTCATCCAAACTCTGCTCAAGAACTTCCAAGGAAGGAGAGTCCACCACCTCCCAAGGGAGATCGTTCCACTATCCAACAGCTCTTACTGCCAGAAAGTTTTTCCTGATGTTTAGCTGGAATCTTGTAACTTGAAGCCATTGGTTTGAGTTCTACCCTCCAGAGCAGGAGAAAAAAAGCAAGTACCCTCTTCCATGTGACAGCCTCTTCATGTGCCTATCTGACGAAACATGAATTGTTGGTTTGACTGCAATAATGTCCCACACGGAGAATGTTTTCTGTTTTTGCTTGGTGGATCAGTGGAATGTTGCCTGACATCCCTGAGTGATTGGTTGCTCCTGATCAACTGACACACTGCATTGACCAAAGTTCTTCCTAGACTTTTCTTCTTGGTGGTCCTAGAAGAAAAGTCTAGGAAGAACTTTGGTCAATGCAGAGTGTCAGTTGATCAGGAGCAACCAATCACTAATGCTTGTCAGAGGTAGCCAGCATGACATATTGCAGATTGGGGGACTCCAACTCTCAGTGTCCCATGCTGGCTGGTGACCAGCCGTTGTTCATCAACATCTAGTGGGCACCATATTGGCGGGATATCAAGTCCAAACTCCTCTTCTTCTTCCTCTTCTCCTTCTCCTGTTACCTGGGAGTAAGCTCCATTGAATACAGTGAGACTTACTTCTGAGTAGACAGTGAAAGGCTCCATTTACAATAAAGGAATCAACATTCCACAAGTTTTCTAAGAAATGGCTGGCTACTGAAGCATTACAATGGAATAATTTAAAGTGGATTGGTGACATTTTCCTTCAAAATTATAGGAAGGGTTTTGTATGTCAGCTTCACCATTTCTTTCATTTGGTGCAGGTATTTTATTTTCAATAGAAACAGGACTCTCTTTTTGCACATATAGACACCCATCTGGGATATTGCAGAATCAAATCAGAAACTGGGATGTCTTTTGTAATTCCGGGACTGTCCCTGGAAAATAGGGACACTTGGAGGGTATGAGACTCTTACCTATCCCCTGCAAGCTTCTACTTACTAGGACAGTCACTTTTCTTTTCTCTACTTTGGCCTAGCCTTGATGGAGACAACATCTTGAACTCCTTGAAATAAGGTGCTCTTTAGAAGCATTCCTCATAGTGCTTCACCCCATCAGACATCTAGTCTTGAACTATAAAGCTGAGGCAGCTCAACGCTAATGTAATTAAGTGCCAAGTGTTACTCCAGACGTGAGAGCTTCCTTAAAAGCTTCTGGATGATAAATATCCTAAATGTACTGCAGAAATGTGTCTGTAATGTGTCTTACTGAGTTCCAGAAAGTTGACCCAAACTCTCCTCCCTGGTCTGGCTCCAGGGCAGTTCAGTTGCTGGTAACATTCTATGGCCATATCATGTAACACATTGCCTGTGTGTGTGTGTGTGTGTGTTTAAATCTACCTTAGTTGCTCAAGCTCTAAACCTCTCTTCAAATGGAGGCTAAATGGGACCCCAACGCCAGAGCCAAACATACAGATGTGAAATATCATTTTTTAAATAATTTTTTAAAAAATTAATTCACACGAACAAGCGTTTATTATCTGTAATATTGAAGATAGGACAGCAGATGTCCTAACAAGACATTTACCAGGGGAACATCACCATAAGCTATTAAACAAAATAAGCCCAGTTGGTTAATTAATATGTTTGCTGAGAAGTGCATAGCCTCCAACATTTATCTGATGAAAATAGGGACGTCCTATTCTATTATTATTATTATTATTATTATTATTATTATTATTATTATTATTATTATTTTACCTCACCCATCTTACTGGGTTGCCCCAGCCACTCTGGGAAGTTTCCAACATATATAAGAACATAATAAATTATTAAATATGTTAAAAACTTCCCTATACAGGGCCAGGCTACAAGGTCACAATTCATAAGATATTTTCTGCCATTTATTTACAAGGGAAAATGGTCAAGACTTTCATATGTGCTTAAACTTTAAACCTTAATAGACAAAATGGTAAAAACTTATATAATCACTCCTTAAAAAACAATGACACTCTTGTTCTAACTCTGAAAACCAATAATCTTTCCTTGCCAGAAAGCAGAGCTGGGCTGAATTTCAACCCATCACCACATCAGACACATTGCCTTTCACATAGCTCTAAAATGGGAGTTAGAAGGGACCCTGAGGTCATTTAGTCTAACCCTCTAAGATACAGGATTCACAAGATTTGAATGAAAATACCAACTTTATACAGAACCCTTTAGCAGATGAGTTTTTTCCTTAAGAGATGATATCAGGAGCCCAACAATAACCCTTCTGTCCAACACAATTGAAGTTAAAACTAGACTCAGATAGACAATTCCTGGCTATGGAAGCTCTACTTTTGACAAACAAATCACCTTTATAGGAATAGCTGTTCAATTTTCCTTTAGTCAATATTCCTCTAATCACTCAGAGAAAGACTCCCCTTTAGAGCCTCTCTCAATAACAAACATTTGCACACCTCATGAAGTGAACATTTTCAAGTTTCAAAATTTTTTCAAAGCATTGAGCAAGCATTTTCAAAGTTACAACTCTTATTTTCCTTCATCCTGCCCCCTTTACTGTTGAAAAATGGGTAGGTACATACACACACACCTCTTTATACTTTTGGAGGAAAAAAATGGCCTTCTACAGCCTCTTTAAAACAAACCTTTACACACTACTTCCACTCTTTTTAATATTTGCCATGTTTTGGGGTTGATCAAGCCCTTGCATAACAATTATTTAAGCAAGCTTGCATTTTGTTTTGTTTTTGCCCCTGAAACATTTCTTAAATACAACTGGTCTATCAGAGTTCAGACGGGAAGTAAGCTCTTGTTGGACTTATTTCTCCCCTGAAGCCTGCAGAGTTGTCTCTTGGACAGGGGTGCACCCATTTTTGCCCTGGTCAGTCTCCGAAGGGGCACTTGCGCAAGTTCTAGCCCTGGACAGTCTCCGAAGGGGCTGGGGTCTCTCGGGGTTCTAGGGATTCCTGGGAAACTGGGGAACCTGGGGCACGTCTAAGGAAAGTGGCCTGACTCCGATAGGAAAGTGGACTGACTCCGATAGGAAAGTGGGTTAGGAAAGGTTGCTATAAGGGGTCTCCTAAAGGAAAATGGGATTTTGGAAAGTCTCTTTAGGAAAACGTTCTAGGAAAGTGGACACACTCCGAGGAGGACTCCTATTCCCACCCACATTTTAATAGTGCCACAGCAATCTCCCTGCCTTTTACACTCTAGACTCAGGTCCTACTGAACGCTTGCCTACGCAATGTCAGATCGGAACTGAGGAATACAAAGTAGGAAAGGAACGGGCGCACTTGCATTCTCTGGTCATGGGTCATACCCAACAAGGGTCGCCATGGCAGGGGGGCGTCTTCACCCGGGATAGTTAGAGGGTGCCTTGAAACTCTCTCTCTGGGCAGACTTTGAGTTTCAGGCGAGAGAGGGTAAAGTTACCCAAGGCTCTCTATCTGGGCAGACTCCGAAGGATATCAAGCCTTGGGGAGAAAAGGCAACCGCAAAACCCTCAGCCTGGGCAGACTCCGACGGGCTTTGGGCTTTTTTGGCTGTGAAAAATAGGAAAGAGTTTGATTGCTGTGACAGTTTTCCCACCCCGAACAGCCAATTATTCCCTATTTATACTCACTTCACAGTGCGCTCTGTTTCTGATGATCCCTTCTTGATTGGTTGTTTTAAGGCCAGCCTGATAAAACTTTGCTTCCTCTGGTTAGCCCCGCCAGAACTCCAGTTATTTCCAGACCCTGGGATCGCTGCAGGACTGCTGCTCCTCCTGGCAAAATGCCTGGTGCGTGCTAGAGCATCATTCCCCCCTCGCCCCCAGAATCCGGGTAACCGAAAAGTCCCTCAAGTGGTCGCCATCTGTTCTAAGCAAAAATCTGCTCTTATTCCCTTATGGGGTACACAAGAGCCTTATTGGGTTCTCCATCGGTCGGAGAATATATAACAGAGGCCAACCAGAGAAGTTTGAGAAGCAAAGCCTTTATTTGCTGTTGCAACAGGGTCCTTCCCCTCACGCAGGAGAACAAGGAAGGAACCCAGAACAAAAGAGAACCTCCACTTTTATCAGTTTTCCCATCACCAAGAAACGCCCCCAATACATCATTCCTACATCACAGCTATGTAATCAATACCTCACATAAAAGGAGGGTTCGAGGTAGAAATCTGAGCACTTTTGACACCTCTCCTAGTCCTCCTATCACCCCTCCCAGGTGTGAATTCCTAAACACAAAGAGAAATTAACATTTTCATAAGAGTTGATCACTGTCTTTTGTTCAGAGGAGTCTTCCATTGTGAATGAGATACCATTGACAGGGAATTATGGCTCCCAAGTTGCTAGTCATGTGGAAATGTGTGCATATGCTGATCCTTAAGCCTTCCTTAAGGCAGGGTTGAGTCCAAGCGGGAGGGGTGAGGGTCTCTGGAGTGGAGCAGAGGCGAAGAAGGTGGTGTTGCGAGGGATTCTGGGTAACTGCAGCTGTCAGGTTCGGTCACCCCTCTCTGTTCATTAGTAATGGTGTTCTGCAACCCCCTTATAATTTTCTATAACACTTCGAAAAAGATTGTATAGCTACTTATATCCTTGGTTCGGGGTTCACATGTTTTGATCCCACTCCTATCCCTTTAACCTCATTGTCCTTTCTGATTTTATTCAACATAACCAGAACCGTTATAAAAAGTAGAGGGGAAAGTGGGCACCCTTGCCTGGTACCTTTTTCAATTCTAATTTCTTCTGATACCACATTGTCCACAATAATTTTCACTTTTTGCTCTGAACAGATAGCAGTTATTCCATTTATAAACCCTTGCCCAACCTCCATCTTTTCTAAAAAATTTATCATAAAATTCTATAAAAATTTAAGCTGCACTGGTGTTCTTTTTTGCTTCTAACATTTCTAACACATCCACAATATTTCTAATATTATCCTTCATGTGTCTAGCGGGTAAAAGCCCCGCCTGATCTTCATGTATTTGATCTTTTAACACCTTTTTAAATCTTGAAGCCAAAATACATGCAAAAATTTTGTAATCCACATTCAAGATAGAGATTGGGTGATAGTTCTTCATCTGTAATCTCTTGCCACTATCTCATAGCTGGGTAGCTCCTCCCTAACCTGTTCAGCTTCTGTGTCTACCTGTCTCTCTGCTTCTGAAAATGCTGGAGGGAGGGGAGCAAATATCCCCCCTCCTCTTCCGAGAGAAGCTGATCTGCCTGCGACTGTATTCCCTCATCCTCAGATCTAGACCATTCCCGGACAGGGAGGTGCTTTTTCTCCATTAAATAAAAGAGAGTAGTCCTCAAATAGCAATCAGCCCCTTTCAGTTTTTTGTTAGCTCTCTCCCCTCAGCTCTGTGTGATTGGGCATAGCTGCCAAGTTTTCCCTTTTCTCGCGAGGAAGCCTATTCAGCATAAGGGAAAATCCCTTAAAAAAAGGGATAACTTGGCAGCTATGGGGCTTCCCTGCTACCAGTAGAGTAAAGGCATTGTAAGCATTGTAGGTAACAGTTCAATAAACAAGGGAAAACAAAAGATGATCTAAAGTTAGTATTGATATTCTTACCCTCTTATCAGGGAGGTTATCAATATTTTAGCAGGTGGGGAGGAAGGCAACAGTCTACAGAGGAAGTCAGAAGAGAAAGGCAATAGTTCAAATTAAAGATCCTCATCCCCCTGCTTAACAAGTGGGTGGGGGTTTAAATCCTCGGTTTGTTTTCTCTTTTCCAAACAGTTGTAATATATAATTGTATAGTTGTGTAGTTGTAGTTTAATCACTTCTGTCTGGATACAGTTCGCTTGTTGGGTTGGGAGGGTGTTTGATTCTAGTTTTAAATTGTAACAGTTGTAGCAGTTTTTCCTTCACCCTTCTCCCCTGCACCTTCGCAAGATGTTCTGCTTTACCTTGGTTTTTTCAGTCAGATTTTCCCCACACATTTCTTTCCCAATTCTGGAGTGGATTCCCGCTTTTCACTCCAAAATCCATCCAAATTAGTTCTCTGATCCTTTTCCAAAATTCTCCCCCTCCCCTTTCCTTTCTTTTCTGTTTTCTTTTGGAAGCTTGCCACTCCAGCAAGGGTAACGAGGCTGTTTGCCATTGGGGCGGTTTGACCCAGTGCTGTGGCTCAGCCTTCCAGAGTAGTGCAGCCTCTTATGAGATCATTTTGCCCCCAAAGGGAGCTCACTTCAGGAATAGCGAGTCTCTTCCAGTTTCCTTGGCTTCCCCCCGGAGAGAATTGAGGCCACGTAGCCTCCATGGAGCCCATTCAGCCTCTCCAAATGGCAATGTCATTTTCCACATGAAGTCGCCGGCTTCATCTTCCCATTCGTGGCAAACAGGAAGTCAATAGGTCAAGTAAAAAGCAACTGAAAAACTTCACATATCCTAAATTGTGGAGCTGCCTACCCACAGAGGTGCGGTTGGCAACTTCACAGCTTACAGCAAATGGTCTTTACCCCGGGGCCTTTGACACACAAGATGTATATTTTTAGCACCACCTCCTTTTTGTTATTGTAAGTTGTTTTGAACTGTTTTAAAGTTGCATTTTAAATTGCAAATGTGCTGGGAACTTAGGGTGGAGAGTGGGTAATAGTAATAATAAACTTCTATTTCTGCCTTCCCAAAACCTTGTGTCCCACAGTTGGTTTGGACAACAGGAGCACTAGTGTGGTGTAGTGGTCAGAGTGTCCAGGTAGGGAACCCTGGGAGACCAGGGTTCGAATCCCCACTCAGCCATGAAGCTCCCTGGGTGACCCTTTGCCAGCCACTGCAAACTTTGCGGATCCGTAAGAGTGCTGATGTCAGTTGACATCAGTCACTGTGATGTTTGGGCTGGAGAAAGCTTTTGAAGCTGCCGAACGATCAACCAGGAGGGAGGGAACATGCCAGTTGGGCATGTGTTTCTGCCAGGGTCCTACTCGAGAGTAAGAGATCCTAACACCCTCCCCTGCCCCACTTGTCAGGGGTGGGATGTCACTCTAGTCACTTTGACACCAGCCATTGTGGATGCCACCAAAACTGCAGTCCACCATGTCCTTACAAGTGGCACCCTCTGAAAACAAGCCTCCTCCTTCTGTATGTTTGTAAAATGAACAAAGAAAAGGAGGACCCCCCTTTTCTTCCCCCCACACCTCAGAATTGCCTTTCCTGCCTGTCAACACCACTGGAGGGTGCAGAGAAAAACCAATAAACAACTCTTTGAGATGGAAAAGGTCAGGGGAAGGTCGCTGCCAGAAATCCCCACAAAGCGAGGCCGAGGCCGACTCAACTTGAAACTCATTCAGAATGCCAGAAATGCGCTGTCTCCCTCAGCTGTGCTTCCCCTGCCCCCCCTGCTATGCCCTCCCCACACAAAAAGAGGGAACTCTCAAGAGGGGACAATTTCTCTCTTGTGTTTCTCTTCTTTTGCCACATCTGAGAATTGCACTGGAAGAAAAATATAGATGCAGAGCTGAGCCAGCAGCAGCTGTGCTCAAGAAATATGTTATAATAATCTCCATTCCTAGCCTGCCAAGAGCTTTGGCAAACAGCACAGTGTTGGATGCGCTCTTTTTCTCTTTGAGTAACTGAGTCCCATGTGTGCCCTCCATGGAGTGCGTGTGAAAGAGAGAGTGTTGTGTGCATGTGTGTTTCTGCAATGGGGAGCTCTGTAGGAGTTGGGGCCAGCCTAAGCTTACTCTGTTGCAAAGAGTTGGCAGGGGAGTGAGGCACTGTTTCCCCTGCCGCTGCCACGCCCCAACCACTTCACTTCCTCAAATGGCAGGAAGTTTCTATCCTATTAAAGCATCAATTTCCTTCTGAGGAGCACAGCACCAGAAATTCAAGACAGCTCTGTAATCCTATAGGCTGATATAGAGAAGTCAGCAGGCTTGGGAGAGCCCTGAGGTTTGCAGAACTACAAAAATACTTAGGCTGCTTCCCGATGGGGGCTTTATATTGCAAACGTCCTTCAGATCTGATTTTTCTGTTTGTGTGATTCACACATTAGCTTCCTGGCACACAAGCAGCAAAAGATGTGTTGAGTCAATTGAGAGAGCACAATTGCCATTTTCTTGGCAAAATAATCTGGATGCTGTAGCCAAGCTAGAACTGCAATCACCCCTGGCCATTGGTCATACTGGTTGGGGCTGATTATAATTCCCCTTTCCAATGGTCATTGACCATGCATGCATGCTTACAGGAGGAATTCAAGCCCATGCAGGAAATGTAGGTTTGCACAATTATGGTGGGTGCCAGCGCTCTGTCATCCTGATGCAGTAAATCCATTTGAAATTTTTTTGTGGTTAGGAAAGGGATGGGAATACAAATGATTAAGAAGAAGACGCATAACCACTACAAGGAAGAATTCAGGAGGAATGCTCATAGTGAGACAGTCTCCTCACAAACAAATCAGAATGGTCACTAAAGACCAGCAATAGGCTACATGTGGGGTTTTAATACCCCAATCCTCACTCCAAAGCTGTGTACACAATAGTCCTGTTTTGCAGCCTGAGAGGAAACAGGAATTGCCATGTCCTGCACCCCACTGCCGCCGTGCCCCTCCAATGCCCACTCCCCCACTACAGCAGCAGAACTCAGGAAGGGCTGGAGCACTTTGCAAACCATTGCTGCACCCAGGGGGTGGGGGAGACGGGTGGCAACGCCGCATGCTGAAACGCCTTCCTCCCTTGCCTGCAAAAGGAGGGGCGTTATGGCAGCGGCAGAAGCAGGGGGGCGGGCAGAGCATTTATGCCACCTGAGGTGGTCACTTAAACCTGCTTCATGGGTGGGCTGGCTCTGGTGGCTTGAAATTCACCCAAGGTTGTTTCCCCCTGCTGCATTTCAAGTCCCTTTCTTACGCTGTTGTACACACCAGAGGGGGGGGGCAGGGATCTCTTCACCCTGATGCCCGTTACTTGATTTGTTTGCCTGTGCTAGGGGTGCCAACTTGCCCCCCACATTGGAGGCGTGTGTCAGGTGATGCGTCACATTACGTGCCCCCCCCCCAGTGTGGGAGTGCTCATGGCTGGGCCTCCCAGGCCTCCCACCTCCCACCCCCCGCTGTGATCCCGGCCCTCGCATGCCCATTAGGGACTGCAGGAGGCAGCAGTTACTGCAGGGCCTGCAGCGCACCTGAGCCATGCATCTCTCCTGGGAGTGACGTGGTGGCTCAGGTGCCTGCAGGCTCCATGCTGCTCAAAAAAGCAATGTGGGCTTGTGCTATAGGAATTTATGGAAAGGTTGGGGAGATTACCCCTCCAGCGAACATCATAACCCCCCCACACTGCAAATGCCCCCGCAAAACACTTCGTCACACAATTCTTTCCTATCTCTATTCAAAGGGGCCTCCGCTGCACATTACCAAATGTAACAGTTCACCGATAAATGTATCTGATAAACTACAAGAAAGAAGATTCCACCTAAACATTAGGAAGGACTTCCTGACAGTAAGAGCTGTTCGGCAGTGGAATTTGCTACCAAGGAGTGTGGTGGAGTCTCCTTCTTTGGAGGTCTTTAAGCGGAGGCTTGACAGCCATCTGTCAGGAATGCTTTGATGGTGTTTCCTGCTTGGCAGGGGGTTGGACTGGATGGCCCTTGTGGTCTCTTCCAACTCTATGATTCTATGTACTGGCTCAATGAGAAAACTTCAGAAATTCATATAAAATCACTCCAGTGTCAGATTTACGCCATTCCAACATTGTTCTGTTCAGGAATGAAATGGCTACCAAGGGGAGAGCTTGGGACATGAGTGAGGGCAGCCATAATCCCTAAAATGGGAGCCCAGGTACTCAGCAGCCCCTCTGCCTGGGTGATAATCTCTGGCATCCTGACACCTGGGTGCCAGACAGGTAACCATTCCGGAAAGAATAGCAAGAACAGTGGCTTCTGGGCAAATGAAGATGACTAGTGAGGTGGCATCTCTGCAGCACTGTGCTTTGCTTGTGGAGGCCTAGAAATAAATTCAGACAGGACTCAAATTTCGGTTTGGTTTTTGGCAGAATTTAAGCCACAACTTTATTGATTACAAATCAAGTGAGTGGTTGCATAGGCTCTGGTTCGAAAACGCCTGCCCTCAGGCAGGCAGCGCTGACCCCAGTTAGCAACTGGCTATCAGACTATGGGTGAACACCTGGGATGGAGGCCAGCAGCAGAATCTGCCACCTGTCCCAAATGAGCCCAGGATCAGGGCACAACCCCAACGGGGAATACCAACCTGGAGTCCTTGGATTCCTTTAAGAGGAAATACCCATGGATAGGGTTGGCTAGGGATCCTGCCACCCCTATCAGCAAGAACCAGAGCCTATCCGCCACAAAGAACGTGAGCTCTCCCGCCAACCACTCCCCCTTGTAACCAATCCCTTAACCCCGCTGACACGGAGGCCTGCCATAAATCGTTCCCGGATACAGACAGATGGACCCTATCCCGCCTGTACAGGGATGCATTGCGTGCGGTAATGCCTGGGTGCCGTCCCTCCAAAAGACTAAACCCTCTTGGGCACTGCGCTCTGGATGCGCCTTCAGGCCCGCTCGGTGGCAGCTGGGCAACGACTCCCTCTCCGGTTGTGTCACGGTAGCAGTTGCGACCAGAAGAGTTTTAGTCCAGGAAGAGCTGTGAGCAACTCATCCAAGTCCTCCTATATGCGGGTGTGCAGATACAAGCCGGGAGTGTGGCAGGATGATTCAGTGGAAACAGCTCTGCAGCGATAAATCTTTGGCGTTTCCTTGACTTCTCAAAGACAAAACTGAGGCCCTGACTGTACAAATATCTGTAAACTGGTGGTTTCATCTAATCTGGTGGTGGGGAACTTGTGGCTTTGCAGATGTTGTTGAACTCAAACTGCCATCAGCCCCAGGCAGCCTAGCCAGAGATCAGGGATGATGGAAAATGTAGTCCAAAAATACCTGGAGGGACCATAAATTAGGCACCCAATCTATGCCAAATCTGCACTAAAAAATAAAAGCACTGCCATACTACTTTAAACAGCATACCCCTCAACATTTCTCTGATAAAAATAGGGAGGTCCTAAGGGGAAATGGGACATTCAGGGATTAAGTCAGAAACTGGGATGGCTTCTGTAAATCCAGGAATGTGCCTGGAAAATATGCCGGGAGAATGACTTCTCCCAAAGAATCCTGGGAAGTGTTAAGGGTGCTGAAAGTTGTTAGGAACCCCCCCTATTCCTCTCACTGAGCTACAATTTCCAGAGTGGTTTAACAATCAACCCCTCTTGCCAAGGAACTCTGGGAGTTGTAGCTCAGTGAGAGGAACAGGGATCGCCTATCAATGTTCCTTACTGCTCCAATAGAGAACTAGCTATAAAATAAAACCCTAAAGATAAGAAGGTATAGTATTTCAGGAAATTAGTACTCAGAGAAATTGGATTAATCATGAAAGGAATAATCAGTGTTGCCCTTCCCACAACTGCTGTTGCTGACATACCGTATATACAAGGTGTGACCGTAAAGTCGACCCTCTGTCTGGCAGACCATTGATGAGAAGAACGGCTGCAAATGTTGACAGAGTTTGTGAGTTATTGATGCGGGATTGGCGTTTGTTAGTCTGAATGATGGCGGAAGAATTGCATATTCTGCATGAAATTGTTACTGAGGTTACTGAGTTGTCCCACCCTCCATATTCTCTCAATCTGGTCCCACCGGATTTCTTTCTTTTTCCAAAACTGAAATCTGCACTGAAAGGGCACAGATTTTCCAACATTTCACACATCCAAGCTGCTGTGATGAGGGAACTGAAAACAGTACGAAAAAAGGACTTTTCCAGAAGTTTCCAACAGTTCTATGAACGTTGTCAACAGTGCATTGTATCAGAGAGGGCCTACTTTGAAGGCCTGTAAGGTATGTATGTTCAAATATTTCTTGATATCCGATTTCTGTGACCGTTCACCAAACTTTCCAGTCACACCTTGTATATCAGCAAGATGCTGATATCATAAATTGAGATGTAGCAAAGCCACTTGCCCCCCCTGATTGTCACCCAGAGAATGTTCTTTATTTTACAAAAAAAATAAAAAATCATTAATATTAAAAAGTTACACTTATCTTGCATCCCCCCTATAGAGAGTATTTTGCTTATGTCTAAAAGCCACAACTAACAACTACTGCAACTAACATTCAGAATACACTCAAGAGAGTTTTGCAGCAGGGGCAATTATTGCCAGGCACTGAAAGAGGTTTAGTGTTACTATGTTGGAATCTTGGCATCAAAAATTCTGGCAAGTAGCACTTCTGGAAAAACTTCCGGAAGCAGTGTGTGGTGAATCAGAAGGAGCACTGGTTGGAGAGCTCCATTGCTCTGGGTGGCAGTTGCACAAAAAGTTGGATTTGGTTCTAAGATTCTTTTCAGCTGACTTCATGGAGCTATTGAGCCATCTGGCTGAGAGTGTCTCCAATTCACAGCCCCTGTGAGCCCATATGGGAAAGCAATCTCTCTCCTGGCTGCACAATGTGTACTGCAATTTGTACACACCAGCTAAAAAAGAAAGCCTATGCAGCAATATTGACTACCTTTGTGAGAGAAGAATGTGGAATTGTGATGTGAATAATTTGTTAGCAAAATCACTTAAATAATGCAGGTGGAGTCCAGAGAGAAGAGAAATCCTAGTAGCACTTTATTGAGGAAAACTGAACAAAACAGTGAGGGAACAAAGGAATGTTGGCTTTGTATTTCTTATTTCAGGCCTGCAACAGGGCAGGAAGACATTCAACTAAACATATAAAGGAAAAGTTCCTCAGAACAACCTAGCCAATCAGAGCATGTGCCACCTCAGTTGAGATCATGCCACTCTGACTGGTTGCTAAGCAGCACTTCCACCCACTCCCCTCTTGGTTAGTTGGCTTACTGATAACATAATTCACCCTTAAGTTAGACATAGAATGAGTTCTGCTGTTACATTCAAACATAATTTCCCAAGGAATATGGCACAAGGGAACTGTATTTTTTCTTTCTCCGCCATCCATCTTCATATGTCACCTAATAATGCTGAACTTGATAAATCCAGAGCAAGCACCAAGCCTTGAGAAGGAGGAGCAGGGGTGCTTTGCTGGGACTGTGCTGTGGCCATTCTCCACCTCTACTCCATGCAGCTACAATATAGCCAGATTTGCTTAGGGTTGCCATATTTTGAAGAGCAAACAAGAGGACCCTATAGTGACTCTCATTTTAAATATCCCTACTATATGTAGGCTATAGAAGCTGCAATAAATTGATGAGGGAGGCAGGAGAAGGGAAGAGGAAAGCAAGTCTTCAACCACCAGTTATGTCTATGTCTCATCCAGAAAGTATAGCCAGAGTTTACAAAAGCAGTTTTCAATCAATGTGCCATTCAAAGCAAATGAAATTTGTCCCAGATACAAACACACTAAAACAACAACCCCAAAACCATTACACTAGGCAACACAACCAACATTGATCTCTCCTGAAAACATCCCATTTTACCATCAAGGTACAACAATGACTCCAAGGACATGAAACCGTGTAGGATGCTAACACTTGTAAAGTGCATTTTTGCAGCCAAGCTAGACCTGCATTTGATACTACATACCCATAAATACTCTCCCCTGAGCTAGTAAAAATAAGACTTCATACTAGCAGCTGATAAGCAGAGAATGCACAAACTATATTGCAATTAAAGTTATATAGAGAACTTCTTTAAAAGCAAATAATTATAATGACTGTAACAATCCCTTCCTTTGCATGCAAATTAGAGGACTGCAACCATTTCCCTTTAAAACAAAAAAACAAACAATTTTATTTTATTTTTTAAAAAGATGAAAACTAAAAGAAAGCTATTAACACATCTACTGGAAATCTTAAAACATTTGGGGTGTGCATAGAGGCAAAGGCTTTTGAAATCTTCTTTCTTCCTTTTAAATGAGGAAAGGAACCCCATCAAGGCGTGTGCATTAAATACTGGAGTTCCCAGCACAAATAGAAGGTCAATCATTCTGCCTCAGAAGGATTTTCTGAACAAACACAAACCCCTGTGTTGCAAAATGTAACAATCTACAAAAATGCAAACGCAATACGCTGGCTAATAACTATTAGTGAATATATAATCAGGCCCGGGTCCGGTGGCGCGGGGCGCCAGGGCGCTAGGGCGCCAGGCCACCAGGGGTGCTGCTGCGCCCGCTGTGCGACGCGCCGGAGGCAGCCCCAGGCATGCCTCTCAACTGTTCAGCGGCTTCAGGCCGCTCTCCGGAGGTGCGTGGGCCTGGGGCCGCCTCCGCCACGTGCAGGGGCATTGCAACAGGGGGCGGGCAGTGCCCCCTGGCCCAGGGCTGGCCCTACGGCCAGGCTGGGTAACGCGGGGCGCCGGCCCTCCAGGCGGAAGCTGCGCTGTGCACTGCGCCCGCCTGCCGCGCTGGGAAACGGGGCAGGGGGCGCCGGAGGGATCCGTTGCACCATTGCGCCAGGTATGCTTAAGACAGCCCTGTATACAAGTAACTACAAGTTGTTATATGTATCAGAGTCAAACAAAGAATCAACAAGCCGTATCTCAAAGGAAGACATCTCACAAAAGTCTCAAAAGGACAGTATATCTGAAATAGTTCAACTGTTTCGGAATAAAGTCTTCATCAGCTGGAAATGGAATATAAGGCATTGCAAGCAATGAATGACAACAAAACGGAGCAACCTGCATGTAAGTTATACAGCAGAACAAAACATATAAAGAGGTACTGTCACAGTGGCCGGAGCGGGCTACTTCAGAGTAACGACTCTACACAGCTCTGCATTTTATTCTTTTATTGGTGCTGCGTATTTACAGTGCTGAAGTCATTGCTATATACACGGAGCTAGGTGTTCAGTCGGGTTCAGAACCTCCGAATGGCTTTTGGCGCGTCTTTCTCCAACACAAAAGCTTTGGCAGACCCATCCTCTTTCCCCTCCTCTTTCTGCGTAATTCCGGAGTTGGGGGGATGGGTCTCCCCCCCTTATTTGCCCCTTCCTGTCCCACCTGGGACCCTGGCTCCTCTACCTTGCCTGAGCCTCGGACACGACTTCCTGCTTCCCCACTGGAATCGGAACTCTCTCTGCT
Source organism: Zootoca vivipara (assembly GCF_963506605.1). NCBI lineage: Eukaryota > Metazoa > Chordata > Lepidosauria > Squamata > Lacertidae > Zootoca > Zootoca vivipara. The sequence goes on from NC_083292.1 coordinate 2,814,121, forward strand.
TTCCCCTGTGCTCGGGGATGGGCTTGAACTCAGGAGGGGAGGGACTTCGCGATATCCCCTGTCCCTCACATCCACCCCCCTCCCAAGCTCTCCTTCTCCCCTCCCCAGGTCCCCCCCCCAGGTGTCGGTGACGACTGGAAGCCTAAGAACTCAGTACTTTCCGAGCCCGTTGGTGTGAACACCTCCCCCCAGTCCTGCGAGCCCCCCCTTCCGCCTGGGAGGACGGGAATCCTAAAAAGTCCGTGGCGTCAGAGCTGGTGGGGGTAAAAATGTTCTGCCAATCTGCTTCTTCCTCTGACTGGGTGGATCTCGGTGACGCCCATACCTCGTCCTCTGGTTCCTCAAACTCCGCTTCCCAGCGCCATGGTGAACTGCTCTCCTGTGCTTCCTCCCCCTCTCCCTCCCTTTCCATGTGCCAGGGCTTGGGTCTGTGGGGAAAGAGGGCGTGAAATTCTTCTACCAGGAATTCCTCCTGTATCTGAGTGGCTGGGACCCATTCATTCTGTGACGGTGGAGCATCCTCCCATGCCATGAGGTACTCCAGGCCCCCCACCCCTCTCCGTGAATCAAGGATGGCTGTGGCCTCATTGAGTTGCTCCCTGCCTTCCCTCTCCCCCCCTCCCTCGGGGGTTTGTTCGCTGCCTCGGAGCCTGCTGCTTTCCCTGTACGGCGACAGCAGCGATCTATGAAACACTGGATGCACCCTCATGTCCTCTGGCAGTGCCAGCCTGTATGCCACCGGGTTTACCTGCTGCGTGACCGTGAAAGGGCCCAACCTTCTGGGTGCCAGCTTCTTGCACCTCCCTCTGGTGGGAAGGCCCTCCGAGGACAACCAAACCTTGTCCCCCACCCTGATGACCTCCCCCGGTCGCCTGTGGCGATCTGCCCCCTTTTTGTACGCTTCCTTGGCCCTCTCCAAGTGTTCTCTGAGCTGCTGGTGCACCGTCTCCAGCTCCTCTGCCCAATCCTCTGCCTGCGGGCCCTCCTCCTCCTCCTCCCCCTCCCTCTCCGGGAAAGATCTGAGGTCGCGCCCGTAGTTGGCCTTAAAGGGCGACACCCCTGTGGAGACGTGCACCGCATTGTTGTAGGCAAATTCTGCCAGTGGCAGGCGATCCACCCAGTCCGTTTGCCTCTGGCTGACGTAGCATCTCAGGTACTGCTGCAGAATGGCGTTGACCCTCTCTGCCTGTCCATTGGTCTGCGGGTGCCGAGCCGTCGACAAGCTAACCTCCACCTGCAGGAGGTTCATGAGCTGCCTCCAGAACCTGGAAACAAATTGGCGGCCTCTATCCGAAATAACCCTTAAAGGTAATCCATGCAATCTGAATACGTGGTCAACAAACAGTTTGGCTGTCTCTTCTGCAGAGACCGCCCTGGCACACGGTATAAAATGGCACATTTTGGACATAAGGTCCACCACCACCAACACTGCGGTCTTGCCCCTGGACGACGGCAGGTCTGTGATGAAGTCCATTGACACTACTTCCCACGGCCTGTGCGGGGTGGCTAATGGCTCCAGCAACCCTGCTGGTGCTGCTCTGACCACCTTTGCTCGTTGGCAGGTGTCACAGCCCCGTACATAGTCTCTGACATCTTCCCGCACCCCTGGCCACCAGAAGTGTCTCATGACTAGGTGAGCGGTTTTGTCCCTTCCAAAATGACCCGCCGTTGGGTTGTCGTGCATCTGCTTGAGGACCTTACGTCTAAGCTGGGTGGTGGGCAGGTACAGTGCACCCTTGTAGAAAAGCAGCCCCCTGCGGTCTGTGAAGTCTTTTGCCTGCTCCCTCCCCCCTCTCAGTTCTCTGAAGATGCGGGTGGCAAATTCATCAGCTGCTGTCAGTGCTGTGAGTTCTGCCTCGCTCACCACTGCTGCTCCGCAGGACCATGCTGATGGGGGGAAAATGTGCCTGGGTGCTGGTGGCAACTCCTCCTCCATGTACTCTGGCTTGCGGGATAGGGCATCCGCCCTGACATTCTGCTCCCCCGGGATGTAGTGGATGGAGAAGTTGAAGTTCGAGAAGAACTCTGCCCACCGTATCTGCCGCTGGTTGAGCACCCTGGCAGTTCTCCAGAACTCCAGGTTCTTGTGGACTGTGCACACCTGGATGGGGTGCTTGGCGCCCACCAGGAAGTGTCGCCAGTGCTGGAACGCAGCGTGGATCGCGAGAAGTTCCCTATCAAACACTGTGTAGTTGCGTTCTGGCTGGGTCAGCTTCCTGGAGAAGAAGGCACAGGGTCTCCACTCTCTGTTGGCGTCCAGTTGCAACAGAATCGCTCCCAAAGCCTTGTCTGAAGCATCTGTCTCCAGGCGTAGGGGCGCATCCTGCACCACGTGGAACAGGTGCTGGTCTGAAGCGAACACCCTTTTGAGGCTTTCGAACGCTGCTTGCGCCTCCGGTGTCCACTGGAACTTCTGCTTGCCTCTCAGGCAGTCGGTGATAGGAGCCGTGACACGAGAGAAGTTCTTGATGAACTTCCTGTAGAAGTTAGCGAAGCCTAGTAGGCGTTGGGCATCTTTGTGCGTCCTGGGGCTGTGCCAGTCCAGGATGGCCTGCACCTTGTCCTTGTCCATCGCCAGCCCCTTGTCTGACAGCTTGTAGCCTAGGAAGTCCACCTCTTTGGTGTGAAACTTGCACTTCTCCAGCTTCACATACAGGTGGTTCTCCTTCAGGCGCTGCAACACCTCCCTGACATCCTTCACATGCTGCACTGGGTCATTGGAATAGATAAGGATGTCATCTAGGAAGACCAAGCAGTTCTTGAAGAGGAGGGACCCCAGGACGTGGTGCATGAAGGCCTGGAAGCATGCTGAGCCCCCTTGCAACCCGAAGGGCATCACCAGATATTCAAAAGAGCCCAGAGGCGTGAACATCGTGGTTTTCCATTCATCGCCTTCCCGGATCCTGATCAAGTTGTACGCCCCCCTTAGGTCTAGCTTGGTGAAAATCTTGCCCCTGCGTGCCGCTGTAAGGAGATCATCCACTCTGGGCATGGGGAAAGCCACTGGCTCTGTCACTGAATTCAGTCGTCTGAAATCCACCACAAGACGGCGCTGTTGCGTGTCTTTCTTGTCCACCCAGAAGACCGGGCTGCCCCCTGCTGCCTTGCTTTCTCTGATGAACCCCCGCTTGAGGTTCTTGTCGATAAAAGCGCGCAGATCCTCCAGTTCCTGATCTGACATGGCGTACAGCTTGGCTGGGGGTATAGTTGCCCCTGGCACCAGGTTGATCTGGCAGTCGAAAGGCCTGTGTGGGGGTAGGTGGTCGGACTCCGCTTCGCTGAAGACCTCCTGCAGGTCCCAGTATGGCTTGGGTATCGCCTCACCCCCTTTGACGTGCATGGTGGCCACCGTGGCTATTGGAGGCCCCTCCCCTGGTTGGTGCTGCATGCAATGTTCCAGACAAAAGTCCGACCCAAACGTGATGCATCTCTGGTGCCAACTTATGGAGGGGTCGTGGCGCGCCAGCCAGCTCATTCCCAAAACGATGGGGGGGGTCTGAGATGGTTGTGACGTTGAAAGCCAGTGTCTCTGAGTGCCTTCCCACCGTCATTCTCATGGGGGGGTGTTGATGAGTGATGGCCCCTCCCAGCAACTCTCTGCCGTCAATGGTGGCTACGTGCAGGGGAAAATCCAGCTGCAGAAGCTGGATCTGGTGCTCTTCTGCAAAGTTTCTCGAGAAGAAGTTGGCAGATGCACCACTGTCAATTAAGGCGAGGACTGTCAGGGGATAGCCATTTGGGAGCGTTAACGTCACTTCTAGAACCACTCCTGCTCTGGGAGGGGTGGGCTGGCTCTGCTCCTCTCTGTGCGGGTGGGCGGGCTGGGGCTGTTGTCTGCTGACTGTGCCTGGCTGCTGCCCCTTGTCTCCTGCAACCAGGCTTTCCCGTTTCCCTGCTGTGGTGCTGCGTCAGTGGGGGAGGGCACAACCATTCCCGCCTTTCCTTGCCACCCTCTGCGATGTGGGCAGTCTCTGACGAGATGCTGGGGGGAGTTGCAGAGAAAGCAATTCCCGCCCCTTCCCTCCTTGCGTCTTGTCGCCGCTGGGGTTTGAACAGCCCGCGCGCGCGCGCTATCAATTTGCATGGGTTCCTGGTCCTGGCTGGTCCCAGGCGTGGCTTGGAAGGGTTGTTGGGGGAGTGGCTTCTCCTGCGACCGTGGGAACCAAGCCCGCTTTGCGCGCGTTGCTTGCTTGTCGTTCCACCGGGATTCCTGTCTCACCCCCACCGCCAGAGCCGCTTTGCTCAGCTGATCCATATTACTGGGCTTTGGACCTCTCGAGAGCTCATCTTTCACATCCTCATTCAACCCCAGGTAGAACGCCGCTTCCATCGGAGGCGAGTGCAGTTCCCACCCCAGTCTGTGCACTAGCATGGTGAATCTCGCCCAATATTCGCGAACTGTCATTGTTCTTTGCCTTAAATTATGCAGTTCCTCCTTGGTCTGGTCCATATGACTATCGGACGCATACATAGTTTTTAAAGCCTCTAGAAATAGTTTGACATTCTTCATGCAAGGATTTTTTGTCGCTATTAACGGTCTTAGCCACTCCCTGGCTGCCCCTGTAAGGTGTTCCACAATAAACGCTACCCTGTGCTCATCATCAGGGAACTCATCATGGTGCAGCTCAAGAGCATACACGATCTCAGTCTCAAAGCCATGATATTCCCTCGGGTCTCCATTGAACTTGCTTACTAGGGTCCCCGCTCTCCGTCCTGGCAGCACTTGGAGTTGGGGGGCCCCTCCCGCCTTGTTTTTCTCGGCATCCAGCTTGTTTTGGAGCTCTACCGCCACCGCCCTTAATTGCTGCTCTTTTTCCTGAAGCGCTCTCACCTGTTCCGCAAGTTGTAGCCGGTCCTCCTGGACCTTCTTGGTTTCTTCTTTAGCTGCCTTTAATTCCCCCTGTGCCTGCAGCGCCAGTTGCTGCAGGTCCTGTTGGGCTTTCTCCGCGATCTGCCGCCATTTCTCCGCCTCTGACGCACTCATGCCGGCAACTCCAAAGTAGCCCAAAAAAAGATTCGGAGGTTGCTGTCACAGTGGCCGGAGCGGGCTACTTCAGAGTAACGACTCTACACAGCTCTGCATTTTATTCTTTTATTGGTGCTGCGTATTTACAGTGCTGAAGTCATTGCTATATACACGGAGCTAGGTGTTCAGTCGGGTTCAGAACCTCCGAATGGCTTTTGGCGCGTCTTTCTCCAACACAAAAGCTTTGGCAGACCCATCCTCTTTCCCCTCCTCTTTCTGCGTAATTCCGGAGTTGGGGGGATGGGTCTCCCCCCCCTTATTTGCCCCTTCCTGTCCCACCTGGGACCCTGGCTCCTCTACCTTGCCTGAGCCTCGGACACGACTTCCTGCTTCCCCACTGGAATCGGAACTCTCTCTGCTTTCCCCTGTGCTCGGGGATGGGCTTGAACTCAGGAGGGGAGGGACTTCGCGATATCCCCTGTCCCTCACAGGTACGTATCGAATAATTATCAATGGCATATTATAGAGCAGGGTTGGCGTCCACCAGTAAGTACTTCATGCGATCAATGTCCCGTGCGATGGTCATCGGGATTAAAGGGAGGACAGAATCATATAGAGGACAGTAAAAGAAAAAGTGTATATAGTCCTCAATCTTTCGTCATTGCATGGGCAGAGTTGGAGGTTCAGGGTGTGTTGGAAAAAACGGTGTGTAGGAATGCTGTAGGTATGACGTGGAATTGGGATAGTGTGAAAGCCCTTCTTAGCTTGGGGTTTGTCAAATCACACAAATAGTGGACCAGAGATCTAACTACCTTCACGTGGGGGAGCCACGAGGAGAGTTTAGCCGCCTTGGATTATGCTAGATCGAAAGCTTCATCCCTAGCTAGAATCCAGCTATGAATTTTGTCGTTATCCCATGAGATCAGGGCAGCAAAGTCTGGGAGGGAGTAATGATCACAAATGGATTCCATGGCCTTAGACCAGCTGCTGCTGCCGGTAAGAGCTGTGAAGGCTTGTTTAGCTAGTAGGGAGTTTTGAATTTCTGCAAGGGATTTATAGTAGGTAATTATCCTGGCATGGGCTTTTGCTACTATAGATGGTAGTCCCAATTCTAGTCTCAATTGGGCGGCCATGGTTCCATTAGGGAGCCCAAGATCTTTCTTGCCAGGAGATTTTGCAGAGTCTCTAGTGGCTGAAGTACATTCATGTTCCATCCCCATATTTCCACCCCCGTATAACAGCATTGGGGGTATTTTGCTAATGCAGATCTTTCTCATCAGCACCACCAGTTGTCCACCATTTCCAAAGAAAAAATTCACTAAAGCGCTGATGGTCTGGCAAGCAGCCAAAATAGTTGTGTTTTAGTGGGCTGTCCAAGATAATCTATGGTGGAAAGTGATGCTCAGGTATTTAAAAACTGAGCATTGGTCAATGGTGTGGCCCTCGAGGATTCACGATGGGTTTAGTTTTGTCTTGCCAAAATGGATTGTTTTAGTTTTGGAAAAATTGATTGTTAGGAAGTTTTCTTCACAAAATTTCATGAGTCCTCTCAGCATGTTGTTAAGTCCCCTCTTTGTTAGCGAGAGGACAGCCATGTCATCAGCGTACAGTAAGATAGGAATTTTTGCTTGTTGCAAGGACGGGGCAGGTTGATTAAGAGCTTTAATAGCTATTATTATATCATTTATGTAAAAGTTAAAGAGGAAGGGTGCCAGAAGTCATCCTTGTTTGATGCCCCTGGCAAGGGGAAAAGGATGGGAGAGAGCTCACTGGGGACCGAATTTCTAGGGGATATATCCGAGTGGATTTCCATTAATAGCCTTAGAAGCCTTTTGTCGATGTTGGTTGCCCTGAGCTTCTGCCAGAGTCTAGATCTATTGATGGAGTCAAAAGCAGAGGACAGATCGACAAAGGCTACATATATCTTGGAGTTGAACTTGGTTTGAGATTGAAGGACTAGGCAGTGGCCTGAGGTGTTATGGCCTTTCCGAAAACCCGCTTGTTCTGGGTGGAATAGACTAATTTCATCAGCCCAGTTGGTCAGCTTCTCTAGGAGGAGTCTAGTATAGATCTTATAGGATATATCCAATAGACTTATGGGTCTGTAGTTAGTTGGGTACAAAAATGTGTGTATAAGAAGAAATGCACACTAGAATGTTGACAGATATTCATGAGGATTTTTTAAAATGCAGAATGCATTAAATTTAATGAATGCATTAAATGCAGGATGCAGAAATGTGGTTAAGATTGGAAATATTAGAAAAGAGAGAGAATTGAAGTGGTGGTTCTAAGAGCCGACAGACATCATTGCTTAGCGTGCAACCTGGAAAAAAAATGTGACTGGTTTTGTGTGTTTGCTTTGAAATACACAGAAACCACACGTGGCTTATTAAACATATAACTCATGCAGCCTATAGGCATAGCTGTCAAGTTTTCCCTTTTCTCGTGAGGAAGCCTATTCAGCATAAGGGAATTTTGCTTTTAAAAAAGGGAGAACTTGACAGCTATGCCTATAGGAAACCAATGGCTCTTCCCTCTGGGACTGCAAATCATGAAGTATAGACTTTTGAAAAGAAATATTCATTTGCTATTGGGTGGGTGGGTGTGTTCTTGTGTTTTGAGGAAACGGAGTTTTTAAATTCTTTCTTCATGACAGAATTTCCTCAGAGGAGAATAGGGCAAAAGAATAGTAACAATACTTCTTGTTCCATGGACAGGGTTGCAAGTCTTGACCTGAAATAAGCTCCACTGGCTAGCATTTTCAGAAGAGAACATGAGACAAGCCTGCCAGATCAAGCCAGTGGCCCATCTAATGCAACATTCTGTTCCCACAGTGGCCACTCAGATGCCTGGGGGGAAGCCTGCAAGCTGGACATGACTGCAAGAGCACCCCCCCTGGTATTCAAAGGCATAACACCTCTGGCAGTGAGGGTAGAGCCCTCGCAGCTACCGTAGTAGCCTGGTAATCCATGGATTTGTCTAATGCTCTTTTAAAGCCACCATGTTGGTGGCCATCACTGCCTCCTGTGGAAGCGAGTTCCATGGTTTAACTGTGTGTGAAGAAGTGGCCAAGCATTCCAAAGGAAGTGAGATAGTAGTAATGGGGGATTTCAACTATCCTGATATTTGTTGGATGTCAAACTCAGCCAAGAGCATAAGGTCGAACAGATTCCTCACTGGCCTTGCAGACAACTTCATTGTCCAGAAAGTGGGAGAAGCAACAAGAGGATCAGCCATTTTAGATCTGGTCCTAACCAATAGTGATGACTTGGTTAGTGGGGTAGAAGTGGCAGGATCATTAGGTGGGAGTGACCATGCTCTTCTGGAGTTTATTATCCAGCGGAAAGGAGCAACCAAGCATACTAAGGTCCAAATTCTAGACTTTAAGAAAGCCAACTTCAGAAAACTTAGGGAAACGCTGGGTGAAATCCCATGGACAGTAATACTAAAGGGGAAGGGAGTTTATGATGGTTGGGAGTTTGTTAAAAGGGAGATATTAAAAGCACAACTTCAGGCAATACCAATGAGACGGAAACATGGAAGGTGCCTAAAGAAGCCAGGCTGGCTATCTAAAGAACTTTTGACTGAGTTAAGATTTAAAAGGGATATGTACAAAAAATGGAAAAGGGGGGAAATCTCCAGAGAGGAATTCAAACATATAGCCAGCACGTGTAGAGACAAAGTCAGAAAAGCTAAAGCACAGAATGAACTCAGGCTCGCTAGAGAGGTTAAAAGCAACAAAAAGGGCTTTTATGGGTATGTCCGTAGCAAAAGGAAAAACAAGGAAACAGTGGGGTCACTCAGAGGAGAAGATGGTGAAATGCAAACAGGGGACAGAGAAAGGGCAGAACTCCTCAATGCCTTCTTTGCCTCAGTCTTCTCCAAGAAAGAAAACAACGCCCGACCTGAAGAATATGGAGCACATGATTCAGCAGGGGAAACACAGCCCATAATAAGTAAGGAGGTAGTACAAGAATACTTGGCTAGTTTAGATGTATTCAAGTCTCCAGGGCCAGATGAACTACATCCAAGAGTATTAAAAGAACTGGCAGAGGTGATTTCAGAACCACTGGCAATAATCTTTGAAAATTCCTGGAGAACAGGCGAAGTTCCAGCAGACTGGAGGAGGGCAAATGTTGTCCCTATTTTCAAAAAGGGGAAAAGAGAGGACCCAAACAATTACCGCCCAGTCATCCTGACATCAATACCAGGAAAGATTCTAGAGCAGATCATTAAGCAAACAGTCTGTGAGCACCTAGAAAGAAACTCTGTGATCACTAAAAGTCAGCATGGGTTCCTGAAAAATAAGTCATGTCAGACTAATCTGATCTCATTTTTTGACAGAATTACAAGCCTGGTAGATGAAGGGAACGCTGTGGATGTAGCCTATCTTGATTTCAGCAAGGCCTTTGACAAGGTGCCCCATGATATTCTTGTAAAGAAGCTGGTAAAATGTGGGCTAGACAATGCTACCATTCAGTGGATTTGTAACTGGCTTACTGACCGAACCCAAAGGGTGCTCATCAATGGCTCCTCCTCATCCTGGAGAGTAGTGACTAGTGGGGTGCCACAGGGTTCTGTCTTGGGCCCAGTCTTGTTCAATATCTTTATCAATGACTTGGATGATGGCCTTGAGGGCATCCTGAGCAAGTTTGTAGATGACACCAAATTGGGAGGGGTGGCTAACACCCCAGAGGACAGGATCACACTTCAGAATGACCTTAACAGATTAGACAACTGGGCCAAAGCAAACAAGATGATTTTTAACAAGGAGAAATGTAAAGTACTACACTTGGACAAAAAAAATGAAAGGCACAAATACAGGATGGGAGACACCTGGCTTGAGAGCAGTACATGTGAAAAGGATCTAGGAGTCTTGGTAGACCACAAACTTGACATGAGTCAGCAGTGTGATGCAGCAGCTAAAAAAGCCAATGCAATTCTGGGCTGCATCAATAGGAGTATAGCATCTAGATCAAGGGAAGTAATAGTACCACTGTATTCTGCTCTGGTCAGACCTCACCTGGAGTACTGTGTCCAGTTCTGGGCACCACAGTTCAAGAAGGATACTGATAAGCTGGAACGTGTCCAGAAGAGGGCAACCAAAATGGTCAAAGGCCTGGAAACGATGCCTTATGAGGAACGGCTTAGGGAGCTGGGTATGTTTAGCCTGGAGAAGAGAAGGTTAAGGGGTGATATGATAACCATGTTCAAATATATAAAAGGATGTCATATAGAGGAGGGAGAAAGGTTGTTTTCTGCTGCTCCAGAGAAGCGGACACGGAACAATGGATTCAAACTACAAGAAAGAAAATTCCACCTAAACATTAGGAAGAACTTCCTGACAGTAAGAGCTGTTCGGCAGTGGAATTTGCTGCTAAGGAGTGTGGTGGAGTCTCCTTCTTTGGAGGTCTTTAAGCAGAGGCTTGACAGCCATCTGTCAGGAATGCTTTGATGGTGTTTCTTGCTTGGCAGGGGGTTGGACTGGATGGCCCTTGTGGTCTCTTCCAACTCTATGATTCTATGATTCTATGATTCTATGATTCTATGATTCTAAGTACTCCCTTTTCTGTCTTGAATTTTTTGGCATTCAGCTTAATTGAAGGTCTATGAGTTCTAGTATAGGGAGGGAGGGAGAAGAACTGTCTTTCAAGATACCTGATGATATCATTGTTATGTTATGTTATGTTATGTTATGTTTTATGTTGTTATGTTATGTTATGTTATGTTGTTATGTTATGTTATGTTGTTATGTTATGTTATGTTATGTTATGTTATGCTATGTTATGTTATGTTAATGTTGGAAGCCACCCAAAGTGGCTGGGGCAACCCAGTTGGATGGGTGGGATATAAGTTGTTCTTGTTGTTGTTGTTGCTGGTTGTCTTATCTTGCCCAGTCTGGCCCATTCTTTCGAAATGGTAAATACCTCAGCTCTCAAATCCATTGTACCAGACCTCATATGAGAAGTTCATCCATCAACAGTGTTCAAGGGAACCTGCAAGTGAAAAGAACTATTGGGAAATTATTTCCCCCAAGATCCTTCTACTGCAGATAAAATATTAAGTGAGTCAATATGGCTTCAGGATTGCTCTTCTGTACTATTTCAGACATGTGGTTTCTGTGCTACTTATATATGTATGTTTATCTTGCACTTACGAACACAGCCTAAAGAGCTGCTGAAAATGCACCAAAGAGGTGCCAGAACACACCTAAGTTCTAGTGAGTTCCATCTGTATGGAATTTTGCAGGTTAGGGCAGATCCCTGTTGGCACCTTGTGGTTTGTGGGCAGGACTTACCAAAACCTGGTGGGTGATGGGCAGTCTGGCAACATCTGACTCCTAGCTTTGCTAGTCACACCAGTAACTGGTTGCATGATCTGAGCCCCAGAAGGTTGCAACCTGTAACTCACAGCTTGCCAACTCAAGCTTGTCTCCTTCTCCCTTCCTATGCCAGAATGAGGTGGAGATTGCCAAGACCAAATTGCAGTGGATGCTCGGGTTGTGAACGTGATCCGTGCAGGAGGCACATTCACAACCCACAGTGTTCACAACCCACAGCGTCACATCTGCGCATGCATGGGTTGCGATTTAGTGCTTCTGCGCATGCGCAAGCACTGAAACCCGGAAGTAACCCGTTCCAGAACTTCCGGGTTCGGCGCGGTGCACAACCTGAAAACGCGCAATCTGAAGCGGCCATAACCCGAGGTATGACTGTATTCTTGTCCAAACTTGAAGTCCAGGCCAGCTGTGGATATGCAGATGGAGACAGAAGAGTGCTCTGTGTGAGTTATGTGGAAGGGGGGTGCGAGAAATGACATTCCCACTGGTTGTTAGTGGGGTTGCACAGTGGGGTGAGAGTTGGAATGGTGAGCTTAGAGGCACAAATAGTCTTGGTGTGTTGGGGTTAGGGGCATGCACAGTGCTTTTCTTCTAGAAAAAATGGTGCTGGTACTGTGTACCCTTGCGTATCCCCAGAAAAAAAGCACTGGGTGAAAGGTGGCAGCTTGGAAATGCAGGTGTGTGTTGTGTGACTGAGATGAATTGGGTGGCTTTCCCTTGCTTCACTCCTGAGACACAACCCAAAATGGTCTGTGTCTCCCTCCTTCTCTTCCTCGAAGGAATAATCTGTTTGAAAAGATTTCATTAAGCACAAAGTGGGGGTGGGGTGGGGGAAACTGGTGCCAGAAATAACCCTCTTTTAACAGCAGCTGGCTTTTAAAAAATGTTTTTCTCCATGGAGTCAAGCCTTTGACTAGCTGCCAAGAAGGTCTCTCTCTCTCTCTCTCTCTCTCTCTCTCTCTCTCTCTCTCTCTCTCTCTCTCTCTCTCTCTCTCTCACACACACACACACACACACACACACACACACGGGGATACACAACACCTCCCCCTCTCCCTGCAACTCCATTTCTCACTCATGTGAACAGCATCAGGCCAAAATAGACAAGTAGGCAACTGACAGGGTGTGGGCGGGTGTGGATTTTATGGGAAGGTTTCAGCTGGTTTGCCTGTGGTTTCTGATTCTCTAGAACAGAATTGGGCTTCTTGTCCTCAGCTCCTGTACTAGTCTCATAAAAATGTCAGGCTGGAAGAATGAGCGGTCCTGTTATGAGAAAAGATTATGCTGAAGCGATTCCCCCAGACCCATTCAGGAAACATGAAAATAAATGGCTCTCTGTGGAATTGGGTACGTTCCCCCCTTCCCTTTCCGCATAATCAGCCAACTATTCAGAGACAACACAAAATGCAGGACTTGCAACACAGAGATGGAAAAAGAGGGCGCATCTGGCCTTAAGGAAACCCAAATCTTGCTTTCAGAGTAGAAGCTTGTTTTGGCCACCTAGATGTCTGTTCAATGGTGAACCTTTCCTCATGCCTGACCCAGACACAGAAGCTTCAGAGAATGAACTGCATGCCCCATAGACCAGAGACCATAGGGCCCCCTGTGGAGGGTGGGGTGACTAAAAATCAATCCTCCTGCCAGATTGGGAATATCCCCTCACTCACCCAGTTCAGGATATTCCGCCATTCTTCAGCAAAGTAAGCGGCTCATGTATATGTCAAACAAAGTTTTAGTAATAAAGAAAACTGTAACATACTGTCTGAGAGAAACTAAAAGAACACCATGAGACAAAAACGAGGCAAGAATGACAGTTGGTCTCTCTAACTGAACTTAACTAAAAATTAAAAAAATCATTCCAGTAGCACCTTAGAGACCAACTAAGTTTGTCATAGGTATGAGCTTTTGTGTGTATGCACACTTCTTCAGATACACTGAAACAGAAACGGAAGCCAAGGTGCTATTGAGAGGGAATGTTTTATAGGTGCAGTGCAGCCACTACTAGAGGGTGCTGGTTTGCAACCTGGTTCTTTTCCCAGCATGCATTTTCGTCTGAGTGGCTCCACTCAGGATAGTCTGTAAAGTAGAGCCGAGGCCTAGTCTGTAGGATGTAAAGTGGAGCCGAGGCCTAGTCTGTAAAGTAGAGTCGACCATGTGCTTAGGGAGAGCACACTTCCAAGGTCACTGGCCAGAAACAAATACACACACAAGCCTGGACAGTCACACAAATCCAAGAGGCAGAAGCCCTTGTGCTCCCTCCTCCGTCACTGGACACAAGCTTTTCATTCTTTTTGTAAGCAACTCCAGCTTTTCGTTCTTTTTGTAAGCAAAGCAACATCAGATACAGTATGTACATTTTGGGCACACGTAACACAACTTTTCCTTGTGGTGTGTGTGTATGTGTATTTCATATATGAATGAAACAATGAAAACAAGAACAAAAACCACTGTAGCCCTATTTGGAAAGAAACAAATGCCTTTTATACCATGACCTCATCCAGAGATCAGCAGCTGTGATCAGCTAAGGAAAGGCACAGGAATTTGTCAACAGTCATTTCTGTTTCTCTTGCAGTTTTGCATCAACCTTGGTGTTCTCAAGCTTGGAAGCTGGACCCCTCTGGAGGAGACACCTGGTTGCTGTGAGAGAGCAAAGAATTGTAGGAACTAGAAGGGACTGCAGGCCATGAGATGGGGTACCCTAACTCACATGCTTTTCATTTAAGAAGGCTCCATCTCCGCCGTTTCCTGTTCAAGTGGGGTTGCCATATTCTGAAGACAAAAAAACACACATTTGCCAGCACTGGGGGTCGGGGTGGGCGCATGCCGGGATGGCAGCAGCCAGGGCGGGGGGGGGAGAGAGAGGTGTCGCCACCAGGCCCATTCACCTCTTTCCTTGGCTCTGGCTGGCCGCAACAGCGGCCGCAGCCAGCCCAAGCCAAGAAAAAAGGCGTGTGGGCCTGGCAGTGACACTGGTGGTGAGCTGGTGGTGGCAGAGGCAGGACCCCATACCCAAGCTCCTATGTGATCTCCGGGAAACCAGCCAAAGCAACCTCTAAAACACAGCACCGCCACTTCCGGGGCACAGCAAAACTCAAACAAACAAACCCCCAGACATTGCCTGCAAAATGTAGAAATCTGCCTGGGTGGCCATGTTGGCCTCAAAAAAGAGGACATGTCCTAGGAACTTGAACATATGGCAACCCTAGAAAGAATCTTGGAGATCAGATCTGGAAATCTCTGTCTGCTTAAGATGCTAAGAGCCTCTCCCAGCTAAGCTGGCAGGCATTTTTTGGTCTTTGGTCACTGATAGTTGTGGCCAAATAGGTGCCAACTCCTAGGGGTCCAGGTCCCTTCTGGCCTCCCAATACCGTAATATATTTGAGGGGGGCCACAACCCCCCCCCAAAAAAGTTGATGGGCATTGCTGCCTTTCTTTCTTTTCCATGTTTGGACTTTGTTTCCCAGCAAGCCCTGTACATGAACTTGTAAAAGTGTTGCTGGGTGGTAAGAGAGCCGGGCTTGGGCACAAACCTCCAACATTGTTTCTTATGGCCCTTGTGATTAGAGGAGAGAGAGAGAGAGAATGCAAACTGCTTGCCCCATGTGGCAGGTTCACAGAGGTCTGCTAGGATAAGAGAGGAAGTGGCTCCCAGTTGCTTATTATTATTTTTATTTTTAAATAAACTAGGAGCGCCTACTTTAGATGACTTGGAGAGTAAAACCTATTATTATTATTATTATTATTATTATTATTATTATTATTATTCACACTTTACCCTAAGGTCGGGGGGGGGGGTTACAACAATTAAAGTGCAATATTTAAAAGCAATTTAAAACAACTTACTGGCCAAAAGATATGAGGAAGTAAAGGGAATAAAGGAAGAAGATAGTGCGAAAAATTGGAAATTATTTATAGACTATATTGGGTGCCAGGCGGAAAAACCAAACCTAGTACAGAATTGTTAAACGCTCAAGTAAAATTATGGCAGGGAGAGAAGAATAAGAAAAGAGAAAGAAATAAGATATAAAAGGTAGAAACAAAGAAATAATGTCGAAAGAAGGTAAAAAAATGGCAGAGGAGTAGTGAAATAAAGAACGTGTTGTAAGAATAGGAATCAAAAGGTGCAGATATAAACAAGAAGGAGAACTGATAAGACAGTTTAGTGAAGGTTGAGAAGAAGGGAAAGGGGTGGGGGGAGGGGGGTAACTAGCTGTTGTATTTTAGATGCTGATTAATTGAAGGGACACACATATACATTTCGTAGTTTTCATGTTTTTATTTGTTGCTGATTTTCTTTGATGGTTTTTCTTGTCTTCATTTTTTCTTTTGTAGGTATTTGTGTAATGACTTGTAATAATCAATAAAGCTCTTTTTAAAAAAAAAAAAAAAACAACTTACTCTCACAGAAATAATGTGGATTGTTGATTTTGTGGCGTGGGGTGGTGCAGAGACCAGAAGTCTAGAAACTTGGGTTTGGGCAGAGTTGGGTTCAAGTCCCTTTTTAGCTTTAAGAATTCAAAGTAGCCCTGGACCAGTTGCTGTTTCCAAGACCAGTAAATGGATTGGGGGTGAGGCTTATCTCCCCCCCCCCAATATTTTATTCAAGTTGGTACCCACACAGGAGTGGGCCACACACACTAGGGGTACACCGTCCCCCTTCACAGTGGCTCTGTGCATCTAGTTGCATCTGTATATTAAAGCTGTCATGAAGTATTCCGAATTTGAATGCAGCTATAGCATTTTTATGGGTTGGAGAGACACTTACCCACCTATACTGAGTTCCTGATCTAAATAATATACTTCCCATAGTTCTTACCACTACTGTAGAAAAAAATGTGCATATTTACCCCAGCAGAGCTAAAAGCAAGATTAGAAAGGGTGGGGGTGAGGGGGGCAATTTAGATCTGGGAAATAGCCCTAGAAATGCTACTAAATTAGTCTGCGCCCCCAAGACTGAGTAAAGAATTAAAATGTTGGGTGATCTGATCCCTGGTGTCTAGTGTCATGTGTAGCTTGGCAGCCTCGGGGATGAAGAGTAAGGGACTTCTTAGCCGCCATTTTGAGACGGTGTGTCTTTTGAAAGGTGGAGTCCAACTGCCCCCTCCAGCTCCTCTAAATGGCCCCTCCACAGATCTAATTTCTGGGCAAAGAAACCCTCCCCTTCCCCACAAAAAATAACCTCGGCTATTAGTTGAGTGCAAAGTGTGAGGCAGCAGACGCATACTTAATCATAACTCTCAGTATGGAGGACCTGATTAAGTTCTCCAGGGAGCATCAGAAATTGGAGACAATTTAGCGGAATGGCTTTGCGTTGTTCTTAATGATTCCATTAGAGAACGGAGGTCGAAGAATTCAGTCTGCCCTTGTGTGTGTGTGTGTGTGTGTGTGTGTGTTTGTGTGTGTGATAATTTCACGGTCTAAAAGATTCAGAGACCACCTTCCTCCCACTTCTCCAGCAACCTCACTTTCACATTTATCACTTCTTTTTTTAAAAAAGTAAAATAAAGTGGTGCTGATGGAATTATTTGTATGTTGTTCCCCAACTGCCATCCCACACCCCCTAACTAAGAGAAAAGAGATTTTAATCCTATCCCTGTGATCATCTTAGTTATAGTTGATCCTTGTGGATAAGGACTCAGGGAACATGGGCTACAATCTCTCAACTTTTGCTGCCAGGGAAGAGCAAAATAAAAATAATGTGCTTCTTCTTCTAATAATAGTAATACTAATAAATTTGGTTACAGGTAGCTAGCCGTGTTGGTCTGGGTCGAAGTAAAATAAAAAAATTCCTTCAGTAGCACCTTAAAGACCAACTAAGTTTTTATTTTGGTATAAGCTTTCGTGTGCATGCACACTTCTTCAGAATAAATTTCAGTAATAAATTTATTCTACCACTCCCATCTGACTGGGTTCCCCAGTCACTCTGACCGACTTCCAACAAAAATAAAAATATAAAACAAACAAAAATGTACACTGGTTCAGACAGGTTTGCCCCATGGCCAGCTCCTGCCCCCCACAAATGTATACACACAGAGAGCTGCCCATGAGGGAAACCAGTTTAACCCCCCTCCCTGCAAGCTGGTGACCTGCAGACCCACAGATTCCAGGAACTGTAGCAGCCAGGCACAGTAATTTTGGCGCCCCTCCCCAATTGTAGTTTATTAAGGGTGCTTTTTATGTACAGCTGAGACTCCTCACCCCCCCCCCAATTCTGATGCTAATTCTCACTCCCCTCTTCTTCGCAATGTTGAGCTTCACGCCGCCCCCTCCCATTTTCCCAACGTTGATTTTTTCCTTGAAAAATATTGGAAAGGGCAGTGGGGAGTGAAGATCAGCATCGGAAATAAAGGGGGAGTGAAGAAACACAGCAGCTGTGAGCCAACCCCTTGAGAGTGGGTTTGGTTCACAGCAGCTGCATCTCCCTGTTTCAGGGAAGAGGGAGATACGGCAACAAGAGAGGCAGCTGACTTTCCCATCAGCTAGTGGCAGTGGCACACAGTGGGTGGCAGCGGGCACAGATCTGCTGCCCCTCATAACTCGCCAGAGCCTGCCCCTGATGGGACTCAGCTAGACAGTTGCAAATAAAACATTTTCAGTGGGTTTTTTTATATGCCTGTTGTCTTTGTCCATGGAGTTTTCTTGGCAGGGATACTGGAGTGGCTTGCCAGTTCCTTCTCCAGGTGGATCACGTTTAGTCAAAACTCTCCACTATGACCTGTTCATCTTGGGTGGCCCTGCACAGCATAGTTCATAGCTTCTCCGAGTTATTCAAGCCCCTTCGCCACGACAATCCATGAAGGGCACTGAGTGCTCACTGAGGCTCCAGTACTTTGGCCACCTCATGAGAAGAGAAGACTCCCTGGAAAAGACCCTGATGTTGGGAAAGTTTGAGGGCACTAGGAGAAGGGGACAACAGAGGACGAGATGGTTGGACAGTGTTCTCGAAGCTACGGACATCAGTTTGACCAAACTGCAGGAGGAAGTGGAAGACAGGAGTGCCTGGCGTACTATGGTCCATGGGGTCACGAAGAGTCAGACATGACTAAACGACTAAACAACAAACAACAACAAGTGTGTTTTAAGTGCAATATACAATGTGACACTAGATGGCAATGGTGAGCCTTATGGAAAATTAAATGTACAGTAGTACCTCAGGTTACGTAAGCCTCTGGTTATGTAAACCTTAGGATGCGAAAGCGGCAAACCCGGAAGTATTTGACCGGGTTTCATCGCACGCATGCGCAGAAGCGGTCCTCAGGTTGTGGAAACCTTGGGATCCAACCAGACCTCCGGAACAGATCCCATCTGCAACCAGAGGTACCACTGTATTTTTTTAAAAAAAGCATTTTCAGGACAGTTTTTATATGCCTCACTTGCCTCATGGGTGGTCCTGTGGGATGGAACACTGGGGCAGACAAGTCACAACAGTTCCTAGAGTGTCCACTAACAGGAACTCACCTGGAGGGACACCTGACTACAGGTCAGTTCCTGTTCCTCCAGATATGCTGAAGAGATTAGGTGGGACAAAAGCCCTAGCCTGCAATCACTCGCTCTCTTAGCTACTTCCTCCTTCGATGAGGACACATCTCCAGAGAATCTCTAGTTAGCATGGTTCTCACTCTAGGCCTGCAGCCAAGAGTGAGACCAAATGGAGTCTTACTTTACTAAGTAGTCTCTAGATATATATATACTTGTAACTTTTCTAAGCAAGCCTGCCTTTCTGAGATTATGCTGTAACTCAGGATGAAACTGTAAGTAAACTCTATCTTATTTTATAAACACTGTGTTGTGTATTTCTTTTAAGAGGGACAAAGGGGACCTTTGCCAGGAAGTGTAATATTGAACTATAAAGTGTAATATTGTTATAGAGATTCTAGCGAATCTAACACACATGCTTTACTGCGCACAAAAGGGGAATGTCACTCTGCTGATATTGGAAGCTTGCTAACACAAGCTTGGATAGGATCTATCTAATAATATATCCTAATCCACATCCCTAACATTCCCATAGGTCCAGCCCTGACTAAGAGAGAAGAACAGAAATAGGACGTGGTCACTTTCTGAGGCAGAGTCCCCACCATAGCTGCCAAGTTTTCCCTTTTCTCGTGAGGAAGCCTATTCAGCATAAGGGAAAATCCCTTAAAAAAAGGGATAACTTGGCAGCTATGGTCCCCACACAAAGGCTAGCTGTTCTCTCTGAAGTGCAGGCTTGGCTGCAAATGCTTTATAGGCCCTGCTCTGTTTTTAGATATGCTGTAAACGGCTCAGAGTGGCTGGGGAAACCCAGCCAGATGTGTGGGGAATACTAATACTAATAATAATAATAATAATAATAATAATAATAATAATAATTGTTATGTATTAAGTTTGACTGCAGTACTCATTCTGGCCACCATGGCTGCAGTTTTCACTCAGATCCACAACATGCAAATGAAGGATTGAGAGTGCTGTTAACGGATTGGTTAGCTAGGGGGAGTTTGTTACTGTTGCAAGTTACTGAGTACTATATAAGCCAGGCGGCTAAGCTATTGTTCAGTCCAGGACTCAGAGCTGAAATAAAGAGCTGGTTGTTTTAAGAGCTGTGCCTTGGGTGTAAAGCACAACAAAGATAATTACAAAATTGTATTATTTGCAGACGATATCCTTTTATTTATTACAAAACCAGAAGAAACAATTCCAAAAATTATGGAGAAAATAAAAACCTTTGGCAGATATTGATTAAATCACTAGTCAGTAAGACGATTTAAATCACTTATTTTTACAGAAAGACTCATTCTTGCTGGTATAATATTAATATTGACAACCAGATGAATGTTTAATTTTTGGAATAATAAACTGGACAAAATCAGAGATTTTACCAATAGGGCCAAGGGCTACATTGTATAGAAACCATCAATTTCGGATATACAAAGACTTTATTAAGTACTTGGATATAATGATTTCTTCAGATATAGATCAAATTGTAAAATTAAATTTGAATCGAATTATAAAGGAAATTTCTTTTGATATTGAAAGGTGGGGACCTCTAAACCTATCCCTTTGGGGAAAGGTTAATGTCCTCAAAATGAATGTTGTTCCAAAGCTTTTATACATTCTTAGAGGATTACCAGTATATATTCCCAAATTATATTTCCAAAAAATAAATCAACTATTTAGATCGTGTCTGTGGGGTACAAAGCCACCAAAAATACCACTACATAAAATGCAACTTCCAATTAAGGAAGGTGGCTTTGGGCTCCCAAATCTACACAGTCCGCCCCCATTCCCCCCCCCCAATCTCACCACCGCCAGGGAACAACCACCAGGCCGCTACAAGGACTATCCACAAGGCCACTACACTTATCATTTTTTAAAATAATTTTCTGCCTGAAGTTAATATTTTCCAGGCCATTGCAAAGCCTGGGATTTCTGTTTATTCTCCTTCATCCCCTTCCCCTCTGTGTTAGGTTCTTTTGAGTAGTGGGAAAATATCTAACTCATTCTGGCGAATGATAAATGGTCTTTTCCGTATTCTAATTACACTGCGCCTCAGTCACAGTGGAGTCTAGTAAATCTTCTCCGATTATACACACTGTCTACTGTGCTTTTTTGAAAAGGGAGAAAAGGAAGAAGTTCTTCATTAGCCTGTTTTATTTCTTTCCACACACCCACACACCACACCACACCACTCCTCAAGGACCATCCATATCAGTGGCAGCACTCCAGAGCTAGATATTGCTTCCTAGGGTTCTGAAAAAGTCACACTTATTTGAAATACTGAAGTTATACCAATAAGGTTACCAATTGAGACAGCAGGTTCAGCCTTCTCTCTTCGTTGATGTGTTTCTTTCCTGATATATTTTCCTTCTCCCATTTTATTGTGCCTCCCCCAATTTCCTATCCATTGTGGACATTTTTGTGCAGATCAGACTGTCTGCATGCTTATCAGCCTGACAGAATGAGTGGTACAAACAGGGGAGCATAAAATTAGGCACCTGTTGGAGCAGTGTGCAGAGGAAGCCAGGGCCTTCTCCCATTTTTTGATCTTAACACACACCAACTTTCCAAGTGAACAAGAGCAACAAACTTATCAGCACCCCCAAAACAGTTCTGAAGGTAAACAAAATCAGCAGGGGTATGAGGACTCTCCAGTGCATTCCACAGTCTGTGGCTGAATGAAATTGGATCAGTGTATTCAACAAGGTGTCATGTGTGTGCCTGTTCACCAGATGGACAGAAGTTGTGTTATGTGCTCCTTGCAATTTGCTCCTGGCTGTCGGAAGGAACAAGTTCATTCCCTTTAGGCTGAGGGCTTAGCGACTTCCTATTGTTCTGCTGCTTCCCCACCAAAGAAAACTGCTCTTTAGTGCTCAATCAGAGGAATCAGCAGTTTGGGTTTTCCTCAGATGGCCATTTGCTCCAATCTAGTGCTAAATAATGGGGGGAACTCTTGGACCTGTGCTTTTTAGGGACTGCACAAGCGAAAGTGAGAAGGTGAGATCTAAGGTGAGAAGGAGATGAGGAGAAGGTGAGAGGTCTGGTAACAATATCCGAGGTGACCCTTCCTGAATCCCAAAATGGTTTTCGGCCTTCTAGGGGGACAGTGGACATGATTTGCACTGCTCGACAGCTTCAAGAAAAATGCAGAGAGCAAAACCTGTGTATGGCATTTATTGACCTGACTACGGCTTTTGCCACTGTAAATTGTAATGCCCTGTGGACTGTCCTTCTGAAAATTGGCTGCCCAGATAAATTTGTAAACATCATTCGGCTCCTCCATGATAATATGACAGCAACAATCGCAGATAACAACGGCTCTCAAAGTAAACCATTCACAGTGGGATCAGGTGTTAAACAGGGTTGTGTTATTGCCCCAACTCTATTCATTATTTTCATTGCCATGATCCTACACTTTGTTGATGGGAAACTCCCTACTGGAGTAGAAATCCTATATCGAACAGATGGAAAGCTCTTCAATCTGAGCAGGTTGAAAGCAAAAGGTAAGGTTACTGTAACTTCCTTCATAGAGCTTCAGTATGCTGATGACAATGTAGTGTGCGCACGCTCAGAGGATGACCTCCAAACCATCCTAAATATCTTTGCAGAAGCTAATGAAAAGCTTGGCCTATCACTCAACATCCAAAAAACCAAAGTGCTACACCAACAAGTACAAAATAACCACTCTGCAGCGCCACAAATCCAACTCAGTGGTGTAATATTGGAAAATGTTGATCACTTCTACCTAGGCAGTTACCTTTCCACAAGGGCCAACATTGATGCCGAAATCCAGCATCGCCTGAGCTCTGCAATTGTGGCTTTCTCCCAATTGAAGTGCAGAGTATTTGAGGACCGGGACATTCGCAGGGAAACTAAAATGCTTGTTTATAAAGCTATTGTACTACCAACCTTACTATATGCTTGTGAAACATGGACCACTTAAAGATTCCATCAAAGGTGTCTCTGAAAATTTTTACACATCACTTGGGAAGACAGGCGAACTAATATCAGTGTACTGGAAGAAGCAAAGATCACCAGTGTTGAAGCAATGATTCTTCAACATCAACTTCGTTGGACTGGTCATGTTGTGCAGATGCCTGATGATCGTCTTCCAAAGCAACTATTCTGAACTTAAAAATGGAAAGCGTAATGCTGGTGGTCAACAAAAGAGGTTTAAAGATTCTCTCAAGGCAAATATTAAAAAGTGTAGTATAAACACTGACATCTGGGAAACTCTGGCCTGCGAGCGCTCCAGTTGGAGAACAGCCTTTACCAAAGGTGTCATGGACTTTGAAGAAACTCGATCTCAGGAGGCAAGGGAGAAACATGCTAAGAGGAAGGCACGCGTGGCAAATCCACACCGTTATCAACTCCCGCCTGGAAACCAATGTCCCCACTGTGGAAGGACGTGTGGATCCAGAATTGGCCTCCACAGTCACTTACGGACCCAGTGTTAAAACCGTGTTTATGGAATACAATGGGAGAGTCCCATGGACTGCAAGACGATCAAACCTATCCATTCTTAAGGAAATCAGCCCTGAGCGCTCCCTGGAAGGACAGATTGTGAAGCTGAGGCTCCAATACTTTGGCCACCTCATGAGAAGAGAAGAATCCCTGGAAAAGACCCTGATGTTGGGAAAGATTGAGGGCACTAGGAGAAGGGGACGACAGAGGACAAGATGGTTGGACAGTGTTCTCGAAGCTACGAACATGAGTTTGACCAAACTGCGGGAGGCAGTGCGAGACAGGAGTGCCTGGCGTGCTATGGTCCATGGGGTCACGAAGAGTCGGACACGACTAAACGACTAAACACACATGGAATACAATCTTACTCGGCTATGAGTGATCACCAAAGAGAGTTGTATATATAGCTTCATACTACAAAATGCTCCAAAGTAATTTACAACTGAAGTAAAAATACAATAATTAAAATTACATAAGCAAGCTAACAACATATTTAAATTATTGTATCATAAAAACATTCCTTTCCATCATAAACAACTCATGTAATTGAAGATGAACACCAAAAGAAGACAAACATCCAATCCTGCAGCTGTCCAAATGCCCCCCCCAAAGAAAAACATATTTGTGTGATGCTAGGTGGGCCTCCCTGGGGAGATCATTCCTTAGATGGGGGGCTACAACAGAAAAGGCTCTCATGTGTCATCAAAACCCTGCTCCCAAATTCCCTAACTCACTTTTGCACTTAAAAATGAAGTTTCTGTACTTTCAAAGATAAGGTACATTTTCTTTCCTGTTTTGTTTAATTGTGGAGTAAGGAAGTGCCTCAATAAAACATTAGAAAATCCCGACATTCTGGTGGCACCAATAGTTATTATTTACTTTTAGCACCGTCACTCTGCACAAGAGGTACAAGAGGCAGAAGATAAACTGCAGCAGAACAGACACAGTGCTGTGTGCAATAAATATGAATATAG
Organism: Zootoca vivipara; assembly: GCF_963506605.1. NCBI lineage: Eukaryota > Metazoa > Chordata > Lepidosauria > Squamata > Lacertidae > Zootoca > Zootoca vivipara. The sequence continues at coordinate 2,838,341 of NC_083292.1, forward strand.
GGCAGAACAGAAAACGAAACCTCCTTGCCTCCCTAGTTACCACTGGGTTGTAGTCCTCTCCCAGATTGCCCTATTCACATGAGCTCACTCTAATTTACTCACCATAGATTTTGGTTTTCCTTTGTGCATACTTTGCATTTTTAAAGCATAGAATCAAATCATAGAATCATAGAGTTAGAAGGGACCCTGAGAATCATCTAGCCCAACCCCCTGCAATGCAGGAATATGGGGATCAAACCTGCAACCTTGGCATTACCACACAATGCTAGCCAACTGAGCTATCCAGGCTAGATACAGTCTTGTCTTATTTACCCCAGTAATGGTTTAAAAGGATTCAAACCAGTTTGTGCCAAAGCTATGAGCACAACAAAGAGGTGTGAACTCAGATTCACAGCTGCACGTTTGTGAAATGCAAATACTGCGTTCCTTCCAATGAGCCTTCTGATCCTCGTATCCAAGACTGCCACCCCTACATAGAACATTTCTTCATAGCTGGGCTACAAATAGTCCCATGCATGCGGCAGGGAATTTCACAGGAGAAAGTGACTGCTGAGGCACACCATACTTTTCATACACAACACACATTCCCAGTCCTGCCTGGAGATGCCAAAGATTGAACCTGGGATTACCTTCTGCAGGCAAGGCAGATTCTCGGTCACTGAGCTACTGCTCTTTGGATTAAACCAAAGGCTGCTTACAACTTGCATCCATGTGCCAAGGAGATGGCCAAGCTAAACTTGGAGGTGTTCTTGGCTCATCACTTTGAAACTAACCAGACACACTGCCCCAAACCCCACACCCAGCGCTGCATATTGTACTACAGTAATTTCTAGTGATACAACAGATTCTCCGGCAAGATTCTGGTGTTAGCTTATTTGCAATTGTCTCCTTCACATTTAGCAAGAATAGCTAAAATGATTTACACCCCTGAGGAGCAGCTTGGGTTATCTGTGGGGTCAGGCCAGGTGCCCCTTCTCATCAGGCATTTGGGCTGGATCTAGACACATCAAAGAAGCGTCTCAGGAAAACGTGTTGTAAACTTTGTCTGAGAAATTGTGTTGGCAAAAACAGAACTCCATAGCACCATCTGGTGTCACAGGGTCATAATGCATATCCAACACATGCAAAACACCTTTTCCTTCCCCAATCTAGTTGAGTCCTTGGAAAGAAAGAAATACCCTTCCTTGGAGGCACATTTTCTGACAGAAGTGGGCTGCAAATGTATTGCTCCATCCTAGAATCCATGTTTTATCTTTGTTATTTATTGAGCTGGGAAGCACAACACAAAAGGCAGCTTGTCTGATAAAAAGGTTCTTTGTGTGTGTATGTGTGGGGGAGTTATTAATGAGTCAGACTTCTAAAGCCCTTGTCTTAACTCAGACAGAGAAAGATAAGGTCCTTCTTGTGTCAGAAGTTGGGCCTGTGGCACAGTCAGTACAAAGTCTCCTTTTGTCTCTCCTCTGTTACATAGCCTTGTGCCTTCATTTGGGGCATGGCAGGTCAGCACAGCCCCCTCAGACAGAGATGTCTTTCGGGAAGAGTGTTTGACACCCCCCTGCCATGCACAAATGCACAAAAAAACCCACAACTGTTCCCCTCCTCTTTACCTTCTGTCTCATTTCACAGGTGGGAGAGAGGAGTTATTTTTGGAGAAAGTAGACAAACGGATGGGGGATAATTCTATCAACAACTATAAACTGAGAGCTAAATGGAAACACCACCTTCCAGAAGCAGTAACCAGGGTAACTTTCAGATGGCTTGTTTATTGAGAATTCATTCTAAGTGGTTTCCACATAGTTTGCAGGGAGGTTAGACAAGGTTGGCTAGGTATGGATAATTTGTTCTGATTTGATTCCTTATTGCAAACAGCCTGCAGTTTTTTTGTGGGGGAGGTGAAGCAGGTTTGTTGTACTCGACCCGCTGGTCAACTGTTGTTATAAGAATTTTAAGGTCTCAAATATATAGAATAAATATTCATAAATGCACACATATCTAAATATATAAATCATGTGTCTGAAATCGTACGGGAGAGCAATCCTGAAGCCATTTTGACTCTCCCAGTGACCTCAAATATTCCTCTGCATTAATGGAGGCAAATGGTGAAAGCCTTCCCATTGTCTTTTTGCTTACAAATCCTGTCTTAAGAGCATATTTGTGTATGAATAGGGTGAGCCTGTGACCTGGATTCAGGAGCTAAAGTATTAACCATCACAAAAGAATGGCCAGACTGCCCAGGCAATGCAACCAGTGACCATTATCAGGTATCCTGGCAGACAGGATTTCTGCTGTAGACCACCTCCTGTGATGTATGTACAGTAATACCTCAGGTTGAGTGCGCTGTGGGTTCCGTACTTTCGGGTTGCATACTCGGCGGATCCGGAAGTGTTTACTTCTGGGTTCCACCGTGCGCACATGTGCAGAAGCGCTCTAGCAGTGCTTCGTGCATGCGCTAATGCGCCCCTCAGGCCCAAGGTACCACTATATTATGATTTTGGGGTGGTCTTTGGCTAAGGGGGTGCGGAAATGTCAAAAGTCTTTAAAGGTTCCTGCACACTTTTGTTCAGGGTCTCTCCCTCCTTGGAAGGAGGGGAGGGAACTCTGTTGCAACAGAAAAATAAATGTCTGCCTTGCTTTCCACTGGATTCTGCCACCATCCATTCTTCTCTGACTGATCATGGACTTAGGGGACTCAGAGTCCCATGGGGAATTGCACAAAAAAAGCAAAAACCCCAATTTCTATATCACTGTAATTCTGCAAATTGAATTTGGTAGTATATGACTGAATCCCACCCCCAAAATAGGAGCAATCTGGAAGCACCCCAGGTGTGGTGCACAACCAGAGTGAACAGGCATTACATGTGTGCCATGCTTGTGAGGTTTCCAAAGACATCTGGTTGGCTACTATTGAAAAAGGATTCTGGATGAAATGGATCTTTGGTCCGACCCAACAGGGCAATTAGGAACATAGGAAGCTGCGTCCTGCTGAGTTAGGACATTGCTCTGCTTCGCTCAGAAGTGTTTATGCTGACCTGGAGCAGCTCTTTCCAGGATTTCCAGCCAGGGTCTTTCCATGCCTTACCTGGAGATGCCAGTCAGGGATTGAACCTGAAACTTTTGCACACTAAGCACCCGCTCTACCAAGGATGTACTGTATGGCCCTTTCTAGCACATGTAATGTTGTGCACTCTTTTTCCTATTGACTCTAGTTACAGATTTTACTCCCTGCCCAATGAACAAATGAAGTTCCTTTATTCAGTGCCATAGCTTTGGGGTGCTAGCTAAGTTGTGTGTGTTTTTTTTTGCCCCGGGTGAAGTCTACAGGGGGGGGTGCCCCGACCCCCTCCCCTATTTTTATATATATTTCTTATTTGGCTGCATGCTTCTCACTCAGCCTACTTCTCCAATTTCTGCTAACTCCGGCTAAAATCTTCTATCACTTCCTCCCCACAGGCAGAGAGAGCTGACCTTTCCCTTTCCCTGGGAGCTACAGGACTGTCACCTCCTTCAAGCTCTGAGGAGTATCTCATTTGAAAGCACATATCCCCAAGACTCCATTTCCTGGCCATTAGCTGCCAGTGAGGAAACATTAGCAGCCTATTCTGCACTTTTAACTGGCAATCAGCCTAACAAAGGAATGGTCAGGCAGTGGCCATAACATTATTCTTATGGTCATACGAAAACAAAATGAGTGCAGTTCTTCCAGGCTTCTGTTTAGCTCAATAGCTGAAAATATTTCTTTAATGTGTTAGGGAATTTTATGGGGGGGGGCACCCAAACGAGTCTTCATTTGGGGATCAAGATTGGCACAAATGCCCTCAAGGGGACCCCGTCTGATCCTACAACACCACTCTAGTATCGCACCAACACAAACCCCTCAAGATCAAGCCCTGTGTAATAAAGGCTCCCTTTCCTACCCTTTCTCTGTTGCCTGAGACTCTATGTAACCATATTTCTTTATGAATGAATACCGTGTATCTGTATTTCTAAATGAAACCCCCTTTTGCGACTCTGGCCAAGGGCTCTCAGGGATGCAGGGAACAGCCATAATCCTTTAAGCAAGAGGTCAGGTGTGCTCCTCTGCATATCCATAATCCATTCAGGTACCATCTCCTGCCATTCCCGACCCTCCGAAGCCAGAGGCAATACACACACCTGAACCCATTGTCCCCCCCCCCCCCGCCAGGTACTCAAGGACCCCTCCCAGATACTTACTGGTACTTGCTTATCAATGTCCTGGGACATCGTGCATTGTTACCTTATGTTAATCCTGTTTACCTCCTGTTAACCTGTATGCTAATGCCCCTTGCACCTTCCCCTTTTCTGATGTTTTACCCTGTCACAAGTGATGTATGTATGATGCTTTCGATGTGCATTATGGGATGGTGGTGGGAACTTTTAAAAGTTCTTGCAGCCCTGTTCACGGTGTTCAGTCTGGCATTGAACCTGCTGCGCAGTAATAAACCTTGCTGTTTGCTCCGGATCGTGGCTGGACTCCTTCCTTTTTTATACTCCGGATCGTGGCTGGACTCCTTCCTTTTTTATACTCCGCAACGACCACAGGCCCTTGCCTGATGAGCTGGGTGGCTGAGCATTCTTGCACCCAGAATTTTGCCCTAACAAATGGGTACTGACAATTACAAAAGGTTTGCTTAAAATGAGCATTGATGGCCATTGGGAAGTAGTGGCTACAAAACACATCTGGGTAGGTACTGAAAGAAATAATTTTACTACAGTATATTCAAGCTGCCATGGAGATGGAATCTGAGTTTTTGCAGCTAGTGCTCAAGAAGGAGCCTAGCTTTGGGAGAAGAAAAGACTCAGGAGTAAACCCTACACAAATCAGGAGTGGATTCCCTAAGATGATTGCATGGTGTCTCATATGTATCCTTCTGGCAACTCCTGCAGCCAGTCTGGTGCCAAATGTATTGCTCTCCAACCAGCGAGGCTGAGAGGGGGGTCTTGTTGTCTGGGCAGCTCAGGACCTCCTGACACACTGTCCCAGGAAGGTCACTTCAGTGCTGCTAATGCAGCAGTTTGACTTCACCACCAGAGGTGCACTCGACTGCCTCTTGAGATAGACAGGTGCCACCCTCACCCTTGTTATTTCTCCAACTCTTTTCTTTCATTTATATATATATATGTTCAGAACTAGTGATGTAGTGGCAGGTTCTGAAGGGAGAGGCCCATCACACTGGAGCTGAGTGTCTGCCTTGCATGCAGAAGGGTCCCAGCATCTCCATGTAGCACTGAGACCCTAGAGAGCTGCTGCCAGCCAGTGTAGACAATACTGAGATGGATGGACCCAATGGTCCAACTTGGTATAAGGCAGCTGGCTATGTTCCTCACAGTCCTTACACTGTACAGCCCATCACTCCTCTTGTACACATACTCTGGTGCTACCACCCTTCACAAAAGCTTGCATTTTCCCAGTAAATAAAAGTGATAAAGTCTTCTCATCCCAGTCTTCTTGACAGGGCCATTGTAAAGATAAAATGAAGGGAGGGGGCAGAGATGTATTGCCCAGCCTGAGTCCATGGAACTAGGGGGTGGGGGTGGAAGGAATCTGAATAAGTAAAACAAATCCTGTGTAGATTTCTGTGCACCCTTCTGGCCTTGAATTCATTTGTGTGCTGAGCATCGTTCGCAATGGCAGCATTTCATGTGCTCAAGTCGGTTTCAGCACAATGGGGGTGGTGGCTTTTCTTTATGTCCATGGCATTTTCCCAGCCCAATAAAACCTTTGCAGCACCTCTTCTCTTTTATTGTGTGTTCTATTCCTCCTCTTACAGAAAGCCCTCTCTTTAAAATAAACAAGGACAGCAGAAAATCCAGCACACACAACACACAGCCCCTCCCCAAAACCCAACCCTTCCATGCTCAGGAATGCCATCATCTTCCAAGGATTTCAAAATGAACTGTTGGCAGATTATTATTATTATTATTATTATTATTATTATTATTATTATTTATTACCTATAAAATTTGTATACTATCCTTCATCTGAAGATCCCAGGGCAGTTGTGATAGAGGACACAGAATGGAGAGAAACAGAAACACATCACTCTGGAAGGTTTGGAGTATGGCTAATGGTTTGCAGGAGAGCGTGAGAACAGAGAACTGCTCTTTATGCTACCCTAGGATGAGCCGGGGCTCTTGGGCATACCGTAGCTGTCAAGTCTCCTGTTTTTCGCGGGAAACCCCCGTATTTAAATCCGTTTCCCGCTGTTATCCCGAATGGCAAAATATCCTCTAATTCCCCCGAATTTATAAGGAAGCAGCTCCTGCTGGCCGAAAATCACCTCTGCGCATGCCCAGGCATGCTCAGAAGCGACTTCCGGTGCCGTGCCACTGCTGATCCTTTATTTTCCAATCTGGAAGTTGACAGCTATGCTCTTGGGTCCAATATTTGTCTGCTTATTTGTTTAAATAACTGTAATATTTGTTCTTATATGGGCCTTGGGGAACACCTCTTCTAATTGGTGTGCCTGCTACCTCACGTATGTGCACCATCTATAATCATGTAGAGCAGCAACTCAAAATGGTGGTCTACAGACTGGTGCTGGTCTGTGAGCCATTGGCTGTTGGTCCGCAGGAATTCCACCAATGCCCAGGTTGAGTGGGATGCTTCTGGGACCAAATATGGTACAGGTCCCTGGCACATTGCATGAGGAGGTAATTGCGGGTCACCACATAAGAAAGTCTGAGAAGCCCTAGTATAGAACATGTTTTTATTCTGCAATTGTGTCAGGAGGAAGGCATGTATGGCCAAGAAGGACTGCTGTCTGAAACCCTGGAGAGCCATTGCTGCCAGCCTGTGTAGACAATACTGAGTAAGGTGAACCAAAAGCCTAATTCAGTAGAAGAAAGCTTCCTATGTTGAATGAGTAAACTGACTAAAAGTGATGCAATTGACCATCTCACCCTGCACCCTGTGGCATACCTGCCAAGTTGCTGTCAGAGAAATAAGGAACCGGGCCGGAAGTAGCAGACCGGAAGTAGCGCTGCCGCCATTTTGGAACTGGGCGGAGCATGCTCAGAAGTGACTTTTGATGCTGCTTTGCCCAGTTCCAAAATGGCCGCCACGCCAGAAGTCGCAGTGCAGCCATTTTGGAACTGGGCAGAGCAGCATCAAAAGTCGCTTCTGAGCATGCTCCGCCCAGTTCCAAAATGGCCGCCACGCCAGAATAAACTGGGGGAAAACAAAAAAATCCGTTTTTTCAGCTAGGAACAGCTGGAAAAACGGGGATTTCCCGGGGAATACGAGAGACTTGGCAGCTATGCCCTGTGGTCCCACAGGATCCCAGGGCAGAGCAGGTCTCCTTCTCTGGGGGCAGAGAGGAAGAGGGGCATCCGCAGAAAGGGAGAGCTGACCTTCTAAGTCCCCTTTCCACTGCCATGAATATCCCTGCAGTTCAGCTGTAGCCTTTCCCAGGCTGTGTACACACTCCAAAGCCAATTCAAAACACATTTCCCCGCACAGATAATTCCAGGGTTTATTAAGGGTTGCTGGGAATTATAGTTCTGTAAGGGGTAAACTACAGGACGCAGAATCCCTCGAAGGAAACAATGTGCTTCTAATGTGTTTTAAAGGTACAGTTAAAGAATTCTAATGTTGAATTCCATGATCTCAAATATAAAATACAGTGGTACCTCGGGTTGCGGACCTGATCCGTTCCAGGGTACCGTCCGCACCCCAAAAAGTCCGCAACCTGAGTGGCACTTTCACGCATTCACGAAAGCGCAATAGAGTGCTTCTGCGCATGTGCAAAGTGCTCAGAACACTTCTGCGCATGTGCACGCGGCGGAACCGGAAAGTAAACACTTCCGGGTCTGCCGCGTTCGCAACCTGGAAAAACGCAATCTGCAGTGGACACAACCCGAGGTATGACTGTAACTGTTCATAAATGAAGGCAAACACATACATAAGTATATACGGTAAACCACGTGTCTGAAATAGTACAGGAGAGCAATCCTGAAGCCATGTTGCCTCTCCCAAATTGACCTCAAATATTTCTCTGCAAGGAGGAAGGAAATGGGAAAAGCTTTCCAATTGTCTTTTGACTGTAGGGGCTTACACCTCCCTTTTCAAATGCAGTCTGGCAAGTACCCTGTTCCCCCTATTTTAATAAGCCATAATAGGATTTTTAAGCATTCAAGGAATATAAGCCACACCCCGAAAATAAGACATAGTGATAGGTGCAGCAGCAATGCCGGCCGCGGCAGGAGGAGAAGGGGGAAAAATAAGACATCCCCTGAAAATAAGCCATAGTGGGGGGTTTTTTGGAGGAAAAATAAATATAAGACGGTGTCTTATTTTCGGAGAAACACGGTATCAGTTAAGCTGAGCACACTTATCAATATGCATAAGAGATTCAGGAACTAAGTATTCCATCTCAAAGGAATGGCCAGGCTACCCAGGAAATGCAGTTATAGGGTATCCTGGTAGACAGGGGAGAAGCAACACTCCCAAATTTCTGCTGGAGACCGCCTCCTGTGATGTATGTTTTGAGGTGGTGGTCTTGGGCTACAGGTGGGCAATTTCAAAAGTCTATATAGGGGCTTGCGCACCATTGTTCTGGGTTCTCCTCCCTCCTGCGTGTGGTGAGTGGGGACCCTGTTGTAACAGTTTATTTCCTTTAATAAAGATCAGGCTTACTAGCCACTTTGCGTCTCAATATACTCTGGTTGGCCTCTGTTATTTTTTCCTACCAATAGGGAACCCACTTAAGGACTCTATATGGGCTTTGGAATACTGTACAGTGGTACCTCAGGTTAAGTACTTAATTAGTTCTGGAAGTCTGTACTTAACCTGAAGCGTACTTAACCTGAAGTGAACTTTCCCATTGAAAGTAATGGAAAGTGGATTAATCCGTTCCAGACGGGTTCGCGGAGTACTTAAATTGAAAGTACTCAACCTGAAGCATACTTAACCCGAGGTATGACTGTACCCCATAAGGGAAAAGGAATGCACAAATGCAATAGGTGCATAGTATGTGTGACTCTCCATCCTGCTTTTCCTGCATTCCGCTTGAACTAGGCGAATGTTCCAATTTTATTTCTGGAACATAAGCATACACCGTTTGTGCCACTTTCACTAACAGTCACACTGAATCTCACTTTGCAGCTGGTGGTTTTGTTTGGTTTTGTTTTTTTACTGGGTGGTGGTGATGAGGATTGAAAAGCTTCTTTCTTCTCCCGCATCAGGTCAATAGCAGCTGAGGCCTAAGGCACACCATAAAAGCTGAGAAAAGTTGTTTGCATTGATGGTGCTGGCACAATGACTCTCTCCTCAGCAGCCAGCTAGGAGACATAGCGCTCAGAGCAGGGATTTGGATATGCATGTTCAGCTCTTTTGAGGCAGGGTTGCATGTTTCAGTTCACAAATTGGAAAAGTTAGAGTCTAATGCATAGCTGCCAAGTCCGGGTCGTAAAGATCCAGGATCGGCAGCGCACGCATGACCGGAAGTTGCGTGACGCAACTTCCGGTGGCACTTCACCCTTCTATGGGCATCAGAAAATGGCGGCGCCAGCGCCGGAAGTCGCTTCCGCGCATGACCGGAAACACGTAAAAGCGACTTCCGGCGCCGGCGGCGCCATTTTCTGATGCCCATAGAAGGGCGAAGCGCCACAGGAAGTCGCGTCACGCAACTTCCGGTCATGTGCGGAAGCGACTTCCGGCGCCGGCGGCGCCATTTTCTGGTGCCCATAGAAGGGCAAAGCGGCACCAGAAAAATGGCCGCTGGGAAGAAGCGAATTTAAGGGAGAATGCCGGGATTTATCGCCAAACGGGATACCGCCGGGAAACAGTAAGAAAAAAGGGGTTTTCCCGGCGGATACGGGATACTTGGCAGCTATGGTCTAATGGCCTGCTAAACTCCATCTTGTTGACTGGAATCTACCGTAGAATCTGATTTACGTCTACAATAGACACCGAGGGCCTGGTGTTCAGGAGACCACTAAATCTGAAGCTGGCTGGCAGGAGCCCACTGAACACAACCTCACAATACCAGGGACCATTGAACCACAGCTGGGACCCTCGCAGACACCTTCTCTGTGGCCTAAGAGTTCCGTTTCCACACATCTTACATCAAGAGTCCAATGAGGCAGGGAGGACCATGGAGTACAGAAGTGGCGCTGATCTTGAGGCCAGATGGTTGGCCTTAGAAGGGACTCCAGCTCTCATGAAGGGAGACATTCGATTCAGCTTGCATTTAAAGGTGAATTTACCTACTTTATGCTTTCCGAAACAACTACAGTACTGGAAATCCCATTTGGAGATTTTACCAGGAATTTCCCCATACTAGCTGGCCCTGCCATGTGTTGCAGTGGCTTAGTCTGTTAAATGGGCTTTCAGAGTCCCCCTTCAAACTCCCCTGTAGCCCCCACTGTGGTTTAGTCCGTTAAATGGGTCCTCAGAGTCCCCCTTTTGACTCCTCCCCCCACCCCACCCGGGCTCATCCCTGTGATTGGCCCCACCCTGTCCTAACCCATGACCTTTCCCACTCCCTCATCCCCCCATCCCCCACCCAGGGGAGCCCTCACCTCTATTCGGCCTAGTCTCGGCCTAGTCAGTTCTCCCAGCTGGCATAGCTGCCAAGTTATCCCTTTTTTAAAGGGAAATTCCATTATGCTGAATAGGCTTCCTCGCGAGAAAAGGGAAAACTTGGCAGCTATGCCAGCTGGGCAATGCTACGGCCTGTTCAGTCTGCTGGGCAATGTTGGGCCTTGTTGCTGCAAAAGGCCTGTTTTCAGTTGGTTGGTGTGGAATTTTATGATGTCATTGATTGTCTGCAGCCAATGGAGACGCTGCTTCTCCGTTCTATTTCCCAGCATGCACTTTCATCTGAGTGGGGAGGTTTTGAACACAGGGTTTGGGGGGTTTTATGTTGCACAGGTGTGACACCTGTCTTTGAACACTCTGTCTGGGGACACTAGTGCAGTCACATTTGACTTTGTGTCAAAATTTGAACGAAATCGGTCAAGCGGTTTTGTAGAACATAGGAGGCAAAGGAACATACCCAGTTTACATTTTTTTATATACTGTATAGATATAGCATATTTACATCCATGAGGCCTGGAAAAATCCACACCACTTTGGAGTAACAGTACCACTCTATTCTACCTTGGTCAGACCACATCTGGAGTCCTGTGTCCAGTTTGGGGTAGCACAATTTAAGAAGAATATTGAGCAGTGGGAATGTGTGCAGAGGAGGGTGACCAAGATGATCAAGGGTCTGGAAACCAAGCCTTACGAGGAGTGCTTGAAGGAGCCATCTTCAAATATCTAAAGGGCTGTCACATGGAAGACAGAGAAAGCTTGTTTTCACCTGCTGCCGTGGGTAGGATCCAAACCATTGGATTAAAGTTACCATAAAGGAGATTCTGATTAAACTTTTTGATGGTAAGAGCCATTCAACAGTGGAATGGACTCCCTTGGAAGGTGGTGGCCTCTCCTTCATTAGTGGTTTTTAAGCAGAGGTTGGATAGCCATCTGTCATGGGTGCTTTAGTTGAGATTCCTGCATTGCAGGGGGTTGGTCTAGATGATCCTTGGGGCCCCTTCCAACTCTATAGACTCTAAGAAAACGAAGTCATACTTCAAAATTCACACATGTACAAATTTCAAAATGCAGCAATCCAGCCAAGTAATGTGTACAAAAGTGCATATACAAGTGGAAAGTGTGCACAAAGATGCATATATTAGAGGAAATGACATAAAAAATGCATTACATATGAAGAAATTGCTTTGCAAATATGTACATTTTAGGGGAAACTGCATACAAAAATATGTATATTGGAAGAAATGTATACATATAGATTAGTGCAGGGATCCCCTAACTAAGGCCCGGGGGCCCAATCGCCTTCTAAATCCGGCCCGCGGAAGGTCCGGGAATCAGCATGTTTTTACATAAGTAGAATGTGTCCTTTTATTTAAAATGCATCTCTGGGTTATTTGTGGGGCCTGCCTGGTGTTTTTTACATGAGTAGAATGTGTCCTTTTATTTAAAATGCATCTCTGGGTTATTTATGGGGGCATAGGAATTCATTCATATTTTTTTTTCAAAATATAGTGTGCCCCCCCCCAACAAGGTCTGAGGGACCTGCTGAAAATGTTTGCTGAGCCCTGGATTAGTGTATTCAAATGAATTGCAAATTAGTGTCCTTTTTGGTGTCACATATTTTGAGATCTGCAGGTGGTGACTCTGTGAGGAGTTATTCAAAGTTATTCATATTTGCAAATCTGTATGTGTCTACACACACACACACACACACACACACACACACGTACGTTGCAGAATCCAGCTTTTCCAGCAGGGAATTTGGCGGTACACTTTGATGCCCATGAATGGCTCTTAGCTGCACCATGGGAGTAAAGACATGCTTGGAAGACTGGCAAAAGCAACTTGAGAATTCTAAGGGTGAAACCATGCTTAGAGCAACCCTGCAAGTCATTTCTATTTATGCTCTTGTTCTCCAGGGTGTCAGGAAGAGGTGGAGCAACACAAGCACAAGAGAGGATCCTCTTTTGTCAGTAGATATGATGAACAGAACCTAGAAATTTTATTTTCAAAAGGAACTAGTTATCATTCAAAGACATGTCCAAAAAGGCACAAATTCCACTTCACAGTCATCCTTTTACAAAATGAACTTTTTTGATTTGTGTTCAGTTTGCAGTTCAAGTTTATCCAAATCTTGGCGATTTTTCTTTTTCAGAATTCAGAATGTTATAAGCTGCTGTGCTGAACTGTAAAATATACTTAAGAAGATCAAGAAAAACATGAAAAGACACACAGTGGCATGGGAATAGTTTATTTCCCCAAACAATTACAGTGTTTGGGTGTTGTTGTTGTTTAGTCGTTTAGTCGTGTCCGACTCTTCGTGACCCCATGGACCATAGCACGCCAGGCACTCCTGTCTTGCACTGCCTCCCGTAGTTTGGTCAAACTCATGTTCGTAGCTTCGAGAACACTGTCCAACCATCTTGTCCTCTGTCGTCCCCTTCTCCTAGTGCCCTCAATCTTTCCCAACATCAGGGTCTTTTCCAAGGATTCTTCTCTTCTCATGAGGTGGCCAAAGTATTGGAGCCTCAGCTTCACGATCTGTCCTTCCAGGGAGCACTCAGGGCTGATTTCCTTAAGAATGGATAGGTTTGATCTTCTAGCAGTCCATGGGACTCTCAAGAGTCTCCTCCAGCACCATAATTCAAAAGCATCAATTCTTCGGCGATCAGCCTTCTTTATGGTCCAGCTCTCACTTCCATACATCACTACTGGGAAAACCATAGCTTTAACTATACGGACCTTTGTCGGCAAGGTGATGTCTCTGCTTTTTAAGATGCTGTCTAGGTTTGTCATTGCTTTTCTCCCAAGAAGCAGGCGTCTTTTAATTTCGTGACTGCTGTCACCATCTGCAGTGATCAAGGAGCCCAAGAAAGTAAAATCTCTCACTGCCTCCATTTCTTCCCCTTCTATTTGCCAGGAGGTGATGGGACCAGTGGCCATGATCTTGGTTTTTTTGATGTTGAGCTTCAGACCATATTTTGCGCTCTCCTCTTTCACCCTCATTAAAAGGTTCTTTAATTCCTCCTCACTTTCTGCCATCAAGGTTGTGTCATCTGCATATCTGAGGTTGTTGATATTTCTTCCGGCAATCTTAATTCCTGCTTGGGATTCATCTAGTCCAGCCTTTCGCATGATGAATTCTGCATATAAGTTAAATAAGCAGGGAGACAATATACAACCTTGTCGTACTCCTTTCCCAATTTTGAACCAATCAGTTGTTCCATATCCAGTTCTAACTGTAGCTTCTTGTCCCACATAGAGATTTCTCAGGAGACAGATGAGGTGATCAGGCACTCCCATTTCTTTAAGAACTTGCCATAGTTTGCTGTGGTCGACACAGTCAAAGGCTTTTGCATAGTCAATGAAGCAGAAGTAGACGTTTTTCTGGAACTCTCTAGCTTTCTCCATAATCCAGCGCATGTTTGCTATTTGGTCTCTGGTTCCTCTCCCTTTCGAAATCCAGCTTGCACTTCTGGGAGTTCTCGGTCCACATACTGCCTAAGCCTGCCTTGTAGAATTTTAAGCATAACCTTGCTAGCGTGTGAAATGAGGGCAATTGTGCGGTAGTTGGAGCATTCTTTGGCACTGCCCTTCTTTGGAATTGGGATGTAGACTGATCTTCTCCAATCCTCTGGCCATTGCTGAGTTTTCCAAACTTGCTGGCATATTGGGTGTAGCACCTTAACAGCATCATCTTTTAAAATTTTAAATAGTTCAGCTGGAATATCATCACTTCCACTGGCCTTGTTATTAGCAGTGCTTTCTAAGGCCCATTTGACTTCACTCTCCAAGATGTCTGGCTCAAGGTCAGCAACCACACTACCTGGGGTGTACGAGACCTCCATATCTTTCTGGTATAATTCCTCTGTGTATTCTTGCCACCTCGTCTTGATGTCTTCTGCTTCTGTTAGGTCCTTACCACTTTTGTCCTTGATTATGGTAATCTTTGTACGAAATGTTCCTTTCATATCTCCAATTTTCTTGAACAGATCTCTGGTTTTCCCCATTCTATTGTTTTCCTCTATTTCTTTGCATTGCTCATTTAAGAAGACCCTCTTGTCTCTCCTTGCTGTTTTTTGGAAATCTGCATTCAGTTTCCTGTATCTTTCCCTATCTCCCTTGCATTTTGCTTGCCTCCTCTCCTCCGCTATTTGTAAGGCCTCGTTGGACAGCCATTTTGCTTTCTTGCATTTCCTTTTCCTTGGGATGGTTTTCGTTGCTGCCTCCTGTATAATGTTACGAGCCTCCATCCATAGTTCTTCAGGCACTCTGTCCACCAAATCTAAATCCTTAAACCTGTTCCTCACTTCCACTGTGTATTCATAAGGGATTTGATTCAGATTGTATCTTACTGGCCCAGTGGTTTTTCCTACTTTCTTCAGTTTAAGCTGGAATTTTGCTATAAGAAGCTGATGATCTGAGTTACAGTCAGCTCCAGGTCTTGTTTTTGCTGACTGTATAGAGCGTCTCCATCTTTGGCTGCAGAGAATATAATCAATCTGATTTCGATGCTGCCCATTTGGTGATATCCATGTGTAGAGTCGTCTCTTGTGTTGTTGGAAGAGAGTGTTTGTGATGACCAGCTTGTTCTCTTGACAGAACTCTATTAGCCTTTGCCCTGCTTCATTTTGAACTCCAAGGCCAAACTTGCCAGTTGTTCCTTTTATCTCTTGATTCCCTACTTTAGCATTCCAATCCCCTGTAATGAGAAGAACATCCTTCTTTGGTGTCATTTCTAGAAGGTGTTGTAGGTCTTCATAGAATTGGTCAATTTCACTTTCTTCAGCACCGGTAGTTGGTGAATAAACTTGGATTACTGTGATGTTAAAAGGTCTGCCTTGGATTCGTATCGAGATCATTCTGTCATTTTTGAGATTGCATCCCATCACAGCTTTTGCCACTCTTTTGTTGACTATGAGGGCCACTCCATTTCTTCTACAGGATTCTTGCCCACAGTAGTAGATATGATAGTCACCCGAACTGAATTCACCCATTCCCTTCCATTTTAGTTCACTGATGCCCAGGATGTCGATATTTATTCTTGTCATCTCATTTTTGACCACATCCAGCTTACCTCTATTCATGGTTCTTACATTCCAGGTTCCTATGCAATATTTTTCTTTACAGCATCGGACTTTCCTTTCGCTTCCAGGCATATCCGCAACTGAGCGTCCTTTCGGCTTTGGCCCAGCCGCTTCATCAGCTCTGAATCTACTTGTACTTGTCCTCCGCTCTTCCTCAGTAGCATGTTGGACGCCTTCCGACCTGAGGGGCTCATCTTCCAGCGTCATAACTTTTATATGCCTGTTGTCTTTGTCCATGGAGTTTTCTTGGCAGGGATACTGGAGTGGCTTGCCAGTTCCTTCTCCAGGTGGATCACGTTTAGTCAAAACTCTCCACTATGACCTGTCCATCTTGGGTGGCCCTGCATGGCATAGCTCATAGCTTCTCTGAGTTATTCAAGCCCCTTCGCCACGACAAGGCATTGATCCATGAAGGGGACAGTGTTTGGGTGTAAATGCACAAAGAAAGAGCATACATAGAAGAATGAACTTGAAGATGAACTAGAAATCGTTCAAACTTCTTCCCCAAAACAAATTTAATTCACGTTCATCCAGCAGTTACAGAAACTAATTGCAGGTGTAGTTCAGAGATTTCTGAAGTAGTTCAGTGAACTTCGTTAAAACGAACTAGTACATTTGAAGCACTAACCATGAAGTGAATGGTCTCCCTCCCCTCAAAGGAGCTGTGTGGGGAATTTTTGCTTCATGGTAATTGATCCTGACAATGAAAGGGAACCACGGTGCTTTTCCTGCCACACAGGGCATCTTCCAGTGGGAGATTTGCTCAGCCGTGTCAGTACAGTACTTCCAAAGGGCATTTAGCTGAAACCAGGCTGTCTAAAAGCCTGCAAGGGGAGAATCAAAAACACTTGTGATGGTCTGAAGGTTAAAAACGGAGCTCTTCACAGCGAGGCACACCAAAAAGCTATTACAGGGCAGAACATCGAGTTCTCTTTTCTGTTAGAATAATTCGATCATAAATAAAGGAAGGCATGTTCCGCCTTCTCCTTTTCCCTTGCTGTGAGAGGGTGCAGGGAGATGGAGATTTTAAACATGCACATCACACACATCCCTATTCTACAGGGATCTAGTAGGGATAGTTGCTGACTGAGGTGTATGGCGTGTTGGGGGGGGGGTAATACCTCTGGTGTGGGACATGCCATGCTTCTTCTGGGGTCGTTTGTCCACCTTTGGTCCCCACCCTGCACTCAGCTCTCATCTGTGGCTCCTAGAAGCTGTCAGTGTGTGAAAGTGGCCACACCCCAGGATCAGCTTCGGCTGGACAACCAAACCAGGTGAGGGTAGCCAATGGGTCTCTAACCCTCAGTCAGTTAGGGACATTCTCTGCATGTGAAGACAGTAGATTGAGAAGAAGAGACAGATACTGAGTCAAGAAGGCGGTTAGTGCACATGTTGTAGAGGGGGAAATCTGTACCTCTTGCCTTGCAGGACATCTTCAGGAGAAGAAAAGGCTAAGGAGCAAACCCTACACAAATCCAGAGTGGAGTCCCTAAGATGCTTGGAGGGTGCCTTGTATGTCTCCTTCCAGCAATTCCTACAGCCAAGCTGGTGCCAAACGTATTGCTTTCCTTTCCTTTGGGCCACATCAGTGAGGATGAGAGGGGGGGGTCTTGTTGTCTGGGCAGCCCAGGACCTCCATACACACTGCCCAGGCTTTCACCCCAGAGGGGCCATTGCAGGGCTGCTAACACAGCAAAAACAACACGGGAGCCAACAGTTACTAATTACCTGTTTCTGCAGCCACAGCTCAGTACTTCCAAGTACGCCTCTTTCTGAGTACGTCTCCGTCTGGCAGCCAAGATAGTGCCAAGCTTTTGCTTCCCTTTCCTTTGGACCACCTCAGTGAGGCTGAGAGGGGAGTCTTGTCATCTGAGCAGATCAGGACCTCCATACACACTGACCAGGCTTGTGCCTTGAAGAGGTCACTTCAGTGCTGCAAACATAGCAGTTTGACTTCACCTGCTTCAGACCCACATTCTGTTGCTTCTCAAGATGGACTGAGGCCAACACAAAGTCTGCTGACAGCTTGGCTGTGACCATTCTAGACTCAGAGGTTTTATAGGGTCATGTGGGATCCCATCAGCCGCTCATATTACCTTATCCCTGCTGGACTGATAGCTGCACCTGCAGTTCCATGTTCTGGCCATCTGCTCTGGTAACTGTAAAGTGGACCTGGAAAGTTTGGGTACCTGGACTTTGTTTTCTTCATCCCTCCCAATTCCTTTTCCTGTCTCTACTGTCATATCTTTCGGGTTGACCTGAGAGACTTGGGCCAATGGGCATTTGGCAGTCACACAGCTGAACAGCAGCTACTTCACTATGTCAGAAGTTGTAAGTTTCTTGCCATTCTGCTTGCATATGTGAGCCTGAAAAATGGGTAGTGGTGAGCAATGCTCAGTGGAACCTCAGGCGTCAGAAAAGATTGTGCAGACATTAGCGTAGGTAGCCAGGGGCGGGGGGAGCGGGCCGCACTGGGCGGGGGGTGATCCATAGGGCGGCATGTTAGGAAGTCATTCTGCAAAAAAACAGAAAAAGGTGCTTGTAGCTTTAAAGAAGTCTTCTTTAAAAGTTAGGAGTGACACTCTAGGCTGATTGGTTACAGCTGGGGATGAAAATAAAAAGGAGGAAATTGCAGGTTGCACTTCCCTGCATGAGGAAAGAGTACCCATGAGTTTATACCGTGGCGGAAAAATGTATATAAGTAGTTTTGTATATGAGGGACCCAGGTGGCACTGTGGGTTAAACCACAGAGTCTAGGGCTTGCTGATCAGAAGGTTGGCAGTTCGAATCCCTGCAACGGGGTGAGCTCCCGTTGCTCGGTCCCAGCTCCTGCCCACCTTGCTCGGTCCCAGCTCCTGCCCACCTAGCTGTTTGAAAGCACGTCAAAGTGCAAGTAGATAAATAGGGACCGCTCTGGGGGGAAGGTAAACGGTGTTTCCGTGCGCTGCTCTGATTCGCCAGAAGCAGCTTTGTCATGCTGGCCACATGACCTGGAAGCTGTCTGCAGACAAACGCCGGCTCCCTCGGCCTATAGAGCGAGATGAGCGCCGCAACCCCAGAGTCGGACACAACTGGACCTGATGGTCAGGGGCCCCTTTACCTTTACCTAGTTTTGTATGTAGTCGCAACAAAAATGCTTGTGAACCAGCCAAGAAATAAAGTAACTCTTGACTGAGTATTTTGCACAAGTCTCGTAGTCTCTTGCCATCTGACGCCAGGAAGAAACTCTGCTACAAGCTGTTTAAAGCTGTTTCATAGAGGAGCCACCACACCAGCAACAAGCGCAGCGGAAGTGTGTGAGCAGCAACCTCCAATACGGCACAGGGGGTCGTCTGCAATGTTTTATGTTGGCTGCCGTGCATCAGGGGTTTTGTTGATGGGTGGCAGGGGAGATTGCAGGCGGCAGTGTGGTTCCTCGGCTGCAGGGGGACGGAGCCACTTCCCGTCCCTGAAATCGGCGGCTGCTCTAAAAAAAGACCCTGGACAATATAGCAGTGAACTTTAAGGGAGGTGCAGAGATCTAAATAGAGACCATTATTTGTGGTGCTATACCCCTTTTGCTTGCACTTATTTTTGATTCAAATTTGTCATGGCCAATGGCTCAACAACTTTGGTCCGCCCCAGGTGTCGGAGGGGGTTGCTACCCTGCTGTGTGCAGACGATCCAATGGTCAAGAGGCGAGGCTTTTCTCCCCTCTCCCACATAATTATGCAAATACATGCAAATATATATCATGCATGATGTATTGAAGCCTGAGAACACAAACTTTGTTAGAGCATTTGTGTGTGTTTCATGCATAATTGCTATTTTCCCCATAGTCCTGCTATAAGGCAACTCCTGGTAAGGTAAAGGTAAAAGGACCCCTGACCATTAGGTCCAGTCGCGGATGACTCTGGGGTTGCAGTGCTCATCTTACTTTACTGGCCGAGGGAGCCGGCGTACAGCTGCCAGGTCATGTGGCCGGCATGACTAAGCCGCTTCTGGCGAACCAGAGCAGTGCACGGAAACGCCGTTTACCTTCCCGCCGGAGCAGTACCTATTTATCTACTTGCACTTTGATGTGCTTTCAAACTGCTAGGTTGGCAGGAGCAGGAACTGAGCAACAGGAGCTCACCCCGTCGCAGGGATTCGAACCGCCAACCTTCTGATCGGCAAGCCCTAGGCTCTGTGGTTTAACCCACAGTGTCACCCGCAAGTAGTCTTGACATTGTCCAGTTAAGTTTTTGTAAACAGTGCAAGCTTACAGAATGGGCTGATCTTTGGAGCTCAGTCTTCAGTTTTTTAAATGAAATGGGATCTAATTCCCCATTCCACCCATTTTGTTGTATTTGGCCCAGAAAAGTAGGCTAAGTCAGGAGGATACTGGAGAGAGTTTCAGTTGCTCTGCCCACATTCCATTCATCAATGTAAGCATTTCCAATTTCTGGAAAATTAATTTAGCATAGAATCTGGATGCTTATTGGCAGGGTTAGGGGAGGAAAACCATGACTGTTAAGTTTGGGAGTTTGGATGTCAGCCTAGCCCACAGTGAGGGCGGGGGCAGCGTTGAGTTATTAATTTGTCCTGCTCACCCTGGCCCAAATATTTTTTCTCTTTGGCTCACCAATGTGGAATGTTGAGTAATGCATTTGCTATGGAGAGTGTACATGTCCACACCATGCTTGCAAAGCTCACAGGCTAAGAGTGGAGCCCTGCTTCACACATTTCATTTTTAGTGTGCACCCAACATTTCCATGCACGTCTAAAAATGGAAAATGTGATGTGAACATTTGCTTGCAAACATGAGTGTCATACAGGCATGTTCACTATCAGTGTTGTGGCTCCCTTATAGTGTACACTCAATGGCAAGCATCGGTTTGGTGCTGTTTTTGTGTAGGAAATGGCCATGAGACTTCTTACCTTATGCCATGTTGTCTAAAAATGGAACCACATGTTGCAAAGAACAGAAGAGTCCTGTTCCCACTCACAAGGAAAATGATAAATTCAGCTTGGTGGGCAGCTCTTTCCCCAAAGTACCAGATTTGCACATCATAATCACAGCTTGCCATCTATTTAAAGCACATTTAAAGCACACACAACCATAGACTCCTGTGAACTGTAGTTTGCTAAGAGTGCTGTAAATGGTTGCTCTGTGAGGAGTGAACTACAGTTCCCATGATTATTATTTGGAGGGGGCACGGCCAATACACTTCAAATGTATGTTGTTCATGGAGTCACAGAGCAAGATGCAAAACAGAAGTGACTGAAAACACCTAATGTGGAGAGTTGTTGGGTTGTGCATGTCTGTTTCTGATTGAACCTAAGGAATGAACAGGAGAATAGCCGGCTGACGTAGTCCAATGGCCCATCTTCTTCTTCTAACAGTGGCCAACCAGATTGCCTTTGGGAAACCTGTAAGCAGGACCTGAGCACAAGAACATTCACCCCTTCTGTGGTTTCCAGCAGCTATTCAGTAGCACACTGCCTCTGACTGTCCAATGCATTGAAGCTATAGTACTTATGGTGAGGGATGTATATGTCTTCCCCAGGCCCCGTTTTCTTGGCCTAAATCCCCCTTCCATCGCCAGACCTTCTATTAGATTCCCAAAGCTGGAAAAATGCAGATATCTGTATCATGTCTGTCTGTTTTCCAAGGGCAGGCCGAACAACCATGTTAGGGATGTGCTTGAATAGTAGCATGGAAAGGCTTGGGAGCTTGGGGTATGCATATGGGTTCTGGCGCAGGGCTGAAAATACTGACCTGGCTGTTTTATGTTTCTTTTATACAGTGCTATTAGCAAGATTGAGGAGTTTATAATCCAAATGTTGACAATCAAGGAGCCACTGAGGCGAAGATATGAATGGGACAGACAAAGGTAGCAAACAAATGAATGAACAGAGTGACACGGATGCACATACTGTACATGAAAAACTGTGCATGTTTATTTGGAAGTGAGTCCAGCTGCTTAGTGAGGCTCATTCCAGGTGACAGCGCAGCGGATTACAAACAGAACATTATCATGAGGCTGAGATATACTTTGATGCACCCTTTCCTAAGCAGTTTTGATCATTCCTAACACAGAAAAGAAGACATTCAGCATGCAAATGAGCAGTGCTTTTTCTGGGAGGACACAGGGATACACATTCCGCTAAACCAGGCATCCCCAAACTCGGCCCTCCAGATGTTTGGGGACTACATCTCCCATCATCCCTAGCTAACAGGACCAGTGGTCAGGGATGATGGGAATTGTAGTCCCAAAAAATTGGGAGGGCCGAGTTTGGGGGTGCCTGCCTTAAACATTTTGTGAATCTAAGTTTGACCTCATTGAGGGGCAGTATTTCAATATGAGTAGGAAAATGAGAGTACCCCTAAACATTTTTTAAGAAAAAAAGCACTGCAAATTAGTATTGTGACCAAAACAGTCCACTTACTTTGGCATGACAAACCAAATTGCCTCATGCCTGGAAATGCCCATGGGTTTTATTTTGGTTGAGGATTAAGATTAAGGTCAAGTTTTGGGAAAGGTGGGTTTTCAGAAGGAAGGATTTGAGCTGAAAATTCTGCTGGCAGCCAGCTTGAATGTGTGTGTTGTTGTTGTTGTTGTTTCAGGCTGGAAGTGCTTGCAGAGAGAGTGCTCAAGTAGCGGGTGGGATATTACCACCTGACCCCACCCCACTCACCATTGCCCCTCCCCCTCTTTCTAACCTACCTAACCTAACACTCTATGTAGCACTAATGTCTCACAACAAATGAAACTGATCTGTAGAAAACACAACTTGAAAAAAGATACAAGGCACGTGCACACACGCACACACACACATATATTAAACATATTTTTTATTAAAGATTTCTTGGTTTACAAAAGTATGCGCACTCTCTTTTTTCAAGTTACATTTTCTACTGATCAGTCTCATTTGTTGAGACATTAGTGTTACATTAGGAAGAAAAGGGGGAAAGAGGTGGAGGGGGGAATGGTGGGTGGGGTGGGGTGAGGTTGGGTGGCAATGCTTCTACTTAGTGTATGTGTGGGGTTTTGTGTCAGCGGCACTTGTGCAGGTTCTCTTTACTATTCGCTTGTAACAATGCACATATTTTTGTAAACGAAGAAATCTTTAATAAAAATATTTTTTTTAAAAAAAAAGTAGGGGGTTGGAGAAAGAAATCAGTTCCAGGGGGATTTGTCATCCCACTCACTGATGGAATGCAGAAAAGGTGGGGTCTTGCTGGGAGGGGGAACCTGAGTCAAGCAGCTGTTCAGTTCAGAAAAACATGAAGGCGAAGCAAATGAGGCCTCATTTTAAAAACCTTGAAGTGGCCCTGTGTGGATGCCATGACTGCTGAGCCACAGTGTTCACTTTGGTTCTGATGGAGAGATTGAAGGTGCCTGTGGAATGACAATAATGCCAGACTCCAAGTTTTGTAACATCCGCCAACTCAGAGGTGCCTGACAGAGGAAAGAGAAAACCCATGTGGAGTCCTGCCTTAGAAGATGAGGAGGCAGAACTCCATATACACACAATCAGTGAAAATAGTTAGTTGCTTAACTATGTTAAGGATAGTTGCTTAACGTATGTGTGGGTGCTCGTCCCACAATTCCAGAAGAATGCATGCAAAAGTACTGAGTTGGAGGCATACCTTACAAGTTGCCAAGACTCTGAGCATTCATTAAACACACAAAATTCAAAATAAATGCTAAGGATAAAGTTATGCAGAACAAAGTAATGTTGGGGTATGACCTGTGATGGGCTTCCATTCCACTAGAGCATGCAACTAATAAACACAAATGAGGTATTTTTTTGCCTTGTCTTGTATAACTAATCTGGCTTTTAAAAAACTATTTAGCATAATTTAGTCTCCTTATAAAGAGAGAGAGAGAAATGCAAGCAAAACATAGGGCCCTGCCTCCAGCCAGTGCATATTGTATTAAGGTGTCTCTCTGCCTTCTTGGGATACGGCTGACACTGTGGTTAAACTACAGAGCCCAGGGCTTGCTGATCAGAAGGTCGGCGGTTCGAATCCCCGCAACGGGGTGAGCTCCCATTGCTCGGTCCCTGCTCCTGCCAACCTGGCAGTTCGAAAGCACGTCAAAGTGCAAGTAGATAAATAGGTACCGCTCTGGTGGGAAGGTAAACGGCATTTCCGTGTGCTGCTCTGGTTCGCCAGAAGCGGCTTAAGTCATGCTGGCCACATGACCCGGAAGCTGTACACCGGCTCCCTTGGCCAGTAAAGCGAGATGAGCGCCGCAACCCCAGAGTCATCTGCAACTGGACCAAATGGCATCCCTTTACCTTTACCTGCCTTCTTAGATTTCAGAAGGTGTCGCCCACACTCAATCTCAAGCATATCTTTGTTGTTGTCATAACGACTAAAGATTACCTTTTAATTTGTTCCTACATGGAAGATGATGTTCCCAGGAAACTGGAATCTATGCCAAGGATTACATTCTGTGGGTTTTCTGCAGGTGATGTAGGTAACTTCTGAGAATATCAGGTTTGGTGTGTGTGGATGCCTGTCACTATCAATAGCTGAAACAAATAGTTCAAACAGTTCATATGGCACAAATAAATACAGGCTTATTTGACAGGGATAAATCATGCATGCAAATCTGGCATGAAAATTGTTAAATGAGCTATATATACACAATACAAAAAATGTAATCAGAAGCTGGAGGGACTGCCAAATATGCTCTTCACCAGGGACACTGATGATGTAGGGTTGGTCCTGATTTTCTGCATTCTATGGAATTAGGGCCAACACACATAGCCCTGGCATTGCAGGAGGGTCTTTTGTTTGACAAGAATTGGTCAACAGTGGGATGGTGCACACCTGGGCCATTCAACAAGCCTGTACATTTAAAGCAGTGCCACACCACTTTAAACCAGGGGTCAGCAAACTTTTCCAGACCTTGTGGGGAGCCGGACTATATTTTGAAAAAAATATATACAAACGAATTCCTATGCCCCACAAATAACCCAGAGATGCATTTTTAAATAAAAGGACACAGTCTACTCATGTAAAAACATGCTGATTCCCGGACCGTCCGTGGGCCGGATTTAGGTGGCGATTGGGCCATATCTGGCCCCCGGTGTTGGGCAAAATACGCACCAACCGAGTGGCAACAGCGGCAGGGTCGACAAAATAACAAAGTCGTCTTCAGTATCTTTGCTTCCTTTTATTTACAATTATATACACCACACTCCTCTACTCCATTCCTCTCATTTCACAATACATCACCACCACACCCATGAACCATTTGGGTAGTTTAAATACAGAATTCAGAATAGTCAATTACCCAATCACATTACAGTAAGCAAACTCTACCTTCAATTATTCAAATTAGCAAAAGCTCACAGGTGTGTTAATATTCAGACCAAGGTTACAAACACACATCTCTGTGTAGCACCATTGACCACATCAATCTTAAAGGAAAAACCTAACACCCGGGCCTACCGTAGTTTGGGGATCCCTGCTTTTAAATGGTTAAGGGAATTGAGAGTTCTTAAGAGACCCCATTCCCCTCACAGAGCTACAGTTGCCAGAGTAGTTTGACAATCAACTCTCTTCCCAGGAAACTATGTATGGGAATTGCATAGCTGCCAAGTTATCCCTTTTTTTAAGGGATTTTCCCTTATGCTGAATAGGCTTCCTCGTGAGAAAAGGGGAAACTTGGCAGCTATGGAATTGTAGCTTACTGAGAGGTCTTTCAGTTCTCAAGAAACTACACTTCCCAGGGTTCTTTTGGGGAAACAATGACTGTCTAAAGTGGTAGCATACTGCTTTAAACTTACAATGCAGCTTGGGCTACTCTCTGAATCACAGCCCCAGGTCCCATCAGAAATAGCAACTGTCTGGGTGCAGAGTTCACTGTATTACATCAGCTGTGAAAAGCATTTAAAAAAATACAATACAAGGCAAGCAGAATGAAGTGTTATTTTGATCAAGAGCTGCCTCCCACTGTGAGATGCTCTGAAGTTAATTGAAACAAGGCGATGCAAATAGTGTATTTTGACATTTCTTAAGCAGTATCTTCAGTACTGCAGATTCTTCCCCAACCCTGATTCTAATCCCACCCTGTTTGCTTCTAATTTTTGAGAGGTAGGCCTGTATGCATGTGTTATAAGAATTTTGAGGTCATATATATATATATATATATATATATATATATATATATATATATATATATAATTGTTCATAAAACATGTACATGAATGTACAGAAACATGTCTGAAGCAGCACAGGAAGACAGGACTGACTGACACCATTTTGACTCTCTCAGACCTGGCGTCCCTCTGCAAGGAAGAAGGGGGGGGGAACCTTCTCATTGTCTCAGGAATTAAAGTGATAATCCCTGGCATCCTGATACCTGGGTGCCAGACAAAAGGGTGTGATTAACTTGGCTGGGAAACAGGGAAATGTAAATATCTCTCAATTTTGTTGATTAGGTTTTGGGGGCAGGGGGCAGGGTCCAGACTGCTCAGATTACTGCCACCAGACCTCCCCGTTCATGATGTACCTATGGTGAATCTAGGGAGGGGCGGTCTTGGGCTACACCCCTTCTGTGACATATGGATGATGCTTCTGGGGGGTGGGCTGAAACCAATTTCAAATTTCTTTTTAAGGGCAAGACACCTTTGTTTGGGTTCCTTCCTTGTTCTCCTGCGTGAGAGGAAGGACCCTGTTGCAACAGCGAAAATAAAAGTGCCTTGCTTCGTACGTCCTGGTTTGGTCTCTGTTATTTGGTGGGCAGGAGACGCTTAAATTCGTCTGCTTGCCTGGATCCTTGGGCTCTCCCTGGGTCAGGATCCATTTCTCTGGGTTCATAGGAACCAGCTTAAATTTTACTTCACATGAAAAACAGCCATTATTTTCGTAATTTCCTAGAATTAGTAGACCTAGCTGTATGGATAGAATCCTGGAGCTTCAGTGGATCAAAACTGATTACATCCTTCATTCTTATGGGTTAAATATCCTAGACAAAACTTTCACACTCATTGAGGGCTCAGGAAAGGACACCTGCCCATCTGGAAGCAATATCATCTCCTTTGTCAAACACTGGTAAAAAAGAGAGAATTCACATGGAATTTTGGTTATTGCCAATGCTTTTTGCGGCGGGGGTGGGGGGGGTACGCATACCCCTAAACATTTTGAGAATGTAAGTTTGGCCTCAATGAGGGACAGTATTTCAATATGAGCAGGAAAATGAGAGTACTCCTAAACATTTTTAAAGAAAAAAGCACTGGTTACTCCCCCACTGTGAGTGTGGAAGACAGCTCTCTGCAAGGCCTTTTCCCACCTGGCCTTGGGGGTGAGGCCCAGACTCGCCCTGCTCTGCTTCAGAGACTCCTGGAAGGCTGGAGAGACATTGCCCTGCTGTGAGTCCTGAAGAGCCCAGACACACTGGAACAAACTCTGGTGTTGGGGCAATTGTCTAAAATGCTTTTAAATGATTTTAAGTAGTTTTTAATCTGTGGCGTTTTAAATTTTGGTTTTGTTGCTTTGTTTTTGCTCTGTTGGGGGTGGGATGAATGTTTTGTTCGGGCTAGGGATTAGTTTAATTTTAGTATACTGTAACTGTAAATTATTATTATTGTTATTGTTATTATTATTATTATTAGTTTCTACTTTTTATTGGTTTATTGTATAGTTTGTATTCTGTTCTGAAGGGGAGAGGGTCAGGGCTGCCTGGGAGTGGGCCCCAGCCAAAAGAATGGATGGGGCAGGTTCCATAGGGAGGGATGTACTGGGACACCCAATCTCAGTGATCACAGGTAGGAGGAAGAGTTATGCTAAGACCAGACCATGTCATTCCCTTGGAGGCAAAAGCTTAAAATAGTGCAAGGACAGCAGTAGCTTGTCACTGCACAGTGGGGTTGCTTCAGAAATGAGAGGCTGCAAACTTTTTAAGGTCATCCCCATTGATAGGGATTTGTAATTTGGAGTGGTCCAAATGTTATTTTGGGGTGAAGGGGTGACAAGATATCAGATCCTTTTCAAATTTCTTGATTCACCTGTGGGACCTGCATCAAAATGTTGAAGTGTGGATCTGGAGTGCTCTTGTCCAGCCATGCCCCTTCCCAGGACACTCCATCTGTTTTGTCTCTCCTTCCACACACATCCTAGGAGTTGGCTGCTGTTCCTCCAGGCAAGTCATGAGTAAGAGGAGGGGGTGGGCATTGTGGTATCTCATATACGTTAGCATCTTCATGGTCTGAAAATACAGTATCTTTAAAATGTCCTTGTTCACATTATAACCGTAGTCTCTTGCTCCATCTAAAAAAACACTGTCAGCCAAGGACACTACTTTTCCCTAGCTTTATCTGATTTGTAGCTACAGCGTGGGCTATGCTAACATATATTAACGTTTGCTTTCCCTGACATCTCCAGGAACATTATTTCCATGGAAAAATACTGCTTTCTCACCAGCACACTTTAACCATCACTACCCCTTCAAATAGCTACCCCAGTCTTCCACAAGCTGGTGCCCTCCAGATGTTTTGGACTACAGAACAGAAAAAATACACACTGGCATGGGAATAGTTTATTGCCCCCAACAATTATTATCTCTAAGTGTAAATGCCCAAAGGGTTTAAGCATACGTAAGAGAATGAACTTGAAGTTCCATGCTGACTGGGACTCATGAGTGCTATAGTCCAAAATATCTGGAGGGTACCAGCTTGGGTACCCTCCATCACCCCCACCTACCAAGTTCAAACCAACACTTTTCAGAGAATGCTTTAATTGGGCTGCTAGAGTCAAGGGTTTAAAAAGCTGTTAACATAATTATGAGACCATAACGAATTTCAGATGAAAGAGAATATAACCTTTAAATATAATAGATGGTTTTGGTTAGTTTTCTCTTTTTTTCCCCTCCAGAAGTTGCCAATAATTTTCCTTTGCCACATAATGCAATTAACTGGAAAGGGTGCTGCTAGTATTATAGCATTCTGATGGGGTTGGGTCATCGGGAGCCATTAAGCAAACGTTCCAATGCTTGCACTCATTCCCTATTATCTTCTTCCCTGTTCATTTAAAGGTGCTGGATAATGCTTTTAAAGCTCTCAGGGCATAAAGCCCAGCATGCCTGAGACCACTTAAATCCACATGTTTCACTATGCCCATTTATATTGACAGGGATCAAGGGCAGGTGCTCCCCTTAATCAAGTAAATAGCTAACTAAAAGTAGGGATACAGGTGGCACTGTGGGTTAAACCACAGAGCCTAGGGCTTGCTGATCAGAAGGTCGGTGTTTTGAGTCCCTGTGACAGGGTGAGCTCCCATTGCTCGGTCCCAGCTCCTGCCCACCTAACTGTTCGAAAGCACCTCAAAGTGCAAGTACAGCGGGAAGGTAAACAGCGTTTCCATGCGCTGCTCTGGTTCGCCAGAAGCGGCTTTGTCATGCTGGCCACATGACCTGGAAGCTGTACACTGGCTCCCTTGGCCAACAACGCGAGATGAGCGCCGCAACCCCAGAGTCGGTCACGACTGGACCTAATGGTCAGGGGTCCCTTTACCTTTACCTAACTGTTGAGCTACAGCCATAGCTGCCAAGTTATCCCTTTTTTTAAGGGATTTTCCCTTATGCTGAATAGGCTTCCTCACGAGAAAAGGGAAAACTTGCCAGCTATGGCTACAGCAGCTCACAGAGCAACAAATTAGCCATGTGTGCCACCTGGCAATCACCCATAAGGGCAGATTCATGTCAGAAGATGCCAGCTGCCACCCACCCCACCAAGTATACAAATACTAATTGCCACACACTGCCCTGAGTAGAACTGGTGTTTTTTCCAGACCTGTGACTTTATCAATCCACATTTCTGCTACTGTGGCCTAGACAGCTTGAACCGCATCCCTCGTCTTCCATGCCAATGCCACCCCCACCCGCCTGCTTTGCCTCTCCACTAAATGTTATTGCTGGTGACTAAGCCAAATAGAGATGACTGCCTCATGCCTTATTGCTTTTCATGCATGCTGGGTTCATTCGGTGATAAAGTCAAAGAAAGGGAGAGCGCTGCATTTTCCCAGAACAAAAGGTCATCTGTTTCCTGTCAGGGAATTCAGCTCTGGTTTCATTTCTTTTTAAATGAAGAACAGTAATGCTTTTTTATCCGCCCTGTGGGGAAGGAAGAAGGAAAGTGGGGAGTGGGAACTACTAAATAAAACTTTTTGTGCCGTGCCTCCTAAGATGGTAGGCAGTAACAAGTCCTGTGATACATCTACCCACCTGAAAACTTTGGGGTTCCCCTGAGCATGCTGATACCTCCCTCCAGGGCCAGCCCAAGACATTTGGTGAACCGCCACAGGGCACCTGCCCCACCAGGGAAGAAGAGGGGAGTGAAGATTTACATCAGGAACAAGCCAGAGGGAGGGAATCAATGTTGAAGTGGGAATCAAAGGCCATCATTTGGGAAAGCGGCCCATGCGGAGTGGGTGTAGAGCCTGGGAGACCCCAGAGGGTACAGGGCAGTCCCCGCCATTTCCTCCATGGGGTGGGAGGAGATCAGCAGAGCCTCCTATTTGCTGAGAGGCCACTGTGGAGGGGGGGGCTGCCAAGGAGGAGAGCATAGCAATGGTGGCGGCAGTGGCACATGCGTTCCCAGGAGGCCAGATCTGCTGCCCAATGAGGTTCCCTCCCCTCGCCTCCTGGGTGGGCTGCTGGCCTGCCTTATTTTAACCTCATCTAAGTTTGCTGCTAGGAGTGATAATAATTATTACTTAGGGTTGTTACTGTCATATACGTCAGGCATGTAAATTTGCTGGGTGGTGTAGATCACTCAGTTAAACAGAAATTGATCCTCTACTGTTTTTGTTAACTTGTGCAATTTTATTTTTACCAAATCTAACTGTTGCAGCGCATAGGCTGCACTAAGGACCCTCCGAGTCGCTGTTTAATTGCGGGTAGATTCTGCAACATGTTCTTCACACAATAATTGTGCATCAGTGGTAGATTTATTCTGCTTTATTAGTTGGTCTGTGATGCTTTCCTGATGCTACCACATTACTGCTACGGGGGGTGGGGCTATAGTGCTATGAAAGTGGGACAGAAAAACTGTCACAGGATTTCATCAGGAAGTTGCAGGGTCTTCACCAGGCATCCCCAAACTGCAGCCCTCCAGATGTTTTGGCCTACAACTCCCATGATCCCTAGCTAACAGGACCAGTGGTTGGGGAAGATGGGAATTGTAGTCCAAAACATCTGGAGGGCCAAAGTTTGGGGGTGCCTGGTCTTCACTGATTGGAAATGAAGCCTTGTGGTTGCCCCAAAACTTTAACAGGTGCAAACAGTATGTATTGAAAGCAGCATCATGTATGACCATCCTGATAGCACAAAGGTTTGGAAGCTGTCCTCTAGTCCCACGTTTGCTGAATGGTAACTAAACCACAGGAATATGTAGTTATGGCAAAACTGATTATGTTAGATTCAAAGAAGCAAGACAAAATTACAACAGATTTCTTTGATAGATTAATAGAATCATAGAAATGTAGAGTTGGAAGGGACCCAGAGGGTCCTCTAGTCCAACCCCCACTAGAAACCATTTATTGCATTTTGGCACAATTAGGCAATTCTTCAAGTGATGTGACTCATGTGTCTAATGCTTCATAAGTGACCTCTGTTAATAATTACTATAAATTATGTATAGCTCTTTTATCATTTGCTTGACATGTGGATGATAAAGGTGCAGAAGATAAGCAAACCCCAGCAGGCCGTGTGTACATTTTGTGCCTTATCTGAGGGGATTGGGCTACCTCAGGGATTGACATAAACAAAAGTGAGTTGAAGGAACTGGAAATTCTGAAAAAGAGCAAAAATGGATTCTGGAGATTGCTGCGAGCAGGATTGCAAAGCAGAGGAGGAAGAAGTTGGCCCACAGATCAAATTCTGAGGTAAATTTTGAAATCAACAGCCTGGTTCTCCAAAACCTGAAGGCTAGAGCTGATCTCGTACAGGCACTGCCACTGAGAACCAGGTTTATGTCGGCTTCAAAAATTTCCTCAGAAATTGATGTGTGGGCTATAAATCCACAGGGTTGTGACTCAGGAAACCTTAATACTGTTTTGCCTGTTTTTGGCCTGAAGGGAAAAGAAACATATTAATGGGCTGCTGCTGGACTTTCCTAATCCTTGGAGGAGGCAGGCGCTGATTAACCTTTTTTTATTTTTAACTTTGACTTTCAAATCTCATTCGGCACTGAGGTAAATGTGAAAATGACACACTTGGGTGCAGAGTAATTAGAACATGTTTGCGCACATGCATACATTCTGGTGGAGGAGGGCAGCCAGGCATCCTTTCCCTGCTTTTTTTCCTTTTGTATTATCATAATGAAAGTTCTGACTGGAAGCTTGCAATTATGCTTCCTCCTTCCTTCCCTCTTCCCTTTTCCTCACCAAAGAAAGTCTAATTAATAATGAACAGAGCCCAGGGCTGCTGCCATATTTGTCCTGTGAATCTTTCTGCTGGGGAGGGGGGGCTTTTTCTGATGGTAGAGGCAGGGTCGAAGAGTAGGGATTAAAATCTTATTTTATGAAATCATAAAATGGTGACAAGACAAGCAAAGCTTTGCCGATTTCCTCCTCTAATAACTAAACTGCTTTTTAAATGGATCTTGCAGCATAATTTAAATGGATCTTGCAGCATAAATGTGCTGATGGATCATTATGTAACCCAGCAGATTTATGCAAAAGTGTTTGCATACTTTTTATAGAGATGGGGACAATACAAGATTCAAACCAAGCTCTGAATTGGTTCTGTTCAGTGATTCAGCTTAGTGATTCCGCTCAGTGATTGTCTGAATCTGGCTGTGCTCTGATGTCCAGCAATCCCACCTTCATCGCCAGTGTTAAGTTGTGGGTAGACATCGCAGATGACACAGTGATTTCTTCAAGAAGCTCTTTATTTGATAGCTGAAACAGAACTGAACTCAACTGCTGAGCCAGCCTGCTTTTATAGAGGCCGGCTCAAACAATGTATCAAACATAATTCAAAGTTCCCTCCTAAAACAACTGCCAAGGACCTGAGGGAAAGCTACAATACATAACAAGATCACTGGTCTTTAACTGGTGGGTTGAGACCTACTGCCAGGTGGCAGCCTAACCTAAAATGGGTTACAACAACATCACCTCCATGCCATTATATTTATAACAATTAAGGCTGCAATCCTAAATTTGGGACTGGAAGCAAATCCTAATACTTGTTGGAAACAAGATTGGAGAAACACTCTGTATTCTTCTGTCCATTTCCTGATTTTTAAAAATGGAATTTATTTTTAAATGTTTCTCTTCATGCTCTGCCATTGAACAAGGGTCCTTCCCTGAAAAATAGTAGCCTTCCTAAAACCACCTGATGAGGTTGTGGAAGGTGGCAGTCTTGTCGACTGGTCCTGCATCCCTTCTGCTGTGACTGCACTGAGGCTCCAGTGAATGTGCTTAGGAAGAGAATAGACACCCCCTGGATTTGCAAAGAGCCCCAGACTGCTCTTGACACATCCATTTATTCCCTTGTTGTTTTTAATTAGAAGTTAATGAAGCACCAAGACTCTTATCCTTCTCCAAATGCTCTAGCCCAGGGGTTCCCAACAAAATTTTCTCGAGGACCCCTCATCGAGCCGCTATTGTGACAAGGACCCCCATTAATTCCTAATCCTAAAATTAAAAAGTGAGAGCCAAATTAAGAGTCTTTTATATTTTATATGTATATGTTTTTTACAGTTACAACCGAGTACTCCATCAGTATACAGTTAGTTTTAATTTTCAGTTCTTAATGAGATGAACCACTTTTTAACCAACGGTCCATTTTTAACTACGTGAACAGTAGCTTCTGCGAAAAACAACGCTTTGTTTACAAACACTACTGTTTTGCAAAGAGGCAGCGCGCGCTAGGGAGGAGGGAGGGGAATGGAGAAGACAGGGTACCTGCACAGTAGCGCACAAATGAAGCCGACGCGCGCAAAGCATCTTGGGGAGGTGAGCGTTAGTAGAATGCGCGCGCTGCCTCTTTGCAAAACAGTAGTGTTTGTAAAGCGCCACCTAACGGCATACAACATAACTACTGCCTCTATCTAATTCTAGTTTTGCACTAGACTCTGCTCATGCAGGAAGCGGCCAAAACAAAAAATCTGTTATCATACGAAATATATTTTATATATATTTTTAGCATCTTGTGGACCCCTCTGGCATAGCTCGCGGACCCCTGGGGGTCCGCGGATCACCTGTTGGGAACCACTGCTCTAGCCATTCTCCAGGCAGGTTACTTGCTCCCCTGGTTGTTTTGGTACCTTTTTGTTGTTGTTGCTGCTGCTATTTTTCCTACAATAACTTTTCACCAGAAATGTACTCAGTGTTCTAAATACAGCCATGCCATAGATTTATATAAAGTTATTGTGCTTTCGCCTGTCTCTTCTTTAATAATCCATAACACAGTTTGCCTTTTTCACTGCTGCCAGATCAACATTATAACTGAGTAACTGTCCGCCTTGTCCCCAATATTTCTTTCTTTGACAATCCAGATCCCATCACTTGTTCATCTACACCCACAGCAACTGATTGCAGAATCTGCCCCACACTCTAGGTTTGCATTTACAATCTCAGCCCTCTTTCTTGTTTTGTTTCTTGAATTTATTTTCATCCTTCCCAAATCATATAACTAAATATGTGTTTACGCGCGGAGGAGATGCCACAAAAGGCAGATTCATCTATTTTTCTCCCCTTTCATTCAATCGGATGTGTCAAGTAATAACTCTAAATGCATTTGACTTGCCATAAATAATGTCACTAAGGCGAGCAAATTTCTGTTCCATGTTCTTCCCCTCCCTTCCACTCCCCTGTTTGTCAGCCCTTATCTGTGCTTCCTTCTTTTTGGTACAATAACGAAATCAGAGCCTTGTCAGTTGAAAGTTTATATGCCCTATTTATAGCGCTCCAGTGTCTCTGAGCTTTTATATTCCTGCATCAGGAGCTCTTGTGCGAGCCAGAATCCTAGTGTGAGTCAGAGAGGAATATGCGTCTCCATAATAGCTCCTTTGTATTCCCCCTCCCGCTTCAGAGGCAAAGCATGCTCTCCCCTTTGATAGACCAGACTGATGCAGATCAAATGGTTTGTACGGCATTGGCACCAATCCATCAGAGCAGGAGAAGGCTGCCCTCGAGCGCCAATCTATCCAGCAACCACTTCTCCCCCTCCCTCCCTCCACAGTAGTTCAGAACCACTTCTGCCCTCCATGATAAAAACGGCTGAGTCATTAGTTGCTCTAGGCCTCTGGTCATAACCAGGCCACAGAGGCTCTGTTTTGGACCAGCGGGCAGATTCGTGTTAACACTTTTTTATATTACGGTATTATTTTTTGCACAAATGCTAATCCTTTTCTAGACCCATACAATTACTGCTAGAACAAGGGCCATTTTATTTGTTACTCTCTCTGTGCTCAGGCAGCCTTAAATAATCTCACAAGGTGGCAGTTATTGTGTGGTGAAGGGCACTCATGATGCCATAGGAAACCCCACTGTGAGCTCTGCATTTGCAGAGGGTATTATTATGTGTCCCCCTCCAAGCCCTCAACAGCTGCCCCATACATTGAATACAAACTGCTTTTGAAGCTTGAGGACTTTCCAGAGTTGTTTTTGATGTTGCACGTGGAGCCACTGTTAGGGGTCCTGCTGCATAAGCAACCCTTTACTCCAAAGAAGCAGTTCAGATTGTAGTCTAAACTTGAGGGGGGGGCATTTTACAGGGACAGCTGCTAGGAAGGAAACTGCAAATTGCAGATGGCATGTGGGTGGCCTGTATCTCAATCAGCCCACCTTTTAATAACATGGTCTCTCAACCTCCTGCAAGCCTTGAGTGTTTTAAGGCTTTTTGTATTGCATCATTGTTCCAAGATTCCCTCTTCTTCCAAACTCTGTCCTGGTTGCTTCTAACAGCTGCAGCATCAATATTCCATCTGTGGAATTTATGACTCTTCTTCCCCCAGTTTCTAAAGTACACAACAAGCCCTTTCAATGCACAAGCTTATATATACAAACCCCCTCTCATAAAATGGGATTTCATTCATTCATGACGTTAGTGGGTGTGGATTTGGAAAGCATTCTCGTCTATGGAAAAACTGGATATTCCCCAGTGAAAGGGGCAGGAAACAATTTGAGAAGAGAATTAATGTGCCAGCTAAGAGCAAGGCCTGGAAAGAAATAGGAGGGAAAATAGTTACTCCTTCAACCACCTGCCCTTCACACCCCCCCTTTTTAGGCGGGTTTAAAGTGTTTTACTTTTTATTTAATTTTATAATGTATATAAAACAGAGAGAACAATTATAATAACAGACAAAAATTAAAAGATAATAAAATCAAATCAAATTTTATTAAATGGTCACAGACCAAATCGACTCATACAAGTAGTCAACAAAGGATAACACAGAAATAGAGGACAATTTCAATACAAATTAGGCCATAACAACACTTTAAAGTTAAAGGACATAAATAAAATTAAATATTCGCATTCGCCTGCGTATTGACATTGGAAAGCTCTTGTTTCCTGTGTCCAATAGCAGCTACGCAGAATTTGGCAACATTGATCGTAATTTCAGGGACCTTGACTTCTACCAAGGCTCTCAAACGTTGGGATTCTGGTTCATTTTTAAGCTTTTGTAAGGCTGCGTTGATAAAGGTCAGGCGTAGATCCTCGTAGAAACTGCAGTGCAGCAATACATGCAAATTTGTTTCCACTTCTGATGAGCCACATGGGCAAACACATGACTCATACGGTTTACCCTCATACCTGCCTAGCAACAGGGCGGAGTATTTTTGTAGCAAAGACCTAGGAGGCTGCCAGAATATATTGACCCCCTTTCCCGTAAAAAAATCTTGTTAGGGCAAAAATTAAAAGATAAAAACAGTTTCAGATTATTGAGTATAGTTCCAGATTTGGCAGATTTGCCAGGCTTGTGATGATGTTTGTTTTGAAATTGATGGTTCTGCTATAAATGTCATAAAAGAATGTCAAATAACAATGTGACTGGAGGTTCTAGTCCTTGACGAAGTCTCAAATTATGCACAATTTCCCCCCAAACAGCCATATTCCAGAGTGGGTGGTATCAAGTGTCCAGTGCAAGATTTGGGGCTGCTTCCCATTGTGTAGCAATTACTGTTTGTTCTGCCAGGATCCTATATAAGTCCATCTTTTTTACCATATTGGTGTCGGCGGTTCGAATCCCTGTGACGGGGTGAGCTCCCGTTGCTTGGTCCCAGCTCCTGCCAACCTAGCAGTTCAAAAGCATGTCAAAATGCAAGTAGATAAATAGGAACCGCTACAGCGGGAAGGTAAATGGCGTTTCCATGTGCTGCTCTGGTTTGCCAGAAGCGGCTTTGTCATGCTGGCCACATGACCTGGAAGCTATACGCCGGCTCCCTCGGCCAATAATGCGAGATGAGCGCGCAACCCCAGAGTCGGTCACGACTGGACCTAATGGTCAGGGGTCCCTTTACCTTTACCTTATCATCAAAAATATCCCCTAACATTAATGTTGGACAACAAACAATAGTTTCTTTAGTAATATTTATTATTTCCGGTCCTTCACTTCTCTAAGGGACCATGTTGCACTATTTCTAACTATAAGACCATGTATAACCTGGGCTTACAAATGAATCCACATGGCTTTATATACAGTACAGGAGAGAGGGAGATGTGGCCATTTCTTCCGGGTCATGGATTTAACAAAGTCTCCAAGGGGCTGATGGGCATCAGTTGCTGTAAATGGACAGTGCTCTTGAAGCTACGAACATGAGTTTGACAAAACTGTGGGAGGCAGTGCAAGACAGGAGTGCCTGGCGTGCTCTGGTCCATGGGGTCACGAAGAGTCGGACACCACTAAATGACTAAACAACAATAGCTAAACCGACCTAATTGACAGCCTGGCATTATCACTTCAGGTTGCATGGAGCTGCTGGGCTTCGTAAGTCTGAAGGCAGGTTGCAAGTGTCCGCCTGGACAGATGGAATGGAATAAATGTGGAGGTATCAATAGTGTCTGGGTACGCTACTAGCTCTAGGATTTTGAGGGCTCCTTAGCTTTGAGATACAGGACGTGCAAGTTCTTTCAAGCTGCTGCTGCTGGTGGTCTTGGGTGCTCCCTTTTTGGAACACTGGGGTCTTTGACAACCTTCAGGCCCTGGAAGTGTCCTGCCCTTACTACCTCCTGGGTCTAGCTTCTGTCCACGTGCCTTGTAATGGCTACTAAAAAGTGGAGAACATTTTATTTCCCTAGATCTTGAGTGCCCCAGATAACTTAGAATGGACTTTGACTTTCCTGCCCTACTCAGATCATTATGACTTCCTCCCAGGCTGTCTGCACACAAGCAGCCTGTGGCAGTGAGGCATCAGGACTGCATAAGCACACAAACACTCTTGATATGCCTCAGTGAAAACAAACAGTAGCTGAAGTGGCTGTTCAATGTGTAGTAGCTTGCATCCTAGAGATGCCTTGAGTGTCAGGCTTTGTGATGCTTAGGGACTTGGAGTCCCTCTTCTAAACCTTGCCAATCTCCAATAAATATGATAAGATGACAGGACTGTGTTTGGAGATTTTCTAACACCACAACTTGCAGCTCATCAGTATAATAAACTATGCACTGCTGAGATGGGACCATATTTATTGTTTGCAGTTATTAAGAAATTAAAACATCTCATATTTTTGTGCATGCTGGCAGCCTTGTGAACGCATCTGAAATTTTACCAGCCCACCTGCCTACTGTTGTAAACAAAATCTGCCCTTATTCCCTTATGGGGTACACAAGAGCCCTTATATCGCTCCCCCTCCTCAGGAAATGGCTGGCATGTTCTCCCCCTCCTGGGCGATCGTTCGGGAGCGTCATAAGCATTCTCCAGCCCGAACATCACAGTGACTGGTGCCAGAAGATACCAGTACACTTTAGGGATCCGCAGAGGTTGCGCAGTAGCGTAACAGAACCATAGCTGCCAAGTCTCCCTTATTCCCCAGGAAACCCCCGTTTTTCCAGCCGTTCCCAGCTGGAAAAATGGATTTTTTTGTTTCCCCCCGGTTTACTTACCGGCCGGGGGAGGCTCCTTCTGCACATGTCTGGAGTCTCTGGACATGCGCAGAAGCGATTTCTGGTGTGACGGCCATTTTGGAACTGGGCGGAGCATGCTCAGAAGCGACTTTCGATGCTGCTCTGCCCAGTGCTGTGGCCATTTTGGAACTGGGCAGAGCAGCATCGAAAGTCGCTTCTGAGCATGCTCCGCCCAATTCCAAAATGGCGGCAGCGCTACTTCCGGTCTGCCGATCCCTCATTTTTCCGGCAGGAACTTGGCAGGTATGAACAGAACTCAGTAGCACAGCATCTTGACTAATCTTGACTAATCTACAGTGGTGCCTCGCTAGACGAATTTAATTCGTTCCACGGGTCTTTTCTTACAACGAAAAATTTGTCTAGCAAATCCCATAGGAATGCATTGAATTTTTTTTTTTGAAATTTTTTTTTGCTCATAGGAACGCATTAATTGAATTTCAATGCATTCCTATGGGAAACCGCGATTCGCTAGACGAATTTTTCATAAAACGAATTCGTCTAGCGAGGCAACATCCGCTCGAAAAATCCTTTCGTTAAGTGGAAATTTCGTTAAGCAGGGCATTCGTTAAGCGAGGCACCACTGTACTTTATTTACATATAAACACACATGGAGCTCTTCATCATGGCTCCCTCTCTCTCTAGCATCACCCAGCAAAGAGAGAGAACAAAGGCACAACAGTCCCACTTACGAACACAGTAAGACAAACATCCTGTCTACGTCACTTCCACTCTGTGGAATGAAAACACAGTCATATGACAGACAACAACCTCATGACTGCACACGGGGAATGAATCTCTCAACACTCCCCCCCCATCCCCCGGCACATCCCTGTGACTGGTCCCAGTCTCCTCCCTGCAGCCCCCTCCTCCCTGCACCCCTCAGCTCATCCCTGTGACTCCCCCACCCCTGTCCGCCTCCCCACGCACCCCTGCAATTCCCCCGGTGCCTGTGTCGGCGTATTCTGGCCTGTATGTCAGGTATTCGGTGTTGGGGGGGAGGCAACGGGGCATGGAGTGGTTTTCGGTACGGTGTCACCATGGCCCGCTCTATCTGTGATGGTTGGGGAGGTAGGGGGAGCTAGGGGCAGGATGCGGGGAGCTAGGGGCAGGATCCCGGCGTTGGGCTTTGTGGAGGAATGGCCTTTGTGGTAGTTATAGAATGTTGGCTGGTGATGTCACGATCTTGCCTCGGCCTTGGAGACGCAGCTTCTGGCTTCTATTTCCCAACATGCACTTTCGTCTGAGTTGTGAATTCCGAAACACGGGGTTTTGGGGGTTTTACCTGGCCCAGGTGTGACATCTGTCTACGCAAACTGTATGGGCTTGCTCTTGTAGTCACATTTGACTTTGTGTCCAAATTTGAACGCAATCGGTCAAGCGGTTTCGTTGAACATTGGAGATGAACACACATGCCCAGTTTACATTTACAGTCGTACCTCGGGTTGCGAACACCTCGGGTTACGAACAACCCGGGTTACGAACTTCGCAAACCTGGAAGTATTTTCGCAAAGCACGAAAATAGTGAAAATAGCGCTTTGCGCATGTGCAAAACGGCGGTTCGGGCCCTTTTCGGGTTATGAACTTTTCGGGTTACGAACTGCGACCCGGAACGGATCGCGTTCGTAACCCGAGGTATCACTGTATATATATATACGGTAGAGGTACGTGTTTGCTTAGTACATTTATGAACATATATATACTGTGTGTGTGTGTGTGTGTGTGTGCGTGTTAGTGTATAGTGCATTATTACACTATAAACATACCTTATGCTAGCCATTTCTACTTAAAAGGGGGAAGACAGAGAGAACCAAATTGTGGCTCCATATACACTGCGCTTTTAAAACACATTTGAAGCACATTATTACCCTCAAAGGATTATGACAAAAGAAGTGCCATGGTCAGATCACTTTCTGGTGCAACTGGACTTCTCCGCAACCCTTCCCCTCTGCAGGGAGGTGGGACCGATTCGGATGGTCCGCCCCCGCTACTTAATGGATCCAATTGGCTTCCAAAGAGTGGTAGGGGATGTTTTATCCCATGTCGATGGCCTTTCATCTGATTCCCTGGTGGCCCGCTGGAATGCGGAGTTAACCAGCGCTATTGACTGTCTGGCTCCGAAGCGCCCTCTCAGATTGCATGGAGCCCGGACAGCCCCGTGGTTTTCCCCGGCGCTGAGGGCAATGAAACAGTCGTTGAGACGGCTAGAGCGCCGGTGGCGGAAAACTCATTTTGAATCAGACCGGACACGGGCTAGAGCTCAACTTCGAGCCTACCAAGTGGCAATGGCGACGGCGAAGAGGACCTTCTTCACCGTCTCCATCGCATCTGCAGAAAACAGCAGCAGGAGACTCTTCCAGGTGGTTCGCAATTTAGCGGAACCACCTGCTCCATCCGGGCCCAGTACGGGCCACATGATCTCCTGCAATGATTTTGCAAAGTTTTTTGCAGATAAAGTCGCTCAGATTCGGGAAGAGGTAGACTCCACCATGGGAGCAGGGCCGGGGCGGGGGAGTGCTAGAGTCCTGTCTAGTCAAGTTTTGTGGGATCAATTTCAATCTGTTACCTCCGAGGATGTGGACAGGCTGCTTAGACGAATGAAACCAACCACCTGTCTCCTTGATCCTTGCCCATCCTGGCTTATAAAAGCTAGCCAGGAAGGGCTGGGCGATGGGCTTCGCGGGTTGGTAAATGCTTCTCTCCATGAGGGAGCCTTCCCAGACCCGCTGAAAGAGGCGGTTATTAAACCGCTTCTTAAAAAACCATCTTTAGATCCGGCCAATATGGCCAACTATCGCCCAGTCTCAAATCTTCCATTCTTGGGCAAGGTGATTGAGCGAGTGGTTGCGGAACAACTCCAGGCACGCCTGGAAGAAGCGGACCATTTGGATCCCTTCCAGTCAGGATTCAGGCCTCATCATGGGACTGAAACTGCCTTGGTCGCACTGGTCAATGATCTCCGGCGGGCTAGGGACAAAGGTAAGAGCTGTTTCCTTGTTCTGCTGGATCTCTCAGCGGCTTTTGACACCATCGACCATAACATCCTTCTGGACCGTCTAGAGGGCTTGGGAGCTGGGGGCACTGTCATGCAGTGGTTCCGCTCCTTCCTCCTGGGCCGTGTTCAGAAAGTGGTGGTGGGGGATGAGTGTTCAGACCCCTGGGCGCTCACTTGTGGGGTGCCTCAGGGTTCTGTCCTCTCCCCCATGCTTTTTAACATCTATATGCAGCCGCTGGGAGAGATCATCAGGGGGTTTGGGCTGGGTGTCCATCAGTATGCTGATGATACCCAGCTCTACCTCTCTTTTAAATCAGAACCAGTGAAGGCGGTGAAGGTCCTGTGTGAGTGCTTGGAGGCGGTTGGAGGATGGATGGCGGCTAACAGATTGAGATTGAATCCTGACAAGACAGAAGTACTGTTTGTGGGGGACAGGAGGCGCGCGGGTGTGGAGGACTCCCTGGTCCTGAATGGGGTAACTGTGCCCCTGAAAGACCAGGTGCGCAGCCTGGGAGTCATTTTAGACTCACAGCTGTCCATGGAGGCACAGGTCAACTCCGTGTCCAGGGCAGCTGTTTATCAGCTCCATCTGGTACGCAGGCTGAGTCCTTACCTGCCCAGTGACTGTCTCTCCAGAGTGGTGCATGCTCTAGTTATCTCTCGCTTGGACTACTGCAATGCGCTCTACGTGGGGCTACCTTTGTACAACTAATCCAGAATGCGGCAGCTAGACTGGTGACTGGGAGCGGCCGCCGAGATCACATAACACCGGTCCTAAAAGACCTACATTGGCTCCCAGTACGTTTCCGAGCACAATGCAAAGTGTTGGTGTTGACCTTTAAAGCCCTAAACGGCCTCGGTCCGGTATACCTGAAGGAGCGTCTCCACCCCCATCGTTCTGCCCGGACACTGAGGTCCAGCTCCGAGGGCCTTCTGGCGGTTCCCTCATTACGAGAAGCCAAGTTACAGGGAACCAGGCAGAGGGCCTTCTCGGTAGTGGCACCCACCCTGTGGAATGCCCTCCCACTAGAGGTCAAAGAGAACAATTACCAGACCTTTAGAAGGCATCTCAAGGCAGCCCTGTGTAGGGAAGCTTTTAATGTTTGATGGATTTCTGTATTTTAGAATTTCTGTTTTTTTGGAAGCCGCCCAGAGTGGCTGGGGGAACCCGGCCAGATGGGCGGGGTATAAATAATTAATTATTATTACTATTATTATTATTATTATTATTATTATTATTATTATTATGACAAGGTGGTATATCGCTTATAGGGTTACGATTCTCAGTGACCCTTTACAAACTATAGTGCCCAGAATTATTTGAGGGGGGAAATTGTGCTATAAATGTCCTTTGAAGGTGTTCACAGCCTACATTTGTGCCTGAGTTCCTGAATTAATTTCTTAACCCACCATAGAAAACCCGGTAAACTGCCCCTGCAGGGCCCGGATTTCTAGATTGGATTAAATCTGGAAAGGCCAAGGAATTTTGAGGTGCATGAAGGAAATCCCATATTTCTCCTCCTCTCTGCTTCAAATGTATCTTTTAATTTGAAGCCTGGACAAAAGTGTAAGACAGACTTGTAAATGGATTACCAGCCATGCTTTATTAGCTCTCCTTAATTCACCTCACAGGGCTCAGGGAAAAGTTATTAGCAGATATATGGCCAGTAATAAGCTAATTATAAATCTGACAGATGGGAGGTTTTGAAGAGAAGGTAGTTTTGTATGTGAGATAGAACTGTAATTGTGCATTAAAGATTATGAATTAATATTGATTTAATAAAGCTGCAGCAATTTATTTATGTGTCAGGAGATGGTTATTTATTCTCTGGACTGGGCTCTTCTAATAGGTGAAATGTCTTCTGTGACTCCAGACCTTTTAACTCTGAGGGTTTCCACTAAATACCACTTTAGGCCATTCCACACATTACATGTTTGTTTTAAATGATAACCTGAGATGGATTAAGTGTGCACCTAAATGAGCAGATGTATCATACATCATGTCTTAAACAAGCTGGGATTGACTGGCAATTTTTGCTGTGGCCATAACCTTGATGGCAAACTCTGAGTAATATCCAATGTGGCAATCATGCCAATTATGTTTGCTGCAGCAATGTAAGTTCTTTATGTGACAAACATATGAGCATCCAGTTCAGAGAAAATGGTCAAACTGTAATTTGGCCACAATGAACAGGCTTTGTGCTTCTGTACTCCCAAGTCTTTTCACGCTCCAGATTTTAGTGGCGGAGCTGTAGCTCAGTGGTACAGCTTGTGTTTTGCGTACAAAAGGTCCCAAGTTCAATCCCTGGTCTCTCCAGTTAGGTTGTGCATGGTCACACCCACACCATCCATTTAACACATATTGCTTCCCCCAAAGAATCCTGGGAACCATAGTTTGTTATGAGTGCTGGGAATTGTAGCTAAGCGAGGGGTAAACTACAGCTCCCATGCTTCTTTGTGGTAATACATGTGTTTTAAATGTGCTTAAATAAGACTTCCTGTATCTCTGGACACCGCAGGAAGAAACAGACAGAGATAAACAAAGAATGATGGAGAAAACTCATTCTTTGAATTCCTCTCTGGGTGGGAGAGGAATGGGCGCTCACCTACAGATTGCCCTGCAGTCTGACACTTGCTTCCCTATGGAATGTGAGGGCAGGCAAAGACACTGACACTGGGTGCATGAGCACTCCGACTGCCCACCATCTGTTCCTGGAAGCAGAGGATATCCTGCTAATTGGGCTTTAATTGGAGTAAAGTGCAAGCATGTGCTAGGGGTGATGAGATGACAAACTGCGGAACATCTCGGCTGCAAGGATTTATAGGTTGGAATTGAGATAAGGTTTCATTCGGTGCCAGAGATGGTGGGGGGAGGGGAGTCTATGGTTGTTTTTCAAAGTTTTTCTTCTACATTTCTGATTCGGCAACCCTCCTTGGAATACAAGGTTAAGACATAATATAAAAAGTGAGGGTGGAAGAAACTGGATTAATAACATGAAATTTAACATCAAACTGGAACTGCATGTGTGTGAGGAATGGAATGGAGAGAGAGAGTCCAAGGAGTCTCCCCCTTCTGCGGTGACCAGCCCCCTCCTGCAATGAAGAGAAATCAAGAGGGCAGAGCAACGAGAGACAAGATGCTGGGGAGGGAACCGGGGGAGGAGCCTTAGAGAGCGGTGCACCGGAAGCCAGAGACCCTCATTCTCTTTGGAGCAAGACCTACTGAGA
This sequence comes from Zootoca vivipara, assembly GCF_963506605.1. Classification (NCBI taxonomy): domain Eukaryota; kingdom Metazoa; phylum Chordata; class Lepidosauria; order Squamata; family Lacertidae; genus Zootoca; species Zootoca vivipara. The sequence continues at coordinate 2,883,255 of NC_083292.1, forward strand.
AGGGTTGCTGTGACTCCCAGGGGCTGCCATCCCTTTGCCCCCCCCATAAAGTATTTGAGGTGGCTGCCTGCCCCAGAATTGATGGGCATTGCCATTCAAATGGTGTGCATGCACCTCATGTGATCAATTATGTGGGGCAGGGCTTACCTGCCCCCCCCATTATTTTGTTAAAGTTGGGACCCTTGCTGTGACCACTAGGACTGAGCTGTTTGGGTTCCTTTGAATAGAGAGTTAACGTCAATGACATCAACTGATTTATTGTTTTATTGCTGACCTATGCCTCACTCCAGCTCTGGACAGAAGTTGGCCATTAGCAGTTATTTATTTATTTTAACTTTAGCAGGATTTATGTATTGCTTAATCATCAAAACTTCTAAACGGTTAGCACCTGAATGGCAGACTGAGCAGACACACAAATCACTTGGTCTTTCCCACTATGGTGAGACATAATTGTGTTTCTATTTAAGTTATGTTGTAGTAATTATTTCTAAATGTGTGCCTCTCTCTGTATATATCAACATATGCACATTTTATGCAGATCTATGCCCTCTTCTTTGGTGATGCCTTTCTCCTTCTGGAGCAATGTGAAAATGGTCACCTTCGTAACTAAATACACAGACAGCTGGCCATGGGGGTTTGTAATATATGGGGGTTCTTTGCAAACAAATCAATGTTGAAAGGTTTCCCATAAGGCAGAAAGCATGGAAACCCCCAGGACTAATTGATTTTAATGATCTGATAGTTGTAATTAAAAGGATTGTTCCTTCATTTTCAAATCCTGCTGGAAGATGATGGCCATCTCTGTGTCTTTATTCATTTTCTTTTTAGTTTTGATGTGTCCCTTAATTTTTGAGATTTTGATCTGGCAACAGCAAACTGGACAGTTTTCTTTAGAATGAGACTGACATCTTGGTGATCAATAGTAGCTGACTGTTTGGATACGAAACGTGAAGGAGTTTACACACACCTCTCAAAATACTTGGCTTAGCCCAGCATGTTTGGCAGTATCACATTAATCATTAGTGCTTCAAGGCATATTTGGTCTTTTGCTCCTTGTTTTGTTTTTAATTAGTTTGTGTCCAATTATGCACTCTGTAAAACAGGTACTTATTTATAAGTAAAGAGAGGAATGACATGTGCCCACGAATACAAGTAATAGTAATTTGCCCAACTGCTGGCTTAACATTACCTGGGCTGGGAAAGATGCCTGATGTCATTCCTAAGGAATCTGGCTTTTTAAAAACTAAGTTTCCACTCCTTTTGAGCAGATGTGGCACCCAAGAGAATGTTAGAATACCATCCCCCTGCTTGGTACAGGGTGGTAATGGGGGAGACATGATCCTACAAACTACCCTTCTGCTCCACCGCTTCCTCTCACCGCCCCTGCACTTCCTGGCTTAATTTTTTTTTCATTTAAAAAAACCTTTATTGATATACTGTATACCATTTAAAAAACATTAAAGGAAAACAGTAATTATACATTAAAACAATTCAAACAAAATAATATTACTTGAATATACATCTTCGAAGCCATTTTAACTCACTCGTTAATAGAGAGTAAAAAAGGAATAAAGAAGAAATAAAGAAAAGAATATGAAAATTAAAAGGATAAAGAACAGAAAGAGAAAGAAAGAGAAGAAAAACGACGAGGAAAACAGCTAAGGTAAGTCGCAACTTCCACCGCTTCTTCATACAGTTGTTTTTTGCATGTATATTTCTGTCTTTTCATAAATGTCGTTTATGAAACAATTCAACTATATATAACCAGGTCCATTCCAATTCCCATTTCCAACAAGGTCATTCTAGACACAACTGGATTTTTGTTCCCAGGTCTTGTTTCCCTAGATACTCATTTAAACACTCCCATTGTTTCCTAATTTTATTTTTGGATTTTTGATGTATTATATCTGTCAATTTAGCCAATTCTAAATATTCACATAGTTTATCATCCCATTCTCCTTTTGTTGGAATGTTTGTACTTTTCCAATTGTTGTTGTTTAGTTGTTTAGTTGTGTCCGACTCTTCGTGACCCCATGGACCATAGCAATTTTCCAATTACTGGCTATTAAAAGTCTTGCGGCCGTCGAAGCGTGCATGAAAATATTTACTTTTTCACTCGGTATACTGTTGTTTAAAATACCTAATAAATACATTTCTGCTTTCTTTGCAAATGGCATTTTTAGTAATTTTATAATTTCCATGTGGATTGCTTCCCAAAAATTTTTAATCGCCGGGCAGGTCCACCATATGTGAAATAGACTGCCGGGTGCAGTATTGCATCTCCAGCTTCCTGGCTTAATTCAAAGTGCTAGTTTTAATTTATAAAGCCTTCTGCAGGACCCTAATACCTCAAAGACATGAGCTTGTGTTTGTCCTTCTCTGTGTGCGGAAGGTGGCAACACGAGAATGGGCCATTTCAGGGTTGACTCCCTATTATTGGAATACTTTCCACAGGGAAGGGTATAAGGCTAAAATATTTCTGTTTACCCTGGCATTTGACAAACTATACAAAGTAGCACTGTGGTGATAATATGAGCCATAAACAACTCAAACCACCACACACTGGCTGGAAAATGTAACAAGGAATTTACTCGAAAGCTAATCTAAAGAAATGGACTCATGGCCATTCAACTAAGCCAAATAATTAACAAAGCCATGTATAGGTCAGAGTCATAGAATAAATGCACTGTGCAAGATAAAATGTTTACGCGACTGAACCATTCAGCAATAGGCTAGATATTCAACAAGGTCCTGATGCCAACAAAAAGTTCACAAGTAATAGTGGGTGGAATGATAATGGAATTCTTCAGAGGTTTAAAACAGAAACCTCCTGGTTGTAATCGAAGAGGGTGGATGAAGAAACATCCAGGAGGTTTCTGTTTTAAACAGACCCTGGCATTTGACCATTAATATGAAGGATAGTGATATTTTATTTTTCTTTTATCCTTTTTGTTTGTTTGTTTTAGTGGTCATCTTGTAGTAGTGTGGGTTCGTTTCTATGAATATGATTGAAATAGCATTTTTGGGCATTGTGTTTTATGATAGTTTTATATGTGGTTTTAGTGTCTTTTATGCTGTAAATCACTTTAGGACATTTGTGTGAGTGTGAAAAGTATTGATGTTTGGGAATTCTAACAAAAATAGAAAAAGGAACAAAAATTGTCGACATTTGCTTGTTCATTCCTGAGATCTTCTGTCTCTGAGCTACTGCCCTTTCTTCCACAGTGACATGTGGAGGCCCATAGCTTTTGCACCTGCATCCTAGAATATTTGAAGATGGATGGTAAGAAAAATCCCACTACCATAGCATTGAAAACATGCTGTGGGCTTCCCTTTAAATATTTTTCCTGCTGCCCAGTACAGCGAAACCACCAATTAAATTTATCCACTATGTGTTTAGCATGTGGAACATTGTAGGAAATTAAAATTGTGGCTCCTGTTATGGGATGCTTCATCTGGAGCATTGTGGGGAAATTAATGTGAGGGGCCCACAACACTGATCAGAAGAGCGCCACTACCACATGATCCCAACCTGGGGGGCACACTGCAACCCCAGCCTTTTCCAACCTACTGCCCTCCAGATGTTTTGTCCTCTGCCAGCCCCAGTCAGCATGGCAAAGGGTCAGGAATGATGAGAAGTGCAGTCCAAAACATCCGAAGGGCTCCAAGTGAGGCATGGCTGAGGCACCCTTTTGGCATGGACAGAACACCTAGCAATTTCATAATTTGTGACTTGGCTCTTGATCCTTGCTAGATAGACAGCGCTCCAACGATGCAAACTGCATATCATGCAAAGTCAGCCTGGGAATGCAAACTCAGCACCGGCAAACGCCAGCAAGGATAACCTTGGCTGGTGCCAACCAAACTGCAAGGCATCGGCATGTGAGCACGGCTGGAGACAAAGAGCCCACGCAAAGCCTCCTAGCAGATGTGGGAGGAAAGGGGGGGGAGTAAGCATCTAAGGAATGTGCAGAGTGCTTTCTGGCTCGCTCCTCTGATCACAGAGGCCTCTGGAGAAATATGCTGCTGCCCTCTGACCCACACAGCCTCCGCTCTGCAGGAAAGGGCAGCTGCAGACCAGGTGTGTCAAAGAACATCTTGGCTCCGGAAATGAGGATTTCGTTTTTATTTTGTGTACATTTGCTGCACTATCTGTCCTCTAAGCAGTGCCTCTGTAGGGAGATGTAATTGGTAGCCATCTAATAAGTGCAGGATCGTGGTTTATAAAATTTATGAGCAGGGTGCGGTGGGGAGAGACATTTTCCCTCCCTCTTTCATAATGCAGGAACACCAGGTCACCCAATGAAAGTGACTGGCAGTATGTTCAGTACAGACAAGAGAATCACAGAGACAGAATGGGTCCTGCCAGGTCATCTTTGCCAAAGCAAACAAGATGAATTTTAACAGGGAGAAATGTAAACTTCTACACTTAGGCAAAAATAAAATAAAATATGAAAGGCACAAATACAGGATGGGTGACACCTGGCTTGAGAGCAGTACATGTGAAAAGGATCTAGGAGTCTTGGTAGACCACAAACTTGACATGAGTCAACAGTGTGATGCAGCAGCTAAAAAAGCCAATGCAATTCTGGGTTGCATCAATAGGAGTATAGCATCTAGATCAAGGGAAGTAATAGTGCCACTGTATTCTGCTCTGGTCAGACCTCACCTGGAGTACTGTGTCCAGTTGTGAGCATCACAGTTCAAGAAGGATACTGACAAGCTGGAACATGTCCAAGAGGAGGGCAACGAAAATGGTCAAAGGCCTGGAAACGATGCCTTATGAGGAACAGCTTAGGGAGCTGGGCATGTTTAGCGTGGAGAAGAGAAGGTTAAGGGGTGATATGATAGCCATGTTCAAATATATGCCATAAAGAATGCTATATAGAGGAGGGAGAAAGGTTGTTTTCTGCTGCTCCAGAGAAGCGGACACGGAGCAATGGATTCAAACTACAAGAAAGAAGATTCCACCTAAACATTAGGAAGAACTTCCTGACAGTAAGAGCTGTTCGACAATGGAATTTGCTGCCAAGGAGTGTGGTGGAGTCTCCTTCTTTGGAGGTCTTTAAGCAGAGGCTTGACAGCCATTGATGGTGTTTCCTGCTTGGCAGGAGGTTGGACTGGATGGCCCTTGTGGTCTCTTCCAATTCTATGATTCTATCTAGTCCAACCCCTTGCTGGATGCAGGGTTTCACTGCAGGATTTTGCTACAGCCTCCCTGGCAGAAAGATGCCCAGCTTCCCCTTAACCCCCTTGTCAAACAAGAGCTGCAGACTGCATGTGTGTGCAGAGGCAGTCTGTTCTATAGGCAAACAGCTCAAAATAAGTTCAGACCTCCTTTTGTTTACAGGGAATCATTCTGATTTGCTTGCACAAAGCTCACCTGGATTCTAACTTGATGAGTTGGTTTGCTTCCACCCACCACCTTTCAACGTAATATCTGAAAAATCATTTGATGTGAGGAAGAGCTTTCTGTTTCTGCCACCACATACAGTAACATTTTTTTGTGAAAATTTATTATTTGTTCAATCATACTGTTGAAGTCAGATACCATTAAGACTATAAAAGATGCTGAATATCTTGCAATAATTTGTGCACACAAAAATGGGAGGGGGACAATGAGTTGGCACAGTCACAGTTGTATTGCACCAGGCTGAAATGTATAGCTTGGGATATGTTTCTGCAATCATGGTTGAATTTGATATGGCCCTTAATACAGTATGCCTGAAATGCTGTCATATGCACTTTGTGGGGCAGAAAGAAAAGATCTTCATATAGATAAAAACAGTTTTCAAGCTGGTCAGCTGTGTCTCAGTTCAGTGAGATCCAACAGATCTCGCCAATGAGCTGCAGAAACTGAGCCCCAGAACACATCCCAGAATGCTTTGCAACACCTAGGATTCATAGAATCAAAGTATTGTAGAGTTGGAAGGAACCCTGAGGGTCATCTAGTCCAACCCCCTGCAATGCAGGAATCTCAACCAAAGGATGAATGACAGGTGGCCATCCTGTCATGGCTTGCATTTTTAGATGCATTTTTTGCTTTAAAGTGTAAAAATATTTTCTATTCTATTGATTCAAGAAGGTTCTGCAACTTTCTCTGCGTGATTCAAGCTGCTGCAAATTTATAGCTAACAAGTAGGTTTCCGTTTTGCCTGGAAACAAGCAGAAGGTTCCTGATATTTGGGTTATTCCTTCAGAGAAGCTGAGTTTAGCTGGTTTAAACTGGTCTTGTTACCTCTTTCTCTCAAGGTCATGCAAACTATAAGAACAGGCCAGAAGGAGCCTGGCTTTCACTTTCTTTTCTTCTTGGTTCTCTCTTCTTTGTTCCTGTGTGGTGATCTGTACATAGTATGTTTAAGGTATAAGGTTTTGCTGCAACTGGATTCATAAGGACTATGCCTGTCCTGTAGAGCTGGATTTGTGAACAGTTATGCTCTTTTACCTTCAGTAAATAATACCGGATGAAGCAGATTTCCTCTGCATTGTGTTTACTCTGCTAAACGATGTGTTGAGGTTTGCTCTGGATCATTATGGAGCAAAACCATGACACATCCAACCTCTGCTTGAAAACCTCCAATGATTCCATGGAAGACATGCAAGATTTCCCCAGCAGATGATTCAGGGCAGATATTTCTGAAGCTAGAGAGGTTGAAAACTTTTAGTCATAACCGAATGTTTGCTCTGGAGCGCCTAAGAGCCTTTTCGTATGACTCTCAGCATTAAGACACATGTCTGGATGCGACTGTCCCCCAAATAAGTGGAATACTTTTGGAGGTTTGTTCACAGCACTGCTGCCTGTTAATATAAATGCCGAAGTGTTCCTCAAGAGCTATGTCTGGTACAGATGGAGGCATCCATCAGAGCTAGGGCTTGGGTGTATTCTGCGCTTTAAAATATTTCCGCATCAACTTCAACCACACTTCTCCAACGTGAAAGTCCAAGTTCTGTGGCCAGTGTCATTCCTGCAAATTTCACTTTTGCATAATGTATTCTGCACAGTGTTGCATCATGTATTCTGCTCTTGCTAGCAATGGATAGGGGTTGGCATCTTTCAGCAGGAGCTAAGCAGCGGTGATTCCTGGTTTTCGTGGCATGTGTGTTCCTTGTGCACGATTTCCTCCTTATTATTGTTGCCACCTCCTGGAAAGATGGTGGGGGGGATTCACAAGGTTTATGGAGGCTACAGCTCTTTCTGCTTGGTCTCTCAGGGAGAGCAAGTGGCCAGGCACAACAGCAAGCAGAAGCCGGGTCAGGAGGCTGCAGGAGTTGGCAGCGACCCCTCCTCTAGGACATGGGCCTTGGCTGGAGACCAACCAAGCCCACCTTTAACTCCAGCTCTGCTGCTAAGGCCCCACCTTCTCAGAAGGGTCCACCACTAACTCCAGACTGCCATTGCTGTTCCTCATTGCCCTTGTTTGAAGAAAGGGGTGTGTGCGTGCGCGCCTTTACCCTTGGGGGGGAAAAGAACATTAAGTAATTTTGAGTGCACATATCCTGGAATCCACAATCCCTGGCAATATTGTCAGGGACTGGGCAGAGGAGGAATGGTGGAGACCCTTCCAGAGAAGAAGAAGATACAGTAGTTCAGAATTACAACAGGGTTTGAGGGAGGTCACATCTCCGAGGAAGATGAGAGGAAAAGTTGGGAAATAATGGGAGAGGAGGAGGAGGAGGCAGAGCCAGAGCAGCTGGCTGACACATTATCACTAGAAAGCATTCCAGACCCACCATCTCCCAGAACCCAGCGAGCCTTAAAAGTAGGAGAGCAAAGAGCTCAGAGACAGATGGGCCTAAGCGGCAACTGTAAGGAGGGTGGTGCTGTTGACAAATGAGGAAGTGGGAGAGAAGGGTAGGGGAGATTTACTTGGGGCAATGCCATTATTCCAAGAGGCTGCATTCCAAGCCTCTCTCTGTAAATATTGAATAAAAAGCAGATGGTAAGGACTTTTCCTGGTTTTATCTGTTCCTGGCAATCTGCCGTGCGGGTTGGTTCCTCTGCCGCCTGACACATATAGACTCTTATTCCTAACCCCAAACAAGTCTGAAGGTATATAGTGATGTGTGCACATGGCTATGTTTGGAAAGGCACTCTCCATATGCTCAGAGATTATATGTTCCCATCACTTATCCTGCTGGAGAAAGACTTCTGGCATAAAAAAGGCAGGTTCTGTGTGGCTCTGTCCTGTGCCTCAGAAAGTCAGTGTGATTAAGGCAAAGCTGTGCAACCTGTGGCCAACTCCCCATGGTAGAAGTGGGGAGAGTGCTGTTGTGCTCCGTGTGTGCATCTGGGCTTCCCAGAGGCATATAGCTGGCCACCATGAGAACAGGATGTTGGCTTAGATGGCCTGTTGGCCAGATCCAGCACAGCTCTCCTTAAGTCTCCGTCATCCCTGACCACTGCTTTGCCCATGCTGGCTGGACTAGCATTCAGTTCAATTTCCATACAAAGCTTCCTGGGTGAACAATTAGCTAGTCATGATCTCTCAGCCCAACCAGGGTTCTGGTGAGAATAAAATGAAGTCAGGGACCCTCAGCTCTTTGGAAGAGAAGCTGGGAGATGAACATAACGTTAATCTTCCTTCCTTTCGTTTCCTACCCATGCTTTATCATAAGGTCCCAGAATGGTTTACGGCGACAAAAAAGCAATTACAGTATAAAACTAATAATAATACTGCCTGAAAATAACTCACTTCTGTAGTGGTATTTAAACCCTCATGGAGAAAAATGAGTGAAGAGGAAAATGCACTTAGCGCATGTTCAGAGGAAATATGTGCCGTACCTTTCTTCTAATTCATGTAGGGTAGCACTTGGCAGTCAAGCAAGTTCTGGGCCTGAGTCCTGGCTTAAAAGAAAAATAAGGCACCCACTCTCTCCGCCCCCCCCACCTTTTTATTTTTGCAGAGTGACAGAAGTTTGCAGGGTTTTGTATGCTGGGTGGCTTTGCATCCTCCCCGCCTCTTGCTTCCTTTACGACTGGCTTAGCAATCAAATTGAAGCTAAGAGGGACACTTTGCGTGAATATCACACACCAACAGACATGAACACATGCACACAAAGTCGCCGTGCTACTGAAGTGGCACCTGCCCCTTTAAGAGAGGAGCCGGGGTGACGGCGGAGCGAGACTGTTGCTGTTGCAAGCAAAAGCTTGGCTGTGTTTTTTTGTGTGTGTGTGAGCCTGCCTGCCTGCTGCTGTTGCGGCGGAGCGCAGCTATCAATCTTTCCTGCTCCCCACCCCTCCCCGGATCTCAAAAAGAATGAGGATCTCAAACTTGGTGCTTTGCAAAGGCTCCAGAAAGAGAATCTTGAGGACTTGCTCCTCCTGCTGCTGTTCCTCTTCCTGCTGCTGCTTGTAGGTTCAGACATCTTAGAAAAAGAGGAGAGATTTCCGGGCACTCAAAGCAAGAGACACCCGGGCTCGCTCTCTCCGCTTTTGGATTTACAAACACGCCAGGCAGATGGGGAAGGAGGAGAACCAGAGCCGCCTTTTGCTGTTCCTCCCGGGATTGATTTAAGGAATATATTTTAATCGGTGTTTATCGGATTTGCTTTCTTCCTCGCTGTTTTTTTTAAAAATAGTATCTTAAACGTTTTTTGTATTGCAACCTCTGAAGACCCCCCCCCCCCTTTTTCAAGCTTTCTACTTCGCTGATCTTTCTGAAACTGGAGCGAGAGAGGAATTTGAAAACAACACACACTCACAAAAGGGATTAACAGTTAAAAAGCAGCGATGGAGGGAAAAGCAGCTGGTTTTGCAAGAAGGTAAGGCGGAGAAAGATTTAAGGGACGCCTCCTAGTCCGCTTCCCCAAATATCGCCCCCACCCCAGCCCACAATTGAGTCTCTATCGGTGCTAAAAGGGCAAAAAAATTGGATAGATCAACGCCGATTCTCTCCCCGCCCCCAGTCTCGATCGTTTCCTCGTAGATGTCGGGAGTCTTCCCTATTATTATTTAAAAAATCTCTTTGGATGTGCAACGGAGATGACGATATCAAAGCAATGCATTTTTGAAAATAGGGCGGGGGGGGGGAAATAAATATTGCACGAGTTCCTACGTGTAGGAGGAGTAACGGGGGTGGGGTGGGGGGAGAAAGCTAAGCAAATCACAGAATTCAAAACACCCCCTTGTTCCGTCGTGTTCTCTGCCCCAATTTCTCCTTGTTGATCTTGTAGAAAATTCACTGAAAGTGCTGTGTGTGCGCGGAGGGGGGGTAGGGGGGTAGACCCTGGGAATTCCCTTCACATTGGACGGTGCCCCCTCCCCCGCCCGCCGAGTAATTTTAATTTGTGTTTAATTTTGCGCGTGTCTTGGACGTGGTGAGATGGTTTTCCAGCCCTCAAACTCTGGGAAAGTCTTCTAGTGCCTTGATCCTGCACTCTTCGACTTAATTCTGATTGATTCCAGTAAAGTTTACTTGCGAGCAAGGCTCCAGCCCGGCGCAATTCTCACTTGGCTGAAATCAATGGGACTTGATTCTTTGGTTAGGATTCGACGGCGCACTCGGAAGAAAGACCGTCTGTGTTCAGCGGAGTTTACACCCAGGTAAGCGTGGGGTAGGATTGCAGTTTAGCAGTCCGAAACTGCGCTAGTTTACGCAGATGCAAGCCTCACTTTGTTCTGTGTGTGCGCGGCGGACGCGGGGCAGATTGACCGAAGTAAGTATCCAACAGGCTTTGTAGCCAAAGGCCATGCTTTTGATCCCTTAGTTTGCAAAGAAAAGTTGCATCCAAGTCTTTGGAGCTTGTTTCCAAGAGAGGCAGCAATCTTGCGCACGCTTACTTGAGAGGAAGACCAGTTGAACTTGGTAGGGCTTACTGTTACGTAAACATGTAGATAATGGGGTTGTGGGCATGCATGGAGAAAGAGAGAGAATGTACCAGAAATGCATTTAACTGAACTTGTGCTGTCTCCGTTTCTAAATCTCGCATAGGCCATCATGAGGGAGGAAAGTGGCAAATTGTGTCGTTTGGGATCCTGAACTAAGGGAAAGAAAGTGGTTCCCCATCTGGAATTGTAAACACATCCTAGAATTTCAGAATCCAGAGCAAATGGGTGCCAATTTGTGTGTGCTTGTGATTATTCAAGAGTAGAAAATGCAGGCAGTTATGTGGCTGAAATCACAGTCCTTTGCGATCAAAACACGCCTGAGACTTGTCTCCTTTTTCCTCAACAACGTTTGCAAAGCAAACTCTTAAAGTGGGGCCAGGGAATGGCACAGCTTTCTACTCTTAGCCCTTTCTTTCCTCCTCTGGTCACCCAAATGTTGGTTCCTTTTTGCTGGCATTTTGTTTGTTTATGCTCTCCAGTTTCCTTCATGAGGGTTTGGTGGCAGTGAGCCACTGGGCTGCTTATTTTTCCAACCCATGGGCACATGGCAAACTTGTGACAGCAAGTGATTTGGGTTCCTAGAGTTATGAGGAAGGGCTCTCCAAGGTTTCAGCTGGCATTTGGGCAACCTTGGTCCTTCAGAGGAGGCCCTGTCCTATCTCTCCTGCAATCAGAAAACTTCTCTGAGTAAACTCATCTTCCTTTATTAGTTTGCGTGTGCACCCTGTGGGAAAACAATGCATTTGTGGTGAAACACAGCTTCGATTCCTGTTTTGATAAGGCATAGAACATGCTTCTGTCTTGACTTTGGAGGTTGATATATATATAAATATTGGTTGGGAAAGTGAAGTTGGATTTCTGAGCATCTGTGTCTGTAGGAAGAAACTCAGAATGCTCTTGTGCTCAGGGTTGTGTTGATGTGTTGATTTTTTGCTTTTGAGGTTTCTTCTTTTCCACTGTTCCTAACTCTGCTGCCTTTTTTATTCTTATTGTTCTTAGCCTGCACAAAGTACAATTGGCAGGAGACTCAGTCCAAGATTCCCATCTTGGAGGCAGCTGCCCCATATCCCTAGCCGAACCTGCTGCTTGGAGGGTGCTTCAGGCTTGACACCCAGTGTGCCTTTTGTCATTTCCTGCATGTGAACCAAACAACAAATGCTCCTTCATCTTTACTGGGTCGGCATGCTTTCCCTATCCCACGTTCCTAAATAGTCTAGATACGGTGTCTTGTCCCAGGGTTAATGAACACTTCATACAGTATTTTGTCTGCAACATTCTCTTCTAGAGGCAATTCGTACAGTCATTTATGAAAGCTTCAGGCAGCCTTGAGTTGTGTGGGGCAGGAGTTCTGTTGTTGACCCTATAGTATTAGTCATACGGTATTTCCCCAAGGAGCATTATAGGCTCTTGCCTTGACCGCGCCCCTCTTTATTGTGATTGGTTGCTTCCTTTTCTTTTCCCTGCATGTTAACACCTTAGTAAGTTTTGTCAGGATGGAAAAACATGCTTGCAATCTCCCCATCTGCACTATACATTTTAAACAATATAATACCACTTAAAACAGCCATGGCTTCCCCCAAAGAATTTTGGGAACTGCAGTTTGTTAGGGGTGCTGAGCGTGGTAAGGAAACCCCTATCCCTATCCAGAGTTACAATGCTCAGAGTTGTTTAATAATCAACCCCTCTGCTCAGGGAATTTGGGGGATTGTAGCTCTGTGAGGGGTTTAGGGAAGGGCTGGGCAGAAGATAAGGATTTCTAGGTGATTTGTAGCGTATCTGCAAGAGCCTCTGATTCCACGCTAAGCAGCAGCAACAACAAATCCCCTGCAACCCCAACATATCAACAATTAGGATGTAGAAAAAGGATGCTTGTTGGGGGAACCAGGATTGGATTTTTGTTTGGGAGAATACTTGTTAGCTTGGTTCTGGTACTGATTACTAATTCCTTGGCTGAGCGCTCCGTTTCTTAATTTTTAGTGTATACCTCTCCGCTTTAATCTACTTTCAGTGTTCAAAACTAGCCAGGCACCAGGCGCATTTTGCAGCTGACGAGGGTCCATTTGCAACCACGTGAAGATCTCTGGACTCCAGGCTGGCAACTGGGGAAAGCAAAATGTCACTTAGAGAAGGATCTGAAATATTTTCCTTGAAGCTTGAATTAGTTTTATTCTGAATTGTTTTATTTGATGTTTTAATCTGTGAGTTAACCACAGAGCCTAGGGCTTGCCGATCAGAAGGTCGGTGGTTTGAATCGCCGCAACGGGGTGAACTCCCGTTGCTCAGTCCCAGCTCCTGCCAACCTAGCAGTTTGAAAGCACTTCAAAGTGCAAGTAGATAAATAGGTACCACTCTGGCGGGAAGGTAAAGGGCGTTTCCATGCGCTGCTCTGGTTTGCCAGAAGCGGCTTTGTCATGTTGGCCACATGACCTGGAAGCTGTGCGCCGGCTCCCTTAGCCAGTAAAGTGAGATGAGTGCCGCAACCCCAGAGTCAGTCACAACTGGACCTAATGGTCAGGGGTCCCTTTACCTTTACCTTTAACGTGTTGTAAAGTGCTTTGAGATATAAAGCGGTATAGAAATGGAAATAATGAACAAACAAACAAACAAACAAACACATAATTAAATCTCATTGGGGTGTGGAATGGAGCCATTTGGCGGTTAGATTATATACCTGAGATTCTAACACTGACTACTTTACACCTGGCTACAACTGGTGGAAATCCGGGTTCTAGTAAAAAAGAAAGAAAGAAAGAAGTGCAGTACAGTCGTATCTTGGAAGTTGAATGGAATCCATTCTGGAAGTTCGTTTGACTTCCAAAACATTCGAAAATCAAAGCGCAGCTTCTAATTGGCTGCAAGAAACTCCTGCAGCCAATTGGAAGTAGCAGAAGCCCCATTGGACGTTCGGCTTCCAAAAAAAGTTTGCAAACCGGAACACTCACTTTGCACTGTTTGGGAGTCAAAACATTCAAGAACTAAGCTGTTCGAAAACCAAGGTAGGACTGTAGATCCTTGGAAGGTGGTGGAGGTTTTAGACAGAGGCTGGATGGCCATCTGTCAGACATTCTTTAGCTGTGGTTCCCGCATTATAGGGGGTTGGACTAGATGACCCTTGGTATCCTTTCCAACCCTACAGTTCTGTGATTCTATGATTCTATTCTGTAACTCTGAGGTCTGGACCAATTGTCTTCTCAATATAAGGCAGCTGGATAAGCTGACTTCTCTTGTTGAGGAACTGTTCCATTTGCTGTGGAAACTCCAGTATATTGAGGAAAATTCTGGAGAATGTTCTGGGACAGAATGCTCACTTCATTGGTGAGGTCTGTTTGGATTGTCCTGTGCCCTCTCTGTTCATACATCTTGGGAGCAGCCCAGCCAAATGGTGTGGGCAAATTCTCATCCACAGAAAAACCCTTCCACCATTAACTGTTCCTCTTCACTCCAGGTTCCTTGAAAACCTAGTTTGAAACCACAGCTCACCTGTGATGCATGCAGGCATGGCTCGAAGGGAAACTGTTGCCATCAGTACAGTCGGGGGCGGGGCACAGGTTGTTTCAGGACAGCATGCAAATGACTAAACTTTTTCTACAAGTTCAGGTAATTAAGTTCTGTGAGGTGTGTTACCTGCTGCGAAGGCACTGTTTGGTCTGCCTTCCTTGAGTTGTGCCTCTTGGAGCCAGATGTGAAATTCTTTAGAAGCCTGCTTAGTGCTGGTGACTTTTGTGTTCTGTTATTTTGTGAACATAAAAATAAACACATGTCATGTTTTGCAATTCCTAATCTGCTTTTATAGGTTTGAACTCTACTCTGACTCCTGCTCTCGTTTTGGCATGGAGCTTGCTAACAGGTTGCCAAAGTGCTGGGAAGAGACTGTGTCTATATGTATTTATTAATTATATGGCTTCAGTATGTAAAAGCAGGAAGTTGGGTGTCTGGACTTCTGAAATTTATTGCTGCTTCAGGTGTAATTTATGAACCCACCACTGCACCTAAGCAGATTCTTAGTTAACTCTCTCTCTCTGTGTGTGTGTGTGTGTATGTATGTATGTATGTATGTGCAACTTATATATGTACGGTACAGTATATGGATTCCAGGCAATATGCTCTTACAATCCATATATACTTTTTTTAATTCACAAAAGTAACTTTGAACATAGGAACAAAAATACAATAAGTTTCAGTTCCCCAACAACCTCAACTACATCCAGTTGTACCAATTGCAGTCATCAGCAGTCGTTAACAGCCATCAACAGGTTTACCACTCCTATCAGCCCACCACCCATTCCCACCCGCCCCCACCACCCTCTGTATATACATAAGGGTTTGGCTCTTCTGTTTCAAGTGTATCTGAGGAAGTGTGCATGCACACGAAAGCTCATACCAAAATAAAAACTTAGTTGGTCTTTAAGGTGCTACTGAAGGAATTTTTTTATTTTGCTTCGACTCAGACCAACACGGCTACCTACCTGTAACTACATCCAGTTGTCTTAGTAATAATCAGCACATATATACTAGCTGAGTTTTTTGCCTAGGATCTTATGAATAGATGTTACAGCAGTTGAACAACTAAATATACAGGTTGAGTTAAGTGAGAAGCAGGTTGGGAATAGAGGGAGATAGTACTGGATACAAGGTGGTGTTGGTCCTCATTCCCTAAGGTCTTACACTCCCTTTCCTCCCCTCCAGAATTGCTCGTGGACTTTTTGGTTACCTTTTCCCTGCCTGTTGCAAAATTCAAACTTTTTCTCTTTTTATGTTGTCAGGGGGTGCATTGTTCTGTTGGTCCCCACACTTCTTGGAGGCGTGGCTTCAGATTTCTGCAGGAATTTATTTTTAGTTAATTACTAGCCTGGTGAGCTATTAGCAACCCTTGAGGAAATGCCTATTGTTCACCATAAAGTAGCATGTTCTGTCTCTTTCTCTTGGCATGGCCCCTTAACAATACAGTCCTGAAATAACTGTCAGTTAATGCTGGGGGCTGAGGAACAGAGGAAAGGGGGGTGGGTTTAATGCAGGGGAGATGAGAAGCAGGTTGTGGTGAACACCAAGGCTATGAACCTGCCAAGCAGCAGAGTGAATGATAATTCTTTAACTTAGAGGGGAGGGCTATGCCTCTTCAGAGCTTCTGAGCAAACATTGACTAATGTGAAGGGAGAATATCACTGCCAGTTTAAACAGGACTTTAGAGAACTTCCAATTTACTTATGGCTGTGAAAATGAAGGCTATTTAAAAATAAAGTTGGAAGTAAAGATTTGAGCTGTCACATGCTCTCTCTCCCCCCCCCCCCGGGGATGCTGAACATGCTTAAGCTTCATTTAATATTTCTGTACAAGTGTGAATAATTGGATGGTGAACATTTCCCCTCCCCCAATTTTGGCGTGTCTGCAAATTCCTTGCACCTATCAACTTCTGTTTGAACCCAAACTTCTAGAGCTCTCTTCAGTCTGCCAAGTATTTCTCTCTTATCTGAGCCCTCCTATTGTATAATGAGATAAGAATTATACATGATAGGTAAAGCTATTTTTATACATGATAAAGCTATTTTTAGCCATCTCACCCTTTGCTTTTTCCTGTAAGACCAATTGCAGTCGTTAACAGTCGTCAACAGTTTTACCACACCTATCAGCCAATGACCCAGTCCCACCACCCTTCTGAGTAATACCCCAACCCCACCCTCTCACTATATATAAGGGTCTGGTGACTTCTGTTTCAGTGTATCTGAAGAAGTGTGCATGCACACGAAAGCTCATACCAATAACAAACTTAGTTGGTCTCTAAGGTGCTACTGGAAGGAATTTTTTTTATTCTGTTTTGACTACGGCAGACAAACACGGCTACCTACAGTACCTGTAACTAGATTGCCATTAAGTTAGTGATAGGCTATTTCAGGTGGCATCTTTTAATAATGCAAGAAGAGCCATGCTGGATCAGGCCTAAGGCCTATCTAGTCCAGCATTCTCTTCTCACAGTGGCCAACCAGATAATAATAATAATATAATAATAATAATTTATTATTTGTACCCCGCCCATCTGGCAGAGTCTCCCCAGCCACTCTGGGCAGCTCCCAATCGAATATTAAAACAATACAGCATTAAATATTAAAAGCTTCCCTAAAAAGGGCTGCCTTCAGATGTCTTTTAAAAGTAGGATAGCTGCTTATTTCCTTGACATCTGTTGGAAGGGCGTTCCACAGGGCGGGTGCCACTACCGAGAAGGCCCTCTGTCTGGTTCCCTGTAACCTCACTTCTCCCAATGAGGGAACCGCCAGAAGGCCCTCAGCGCTGGACCTCAGTGTCCGGGCAGAACGATGGGGGTGGAGATGCCCATAGGAAGTCCACAAACAGGACCCAAGTACAACAGTGCACTCCCCATTGGGGACCCCCAGCAACTGGTCTTCAGAAGCATGCTGCCTTTGTTACTGGAATGTTTTGAAATGGGACCATAGCACAGTCCTGTATTTCTAGGAGCCTTGGAGCAAAAATGTCTTCTTGGTGGATGTGAGAGGTACCTAGCGAAGGACAGCCAATTTTGTTATTCTCCAAGGAGGAGGGTCAGTGGTGCAGATGATGGTCTAGTTTGGAGGCAGGAAATGCTGTTTACCACACAGTATCTATGACTCCTTCAGAGATGGTGGTAGTAATCGGTGCTTTTTTCTGGGGGTAAAGGATATGCATGCCAGCACCCTTTTTCTACAAGAAAAGCATTGGTGGCAATACATATAGTTTATTTCTTACTTTAGAAAATACAAACAAGGAAACTGAATGTTACAAGGCAAAATACAACAACATGCACAACATGCACAACAACATATTTGAATATTTTTAATGTGTGATTTTAAAATTTGCTTTATTGCTTAAATTTACTAAAAGGAGTCTTATGACATCTTAAGGACTTAACAGATCTATTATGGCATAAGCTTTAATGGATGAACTTGTGCCATAACACATTTGCTCCTATTTTTAAGGTGCCACAAGACTCTTCATTGCCTTTGCTACAACAGAGCAATGCATCTATCCCTTTGTAAATCTTGCAAAGCATCCTGGAAATTCAGTTGTAGGATAGTTTAATCACTAAAACTAATTTTAAAATCCTGCCCATCAGACTTGCACACTGGCTTCTCTCCCCTCTTGATCAGATTTGTCCTGCCCCCCTTTTTTGCATTAACCATGGTTAGTAGGTTATCTTTACTAAGTTTAATGCTGCTAGCCATGGTAGACTTTAAACCAGGGGCTGAAGCAGGTTTCACCCTTTAGAACAGGAGGAGAGGGAAGGAGAGGAGTGTGAAACCTAGCAGGATCCTCGTAGTCTCCTAACCATGGTTATGAAGTTGGACAGTGTTGCATCTCCGCATTAGCTTCCCTTTCTAAGGTACAGACCTGCACACACAGAGGTTTCTTTGCAGGCATCTGATTTTCTTTCTTCCGAGGCTCCTTCCCGAGTTAATGACTCACTGAGTGTCCTTGGTTCATCTCTCTGTGAGGGGGAAAATGAATAATTTTGTGCAGAAACTATAAACACTTAACAGTTTGTTTCTCTGGAACGCCTCTGCATAGCCTGAAGTGTGTCTTAGCAATTACTCTCAGCAGTGAAGCAGTTGCTTTTGAGCAACAAAAAAAGGTGTGTGTGTGTGTGTGTGTGTGTTTAAGGGGGTGGGAAACCCCTTTCAACTTCCTCTGATTTGTGGAAGGAGGGATTTTGGCACTTTGCTCTAGCGTGTAATGGGTATAAATTATTCATGGTATACAGATAACATTTTATTTGTGGGACTGGGGAGGAAATGAGAGCAGCACATGAACCAAATCTGGTGTGCTTTGTGCCTGCTGTGAATACTTCTTAATTTTTGTTCCTCCTTGGTAAGGCTATTCTTGATGCAAGCAGTCTCATAGTCAACGTTTTCATGTTTCTTATTTTTATTATTTTCCTTTTTTTAAATAGACCTGCTAGCCTCACAACTCCAATTAGAGACAATTGGGATAATTATATGCAGACTAAGACAGTACATATATGAAAGCTTGTGCTATCGAATGGATAGATGTGTGTTTTGTCTTAAACTCCCTTGCTTTTAATTGATTCATTAATGGGCTAAAATAGATGCTGCAGTATCTGTCTCGACGGAGGTGTTATCTGGAGGCTGTTTAATTGAGGTAATAAGCTGCGTTCTGCACACCGTAATGCAACCCAGCCACTTAAATGTTTGAAATATAATTTTTAATCCTGAGCTGGAATTGAAACAGCTGCTAATTAGAGCTGGGGTGGGTGCTGCGTACTGGCAAATAAGTCTTGGCCATGAACTTATGTGGTAGCCTTAAGTAAGCCCCCCTCTCTCTTTCTCAGTCTCAGCCTTTCTGTCTGTAATTTGGGGATAATAATTCTGACCTACCTTGGAAGGTAGTTGGCAGAAAATGCACCTCACCATTCTTTAAACCAGAAGTGACCCGTGGGCAGTCTTGGCCCACCAGGGACTCCAATTTGGCCCATATGGCTATTTCCCCCGAACTGCTCCAGCTCACCCATCACCTGATGGGCAGGAGGACAGGATTTAACCCTGCATAGCTTTGTGCTCTGCTCTTAGCAGGGAGCAGAACCACACAGATCAGGAAGAAGAATTTGGTCCCCATGCATGGGTGTGGATTAAACTCTTTCTCCTTTCCCCTTAAACCAGCGTTTCTCAACCGCTGTTCCGCGGCACACTAGAAAGCAATATTTGGCAAGTGTTTCTTACAGTCATAATTATAATATAGGGCGGCACAGAGTTAATTTTTTTAACTTTTTTAATGGTGGTGTGCCTCGTGATTTTTTTCATGGAACAAGTGTGCCGTGGCCCAAAAAAGGTTGAGAAACACTGCCTTAAACAAGGGGTGGTAGTGACTGATTTTCAGGTGGGTGACAAATTTGGTCTGTGCGGCACATCCTGATAAAGGATTGGCCCATGGAGCCAAAATGATCTCCTACCCCTCACTTAAATGCTTTGAAAGCAGTGAATGACACCATCCCTTAAGCACCACAAGCATTGACTTTAGGTTGTTTCCTATGTCCTGATCCAAGGTGCTGTTTCTCTCTCTCCTGACCTATCTTGATAAAAGCCACTTTTCAACATTCCGTCACATGCAGGTGTGACCAACGAAGCCCAGGATGTGGCTGGTCAAATCAAGGGGCAGTGTGTGTGTGGTCTGATGGTGGTGGTTGGGTCGAGATTGACCGTGGCAGAATATAGGTCCCATGCGAATGATCCATTGATTCCATGTGTGCTGCTTTCTTTCTGTGTGATTGTTGGTCGCTTTTTGGGGGGAAGAGTAAAAGTGTGTTTTGGAACAGGGTTGTGGTGAGAGCAGAGCCTGCTCTTAGCCCAACAGTTGACGGCCCAGCTTTTGTAGGCTGAGGCTCCCTCTTCCCCACGCACAAGTCCTCCATTCGTTCAGCCCACATCCATCAAAATGACTACAGGTATGTGCATTTTGCTAGCTACTGATAGTTCCCGTAAACTGCCTGGAACCAGTGGATACATTTGAAAATATGCAAATACACTGGCTGCTGAGCAGATTTCTCTCAGGGAAGGTGGTGGGATCAAATGTAAAAATTAAAACATCTGTAGGTGTTTGACAACAGTAGCTATTAGCACGAGCACCATTTCATATTTAGCACATCTTGTTCAAAATAATCATTTCTATAATCAATCAATCAATCAATCAATCGGCTCTTTACTGGAAACTGTGTTCATTTGTATTCCAGAGTATCTGCATATTTTGGTTTGCATGGATGAGAGTATCACCTTCCCAGAATTTATTTCCCCTGCGCTCTGAAAGCCAAACTATCTTCTGTGGTTAGGCAGAGTTTGCTTTTGATATCTAAGTGGATTTCTTTTCTTTGTTTCTTTTTTAAACCAAAGCACCATAAAACCTTCGCTGTAGAGTCTCTGTGCAGGGCAATGTCTTAATGCGTCAGAGAACTCCATTTTAATTGCCTTTTTTCTCCAAGCTCTGATCTTCTGGAATGTTTGCCTCCCAGCTACTCTTCCTTGAACTTTTCAAAAAGAAAATAGATGGTTAGTTCAGATGGATTAGTGGTGTCAGCCTTGGGAGGGCAAGTACATCATAACTCTTAAGAAATTCTTGCTCCCCCCCCCCCTAAAAAAAACATATGGCTTGTGAGAAGTATGTTTTGTGTGGTGTCTTTGTTTTAGTGAGAACATGATGGTGTTGGGAAACCTGTGGCTTTGCAAATGTTGGTGGACTACAGCTGCTGTCATCCTTGACCACTGGATTGCTGACTGGGGGCGATGGTAGTTGGCAGTCCCGTAACATTAGTTGGGTTAATCTAATGCATTGTATGTGGAGCTGCCATTAAAGGTGACCTTGATCCTGAAAGAGCTGTGTTGACTACTGATATGGGGAAGAATTCAAGGTGTTGGCAATAACTTACAAAGCCCTAAACATCATTGAGCCTAAATACTTGAATGAGTATCTCCCACTTTAGCTTAATACACAGTAAGGTTGATAATCAGGGCAGGCTCTGTCCCTACACCGAATGCTACAGTCCAGTTGAATGGATTAGCAGCAGTTTCAGGACCAACACTACCAGTAGTACTTCTTATTTCTTTGCACAATGCATAATTAGCAGCCATGTTTGTTCATTCATTTAGTTCAGGGATGGGGAACATGTGACCCACCAGAAGTTGGACTGCAACTCCCATCATCCCATAACATTGGCCATCTTGTCTAGGGCTGATGAGAAATGGGTGTCCAGCGCAATCTGAAGGGCTTCTGGTCCCCCACCTGTGAGCGAGTACATTTATGTCCCACCAGGTCTGGACCAGCTTAGCTTCAGCAAGGCAGCCGCATCATCTGCCCTGAGACCAGGCCCTCAGCTGGGCAGTGTGGTGGTAAGCATTAAGCGCAGGGTTTGAAATTAGCAGGGCACCAGGTGCATTTTGTGCCTAAAGATTCTCCATTTGTGAGCACCTCCAAAAGTCTGGGTGCCTTTTTTTGCGCCTGGCTGACACTCAAGGATTACGGTACTGAAATCTACATGCTTTGATGCCTCGAAGTATATGTTAAGGAGTTTAGCAATAAAGAGTAGAGTGTTTTGAAAACTGAATTATGATACCAATATTTTTATTGTAAACACCAAATTAAACGTATTAACAGTTTCTGCTTAAAATGTGATATTAGCAATGTGTCACATATGTGATTGCATATTAATTCATGCTTATGACAATAATAAACAAAGAGTGTTGCTGATCCCACCACCTGGCAACTAGACATTCTGTTTTGGCGCCCACAACCCAGGTCCCAGAAGCCATTTGGCTCCTAGCTTTTCTATCCCAGTTTCTAACACTGAATTAAAGTGCTCTTTTTAAAAGGATCACACAAATTTACATAATATAGGGTTATCGACACTTAACAGGTAGCATGCTGCTCTAAATACCCAAACAAATAACTCTGAATGGCCATCTTTGTCATCACCCAGAGGCATCCGGAGGGCTCTGCTGGACACATGCTAGACTAGATGATTGGGCTCCTTGGGAGCTTTTCAAGGGTTTCCTCAGTGAGGAGATGGCAATGTTTGGAATATTTCCCAGAAATGTATTTCGCCTACTTGTACCAATCTTTTCTTGGGATGCAGAGCCATGGAAGAGGAATTAGAATACAAGATGGTGCTTCACTCTTCCTTATGCAGAAGTCAGTGTGACTGGTAGTTGAATCTTAACTGCAACTTTGCAGGTGGGACAACATCCTCCCACTGTGCTTCAGGGCAGCAGGCGCAGAGCAGGCTGTGTGATGCACACAACTCTGCCCTCAAACAACTGTAGGACTTGGGAGGAACAGCACCTGATGCTTGAAGTGGTTGCCTCACTCTTCATGGTACGGCTGCCCCTGTTCAGTGTGTTGAAAGTGGCATGCTCAGTTCATGGGGAGGCCCCAAACTGGTTATAGCGACGTGCCTTGGGTGGACAGAGTATGTGCACTGTACCTTAAAATGCTCCCAGAACCCTTACAAGATACAGGAGTTTCATGGCATGTGAATGATTCAAAGTTTCCCCCTGAAGTGAGGATATTTGAAATGCTTTGCATCGTAGAGCTCCAAAATACTGTTACATGGCAAATCCCTCTTTTAGACTTTCCCCTCTTACCATAAGAATTTGTTTTTCCTCCACAAAAGTCTCATTTCCCAAGAAGCTGCATCAACATAGATTTACCCCCAGGTCGCTGCTTTCCCCTCTTGTGTGCTGAACTTAGCCGATTTTTAGTGTTTTTGATTCAGCAATGCATTAACCTTCACAGGCAAAATTGGGCAAGCTTGCCAAATTCACATTTCCCTCGTGGTCCCTTGGGTGCTTTCTTTTTCATTCAGCATATTAAAAAGAGAAAAGAGAACCCACAACAAAACAAGGAAGTTGGTAGGAGGTGCCTTAAGGGGAATGGCAAGTGCAGGAAGTGGAGGACAAAGGAGCAGGTGGGTGGCAGGGGTGTTTCCAACTCCAACTCCAGTGCAAAAAATATAATTAAGAACAGCCCTGTTTACAAACTATTTGGTATAAGAACTCCGCAAAACCAGAAGTAGTGTCAATGAATGGAAGCCGAATAGTGGAAGGGCACCGGTGGTGCGAGGCCTCATTAGGGAAAGCGCACCTCGGTTTAAGAACGGCTTTGGTTTGAGAACGGACTTCCAGAACGGATTAAGTTCATAAAGCAAGGTACCACTGTAATATTTCTTAGCATTGTGTGGATGTAATACTGCCCCATTTCCTAGCCCTGGTTAGGTAATTAGGAGCATTGCATAGGCTTAGGTGCTCCTCTTCTCTTCCTGGAATGGATGTTCTCACTTTTAGTTAACAAGTAACTGTGGTTAGAGTTACATGCAGTGAACTTCAACCATGGTTAGCACAACCCACTCCTTTCAGCTCTCCTTCTAATTGCGGTTGCAAACTCTGGTTTGATGCTCATGTAACCATGCTGTTGAAACTGAAAGTAGGTGGGGGAGAATGTTTTTGGGATAAGAGTGGTGGGGAGGGGTTGACAAGCCTGTAGTGAAACTTCTATAACTTCTCAATCCCACATGAGTATTGCTTAAAATTTAACAGGCCCATATCCACTTCATTTCTGTGTTTGCCGAAACCAAACAAACTAGTAAACCTTTTGAACTGGTCAGATTATGCAGAAGCCTGCTGAAGGTCTGGTTCTTGTTGCCTGCTTGAAAACATAGGTGTAAAAATCTTTTCCATCTTGTGTTGCCTCTCTTTAGATTGAGGTAGTAATCACTGCTTTGTAAACGTTAGCTCTATGGGAACAGGAATAACCTGGCTGCAGTCATCAGTGCTCTGGTAACCTGAGGTTTAGATTACCGCAATGTTCTTTACATGGGGCTGCCTTTAAAGATGGTTTGGAAAGTGCATCTGGTGAAGAGTGAGGCCATCTGAAGTTTGACAGGCTTGAGATGAGATGAGATACAACTTGCATCTTAACACAGCTGTGCTGGCTGCCAATATGTTTCTAGGTCCAATTCACAGTGCTGTTTTTTATTTATGAAGTCCTTTGTGGGTCAGGACTCCAATATCTTTTGGAGCACCTCTTCTGATAAGAATCTATCTAGACTCTCTGGTGCCCTCCCTCGGGTTCCACCTCGGGAGGGAGGTTCAGAGAGTGGCAGCAAGGGGAGGGCCTTTTCGGTTGTGGCTCCTTCTCTGTCGGATACTCTCTCCAATGAGTTTCTCCTGGAGCCATCATTAACATTATTACAGTGTTTAGTTAAAACTTACAGTATATATTCTCCCAGGCATTTGATGGATTATTACAAGCTGGTTGGTGGCCTATTGTGCAGAAAGTTCTCTGCTGAAGTTTTTTTTTCCTGCTGGGTTTCAGGGTTTGTAAGTCACTTTTGAGCGTTTTTGTAGTAAAGCAACGAATAAGTCAAATTAATAATAATATTTCCCCCTTATCTCTGCCCCATTATGAGAATGGTAATGCAAGCCTCCTATACAGGATTTTGATGTTACTACTGGGATAATTTCTGTGAAATGGTTATGAACTCAGGAAAAGAGTTACCTGGAATAAATTGATGTTGTATAGAGCAATCCCTTCTCCAGGATACTCCATTGCATTTCCCTTCCTATCCAATTCTTTTCTCCCCTGAAACAGCCACCATTTTTGGTCAACTGAGCATGCTTTGGCCTCATTTGGCATTCATTTGGCCCAGCATTTTTCCTGGGTGTGAGCAACAGTGTTCACATCCTAAATATCAGAAATGGATAGAATAATAGTTATTATAAGATGATCTTGTACCATATAATTGCTGCATCTGCTGTTTTGTTTTGTCTTATTCTTAAAAATTTCATACTTTGATATTTAAATTTTGAGTGGCCATTTTTTTTGGCTATTTAGCATGAAAGAAATATTAGAGAATATATAAGTAAAACCTGGGGAGTCCCAATAACGAAAGAAAGGTCTCCATACATCTGCAAAAGATTTTTGTATGATGTTTTCCATCTGATGTGCCTCTTTGCTTATACTGTAGAAGTTATGTCACACACTTCTATTAATTGGACTTTGCAATAAAACTTTCCTGGTTTGGGGCAATATTGCTTTAGCTGCTGCTGTTGTTATAACAGATGCATGCAATTTATGATAGATGAACTGGGGCTGCCGCTGATATATCTGAGCTAAGCGGGTAGAGGTGGCTTGCTTGTTAAACCCACAAATCTGTTGGCAGTCTTGAAAGCTTTTAAGAAAATAATTGATGAGCAGAATCTCCTACCCAACTTCTTCAAGGCTACACAGAGTTTATTTTTGCTCTCTTTGAGTAGCAGTTTTGTGGGTTTGGATGTTATTCCATTCTCTTCGGCTTGTGAGTAGATCTGTCCAGGCTGGTTTAGAAAATTTGGTGGCACATGAAGTTCTCCAAACAAAAAGTCCTGAGCTGCTACCGGGTAGTCTTGGCTTCTTTTGGCTGTTGACCTAAGCTGTTGTTTTCTGGTATTGTTCATTCACTGTCATGTAAATGAGAGTGCGGTTTGTGCCAACTAAGGATTTCCATAAGCTACTAAAATAGACTATTTGTTATCGCTTGGAAGGGGGTGGATCAAGTCTCACTTGGAGTGCAGTAGCTTGTTTGTTTGAGCTGTGGCCTTCATTAGCAAATCTTTCCAATGTTATAAAATGGCCAGATTGAACTAGGGATGCCAATTAATCTACCGTACTCTTGAGGCATCTCTCAAAAGTGGAGAAAATAGAGGTGCTGATCCTTGAAGAAAATCCATTTGTTTTTAAGGTATCCATAGACACTCTTGCTTTTTTGATGTAAATAAATGAACACTGCTAGCCCTGGATTTGAACGCTGGATTTGAATGGGACCTCCTATGGCCTGAGAGGCCTAGATGGATGTACTACTGTGAACTGTGCTGAGGACTCAGAACTGCCTTCTGGCACAGAAATAATAATGCACAGCTGTCATGATTAATGGCCACCAGTAGCCTTATCCTCTGTAACAGGTGGGGAACCTCTAGTCTGGGACTAAATGTGGCCCTCCAGACTCTTCTCAGCCAAACCTCTTACTGGCTCTGTTCTGCATCCTTCTTGAGTGCTTTTGCCTGGCTGCAATATGTGCTTGAGCTATGATAAGGTCTTGCTGGCCTGAATATAAATGTGTGTAGGGATGCGTAGAAACCTTTGGCTTCTGTGGGCCTGGAAAGTGCCCTACTGCGTTACATTTGTTTGTGCATGCGGCCCCTGGAAGGTGGCCTAGGAAGGAAGGTGGCCCTCGTGTTGATAAGGTTGCCCCAAACCTGCGCTGTTAGAAGTAGACTTAAATAAAATACTGATATTTTAGAACACCATGATAGGTGCAGAAGGCAAGAGGAGCCTTGATGGAGGTGATTTCTTTCAATAGTCTTCCCCACCACACAGGCTTCCAGGGGAGAGCAATAGTCGTCTCAGCCGCAGGAGCTCTCAGGGCCAGCAGAAGACTTTTCTTTGCGATGAGGTGTTAGTTTTCTGGTGGTTTAGAGTGGGTTTGTTATATTTGGGTGTGTGTTTTTTAAATACATTGTGTTTTAATTTTTAAATGTATCCTGCTCTCGGATACCTGCTTTAGTGAAGAGTGGGTAAAAAAAAGTTTTAAATAAAGTTGGGGCACAAATGAATTAAATAATGTACGCCTGAAAGGCTCTAACTGAGGGAGTAGGTCACGGGGAGCCATTTTGCCATTGCTGACAATTGCTGTGAAGAAGAGACGGGGGTGCGCCTTAGAGATGGTTGGCTTTAGTTTCAAGGGTTAGTATGTTTGTGTGTGAGGTAGAATTTGTCTCTGGTAGCAACACGCTTTAATATTCTGTGGAATTCAAATTGTAATACAGTTGGCCCACATCTTACATGGGGTTTAGGTTCCAAGGGTAACCAGGATATGCGAAAATTATGTTTATCTGGAGTCATCCAAAGCAAAAAAGAGCTTTTAGGCCTTGCTTCTTCTGCAAGGCCCATTTTGCGCTCCAGCTCTGGGAGTGTCCAGGATGCTCTTGTGTGGTATAATCTGACTTCCTGTGAGAGCCAACAATAGCACCCCCCACTGCGCCCATTGAAATCACACAAGTTGAATGCATGTAAGATGCAGGTGTACTATGCAATAAAATACAATGCAATAAATTAAGCAATAAGAATATAGTTAAAAATAGTACAGCATCTAGCATAGCACACAACAATTGCTAGAACAGGTAGAAAAAAATATTAAGTAGTTTGCAAAGACTCAGCAATTTTCAAGTGGATTGTGGGTGAGGGGGAAGGTTTGGGAACCACTTTTATAATGTACTGAAGAAAGATTAGGTCCTCACACTTTTAGAGCATTTACCTAGTAGATCGATTGATGTTATATTAGAATTTTGTATGAAGAGACAAATATGTTATTAGAAGTGTAGCATTTTTCTATTTTTTTTTAAAAAATAATTTGGTATTCAGGGTAAGAGCTCAGATACTATTACTGAGAATTGTGTTGTTTTACATTTCATGCTGCGTGTCGTATAGTGATTAGAACATCAGGCTAGTAGCTGGGACTCAGGGTTCAAGTCCCCACCCAGTTAAGAAAGCTCATCTGGGCCTGTCACTTTAAGCTGCCGCTCAGGGTGGTTATGAGGATAAAATTGGGAGGGGAGGATCCATGCATGCCTCCTTAAGCTCCTTGGAGGACAGGTGGGATGTTAATACCATCATAATATGTAACATTCCATGATGTTTGGGGTTTGTTTCTCCAGTTTTGTTTTGCAGTGGATTTGTGGCTTTATAAATAAATCTGAATCCTTTCTTGGTAATGAGGAAATGGTGGACAGCAGTGTGCCCTGTATGTGCTTGTGCAAGCAGGAGGGAGTTTAGAGATTCCAGCACTGTAATCTGGGTTTTACTGAAGAGACTGTTACTGATAGCCCTGGGATTTGGCATCTATATAAATGCACAAGCCCGTGTTCTGCTTAAGCTGAGTGGTTCATTTCAGTTCATTTGCCTTGGAAAGGGACAGGCAACATCCTGCCTGCGAACATTATTCTTCCTGGTGTTGGGTAATCTTCAAACTGTGTACTGTATCTTTTTCTCATATGGAAGCAAAACCTTCCAAGCTGGTGAAAGGAATGTGAGCATCAGAATGGCCTTCCTAGACCCACTGTCCAGTCTGTCCAGTCCAGGGGTTGTACCGGCAGTGCTCCAGAAGTTTCTGGACAGCAACTCTCGCCAGCTGCGCATGCTTGCTGGGGCTGATGGCTATTGGGAGATGGAGGTAGCGATAGCCATGGTTAATAGCTGTCTATAGCTCTTTGCTGTGAATTTGTCTTGTTGCTTGGGAAAGCCATCAAAGCTAGTGAATCTTGGCCCGTATTGCTGTAGTCATGAATTCTGCAGGGTTAATAACTTATTAAAAAATATAAGATTTGCTTATTTTTATCAGTTATGAATGGACTGCAAATGACCTCCTTGGGGTGTTCTGCAATCGTGAGATGGAAGGAGAAAAACACCTCCCCATGTCATTCATAATGCTCTAATTTATTTATTTGTGTTTGCTAGTTGTCTCATAACACAGTTTTTCACCGTCTGGAATGGATTAATCCACTTTCCATTACTTTCAATGGGAAAGTTCGCATCAGGTTAATTATGGACTTTCGGAACCAATTAAGTACTTAACCTGAGGTACCACTGTATGTAGAAACTAGCTTACGGTAGAAAGATAAAATTTGTTGTTGGTTTGCTCAGTTTTGCCTCTGGCCTCAACCACCACTGGCGTCTGGCCCCTGGACGGTTAGTGAGAAAGGAATGTGGCCCTTCGTTGGAAAATGGGTCCATCCCTGCTCCTGGGGGAATATTGTAATCCTGCAATGGTGGCCTGGTGGGCATGCAGGTGTTATTGGACCAGTGGCTTTCAGTCTGTTCATGGGAGCCCTGACGTTTCCCAGAAACATTTTGGGGACACCTGGCCTCAATCTGCTGAAAGACCACTACTGATCCTTTCCTATGATAGCAGGTTAAAGTTGTTTTATTCTGGGATGCCTTTGCACTATGAATGTTGCTCTTAATGTTTTTATTTTCTGATCTATGTTATAGGTTTTGTACACTGTACATGTTTTTCCCCTGTAAGCTGCTTTGAGACAGATTCTCTCAAGGTACCAAACTTGTAAATCATTATTTATCATTAGTGATGTGTGAGAGTGGAATAAAAAGTTTACAAATATATTGTGTTTGGGTCTTGAGAGGATTTGTGAGCTTTAAAGGTGGGATGAAGACAACAGCAACAATAGCAACCTATATTCTATCCATTTGGAATGTGGATCAATTATACATTTTAAAAAGATTGTACTAACATAACCATTGTACAGCAAGACCATACGTCTCTCCCATCCCCATTCAGCTGCATATTCAAAAGCAAAAATGTTGGCATATTTCTATGGAACTGATAGTTAAAATTTGGATTAAAAAATGCACCTTCCTCCTAACCCTTGGGATGCAGGTCTAAACCACTGAGCCTAGGGCTTGCTGATCAGAAGGTTGGCGGTTCGAATCCCCGCGACGGGGGGGGGGGTGAGCTCCCGTTGCTTGGTCCCAGCTCCTGCCAACCTAGCACGTCAAAGTGCAAGTAGATAAATAGGTACTGCTTCGGTGGGAAGGTAAGCAGCATTTTCGTGCGCTGCTCTGGTTCACCAGAAGTGGTTTAGTCATGCTGGCCACATGACCCAGAACCAATTACACCCATGCTTCGGGTTCAGTACGCTTCAGGTTGAGTACTCTGTGGACCCGTCTGGAATGAATTAATCCACTTTCCCTTACTTTCAATGGGAAAGTTTGCTTCAGTTTAAGTACTCCGCGGACCGTCTGGAACAGATTAATCCACTTTCCATTACTTTCAATGGGAAAGTTCGCTTCAGTTTATGAACGCTTCAGTTTATGAACAGACTTCCGGAACCAATTGTGTTCATAAACCGAGGTACCACTGTACCTCCTAACCCTGTCTACCCAAGTGTCTACTTAATTGAATTAAACCCTGTCTACCCAAGTGTCTACTTAATTGAATTAAACAAGGGAGGTTTGTGGATGGGTAAGAAAGGTGCGCTGCTTGAAAGCAGTTGCAGAGAACAGAATAGCTTGCTTCTTGTGTGTGTGGCAGGGCCTGGCTTCTAATTGAGGTCGAACAGCTGGAAATCCCTTTTGCTGGCATGATAATAAAACCCTGGAGACACAGAAACCTCTCCAACTGCTAATGCTCTTTACTTTGACTGGATCTACTGGGTCAGGAAAACTGAAGCAAATGCATCTAGAGTAGGAGGGCTGTTTTCTGTTTTAATAATCCTCTGATTAAAACACATATTCAGTGAGTGCTAGGACACTGTTACGATGTGCAGGGAAGGAGGGTTTATATATACAGGGAAATAATCTAAATATTTGAAGCCTCTTGACTTCCTGATAGTTTTGTACCATCCAAAGGGGCAATATATTTGCTTTTCAGAACTTTTCATTCTAATTTTAGTTACGGTTCCTCTTCTTAAGTAGTAGCAGAAGTAGTAGTAGTTGCTATTTTGTAATAGATCCGCCTTCCCCAACCTTGTGCCTTGGATGTTTTGAACTACGGTGCCTCTGCTGATTGGGACTGATGGGAGTAGGAATCCAACATCTATGGCACTAGATTGAGGAAGGCCGTGAATGAAAAAATCTTTAATGAACTACTGATAGAGAGAAATGTTGTTTTGAATTGGAGAGAGGCAGGGAATCTCTTCAGTACACTTGAGGAAATGATAATAGACAATTTTCATTCTTTTTCCCAGTGGGAGTAGGATTTTCTTCAGAAGCCTCAAACCCTATGAAACTCACAGCTGTTCTCTGAAATAGTCATACCTTGAGAGAACCCCCAGGCTTAGTCACCTGGAAGATATTTTCAGCTCACCACAAGTGACCAAGTGAGTGGTGGATCACTTCTGCTTTTGCATGCAGAAGATCCCAGGTCCAATCCTTGGCACCAACATTTTTTTAAAATAAGAAAGTGGATGATGGGGAAAGTCTGAAACCACAAATAGCCACTGCCAGTTAGAGTAGAGAAAGGTGCCACAACTCTGGGATCATGCCCAGTGTGATGGACTCAGAGGATGGTGTGGCTCTGTCTTTCGGGGAAGAACTGCTAGGACCATACTCAAGACCTTCCTGACTGCTGCCTCCCTCTGATTCAGAAGAGGAGTCTCTCCTGATACCCCATAGGAGCCAAACACTGAAAAATAAGGTCAGGGCCCTTTAACAGTCAACCAGCTGCTTTGGGAAGGAACCACATGTATAGAACTTCATTTGGAGCTAGGCATTTGCAGAGACCAAAGCTAATAAAACGTCCAAGGTGCTGCAGTGGTCTGGGCACCTTGTACTCCAGCCTTAAACTCTTGATGGGACATCACTGGGCTTCCCTTGTGCTTTTAGACCAGCACACCGTGTAATAAGCCTGTTTTAATCAGTAATTCACATTCTTTCTGTCCACGAAAACCCTCTGTTTTCCTTGAGTGTGGTGGTGCTAACTCACTTTGGCTCCTGTGATATATATGTGGGAGTGTTTGCATGATTAAGAACAGCTTTGATGATCTTGTGTGTGGAGGGGGAGAAGGTTATTTGGACAGTGCCTTTTGATCTCTTCATTACAGTCCCCAGTATCCTATCTCGTGCTTCTCATTTCGCAGGGCTATAAATAAAAGTGTGTCTGCCTGTGCTTACTTTTTTTTAACTGGAGGCAACCCTGTAAGCTCTCTCCTGCAGGTCTGTTCAAGCTAGGATGTGAGGGGAATTCCTAAAAGGATTATTGTAGCTTATTCAATATAGGCCTTGAACTTGAGCTGTAGCTGAAAGACATGGGAATGAAAGTTACGTAACCTCGGGGTGGGGGTGGGGTGGGGAAATACATCCTTGTTGACTTTGGGGGGAAACCCCAGGTAAGTGGCTGACCTGGCATCTGCACATTTTGCGATGGTGTTGCCTAAAAGCTTATGGCCTCCGCAAATGTGAAATACCATAATTTCCAAGCCTGGTCTATGAGTTTGTTTCATTCATTTGAAGAAGCAACTGCATCCCTGGATTTGACTAGCAGTGACTGCTCTTCTTTTGTCTGTTCCACATATAACTTCTGCAGAACATTCAGCCTGTGGTCTGATCCTGTGGTCCATTTTACTGTCAACTGTATGTGTCTCTTTGACTCAGTGTTTCTGCTTTTGATGTTGCAAATCCCTACTGAAGGGCGCTGTGTGCGCTAGTGCATAATATTACTGCACTAGCAGCAGCCATTGTGTAGTAAGTGTATTGATGCTGTGTTCTAGATTACTGGCAGAGAAGGGGTATGTTGAGGACAGCATTTGAGATTGCCGTCTTTGGATTTAATTTCTCCTGTGGTGGGTGGGTGGAAGGGGGACTATGGTTCTGGATGCAGAAAGGCAGATCCCCAGAAGGAGCAAAGCATATATAATCTTGTAGTTATTGATCTTGTAGTTATTGGCACATCAACATTGAACCCTAATTTCTCCTGGTTGCAAGTGAGGTCCTGACACTTGTTCATTGGTACTTAGCAGGACTTCCTACGTGGGAAGGATCCCAACATAGCACCTGTGTGTGCCACAGCAGCTTCCTTCCCAAACCCCTTGCCCCTCTCATTAATTAATTAATTTTTGAAATAGAGGTTTTAAAAAGTCTCTGGCTGGTTAGTTGGGATGATAGCTCACTTTGGGTTGCTTTTTTTACTCTTTGTTTTGGGGGCATATATGAGTATTCACGTGGTTGTTTTGGGGAGGGTTTTTTGGAATGTTGCCGGCTTTTCTCCCATCAATGGCTGTTCTGTGGTGCATGCAA
Organism: Zootoca vivipara; assembly: GCF_963506605.1. Taxonomy (NCBI): domain Eukaryota; kingdom Metazoa; phylum Chordata; class Lepidosauria; order Squamata; family Lacertidae; genus Zootoca; species Zootoca vivipara. The sequence goes on from NC_083292.1 coordinate 2,916,412, forward strand.
CAGTTTCTTAGCCTTCAAGGCCAAAAACAGTTTGAGGGCCCCCTCCACACATACAGATTCCTCTGGCTAGCTGTTCTGTCTCCTCCTTCAGTTTTGCCTCAAAATCAGTTCTTTTCATTCTGAATCTGAATGAGGATTTTCTTCCCTCTTGGCCTCCCTGCAGCCCAGCCTGTGGTGTGCCATCATCTCTCCACCAGGTCTGAGCCTCCCGACACCTGCCTCCTCTGTGACACAGAGAATTGATTTTTATTTTCCAAGTCCTTGCTGTCACAGATTGTGACAATCACAAGGCAGTCTGGGTGGCTTTGTGCCGTGTTTCTGGGAGAGAGTGCCAGAGGATTGGGGTGGGTGGTTGCGGGATAAAAAGCTCTGCAGGCTGTCTGTGCTTGGCAGGCTGACAGCACTTATTAGAGGTAACCTTCAGGAAATGCCACACGCAGGTCTTGGCTGGTGCTCATGCAGCATTTTACACCACTCTTAAGGGTTGCAGCCTCCCAACAGGAGCTCTTCTCTCCACTCCTGCTTGTCTTCTCTTTTTACTTCTATCATCCACATTTCCTCCTGGATAGCTGGCTCTGGGATCCCTTTATGGCCATTAAAAATTTGGCTTCTGCTCTCCCTCCGCAACAGTCTCTCCCTTTGCACCATTGCGCAGGAATGAGCTGTTTCCTAAGAAGGGCATGGCTGCTTAGGCCTTACAAGGGAGGGGGTTGAGAGCACCCATTTTTCATGTTGTGGGGGGAGGGGAGAGAAGGCAGAATTGGTGGTCCTTGCCTGATCAATATGGGGCCATGCTATGGGGAGCCAAGGATACTGATGGCTAATTTACTTTATCTGTGGATTGCTGCCCTAATGGCACACATACTCTTTCCTGAGTCTTTTAAAATGTTCTAAAATTGATATATACATTGCTTAATGTCAAAATGGACTCCTAAGTGTTTTACAAAGCATGAAAACTCATTGCACGGACATTAAAATATAAACAATCATAATTAAAAACACACAGTAAAGCAACCAGCAACTAAAATTTACAACAAAACAATTCAACTAAAACAACCCAGCAATTACAACAGGAATCTCTGGTCAAGATTCAAGGGGTGCCTGAGAGAGAGAGAGAGAGAGAGAGAGAGAGAGAGAGAGAGAGAGAGATCCTGCCCTTCCATTGCAAAAATTGCGGCTTCCGATTGCCGTAGAAACAACAGCATATTTTGTCAGGATACAAATAACGTTTATTTAAAAATTATACCAAAACCAGTATAAACAATTGTCAGGGAGTTGTTGCGGCTACTCTCAAGTAAAGATGCTCAAGTCTGTTCTGTCTTTAAAGGTTTTAATGTGCATACTATTTACAGTGCAGAGATAGTAGGAAACACGACCCCCTAGTCACTCTCAGAATCCGGCAATGGCGCCCTTCTGCTTCGGGGCCAGCATAATAGTCTGGGCACCCTGAAATGCCTCCCCCTAACCCTGCGTTTGGGCGTGCGCCTCAGTTTGGGCGCCGGAAGGAGCTGTGCCCCTTCTTCCCCTTGCTGGCTGGGGCAGTGCCTGGGCTCCGGCGCCTCCCTGAGCAAACACCTCCTCCACTTGTTGGTCAGAGTGGTGCAGGGGCTCTGATGCCTCGCTGAGCCTTCCCTCCTCCATTCCGCTTCCCCCTGACCCGCTGCTAGCAGTGTCGCTGGGCGAGGTGCTGGTCAGGATGATGGGGGGAGGTTCCTTGTAGGGCAGGCACCCCCAAACTTCGGCCCCCCAGATGTTTTGGACTACAATTCCCATCTTCCCCGACCACTGGTCCTGTTAGCTAGGGATCATGGGAGTTGTAGGCCAAAACATCTGGAGGGCCGAAGTTTGGGGGATGCCTGCTGTAGGGAGTCCCCCTGACATCAATTTAATAAGACAACAATGTATAAATCTCTCTCTCTCTCTCTCTCTCTCTCTCTCTCTCTCTCTCTCTCTCTCTCTCTCTCTCTCTGCTATGCACCATGACTTGAGTCCAGAATATTTCTTTAAGGGGGGAAAGCAAACCTTCCTGCACATTTAAGGTCTTTGGAAGTTTCCCCATTCAGCCACAACACACTCCTGACTACGTTAACAGTCACAAGTAGTATCAGGCAGTTGCTCTCTCCCCTTTGAAGCTTCCTATGTAGAGAAGATCTTCTCTCTCCTAGACCCCTTAAAGGTCAAGTTGAGATCATGGAATCATAGAATCATAGAGCTGGAAGAGACCACAAGATGAGATGGTTCTCATCAGCCTGTAAGGCAGAGATGAGGATTTATCTTTTATTTTTTTACTTAGCCCTTCTTTGTGGGCAACCTGCCAGGAACTGCCTACAGTGGTGGGCGGGACCAGAAACAAAAAGTGGGTGGAGCCACAGGTGTGCCTCCAACCTTTGCACAATAGGCTACACTCTAGTCATGCAGAAGTTGGAGGCTTTCTTTTGCACGTGCCTGCGTACACCCACCCACCCAGATAAACAAGGTATTATCACAGTTCAGGGACACATTCCAGCTAGACCAAAGCATTTGGAGAGGGTGCAGGGATGCACAGGGATGTGTCCTAGGCAGAGTTTCATAGGTCGGGTAGAGAGGCCTGGGCAGCCACGTTCATTCCACCATGTGGAGATTCCCCACACTCACTTTTTTGGGAACTGCATATATTTTATTTATTTCAGCACCCCTACCCAAAACTGTTTTAATCTTGACTTGTTGTGTGTTTACTTGCCTTTCAAGATGCAAGAAGGCAAGCTGCCAGAATTACACACTGGATTCCAAGTCCCTTTGGTTAAGTTTCAAATCCAAACTTGGCCCTCAACAGCCTCTCCAATAAAGAGGAAGGGAGGAAGCTGGCAAAGTGACACAGTGCTTTTGTATCCTCTGCAGAACTGCAGAGTGTCCTGTCATCCCCTTGCAAAAGCCGCTTTGGCTATAGAGTGCTGGGAAAATCCACAGAGCGGCATTTCGGAAAGCCTGCTCAATTATAGTAATATTTATTTCATGAGGGGAACTGAGTGAGCGACGAGGAGGTAGGTGGTGGAGGGAGCAGAAGGAGGCAGAGGAGGCAGGGCCTGCCTGAAAGTCTTGATTTACATTTGGGTCCAAAATAGAACATAAAATAAACCCTGCTATTCCCTCTTTTGTGGATTTAATGTCCACGGCGCTCAGAATGGTCTCCTGAGTGCCCAGCTGTCAGTTCCAAAAGCTTGCAAGGGGTGGTGGGGTGGAGGAAGGGGGTGGGGAAAGAGGAGGAGAAGAAAAAGAGGTTGGGGGGAATGACTTGTGGTCTCCATGGCAACATACCAGACGACAAATGGATCAATGCTGCTGCTGTTCGGCATCTGAAACTCAAGCAGGTCTGGCTAAATCCTGGGCCTGCCTCTTGCTGACAGGCCTTGCTGAGGGGGCCAGTAAGGCGAGGGTACCTCAGGGCGAAAGTGCTCATGCCTCACTGAACACCTCCTCCGACAGGCGCTTGGCATCTTCTGTAATGGGGGTTACTTAGAAGCACCTTTCTGGAGTCTCACCCACCCCTTTCGGCGATGTCTCAGGGCTTTGTTTGGCTCCAGGTCTCTCCTGTTGACTGCCTTGATGCCAGGTCAGAAGTGATCATGGCAGCATGGGAATTAGTGACCCATGGCCATTGGGGTTCTCAGTTGTGTTCAGGGGACCCAGGGATTCCCCAGAAGGCAAGGCGAGCAATGGCAGGCAATGGTCCTCTGAAGCACGTGACTTGCCCAGGGTTGCAGATGTGGGGTCACAGAGAGAGCACTGGGCTTCATGGAGGATAGTGGTAATGCCTGGCTGGCAGTTCTGTGTGTTTTATTTGCTGTTGCAATGGCTTCCCTGTACTGTACTTTCTTTAGGGAGCTCAGGACTGTGTACCTGGTTTTCCTCCCTGCTCTGTTTTTATCCTAATAGTGACCTGTGTGGTATAGTAGGCTGAGAGATGATGACTGGTCCATCATCCATTGAGCCTTGTGGATGTGACAACTCCCATCAGCCCTAGACGGAATGGCTTGTGGTCTGGGGTGATGGGCAGCAGGTTTCCCCATCCCTGGTTTTGTAGGTGCATTTTTTCCTCCATCTGTCAGCAGTCTCTGGGGTTGCTCCAGTGCCAGGACCCCATCGACTGTCACCAGTGTGTCTACCTGAACAGTGCTGGCATGCCTGCCTTCGTAGTCATGTATTCATATAATTTTTGTCACTCTTAATGTTTCAGTGCTCCGACTATGCTTCTTTTGTTTTAGGTGAAAACAGGGGACGATACAAATAACAGCTCTCCGAAGGGTTGTTGTTATCCTTTCAGAATTTAATAATGTGACACCAGTGGGGTTTTTTAAAACTGGAAAGCTTGTTCTTCCCTTTAGGAATAGATCAATAGCAGGCTTCGTATCTGCGATCTGGAGGTAATTGCTAGTGTCAGCCAATGTCTAGTGTTGTTTTCTACATGGCCTTGGGTTGCTTTGTGGGACGTTTAGGATCATAGACAGTGCATGAGATATTCCGTAGGGAAAAAGAAGTTTGAAGGCTTGGTGTAGGAAGGAGCAGACTTGCCTCTTCATCGTGTTTTTGGAGAGAGGAAGAATGCAGTCTTTCAGAGACTTGTGTCATAACCGAAGCACATAATTTCCAGAAACAGCTTGCTTCAGGGAAATGGAAACTTGTAGGTTGGTTGAGGTTCCGAGGGCTACAGAACCCTCCGTTTTTCTTATAAATTAATTGCAGATGGTGAACAGTTCTGAGGCTGCACGTTCAGGGTTGACAAGAGAGCCTGCTCTCAAAGTCTGAATCTGAGTGATAGGATTGGCCAATCTGCCTGAATCTTGACAGCAATTTCCCATGCTACTGGTTGTGCAATTTTAAGGCGAAACCAGAAGTGCAGGAAATGGAACCCACAAAAAAGAGGCACTAAGTTGTGGGTGGGGATTTGTGCAAAAATTCTAAAGAAATTTCTTTATGAACATGGGAAGCTGCCTTTATATCAAGTAGACACTAATATATTTAGCTAGTATTGTTAGTGTTAACTGGCAGTGGGGCTCTTAAGGCAATCTTTTCCCAGCCCTTCCAGGAAAAGCTGGGGATGGAAACAGACCATTTGCTTGCAAAGCATATATTGCACCCCTAACTGTTTCCCCCAGGTGATGGTGTGGTGTGAGTGTGTGTGGTCTTCAAGGATGCAGGTTATGTTCTGTATGAGTGTGTGGGTGGGTGGGTGGGTGGGTGGGTGGAGAGAGAGAGAGAGAGAGAGAGAGAGAGAGAGAGAGAGAGAGAGTTGTGATGAAGGTGATAGGTGTGTGGCTTGCTTGCATATAAGCATCAGAGCAAAAGTGTGTTCTGTGACCATGACTACTTTGGCCATGACCACTGTAGACACGTGGCCCTTGGGAGGGTTGGTCAACCTTGGCTCTGGGGCCAAAATAGTGACCCACTCTTAGTATGTAGGATGCACAGAATCCTGCCTGAAAAATATTATTAGTGTTATCCTATCTTTGAAATATCTCGGATGTTTGCCCAAGTGAAACCTCCCAATTTGACATGAAGCTTCCAGTTTAGGGAAAATTTGATGGAAGCTATGTATGCAAGTGTTCTTCAGCCTTGGTCCCCCAGAGGTTTTTGGAATCCAATTCCCACCATCCCTGACCATTTCCTCAGCTAGCTGGATATAATGGGAATTACAGTCCATCAACCCAAGGTGGAAGAACACTGCTGTAAGCAGCCAGCCTCTGCTTAGAAGACACACACACACACACACACACACACACACACACACACACACACACAAACACACACACACACACACACACACCATTTAGGATTAGTGCAAGCTCTGGCCTGCCACTCTTGCAACAGTTGCTATCCACGTGAAGACAATCCCTGGTTAAAGGTCCCTTGGTTGCCTTCATTTTGGCAAACGTGTTCATTGTTCACTTCTTTCCCCCTTTCTCTTGCTTGCAACTTAATAATAAGCAGAGAGCCATGAGTGGATGAAATGAGCCTATTTTTTTCAGCTGTTCTGCGCTGTGGCTTTCTTCCTCCCCACTCTCCTGGATGTGCATTTTGCTTCTCCTGGGAGCCCTGAGGGTTAGTGAGAATTTAGAGAGCTGAAGAGTGCTCACAGGATTTGAAGAGCACACTGCTGATGTACTGTGGTGGTTCTGGAAGATTTCTGGTCGTGCAGAGGAACCTGGGGGGGGGGGACCTCGTTGTCTCCTCTCATATTCAGTGCAACGATGGAAAATTCATTGTCTTGGCATAGTGATGTTCCCTGTATGGCTTTGTGTGTGCACAAACAATTGGAGTCTTGGAAGGTGGCCTTTTATAAGGTCCAAGATAAGAACCTAAAGGTTAAGTCAAGAGGGAGGTCTTCAGTGGATAAACATCAAGGTGAATGTTTGGTTTTTTGGCTGCTTTTCCTTCCCAGAGCTAATAATAATGGGAGTAGGAGAGAGCAGCAATACCAGGCAGTGTTGCATGCAGTTCCTGAAGTTCAACATAGCCTTGCAAAAAAATTTCTGGCTCACAAACTTTCACAAGCACTCCTCTGTCCTCATGTAGGCCATTTATGCTTGTGGCAGCTGTGTGGTCTTCCTCAATTTCTGTCTTAACGATGGACCTTTTTGGATTGGTTTCAGTGCGTGTGATGGCATACCCAGCTGATGGATTGACCCAGAAGCAGGAGAGTGGTTATGTGGGGTGGGGGTGGTAGCTAGAAGCTGCCAAGGAAGTGGAGAAATTGAGATACCTTAATTGGCTGAGGCAAGGAGTGGGTGGGTACAGCCTTTGATGATTGAGCCCCTTGGCTTCTGCAGCTGTCCTCTCCAGGTGAGTTTGATAAAAAGTATTCAAATTCTAACAATGCTATCCCTTGTAGATAAAATTGAGTCAAAGGATTCTTATCACATAACATCTAGTAATTGACCTACCAATGCAATGATGAATGTGTTATCAACAACCATGATATTGTGTGTGTGTGTGTGAGTGTGAGTGTGAGTGTGTGTGTGAGAGAGAGAGAGAGAGAGAGAGAATGTGAATGAATGGCCTCTGTAAATATTTACCACGACATTTCCCCCTTCCCTGCATCTCATTTTGTTCTGGTCTCAGTGTTCACAAGTCTCCCCAGTCCCCAACTCTGTGTGACCTGCAACTCAGGATAACACTTAAGAAGATTGGCAAACCAAGTTAATGGACTATGCTGAAACTGCTAAATCTTCAGAAATGAAGATGACAAGAAATTTTTAAAAGAATGGGAAATGTTTATTATGTACTTACAAAAGTATTGTAAACAGGTTAACACACTGGCAGGGTTTTAAGAGCACTTGTAATTTTAGAAATACAGTAATGTAAGAAATTTGAGGTAGAAAAATAATTTGGGGTAGAAATGATACACAGTTGAAAAAGAAAATTAAGGAACCAGGGGAGGGGGGAGGGAAGGGAAGTCACAGGATTCGGAGAATCCCATTTCATGGATATGATATTTGTTGTTGTTTGCTTTTACTTTTGTTGTTTTTGTTTTAAAAATTAATAAAAATATTTAAAAAAAACAAAAAAACTTAAGACATTAAATGAAGTCTACAAAAGCTGATGCCATGATATGTTTGTTGGTCTTGAAGACTTTTGTTTTTGCTTCAACAAACCACCATAGCTAGCCCATTAGAAATTATTTGTCCACTTGTTCAAAGTTAAATTTATTTATTTATTTAATGAATTTATATATTGCCTTTTACAAAAGCATTTCTCACAGGGTGGCTGACTAAAACAAATTAATAATGGATAAAGTAACATAATTAAAACAAAAGCATGCAACCTCAATATCATGCAATACATTTCAGGCAATGGCAAATATTAATGCTGCACAACCATTTGCACCATCTAATCACAGAGTAATAGCACAGTAACAGCAGTCCAATACAATTATGAAAAGTCACCAGTAACTAAGTTTTTATTGCCTGCTATAAAAAGTGTCAGAGCACCTGCTTGACATACAGAATGTCTCAGGTTCAACTCAGGTAGGACTGAGAATGTCATCTGTCTGAAACCCAGGAAAGCCAATTCCCACCGATGGAATTCCCATTAAGCCATGTGGATCCGTGGTCTGACTTAAGAAAAGCACCTTACCATGTTTCCTAAATATCTCCAGGGATGCCGCTTGAGTACCATTCAACCAAGTTTGACTCAGAGTAAAGGTAAAGGGACCCCTGACCGTTAGGTCCAGTCGTGACTTACTCTGGGGTTGCGGCGCTCATCTCACATTATTGGCTGAGTAGACCCATTTAAATTAATGGGCTTTTCCTGGTTTGGTTCATTAATTTCAGTGGGTTTACTGTTGAGTAGTATAGTGGACGCTTGGGTTGCGAACGTGAGCTGTGCTGGATGCACGTTCACAACCTGCAGCATTTGCAACCCGTGTCTGCGTGTTTGCGCATGCGCGGGTTGTGATTCAGCGCTTATGCGCAAAGCGTGATTGTGCTCTGGCGCTGAACCCGGAAGTTAACCCATTCCGGTACTTCCGGGTTCGGCGCGGAGCGCAATCTGAAAGGACGTAACCCACAGCGGACGTAACATGAGGCATGACTGTACTAGCATTAGGTACAACCCAATATAAGGTTTTTTGCCTTCTGACTTAAATTATGAGCTAATAGATGACACAGCAATGGGGATATTTTTGCCAGTGGCATCCGTAGGTCATGCCCTGCTGGGCTTTGTCTAGGCGTCTTGCCCCTGTTCACGGCTGCTGGTAGGTAAGTGAGCCCACAGATAAAAAGTGGCCTCTGGACCTTGGTTCCAGAAAGTGATTTCTGAGCTCAAACAGCCTGAGTGTGATTGCAGCTGTTGACTCAGCTGCCAAGGGGGAATCGGGTGGGGTGGGGAGTTGGGGGAAACAGAGGAAAAAATAATATTGAATTCTGTCAGGGGTAGCAGGAGGCCTGGCTTGAGGGAGATTATTGATTACTGACTGATCTTGATTTTTCTTTCCGCCTTTTGATGTTTAAGGGCACAGAACAGTGACAGTGGAGGTGGGGAGGGCCCTTTGAACAAGTGTGGTTTGTAGAAGTCTGTGGGAGAAGTCTGGATTGGACTACTTCATAGCGCAGAGGGGTGTGTTATTAACAATTTACAACCTACCTAAGAGACAAATAAACAGTAACACAAAATCAATAATATATCCAGTTAAAGGCAGGGCATGTAAAACCTAAACATATTAAATAATAGCACCCAGTCATGACAACCATATGGCAACCATGAAAAAACCATATTTCTCTGGACAGCATGGGCAGGTATACCTGTATATCTGAAACTTGTTCATAGAATCATAGAGTTTGAAGGGACCCTGAGAATCATCTAGTCCAACCCCCCTGCAGTGCAGGAATCTCAACTAAAGTATCCATGACCATCACAATCTCCTGAGGAAGTTTGTTCCACTGTCAAACAGCTCTTACTGTCAGAAAGTTCTTCCTGATGTTTAGTCAGAATCTCCTTTCTTGTAACTTGAATCCATTGGAATGGGTCCTACCCTCCGGAGCAGGAGAAAACAAGCTTGCTACATCTTCCATGTGATAGCGCTTGGGATATTTGAAGATGGCTATCATATCTTCTCTCAGTCTCCTCTTTTCCAGGCTAAACATATTTGTTTTTGTTTGTTTAGTCGTGTCCGACTCTTCGTGACCCCATGGACCAGAGCACGCCAGGCACTCCTGTCTTCCACTGCCTTCCACAGTTTGGTCAAACTCATGTTAGTAGCTTCGAAAACACTGTCCAACCATCTTGCCCTCTGTCATCCCCTTCTCCTTGTGTCCTCAATCTTTCCCAACATTAGGGTCTTTCCATTCTCAACATCAGGTCTTCTCTTCTCATGAGGTGGCCAAAGTATTGGAGCCCCAGCTTCAGGATCTGTCCTTCCATTGAGCACTAAGGCTAAACATACCAGCTCCCTATTAGGGCTTGGCACAATATTGATATATCATCCAAAACCAGTACCCTTTGTCCCCCCTGCACACTTTGGGAAACATTGCTTTAAAGCAGGGGCCAGCAAACTTTTTCTGACCACTGTCCCTCAGACTTTGTGGGGGGCCGGACTATATTTAAGATCATATCATGAAATTGGTTTCATAATTTTTCACCTGGCAATATATTGCAAAACGTGTGTGTGTGTGTGCACGCGCATGTGCAAAAATCACAATATGGGGAAAACTCTGAAGCCAGCCAATGCCTCCATCCTTATTTCAGACCTTGTGATATATCATTACAGTGGTACCTCGGTTTATGAACTTAATCTGTTCTGGAAGTCCGTTCTCAAACTAAAGCCGTTCTTAAACCGAGGTGCGCTTTCCCTAATGAGGCCTCCTGCCACTGGTGCCCTTCCATTATTTGGCTTCCATTCATTGACCAAGCTAATGTTCACTAACCTCCGGTTTTGCAGAGTTCTTATACCGAATAGTTCATAAACAGGCCTGTTCTTAAACCGAGGTACCACTGTTTATTGCAATGTTTAGCTGGTGAGACATCGCAAAGTTGAAAACCAGATATTGCCCAGCCCTATTTCTTATAAGGCTTGGTTTCTAGACCCTTGTTTATCTTGGATGCCCTCTTCTGCACATGTTCCAGCTTGTCAATATCCTTAATTGTGGCACCCAGAACTGGACACAACATTCCAGTTATGGTCTGACCAAGGCAGAATAGAGCAGTGTTTACGTCCCTTGACCTGGATACCATATTTCCGTTGATGCACCAAACCTCTGTTGTTTGTCATTATGTTACGTATTTTTGTGTTTTTATATTGTAAATCGCCCTGTGATCCTTGGATGAGGGGTGGTGTATGAAATTAACTAACTAACTAACTAACTAAATTATATAAAATAAATTCCCACCACACAGAGTAGAAATGATCAGGATCTGTCCCTTGGAATCCTGTAACTTTTATGTTACATTTTCTGCAAGGACTAAATGCCAATGATTTCTATACCATAAGGATATATTCAGATTTTAAAAACTGATTTCCACTGTTGTGCTGTAGAGATCCTGGCAGCTGCCGGCATCCATTCCAAAAGTTCCTTTTGGCAAAATGTCTTCATAGTATCTGCCCGCATGTTTAGTAGGGATAACTGAAGAGAAATTTGAATATATGTTTCAGAATAATTTTTGATATCTCCTGGTACATTTCATTCCAGAGTAAAGCAACCTGTGGGCATTTGAAAACTTTGATGCATATTCAATCTAGGGCATAGTAAAGGTAAAGGGACCCCTGACCATTAGGTCCAGTTGCGGATAACTCTGGGGTTGCAGTGCTCATCTCGCTTTATTGGCTGATGAAGCCAGCGTACAGCTTCCGGGACATGTGGCCAGCATGACTAAGCCGTTTCTAGCGAACCAGAGCAGTGCATGGAAACACCGTTTACAGTACCTTCCCGCTGGAGCGGTACCTATTTATCTACTTGCACTTTTACGCACTTTCGAACTGCTAGGTTGGCAGGAGCTGGGACCGAGCAACGGGGGCTCACCCCCCGTCGCAGGGATTTGAACCGCCGACCTTCTGACTGGCAAGCCCTAGGCTCAGTGGTTTAACCCACAGCGCCACCCGTGTCCAACATAGTAAAGGTAAAGGGACCCCTCTGGGGTTGCGCGCTCATCTCGCATTATTGGCCGAGGGAGCCGGCGTATAGCTTCCAGGTCATGTGGCCAGCATGACAAAGCCGCTTCTGGCAAGCCAGAGCAGCACATAGAAACGCCGTTTACCTTCCCGCTGTAGCGGTTCCTATTTATCTACTTGCATTTTGACATGCTTTTGACGTGCTTTCGAACTGCTAGGTTGGCAGGAGCTGGGACCAAGCAATGGGAGCTCACCCACAGAAGCCAAAATAAAGACTGCCAGCAAAATAAAAAAAGAAAACAACAGTGCCTCCTTAAAAAAATAAAAATAAAAAGCCATAAAACAAATAAGAGCTGCTAATACAATGGAGCAGCTTAAGCAACAATCCATAAAATGCCTGGGCAAATAAATCAGTCTTAACCTAGTGACAAAATGACAGAATTCAACAGACTGGGCACTGTGAGGTGAGAAGGCTATTATTCCATGTTGCCAGAAGTTACTCCCAGTAACTTACAAAGTTGCATAGTCCTTCTGAGAGTTTATTCTTACTGTTGTATCCCTTCTTTGGTGAAGGTAATTCGGGGGTAGTTTCAGTAATGATATTTTATCTTTGAATTGTTTTCTGCAGCAAAAATAGCTGTAACAAAGTAAAATTAAAAATACGCTCTGTACCCTTTGTCTCCCCCCCCCCTGCACACTTTGGGAAACATTGCTTTAAAGCAGGGGTCAGCAAACTTTTTCAGCAGGGGGCCGGTCCACTGTCACTCAGATTTTGTGGGGGTCCGGACAAATTCCTATGCCCCACAAATAACCCAGAGATGCTTTTTAAATAAAAGCACACATTCTACTCATGTAAAAACATGCTGATTCCCGGACCGTCCGCGGGCCGGATTTAGAAGGCGATTGGGCCAGATCTGGCCCCCGGGCCTTAGTTTGCTTCCCCATGCTTTAAAGTATGACTGAATACTAGCCATGATGACTGTGTTCTACCTCTGCTAATGGAGGCAATATTATAATTATTAATTTGTATACTGCTTAATGCCAAGATGGCTTCTAAGGAGATGCAAAGCATAAAACAAATTGTACAACGTTGTCAAAATGAACAATAATTAAATATAGACCATAGTTAAAGCACACAATAAAACAATCTCATTAAAATATTAATGTCAGTTATTAAAATACGTAGTAAAACCAACCCCATTAAAGCAGGAGATCTTGGGAGGTCTTTAAGCAGAGGCTTGGCAGCCATCTGTCAGGAATGCTTTGATGGTGTTTCCTGCTTGGCAGGGGGTTGGACTGGATGGCCCTTGTGGTCTCTTCCAACTCTATGATTCTATGATCATGGGAATGCTTGTGTCAGTGTGTGTGTCTTCAAAAGTTTTCCCCTCACCTCCTTAGGATTCTTTCCTCCACCCAAATAATAATAATAATAATAATAATAATAATAATAATAATAATAATAATAATTTCTTTTGAGCATCTGCATGCTTGGAGAGTTCTCTGAGTCTGCCAAGCACAAGCACAGTAGATTCAAATCAGGATTGGTATGAAAATAGCTATTTATAAAACGTAACAACAACAATAATTTAATGGATATTGTGCTTCATAATGGTCAAAGATCTTAAATTATCTTTGCATTACTACCACCAGATCTTTCTCTCTCTCTGTCCCCTTTCCTGAGATTTGCCCAAGGTTTACCAAAGCCCATGGGGTTGTTGCTGCTAGAAGGCGCCTTTACGAATCTTTCAGGACAAATAAACCATGGCATTGTGCTGCTTGTGAATGAACTTCTTATTAATCCAAACTATCATATACTGACAAACAAGCAGCAGAAACTAAATAGAATAATGCTGAGGCATGTTTTCCCCATCTCCCAGATGCTTCCAGGATTTAGTGCTGACATTCCAGATCTTGACAAGCAGTTTTCTTTTTTGGGGTGTGTGGGAGGTGTGTGTGTGTGTGTATGTGTTTATACTTGTTAAAGCTTCTCCGTCTGCAGCAGTACATTAAAATGCCAAACAGTTTATGGTAGCTCTTCAGACATTTAATGTTCTCCATGCATTCTGTTTGTTATATTTATATGTCAAATCAAGGTGGGATGGGAATCCTACAGCCCCCCAGATGCTGGACTGAACCTATAGATCTGCTGAATATATAGATTGGAGCCTTTGTAGATGAAGTTTTGCTAAAGAGAAATGCATGAACCGACCCGGACCCTGCAATAATCACCTGAGACTTATGGTATTTGTGTGCCTCTTCCATGAGAGGCCTGGAGGGGGGTAACATGAGAATGGGCCTTTGTGGCTCCCCACTTGGGGATTGCTCTCCCCAGGGAGGCTCACCTGGGACCTTCCTTATACAGCTTTAGGCACCAGGCAAAAAAACGTTCCTCTTCAACCAGGCCTTGGGCTGTTTAACATCCAATATCCTTTTAAATGTGTTTAAATGTGTTGGAGATAGTAATAATAATCTGTACCCCACCCATCTGGCTAGGTTTCCCAGCCACTCTGGGCAACTCCCAACAGAACAACAACAACAACAACAACAACAACAACAACAACAACAACAAAGTGATAAAACATCAAACATTAAGAACTTCACTAAACAGGGCTTCATTCAAATGTCTTCTAAGTCAGTCAGATAGTTATTTTTTCCTTTGACATCTGATGGGAGGCCGTTCCACCTCTGCATGGTTCCCTGTAGCTTCACTTCTTGTAGCGAGGAAGGGGCATTATTGGTTTGCTTCATATTTTTTTCTTTTTAAAGTATTTCTAATTGAATTTTTTTTGACATAAATTACAATAAGAATGAAACTAGTCTACAGAAGAAGAATATTTTTAAAAAACCAAAAGAAAAAAGAGAAAGAAGAAGAAAAAATGCATATAAGGCCATTTACCATATTTATATAATATATATCCCAGGTGGCGCTGTGGGTTAGACCACTGAGCCTAGGGCTTGCTGATTAGAAGGTCGGCGGTTCGAATCCCTGTGACGGGGTGAGCTCCCGTTCCTCTGTCCCAGCTCCTGCCAACCTAGCAGTTCGAAAGCACCTCAAAATGCAAGTAGATAAATAGGAACCGCTACAGCGGGAAGGTAAACGGTGTTTCCATGTGCTGCTCTGGTTTTCCAGAAGTGGCTTTGTCATGCTGGCCACATGACCTGGAAGCTATACGCCGGCTCCCTTGGCCAATAATGCGAGATGAGTGCGCAACCCCAGAGTCGGTCACGACTGGACCTAATGGTCAGGGGTCCCTTTACCTTTACCTTTTATCCTGTCATTTATTCACATACAGCGAGGATATATATTTTGCTCTTCCTCTTCTTCGACCTCAGTTTTGCCCTTGCAGAACTCACCAGGGAGCAAAACTCGAGTTAGCTTGCTGTGCCCACCATTGGCTCTTGTTTCTGTCTGCCTCTGCCAGTCCCAATGAACAGCAGCCACACTTGGTGGTGAGAATGGCCAGGGATGATGGGAATTGTAGTTTAACAACATGTAGAGGGCCCCATCCTTGCTCTGGGAGAAAGCGGTTGAGGTGTGCAATGTGGCAGAATTGGGCTGGGCTGGGCTGCCCGTCACCTCTCCTTGCTACGCAGGCAGGCGGCACCTCCAAATATTTCCCTACTGGCTATCATGGTATTTCATTACAAATATCTTGGCTCATCTGTCAAGTGATGTAATTCGTGCCTCTTCCAAGCTCTACTGTTGATAAGCAAATTAAATTGCTCCCTCCCTCCATTTATCCAGCAGCTGCCTGTTTTTCTCTTTTTAATTTTTATTTCCCTCCTGAGGGAAGCCAATTTTTTATTTCCAAATGAGACTCAAGAGGCGGAGATGAAGTTCTCTGGAGTCCTTGACGTCTTTATGGATGGCAGGTTGTTCTTTTTCTCCTCTGCCGATGTAATTGTTGTTTTGGGCTTTGTCTAACGTTACAGTGGTACAGCGTGTTGCTCTCTATTTTTAGCCTGTTCTGTATAGGTAATTAAGTTGTCCTCTAGCGTTGTCCCTCTGTGCTGGTGGTGCTGATGACTCAATATTGTGCAAACCCTTCTAAGCAGGGCCTCTTTTCTATTGATGCAAGGTTTTTATTTCTGTGAAATGTGGCAAAAATTATGCTGGGGTTGTGTGTGTGTGTGTGTGTGTGTGTGTGTGTGTGTGTGTGTGTGTGTGTGCACACATTTATTTAACTTATGGTATTTGTTTCCAAAATGTTTCTAGACTACTTTTCACTCCCAAATGAGCAGATTTCAAAGTGGGTTATGGTAAAAATGAAAATTTAAAATGCATCTCCTTGCTGTCAAAACTTCCTGTGGCTGTTATAGGGGTTGTTTGTTTTGCTTTCTACATTAATGTTTTAAAATATATTATAAGCCAGTTTGTAGACCTTTGGATAACAATGGACTATCAAATCTAGTAAATAACAATTTCATCATGCTTATGGGTGAGTGGATGTTTCCTCTCCTGGTGTGTTTGATGCACGCTCCCCTTTGTTTAGCTTTTTGGTTTTTTGGTTTAAATGATTTGCATTGTTTAAAATTGTGGTGTTTTGTGTGAACTGCTCTGGGAACTTTGAGTGAAAAGCGGCAGTAAGTAAAGAAGAAATGAATAAACAAATTCAACTTGATGGCCTGGTTTCCATGTCACAGTAAGCCCAAACTATGACTTTGCAATACTGTGCAAATATGCAGGCTTTGCTGCCTCTAGAGAGGAGCTCACAGCCGCTCCTGGTTAGTAAGGAGGAGAGAGCTTAAGGATGAGTCACTGTTCTTGTGACTCGCTAAGCCAAACCTTGGCTTCATCCAGTGCAGTGAGGGTGTAAAACAAACCAAGTGTCAGGGCTGACGGCTTCCTCTCTTCACACACTCACCATGAGAGTCTCCTGACGTTTTTATAGTCTTATTTATTTACAGTATGGGGGTACCTCGGGTTACAAATGCTTCAGGTTACAAACGCTCCAGGTTACAAACTCTGCTAACCCAAAAATGGTACCTCGGGTTAAGAACCTTTGCTTCAGGATGAGAACAGAAATCGCGCAGCGGCAGCAGGAGGCCCCATTAGCTAAAGTGGTGCTTCAGGTTAAGAACAGTTTCAGGTTAAGAACGGACCTCCAGAACAAATTAAGTTCTTAACCAGAGGTACCACTGTATTTATAACGGGTCATTAGCACATAATGATCATTCATCAGAGTCACTCAGTTCAGATCTCTGCTGAGGTCTGTGTTTATCCTTCCAGCAATTCTCCCGCTCCATCTTTCGCCCCTCCTCTTCTCTACACGCCTCTCGATTCTGAACTGGAACTTAACCCTTGTTGCTCCTGTGAACTCCCTGGCTCTATATCCCTCCCTGTCTGTTCCTCTAGACCAGGCATCGGCAACCTCCGGCCCATGGGCTGGATCTGGCCCACAGAGCCCGTTTAACCAGTCCATGAGCCACTCCCTCGCTGAGTCCCCCGCTCGGAAAGTCCCCTACGCA
The DNA here is from genome assembly GCF_963506605.1 of Zootoca vivipara. Taxonomy (NCBI): domain Eukaryota; kingdom Metazoa; phylum Chordata; class Lepidosauria; order Squamata; family Lacertidae; genus Zootoca; species Zootoca vivipara. The sequence continues at coordinate 2,933,459 of NC_083292.1, forward strand.
CTGCGCTAAACTGGCGCAGCACGGCCCATGGACTTGCTGAGTGGTGGCAGAACATCTGCGCAAGCAGGCGCAATTTTCGGCTTTCAGCCATGCACAGACGCGGTTTCCGGCGCCGTGGACATGTACAGACACAGTTTCTGGCATCGCGCTGTGCATGTCCGGCCCATGAACGATCATCCGTGGGAATGACCTTGCCAACCCCTGCTCTAGACTGACTTCAACAGCTCTCTCCTCATTACCCCCCTCAGGCACGCCTCCTCCTTCCTCCAACCCTAAGTCTCCCCCTCCCTCTGGGGAACCTGAAACCTCTGGCTCATTCCTGACACCAAGGAGGAGCAAAGCAGTTGTAGGCTCCTCTCGGTGGGTGCCTGTGTATGTATGTTCATGGTTCTGGTAAGCCATAGTTTGTTTAAGGCAGCATGTTAACCAGGCTATTAATTCAGATTTTTTAAAAAAAATGGACCAAGAGCCGCAGCAGCAACAACAATAAACAGAGTATGGAAACTATTGGCTGTAAAGGTCAGAAGGGATGGGGTTGGATGTGGAGCCTGTGGAACTGTATGGTCTCTGCCCTTTGGGGTTTTTTTGCTGTCAGAGAAGACTTTGCTTCTCATAGAGGTCAATGTGGGCGTGGTAGGTTTGAAGCAGGCCTCCCTCAGTTGGTCGTATCTGATCAGCGCTGATCTTAACTTGCTGTTATGTAATATGCGCGGCACATGGTGGACAGCTGGGTGCGTCTTATGATTTATAATGGGCTTGTCAGTCAGTGCACACTGGTGTAACAGCTTGTGGTGCCTGAAAATCTAGATGTCACTGGCACCGGGAACACTCCTTGCCCTTGTTGGTGGCTGTACAAAATGGCAAACCCCGCAGGGAAATCTTGGGAGTGTGCGATTTTAAGTAATTTTATATCACCATATCATAAGAGTTCAGGGGGGTATACAATGTTAAAACAGAAAGCACAACCACATTACAGTGACTAGTTAATAAAAAATACAAATTACTGGTAAGCTGCTGCAAAGGCCTGTTGGCATAAGAAGGTCTTCAGGCGATGCAGCGGTTACTTCCGCAGGCCAAATTGACCCTCCTTTCCTAATATGCATGTGCCCAATACCTTCATGAGGTGAGGGAGGAAAGTGTGTGTGTGTGTGTGTGTGTGTGTGTGTGTGTGTGTGTTATGGCAGTAGTTGTGCCCCCTTCCCACACCACCATGCCTCCACAAACATACAGTCATACCTCGGTTTAAGTACACCTTGGTTTGAATATTTTCAGTTTAAGTACTCCACGGACCATCTGGAACGGATTAATCCACTTTCCATTACTTTCAATGGGAAAGTTCGCTTCAGGTTAAGTACGGACTTCCGGAACCAATTGTGTTTGTAAACCGAGGTACCATTGTCTTGCCCCTGAGGTAATGAAGTCCTTGGTGTATAAGACATGCAGTTCCTCTCCTACTCCTTTCTCAACTTCTTTTTGCAGATCATATGTAATTCAAAGAAACCTCCCCCTCACTATGCAAGTAAACCCCAAACCACGTTCATAGTTTTTCTTTCTCTGTGTGAGTGCATTTTTTTATTTGTAATGCTAATGAAAAGACCTAATATTCATTCTCTCTCGAATTTATAAAAATTTTCAGGATTTCATTCCTCTGTGCATTGCAGTGCTTCTTGCTGTTCAATTATGAATGGGTGGATTATTAAACATGAAAAGCAGCTGCTGTTTAGCATGGTTGCATAGGGGTAGTAAACATGACAGATAATGAGGCTTCTTCTAATTTAATAATGTGAGTGCATGGAGGGCTTTCTCATTCAGAAGGGGTTATAGTCACTCCACTCCCCCCCTTTTGCCTTAGCTTATTATTATCAAAAATGTTCAGCTCATTTTTATATGAATCTGTTATCTTAGCAAGGTTATTTCCTATCACTATTCCTGACTTGTTTAAAATAAAGGCTGTCAACCAATTAAATCCTTTTAATAATCCATTAATCATTTAATTCATTTAATCAGTTCTGCACACTACCAGAACCTCAATATCTGTGCTTCTTTGAGATATTGAAGATGAGAGGTAATTTCAATGCTCAATGAATTGTTATTTCAGTTAATGTTTATATGTTGCTGTCAGGGCTTGTGTGTGGCTACTCTTGAGTAAAGACGCCAAAGTCCTTCCTGTCTTTAACAGGTTTATTGTGCATAGTATTTACAGTGCAGAGATGCCAAGAAACATGACCTGCTAGTCACTTGCAGAATCCAGGAGTGGACGTTTCCTGTTACGTAACCAGCATAAGAGCTTGGGCACCCCAAAACGTTGCCTCCCTTCCTTACGCTTAGTTCCACACCTTAACTGGGGCGACGGAAGTGGCTGCCCCGTTTCCTCAGCCCATTGGCTGGGGCAGTGCCCAGGCTCTGCAGCATCTCTGAGCCCTCTCTCCCCCATCCCCCTGACTTCTCTCCCCCCCCCCCCCGACTTGCTGCTGCTGCTCTCACTGCTCTTGCTGGGCGATGTGCTGGTCAGCAGGAGAGGGGGAGGCTCCCAGTACGGAGGTCCCCTGACAGTTGCTTTTCCTTCTAAAAGGAACAACAGCTTACATCCCAAAATAAATTCAATAAAACTAAACAATATGAAAACTGACCAAATATAAAAGATACAATAATTTATAAAATGACGATTCAGTAAGGGGAAAATAACAGTTCAGTAAACATAATACTGAGGGACCCAGGTGGCGCTGTGGTTAAACCACTGAGCCTAGGGCTTGCTGATCAGAAGGTCGGCGGTTCGAATCCCTGTGACGGGGTGAGCTCCCGTTGCTTGGTCCCAGCTCCTGCCAACCTAGCAGTTCGAAAGCACGTCAAAATGCAAGTAGATAAATAGGAACCGCTACAGCGGGAAGGTAAACGGTGTTTCCATGTGCTGCTCTGGTTTGCCAGAAGCGGCTTTGTCATGCTGGCCACATGACCTGGAAGCTGTACGCCGGCTCCCTCGGCCAATAATGTGAGATGAGCGTGCAACCCCAGAGTCGGTCACGACTGGACCTAATGGTCAGGGGTCCCTTTACCTTTACCTTTAAACATAATATACAGTTCATACCAATTGGTTGAGTTTGCACATCACACTAAGCCACAGTTTGTTCAGCACACAGCACAGAGTCCCATGAACAAGCAGATAAGCTGTGACTTGTTTCTACAAAGCTTGACTTATTTTGCAGCTGCTCTTCACTTGTGCCTCTGTAGTGTGTTGAGCATCTTGAGGTGGGATGACCAAACAGAAGAGCTTTAAGCAAGGCTCTTCAGATCGCATGTAACATGAAGCCGTTGTTAAAACAAGCCATGGTCCTTAAGCCAAAAGCAACTGACTGCTGGTAAACAAACTATGGTTTCTGGCTGGGTATGTATGCTGCACTTTTGTTAAATGGACCATGGCTTAGGATAGAATTTGCATCTTCAGAAACTGTTCCTGCTGCCCACAGAGTCCCCTCCATCCCCCCAACACCATTGGGCTTGTAGCCAGTAGAATAGATTGTGGTCTGTACTTAGTTGTGGTGTGTGTGGTGCTTATAACAGCCTCTCATGTTTGCAAATGAGCCCACAGGCCCAGAAAGGTTGGTGACCCCTGCTTTAGGGTCATAAGAGAACTAGCCAATTAAATAAAAAGAGCCCCTACAAAGCAACCATTGCAATAAATAAGCGCCCAGCAATAATTAATCCAGACTATCAGAAGGTCCTCTTGAGCAGGCACATGTTCTCTAATAAGGTAATAGTGCAAGATGCTGAGAGCTGCCTTGCTCCCAAACTTCCTCATTATCTAGACTGCCTTCCTTCACCCTGGCTTTCTCCAAGCTCATCAAAGAAGAGGCAGGGCAAACAAATTATGAATTAAGTGTGTCTGGAAAATTGTACAATAAAGATATAACAGTAATAGAAACTACTCCCCTCCAATAAATAAATTTGGAATTCAGAAAGGCAGAGGGGGTCTGTTTTATAATCTCAGATGGTTGGGGTGGGGGTGGGGTGGGCTTGTTACGTCATCACTCAATCCCTAAATGGGGATATGTTTTCTGGAATGTCATCTACTTGCTTAATTTCAAGATGATACAACAGACATCATGTGTAGCTTAATTAACTTTTTAATCTGCTCTACACACAGTCTATTTTCTTGTTTTCCAGGTGTGGCATAGGCTGTATTGATATGTAGTTGCTGGATATCATGTCTGCATAGTATTAACAGGAGACTTGTAAGCACATGAAAGAGCTCCATGGGGTGTGGAACAAGAGATGGGAGGGAGGGAGGGAGGGAGGGAGGAGTGTGAGATGTTGGAGGAGAATTCTGTGTTTGATGTTGGACAAGATTTGTATACACAAAAGCCCTGATAGTAAGAGACACTTAGTTTTCTCCTCTCTGAATTTGCATGAGAAGCTGCATTTATATATACAACTCTACATATAAATTAGCCTGTTTTATTTTTTTATTTCCAGTATTTATATACCACTTTTCATCAGAAAGATGAAAAACAAAAAAACAATTTCTAAACAGCTTTATTTCAGAAATTTCTAATAGGTGCACACTATGTGCAGAGTAAGAGCAATCATCCAGAGAGTGATGCTTGGCAAGTCTTCAGTGTGGGGTTCCTCAGGGTTCAGTTTCACCCTTGTTGCTGTTTAAGATCTACATAGCAATGACCTTGGGCACGTTCATATCGGGAGCTAAGGTGTCACACCCAAGCAGTCCTGAGCCACCTATGCACACACAACACTCTTTATGGTTAAGAGGATTTGTTGAACTAGAATTATGGACAGAGAATGGAAACTTAGGACAGTGTTGTCTTCCTGGTTGCTGGTTATTAAATTCGAATTTTAATGTGCCTCTGATCTCTTTCAAGGTGTACGTTGCTTGCCTGGCAGTTAATGTCTTGCTTTGATCAAAAAACAGACCAGGTTTTGCAGGACTTCAGTAGTTGTTTGTGCCATTGATGAATGGTGAATTGACAGCTTTTTGTCTTCTTTAGGCAAGTGAAAATCAAAAATTTGAAGTAATTGAACTGGAGTGGTGTTGCTAGATGGTGGGTTGGCAGGAGGCTGACTTAAATTTTGGGGGAAAGTTTCCCCTTTGGCAAAGCAGAAATTAATTTCTCTTCTCAAGCAGGTTTAACCACATAGTGCACTATTGATCTTGTTTTCGTTTCCATTCCCTAAGGCTTCTGTAGTAACCTATGCCCTACATTCCTGCCAGACCAGAGCAGGCAGATGCTGCTCTTGTGCTTCAAAAAATGCGTGCCAAATTGATGCAATTGTAAACACTTCACTTGAGATAAAAATTATGCAACATTGGCAGTGCCATTTCCTAACATGAGCCAGCATGATGCAGAAAAGAAAGCTGTGTGCACATTCCTGCCTTGAAAATGCAGCGAAGTATTTTTGCTTCATTTCAATTCAAATTTGCATATTGTTATACACACCACTTGTCTTTGGTGTGTTTCCTTTCTGTCCCCTGCCGAGAGGGGATGGAATGTATTAGCCTGATGCAAATATATTACTGTACTTGCTTTACCTGCCCCTCCACACACCTCAAATGTCTACTCATAAAGCTTTTCCTCCCTCAAACCTCACCCCCTAGAAATAATTATTTGTGTGGCTGTCCTCACTTCTGAGTAAGTGTGAAAGCATATGATACCAGCCTCAACACTGGAGCCCCGTGCATGAAGAACTAAGTCTAATTCAATAGGGCTTACTCCCAAATAAGGAGAGAGAGGCTTACCGCGTAAGGCGGCAGTCCTAACCCCATTTACCTGGGAGTGCGCTCAACTGAATTCTGTAGGACTCAAGTCTGAGTAGAAATGGATAGAATTGCTCTGTTAGTCTTCTAAGGTGCCAGAAAACCAAACTGTTGTCTGTACTACAAGGCAGTCCGAGAATGCTATTGAGCTGGGATGTCTATTTTAAATGTACCTGCTGCTTTGAAAGACATATTTGGGAAAGAAAGGCTAAGGAGTAAATCCTACACAGATCTGGAGTAGGGTCCCTAAGATGACTGGATGGTGCCTTGTATGCCTTCTTCTGGCCACTCCTGCAGCCAATCTGCAGCCAGAGTGAAATTTGGACCACACAGAGCTCTATCACACCCCTTTCCACTAGCCCCAGGTGTCAAACAAGGCTGCCTTTGGGCTCCCTTTTTGTTCAATTTTTATATAAACGATATTGTACCAGCTATAAAAGCCCTTAACCAACCTGCCCCGTCTTTGAATCAGGCTAAAGTCCCCATCTTATTCTATGTGGACGATATGGCAGTCCTCTCGTTAACAATCTGGTGCCTAACGTATTGCTCTGCTTTCCTTTGGACCACATCAACGAGAGGTCTTGACATCTGAGCAGCCCAGGACCTCCACATAAACAGCAGAAACAACATGAGAGGCAGCAGTTATGAGTTACCAGTCTCTGCAGCCACAGCAGATGCTGTGATTCTCCAGCGGTATGACTTCATCCCCAGAGGTGCACTCCATTGTCTCTCGAGACAGATGGATGCCAACAACAATAGTTTTTAATGGAAAAGCATGTTTTACACACACACACACACACACACACACACACACACACACACAGGTGATGAGAATATTAGAGCCCCCAAATAAAATCAAATGTGGAGGGGGATTCAAGGAAAGAGGAACGCCAATGCCAGCCGGGACTAGCTCCAAGCAGGGGCCAAATGCATTGTGCCATCAGACTCTTGAGGTGCTAGCAAGGCAAAGGTTGCTCCTCAGCGATTCTCCCCCACTGACATCAGATATGTAGGACACCCCCGTCATAGGCATGTTAAATGTACACATGTGGGCTTCACAATGAATTGAATATGACAACCATTCTCAAATTGGAGTGCAGCTGGTATGGAATAACATGAGAGCATAAGAGCCTGGTGGATCAGACCAATGACCCTTCTAGTCCAGCATCCTGTTCCCACAAGCTGCATGAAACCACTTTTTTAAAACAAGAATCTAAAGGGTATCTTTAAAGCGCTGCTGACATCGCATGCATGCAGATTCCAAACCCACTGGTGGGAACATAATGGACCTGGAGCAAATGGTAATTTGTGCACAGCCTCAGACAGCTGGTTAGCAATTTGATTTCCTTCCAGCTCCTTGTTTTAGACAACCCACGATCAATCCCCCTAAATTAGGTATTTGTAGCCAGTATCTTGCAGTATTGCCTATTTCTTAGTAAAGGCCTGGTTCACATGTAATGCTTAGCACAAACAAGCAGGCAGGCGCACAGAGCTTTGCTCCCCTCTAGCCCTGGAGTTGCAAACCATGAGTGGTAAGCCAAGGACAAAATTTAGCTGTGGCCAAGCTTTGTTCTTGGCTTATCACTCACGGTTTGTTAGGTTTGGGGAGACAAACCATGAACTCTTAGTACTAAGCCAAATCACTTGGTCCCTCAGTTCTGTCAGGATCTGGCATGGTTTGGCAGTCCCAGACAGAAGAAGGGGAGGACGAAGGAGAAGAAGTAGAAGGTGCGGGGGCTTGAAGACTGGTACCCAGAGGTGATGGATGGAGGTGCTTCTGCTCTCCCCACCCTCCCTCCTGTGGTGTGCAGGGAGGCATTGGGGAGTGGGAAGTACTTTGACCAGTCAGTGCCAGGGGAATAGCCTGAATAAAGAGCTTTTCCTTACTCTCAAGGAAGAGCCCTGTGTTTTGTGACAGCAGCAAGACCAGAGGAGGACTGAAGCAGTTGCAGTTTTTGCTTTGTTCATGCTTAGCCATTCTTTTGGTGCAGTATTATTTACAAACCCGGCTTTTAAGTATTATTATTTTTAACTTGCTAACAATGCTGGCTTCTACTTGCTTGCCATCATAGCAGGCCACCAGAGTGATGTAAAAGTGCTTTTTTTTGCATGTTGATGATTACAGATGACTGAGGTAATCTGTCATGTTTTTAAAGGGGATGTAAAAAGAGGAGGGGGGTGGTGGACTTTATTTTTAAAAAGCAACAAATGTTGAAGAGTAAGAACACCTTTTATCTGAACTTATTTGGGCTATCTGTTGACTGCAAAGTTCCACCAACTTGATTAATGAGCTTAATCTTTTTTTTTAAAAAAAACCAAACAAACCTATTTTTGATAGATTTGAAAGATGCACTTGATTATTTGGGTGTGCATATTACTTACCTTGCTCATTTTTCTTAGTATTGCTGCTAATTTTATTGTGTTTTTTTGTCAAATCCCTGAGGTTTTTATCTACAGTCAGGTGGTATATAAATTTTATGAAATAAGTAATTTTTTAAAAAATACAGTTTTTAAACATCAGTTGAGAACATACCAAGCAACAGAATGAAAACAATATTCTGCTAGTTTGCAGTGTTTGCCTTATGCCTGGTTGCGTGGAGCGACACTTTACCCTCCATAGGTGACTAGGTGAGAAACTGTTTATATATTTGCATAAATTATCTGATCAACATGGAGTTGTTCAGAATTGGGCACTGCTTTGGCAAGCCTGCAGGTGCAATGCTGTGACAGAAGAAAAGGAGCATTTATGTGGTTCTCGTCTTCTTCTCACTGCCCCCTTCTTCATTCCAGTTGTCATATTGCGTTTCTGAAGGAAACTCTGATCAGACACTGAGCTTTACTGCATCCCCGTGCCTCTGGCTCTGGGGCAGGTGGCAGCCCCCCAAAATAGGGACTGCTGTGTTTACAAGGATCAAAATCCGTCTAGACAGGACTGTCTGCAAACTCTCCTCTCCGCTCCTCTTCCGGTTTCAAGCCCTCCCTGGGTTCTGCTTGTTATGGTTGGATGATCTGTTTAAAAACAGAGTAACCTGATGGTGAAAATGTCCACCTGTTGGAGAGAAGAGAGTGAAGGGGGCAGCTTTGGAAGTGTAGCCCAGTGGCAAATTGCCCTGCCATGCTTACTGATTTGAAAGTGATTTGAGCTGATGTTTAAGGCTGTTTTCTGCACCTCCCCATCCCTGTGGCCTCAGTGTGCATCTCTTCCAAAAGCCTTCTGCATCCTGGTGTCCTCCATATGTTGTTGGATCACAATTCCCATCACTCCTGACCTTTGGTCTAATGGGAGTTTTGGCCAAGCAACAACTGGAGAACACCAGGTTGAGGAAAGCTGCCTCAGAGTGTGCAGGCCTCAGAGTACCTTTCAGTAGGCACCAAGCATAGGGTGGCCTTGGTAGCCAAGCTGAGAATTGTGGTTGCTTGTAACCTGTTGGCTTTTGTCACTGGGGCGAACAAAGGCTAACCGACACCTTGGACAGGGCAAACCGCCGGCTGCACACGTGTTGCGTTGCTATGTACAATGCATGCGTGGCGTTGCTATGCAGGGCACATATGCAGCGTCGCTACATATAGCACATGCGTGCGAGGCCGCACATGTGTTGTATGTAGCGGTTTGCCACTGGCGTCCAAGCGCCGTGCGGGCGGTGGCGGGATCCTCTGCTCGCGGCGGTGGGGGGATCCGCCGCTTGCAGCTGTAGCAGCGATGGAGGAATCCCACCGCCCTCCGTATGGTGCTCGAGCAGCACTGGTAGCAAACCACTATGTGCAGCGCATGTGCAGTGTCACTATGTGGCACCGTGCATGCGTTGTACATAGTGGTTTGTACACGATGAGCAGAGAGGCTCACCTATTTTCTGCAGCCATAACAGGCAGCTAATGTTTGTGGTTGCCACCAGCTCTACTTCCCCCTGTGTAATCTGGCATGCAGAGAAGACTCAGGTGGAAGACTCAGGTGTGTGGTGGAAGGAACCTCACATCTGACATTGTGTTGTGTTCTGAAGGTATAGTGATGTGACTGCTTTGAGCTCTCCTGAAGCCTAAGTTTGAAGCTGAGGATAAGTCCAAGCTCAGGAGCAAAATTGGTGAAAGTTCATTCTCCATACTCTGCCATACCTTGCAAAGTGCTTCGGATAATCTTTTTTGTGTTAAATTCTTGGTATGAGACAAACATGTTTGTATTTCCTGCACAGAAAAGGCACAAAGAAGTGAGGTGAATAGTTTTATTAATATCTGCAACACATTTTCTTTTTTAAGGGGAGAAGCTAGAGAAGCCAATTTAAATTCCCTCACATTCAGCTGGGGTTTTCTCTTTTTGTTCCCTAAATTCTGAATGGGAAAAGAGGAGCACTGGATTGCTTCCTGCTTGCTTTTATGTAATAAAAAAAATCAAAGCTGGAATAAATTCTAGCAACCTCATTTGTGGGGACAAACTGCTGGCCTTCACAACACAAATTGCTAAGTGATTTCTATGGGGATGTGCTGTGGCTACATAGGAGCCTGGTACATAGTTAGATCGTTGTTCCATGTAACCCAGTATAGTCTACACTGACCGGCAGAAGCTCTCCAGAGTTTCAGGCAGAGGTCTCTCGAGATGCCAGGGATTGAACCTTCAACCCTTCTGCATGCAAAGCAAGATCCCCATTTTGGAGCTGTGGCCCTTTCCTAAACCAGCATCTCTTCCTATGTTTTACTGCACACTGACTTAATGGAATCGCACCAGGAATATAAACATATAAAATCAAGCCAGGTCTCTGGTCTTTTTAGCCCAGTATTATCTACTCTGAATGGCAGCAGCTCTTTGGCTGAGATCTTTCCTGTCACCTGGTACCTGATACTTTCAACTGGAGATGGCAGGAGTTAAGCCTGGGATCTTCTGCATGCAAAGCATGTTCTCTTGAGTTGCAGCTACCCCCCTGGACTAGCACTGCTAATAGTCTATAAATATTTGACTGGCAAATACCAAGGAGTCGGAATTGTGTGTAGCAGTAGAAGGATGAAGAGCCAGAAGTAATAGGATGGAATTACTGAAAGGAATTTCTTAACTGGCTTATCCTGGTTATTTATAGAACATTTGCTGCTGTGGTGTGCCTGAGTGCTGTGTATTTATCATGAATATGGGGCAAATATCCCCTGTTGTAAGAAGCATAGGGAGGGGAGCTGTTTGTAGAATCCTTTTTTTTTGGGATTCATGTTTCCAGTCAATCTGGGACAGGAGTGGGAAACCTGTGGCCCTCCAGATGTTGCTGGACTAAAACCCCCATCACCCCTGAAGCTTGAACATGCTGAGTGGGGCTGATGTGAGTTTGGGAGTTCAGCAACTTCTGGGTCCCCATCCCTAATTGAGGGAATGTTCACACTTGAAATACAAATTGGCTTGGGAGCAGTTTTAATGAAAATATTGGGATTGACTGATTTATTTAAAAACATGACCCCGAGCCTCTGGGATTGTTGCTGCTGCTGGCGGCTGCCGGAGGCTCGGGGTGCTCTGCGCGTGCTGCTGGGCGGCGACCCGGCAAGCCTCCTCCTTGTCCTGCTGGCTCTCAGAGGCTCGGGGTGCTCCGCGCGCACTGCTGGATGTTGACCTGGCAAGCCACCTCCTGCTCTTGCCGGCTCCCAGAGGCTCGGGGCACTCCACCATGCCTCAGCCCCCACAGCACTGAGCGCACCTCCTTTGCCTCCTCTTCCCCAGCCTGCGCTCGAGGCCACGGTGCGTGCAGCCGCCTTCTGCCCAGCCTTTTTGTTCTCTGCCCCTCCGTCTCGCCCACCTCGAGCCTCACGTTGTTCGCCTCTTCACCCGCATCTCCCTCCCGAGACGCGGAAAGCTGCTTCGCGCGGCAGCATCTGCTGAAAAGCAGTGCGACTCTCGCGCCCCCTCGCCTCCCCCCCTCAGGAGTCCAGCGCAAGGTCCGGCACTGAGCTCTGCCTGCGGGGCCCCGGAGGATCCGCGCACACCCTTGCCTTCCCCTCGGTGGCCCTGCTCGGCGGCAGCCCAAGCCGCTTGCCGGACACCCCTCTTCGCTGTGACTTCTTTCTCTGCTTTACTTCTTATTTCTATACTGTACTGTGTTTTCTCTTGGCCATTGCCTGCCTGCCCGCCCTAAGATCTCACATCTACTCCAGATCAGTTTGACAAAACCAGGGTATTAATTTTCTAGTACTGTAATCCATATGGAAAGGAAGAGGGAAAGCAAAGGGGGGAAATCAGAGCGGCCTTGTTCTGTAAACCCCGTGTCTCTGGGTGGTTCCAGCGGACATGTTTAAGGAGGATATTCTTCCTGGAGATTAGATTAAAAAGACACCCACCGAAAATAAGCCACCCTGTGTTTTTTTGAGGGAAAAAAGTTATAAGACGGTGTCTTAAAAAGGGGAAACACGGTATATTTACACTCTTATCTGATAGCAAAGTCTTTGGACCATGTGCTTTTAGGAGTATGTGCAAATCAACATCAGGGCCGTCTTAGGCCTATCCAGTGCCATGGTTCAGAGATCCCTCCGGTGGCCCTCCACCCGTTTCCCAGAGTTGCCTTTTACTGCACTGCTGGCAGCTTTGCGGAGCTGGAGGCGGCGGGCAGCGGCTGGAGGGTGGCTCCTCCGGCGCGGCGCTGCTTCAGCGTGACGACCGAGGGCACCGCGCCCAGCCTCTGCTTCTTCCCAGGCGCCCTCCAGAACTCTGCACAAACTTGGTGCCCTGGTTCCCTGCTCCACTTGCCTCTATGGGCAAGACGCCCCGATCAACATTCTTTCCTGACTTAGTGACCTCTGAACTGGGGGGAAGAACATTCTGAGATGCCATTTTGAATGTGCATGGCCACCTTAAATTAGACCATATGGAAAATGCACAATCTCACTTTCCCAAGTCATACTTATGGATCTCATGATAAAGGAATAGCTGCAATATAATTATACCAACCACTGGTCTGTTTGGTTTGATAGCTCTATCGGCATTCCATTCGTTTCGTGTAATATAGTATCTTCTTCGAAGCTTGGATGACCAAAATCAATATATATATGTGTGTTATAATGCTCCTTCCTGTTTTAATTTTGAAACGTGCACCAGTATTTCCAGGGAAGACATCAAGTGATGTGTAATGGAACATAAACCTCGAGCCCTGCAATACTATAGTGAAATATGCTAAGTGCTTTTAATGACATAATTGTCAGGCAAGGACTGGCAGGTACCTTCTGGGAGCCAGAAGCCTGGAGACAGCAGGAAGAGGATGAAAATGGCCTCTTCCAGCTGTGAGTTGCTCAGACAGAAAGAAATAAGCAGAGATGTCAGCCCTCACAGTTCTTGGGTAGCGTTGGATTAGTCCGCCAGTATCACCTGACTTTGTAGACCAGGAGCATCATGGAATGGAATTCTAATCTAAAATGGCTTGCACTTAGCAGCCCCGGTGCAGGTGGGAGCCAGTGTCTGAGCTTCTGCAATGTTTGTGAACAATCCCCTTTTAAGTTGGACCACCAGTACAGCTCCTACACCCATTTTTAAAGGGAGTGACACAGAATTCATTGCTGTGCAATATCTGAAGCAAAGTCTTTGGACCATGTGCTTTTAGGAGTATGTGCAAATTATGTGGAGGTCAGCAGAGCACAGGAAAGAACCGTGCATATGATATGTCAACTGCTTTTCCCACCACAGTGCCAAGAATAGTCTGTTGCCCTATGAAAGAAACATAGAGAGAGGAGTCCTTGGCAGAGCAGAGAGTGCTTTTCAGGCTGGATAGTTTAGTTGGTAGAGCATGAGACTTTTAATCCTAGGGTTGTGGGTTTGAGCCCCACATTGGATGAAATATTTGTGCATTGCAGGGGGTTGGACTAGATGACCCTCATGGACCCTTCCAACATTACTATTTGATGATTCAATATTCCTTTACTGCAAGAAAGTCGGGCCTTGTCTTTGACATCAATTTCGCCAGTGGAGAGAACACAGAAATAAAGAAAATAAGCAAATAAAGAGTAGGACACGACTAAATGACTAAACAACAACACAATGTGGCTGACACCGGGACATGGGTGGTGCTGTGGATTAAACCACAGAGCCTAGGGCTTGCCGATCAGAAGATCGAGGTGAGCTCCCGTTGCTCAGTCTCAGCTCCTGACAACCTAGCAGTTCGAAAGCACCTCAAAGTGCAAGTAGATAAATAGGGAAGGTTAACGGCGTTTCCGTGTGCGACTTAATAATGCTGGCCACATGACCTGGAAGCTGTACGCCAGCTCCCTCGGCCAATAACGTGAAATGTGTGCTGCAACCCCAGAGTCAGTCACTACTGGACCTAATGGTCAGGGGTCCCTTTACCTTTTTAATGTGGCTGATCAGCTGTTGCCTGAAACTGCAGATAAATGGTGACATCTGCTTGAGAGGGCTGTTTGTTTTCATTCTGCGCTGGATGGAGAGGACACTGTGGGGGCAGTCATGTGCGAGAGTAAATCCTATGATGGATGGGGGGAAGGTGGGACAGGATGCTAGGGTGTTAATGTTGCTTCCCCCTGTCCTTTCCTCCAAGGCTCTCTTCTTCCCACCTCCACAGTTTTTATCATCACAACACCCCTGTGAGGTAGGTCAGACTAAGAGATGGTCAAGTGACCCATTGAGCTCCATGGCTGTGTCTTGCTTTTGCGGCATTCTGTGCCCTGCTGCACGCTGTCTATATGTGATTGCTTGCAAGTGTGGTGGTCAGAGAAATTGTCCCTTTGAATACTTTCAGTTCCTTTCACACTCAAGTTTATTGCTGTTGTGATTGCAGATTCAGAATTAGAAGTACATAGGTCTGGCATAAGCTTTAAAAAGAAAAGGGGGGAAAGGAGTGGCCAGATTTCAAGGGACCAGGTTAGGCACAGCCCCTTACTTTCTTTCTGAATGATTTGTGAAGCTGAATAAATATGTGGAAGGAGGGTTTTTTGTTTTTGTTTTGTTTTGGAAAAGGTTGCATAATGATTAAATAGGCTGTAGAATGCACCTTGTTACAGAGTTGTTTAGGTGCAGAATTGTTCTTGTTGTTCTCCCCCTCCCCCTCCTCCCAGGCCTGCCTGTAAGGAGACTACGGTAAGAATGGGCAAATTGCATCCTGAAAGCATTTTTGCCTGTTTTTTGTATTCATTGTCTGTCAATGCCTTTGTCCTGGATTGTCTTTTGGAAGGCTCTTGGGGGATGACTGAAATACAACTGGCTTTCTTTAGTGCACAGCAAAGGCAAACAATGAAAAACTGCCTTTCCTGGAGCCAGGAAGCTGGAGTTATTGTAAGGCACATAGCAGCCTGTTCTTTTTAATAAGGTAAAAAGGAAGAAATATAGGGTGGGTGGTGGGTGGGTGGGGGATGCAAGGGGGGAAATGTACAAGAAGAGAAAAAAGGTACCCAAGGTGAACAGAAAGGCTTCAGTAGGCCTCTTTTTAAACACGGAAAAAGCACTGCTATTTCAGTAACAGTTTAAAAAACAAACAAACAAAAGGGGGTCTGCTGAAACACAACCCTGATTGTCAGTGAAATTAGTGGAAGATCTGTGTCTTGGTAGCAGAACATTTGCTTTGAACCAGGGACCTTCTGCGTGCCACCCTTGGTATCTCCAGGTAGGACAGAGTGTGTCCTCTGCCTGAAACCCTGGAGGGCTACTGCCAGTCAGTGTAGGCAGTACTGAGTTGGATGGACCAGGGGTCTGACTTGGTAGGATGTACCTTCCTATGTTGCCCTAACTCCTGAGAAGAGTGGGAAGAAAGAAAACAGGGCCCAGAGCTCCCCTAATGAATTGTCTGAAAGACTTGGTGAGGGCCTGGTGCTTTGCAGAGTTAGGTGCTCAAAAGCGCCTGAGTCCATGGGTTTAGGTGCCCCTAATTCTCATGGCACCAGGCTGTTAGAATCCTCCTCAGACATTTCACTACTGGGGAGACCTAGGCCCATCCTCCTGAAATCTGAGGTCCATCAAGGAAACCTAATGGGGGGTCCTAATTTTTAAGGGTGGCCTTCCTCCTTTAGGTCTGCTGCCTCCCACCATGGTTGGCCATTATTGCCGGTCTCCCTGCTGCCTTGTGGCCTTTGTTGTTGTGCCTTCTGTTGGCCTTCCAGCCCTGACTGCACAGGTTTCATAAAGGTTGCCACATCTTAAGAAACCCAAACAGACAGCAGTGACTGGTAGATTTGACTGAGGGAGCACGGAAGGGGCTGTAAAGGTGTAGCATCATTCCAGGAGCCAGCCTCCTTGGTCGTAAGGTGAAGAAAAGTTGATGGAGAAATTAATACAGCTGACAGGTACAACTTTGGGCTCTGCCACACTTCTGCTTGTGTCATGCTTAGAAAGCATGGGTCCGAATGGTTTGTCCCTTGCCTCGCTCCTTTCGAAGGGAAAACATACTCTTTAGCGATAGATCAGAACAAATGGCAATGCCGGGAAAACCTGAATAGCCATTTGCTCCTACTGGATGCTAAAGTGGTTGGGGGGGGGGCTGGGAGCAGTGGGACAAGAAGTGTGAATAGGCCCTTTGGGGTCAAATTTAAGCTGCATTAAATATAAGGGCCCCCTCTTGTGCTCTCTTTGAGCCCCTGTTACCACATGTCTAAGCCACGAGAATATATAAACTAGAGCAACTTCTGACAGAGCTTCTTCCTGGGGAAGAAAGCAGTTGGGCTTTGTGCAATTAACACATGCATGGATGCCAAGTTTGGGGAAATATCAGCTGTAGTCTTCCCTGAACATTGCACTTTAAACTTTTTCTTAACTTGAAATATTTTGTACATCACTTGAACAGTGAAAACACGAGACCATCTTTTCCTACCTTTAATTTACCAGTTTCGGAGGAAGAGTTCAAGTGCTGTCTTCAGGTTTTCACCTGAACATGTAAAGGGTTAATCCAGTGATTGGGGTGGGGCACACCTGTAAAGCCCACTGGCATTGTCCCTAATAAGCCTGGCTTCCTGCTCCCAGGGAGGTTTCTAAAGGTGTTCAATCAAGCACTCTTTAAAAGCCCTAAAATTGCAGGTATATCTGGACAAAGTATGCTTATGGGTTCAGGCAAATGGCCGAGCTGAGCACAGCTAAGAAGACCATTCCTCCATTGCCCATTGCTAACTGTAGTCTCAGATTCATCTTCATGCAGTCACTGAACCACGTGGATATGGAAGCAGGATTGTGCCATAACCTCCATATGTCCAGTGCAATGTGAGAACGAATTCTATGTGTGAATAACTGCTTTAGTCTAATTCATTCACTCATGTTTATATCCCAACTTTCAGCCCTGGCTATCTTATATAGCAGCAATTTTGTACTGGTTAGTTGCAGTTGCATTCTTCAGTTTTTCTTTGGTCAGCCGCTTTTGCCATAAATTACAGAGTGAGGTGCAAATTTCCACAAATAAAAGATGTTTTGGGGTATTTTGTTGCCAGTGGCAATTCCACTTCGTTTTATCATTCTGCATTTCTTTTCTGTTACCACTTCAGGTTTGGGTTTTTTAAAAAATACAACTAGGCTTTATTTTTGGCCACTGTGCACAGAATATAAACCTCTTAGTTCTATTTTTAGTCCTTTTTAGTAAGGCTAAATTGGGTGCACTGATGCCTCGCATACCAGATATTGAAGTGAAATGGCTTTGACGTCTCCAGCCAATTTTCCATCTCCGCGAAACGTGTTTATCCATCTTTGTCATAGCTTTTATCTTATAAGGGCTTGTTTGAATGTTTCCAGTGAAGGATGAAATGCGTTGAAAACCACGGTGTGGTCTTTTTTCTTTTGGTATTTGGGTATCAGAAGTATGCGGTTCAGTGACGATGTTCTTTTCAGCTTAGGAGTCAATGTGGAGCAGTGAATACAGTGAGCATCCTGAATGCACATGTTGAAGTTCAACAGCTGAGGCTACGGACAGGTGACAGAGCAGTGCCTGAGTGTGAGCAGACCTGAAAACCATATGCAACACTTGAACCTACCACTTCAGACCATGGCAGGCTCCACGTAGCATAGTGTTGTCAACTGTGAATAAAAATGTAAAAGTTCTGGAAATTTTGACGCGATGGGGGCGGGGAGGACAGAATGTGTGTGTGTGTGTGTGTGTGCGCGCGCAAATATACATTTTTAACACCCTTTACAGATTGAAAGTCACTTTGTTATTTTAGGAACATGAAATGTATTATGTATAATGTGGTTTGCCATTAAATGAAGCATTCACTGCGGTCCTTCAGGCTTCTGGGTTATCGTTTATTTATTTTATTTATTAAATTTGTATACTGCGCTTCATCCAAAGATCTCGGGGGTTCACAGCATCAAAATACAAAATAAGAACAAGAGCAAAACACAGCTATAACAGCACCCCAAAAGACATTTAAAAAGACAGAATTTTTTTTTATTTATTAAATTTTCTCAGGACTCTGTGCCACACACCCCTCCATAGACCATATCCTTTCGCACTCCTGCCCTTTGCTTTCTGTGTTTTCCCCGCTGACTGGAATGTGTATTTGGACTGTGTTGATGCCCATTGCTTACCTGAATGGGTTATATATGTATGTGTGTGTTTGTGTAAATATCTGACTCTGACATTGCTATGTGCCCCCCTGCAAAGTTTGCATTGAGGAAATGTACGTAGCTCTTGGAATGAAAAGGTTCCCCATTCCTCAGTGCAAACATGTAGGGAGAATCCTTTCAATAGGAACCTTTCTGATGCGGGCTCCCCATCTATAGGAGCAGGCCTGTCCATCTAGCACAGTCTTGCTTACTCGATGACTGGCAGCAGCTCTCCAGGGTTTCAGGTGGGGTTCTTTTTCAGGCTGTGAAAAGCAGATGCTCTGCCACAATCTGAAAGCTTTTCAAGCTGTTTTGAGCTCCTCTGAGAGGAAAGCGTGACCCCCCCTTCGTAGGGGCTTAACCCTATTAACATCTCTAAGCCTCAGTCCTACCAGTAAAATGTGAGTAAGAGCCTACTTTACTCTTATGAACACAATAAAGATTGTGAAGCTTCTGTAAATTGAAAAGTTTTGGGATGAGTGCAAACTGTGAACCAGGAAATTACCTTGATCCCACTCATTGATCAGGATTGGCCTTGCTGCATATTCCCCATATCCTACTAAGGTTAGATAGAAATCAATGGAATAAATGTTTACCTCTTCCTCCATTTCCCTCTGCTTGCATGGTGCCTCTTCACAGGCAAATTCTTGATTGCAAGCTCCTTAGGACAGGGACCGTACTTTTTTTAAAAAAAATATTTTTATTGATTTTCCAATAAAACCATCAAATCATAATCATAATCCAATTAAAAACAATAAACTAAAATAAAAAACAACCAAATTACAATCCAAATTATTAATTATTAATTTTTTCGGGCTCCCCATAGTTTGAACCTCTGAAGTATATCTCCGATATCTTCGTTCCTGCCTTCTTCTTCTTGTTCTTATATTTTCCACATTCCGATCTTAACGCTTTAAAGTTCTCCATCCCTGGCTATATGATTCTTAATCATGTCAGAAATCATATAGCCTTTCATCCATCGAGTACAGCTTTATTTGTGTATTTTCAACTGTTTTTTTTTTTTTTGCCAGTGCAGCTTTTCCTGACTTAATTCCAATCTTTCAATCCAGGCTGTTGTCCAAGTCTATCGTTTGAAGTTTAATGACAGAGCAACTCCCAAGTTGTTAAATTATTCCAATCCTCAGTAACTTTCACGTTGTTAAGTTGTTACTAATTTCCCATCAGAGCATACTGTTTGCAATATTGCAGTGTATATTAACTGTATTCCACAGATATAAGTCATTTGGCGATCAATCAGCTTTCCTGGAGACCACACAATTTCCGGGGCCCTAGAAGGGGGGTTATTAGATATCCATTTAGCCTTCTCTCTCGCTCATAATGAAGAAATTCTGCAAACAGATGCACTGTATGTTATCCCAAATTGTTGTCTCAAGTCATTTTTAAGTCAGCTAGCAAGTATTTCCCACTTCCCTCAAAAAAGGGAGGAATTCTCATTTTTCCGTGATGCGTCATATTAACAAGTGCCATCTTGTTTCTTCTTTTATCTTTATCAAATCTTTCAAGTCTAAGTAAAGCTGTGCAATTGAATACTTAATTATAAATAGAAGTCCATCTGTACTTTTCAAAAAAATTTTTGTAGGTTTCTTAATGAGGCTTGGCATAGAAAAACAATTGTAGGTATTGAGAAGAAAAAAGAATGTACCACTCACCTCCATAATCCAAACAGCATGATGAGAATCTCTTCGAAGTCCGAACTTGAACACCAGGGACTGTGCAGTTCTGCAGTTTTTTTCTCAGTCTTCTTCGGTCCAGACTATGTCTGTTTATTGTCCAAATCTAATTATTTTATCAAACAGATATTTCCAGCTATGAGAGTGACTTTGAAGTGTGCCAGCCGTGTCGTTGCAAGCTGACAATCTCGGATGGTCTGCGGGTCTATGAGACAGTCCTCCCCCACCCTGGGGAGTCTGCCACGGCTAATTACCCCATATAAACCCTGAATTACCGGCATGGCTGAGGTCCGATCGTGTGGGAGTCAGCCATTTCTCACTGCTGGAAACAGGAAGCAGGGACCGTACATTTTTAATCAAGCACTTTGCACAGTGATGGGATTATATAAATATGCACGTATTATTTATGCTAGCAAATAATAGAACCTTTGCATGCCAGAAAGATGCTTGCATTCCTGAAAGAACCAAATACAACTTCTGTGCATTTGTAAGTTTGACTTGTCTCACTTGTACGGGTCAGTGATTTTCATGAGCAGCAAGTGCACAGTTAGATTTTGAGCACAGGACTGTCTCTGATGCTAGGTGGCCCTGAATGTGTTAAAGTTACACTGTGGAAATTAGAGAGTTTCTGCTGCATCAGAGATCTGCAAGCTTGCAGTTTACATATATTATGTTGCTTGCTTGCACAGACAGCTCTTGTATGTGAAGAGATCTCAGCCCAAGGTAATATTTGAGCCTTCAATTACCGAGTGCCACATGGTGATTGATTTTGATAATTGCCCCTCTCATCCTTAGCTTGTGACAAGTTGGTATTTTGTAGTGGGGAAGCTTGATTAAACCATCCTACCTCAGCTAATTGTTAGGAATGACATTCTTGCTCATTCTCCTCTAAAATCCTTTTTATCAAGCTATTTGGGAACACACATGACTGAACAGTGTAATTTGCTGTTGGAACTCCTTGGGTTAATTGCTGGGGTTTCCTCCCAGTCTCCCTGTAGCTTTCCCCCATCTCCTAATGCTTAGAAAAATGGCTCACCTTCAGTTGGGGGCATAAATAAGGAATGTGTGAAGGGCATGCATTTCGGTCAGAATGATCAAACGAGTAATGTAATCACTGTTTAGAACCCTTGATCTCACATTGCCTGTTTGCACAAAACATGTGTGAATGGACTCCATTTAAATATATACCTTTTACTTTAACAATTTTTAAAAGTTGTAAAATAACTTTCACGATACTTGCTCATGTAAAGTAGATTCTTATGAAAATAATCAGTTTTTATTAAAACAGTTTCTAATGTTAAATTTTAGAGGATTGTACCCCAGCTTGGGATCTGCTGGTGAAGAGCAGTCAAGGAATATAATACAGGTGCCCCCCCCCCACTTATGCATAATTGGCTTGTGTGTGACCATGTATATGTGCAGCACCGGGAAATAATTTAATAAATAAGTTCAAACCTGAAAATGGCAGGAGAGAGCTGGAGGATCCCCGTGGCTCACAAAGAGACCCTCCCCGGAGCCAGCACAGGATGTCAGTGAGGGTGGAGAAAGCCCTGAAGAGACCAGAGCCACAGAACCCGGGGGCTTTGTTGATGCTGCTCAGCCTCTCCGCTTAACAGCTGCTGCTGCTTTCTCACACGTCCTCCAGCCTCCTGCCAGCCCCAGAGTTTCAATTCTAGTTGTGGATATTTTTGGATATAGTGTTTTTGGTGTGGTTTGAAGAGAAAGCAGCTGAAAGTGTGTTTAAAGGGGTTTTAGAGGATGCTCGCCACTTAAGCGATTTTCACTTATGTGCGCAGGGGCCTAGAACATAACTTCCCCCACAAGTGTGGGGACATCTGCAATAGTAATGAAGCAGCAGAAGCAGACCTTTCATAGCCCACACCTCATCCAAACTTTCTAGGTATATGCTACTCCCACACATTTATTTATTGTATTTCCTCCCTGTTTTTAAGACGGCAATTCTTTTCATCGTGGCTCACATCAATTTAAAAAGAGAGGGAGGTGACTTGCCACCAAACTTTCAAAATAAGACTGGGGGGGGGGAAAGGGGAGTGGAAATAAAAGATTAGAAGAGGAAGACCAGTATTTCAAGGCCTTTATATCCAGTTGAGGCCAGGTTCAACTTCTCTTGCTGGTCTTCTTGCCTGAATAGCAATTGCTTGCGCTTATCCCCTTTCTTTAATTCTCTGTAGCCCACCTAGTGCTTTGGACTACTGGATAGGGTTGATGAGAACGTCAGCACAAAACATTTTGATGGCACCAGGTGACCAAAGATTGCTCTATGTTCGTTGCTTTTTGTGTACAATTTAAGGGGTTGGATGTATGCATGCAAACTGGGTATAATTGCCCTTTGCAAATTTCCAGATTCTTTGAATATAAATGGCTTTGAACTCTTCAGTGCCTTTCAAGTTTGTGCCTCTGTCTCTTCAAAGCAGGAATAAAAAAGAAGCTGGAAAAATGTGTGGGTCATCTGAAGGTATTAGATACATGGCTTTGTGGGACAAAGAGTTATATTTTAAAATGTAAGCGTATCTAAATCTTGGTTTATGAGTGAGTATAACAGTGACTTCCTGCAGCTATTGTAGAGGAGGTGCCTCCCCTCCATTTTAGTTCTAGAACAATGGCAAGTGGAGTTGTCCCAGGGGGATTGGTAATTATAGTATTATAGACACCATAGGTACACAGTGTTTTGGTTACTCTTTTTAAACATTTGGGCAGGAATTGCACCTCTTCCAGTGTCCTGCTTAGGCTGTGTCCATACCGGCTTCCTCTTCAAAGGTGTGACCTGGGAACAAATGGGGAGGGAGACCAGTTGGAGATTGAATTCTGAGTTTCAGCGCTGGGAAATATTAAGCCCTGCTCATCCATGAAGTTCACTGGATGACTCTGGTCTGGGCACTCTCTCTTTAGGTCTAAATTATTTTCGTGAGGCTACTGTGAGGATAAATATGGAGTTGGGGAAACCATGTACACAGCATCTTGAGTCGGGGTGGTGCGCCTTGCTTCATCACTTGGTGAAACAGAAACTGGCGCCGTGCTTCTGTTACCTGCATTGCAGCGGCCCCACAAAGTAGCAACCTACAAAGCAGCACAAAGCAGCAACAGAGGCTTCCAGCAAAATCTTGCCTCTGCTGGCAGTGCAGGTGGCAAGGCAGGCGGCGGAGGTGAGGAGGGCACCACCTCTTGTGTTCTGCCGCTCAAGGCGAACACTAGTGGGCCAGGCCTTGAGCTTCTTTGACGAAGGGTGGGAGTAAAAGACAGTAAATATTTGTGAAAATCCTGAAATATCAACAAATAAAACTTTGGTTCAAAGGATTTCTGGCGAAGCACTCATTAGCATGCCTCTAGTGTGTTTGTGCTTGTGTGTGTGTGTGTGTGTGTGTGTGTGTCCGTCCATTTGGGTCATCAGTCACTGTCATGCCAAGGTCTTCCTCCATGCTTGCTCCCCACCCTACCGATACGCAGTAGGTGCTGCTAGGGCTGCAGTCTTTTCAGAGGTGCCCCCCCCACCTCTAGAAGGGCCTCCCAAGAGAGGCTTGCCTGGCACCTGTAAAGCTTGTTTTGTTCTCCCAGGTTTTTTGCTTTTGTAAATTTTATTTTTGGTATTAACCGTATTTTTATTATTTTCTGTAAACCCACCCAGATGGGTGGGATGGGTGGTCCACAAATACAATAAAAGAAATATAGATACGAATAAAAATGAAGTTCCCTGTACACATGGCAAGCACATTTTAAATGGATTTCAGCACGCACAAGAAGCTCACAGCTTTTGCTCCTGCCAGTTGCCTGGGCATAAACCAGGCTCCAAGTGTTGGGAGTACATTTTAGGTGTGCTATAAATATTAGGTGATGTGTTATTCTGTGTTCTTCTGCTCCTTTCCCCCCTCTTTCTCTCTTCCTCATCAAAAGCATTGATCCATGCCAGAGCAGGGTTTTCACAGGGAGGGTTTAAAACTGTCCCTTGGGGCTTTTGCTTTGTTTGTTTTGAAAGCCACCAGCTGGTTTTCCTTCTTTAGCACAAGCTCAGTCTTAGCCCATGAACACTTTAAAAATCTGCATGTATTTACCCGGTGTTGGAAAGGATCATTGCACTATGCTCCAGTGCTTTTGTATTTGATGAGGCTATAAAACAGGGTTTTTGTGGTGTGTGGAATTGCTGTCTGCTTTCAGCATTGAACACCAGATTCTTATGGCTGGAAAAGGCTCTCCCCTGCAACACCCCCCCCCCAAATGGGAGAGTAGCCTGGAAATGTGGCAAGGGGATCCCATGGGCCCCTTACATGCTAATAGCTTATTATGTAAGTGGTTCTCTCTGCATTTTACAGTATGAAAAAGAGCTGTGATATGGGCAGAGTAAATTGCATTGCCATAGGGGGAAATGACATATTGCAGAGGAGGTAGTAGGCTCATTGCCACTTTCATATGGAAATTAGGAGGTGTGATTTTTGAAGATTGTGGTGCTGATTAACACAATATTTATTTATTTATTTATTTATTTATTTATTTATTTAGCAGATACTACCCTTGCACTTAAGGAGCTCAGGGTCCGCCCCTATCAGTCTTATCCTCCCGAGAAATGAGTTCAGACTGAGAAGTAGTAACTGCAGAAGGCCATCCACTGAGCTTACCAGATGGAGGGGAATTCTAACTTGGTTCTTCCTTAATTCTTTAACACCGTCTTTGCCATCCTTGTGACCTCCAAATTTACAGAAGAGCAATTGCCGTATTTTCCCATGTATTGGACGAGGTTTTTGGACACAATAATTGTGTCAAAGAACTGGGGTCGCCCAATACACGGGTAGTGGCATGGGGGGGGGGGGAGATGCATAGCTGCCAAGTACCCCGTTTTCCCTGGGAAACCCCTGTTTTTATGTACCGTTTCCCGGCGGTCCCCTGTATCTCTTCATCTCCCGTTTTTCTCCCTAAAATTTTCCTGCCGGCGGCCATTTTTCCCCTGCTTTGCCCATCTATGGGCACCGAAAATGGCCGGCGCTGAAAGTCGCATCTACGCATGTCCGGAAGTGCGTAGACGCGACTTCTGGTGTCGGCGGCGGCCATTTTTGGTGCCCATAGATGGGCAGAGTGACACTGGAAGTTGCCCTTTCCCAGGATATTCCATTCCATCCCATCCCTGAAGGTTTCCATTCTCAACAGCTAACTAGTGTGCTCCATCTATGTTGGGGTGTTTGGGGGAGTTCTCTACAGGTTTTTTTTGTACTTCTGCAAATCTTGGGGCTCCCCTAGGTCTGTTGCCTGTTGTGCAGGGATGGTGCCATTTTGGAGAATGAGGTCACTATTTGTATATAGGGTGGGAATTTGCCTGCTCAACAGTACCGTATCTTAGAGCAGGTCTTTCAGTGTGGTTCCCCCTGCTCTGTGGAACGGCATCCCTCTTGAGATACCACAGGTGCACAACATCTACACCCAGCCAGATGGGCGGGGTATAAATAATAAATTATTATTATTATTGTCAGAGGGTTGTTGTGGCTACTCTAGAGTAACTCCGCTTGAGTCCAGTTTGTCTTCAAAGACATTTATTGTGCTAATTATTTTCAGTGTAGAGACAGCTTAAAACATGACCTCTCATCCTGAACCAGAATCCAGCAATGGCGTACGTCTGTTCCTATGTCAGCAAAGTAGTCGGGGCACCCCAAAACGCCTCCCCCTTGACCTGCGTCACAGCGCTCTCCTTACTTCTTGCACCGTGGCTCTCCAACATCCCGCATCTCTCCGCCCCCAAGCTTTCCCATTGTCCCATTGTTCTCTCCCCCTCCGAGTCTCTTCCTCCCCCTCTGGCTGCTTCAGAACCACTGCTGCTCTCTGTGCTTGACAAGGTGGACGTCAGGATGATGGGGGCTGGCTCCCTGTAGGGAGTCACCCTTACAATTATTATTATTACTTTCTAGAAACAGCTGAAGATGTAATCTCCCCCCAACCCCCCAAAAAGCTTTCCCAGCTGGATGCAAAGCTGCCAAGTTCTCCCCCCTTTTAAGGGAAATTCCATTATGCTGAATAGGCTTCCTTGCGAGAAAAGGGAAAACTTGGCAGCTATGGCTGGATATATAAATCTCTGCCATTGAGTTTCATTCTTAAAATTATTTTTAAACTTAGCTTCTGTTAATTTCTGTGCTATTTTTGGTGCCTGTTTTTTATTTGTCTTTATTTTGTACATCACCTTGGGATGTATGTGGAAGGCAATTATAATTAATTATGGGACCCACCTCCAAGAAAAACCTCCAAAAATAATATGCAGCAACCCCGTGGAAAACATAGCCAAAACATAAAGCAAATTATGTATGATCTAGTTGAGATTCTTGCATTATGGGGGGTGGACTGGATGACCCTTGGAGTCCCTTGCAGCTCTACAATTCTATGATTCTATGAAATTTAGGGGTGTGGAAATAAAAAGGTTGTTTGTTTCCCGTGCTACTCAAGAGTAAACACATTGAAATTAGCAGACATGGTTAAGTCAGTTTCATTAATTTTGGTAGGTCTTCTCTGAGCAGACTTTTGCTGGTTACAACCCGTAACCCACCCACCCCTTTCAAACGCGTAGGCCTGCAAAACGTGGGAAAGAGAAGCTTGATAGTAGAAATAGGTTAAGCTGCAGCGAAGGAAATGATTTTTTTAAAGTGGGGTGGGGAAACAAGGCTATTGGGCTGGCTTCACTATTGTTTTTGGAGCCCTTCCTCCCTGCACCTCCATCAGGCCTAGTAGTTGTGTGTTAATTCGCCCACAGGCTCTTTGGACGGCAGCCAGGGTTACCATAGCTACAAAGAGTTATTTCTCACTGCCAGAACTGAAATGGGAGGGGGGGGGGAAACGGAACTACTGTACACAGTACTCATTTTTTTGGCTGCAACACCGCCCCCCCAAAAAAACCAAGAGATAAAGGGCTTTATGTAATGTTGGGGTTTTTTTTTGTAGGCCTGCCTTGGTTGGGGTACTGAGAGAAAGCTGTGGGATTTAACGCATTGTTACTGACTGGGTTTCCAAGGATACAATATTTTGATCCATGCAAGAAACATGCAGCTGGTATTCCTAGAATTGTAGAGTTGGAAGGGGCCCCAAGGGTCATCTAGTCCAACCTCCTGCATGGCAGGAATCTCAACAAAAGCACAGTGTTAGAAACACAGATATATAAACTAGGTGCCAAATGGCTCCTTAAACCAAGGTTGCAGTCACCAAAACTTTGATTGATTCTCAGTTATACATCCGGCTAGTTCAGATGACAAGCTTGAGCCAGGCTAAGAGCTTTGAGAACCGAAGGAAGAAAAGTCACTTGATTCAAGGACAGTGTACATATAACCGTATATTGGCCTATTCCGACCTCTTTTTCTTGATGGTGACTGCTCCTGCTCAGGCTGCATAGAAAAAGCAATTTGGTTCCAGAAATTCATTCTGATTGTGCAGACAAAATATAACAGACTAGTGTCATTCAGCCCATTTAGAAAACGGGCGCTAGAAGATATGTGAGAGGAGCAGCGGGGCCGCGGCCTTCCCTCCCTCTCTGCGCTCGTCCGCGGAGCGCGCCAGGAACGCAAGTAAACAAACTCGCTCTCCTGTCGTGCCCCGCGGCCGAGCGCAGAGAGGGAGGGAAGGGCTCCTCACGGGCTCCTCCGTTGCTGCTCCGCATCCTCTAGGCGCCCATGGAGGCCGGTCCCCTGAGGGCGAGGAGCTCAGGACGGGCAGAGGCCAGGGAAGGTGAGGCACGCTCGGGCCGGGCTGCTCCCGCTGCTGCTGTTACCGTCGCCGCCTCCGCCTCCTTCCTTCGCCAGAACAACGGAGGCTGGTGACGAAGGTGGCTCCGGGGGCGCCCATGGCTGTCGCGGGGCTGAAGCCGCAGCGGCGGCGGGAGGGAGCGGGGGATCCTCTAGGCGCCCATGGAGGCCGGCGCTGGGAGCGGCTCGCTAGCACAGCCTCCAGCGCCGCAGGAGAGTGTTCTGGGCGTGCGACCGAGATATTGTCTCTGCGTCCAATCCCTGTGTCCGTGGGGCACATGCGCAGTAGCGCGGACACAGGGACTGGACGCAGAGACACTTGCACATTATTATATAGGATAGATTAGAGGTAAGAACACTGCTTTGGCTCTCACCGCTGGAAGCTATAGTGGTAAAGAAAAAGAATATGATAGAAGGGTGGACAACTTATAGAAATTTATTAAAACAAGAGGGAGGAGAGTATAAATTAAAAGAATTTAAGGAATTATCTGGGAAATTAACAACATGGTTACAATATCATCATTTGAATGAAGTATTTAAGAAAGATAAGATGCGAGAGTTTGGGGAACACATATCACAACTGGAGAGAGACCTGTTGGAATGTAATGTAAAAGTGTTGTCTAAATTGTATAAAATTTTACTGGAATGGGAGGTAAAGGATGAGCAAGTAAAATCCTCAATGATACACTGGGCAATAGATATTGATCATTATATAGATCGGAAAGCTTGGGAATAATTGTGGAATATGGATATAAAATTTACAGAATGTTATGGTTTAAGAGAAATTTATATTAAAATGATATAGTGTTGGTATCTAACACCGAGTAAACTGGCAAAAATGTATACCAACACTATATCAGCCGAATTTTTCGACTTACGAATGAGGGTAATGACCACGTGCTTACAAATGTCTCGACATCTGAAAGAAAACTGCGGCGGTTTTAGATAGGGATTTTTCGACTTACGAATTTTTAGATAGGGTTGCTTTGTTTCCGTTTCCAATGCATTCCTATGGGAAATCACGTTTCCAATGGCGTTTTTCAACTTACGAATTTTTCGACTTACGAAGGTGCCTTCGGAACGGATTAAATTTGTAAGTCGAGGTACCACTGTAAATCTAAATCAAACAAGTGTTGGAAATGTAAAGAGTAAGGTTGTAGTAAGGTTGTCTTGTAGTAAGGTTAAAGCTTACCGGGAAATGATATACAGTGGTACCTCGACAACCGAACAATTCGGCTTCCGAAGGTTTCGACCCCTGAAGTCGACAACCCTGGAAGTCTTTTCGGCGCGCGTGCCCTGCGCCTGCACAGAAGTGCGAAATCGCGCTTCAAGCAGGCTTCGGCAACCGAAGACTTCGGCAACCGAAGACTTCGACTTACAAAGACGGCCGCGGAACGGATCGTCTTCGTAAGTCGAGGTACCACTGTACAATGAATTGAAAAGGATGTTCAAAATAACTTTTGTAAAAAAAAGCCAGAAGCTTTTCTTTGGGGAATTATAGGGTCAGAAATTTATTTATCTTTGCTATTACAACAGCAAGAAAGTTACTTGCCCCAAAGTGGAAAGAAGCAGAAGTCCCAGCAAAGGAAGAATGGATACAAAAACTTATGGAATATGCAGAAATGGTGAAACTTACCAGAAGAAAAAGAAATCAAGATAACAAACTTTTTTTGTAAAAGAATGGAAATGGTTTTTGAATATTTACAGATAAATTGCAAACAGATAAAAACATTGGCAGGATTATTGTAAGAACCTGCAGTTTCATAAGAGTATATATTTAAAGTAGATAATTAAATGAGCAAATTAAATGAATTTGGATATGCAGAAGATATTAAAAAATAAATTTAAGGAACCACAGAAAGAGGGGAAAGGAAGTCAAACTTTGAAATGTTAAATTGATTGTAAAACTAATGAAATGTATTGTCAGGGGGACTCCCTACAGGGACCCTCCCCCAGTCATCCTGACCAGCACTTTGCCCAGTGATAGAGGGAATGAGGAATGGAGCGGAGTGGAGAGGGGGCTCTCAGACGTGTCAGAGCCTCAACACCAACCCAGCTGGCCAGAGCAGGGAGGTGTCGGAGCCTCTGCAATGCTCCAGCGAAAGGACGGGAGAAGGAACACAGCCCCTTCCGGCGCCCGAATTGAGGCATGCGCCCACACGCAGGGCTAGGGGGAGGCGCTTTGGGGTGCCAGGCTTTTATGCTGGTCCAAGACGTGACGGAAGCCATTGCCGGGTTCTGGATCGGACTAGGTAGTCATGTTTTCTGATATATCTGCACTGTAAATAATATGCACAATAAAGCTCTTAAAGACAGAGCGGACTGGAGCGTCTTTACTCGAGAGTAGCCGCAATCCCCTGACATGTATAAACTTGAAAAGTATAAATAAAAGCACACACCACACACACACAAAAGCCAGATGTAAAATGCGCCTGGCACCTGGCTAATTTCGAACACTGCAAGCAGCCATGACAGGTGGCCACCTAACCTCTGCTTAAAAACATCTAAGGAAGGAAAGTCCATCAGCTTCAAAAGGCACACTGCCTCGGAACGTGCAAATCCACTTAGCTATAGGATTCCCATGTGTCCTAAGAACATTTAAGTCCCATCTGTACTGTACATTTAAAGCAGTATCATGCCACTGTAAACAGTGACAGCTTCCCTCAAAGTATCCTGGGAAGTGTAGTTTGTTATGGGTGCTAAGAGGCAGGCACCCAATTCCTCTTACAGAGCAACAGTTTCCTGAGAAGGATTGTTAAACCACGCTGGGAATTGTAGTTATGTGTGGGGAATTGCGGTTATCTTATTAAAGTTTAAAACAGTTTTTGAAAAACAAATAAAACAAGACAATTACAAAATTTTAAAACCCAACTCATGACATTTCTAACAGAACACCGTTTGAAACAAACAGATATTTAAGGTCCGCTTAGGAAACTAGAAGCTAAAGAAAAAACAATGTGAACCAGAAAAAAAGACGCCTGGGTGGGGGTTCAGCCTTAAGAGGTGCTTTTAAAAAGTGTTTTTTACTCCTATAAGCACTTGAATTGTGTGTAACTGGTCTACTCTTTGCTGAATTTGCGCCTTAGATTATAGTCCATTTTAATTTGTCCCATTAAGCTAATGGGGAATCACAGGGAGGCAAACTTGGGCTGGCTTGTTTTGTTTGTGGTGCCACCATAGATAGTCTGTTCCCTGATCACCAATGAGTCACGTTGAACCCCAAGAAGTGTGAGAGGGGAGTGGGTGCGCAGGCTTTTATTTGACTCCCTTTCACCTGCCTGCTTTTATTCGCCTTTCTGAAGGAGCAGATGCCTTGGTGAACCAGATCTCGTAATTCCAGAGAGTCGCATTGTTCCCCGGGGCCCTTTATCTAGAAATAAAACTACTCTCCGCAGCTCCACTGCTTCTCTTTTGGAGTACAAGTGCTTTCCCTTCTCTGATTTCCCGCAGGCCCATCATACTGCTGAAATTGAAATATCAAGATGTCTGAAACAGTGGGAAGCTCTATCAATGTGTTGACACCTGGAGGAGCAATTTTTTTTCAATTAGCTTTTATTTAAAGTAAAATAGACCTGTCAGTTTAGCCTACAGAATGCATGTTAAATAATGTAGGAAGACCTGGCTTCTGATGGAGGAAATATTTTCCCCACCCATCTGACTTCTCTTGGATTAGGACTCAGTGGCAGTTCAGGAATGAATTGTAATTAATAGGGAGGCCATAACATGGGACATAAATCTTGAGTCATTAACAAAGCTGAGGACAGGAGTCGGGGGAGGCTGGCCAACTTTGTGTGGCCTGTGAATTTCATTTTGTTCTTATGAGATTCCCTGTGTCTTCCTGATACATGTTAAATGTGGAACGGACATTTAAAAGCCCTCTTACCGCTTGTGACTCGGAGGCAGACTTCTTTGGGCAGCGAAGGTACAGAATAGCTGCTGTGGTTAGTAGCCTTTACCAGTTCGTCTAATCCTCTTTTAAATCCATTGAAACTCATTCTGTGGGTGCAAATTGCATAGTTTTAGTTGTTGTTGTTGTTGTTTATTTATTTATACCCCACCCATCTGGCTGGGTTTTCCCTGCCACTCTGGGCGGCTTCCAACAAATACCAAAATGCATTAAAATGTCACAGATTAAAAACTTCCCTAAACAGGGCTGCCTTTAGGTGTTTTCTAAATGTCAGGCAGCTGTTTATCTCCTTGACCTCTGATGGGAGGGCGGGCTGTGTTAAGAAGTGTATTTTCGTTTGTCAACATTCAGCTTCATTCTGTGTCCCCAAGTTTTAGTTTTATGAAAGATGGAGAAAAGCTTTTCCCTGTCCACTTGGGTGGGGTACAACAACAACAACAACAACAACCACCTCCACTGGATGATACCACTATCATGTCTCCTCTTACTTGCCTTTACTCTAAACCAGGGGTAGGCAACCTAAGACCCGTGGTCCGGATGCAGCCCAATCACCTTCTCAAAGCGGCCCGCGGACTATCGAGGAATCGGCATGTTTTTACATGGGTAGAATGTGCCCTTTTATTTAAAATGCATCTCTGGGTTATTTGTGGGGCCTGCCTGGTGTTTTTACATGAGTAGGATGTGTGCTTTTATTTACAATGCATCTCTGAGTTATTTGTGGTGCATAAGAATTTGTTCATTCCCCCCAACCCCAAATAGAATATAGTCTGGCCCACCACATGGTCTGAGGGACGGTGGACTGGCCCACAGCTGGAAAAGGTTGCTGGCCCCTGCTCTAAACTAACCCCACTCCCTTATAACCGTTCCTCATAGGGGAGATGCTCTAGCTTCTTGATCTCTGGCGGTTTAGTTCTACAGTATGCACCTGCATTCAGGGAACCTGAGTGCCTACTCTTGCATTATAATACAAGTCATAGAATCATAGAATCATAGAGTTCGAAGAGACCACAAGGGCCATCCAGTCCAACCCCCTGCCAAGCAGGAAACACCATCAAAGCATTCCTGACAGATGGCTGTCAAGCCTCTGCTTAAAGACCTCCAAAGAAGTCAACTGAGCCTGGTGGCTCAGTCCAGCTAATCTTTGGCTCCTCCCCTGTTTCTGACCTTGATTCAAAGTTATTCATTCTTTCAGATAAGTCCCCGACCCCCGTTCTGTTACCTTTATTGACCTCTCATTGATCGTATGGTGCTTTGGTTTGGTTTTTGTTAGTCACCTTGGGAATACTAGTATACAGTACTGACGATGTGGGATAAGAACCTAAAGAATAAAAATAAATAATATTTGGTAGAATCTTACCAACCACCAGTCATTGGTGAGTCCAATAGAGGTTCAGCAGAGGCAAGATAAGGTTACCCTGGACAGCTTAGGCTGCAGAGTCCATGAGAGCAGAGCTCAGGTGTTGACTTAGCAGCAGCCAGCCCCAGACTGAGCTATACCTTGCTAGCTCCACTTTTGCTGAGAGAAGCCTCTTGACTCTAGATGGATTGCTCTAGAGCAGGGTTTCCCCAAATGGTTAATATTGACCCCCCCCTCAGGTTGATGGGACAGTGCAGGGGGTGACCCTGATGGGGTCAAAAAGGACCTGAGGTAGAAAAAGTCATAGAATCATAGAGTTGGAAGAGACCACAAGGCCTTGCTGAAATCAAGATTTGCTACATCCACAGCGTTCCCTTCATCTACCAGGCTTGTGACTCTGTCAAAAATGAGATCAGATTAGTCTGACATGACCTATTTTTCAGAAACCCATGCTGACTTTTAGTGATCACAGAGTTCCTTTCTAGGTGCTCACAGACTGTTTGCTTAATGGTCTGCTCTAGAATCTTTCCTGGTATTGATGTCAGGCTGACTGGGCGGTAATTGTTTGGGTCCTCTCTTTCCCCCTTTTTGAAAATAGGGACAACATTTGCCCTCCTCCAGTCTCCCTTTTAACAAACTCCCAACCATCATGAACACCCTTCCCTTTTAGTATTGCTGTCCATGGGATCTCACCCAGCGTTTCCCTAAGTTTTCTGAAGTTGGCTTTCTTAAAGTCTAGAATTTGAGTCTTAGTATGCTTGGTTGCTCCTTTCCGCTGCATAATAAACTCCAGAGGTATTATATTGTCATGAGGTATTGTGTAAAAAAATCTAATTAGAACATATGAGCTACAGAAATAAAAGGCCTGGACATGCACAGAGTGTACTTCCCTTGCTAGGGAAGGATCTCTGAAAAATAATAAAATACTTACTTTTTCCTTTTTATGATTTCTGGGCATCAGTGATTAATAAATGTTGATCATATTGCTTGACTTTATTTCAATTATATGCCTAAAAATCTGGCCCAGGCTCAATGATAATTCTATAAGCTCATCAAGGGGTAAATGAACAAAGGAGTTTGGGGAACCTTACACTAGAGCAGGGGTCAGCAACCTTTCTCAGCCGTGAGCCAGTCCACCGTATCTCAGACCATGTGGTGAGCCGGACTATTTTTTATTGGGGTGTGTGTGTGAACGAATTCCTATGCCCTACGAATAACCCAGAGATGCATTTTAAATAAAAGCACACATTCTACTAATGTAAAAACAAGCTGATTCCCGGACCGTCCATGGGCCAGATTTAGAAGGCGATTGGGCCGCATCTGGCCCACGGGCCTTAGGTTGCCTACCCCTGCACTAGAGCTTCTGAGCTTGAGTCCTCTGAGGTATGGGAGGGAACTGTGATGCCCTTGGGCTAGAGGTGACTGGCTGCATGGGTGCTTCATGCAGAAGTGCTTCCAGGCGGTTAAGTGCTTCTTACAGACATTCCAACTGCCTAGAATGGAACCTGGGGCCTTTTGCAAGCAAATTATGCCAGCAAGCTGGGAACTTCCCTCGGTCATTTGGGTATGACTCTTAATCACACCATACTCAACCAGACAAATATCTGCTGAGCTCAGATTCTTTCTATGCTTGTACAGTGGTACCTCGACTTACGAACGACTTGACAACCGAATTTTTCGACTTACGAATGGGGCAAATGGTCGCGCGCTTACGAATGTCTCGACATCCGAAAGGAAACTGCGGCAGTTTTAGATGGGGATTTTTCGACTTACGAATTTTTAGATAGGGTTGCTTCGACATACAAATTTTTCCGTTTCCAATGCATTCCTATGGGAAACCGCGTTTCCAATGGGACTTTTCGACTTAACGAATTTTTCGACCTACGAAGGTGCCTTCGGAATGGATTAAATTCGTAAGTTGAGGCACCACTGTATACTGCACTCTGCTCTTTTCTTGGTTTTATTTTAATAAAATAGTGTTTTCACTTTATTTGCATATAGTTTTTGAAAGCTACCATGTAAACTAGTGGAAGATGGTAAACATTTTGAAATACAAAACATTGGGTTTTAGCTTGATGCATTTGCCAAAACAAGGTTGGCTGTTGCTACTGCAGGGAAAATGTGATTACGTGTAATTGTGTTTGCAATTATTTACAAATGCAGTTACCAGGGAAAATGCAATTATATGAGGTTTATGCCACAATAAATCTGTTAAGTATTTAAGGTGCCACAAGATTTCATTGTTTTGCTTTTCCCTGTTTTATTTCTCTGAGCCATTTGTATTTTCCAGATACCTTTATTGTATGATCATTATTAATGTCATTTCTCACCTACTACTCCTTCCTTCGGAGCTGCTGTGGATAATATGCTATTTTGTTCCCTGCCTTTTGCTTCAGATTCATCTCCATGTGTGATTTGTAATAATACTGTTGAAGCAGCAGCCAAGAGGCTTCTTAAACAACCCAGAGTGACGTGGAAATGACATCTATCTATAAATCAGTCCGAACTGCAAACATCTGAGGAAGATTTGCACTTAATCCAATTTACTTCAATCTTGTGCTTTACTTAAAATGACACAAATGTCAAAATGGGACTTTAACTCTCCTTGTTGGAGCATCTCCTGGTGAGAAAGGAAACATATGGCAGATTCCTGTGCATTGCTGACTGTCAGATATTCGTGCTTGAGATTTAAGCAGCCTTGCAAATACGTTTGCAAAAGTTACTACTCGTGCAGACTATTTGTCTGCCTGCAACAGGGGTGGTGAACTGATGGTCTGTGGACTGAGTCCAGCCCCCAAGCGGTTTCTTTGGCTGCACTGACTATGGCAGAATCAGAATCTGCAGCAGGCAACATCATGGTACTTGGCTGGATGGAGAGGTTTGCATATTGTAGGGAAGTTGAAAGAGGACAACTCTACCTTGCACTAGGAACTTTGCATGGTGTTTGATGTTTCTCCAACCCTTTGTTGGATTCAGATTATTACTTACTTCAAATATTTATAGTGTATACTTGACTTGAAGGCCCCAAGTTGAGGAATACCCAAAATGGTAATACAGAACTGAAAATAAAACAAAGCATACTTCAGATAATTATTACTTGTATATTCTACATGGCATCAGGGACAGAATAAAAGCATGAACAGCTCACATTGGTTTGGAGGCTTGGGAATGAGCCACATGCTGCTATCTACAGGCAACCCCCCATTTACGTGCACTCTATTTGCACACGACCTTGCACATGCACGGTGCCGGGAATCCAGAAGTGGATCGAACCCCAGAGTGACCTCCTGGAGTGTGAGGAGTCCCTCCCCAGAGCCTGAAGAGGACATCCTCATCGCGCTCTGGAGAGGGTCTCCTTGTGAGCCAGGAGGACTCTCTAGGGTGTTGGCAATATATACGATTCTGGTTACATGCACAGAGGTGCGGAACATAACCCCCACGTAAATTGGGAGTTGCCTGTACTCTCCTTGCACTCACAGGGCTTAATAACTTCTTTCCTGGTTCAATCAAAACATAGTTGGTCATAAATCAGGATCAGAAACCAGGGTCAACCCCTGGTTTGAGGGCAAATAATGGCTTTGGCCAACCCTGTTTGTCACCTATGGGGGGGGAAATGTGAACTATGGTTTGTTTGTTTGTTTGTGCATAACCTTTTTATTATATTTTCAAATTTTACAAATTCTTTTAAACAACAATCAGAACAAATCTCTCATATCTCAATGATTAGTTGAAACCAGGATGTTATTCCTTAAGCCGCTGACATGAATGGAGGAGGGAGTATAGAGATTGTTCGTGATACTCCAATCCAGATCATGGAGTACAAGAGCTGACATAGCCAAATTATGTGTTTGAATAAAACCCATATCTGTCCAACACAATGAGTTAGATTAGAAATGGGGAAGCCTTTTCAGCCAAGAGTAATATTCCCTCATGGGAGATCACCCGGGGACCGCATGCCAGCAATGTGCAGGACTAGAGGCACAGTGGGCCGAGCACAGCTGTGACTCTTACCATTGTACAACAGGCTGCACCCCATTCCCATCCATACAAAAGCCAAGTGTTTCTACAGTAGGGGGGATGCCATGGGCTGCAGGGCTCCCTCCAGCGGATGGGCCCAGGATGCAGGTGGCACAGGGTCTGCAGGGCACTCCAGCCTGCCTCCTGGCCGTGGCTGCCCTCCAATGGGCCCAGCACTGCTGAAAAAAGCAGGGTGGCTTGTGCTGCCAGGAGGGCACCTGGAAGGGACACCTGGGAGGGGCGTGGCTGGTGTGCGCTGGCTTGAAGGTTTCCTTCCTGAGTCCCGGTGCCCTCCCAGCGGCGCCCCCTTGATTTTCCCCCCCCCGACAGTGCTGGGCTGGTGCACACCAGCTGCTTCCCTCTCGGGAGGGATGCATTTGCTCAGGTAGTGTACCCCGCCCACTTGGATGCCCTGCACCATGGAGGGGGGAACATGTGCCCCCCCGTCTCAGGCGCCACTGGGGGTTGCTACACTGGTGTGTTTCTGGATGTGATGTGCACTACAACACTGTCAGGATCAAACTTGGATTGGCAGACTCAGACAGAGGAAAAGGAAGAAACAGAGGGAGGCTGAATTGTGGGAATCTGGGTTAGAGGGAGCAAGATCTCCTTTCCACCCTGACCCGCTGATTTGGAGTGGGGAGCAAGGGTGCCCCACCCTCCTGCGTAGTGGAGAGAGGTTAAATGGAAAAGTGAAGTCTTCTCACCTAGAACCGTTGTCAGTTCAAGGATGCATTTCAGCCAGACTAAAACACTCAAGCAGTTTTAGTTTTAGCAGTTTTAGTTTACATTTAGCCCTTGGGCGGCATAAACAGGATTGGGTGAGCCACCTTCTCCCTCCCTAGTTGCATCTCAAATACTGTAGATCAGGCACCCCCAAACTGCGGCCCTCCAGATGTTTTGGCCTACAACTCCCATGATCCCTAGCTAAGAGGACCAGTGATCAGGGATGATGGGAATTGTAGTCCAAAACATCTGGAGGGCCAAAGTATATTGTAAGAGTGAGTAAGAAACCCACTTTAAATTTTTTTACTATGTCTGTCTTGCATGTGCTCCTGCCCTTTTTCCTCCAACTCAAAAAAGCAATTTCAAGGTACTGTATATGGAAGATTGAAAGTTGGCAATAAAATGACTTTGGGCAATAGATACACAAATATTTTTAAAATCAGTGTATCATGTTTTGGATTTTAATGTCCTATTCGCTGCTTGGTTGACTTTTCCTTTTGGCGTTTGTTTTTAAATGAGAAGTGACTTTAATCTAAAGCATACTCAGTAAGTCATCTATATGACCCTGTGTTTTGCATGTTATTTTTAAATGGAAGCAGGCTGAGCATCTCTCCACCCCACTCCACCTCCCTGCTGTGACTCTCAACCTTCCCAGATTCCATAACAGCTCTCAGAATCAAGATGTCTTCTCTCTCTCTCTCTCTCTCTCTCTCTCTCTTTTATTTTGCTTGCATCATCCTCAGTAATTGAGGGCTGCTGTGAGTCATGTTGGGGAAGTGTCTTTCTCTCTCTCTGAAGATGAGGGCTCCTCTAATAATAGGAACTAATAAAGATGCTTCATTTGGACAAGGGCTGACAGTTAAGTGGTGAAGGCACTGAAAAGGGGAAAAGCAGACCTTGCCCAGAGCCATGCACAGTTTTGTGGCAGGCAGGCAGACTTGGGGGTGGAGTGTGGGATGGTGGGGTGACAGAGAAGGCATTTGTCTTAGTCATACATGGGTTTGTGTCCCCGAAAGAGAAGTGTTAGAAACTGAGATAGGAAAGCTAGGGGCTAAATGGCAAGTTAAACCTAGGTCATGGGTGCAACAGCAGAATGTCTAGGCGCCCTTTTTTATGACAAGAATACAAAGCTGAAAATGAACAAACTGCAGCTATAATATTATGTTCATTTTTCACGTGGTCTAGTCCTTCTCCTGCCCACCCTGCTAATATTCTTAATAGGGTCTCTTCTCCAGTCTTCAAAGAGTAACTGGAAGTGGGTTCCGGTTTCCGCCTGCAGGAATGGCGGACCTGTTTTCCATCTCTCTGACCTTTGTAAGGAATTTGGCGGTTGCTAGGGGAGTAAATGGCAACCCCCTACCCTCTCCGGGGGTTACGGAGAGGGGCCGCTGGCCCGCGATGCCCCCAGACCCACTCCGACTGTTTTTGGAGTGGGGGGAGCTTGGGCTGAGCACTTACAAGGGCCAGGACTCCCGGACGCTAATCTGCATGGCGGGGATTTCCATGGTTAAAGAAGATAATTAGGCTTAAATCTATGGACATACTTCAGAAGGAGGGAAAGAAGCGCTGTTTACTGCTGAGAAATTTATGCTGCCGAGTGAGAGGAGTCAAAGATTGTACTGCATCTGGAAGAAGGATTGATGGGGACGGAGCGATAAGGGGAGTGAGTTTTTATTTTATTTTTTTTCTTCATATTGTTGCCTCGTACCTTCCCGGACGCGATGTCCTGGCTTGTTTGGAGTGAAAGAGAAGCAAAAGACTGTGTGAGTTGAACCTTATAACTGTTGTTACTGAGCATATTTTTTTAAAGATGTGGAGTTGCCGATGAGAAAAGCCCCCCCCTAGTCGGACGGAAGGAGTTCTGAATGCGTTCGGAGGATTTATGAGCTGTGACGCACTTTAAATTGGAGCAGCGACCTGAAGCTAAGTTCAGCTATAGGGCAAGGAGATCCATTAATTTACCAAGAGTCTATGGTTTGATGTTTGGGTCTCCTGCCTGGAAAAGCTGTAAATTCTATAATGATCGTAAATTTTCATGGCCATGAGAGGAAAGCGAAAGTGATTTGAGCTTTTTAAGATGGCGCTACTTCGAATTGCTTCAACGCAACAGGAGCTCCATTAAGAAGATTTATGGGGAGGCTGGACTGATTAACTCACACAGGAGAAAGAACATCTGTGAGACTTTGTTTGATATTTATATCAGCAGCTGGGAAACAATCGTGAAAGTAGAAAACATCTATGTGACTGTAAGGGGAAGATCTGGATTATTATGAACTTGAAGGACGATTTGAACTTTAGAAAAAAGACGGCAGTGGACAGTTGCGAGGAATTCCCAATTTCTTGAAGCATGGGAACCCAAATAAAAAATTCTTTAGATGATTTGGCATAACATTCGGTCTGATTGATATATATATGTGTATAATTTGAAATATTGAATGTGATATAATTGGTTTTAATTGGAAAATTAATAAAAATATTTTTTAAAAAAACAAAAAAAAACAAAGAGTAACTGGAAGTGGGGATGCCGAAAAAGGTCCTCCTTTCCTTCCACTTTGCAGTTTTAATCTGAAATCTTAGGCACAGTACTGCTCCCAGAGCTCAGAAACTACTTGCGCTAATGAAATTCCCTGTCGCAAC
Organism: Zootoca vivipara; assembly: GCF_963506605.1. Lineage (NCBI taxonomy): Eukaryota > Metazoa > Chordata > Lepidosauria > Squamata > Lacertidae > Zootoca > Zootoca vivipara. The sequence continues at coordinate 2,973,760 of NC_083292.1, forward strand.
ATGCGCCTAGAACAATGGGAGTTTTGAACACTGGAAGCAGGAAGTAGAAATGATTGGAAAATGTGTGTTGCGGGTGTATATTGGCCCAGTTTGCATGTTACAATAAACCATAGTTGCAGGTGAATGCAGAGATCGCTCCCGTTTGACTCCTTCCCTACTGTGTTTGACTTGAAATGGATTTTGTTAGCTGCCTTGAGGCATTTGTGCAAAGGTGGGTAAACAAGTAAAGGGGTTGTGGTGGTGATGTTGGTTTGCATATTTTATTGTAAGCATTCCTTTCCTGCCTTTCCATTGCAAAAAGAAAGCAACACACAATCATTTCTGTGGCAGATAATACCGCAGACTTGCCTTTTAGCACTTTTGTGATGATTATTGTGAGAATTTTTGTTTTTTGTCCAAGGACCATCAGCAAGAGTCATATTGAAATCTCTATTTTTATGGAATGTTAGAATCGTACCGTTGGAAGGACCCATGAGGGTCATCTAGTCCAACCTCCTGCAGTGCAGGAATCTTAACTAGATCATCCATGACAAGTGGTCACCCAGCCTCTGCTTAAAAACCTCCAAGGAAGGAGAGTCCACCACTTCTCATGAGAGTCTGTTCCACTGTCAAACAGCTCTTACTGTCAGAAAGTTTTTCTGGATGTTTACTGGTAGTTGGAATCTCCTTTCTTGTAATGGGAACCCATTGGCTGGGGTCCTACCTCCAGAGCAGGAGAAAACAAGTTTGCTCCCTCTTCCAAGAGAGTGTTGGATTAAATTTTTTTAAAGCAAACTTTGCCATATTGTATTCCTAGGGCTAGGCAATACTTCCCAAAGCAAGTAAATAGTCACTTATCTATTCATCTGCAGCATTTAGGATTTGCCTGTAGGTCAATGTTCCTCAAACTTGGGTCTTCAGCTGTTGTTGGACTACAACTCCCATCCATAGCTGCCAAGTTATCCCTTTTTTAAAGGGAAATTCCCTTATGCTGAATAGGCTTCCTCGTGAGAAAAGGGAAAACTTGGCAGCTACCCTAGCTAGCGGGACCAATTGTCAGGGATAATTTTAAAAACTGCTCTACGCAGTTAGCTAGGGAAGCTTCAGAATAATTGTGTTCACCACCTGCCTCCTTCCCTTGATTCTCAGTGTATGATGTGGAGCATGCCGGGTTACGGCAGTGGGCTATTTCAAAAAGTTCTTGGGCTCCTCAATTTTATGGAGGTGTTTGCAAGAAGGCCCTGGACCCATTATGGAAATTAGCATTTGCTTTCCCAAACCATTCCAGTAGGTGAAAAACAAAATGGAAAAGGGGTGGTGATTTTGGGAGGAAGAACGTCCTGAATTTAAAACCGGGGGGGGGGGGCTTTTTCTTTGGTTTCGTTGATGTTCTTTGAAATGGAAGAACACAACAAAAGCCGTGTAGCGATGCAGCAGAATTCAAAGCAATCAAGGCACATATTTTGCAGCTTTTATTCAGGATGTTCAATCATTAAAAATATTGTTTTGTGATCCAAGCAATTATGTTCAACAAAGGACTTTCTTGCAGGCGGCTTCCGTGACATTCCAAAGACATCAGAGATCGTTTCTGCCAGAAATACAATTTCTGTGTGTTAGGAAGTTGATGTGTGTGTGTGTGTGTGGGGGGAATCAAATGAGCATCACATTTCAGTGAGATAATACCCCCCCACACACAGGTGCTTAAAATTGAAGGGAAATTAGAGAAGCATTGTTTATCCTAATATGCCAGCACAAGGGACCTGCAAATGGAGGATTATTACGAGCTGTTGGTGAAATGAAGGTGGCTATTGTGTTGTTGTTTAAATATTGTATGTGAAGAATGCAGATCAGTTGGTAAGCATGGATATTTATTTTCCCTGTATGGTAAACTCATCATGTGCTTACAGTTTATTTTCTCTCCTGTGTTTCTCATATGTGGATAGTGGTTTACATTGCAGTTATGTGTGTGTGTTTTGTTTTTTAAGCTGGCCTTGACCTCTATCTGAAGAAAGCTCCATTCAGCCATACCAGTTGTGTTCGAGGGAAATAGTTGTGATGATGGACGTCCTTCCCTAAATCCAGCTTGTCTGCCATTTCTTACTTTCTCATGCAGTGTGATTTTATGAAGGATTAAGGGGCCTTCTTTTGTTGGTTCCTTCCCCTCCCTTTCCCTGTTTGCATGGTGCTTTATGAGAAAAAGAAATGGCTGGAACTGTACTTTTTAATTTGTTTGGAGTCAAGGTAACTCTGGAGGCAGAACCATCCTACCGTTGGGCAGAATGAGGCAGCTGTCTCAAGTGGTAGGTGCTGGGGGCAGGGGTTGCAGCCAATAGTAGTCTTACTCAAAGTAGACCCACTAAATTACTGGGCCTCAGCCATGTCCATTAATTTCAGTGGGGTCTACTCTGAGTAGGGCTAATTTTGGCTACAGCCCAGGATGGCAGCCTGCCTCACTTCCCCTCAAGTCCCCCAGCTGCCCTGCTGTGTATCGCCTAAGCTAGCCATCCCACCACCAGCATGGAAGTACCGTAATGTTCAGCTACTAGCCTGTTGAGATTCTGAATATGGAATTTGGACTTGTGGGGAATCTTGTAATTCTTGAGCAGTCAAAGGTATAGAAAACCAGGCTGCTTTGTTTACAGTATATCAGTCCTGGCCAGTGCAGAAGCTTCTTACTGCCTGCCAGTTGCAGAGGCCCTTGTTCTCCTTTCTGCTCTGAAGCTTGAAAACAAGGCATCCTCTGTATCTTACGGTTCCGGCCTCCGCTTTAAGGCCAAGAGATTCAGTAATGCCAACGTTAAGGGCAGGTTTCTCCCTTGCCACCACAAATCACCATCCCCTCATCCCCGACATGCAGGTGAGGTTTTTTTTTTCAAGGCTTTACATTTCAGTGGATTCATGTCTCTGGGATGGAAACTTACTCTAGACAGTTTGGTAATGGCAATTCTGCCTCCAGGATTGGGTTCATATGGGCAAGACTTTGTCTGGTTAATATTAATAATAATAGTAATAATAATTAATTAACCACTTTCCACATACATATCTCTAGGTAATTTGCAAAATGCATTGAAAACAGCTTCAAATAGTTAAAAGACAACACAGAAAGAACACCAGATTAATTTAAAAACAATGCGAAGTGGACACTTGTGGCAGAAACCTGTTCATCCCTCTAGGAAAGCTTGTTGAAACAAAAACACCCTTGGTTGTTTCTGGAAAGAGCCAATAGTGGCTGCCTGTTCTTTCTGGGCAGGAATGGTGTGCCACAGAACGGGCAGTGTCCACACTAAAAGCTGTGCTCTGAATTATTGTCAAGAGGGCTTCTGATACCTTTGCAACTTGAAAGAAAAGCTCTTGCACAGACTGCAGTGACTTATAGGGTATAGGAGTGATATTGCGGTCTCTCAGGTAACCTGTCCTGGCCCGTTAGTACCAACGCTTTCCGTTAGTACCAATGCTTGAGTATGGCCCGGTGGCGGATTGGCAACTAGTGCAAATCCCACAGGCAAGGTGTCCTGTGCTGTCAGTAGTTGGGTCTCCACAAGCTACTTAGCCACCACACTCTGCACTGTCTGCACCCCCAAGACCAACGTCAAGAGTAGCCCCACATAGGGCATGTTGCAGTAATCCAGCCTTGAGGTCGCTAATGTGTGTAGCCTCTGTTGATTTGGCAGTTGTTTTATCCCTCAACCGACATGCATGTAGGCAGGCCCACCAGCGCCTCTGGTGTCCGTTTTTGTGGTCAAGAGGGGATGCTTTATCAGCGCAGACTGATTTTGTAGGCTGAGGAGGGGTTGGGTGAGGGAAGAGCCATTCTTCTTCCTCTTTCTTAATACTTCTGTATGTACATACATTCCACTTTCAGTTGAAATCGATGTCTGTTTGGCTTGTTGTTTTTCTCATCTTCAACAGATATCAGGAGAAAGTGAAAAGGGAAGCAGCCTTGTTTGTGGTGGGGAGGTCTGCCCCTTGGTTCTGCTGCAAGGTTTGCAAAAAGGAAAGCAAAAAACCTTTAAAAAAAGTGCTCTTGAACAAGGCTGTTTGCTTGAAAAGTGGGCTCAAGTTGTGTGCTTCCGAGAAGATGGGCAGCAGCTGAGTGGTAGCAGCTTTCCCATCTGCCCTGCAGGCAGCGGTGGGCAATTTATGCTTTGTATAATTAAGAGTTAATGCCAGGAACCAAGCTTAATGCCTCTTTAAACAGCTGGCAGTCAAGGGCGTGCATGGAGACATTCGTTACTTTTAATAGAAAACCTGACAAAACGAAGCACAAGACCATCTCCAAGCAAAATAGCTTGTAAGTGTCCCTAAAAAGCCAGCAGGTTGTAAAACTCTGCTTTATTTGTGCATATATCAGGGTGGTCTCCACTTTGGGGCAGGGAAGCAAAAGCAGAGTTTGGACACTTCACATTCCTGCGTCTTTATCTGTTCTGTAACAATGAACTGCAAGAGGGAAACCAAAATCAGGGACTGGGAAGGAATCCCCTATGTGGGAGGGATAAAAGAATTAGTTAGTGTCTCTTAACTTTTTTAAAATAAAAAAGACAGTGCAATCCTTTGCCAACCTGGTACTGTTCATATGATTTGGGCTACGACTCTCATCAGTCCCAACCAGCACGGCTGCGTCCAAAACATCTGCATGGCATCAGGCCGACAGAGACTGCTGTAGATACCCACTTGGATGTCAGCATTTCTCTGTGAGATGAGTGTGCAAAAGATTGCATCCTAAATTTGGGTGCATGGATGATACAGCTTGATGCAACGGTGCACAGTGTGGAAAAATGGTTGGGAGAAGTGTTTTTGCCTTCTCTCACCCAGGGAATTGGATTTGGCATTATTGGCAGGTCAGGCAAAAGGGGGGCCCCTCCAACCATATATATAATCAATTTGAATTTACTCCCCTGCAGTGTCTGGGTTTAAAAGAGGTTCATACAAATTTCTGGTGGAGGATCAGTCTGCCATTGACTTCTAATCAAGATGGCAGCTGAACTTCCTGTTGGCTGCAGGGGGGGGGGAGTAGCTGGGGAGAGAGAGCTTGCTGCGCCTTCAAGCCTTTCTTCAGGGTGGGCTTATCTGGCAAGTGTGTTCTACGAGTAAAGAATTTGTTGCCCGTTTGTTTAAAATTGTAGTAAAGTTAAATAATATATACCTGTGTAGGATAACAGAGGTTGACAAGTGGCAGAGTGACTACGGAGTGATAAGAAAAGCTAGAAACTGAGGGTGTCTCCAACTAGTAGACCCGTTGAAGTGGAGGGACCTAAGGGTTCATGTTCATAATGTGTCTGCTCTGATAGAACTTAGCTGGATACAGCCTTTTCTTTGGCTTGAACTCTTCTCAGGTTTGCTTGGGTCAATTGAAACTAGGAAACTATACCCATTAGATCAGTGTTTGCATTGTTTGGCCACAGCTTTTTAGCCTTTCAGGCAGGAGTTTTTCTGAACTCTGCCTGCGGATTCTGGTAATTGAAACCTGGACCTTATGCATGCAAAACATACACATGGCCACAAAGCTGTGGCCTCTTCCCAAAGTGATTTTGACTGTGCTCTAACACACACTCTCTTCTCCTCTTGTTTACCTTGCAGTCGCAGCATGATTCTTTAGTGCTTCGCATCACAGATTCTGGGGATCCCTCTCTCTATATATCTACACAAGAAAAAGTGAGACCCTTCTGAGCTGCTTCCACAATGTCTGGATCTACCCAACCTGTGGCGCAGACGTGGCGAGGGAGTGAAGCCCGTTATCCTTCTCATGCCATGTCCTACCCAGTAGCAATAAGTCAACAGCATGTGGTGAGTGTGTGGTGCTCTCTCTTCTCCTCTGTTCAGTCAACAAGGCCAACTTCATGGTGGTGAGCAGGTTTGGAGCCTGGGTGTGTCTGACCGTGCTAGCTCCAGGTTTTGGAGGGCTCTTAGGAGGTTACTTTTATACTGAGTCAAACCATTGCTCCATGTAACTCAGTAACTCATGTATCTGACTGGCAGCGACTCTACTGTATATCAGACAGGAATCTTTCCCAGCTTTACTGTTTTTTTTTATTGTGCTGCGTAAATTATGTTCTTAATGTTGTGCATACTGTCCTGGGATCTTTGGATAAAGGGTGGCATATAAGTTGAATAAATCGTAATGAAAATACATGGAGATGCTGGGGATTGAACTTGGGACCTTCTACATGCAAAGCAGGTGCTCTACCACAGAGCCATGGCCCATTCCTTGGGCATGACACCCTCCGTGCTGCCCCCTTCCTAAACGTGTATATCTACAGTAGGTCCAGGGGGCTGCTGTCAGTGGGTCTACTTCTTGAGTGTGGCCCCCTCAGTACATACCCAGGCATGCCAACTTGTGGTGCCAGCTGAGCTTGTGAAGTGGGACCCACTGACTTTTTTGGGGGAAAAAGAGGCATGCCACGTTCAAGCATCTTCAATTCAATCCCGCTTAGCTGGCTTTTCACAAAGTGCTCAGGTGTGGACTTTCAACTCAACATGTGACCATGTGTGAAAGTTGTCCTGCAGCTAGCCACCATTTTTATTTTCCAGAAGTCATGTGGGAATGATACTGCATCATCTTATAGATCAGGGGTGGAGAACCTCAGGGTCTGGAGCCCTGCTGGCCTCTCCCTCTGGCTCCTGAAACACTCCCTAGGGCTTATCCTTAATGATCCTGCCTCACATCCTATATGCATCACTTCCTGGCTAGAAAGTAGCCCTTGAATGCTAATAATGTCTAAATTCATGCTTGTCTGCCTAGAGCAGGGGAAGGCAACCTAAGGCCCGGGGGTTGGATTATTATTATTTCCCCCACCACTCTGGGCGGCTTCCAACAAAGATTAAAATACATTAAAATATCACATATTATTTATTATTATTTATTGCCTTCGCAATCCGGCCAGCAGACAGTCCAGGAATCAGAGTGTTTTTACATGAGTAGAATGTGTCATTTTATATAAAATGCATCTCTGGGTTATTTGTGGGGCATAGGAATTCGTTCATATTTTTTTCCAAAATATAGTCCGGCCCACCACATTGTTTGAGGGACGGCCCACGGCTGAAAAACGGTTTCTGACCCTTGGGCCTAGGGGATTGAGAGAGGTGTGTACAGTAGGAACTAGCCTTTCTGTACAAATGAAAAATTTTTGTTTTGTAGCTGCACTCTGGCTCTACCCACCACTCTCCTCTGATATATATAGAAATTCCCCTGGATTTATGGGAAATAAAAACAGTAGGCACTAGCTCCCTAGAAAAATGGACCCTGCCACTGATGCTGCTAGCGTCTCCTGTTTTCAACCCTTTCTTTCCTGACCGCTGCAAAAATAGCTGAAATTCCCCTTTACTACCTGCAGTCAGAGAAGTGGGAAAAACAGAGTATTTTTTCTGATCAACCCTGAGCATCCATTAAAAGCAGCAAGCTTAAACTGGTTGCAACCAAACTTGTTGCACAGGTTGTGATTTGCTTTACCTAGATCAGGCATAGGCAACCTTGGCTCTCCAGATGTTTTGGAACTACAACTCCCATGATCCTTGACCACTGGCCCTGTTAGCTGGGAATCATGGGAGTTGTAGTTCCAAAACATCTGGAGAGCCAAGGTTGCCTATGCCTGACCTAGATCAACGCCATTTTGTTTTCTCCAAGAAAATCCAATCTGCAGATTAACTTAATGTCTTCAAAGTAATCCTTCCTCAGCCAGCGCAGATCAGCCTTTAGCTTCCTTCTGAACAGGGGGAGAACCAGTCCGAAATGACTGCCTGCTAGGAGGTGGCTGAATAAAGGGCTCACGCCAACCTTCTGGGAATAGCTTTTGGATTGGCAAAGATGGTTGCTGCAGATTAAACTCATAGAATCATAGAGTTGGAAGAGGCCACAAGGGCCATCCAGTCCAACCCCCTGCCAAGCAGGAAACACCATCAAAGCATTCCTGACAGATGGCTGTCAAGCCTCTGCTTAAAGACCTCCAAAGAAGGAGACTCCACCACACTCCTTGGCAGCAAATTCCACTGTCAAACAGCTCTTGCTGTCAGGAAGTTCTTCCTAATGTTTAGGTGGAAGCTTCTTTCTTGTAGTTTGAATCCATTGCTCTGTGTCTGCCAGGGGCTGTCTTAGAGCTTAGCAATACAGTACAAGTTGGCTGCCACCACTCCCCGCCGTACAATTCCTTAGAAGGTTTAGGGAGACTCCTTCTGCCCCTTATCTGGGTTGCACGGTTTACCTCACAATTTATAACCCTATTAGCAACCAAATGTCTAGTAGCATCCGAAGGGTCTGGCTCTGGACTCAGCTTCGCTCATTCAAAGGCAAGTAAGACCAACCAAGAAATACTTTTCAGTATTTATTGTAACTAAAAGTACTTATAAAGAGGGTGCACATTTCTTACAAAGCATACAAATAAAAACAAAACCTTAATTGACATTACTATCTAACATAATCACACATATAAGTTCCGTCTTAATAATAAATCACAAAGTCTCTCCCTCCGTCCCTGCACTTCAGCAAAGGGGCATGGCAAACACCCTGGCAGACTTCCAGCAATCTTCTCTTCGACAAAGGTTGCCAAGGGAGGGCCATTTGCACCTAGACACCGAGTATATATCCTCATTAACCCCACTAGGTATTGCGATTTTAAACCAATGGAAGGGATACTTTAATCCAGGGGTCAGCAAACTTTTTCATCAGGGGGCTGGTCCACTGTCCCTCAGACCTTGTGGGGGGCTGGACTATATTTTGAAAAACACCTTTTGATATTGACTTGGCACCATTATTTTGCCCGCTCCCAGCCTTACCCTTGGCATACATACTGTATATTCCTGCGTATAAGACTACTTTTTAACCCAGGAAAATCTTATCAAAAGACGGGAGTCGTCTTATACGCCGGGTCATATTTCTTATAAGGCGAGTCTATCCCAAACTCTATATTTTAACTGGAAAAGTTGGGGGTCGTCTTATACGCCCAGTCGTCTTATACACCGGAATATACGGGTAATTTGTGTTCGGTTTTGAGCTCACAGTTGGGCTAAAACAACAACAACACTGAGAAGAGAGCTTGTTGGGCGAGGAGGGAAAATGTGGTTGAATTGGAGAACTTTGTCCTCTGCCCTTTTCTAGCTCGGCCTTCTCTTCTCTTCTCTTCTCTTCTCTTCTCTTCTCTTCTCTTCTCTTCTCCATCTCCATCTCCATCTCCATCTCCATCTCCATCTCCATCTCCATCTCCATCTCCATCTCCATCTCCATCTCCATCTCCATCTCCATCTCCATCTCACCTCATCACCTGCTGTTTCATGGGGCTGTTCCTTGCATGCAAACTTATCACTTCTTGCCAATCTTGACCTTGACAGCCACATCTCATTGCTTTCTGACTCTGTGTGTGATTTTCTAGGGCAGAGGAAAAGATGCTGGGAGGAACTGGGTGGTGGTGGTGGTTGGGAGGCATGGCATTGAGGGTCTGCTGAGGTGCCAGTCCTTAGGGAACTTCTGTACCAGGGTTAGGAAACCTCTTTCATACCAAGGGCCACCTTCCCTTCTGGACAGTTTTCTGGGGGCCACCATTTCAGTGGTGGGTGGGGCCTGAGGCAAAAGTTACCTAGTTTCTGCACACAAGGGAGGAAAAGGTGGCCACTCTCACCACTCTTGAGCCAAGTGTCATAGGCCCTGTGGCACCAGGGTGGGAATGGCAGGATCAGAGCATGAGGACCCTGAGGTTGGGGGTGGGAGAAGTTCAGGTCGCTGGATGCCTCTGTAAGGGAAGGGGGTAAGACCAGCAACATTTTCTTGTTGGGAGTCAGAAACTCTTTCCAATCTACTGTTGTTTGTTATGACCCTCCAAGCTGTTGGGTTAGGTGGGAAGAGGCGGCGCATGGGCTCTAGGTTTGTGGATTTTAGTGAGGGACCCCCTAACCCCCCCCCCCCGCCAAGCACTGTTCACATTTGTTATTTGGCAGTAACCTTGGAAATCAGCATGCTCCATAAGCAGGAGCTGTGTCTTGATTTAGCGGCTACCTGAAAGAGATTTACCCCCCCCCCCCAAAAGCAACCAGCAGCTTTGCAGATTGATGACAAGGACAAGGTCACTGGAACAATGAAGGTGCTGTTGTCTCTCAAGCCGGTTGTTGCATCCATGCAGATAAGAGCCAAATGAGTAATTCAACCTGGTTTACACTGCTGACCCTTATCTGAAACAACATATTTGATTACAAAGGAGTGCCAGATCCCTTGTTTTGTCTTGAATCTGCAACTCTTGTTTGAAAAAAGCTGGAGCAGGCAGCTGTAAGTTAAGGCGACCTGCTTGATCAATAGCCTCCTTTTTTATCTTCTTAGAGAAATTTAAATGCAGAGAATTCTTTGTTTTTTGGTAGGGTTCCTGTAGCTATTAACTGCGTAAGACAGGGCTAAGGAACCCTTTCCAGACCAAGACCACATTTTGAGAGCCATATGATGGTGACTGGTGGGGCCAGAAGAAAAAGAGGGTGCAACAACAGATGCACAATTTACATTCCAGTGGCCCATCTATCTAGTCCAGCATTCTGTTCTCATCAAGGCCAACCAGGTGTCTGCGCAATACCAGCAAGCAGCACATGAGCACAAGAACACAACCCCCACTTGTGGTTTCCTGGTATTCATAAACATTGCTGCCTCCAACAGAGCACGACCGTTGTGGATAGTAGCTCTCTCCCCATGAATTTGTCTAATTCTCTTCTAAAGCCTTCAAAGTTGGTGGCCCATCATTGCCTCCTGGGAGCAAAATCCAGAGTTTGATTCATGAAGAAGTATTGTATTTCTCAATCCCTAATCCAGGCAGGCAAGAGTTCGAGGACACATTTCAGCCAGGCAAAAACAACCAGGCAAAAACATTGCTGGTGGCAATCATTTTTGGAATGCTGAGATGGAGCCTGTCGTAGCTGCTTGATAACAAGCACTGAGCAATATTTAATAAAAATGTTATCAATAGATCAGTAGACGGACATGGATAGTTATCCTTGCAAGTTGTGGCTCTTTCCTGGAACTTGCTTTCTGCAAAGGCGGAGCAAAACCCTCAAATGCTTTTGGAAGCAATGTGGGAGTTTTAGTTGGACCAGCTTGCTTATGGTGATGGTCTGGGTTGGGGCTCTGGAGTGCAGCCAGCCAGCCAAGCTGGCAAGCAGGGTCAAAGATTCTAGAAGCTGAACTTGCTCAGAGTAGCGAATTGCACAGACTGAGAAACTGGGCCAGAATCAGACAATTTATAGTTACAGATGGGACTCCATTGGCTCATTAGGGTCACTTGATCCCCACTGAAAGTGGTACTCTAGTACGGCCATTTGGCCAAAGAGTTGGCAAGCTGCTCGCCATTCTGGCAAGCCACCATGGCTGTGCAGAGACAAGAGGTGTCGTGTTCCCACCACTAGATTTTCTAGTTCCTTATGAACATAGTTTGCTGCCTTATGCCATGTCAGACCATTGGTCCATCTTGCTCAGCTTTTGCCTGCAGTGACTAGCAGTGGCTCTCTCAGCCAGGGGTCTCTCCCAGGCCTACTCAGAGATGCCAAGGTTTGAACCTGGGACCTTCTGCATAAAAAAGACCCTCTTGACACTGAGCTATAGCCCTTCCCCTTGCTACCTTAAAAGGGAACATCTGTTTGCCAAGGATGGAGGATTTCTCATAAGTGGACCTAAATATGTCTCCACTGTTTTAATGTCTATTTCCTTGTGATGATACTATAGTCTTTGGCTCTTTGTAGCATACAGGGACGCACGGTGTGCTGCAGCTTCATTTACTCTGTGCTGCTATAAATGATTCACAGAGAGCAATGTTGGCTTTGTACCTGTACAATTTGTTTGTGGCGGATCCTATTGCTCGGCTGCTGCAGTACTGAACTTTTCCATTACAAATGGCTTTCCCACTGATTAGGAAGAAGCAGGGAAATTGAACAGCTGCAGATGGTCTTATTTGGCAAACACATTTACTGCTGCACTTTCAGTGCTTCCCTCAGGGGGAGAAGACTAGAATTCAGTGGTCTGGGGCATCCTTTTGCATGCTGAAGGTCTTAGAGTTCAATCCCTGGCCTCTCCAGTTGAAGAAAAGCCAAGAACCAGGTAACAGGTAATGGGAAAGACATCCCCCCCATGCTGCCACAATTTGCAAATTACAAATTAAGGAAGGTGGATTTATTTATTATTTATTACTTGTTTATTGACAAGTATTGGAGACCTGCTGACGGTCTTAATCTCCAAAATTGTGCAACCTTAGAATAAGCATATATAACACATTTGATTGGGTGGACAGTATTAGGATCAAATATTTGAAAGTTCCAACAACAATATATATGGAATATATTGGCTAATAAAAATAAATTTGATCCATTTCAACATGCTAAAACTTACTCTGTGGGGAAATCCTACTTCAATAATTGGAAAAAAGATGGTAATATGGAAAAACGGAACAGTAACAGGTGTATTGACCTAGGACCAACTGATAGATGAGGAAGACAAATTTTATACATACAATGCTCTAGGGCAGAGCTTTCCAGACTTTTCATGTTGGTGACACACTTTGTAGACATGCATCACAGGGTGGATTTGATTTAAATCAAATTGAAAGCTCTGCTCTAAGGGGAAACTGCCATCTGTCAAAGGTGGCCCAGTGGTAATACTTGCAGCTACATCTTTTAGTAACTTTGCTGTGTCCAGCCTTCACAGCCCCTGAGACAACCAAAATTTGGAGCAATTGGCTAAATCATTTGAAACTAAAAAGCCAGTGATTACTTTTTATAGATATTTATTATCAACAAAAAAGTTTGGTATGCAGGGTTTACGAAATGATTGGAATAAATCTTACCTACACCATGGGGAAATGCCTTGGCTTCGGTATGATGTATCAGTGGATCTTAAGCCAAGACTTTTGCAATGCAAAATACTTTTTAGAACCTATTGAACCCCCTTAAGTTTGTATAAGAAACTAGCTGGCCCTGCCACACGTTGCTGTGGGTTATTTGTGTGATTTCCCCTACCCTGTGCCGATCCATGATTCCCCCACTACTCCCCTCACCCCCCCCGGCTTATCCCTCTGATTCCCTCCTCATCCCCCTCCCTAATCCCTGTGATTCCCCCAACTCTGTCCTGATCCATGACCTATTATGCCCCCTCTTCCCCCCACCCCCGGCTTATCCCTGTGCTTATCTCCTCCCCCTAAACCCCCCTTACCCCTGTGATTTCCCTCCTCTCCCCCCCAGGTTATCCCTGTGATACAATCATTCCCCCAATACTGTAATTCTGAAAAAATTTGCTCTGTCCCAACCCTGACTCCCCTACCCATGTGTGTTATGTGAAATAACATTTATTCTACCCCAAGGCACAGCCCCGTAAAAGGCCCATATTCAGTTGATTCTATGCAGCGGCCTATGTGGCCCCCCACCCCCGGCAGGCCCCTAAATCCACTCAGCCTAGTCTGCAAAGCCGAGGCGAGATACTGTGGAGAGGGCAGGTTTCATCCCTGTGTCTCCCCCCCCACTGTTCTGACCCATTACCTATCCCTGCCCCCTATTTGCCCCCCCAGGCAGGCCCCTACCTCCACTTGGCAATGTTGGGCCTTGTTGCTGCAAAAGGCCTGTTTTCAGTTGGTTGCTGTGGAATTTTGTGATGTCATCTGGTGGCGCGGCTTTCGAGGCAGCAGTGGGTGATCTACCTTTCTATTGGATGCTGCTTGAGTCTTCAGAGCTTCTGCTGGTGACGTCTAATTAGGGCGCCACTTTTTGTGTTTAATCATTATTTTAGGTATGAAAGGTTTGCTTTTTTTGAAAAATTTTTTTATGCCAGATCCCTCACTGATGGGCATGGAACATTGTGGACATATTTGTTACATTACAGTTCAGCGGTTACAGAGAAAGGCTGTGACCTCTGTGCACGCAATGCCTACATTTTTATATATAGAGAGGACTACGGTATGTAATGTAGCTCTTTGCTGGAGATGTAATATGGACAGTGCTTCTTTGAAATGTACGCTTTTAGACCACAGCGGCACCCATGTCACCTTTGTCTGGCATCATCACTCCAGAACAATCTTCCCTCATCAACTATATAGTGGTACCTCTGGTTATAAACACTTCGGGTTACAGACTCTGCTAACCCAGAAGTAGTACCTCGGGTTGAGAACTTTGCCCCAGGATGAGAACAGAAATCTCATGCCAGTGGCGTGGCAGCAGCTGGAGGCCCCTTTAGCAAAAGCACGCCTCAGGTTAAGAACGGTTTCGGGTTAAGAACGCACCTCCAGAACAAATTAAGTTTGTAACCCGAGGTACCACTGTATATTTTTTAATCTGGAGATGCTGGGGTTTGAACCAGGGACCTCCTGTGTGCACAGCATGGGAGGCCATCTTTTAGCTATGGTTCTCCTGTATCCTAACACACAGGTTGTTATCTCTAGGTTGACACACAGGTTTTAATTCTGGACAATACGGTGAACAAGATAACACGCCTGAGAGCTAGAAAAATACTAAAATAGGTGCTATTCCACTTTTCTTTCCTGTTCTTCCCCTCCCCCATTCTCTTTTTCCAGAAAAGGCAATTTAATTATTGTATTTAAATGAGTCCAGCCCACCTGAGGTTGTTTAGGGCAGAAGGATTTCCCAGAAATCCCTCTTTGGATGTGGCAAAGAATGGAAGAGAACCCCTTCTTTTTTAAAGTGCTGAAAATAGCAATTTTAAAAACTGAGTAAAAATGATTCTAGATTCGACGCAGTCGAAATGGTATCCAAAGAAGTGTGCATGCACACGAAAGCTTATACCCGGAACAAACTTAGTTGGTCTCTAAGGTACTACTGGACAATTTCTTTAATTTTTTAATTTATTTCGACTGAGTAAATATGAATTTTTTTTAAATGAAAAACAGGGACAAGCCTTGGTGATTTTGTGTAGCTGTCTGCCTCTGGCTTTCTCCCAGAAATGTCTTCCACACTGGGAAAATAAAAATTGGCCTGACCCTCATTAGTGATGGATGTAAAGTTTGATTTAGAAGGATTCCAGATGTTGTGCGTTTTCAGTGTAGCTATGTGGATTCCTTTTTTAATAATTCGTGTTTCTTTAACGATACACTGATTCCTTTGCCAAGCTGGAGCCCTCCAGATGTTTTGGGCTAAATAAGTAACAACAACAACCACTCCCATCAACCCATCAGAATTTTCTTTAGATCTAAATGTGTCTTACAGACATGTTTACACTACTGTGTGTTTTATGTAGCCTATTACGACAGAGGTCCAGGTGCTAATCTGTTGAATTACAATATGTGTGGAGATTACCGTGCATATGTCAAAGATGTGGTTGTCATGGAAGGAGAAGAGCAGTGTCTGCAATGAGCTGTGGAAGCATAGTGCACATGTTTTGTTTATACGGTACTCCAGATGTCATTGGAGCCTCTGTTGACCATCCTTGACCTGCACATGAAAGTTCAATGGTCAGTCATTGGTCAGTTCTCCTCTCCACCCTGTAATCCTGCACATTCTTCTGTCAGTCACATGCAACGAGCTTTACACCCACCCTCACCCAGGTGTTTTTTTTGTGTGAATGTAAGAAGAGGCCTCCAGGGGCAGGTCAGTCCAGCAATCAGCTTCCTAAAGTAGGTTGGCTGCCTCTGGGAACACAGGAAGCTGCCTTATACTGAATCAGAACATTGGTCCATATAGCTCAGTTTTGTCTACACTGACTGGCAGCAGCTCTCCATATTCCTAGCCTGACATGGAGATGCCAGGGATAGAGACTGGGACCTCCTGCTTGCAATGCAGATGCTCTCCCACTGAGCTACAACTCTTTGCAGCTATGGAAGTCTACAAGCTGGCTATACAGGAAGTAGATCCCTCCAGTTGCCCCCCAGGAACTGATTTTCAGATACAGTCGTACCTTGGAAGTCAAACGGAATCCATTCTGGAAGTCTGTTCAACTTTCAAAACGTTTGGAAACCAAGGCGCGGCTTCCAATTGGCTGCAGGAAGCTCCTGCAGCCAACCGGAAGCCGTGGAAGTTGTGTCGGACGTTCAGGTTCCAAAGAGCATTCACAGACCGGAACACTCACTTCTGGATTTGCAGCATTCGGAAGTCAAAACGTTCAACTCGCAAGGCTTTTGGGATCCAAGGTATGACTGCATAATGTTTTTGTGCATGGAGTTTCCATTATGTTTTCTTGCAGCTGATGGACCTGTCTTCCATACATTTGACTAATCTCTCTCTAAACTAATGAGCACCACCACATATTTTGGCAGTAACCTCTGGAAAACCCCCCACTGTGTGGCAGGTTCTTGCCCCAACGGGCCCTTCTGTTTTGAAATAACAGTGCTGCTATCTTAGAGGTCTCCATACATTAGTGCTGGAGCCATTGTGCTCCGTTGATAAATTTCAAGATGTCATACCCTTGGGAATACTTGAGTCCTTTCACAAGTTCCCTTAAATGTATTGTGCTGACCTGTGGCTGTAGCACATGAAATGCAGCTCTTAGACCAGGGAGACCCAAGTTAAAATCCCTGCCTGGTTGTGAAGGTTACTGAGCGGTCCTGCACCTCACAGTGATATCATGAGATTGAAATGAGAGAGTTGCCTACATTTGTTTAAGCATTCACAGTCAGCCTTTTAGGACCATGTTCTCACAAAGTAGTATAAATGAAAGAAAGATGCATAGGCATTTCAGACTGGTATACGTAATGGTGAGAAATCAGCTCTGATCACATGAGCCAGCTTTACTTTTTGGGAAAGGCAGCACTGAAAAAACAAGTCTTTAAGACAGCCTACTCAAACCTGGCACCTTCCAGTTGTTTTGAACTACAATTCCCATCAGCCCTAGCTAGCACAGCCATGCTGGTGACACTGGTGCGAGTCAAAGTCCAAACTCATGGAGAGTGCTAGTTTGGCAAAGACTGCTTGAAAGAATGTAATGTAGGGACCAAGCTCCTTTCAGAAGGGACTTCCCCAACCATACAGCTCTTGCATGTTTTGGAGGAAAGGCTGGATGCAAATGTGGCTTGTCATGATGACCGTAGGAGAATACAACAATTAAGGGGAAGCTTGGTGTGTTCACCACCTGTCTATAATCATGCATGGCCTGGAGAAAGTGGTGGAGGAAAGCATTTCGCTTTCTCTCATAGCCCTAAAACTTGGGGACATCCAAGGAAGCTGAATGTTGGAAGACTCAGGACAGACAAAAGGAAGTACTGCTTCACACAACTCATAGTTAAACTAGGGGAGTTGTTCCCGCAAGATGGCTGCCAACCTGGATGGCTTTCAAAGAGGATTAGAGTGACAAATTCTTGGAGGATCATGTTGTTGATGGTTATGAGCCACACTGTTCTTCCTTCACTGTCAAAGGCAATATGCCTCTGGATTACAGATGCTGGGAATCACCAGTGGGGAAGGTGCTGTTCTCAGGTCCTCTTTGTAGGCTTCCCACCAATGCACCTGGCTGGCCACTGTCCGAACAGGAAGCTAGACTAAATGGGGCATTGGCCTGATCCAGCAAGCTCTTAGTCTGTTCTGATGAGACAGAAGAACCCAGTTTGACTACCACAAAGGCCTGGCTGTTGCACAGAACAAGCCTGAAGCTTAAGGGTTCACAATGGGGACCTGCCCTGTGTGCTGTGACCCGAACCAGCGTTTTCCAACCTGTTTTGTTCCAGATACTTTGGACAACAACTCTCGTCGTTCTCAGCCAGCTTTACCAGTATTTAGGAAAGATGGGCGTTGTAGCCTGAAATGTGGAGGGCAACAGGTTGGCTGGTCTGAATAGTCCAGGGGTCCCCAAACTAAAGTCTGGGGGCCAGATGCAGCCCAATTGCCTTCTAAATCCGGCCTGCGGACGGCCCGGGAATCAGCATGTTTTTACATGAGTAGAATGTGTCCTCTTATTTAAAATGCATCTCTGAGTTATTTATGGGGCATAGGAATTCCTTCAAATTCCCCCCCCCCCCCCAAAAAATATAGTCCGGCCCCCCACAAGGTCTGAGGGACAGTGGACCGGACCCCTGCTGAAAAAGTTTGCTGGCCCCTGGAATAGTCCATTTAACATTGTTGAAGTGAAGCAGGCTGGAGACCTGCCTGAGTTGTGGATGCGAGACTCCTAGGCTGCCCCTGAACTCCTTGAAATGAAGGCAGGAAACAAGTGCAATGCTGCAACTAATAACTATGTGAGGCACAAAGGAAGTTATGGCTGACAAGTTTACATCTATGTTGTTGCAGTTGCTGTGGTTTTATTCTAAAGATGGCAGTTACTTTTTGGGAAGTTGGTCTTGGCAGAACTCAGAGAGTTGGGGCTTTCCTTAATTTCTTCTTTTAATTTCTGCTTTACCTTTGTTGTTGTTTTTTAAACCAAAAAAACCATGAGTCTTGATCTTGCTCAGTCTCCTGTTTTTACTGCCCAGGCAGGAATCCATGTGGCTTCCTTCAACAGTAGACTTACGGTATCTCTCCCTGAAGAAAATAGTGCTTGAAGGGCATTATGGTACTTCCTGCCCCCCTATTTTTATTCTCTCTCTCTCTCTCTGTGTGTGTGTGTGTGTGTGTGTGTGTGCGTGCATGCGTGTGTGTGCAGGTTTTCAATGAGTAGGGGTAAGCAGAAATGGTTGGGAGAGGGAAGTGAGTCAGTTGAGATTTTAATGTTAGCCACAAAGTCAGGGGAAAGATGAGTTATGCAAGTTTGCTGTGGAGGTTTGGTGTGGGTGCTACTTATTGGTTGGCCCCCCTATCACTAAGAGACCCGTGCTAAATTTGTGTAAATACTGTACTTTTCCGTCTATAAGGTGCCCCCATGTATAAGGACCCCCCCCCCATTTTTGGGACTCAGTTTTAAGAAAATGAGGGGAGATGGCCCAAAGTTGTTGAGCTTCTTCCCCCACGCAGCTACGGGTAGGAAACACTCCCTAGATCAGGCATCCCCAAACTTCGGCCCTCCAGATGTTTTGGCCTACAACTCCCATGATCCCTAGCTAACAGGACCAGTGGTTGGGGAAGAGGGGAATTGTAGTCCAAAACATCTGGAGGGCCAAAGTTTGGGGATGCATGCCCTAGATCGTTCTCCACTCGCTGCAGCATAGGGGAAGTTGTGCTCCTGACAACCGGCTGGCTGGCAGGTGTGCTGCTTCTCTCCCCCCCCCCACCCAAATGCCACTACTCATGTATTGGATGACCCCAGTTTTTTGACAGGATGTTTTAGTCAAAAAACCTCGTCTAATACACAGAAAAATATGGTAGTTTTGCCCCTTATTCATTTTTTAATTATTTATTAACGTGAATAAAAAGGGACCTGTTGTCACTTACAGCTCCCAGTTCTTGTCATTTTTATTATTAATATTTATTGGTCATTTTACTCACAGAAATGATTCAAAGTGATTTACAACCATAGCCACTAAAGCCATGGAAAGGTATCCTCCGTTAACTACAGCCCATCCTAGACAATGATGCTTCTCTCTTACAGGGGCCTGTGTTTGCTTGGATACAGTCCTTCTCCCCATCTCCAACAGCAGCTCACGTTAGCAGATCCAGATGCCAACTTTGTTCCCCATGTCATGGCAGTGCTTTTATGGGACCTCATAATGCCATCTACATCACCAGAGGTTCATTTACCTGCTCATTTTCTGAAAGTGCTGACAGTGACCTTCTTTATTCTACGTAGGGGAAACAGGCCAGTCTCAGTGCAAGACAATGATTGAATACAAAATTGGTATCAGAAATGGCAATATTGAAAAACAAGTTGGGGAACATTCCAGCTTCTCAGGGCGCTGAGCAACTGACCTTACGGTGGCCAAGTAGCAGAGAGGAGCTTCAAAGAGAGACTTGCAAACTGCTGAATGATAATTAATCAAGAGGTTCAAATGCTATCCCTTGCGGATTGAATCAGCACAATGGATTTTCATCACATTATGCTATCCCTTGCGGATTGAATCAGCACAATGGATTTTCATCACATTACGTACGCTAATGGCTTACCAGTACTGGTTGTGTTATTAGCATGGCATATTCATGAATGGTCACTGTTAAAAATGTAATTATCACCATTTGTGCTTTTCTCTGTCCCTTTTCTTCTGACCTTACTGTTTACAATCCCTCTCCCTGCAGCATGTGTTTTATTTATTTATTTCTTTAGTTAGTTAGTCAAAATACGGCTTAATTTTTATTTATATATAAATAAATAATTTTAAATCATTATCTTCATACAGATTTATATTATTTACACCTAAATACCTAGCCTTCCTTTCAATCTTTAATCCAGACACACCTTGTAATTTATTTTTACTCTCATCATTCATATTTTTAACCAAGAGTTTGGTTTTATCTTTATTAATCTTAAGACCTACTTTGCCAAATTTGTTTATCTCTTGTAATACTTTCAGAATTGACTCTATTTGGTTCTGCAGGCAGGTCAAACAGGTAGATCGTGATCTACCAGTAGATCACTGGACGTCTGTGGTAGATCACCGGTAGATCAGTGGCACCCCCCAAAGAAGCTAAAAAACTTTGGCTCCCCTAAAAAAGCTCAACATCTTTGCCCTGCACCCCTAAAATGATCTGAATCACCAAAAACGGGGCTTTCCTCCCTAAAAAAAGTTCAATGTTGCTTTCCTCTTCCCTAAAGAAGCTCAACAACTTTTACATGAACCCCCCCCCCCAAAAAAGGGGGGTAGATCACTCCCAGTTTTTAACTCTGTGAGTAGATCGCAGTCTCTTGGAAGTTGGACACCCCTGTTCTACAGATATCACCATGTCATCTGCAAAGACGTCTCCTCCTTTCGGCTGGACTCAGTATGGACCTCTGCTCAGTTACAAACAAGATTTTATTGTGATGGTGTTAGGATAAGCAACAAGGAAAAGAAAAGCCCAGCTGGCACACTGGGGGTTCGGTTCCAGCTGGGAGCTTCCCATGATGGCAGAAATGTCAGGAAATATCAAAGCTGAGCTTTTGGGGCTGTCAAGTAATAATACTGTATATATTTTACAGTTACTTGTTGGAAGGGCGGGGGAGACAAAAAAAAAGTATTTTAAAGATTTCTCCTTCTTGGGATGCCAGGAAAATTAGTTATTTTAATCCCCAGCCTCCCATTCATAGAACGCTTCCCTGCCAAAAGTGGATGAAAGATGGTGGCTTCTCCCAGCTGCACTTGCTCATTGCTCTTGGAAATGCTGCAGAGCATCTGCTTTGTGTGCAGAAGGTTTGGATAGGATTGGGAGAGACCACTGCTTGATACCCTGAGCTACGTGGAGTCAGGATAAGGCAGCTTCCTAAGTTCCCATGAAGAGGTGTGGCAAGGGAAGCTTGGGGTCTTGTATAAGCAACCTGAGGAATTGTTTTCAGGTGGCATGACTTGTTTAGATGTGGGCAGAGAAGTGGAGTGCACTTTGAAAGGTTTCCACAAGATCATTCAGTGTGTCTGAGAACAGGGCTCTCCCCTGGTATTGGAGCCTGTGGCCCTCTAGATGTTGATGGCCATGCTGGCTGAGGCAGATGGTCTTCCTAGTCCAAACAGAGGGGTCAAAGTTGAGGGGGGCTATTCTAAGTGGCAACCACATCAGTTACAGTTACAGGTAGGTAGCCGTGTTGGTCTGGATCGAAGTAAAAAAAAAAAAAATTAAGGTGCTACTGAAGGAATTTTTTTTTATTTTACTTCGATCCAGACCAACACGGCTACCTACCTGTAACCAGAACTATGGAAGGCACCACATTGAGCCGCATGAAATGGAAGTCCATCCTTTAAGGTGCTACTGAAGGAATTTTTTTTTATTTTACATCAGTTACAGTTTGTGTCTGTAGGGCCAAAAGGTCTTTGTTCTTGCCTTAATTCAAAACATGGTGCTTGTGTGTATTACCATAAGTACCCCTCCAGATGACCTGATTTGCTTGCAGAAAGTTTACTTGGAGATTAGACCGTGTCCAGTTTTTATTGAGCTTTTATTCATATATATATATATATATATATATATATATATATATATATATATATATATATATAATTTGCAGAGAGGTTTATACTACTATGAGCATTCATCCTGATTCACTTGCAAAGTGCTTGCACATCTTTTTTTGCTAACTGTCTGTTCATCCCACAACTTGCAGTGCATTTCCCTGTCACTTTTCTAACCACATTTTTTTAAATGGCGCCGCATAGAATTCCACCCCAGGACTGTAAACTTAGAAAACTACAGAATGGTTTCTATTAGATGCCTTTTGGTTGCAGGCTGCTATGAAGTGGAGCAGTTCTGAATGTCTGGTGGGCAAGTGCGCACAGCTCATGTTCAGAGCAGGAGCTCACCATGACCAAGAAAAGAAAGATTTTTGCTGTCCATGCATAAAGTGTATGCATCTGATAACCTAGACTCAGGCTGTGGTTTGTGGCTAATAACGCTTGTCTTTTGTCTGCTCTTTCCATCTGCTTGATAGATGTTCCGTTTGCACTTCTTACAAAAGGTGAAATCTTTAATGCACATCCCAGAGGGCTTCATCTGTACCATTGCTATTGCCTCATACTTTATATTTTTATTTCTTTTTGACAGCACTTTTTGGGGGGCTGCTTGCAAAAGAAATAAAGAAATAAAGAGATATTAGTAAAAAAAACACCTGCTCCTTTTCCCTTATGGGGTACCCAAGAGCCCATATAGAGTCCTTTTGTAGGTTCTCTTTCGGTAGGAGAAAACAACAGAGACCAACCAGAGAATATTGAGAAGCAAAGCAGCTAGTAAGCCTGATCTTTATTAATTGTTGCAACAGGGTGCTCCCCTACATACAGGAGAGAGGAGGAGGACCCAGAGCCATGCGTGCAAGCCCTTATATAGACATTTTAAATTGCCCGTCCTGGAGTCCAAGACCACCCCCCAGATACATCATACCTACATCACAGAAAAGGCGGTCTACAACAGAAATCTGAGTGTGTTGTTTATCTCATGTGTGGCAAGTTACCTGATTGCATTATCTGGGTTTTGGCCACTCTTTTGTTATTATAACTACAGTGGTACCTCAGTTTAAGTACACAATTGGTTCCGGAAGTCTGTACTTAACCTGAAGCGAACTTTCCCATTGAAAGTAATGGAAAATGGATTAATCCGTTCCAGACATTCCGCGGAGTACTTAAACTGAAGCGTACTTAACCTGAAGCAAACTTTCCCATTGAAAGTAATGGAAAGTGGATTAATCCGTTCCAGAGGGGTCCGCGGAGTACTCAACCTGAAGCGTACTTAAACTGAAGTGAACTTTCCCATTGAAAGTAATGGAAAATGGATTAATCCGTTCCAGACAGTCCGTGGAGTACTTAAACTGAAAGTACTCAAACCGAACCATACAGTGGTACCTCGACTTACGAAGACAATCCGTTCCGCGAGGTTTTCGGATGTCGAAGCGCCCGTTTTGCGCATGCGCGAAGCGCAATTTTGCGCTTCTGCACATGTGCGGACCGTGCGGGAGAAAAAACGTCCGGGGTTGTCAACTTCATAAGTCGAGACCTTTGTAAGTCGAAGCATCCGTAAGTCAAGGTACCACTGTACTTAAACCAAGGTATGACTGTACTTAATTCCTGAATCTAGGTCACAGGTCACAGGCTCACACCCTGTTCATATCTTGAATGTGTCCTTAAGACAGGATTTGTGAGGAAAGAGACAGCGGGGAGGTTTCCACTTTGACCTTGCAGAGAAATATTTGAGGTCAATTTGTTCAGGACCTAATCTGTGGGGTTTCAGACATGTGGTTTATATATACAGTTATGAACATTTAATTTTTTTATATATGACCTTAAAATTCTTATAACAGAAAGAAAGAAAGAAAGAAAGAAAGAAAGAAAGAAAGAAAGAAAGAAAGAAAGAAAGAAAGAAAGAAAGATTCGGAGTTGGAAGGGAGCCAACCCCCAGCAATGCAGGAATCTTAATTAAAGCATCCATGACAGATGGCCATCCAACCCCCTGCCTAATATGAACCCTGCTCTGAGACCTTGGCTTGCATTCAGCTAAGTAATAAGCAGAGTAGTTCCACTGAAATAAGGAAGGTCATAGCTTGGTGGTAGAGGATCTGCTTTGCTTGCAGGAAGTCCAGGGTTCAGTTCCCAGCATCTCCAGGTAGGACTGGGAGAGACTCCAGTCTGACGTCCTGTAGGGCATTAGTTGGCAAAGGCTGATTTAAAATGATGTGATAGAGGGTAGTCCAGGGGTCCTTTACCTTTCAGACCTATAAACAGGTTTGTGTATGATGAATATTGGTTCCACAGTGTGTGTGTGTGTGTGTGTGTGTGTGTGTGTGTGTGTGTGTGTGTGTGTGTAATATTTTTAAGAAGAGCTGGCCCCAAATCCCCAACATGGGAGTTACCCCCCTCCCTTTCAGGTTCTTTTAAGGGATTTTTAAGAGAGATTTTGAAATTCCTCTTTGGTCCAGCTAAAATACTGACTTACCTTCCTCGTGGATTTTTGTGCTGTGACTCCGTTATGGCTGCCAGGTCTTTTTTAATGAAACTCTTCTTGGTATCATGTGGCTTTGGCCTAGGTTCTAAATCAGGGGTTGCCAAACTTACTGTGCTTTGGGCCGGGGGAGAGCGCAGGAGCGCAGCTGAGGTATCAAGGTGTTCAATAGGTGTAGCAGAGAGCTTTTCGGTTAATTAAACTGCGGCTCTGGGAGCCCTCTCCTTTTTGAAGGGGTCTAGGAATGAGATGGATGTGCCTTTTAATAAAATAGCACCTCCATCCTGCCCTCCCTGAAACAAAATATTCCCCTTCTGAGAGTGTTTGAAGAGACATCCTTGAGATAATGGCAAATGGCTCAGGTCAGAGCTTTTTCAAGTGATTTCCCATCAGGAAACTCCTTGATGCATCCCCCATGGAACCCTTTCGAGTTGTGAAGCAGATCCAGTTGTTGACCCTGGAGTAGAACCTGGGAGACCAAGGTTCAAATCCCTACTCAACTGTGAAGCTCACTTGAGTGCCCTTGGATTGGTCCTGATCTCTTGGCTTGGCCCTACCTCACAGGGTTGTTGTGTGGGTGTGTTATAAGAATTTAAGGTCTCAAATATATAAATTAAATGTACAAGGCAAACACAAACATAAATATATAAACCACATGTCTGAAACAGTACAGGAAGATAGTCCTAAAACCATTTTGACTCTCCCAAACTGACGAAATGTTTCTCTGCAAGGAGGGAGGAAATGAAAAAACCTCCTCATTGTCTCTGTGCTCATAAATCCTGCCTTAAGGGCACATGTAAGAAGGCAGTGATCCTTCATCGATCACTGCCTTGTCGTGGCGAAGGGGCTTGAATAACTCAAGAGAAGCTATGGGCTGTGCCATGCAGGGCCACCCAAGATGGACAGGTCATAGTGGAGAGTTTTGACTAAACGTGATCCACCTGGAGAAGGAACTGGCAAGCCACTCCAGTATCCCTGCCAAGAAAACTCCATGGACAAAGACAACAGGCATATAAAAGTTATGACCCCTCAGATCGGAAGGTGTCCAACATGCTACTGAGGAAGAGCGGGGGACAAATATAAGTAGATTCAGAGGCTGGTGATAAAGTGGCTGGGCCAAAGCCGAAAGGTCGCTGAGTTGCGGGTATGCCTGGAGGCGAAAGGAAAGTCCAATGCTATAAAGAAAAATATTGCATAGGAACCTGGAATGTAAGAACCATGAACCTTGGTAAGCTGGATGTGGTCAAAAATGAGATGGCAAGAATAAATATTGACACCCTGGGCATCAGTGAACTAAAATGGACGGAAATGGGTGGATTCAGTTTGGATGTCCATCATATCTACTACTGTGGGCAAGAATCCCGTAAAAGAAATGGAGTGGCCCTCATAGTCAACAAAAGAGTGGCAAAAGCTGTACTGGGATGCAATCTCAAAAATGACAGAATGATCTCTATACGAATCAAAGGCAGACCTTTTAACATCACAGTAATCCAAGTTTATGCACCAACTACCGGTGCTGAAGAAACTGAAATTAACCAATTCTATGAAGACTTACAACACCTTCTAGAAATGACACCAAAGAAGGATGTTCTTCTCATTATAGGGGATTGGAATGCTAAAGTAGGGAATCAAGAGATAAAAGGAACAACTGGCAAGTTTGGCCTTGCCTTGGTCGCACTGGTTGATGATCTCCGGCGGGCTAGGGACAAAGGTGAGAGTTGTTTCCTAGTTCTGCTGGATCTCTCAGCGGCTTTTGACACCATCAACCATAACATCCTTCTGGACCATCTAGAGGGGTTGGGAGCTGGGGGCACTGTCATACAGTGGTTCCGCTCCTTCCTCCTGGGCCGTGCTCAGAAAGTGATGGTGGGGGATGAGTGTTCGGACCCCTGGGCGCTCACTTGTGGGGTGCCTCAGGGCTCTGTCCTCTCCCCCATGCTTTTTAACATCTACATGCAGCCGCTGGGAGAGATCATCAGGAGGTTTGGGCTGGGTGTTCATCAGTATGTGGATGATACCTAGCTCTACCTCTCTTTCAAATCAGAACCAGTGAAGGCGGTGAAGGTCCAGTGTGAATGCCTGGAGGCGGTTGGAGGATGGATGGCAGCTAACAGATTGAGGTTGAATCCTGACAAGACAGAAGTACTGTTTGTGGGGGACAGGAGGCAGGCAGGTGTGGAGGACTCCCTGGTCCCGAATGGGGTAACTGTGCCCCTGAAGGACCAGGTGCGCAGCCTGGGAGTCATTTTGGACTCACAGCTGTCCATGGAGGCGCAGGTCAATTCTGTGTCCAGGGCAGCTGTCCATTAGCTCCATCTGGTACGCAGGCTGAAACCCTACCTGCCCGCAGACTGTCTCGCCAGAGTGGTGCATGCTCTGGTTATCTCTCGCTTGGACTACTGCAATGCGCTCTACGTGGGTCTACCTTTGAAGGTGACCCAGAAACTACAACTAATCCAGAATGCAGCAGCTAGACTGGTGACTGGGAGCGGCCGCCGAGACCACATAACACCGGTCTTGAAAGACCTACATTGGCTCCTAGTACGTTTCCGAGCACAACTCAAAAGTGTTGGTGCTGACCTTTAAATCCCTAAACGGTCTCAGTCCAGTATACCTGAAGGAGTATCTCCACCCCCATTATTGTGCCCGGACACTGAGGTCCAGCGCCGAGGGCCTTCTTGCGGTTCCCTTGTTGAGAGAAGCCAAGTTATAGGGAACCAGGCAGAGGGCCTTCTCGGTAGTGGCGCCTGCCCTGTGGAACGCCCTCCCATCAGAGGTCAAAGAGAAAAACAACTACTGTACCAGATTTTTAGAAGACATCTAAAGACAGCCCTGTTTAGGGAGGCTTTTAATGTTTAATAGATTATTGCATTTTATTTTTCTGTTGGAAGCCACCCACAGTGGCTAGGGAAACCCAGCCAGATGGGTGGGGCACGAATAATAAATAAATAAATAAAAATTATAGAACAATAAAATGTCTGGCCATTTTGATTGTTGACAACCTTTCTCAGGGGCACAAGATGCAGGTTCTGCTATCAAGGCACTGTATCTCGGACTATTAAGACTTTTTAAAAATAAATAAATAAATACCAATTTGAGACTTTGCTTCTTCTTTTACAATGGTCCAACTAGCTCAATATTGTCTGCACTGACTGGCAGCAGCCCTCCAGGCTTTCTGACAAGGTTATCCTCAGCAGTATGATGCAAAATACCCCAAGCAGAATAAATCATAGAAATTGTTGGATGTAAGCTTGCATAGTGTATGCGGGTCACAAAATGCATATTTCCTTGCTACAGAATCTTTTGAGGATGTGCTTTTAGTGTGGAGGGCACACAGTCCTATTGTGGGTAAGATTGAGAGTGTGTAATAGGCAGCTGGAACCTATGTGAAAGCCTCTGCAAATCCTGTCTCTTTTCTCCCCTTTTGCTCAGGATGTGGGACTCTTGGAGTATCAGCACCATTCCAGGGACTACCCTTCTCACCTTCCCCCTGGGTCTATCTTGCAGCCACAGCGGAGGAGGCCGTCCTTACTATCGGAGTTCCAGCCAGGGAATGAAAGGTAAGGGAAATGCAAAGAGCGGTTGCGTGTGTAGTGCTATTGGTGTATAGTGTATTGGTGCACCAATATAAGTGGGTCTGTAGGGAAAGGTTGCAAACATCTTGAAATACAATTTTTCGTGTTTAAACAACCACCACCATCCAAGGGTTAATGCAGAAGTGGGACGAAACGGACCAAAAATGAACAAACCCAAAATGGAGAAAAATAAACACCCAATACCTTGAAGGGTACGTGGAACATGGGAACCAGCTCAGGAAGCAGCATTTCCTCATTTTGGAGGTTTCTGGAGAATCGTATGAGTGTTGGCAAGGGATGCTTTCAAGTATGGGATATACCTGGTGAGATCATTTGATTGTGTCCTTTCCCAGCTTTGTGGTCTATGATAGCCTGAATTTTTTTTTTACAGCATTTCTGGGAAGTGGTTGCCAAAGGGAGGCTGTGAAGTTCCTTCCTTTCTCCACCAGTGGAAGTTTTTAAATATAGACCTGCATAAACATATGTCAAGAGCGGCTCAAGCCTAATTAATCCTTCTTTGGTGCAGCAGTTGTGGACTTAGGTGACCTCTTGAGGCCCTTTTCCACACCCCCACGCTCCCCCCCTTTGTGTTTCTTGGATTCATTGGTGGCTGGGGGCTGCAGTGCTGGTGAGGGCTAGCCACAGCGAATTCCTTGGGCTTTCTCTGGCACCAGAAGCAGTTCCCTCCTTTCCCCCTCACCCTCCCTTCGCCAGAGGAGGGGGGAAGAGCAGCCGTCCATGCAGCTGAGCCCCCCCCCCCCCCCCGCAGATTCAATCAAGATGCATCTGTGTAAGAGCTTTAGCTGGCTTCCCAGGTTACGATTGCTTGGCTTCCAGCTGCGGCAGCTGGCTCTTGTGGGTTGGCAGGGGGGTGGGTGGGGAGGAGCGGCAAGCACAAGGGAGGCCTGTGAATTTGGAGGAGAGGATTCAAGCAAACAGCAAGCACAGACTGCTGCTGTGTCTGGGGGGGGGGGGGGGGAGAGGAAAAACTGCTGAGGGCAGGAGCATAGCTGCCAAGTTATCCCTTTTTTTTAAGGGATATTCCATTATGCTGAATAGGCTTCCTCGCGAGAAAAGGGAAAACTTGGCAGCTATGGGCAGGAGGCCAAGCCTCGCATGGACCAGGGCTATCTGTGTCAGGCTGGTTTGCAGCCGGTCCGCTACCACTTGGCGTTAGGTAGAACAGGGGTGGGAGACGTCAGGGCTAGGGTCTGAATATGGCCGCCCTGGACCCTCTGTCGGACCCTCAGCCATGCATTTGAACCCTCCTTGTGTGTGTTCCACCTGGCTTGCGTGCCTGGATGGAGGATAGAGAGGGGTGCCAGTAGGAACGAGCCTGCTGTAGAAAGGTAAAACACATCCGCTCCTCTGCTTGTCTTTGGCCCCAGCCACCGCTGTCATGTGGTCCTCAGAAGGCTGCTGAGAAAGGAATGTGGACCTCCAGCTGAGAAAGGTTCCCCACCCCTGAAATAGAACAAGCTTGCCCAGCCTGCTGCCCCCCCCCCCGATGTTTTCTGGGGCATACAACTCCCATCAGCTGTGACAATTGCCCATGCTGGCTGGGGCTGGTGGGAGTGGCAGCCCTACAATGTTTGATGGGAGCAGTAGGTTGGAGGAGGTTGAGGTGGGAGAACATTTGGAGAGGAATGGATGGTGGGGAGGGGGGGGGAGATGATTACTGACTCGCTGCCCATCTGCTGCCTGAGGCCCTGAGTGTTAGTTTTTCTTTCCCTTTCTGTGGCATCTTAGTTGAGTGCTTGACCAGAGTACTTGGGAAGGTGTCACCACAATGACCTCCCTCCAGAAATGACTCTTACTGGAAATCTGCTGGAGCCCCGGTTTTGTTTTATTTTCATTCCCTCGCCTGCCTGTTCGTTCACGTAAGACACTGCTGATTTTCAAAGCAGCTTCCTCACAGTCCTTGGTCTTCTCCTCATCACCAGCGCGACAGCGGCCTTTGCTTCTTACTCCTTCAGCTTCTCCTTTTGGCTGAAATGCTTCTGCTTCTGGAAAGGCAAGCAAGCAACTGAGTGACAGAGTGAGAGGAGCTTTTTGATTGATAGCTGATGGGCTACTTAGCAGCTCCAGAGATGAGCCCCATGTGCCACATGAACAGCAGCTGGTGCCATGGCACGGGTGAGCAACCGTGATAGAGATGGGCATGAGCCAAAACTAACCCAATGTCCCAAGTTAAAAGTCACATGTTTTGCTCAGCCGAATTCTGCCTCTGGCCTTGCCCACCATCGGCAGGTTGCTTAGAAGAAAACTCTGCCCTTGGGTTCCCTTCCGATTTGAGGAGACTCAAATTGGAAAGGCTCTCCCAGTCTATCTGCTGGTGGACCACTTCAGGCTGCAGAGTAGTAGAAGACTGTTGTCCCCACAAGCCCAACATGACGTCACATGTGCATGCCAAGCGGATATCCTGCTTCTTCTTCCTGAGGTCAGACCTGAGTCATTGCCCATGTAACAGACAGATTTGGGGCGTATTTTGAGTTATTTTTATATTCCAGAACCTGTGCTGTCTTGCCACCTGCCTGCTCCCTCCCCGATTTGTCAGGTTCCACATCTGCTTGCGTGTTCTTTGGCCTTCAGATCAGGCTCCTCCTAGGAGGAAGGGCCGTTGCTCAGTGAGAGGAGATGCAGATCCCAGGTTCATTCTTCAACATCTCCAGGTAGATTTAGAAAAGATTCCCTGCTAGAAACCTTGGAGAATTATTGTCAGCCAGTGTTGACAATACAGAACTAGATGGAATAACAATCTGGTATATGTCAACTTTCTATTTTTTTCTTTAATTTTTAAATTGAGAATATTTTAATTAAACAAAATTAAATAGAAATAAAAAGCGAATAAAGAAGAAAATGAAAATAAAAGTACGGTAGATACATGCAAACAACTTCAATTCCATATATGCTTGTTTAGTATATAGCTATATAATGTTATTATTCAAATACATATACTGTACAGTGGTACCTTGGTTTGCATACGTCTTGGTTTGCATACGTTTTGGATTACAAACACGTCAAACCCCGAAATGCGTGTCCTGCCAAACGGGGTTCCTACCAAAGAGATCAATGTATAACAATATGAGGAATATCATAGATATTTTGGAGTATCTAAGTGTGAAAATAAATAAGAAAGCGGCCCTTTTATTATTGGATGCAGAAAAAGCATTTGATAAAGTCCTATGGATATTTATGAAAAAAGGTATAGAAAAATTGGGTTTTGGAGAAAAATTTGTAAAAGGTATAGGAGCAATTTATAATAAACAGAGAGCCAAATTGATTATAAATGGAGAATTAACAGAGGAAATCCAGATACAAAGAGGAACAAGGCAGGGCTGCCCTCTTTCCCCATTATTATTTATCATGTGCTTAGAGTTTCTGCTAAAAAACATAAGAGAGGATGAGAGGATTAAAGGAATAACAAGGGGAAGAGACACCCATAAATTAAAAAGCGTTCGCTGATGATATCATTCTTACATTGGAGGACCCAGAGGAAAGTGTACCCCAAGCATTAGAGAAAATTAGAGAATTTGGGGAGTTAGCGGGGTTTAGCATAAATAAAGATAAAACGAATATGTTGGTCAAAAATTTAAGGAAAGAGGAGATTGAAAGGTTACAAGAGAGAGTAGGATTGAAGGTGGTTAAAAAGGCTAAATATTTAGGAATTTGGGTTTCTAATAATACTAATAATTTGGTAAAGGATAATTACGTCAAAATTTGGAATGAGGTTAAAAAAATTTAGAAATATGGAAAAGATTAAATTTATCACTTCTGGGCAAAATAGCGACCATTAAAATGAATGTTCTACCGAGAATGCTGTTCATATTTCAAATGCTCCCAATCTTAGGAACAGGAAGTGGAATTTTTAAACAATGGAATAAAGATCTATCCAAATTTATATGGAACAATAAACCAGCCAGAGTAAAATTTAAATTATTAACCGACATAAAAGAGAGAGGAGGACTGGGGCTCCCTAACCTAAAAATCTATCATGATGCCGCAAGCCTTCTTTGGATAAAGGAATGGATTACCTTGGAAAATCACGAGCTACTAGATCTAGAGGGATTTCAAAATAGATGGGGTTGGCATGCCTACTTGCAGGATGAAAAGGTAAAAATACATAAAGAGTTTAACACGCATGTTATTAAAAAATCTCTATTGAAGGTATGGGAAAGACATAAACCTCTGATGGAACCGAAGACACCAAAATGGTTGTCACCTATCGAAATAATAACAGTGAAAAAAGTAAATAATGATGGAAAATGGATAAAGTATAAGGACTTAATAGAGGAAAAAGAAGGGGTATTTAAAATTAAAAAATATGAAGATGTTAAGCAGCAATTGGCAGGGTGGCTCCAATATTATCAATTAAATAGTAGGTTTCAAGAAGATATGAAAAAAGGAGGGTTTATGTCCGAACCATCCCTACTTGAAAAAAGTCTATTACATAGTGAACGGAAAATTATATCCAAAGTGTATAACACCATTCTAGAATGGGAAGTGAAGGATGAAGTCGTGAAGGAGACAATGACGAAGTGGGCAATGGATCTAGGGAAAGCAATAGAAATGGATAAGTGGGAAAAACTCTGGAGTGTAACATGGAAATTCACGGCGTCAGAAACAATTAGAGAAAATTTAATAAAAATGTTCTATAAGTGGTATCTGACGCCGGTCAAAATTTATAAAATGTATAAAGTTAAAGATAATCATTGCTGGAGGTGCGAAAGAGAAGTAGGTACGTTCCTACATATCTGGTGGCAGTGCCCAAAAATTAAACCTTTCTGGAATGGAGTGTTAGAAGAGTTAAAGAAAATATTTAAATACAACATAAAGAAGACTCCAGAATCTTTCCTATTAGGAATGGTTGAAGAGGAAGTGGCAAAAAAAGATGAAAAGATATTTTTATACTCGGTAGCGGCGGCGAGAATTTTAATTGCAAAATTATGGAAAAGTAAGGAAGTACCCACTATTAGAGATTGGCAAGAGAAATTAATCGGTTATATTGATTTAGCGAGATTGCCGAATTCAATTAGGGGCGGTTCCAATAAAAAATTTATTGATAATTGGGGAAAATTTGGAGTATACTTAAAAGAACTTGGGTTTGAAACCAATATTTTGTAGTATTCCAAGGAGGAAAGTTAATGTAAGCAGTAGGAGGATAAACAATTTTATAGTCAGGATAGAAGAGAAGGGGAAGTCGAATTACAAAAGAAGATGTGAAGACAGAATGGAAGATATATAAGACAAGTTGACGATATATTTGAGAAGATGGAGTAAGCTTTGTTTGAATTTGTATGATTATCTATGTATGTATTGATTTTGCTTTTATTTTAGAGAATTGTTTTGTTTTATATTGATTTTAAACTTAATAAAGATTAAACATTAAAAAAAAGAAAAAAAAGAAATGCGTGTCCTGGTTTGCAGCCTTTTTTGGGATTACAAGGAGGCCCCATTGGCGAAAGCGCGCCTTGGGTTACAACCTGCTTTGGTTTACAAGCGGACCTCCAGAACGGACTATGGCTGTAAACCAAGGTACCACTGTATGGTTATTTATATCCTATTATATTTTTTATAAATGCTTTCCAAATATTGTTATATTTTTCCGTAGAAAGGCTACATCTGTAAGCAAGTCATTCATACATTGCGAGTGCTGTCATATGTTCAGTCCATTGACTAAAGGGGACCATAGATTTATCTTTACTGTGCATCAATACTAGCCTTTTTTGCCACAGTAAGGCAACTTTCTATGACTCTAGTTTCTAAGGATCACATCCTGCAAACACATCACTGTTGTTGTTTTTAGGGGTGGGTGGGCGGGTGTTGCCTGCTTCCACTTTTGCTCCAATCCTGCTCTGAAAGGATTTTCTTATTTAGCTGTTAACCACAGGCCAGACTGCCAGCACCAAGCACCAATGCCTTCCAAATCTGGTCGTAGTATTCAAGGACACAGTCTCCCGCCTGCAGTTAAATTGGTAGTCCTTGAAGATCTGTGCCATATTTTTCTTATGGAGCCATGCAAGTTGTCCCTGAGGCGCTTTTATCTGGAGTTCTGAGGCATTTAACCTTGCAACACTCAGACAGTGCTTTACCACTAAGCTACTGTGTTTCTCCAAAAATAAGACACCGTCTTATATTTATTTTTCCTTAAAAAACAACAACGGTGGCTTATTTTCAGGGGATGTCATATATACAAGGTTAAACTGCCTATCACTATGGCTTATTTTCGGGGTATGGCTTATTTTCGGAGAAACACGGTATGCCTTAGCACACCTTATCTATTGTTTGTGGGCCATTTTCTGGAAGGTTTCCCCTGCAGTGTGTGTGCCATGGGCCCCGCCAGCTAGGACAAATGTTATTTCAAGATCTCCTTTTCGTACACGTTGTACCACAAATACTTGCAGAGGAATGTTCTGGCAGTTCTGTTTCTTGTCTTTGTCTGATCACCGCCCTAAGGCATATTTCTAACATCCTGGGCTGTTCCTGAACCATTCAGAAACGGTGTAGTGTTGCCCAGGAATATTTAAAGTGTGCCCTCGAAACATCAAGATTTGCAGGCCCAATCCAAGGTGCTCACGTTGCTGTCTAGGTCCCAAATGTCTAAAAAGCTGCTTCCATCCCCACAGAGACCCTCTTGAGTGCTAAGATCAGTGGAGGGATTCTTCTTGGTAATCCTGCCACCTTCAGAAGTGTCAGGAATGGCCATCTGGGACAGGGCTTTCTCTGTGGCAACCTCCAAGTTGTGCAGCTCCTTCCCCAGAGAGGGGCATCAAGCACCTTTGGTGCATAGTTTTTGCCGTATTCTGAAGGTGCAGCTCTTTACCCCAGCCTTTGACAGTTAAGGTATTTCTGATTTTGCTTAATTTGTACCTTGCTGCTTTTGTTTGAAATGGTTTTGCATTGTATTTTTACAATTGTATACAAATGGTTTTACAATTAGAAACCCGATTGCATCGCAGCAACCGCCTCTGGGACCTCACAGTGGAGGGTGGGTAAGACAGCATATACAGTGGTACCTCTGCTTACGAATAACTCTACTTACGAATGTTTCTACTTACGAATGGAGCTCCGTCCGCCATCTTGGATGCGGTTTAGATAGGATTTTTTCTACTTATGAATTTTTAGATAGGGTTGCTTCTACTTACGAATTTTTTCTCCCAATGCATTCCTATAGGATTCGACTTACAATTTTTTTCGACTTACGAATGTGCGTTCGGAACGCATTAAATTCGTAAGTAGAGGTACCACTGTAAGTAAATGTATTAATGTAGCAAAAGGACTAGAATTGCATATATTTTTCCTTAAAAGTTGGAGTAGCTCACAGCAGAATGATCTTCAGTGTTCACGTGTAAGCCTGATGCCACAAAAGGGTAGTGCCCCCTTTTAAGAAAGGGAGTGCCCAGGGAGTCAAAACAACTTGATGCTGGTCCTCCAGCTCAGAATGCGAATGTGGGCTTTGGCATGTTTCCATTTTAGATGGAGAACCTGTGGCCCTCTAGACTTGATGGACTGTAGCTCCTACCACCCCTGATGCATTGGGATATGCTGGCCAGCAGGACTGATGATGGGTTGGCGTTCAAAAACAACCGTTGTACACTTTGAGCCACACCTGCAGTCCTCCAGCCTTCCTCTGCCTGCTCATTTTGCTTCAGGTGGAGTTTTCTTATAGTTCACTGTGCTGTAGAAACAATATAAAATCAGCAGGAAACACTTCACATATATTTATCTCAGCTGGCGCCCCTTCTGCAAGTATCATTATCTGCATGTTTTCAGTATTATTACCCCCATATGGCAGATGGAGGGCCTCTGGTAGAAGGAGGGAGGCTTGCCGAAGGCCACCAAAGGAGATTTGAAGCAAGTGTGCTCAGAGACTTTGGAGCTTGAACATGGAATGTTCAGGTTGCAGGCTGGAGTCATGCAGCTACCCAGGATTATTTTTCCATAGGCCTCACAACCCACTGCAGGCCCAAAAGGGTATGGAACCCCTGTAATGGGCAAGCAACATTTGTTTTACTTTATAAAGACTGCTTTTCATGCTAAAAACACAAAGAAGCAAAACCATGCCTCCCAATGCAGTTTATGAACTTTATATCCACCAGTGCACAATACAACATAACAGCAAAACATTGAGTTCATTCAAGCAATATTCACATCTGGTACTAACAATACAATAACAGTAACCTAGCATAACATTAATAATCAGGATAGCACCTACAGCCCAACTCCTAAGTTTGCCCCCAAAGGGTAAATGATAGGTCTTTGAGGCTTCTTTAAATATTTGGGGGATGGGGCTTGCCTGGGCTCATTCAAAATTCATATTCGCAGTTATGTGGCCACCACTGAGAAGGCCCTGTTCTTCATTCCTCTCAATCTCTTGTTTGGCCAGATCTGATAGAAATACTTTCTCTTTTACCTAGCCAGCAGATTTGAAAACAGGCAAATTGCCATAAAACCAAGGACAAGACTCACCCTTTGCACTTTTTAGTGGAGGGATATGTCTTAGGTCAGTGGTAGTGCACACAGTGGAATGGCAGGAGAGGATGGCAAGCATGATGGGAAGATTCAAGGGCAATCAAGAAACATATAAACATTTCAGTGTAGTATAATATCAAAATATTATTTTTTTCAATTTGTAGAATATGGATAGATATATTTTCAAAATGAGAGCCAGAGCATCAAGTGATACTGAGGACAATCCTAGTTGTGTTTTCCAATGTTTTTATTTTCAATGAAATATTTGGTGTGGCCCAGAGAACAAAGTTTGAGAACCACTGTCTTAGGTGAATAGTGTAGATCACTCTCCCTCCTCACTCAACACTGTGCAACCAGTTTGGCACACACTCTGTAATGGCGCTGTGTTGCTTTCTCACGTGTAATGTGCTCCAAACTCCGTAATTGGTTTTTACAGAGTTTTATTATATAAATACTAGCTGGCCTGGCCA
The DNA here is from genome assembly GCF_963506605.1 of Zootoca vivipara. Taxonomy (NCBI): domain Eukaryota; kingdom Metazoa; phylum Chordata; class Lepidosauria; order Squamata; family Lacertidae; genus Zootoca; species Zootoca vivipara. Next base: position 3,010,613 of record NC_083292.1, read on the forward strand.
CGCGTTGCTGTGGCTCATCCCTGTGTTTCCCCCCACCCTGTCCCGATCCATGATGTATCCCTTCTCCTCCCCCCCCCGGCTCATCCCTGCGATTTCGCCACCTTGTCCTGACCCATGACCTATCCTGCCTCCTCCCCCCCACCTACAGTTCATCCCTGTGATTCCCCCCACCCCGTCCCGACCCATGATCTATTCCGTCCCCTCCTCCCCCCAACACCCACCCAGGCGAGTCCCCACCTCCATTCGGCCTAGTCTGTAAAGGCGAGCTGAGGTGCTGTGGAGAGGGAAGGTTTTCTAGCTGTAGTACCAGTGTAGCCGCCAATAGAGGGTGCTGTTTTGCAACCTCTTTTGGCTTCTTTTCCCCAGCATGCACTTTTGGGTGAGTTGTGTGTTCTGCAAATGGTATATCCTTCTCTCATAATAGCATGGGATGTTGTGTGCAAATTTGAACGCTATCGGTCAAGTGGTTTCGGTGAAAAGTGGAAACACACCCTCATGCCCTTTTTTACACACACATATACACACAAGACAGAGCAATAAAGAAACATGACCGTCTAGTCCGAGTCAGAATCTGGAAGTGGCGCACGTCTAGATTGGCGCCAGCAAAGGAACTTGGGAGCTCTCAGCTTCCGCTTTTGCTCCCGACGTTTGTCCCCCCTGCATTCCTGGGGTGAAGGGGCGGGAACGTTGCCTTCCCCCCTGAAGTGCTCAAGTGTTGAGCAGGTTCTCTGGTCTCTGACACTTCTCCCTCCCCAGCGCTCAGGTCCATCACTTCCACCCTTCCCCACTGCTCCTGTGAGCCATCAGCATCCCCTGAGCTCTCCTCCGCTGTGAGAGCCTCAGCATCACCTTTGGGGCGATGCTCTGAGTCAGCAGCATCTTGGAGCCCTTGCACCATCCCTCTGTGCTCCCTGGTGGTCCCCTGACACACTCACCACCACCATGACCTCCCCAGGCACTGAATGTTTTTGCTGCCGACAGGGCAGTATGCTCTGCTTTCAGCATTTCATAGAACCATAGAATTTTAGAGTTGGAAGAGACCTTGAGGATCATCTAGTCCAGGCATCCCCAAACTGCGGCCCTCCAGATGTTTTGGCCTATAACTCCCATAACCCCTAGCTAACAGGACCAGTGGTCGGGGATGATGGGAATTGTAGTCCAAAACATCTGGAGGGCCGAAGTTTGGGGATGCCTGATCTAGTCCAACCCCCTGAAATTCAGGAATCTTTCGGGCTCCATCTTCTAACTCCGGGAACTGACCTCAGTTGGAGGATCCCACACCGCCCCTCCCCCACACCCTGAGTTGGGAAACCCACCTGGCCTAGCTAGATTCAGGCTTAACCACCCTCAGCCCTAGCTTAGCCTTGTTCAGTGGTGCGGCACAACAGTCTTGGACTCTGGACTGAAGGGCCAGACAGCCGGAAGTACAACCTTCCAGCAGTAGATGGGGCCAGGGGCAACATATGTAAATTATATATTTGTACACTTGGTTAGTTTCCTCATACCCCTCTCTGCTCTCCACTGAGGTGAGCTTGAAACAGCTCAGTCAGTAGAGCATGATACTTTTAATCTCAGGGTTGTGGGTTTGAGCCCCACCTTGGGCAAACTATTCCTACATTGCAGGAGGTTGGAATAGATGGCCCTCGTGGTCCCTCCCAACTCTACTCTGCAATTCTAAGCAAGAGGCATTATCACAGCTCAGGAGCACAAAAGCACACAGGGAGGGTGTGTATCTGAGGAAGAGGTGTCGCCTGGGGAGAGTCCCAAGGACCAGATAGAGGGGGCCTGTGGGGAGGTCTTATTTAGGTGCATTACCACCTTTTGAAGGAAGTGACATAAGCCACCCCTGATTTGTTTGGAGGGGGCACATCCTGATCATTCACCTGAGTCGGGCCCCGAAATTCTGCCCTAAAGCAGAATGTTGGGGTTATTCCAGTTCATGCCTTCTTTGCCCCACTCATTCCACCATTTTTCACTCTACCTGAATACCCAGGGTGGGTAGGTGGGTGCAGTTATATCTGCATAGTCACTTCAGAAAAATTCAATATATGGATAGAGAGTTCATTATGTGTAGTGCTTTTCTGAGGGGAGCGGGGAAGATTAATCATTAGAATTCTGTTTTGAGGAAAGAAATGGAAGCTGTAACAAATGGCTGTACATGTAAATTTGCCCTGTCATTTTTGCCTTCATCCATAGTAGTAAAGGCAGTAGTAAAGGCAGTTTGTTTTCAAAGGAGGTTTGGGTAGGTTTATGAGTCATTCTTCCTTGGAGCTGGTCGTTGTTAAGGGTTCCTCACCCACTTTTAATTCTGTTTTCTTTATCTTTTTTCTTTTTGCCTTCCTGGCAATTAAGGTTTTGAAGCGTTTGTCCCATGGTAATGAGAAGTAAGGTCCTTTTGTCAATAACGATACATTCTGTGCACGTTAATAAGCCTACGTTTGCTCGCAGCCCTCTGAAGGAGACGTGCGGAGTGTGTTGAGAGGGGAAAGCTTAATTGCGATTCTTATTGAAAGCAATTAATCCTCTTGATTGAGGGGTTGGGAAGATGGTGGTGGGTTGGGGGTCGGGGAGACGAGGTGGTAGCAATTGGAATGCTAATGCCAGATGTGATGCCAGAAATAGGTTTACCAGGTTTAAGATGCAGCCAAATAGGTTTGTGAAGGGTTTTCTCCTCTTCATCTCCTGTGGTCACCTTTTAGTCATAGAATCAAAGAATTGTAGAGTTGGAAGGGACCCTGAGGATCATCTAGTTCTAGTCCAATACCCTGCAATGCAGGAATGAATATGCTGCTGTCCCATATGGGGATCGAACCTGCAACCTTGGTGTTATAAGCACCATGCGTCCTGGTGCTGTTGGACTCCCAGCAGCCCCAGCAACATAACACGGGCAACAGCTAAGTATGGCTAGTATTTCTCAGTTGTTTCCCACAAGCCACAAGGCATCCTCAAGTGGTTTACAATCACCCAGCAATATCTGGAGGATCACAGGTTCCCAGTTTCCACCCTACAATGACTCTTGAGGGCAACTGGATACTTGAGGGTGTTTGGGGGGTGGGGTTCAGCTTGTGCATCCCCACTGACTAAAGGAGGGAAGCTCCAGGGAGACTAGGACATTGGTTATGAGACTCCCTTGCACCCACTGGGTGAGAGAGGATCAGCTGATATTTTCCGGCACCAGTGAAAGCTTCCCGACCACAGTGAGTTTTTTCCATGGCCCACAATTCTGCAAGAGCAGGGCCTGGCAGGGGGTGACACCTCTGACTCAGATGGTGATTACAAAAGGGATTCTAGGTGGGACTTCTTTCCCTGCAAAAGCTCTGCAATGGCCAAGGGAGGCTGAGACTTCAAACTGAGGGAAATGGTATGCTGTGCAGACTTGGGAGCATGGATTCAAGTTGCCTTCTGCCCTAGGGATATATGTCAGACACCCTAGAAGCCTACCTCAAGGAGCTGTTTAGAAGATGGATGCCATGAATACAACAGAGTGCTGGGAAAGATTCAGCATAGTGATGAATCAGGCACTCAGGTTGAAAGACTGTCAAGCTTTTAAGGACGTGTGTGAACGAGAATCAAACAATGAAACCAAGAAGGGGAGGGGAGGGAAGTCAATTAAATTATGATTTTAAAATCTGTTGATGATGCTTTTGTTATTATTTTTGGAAAATTTAATAAAATGTTCTCAAAAAGGGAAAAAGAGAGAAAGAAAGACTGTCGAGCACCTGAGGCAACAACAGAAAGCCAAGAGGCAAAATGACAGATATTCAGCCTTGTTGGGTGGTGCAAGAGAGATTATAGCATGGTGTGTGAGCATGTTTCTCCTTAGCAGGGTTTGCTGACTGTGGAAGAGCAGCAGATTTAGGAGTCTTTATAGTGGGGCAGTATACAAATTCAATCAATGAATCAATTAATAGCAGGCAGTGCCATAGGATCGGCTGTGTGCACTCGTGTGATCCTTAGGACTGAGAGGATTCTGGGTGAGTGTGAGGATGCCTGAGCCTGAACTGCTCACAGTTCCCTTTTCTGGCTAGTGGAAAAGCTGCAGGAAACTGTCTGTCCTCCACCAAGGCTCCTAGGCCAGGACCTAGGACTGCAGGAGTTCCTCTGCACCCCAGGACTAAGGCTGCCTTGTGGCCCTGTAATGGATCCTTTCTTTTTGCCTCCCCATCAGGTCGCAGGAGTTGCACGCCCGAGCTGAGTCACATTCCTACCTCTCTGACCTGAGCAAACAGTCGGAAATTGAGTTCATTGAGACGAAACGGCCCCGGCTGGAGCTGCTGCAAGAACCTTTGCTGAGACATTCACCTCTGCTCAGTCAGCAGGGAGGGACGGAGGATCTCTCCAAGGTAAGCCAAGGAGCCAGGCACACGCAGTACAGTACATGTTGGTTTTGCGATGAGGAAAAGGAGGAGGAGGAGGTGTCTGGGAGAAATACAATGTGCAGCTTGAAAACTCTCTGTTTGGTCTTCAATATTCTAGCTGCTTGCAGTATGCAGCCAGCAAATGGATTTTTAGAGCTCTCACCTCTGCTGGTCTTAGAGGCTGCTTCAGAGGAACTAAAATGTTGGCATTGTCTTCACCTTACATGGGCCCACTGGCTGAACGCTTTGCAGCATAAGGGCCTGAGAGGCACCCCAGAATGCACCAGACACCTTGCAGACCCCACAAAACGGAAGGATTTGCAACCTTAATGGATTTGTCTGCAATATTGTCTGCAGGGAAAGCCAAGGCATTGGAAGCTGGATGAACAGGAGGGCTGCTGGTGTAAGTGAACTTAATGACAAAGGGTGGCAGAAAGACAGAGAGCAGAGTAGCTAGTGGGTTGGGAAGCAGGAATATGGGGAATGGAAAGCAGTGGTGTGGTGCAGTGGATAGAGGTTCCTTTCCTTCTATCAGCTGAGATGTTCACTCACTGATCAGCTATTGCCTCTCAGTGTGAATCCACCTTACAGAGTTGTTGTGAAGATTTTGTTTCTGTTTTGCTTTTATATTTTATATTTTGTATTTTGTATTTTATATTCTAATTTTGTATTATTCTGTAGTGAAGTGCCTCAGGATCTTCAGATTTAAATAATATTAGCAACAATAACAACAACATGGGCTAGCCTTATGTACACTGCCCTGAGCTCTTTTCAGAATAAGTGGGATACAAGTGGGTTGAGTTGAGAGAAAAAAATAGGTGGAGGTGACCGAGGGAAAGGATGATGGGGAAGAAGCTAGGAAGGAGTGTGTAGAAGCACAGAAGGCAAGCAGCTCCCAGGGCTATAAAAGAAGTAGGGAGGGTTTCTTAAGGGGCAGAGTGTTGCATGTGGATTTGAATAAATGATTTAGCTGCAGGCAGTGATAGTCTTGCACCTGCATAGTGGACTATAGGCTGTTGTGTGTCCCTTTCAGCCTTGAGTGTTGGCTGCTCAGTTGCTGAGGCCTTGAATTTGGCTGCAGTTCTGCCCTTGGAAAAGCATGCTCTGAACTGCAAATGCTTGGCACAAACCTCAATTGCCAATTTTGTTTTTCTTTGGCGGTCTGGGTGGGCTATAATCGTTCTCTGAGTGAGTTGTAATATATTTATGTGCCCCTGTGGAGTGGACTTTTGGCCTTGTATGATCTACTTGGTCTTTTACTAGGACCTAGAGGTATACCAGCTAGAGCCAGATGCAAAGGAGTGGGGTGTGTGGGTGTGCATGCATGCATAGTTAAGAAAGAAGGTGCCTCTGATCACATGCTTAGTTCTCAGTACCAGAAATGAGAACTTAATCTTTTCAATCCCAGCTCCACTCCTAAGGCTTTCTTAACTTAAACCAGTCTAATTTAGAAGCACATGCAAACATCAATTCTGGACCACAGATTTTGCTGGGAATAATTTATGCATCATCTTCAACCGTTTTTGGGCCTATGGGCAAATTTGCAAACTGGAGGGGCTTGTTGTGGGTACCACACACACACACACACACACACACACACACCATTATGTTCTGTTGGTTGCAACAGCCAACAGCCTAATTTCCGCAGGGGTAAGTGTATTTCGTGGGAACTAGAGAAGGCCTAGTTGGTGACTCCTGCTCTGTAGATTAAGCTGCTTTGTCTTCTGGCTTGGTGCAAAGCTTGGGCATTATCACTCCCTGGGCAATATCCCAGTTCAAAAACAGATTCCAGCCAGGCAAAATCATTTGAATGGATTGTGGAGCAGTGCGAGTGAGAGATTGTGGCCTGAGGAAATAAGCATAGTCTGGGGAGTGGACGTGACTGGGGGGAACATAGGAGCATAGGAAGCTGCCTTATACAGAGTCAGACCATTGCGGGTGGCGAAAATGACAACATGACAATAAGCATAGGAAGCTGGGAGGGACATAGAAAACTTGTTTACTGGCAGAATTGAGCCCACAGAATTCTTCATAGTCATTCCAGAGGTGTAAGGGGATACTTTAAGCCCCATCTGCACTATACACTTGGAGCCTTATTATACCACTTTCATTAGTCATGGCTTCTCCCAAAGAATCCTGACAAGTGTGGTTTGTTAAGGGTGATGAGAGTCACTAGGAGACCCCCCATTCTCTTCACAGAGCTACAAATGACCAGTCCTGCTTCCCAAGGAACTCTGGGAATTGCAGCCCTGTAAGGGGAAGAGCGAGCTACTAACAGCTCTCAGCACTCTTAGCAAACTACATTTCCCAGGAGACTTTGGGTGGGTGAAAGCCATGACAATTTAAAATGGCATTTTGCTGCTTTAAACTATAGTGTGGATATGGTCTTACTGAGCAGTATGTCTGCTTTGTCTGGCCGGTGTGTGGAGCTGTGCTCTTGCCCTTTGCTAATGAGGGATTTTTGCAAAATCAGGCAGCTGAGAAATGGCTATCCCCCCCCCCACACCTTGCTTCTCCTTTTCCCATGGTAATCTGGAGCTCTTGTATGTTGCAGGGATTAAGCAAGCATGGGCTCTGTCCTTCCACACTCACACTCAGTGGGTCTGGGTCATGCAGTTATTAATGGAACTGGCCAAATCCTGCGTTAGGCTTTGGCAGGCCTCCCACTTGGCCAGGGAGCAAGTGGCAAGGGCCTAATATCGAAATGAGTGATCTAGCTCTGGTGCTGGTGGCAGTGAAGGGGGTTGCGGCTCTTTGAGCAGAGACAGTAAATGTGTGTGCTAATGCCACAGCTGCCAGCTCCCTAACCATCACCACCTGTTGGCATCTGTCTGTCTTCTGAGACAATGCAGTAGGCCTCTGTGGGTGAAGTCAAGCCGTGTTGTTCTTGCTGCTCCAGCAGCACCAAGAAACTTTTCTGGGACCTGGGCAGTGTGGATGGAGGTCCTGGGCTGCCTAGATGTCAAGATCCCTGTCTTGGCCTCACTGACATGGTCCAGAGGAAAGCAGAGCAAAATGTTTGTTTGGCACCAGCTCGGCTGCAGGAGTTGCCAGAAGGAGGCATACGAGGCATCATCCAGCTGTCTTACGGACTCCATTCTGGGTTCATTCCTTAGCCTTTTCTTCTCCCAAATATGTCCCATCACTACCTGATTGGAAAGAAATGGAGGAGTTTGCAGAGGTGACAACACATCTTCCATCATTTTTTAAAAAAGAAAATCTGAAGGAAAAAGTCATCACTGTGAGAGAGGGAGAGAAAGAAACTTGTGAGATAGCCACTATTGTGGAGTGGGGTACATACAGAGATCTTAAGGGGGGGGGGACCAAAAATGGAAAAAAGAAGAAATTAAAGAGTATGTAATGGATTGGCTAAACTATTATCAACTTAATGCTCTGTTTAAGGCAGACAAAAAATAAGGTTTTTGCAGACAAACAATCACAATTTGAAAAGGAGTTACAGTAGTAGGATTGAAGGTAAACACTTTAAAAAAATTATGATTTATTATTAGAGTGGGAAACGAAGGAAGAGTTTCTTAAGTCATCCATGATCAGCTGGGCTAGGGATGTGGGACATAATATTGACAATTATTACGGAAACAATTTTGGAAAAACAACTTGAAGTTTACTGCCTGTTACACTTTATAAGAAAACTATCTTAAGATGATTCATAGGTGATATTTAACTCCCAACAATTGGCAAATGTTCAAAGCAGAGAGTGATAAATGTTAGAAACTTAGAGAGGGTGTAGGAACATTCTACCATGTGGGGTGGTCTTGTAGGGTCATTAAAGACTACTGGGAATTAATCCATAGCAAACTTGGGGGGGGGGAGTTTAAAAGCACTTTCCTAATAGGAACCCAGAAGCTTATCTTCTGGGTATAATAACGACAGAAGTCCCTCCAAAACAAGTGAGTCTATTGATGTATGCAACCACGGCCGCATGGATTTTACTTGCACAAAAGTGGAGAACAGACGTGATTCCAACAAAAGAAGAGGGGCATCATAAACTGCTAGAATATGCGGAACCAGTAGGTATGATTAATAGAAAGGAACAGAGATGAAAAAGAACTTAAAGTGGATTGTATAGATGTGGATAGGTTGGGAACAGGGAGGAAACCATAGAAGGAGTGGATGGGAAGTATATGAAAATAAGTTTTTTTTCTTACTCATTTTTGAACGCAACAGTTGTACTGTGTATGTACTAATGAAGAACTGTAACAGCAAACAAACAAACAAAAAGAGATAGCCACATACAGCAAAGGCTTGTGGGTGAAAGAAACAGTGTGATATCATAGATGTGAATGAGGGGATTAAAGGGAGCCAACTTAAGTCTGTGATTTATTTCTCCTCTCAGACACAGTATTGTTATTTTCATTCTGAATGCTTACCTTTGGGGGGGGGGGAAGCAGTGAAAATACCAAGTGGGCATTCCCTTGACAACAGTATCTTTGTGCACTGGGGCAGGTTGAGAGCTGTTCCCCATTCTCCTCAGCAAAGTGATAACGGTCACTTCTTGAGGAGAAAGGTGGTGAAGCAGGATTGTGCTCGGCTGGCCTTTGGCGGTGCTGCCTGATTGCATGGTTCCTGCCAGTCGGACTGGGATCCAGTTAGCCCAGCACTGAGAGCACATGCTTAAGAGACCTTACCTCATGCTCTGTAACTTCACAGATTCCACATCTTGCTTAACACAAACAAAACAAAACAACCAAGGTGGCTAAAATGCAGTACTACAGGCCTTAACTGTGATATTGTATTGTGAGTGAGGAGATTAAAAAGTGGCCTGTGCTTAGCTGTACTATCCCTTCAGGGAGCAGATTCCAAGCATTTTCTTTTCAGTGGATAAATGTTTGTTTTATTTTGTTGTTTTTTTCCACTGGTGGTCCTCCGTTTTTGTTTTGTTATACAGTGTTAGGGAAGTTCAGGCCCAGGCCTCCCTCTTGCCCTTGGGATGTTTCTGCAGGCCACACATCTGTTAATTTATGGAACTCATTGCCGCAAAATGCAATAGTTCACACTGACCTAGATTAGGTGGCTTTACTATCTAATGCGTATGACTATCGGTGGATATTAGTCACAATGGCTAAATGGAACCCACATTCCCAAAGGCAGTATATCTGCCAATAGCAGTTGCTAGGGAGCAACAGTGGCCAAAGGATGTTGCCTTCCAAGCCTACTGGTTGGCTTCTTGAGGCATCTGTTAGTCCAGAATGCTGGGCAAGACAGACTTTCAAGCTGATCCAGCAGGGCTCTTTTTAATGCCCTGCCTTTCCCCCTATAATTCTGGTATTGATTTACAAGTTGTGCCATGCATTGATTTTCCAATTGAAATTGATTCATACAACACACTGATGTCCAGTTTTCAAGTGTGCTGTTGTTTGTGAGAAGAGGTTAGGGACATTATAGCGGGAGCCACAAAGGAAAAAGGCAGAAAGGACCCAGATCCGTAAAATAGATTTTGAGTTTGAAAAGGTTAAAGGCTTCTGATCTTATGAGTCTGAGAGGCTGGGCTTTCTTGTTCTGTTTCCCATCGGCTGTCAACTGTGTATTTTATAGAGAGATGCCAAAGATGAGCAGAATCCTGGGAATTTATTCACCTGGTGCTGTGTTCCTGGCTGCTACTAGATGCAGCTTTTAGAAGTGATCTTCTGCCGCTTTCTGCTCCTTGCCTTTTTGATTGACGCTTATAGCCGCTGTTTAAATTACCTTTCAAGCTGTAACTGTGGCAAGAGACCCCCCCCCTCCTTGTTAAGGCTGACTGCTGCTTCTTAGCAAGCCCAGCTCATCATTTACATAATTAGACCTTTCCGTTCTGTTCCATCAATATTACAAGGTGACACCTCACCCTGTCTGCTCTGGGTGAAAGTGAATCTCTTAACTTCATGGATTCCACCTCTGTAATTGGAAGAAATGTCTCTCCCTTTCTTTCCCCCTGCCCTCCTTCTCCTTCTGATGAGAAGCTTTGCTGAACTACACCAACAGGATGATGGCTTCAGCATCTCATTCAGCTGAAAAATAAGTGCCTCCTTAAGGTATGATAATAAGGCGGCTGAAATGCCAGAAGGCCAGGAGATGCAAAATTATATGCTATCTTAAGTGGCCAACCTGGAATATTTATCTTTGTACAGTTTTTACACAAGCACTGGAGAAGCCAGGGTCGAGGAAGGTTTTCTGAGCTTGAGGGCCACATGCCTGTGCTGGGTGGGGTCAGAGGCAAAAGTGTGTAGAGCAATGAATTTCCATTTCCCCTTTGTGCAGTAGGCTTGTGAGTACGAAAGAGATCTTAATTCAGGCCAGCACAGGGTCCAGAAGTTGTGATTCCAAAGTATGCAAGTAAGGCAAGAGATTTGGAGCTGAGCAGGAGCAATGAAGATGTCCCAACATTTGTGGTGCCCCTCCCACCCACTTTTTAAAGCCAAGGCACAGCTCGGGAGCTCGTGAGACTGTCTCGCTTTATGGGAATGTTCTGTCTGAGTGGATTCCAACCCCCTCTCCAGGTGGGATGGTGTACATGTACCTTGGGATCTTGGCATCTTCCATTACTGGATGCCAGCCTTCACCCCCCCCCAAAAAAACCCCTCTGCTTCATCTTCTTCCTCCTCCTCCTCCTCAATGTGGAGCTGCCAAGCCATGCCAGGTCCTGATGAAGCTATTTCTTATGGCTATTTCTTATCATGGCTATTTCTTATGTGCACTTAAACTGGCAGCAGCATCTGCTGCTGAAGATGCCTGAGAGATTGAATGTGTGTGTGTGTGTGCGCTTTGCATACTAGGCATGTGTACTACCAATGAGCCTAAGCGATATAAACACTTGCAATAATTTGGGTTGGTGCTAATTGGGGGGCTCGAGTCCCTTGTAAGATAGAGAGAAGTAAATATAGCATGGCAGTCCTATTACAAGCCCTTATTTATGTAAAGAGTGCATCACTGTTTTCTTATTTGCTCTTCCTCCTTTCAATCCCCACCCTAGTGCTGGCTGTGGAGTTCCCTCCCCCTGGGAGCACTGGTTCCCTTGAAGTGGAGTTCATAATGTAATTGGGTCCTTGACGGGCCCAGCTGTGGAAGGATGGGGGCACCCTTGGGAGGCCAATCTCGTTTGCTGAATTGATTGAATAAAAGCTACCTCCATTCAGGAAGCTGTCAATCCAGGTCTGTTCCCCAGCATTAGCACCCTCCAATGGTGCTGATTAATGGTCTGGCAAATCTCTTTCTCTCCCTCTGCTCCTCCCAGACGGTCACCTGGGAGCTAGCCTTCAAAGGGCCAAGCAAGGAGTTTCACCTCCCCCCCCCCAAAGCCCCATCTGAAATCTGAGCATTCCCAAAGAGCGACATTTCCATTACAAAAGCTGTTGGCTGAAGTGTGTCTCAAGTGGAAATTCACTTTTCTCCCTTCCCCCTGCCTTCTCTCTAAATGTGAGCTTTAGAAATCTCATTTCCTTTCTCTGATAAGAGTGCTGAAAAGGGCACTAGGGTGTCCCCCCACCCAATTTCTTCTCATAAATGAGATTAAAGGAAATGCACTGTGACTAGGCTCAGAATACAGTAGCTTTTTCCTTGCTTCTTTCCCTCTGCTCTCTAGAACAGCTTTCCCTAACCTAGAATCATAGAATCATAGAGTTGAAAGAGACCACAAGGGCCATCCAGTCCAACCCCCTGCCAAGCAGGAAACACCATCAAAGCATTTCTGTCAGATGGCTGTCAAGCCTCTGCTTAAAGACCTCCAAAGAAGGAGACTCCACCACACTCCTTGGCAGCAAATTCCACTGTCAAACAGCTCTTACTGTCAGGAAGTTCTTCCTAATGTTTAGGTAGAATCTTCTTTCTTGTAGCTTGAATCCATTGCTCCGTGTCTGCTTCTCTGGCGTAGCAGAAAACAACCTTTCACCCTCTTCCATATGACATCCTTTTATATATTTGAACATAGCTATCATGTCACCCCTTAACCTTCTCTTCTCCAAGCTAAACATGCCCAGCTCCCTAAGCCGTTCTTCATAAGGCATGCTGGCTGTGGTTGATGGATGTTGGAATCCAACAACATATTGAGAGTGGCAGTTCGGGATAGGGTTCTAGCCCTACCTGGAGATGCTGAGGATTGAACCTGGCACCTTCTGCAAAAGGCCTTCTGGATGGGATGCTAAGCCTGATGGATGATTCTCCAGCTTCTGTTTTGATTGGGGGGGGGGGGTAATGGCAGTTGTTTCTTCCTTGGAGCACCCAGTCTCATCCTTTGCATCCAGTTTCATCTTCATCTTCATCTCTGCTCTCCTCTTCTTCTCTCGCCTCCTGTTATGCAGTCCTGTTTCACAGCAGCATCTCTCCCCCATACACTGTGTACAGCTCAGGGACCAAGTGTGGTTTGGCACTAGCGACTTGTGTGCAATCTCCACATGAGAGTATATAAGACTTGGCATCCAGCTTCCCCTTTCTCTAGTTTCAGAGAAAAATGCCAACTGCAGATATTCCAGGAGAGGATGAAACCTGAAGCATGTGAATCCCTCCAGCTCTGTTTGGATGCTAAAAATAATTGGCCTGATCTTGTCCTTGGGCTGTCCCTGTGGCACATACTTGTGGAGGGGGGGCAGTTAAAAGCCTTATTCTGGGGCTCAAGGATTCTTTTGTGTGGGACAGGAAGAGCTTGCTGGTGGTAAGAGCCAACAGTGGAATGGACATGCTCGGAAGGTGGTGGACTTTGTTTTCTTGGACGGTTGTAAATAGAGGTTGTGTGGCCATCTGTCATGGGTGCTTTAGCTGAGATTCCTGCATTGTAGGGGGTTGGACTAGATGACCCTCTGGTCCCTCCCAATTTTAAGATTCTATGTTTCTATGATTCTGCCTTCCAACTCCAATTCTATTATTCTATGAAACACAAAGTTTGGAAGCTCCCTGTGTAGCATTTGCAAAATGTGACAAGAGATCCTGGAAAAGCAGGAATGGCACAGGAGTTCCACACTGGTGTGAGTGAGGCCATTTTTTAAAGGCTGAAGCTAATGGGAACTTTATTTTTAATGCAAATACTAGCTGTAGGGGGGCAGTTTTAATCAGGGCTGCAACAGGGGAGGAAAGAGTTAAGTTCAAAGCCGCATTTAGCATTACAACTGGTTTGGCCCTGACCCAGGCACCCCCAAACTTTGGCCCTCCAGATGTTTTGGCCTACAACTCCCATGATCCCTAGCTAACAAGACCAGTGGTCGGGGAAGATGGAAATTGTAGTCCAAAACATCTGGAGGGCCGAAGTTTGGCCTAACCTGTGAATGCAGCTCTTGTGAAACTCTACCATTTAATTCTGCTTTAATGTCGCCCACCCCTGCTCTAACTGGTCACTATTTGATTAGATGCCACTTGGGTCGGATGCAGCACTGTTCTTACATTATTATGACTTGACCACAAGGCCAAACATCAGCAATTTGTATTCTGACTGGCAGTGGCTTAACTTCTGCCCTTCCCAGCGCTTTGTTCTGACAATTTATATGCTGCTTAATGATATGCTGCTTAATGACAATTGCCTTTAAGTGGTGTAGAGAAATTCAGTACAATGAAACTAACAATGGGTTAAAACTAAACGACCAAATGCCAAGAAAATCCAGCATGGCCACCTTTGCCTTCTAAAGAGGAAACTCTCCCCAAATTAAGGGATGTAAAAAGGAAGTTGAAAGGCAGAGGCAAGACCAGGGGTCAGCAAACTTTTTCAGCAGGGGACCAGTCCACCCTCCCTCAGACCATATGGTGGGCTGGAAATTTTTTTTTGGGGGGGGGGGAATTGAACGAATTCCTATGCCCCACAAATAACCCAGAGATGCATTTTAAATAAAAGGATACATTCTACTCATGTAAAAACATGCTGATTCCCGGACCGTCTGTGGGCCGGATTGAGAGGGCAATTGGCCCACATCCGGCCCCCGGGCCTTAGGTTGCCTACCCCTGCTTTAGAGCACCAGAGTTATGTAATGGCAGTAGACGTTGTTGGACCACAACTTGCATCCCTCTTATCGTTTGGCTGTGCTTACTGACAGGTGGCCGTCCTCCAAGACTGATGAGAGACGGAGGCAGGCAGCAAACAGAGAGCCACAGCTCAGCCACCCAGCTCTTCATCCTTTTGGGCAGAAGCCTCCTCTTTCCTTGCTCCCCAAAAGTCTCACAGCTGGAAATGCCAAGGATTGCATTTTCCTGCGGACGGGGGGGTGGGGAAGCAGTGGCTTCATTCCTCACAACGATGTTTTAGCAGAAATTATTCCCTTTCCCCGCAATGTGATGTTTATTCCTGGTTAACAGTAAGTGTACCTTGGAGTTTTAGGATTACTGGTATAATTACACAATATGTGCAGAAATGGGGTTGGGAGCCAATTTTTCTTAAAACTGCCCTGAGCTGTGAGCAGCTGTTGCAGAGAACAATTAATGGGAAAGAGTGAAAAGGGAGATGCTGTCAGGAGAGTGAGCTAGTTTTTTTGCAGTTTCCCCCCTGAAATGACTTCTTCCAAGAGGGGGAAGGGCCACAGCTCAGTGCTGGAGCAGCCGCTGTGCATGCAGAAGGTCAGTGGTAGGGCTGGGAGAGAGCCCCCTCACTGAAACCCTGGAGAGCAGCTGCCAGTCAGGGTAGACAATGCTCATGCTTCTAAACTGAGTATAAAATAAAGGTCTTGCCCACTGCGAGAGCTAAACTTGGTCCTCATAACAAGTTGACGAGGCTGAATGCAGTGTTTGTGGATGGTTGCAGGCCTGTAGAGGTGATGGAATAACTCACCTGCCATAGTTCAGTGGTAAAGCACCTGTGTTGCATACTGAGGACCCCAGGTTCAACCCCAGGCATCCAGCTAGGACTGGAAAAAACCCTAGAGTTGCTGCAGGCAGTGTAGACAGTGTGGAGCCCAATGGTCTGACTCTGTATAAGGCAGATTCCTATGTTCCTCTTCCTTGTCTTGGTCAACTCAAGACAACGAAAAGAGTCTGGCAGCTGCCCAGATAGAGTGAATCACCAGTAAAAAAGGGGAGGGAACTGGTGGGTTTTATTGGGTAGGTGAAGGTATATAATTAACTATATTTTCTCTCCTTACAGACCCACATATGTAGGTTAGCAGGGAAAAGGATCAGCGTTTGAAAAGCATGGGGCTGAGCAGAGTTTAAATCTCATACAGTTTAATTGAATGCATAGGAATTGGCCATTAGACTGGACCCTTTATGACCCTGTTTTTCAGGGAAACAGGTTACAGACTGAAAAGACATGTGCCTGATCCTGGAACAAGTGGACAGGTGTCTGTTTCCATGGTTGGTTGGTTGGTTGAAGAGAGAGAAGGTGGAAGGAACAAGAAATACTTATTTGCTTCTTCCTCCCAGGAGAGGAGGGGAAATGACATCACACAGAGCCTTCTCTACCAATTACATTTCTGTGGTCTGAATCTCCTTATCGGTAATTCAGCTCTGTGGTCTTAACCCCTTCACATGCTAAGTGGCAAGAATATGCATTATTATTAGATTTGACTGAATGTCTCCCAAAGGGGCCTCCCAGTTGCCAGGAGTGTAGGGAACACCAGTTGGTACTACCAAACAATGTTTGCTTTGTTGTCCCCCCTCCCCTGGTTGGGGAGGCTGCCTGTGATTAAGGCAGCAAACTTGGATGTGGGCCTCTTTGTGAGGGGCAGCTGCTAAAGTGACAGCCATGCACCTCCTCAGTGGTTTAAGGTTACACACCCAGCCATCTGTCCTCTGTGTGAGGAAAGAAAAAGAAGGCAGTTATGAAAGCAGTTAGTGCCTACTTTTGAAACAAACACAAGTGAAATGTTGAATGTCTGGGAGGCGTACACTACACCTGCATTCATACAACCAAAGCACATGCTTGGTGTGTTCAGAAAGGCAAACCTGGAATTCCTGAGAAGTTTCTTTGAGGGTTCCTCAGCAAGATATTTAATGGCAGTACAAGAATGTTTTCTAATCTGCCTTTCTCCCCCTTTCAACTTTGCAGGATCGGGGCCTAACCGGAAAACTGGAGCCGGTTTCACCAGCCAGCCCTGTCCATCCTGACTCTGAACTGGATCTGTTGCCAGCCAGGCTGTCTAAGGAGGAGCTGATCCAGAACATGGACCGTGTGGACCGTGAAATCACCATGGTTGAGCAGCAGATTTCCAAGTTGAAGAAAAAACAGGTAATTCCTCCCCCAAACAATTGCTGTCACTCAAATAGCCTCCCTGAACCTCATCTTTGTTAATCGGGTTACAGCTGGCATTTCAGCATATTTCAGAGTGTAACCAACCACAGAAATGAGCTGGTTTTAAAACATTTGAGCCAAAGTAGGCCACGTGATTTCACAGCTCTGCCCTGCAAAGGCATGCTACTACCGTAGTATATTACAGTGGGTGGTGTGTAATGTTTTAGGCAGCAGCAACCACAATACCAGCTGCATTTCCCTTCCTAAACTCCATTGCATGTGTCATATCCAGAGCAAATATTTCTCCATTCCCTTTCCAACTGTCATGAGCCCCTTGGCTCTGTCAGAATCTGGCATAGTTTGGCAGTCCCAGACACAGGAGGAGGAAGGAGGAGCTCAAGGAGGAGTGAGTGCCTATTATTGTGACTCTAGATGCCACAGAGGAGGAGGAAGCAGATCTGCTGGCTCTGTCCCTCCTGTGGAGCACACAGCTTCATTATGGAAGAGTGAGGACTTTGACCAGCTGGAAGGAATCTGACAGGAAGCGTCACAGCTGGAGACATAAGGGAAAGTCTTGTCACCAAGAACCCAGTGCCACCTTCTTAGGTGGGATCGTATGTGTGAGAATTCTGTGAGTGAGCCTGCCCTGTTGGGATGTCATCGTAGCTTCTGTTCAGTTGTGAACCTCTTGCCTTGCACATGTACCTTGGGATCCTGACTTTGGACCTTGTGCTTGCTGCTGAGCCTGTGCCACTATTAGCCTGAATAAAGATCTCCACCTTATTTGCAAGTAATCACTGTTGCAGTGTTTTGGGATGGGAGCCTCACACTGCACATTCCGAGTAAGGTTAATTTGATATGGGGATCACTGCCCTCGCTTTGAATTAGCCTCATTTGTCATCAGTGATTTTGACACAACACCAGTTCTAACTGGGTGGTTTGACAGCAAGGCATCACATTTGCAATATGTTCCCTGATTGACTGGAATTGCACTGTGAGGAACAATAAAAGAACAGCAGCAAAGCAGTTGCCTAGAGGAGTAAACAGCTGTGGGCAAGCAGATGCAAATAGAGGGAGGGAGCTTTGGAGATTGGCGTTGTTGCCCCCCAAATGCTTAGCTGAGAACTTTGATTAGACATGGCCATAATTTTCAGGAGATTGATTCTCCGTATGTGTATGCTGAGAGGGTTAGTTTTTAGATAGCAAAGAATTTTTCATAAGCATAAAGGCAGGCTGTCTTTTCTGTGCATGTGGTAGAATCCTCCCCACCCCCAAGCAAAACAAGTTTAATTAATCCCAGACACCTGCTTTCTGTTGCTGTCTGTCACAGCACGATTGAAAGGGCTTAGGGGCTCAAGAGAGGAAAAGATTTCAGAAGCAGCTGCACAACCAGGCCCTATAGAGTGACTGCAACATCTGGAACTACCATCTTGGGAGGGTGGCATAGCTGCCAAGTTATCCCTTTTTTAAAGGGATTTTCCCTCATGCTGAATAGGCTTCCTCGCGAGAAAAGGGAAAACTTGGCAGCTATGGAGGGTGGGTGGAGGGAAGACAGCAGTGGGAAGGCAAAGAGAGGTATGGCGTTTTCCTTTTGTATTCTCTTGCCAAGTTTAAAGATCCAAGTAGATAAAACATTTGTATTTGCAAACATTTGGAGGCATTTTCCTCCATTTTCATTGAAAGGAGTCTTCTGGGGGTGGGGAGTGCTTCAACATTAATAGTGACCTGTGTAAATGTGTCTGATGGATGTACAGTATTTGTATAAGTTCCAGGAGCAGAGCACACCCAGCCACCCACCCCATGTCACAACCAAACTGCTCTTTCCAACACCCCCCCCCCAAACATACTGCATAAGGACAGCACAGTCAAATGCAGTGGGCTGTTTTTGATTAGTCACAACACCAACAGATGCTTCCTGCACTTGGGGGGGGGGGTGTTTCCAGGAACATTTTGATTATTGCTGGTTCTTGAGATGCTAAGTGTAGGGAGAAAGGCAGGGAACAAACCATACATGCGAGGTGGAGCTCCTTCTGCAGCAGCATCAGGAACATGTTGTATACATGAGCCTTGCATTTCAGTGCATTTTCGCCCTCCCTCTCATTGGGAGGCCTCCAGGAAATAATGAGTCACACTTTTTTAGGCCATGCAAGCAAAGCCAACATCCTTGAGACTTCCAAAAATGGAAACAAAAAGTGGAAAATGGAAGGCTAAACAAAACTGCCACAGCTTGGAATGTGGAGAGTCTGCCTGCAGCCTAGACATTTTCAACTTGAATGTTGCAGAAAGTCTTGTCTGTTGACCCTTGTCTCCCCACCCCCTTCTATTAATGGAAAGCCACATCTTAATGAGCTGGTTAGCCCACATGCTACAGCAGCCTTCCTCAGCCTGGCACCCTTCAAATGTGACTGGACTACAACTCCCATCATCGCTGACCATTGGGCTGATGGGCGTAGTAGTTCAACAAACATCTGGAAGGCACAGACTGGAGAAGGTGGCTTCTTCTATGACAGATCTTTTCCTAACATTGCCCACACTAGAGCTGTGCATTCCATAAAGCTGTGTCAGGAGTTTTGGCTGAAGCCATGTTTTTAATTTGGAAGCTGCTCAAAGTGGTCTTCCAAGTGAGGGCTGCCATGTATGATAAAGTAGTGATCCACGTGGCTGAGTGGAATAGCAGAGCTTGCAGAACAAACTGTCCCACAGTGCAACCTACTTTATTAAGAATCTAAGAACATAAGAAGAACCCGCTGAATCAGGCCAGTGGCCTGTCTAGTCCAGCTTCCTGTCCTCACAATGGCCACCCAGATGACTGTGGCAAACCCTGTGGCAGGAGCTGAGCACAAAAGCACTCTCCCATCTTGAGGTTTCCAAAAGTGTTGCTGCCTCTGACCACGGAGGCAGAGCATAGCCATTGTGCCCAACTTGCCTTCCATGAATTTGACCAGTCCTTTTTTAAAAAGCCATTCAAGTTGGTGGCCATCACTGCCTCCTGTGCGATCAAGTTCCATAGTTTAAAATGTGTGCTGGTTCCTTAAATATTTGAGAACTTTACAGGTGTTATCCTTTAATATAGTGTCTTCAGCAAGTTGCCTAGTTCCTTTAGCCTTCCCTCCCCACATGGGTTTTCCTTCTGCACCTTTTACAAAACAGTGGTACCTCTACTTACGAATAACTCTACTTACGAATGTTTCTACTTACGAAAGGAGCTCCGTCCGCCATCTTGGATGCGGTTTAGATAGGATTTTTTCTACTTACGAATTTTTAGATAGAGATTTTTTTCTCCCAATGCATTCCTATGGGATTCGACTTAACAATTTTTTCGACTTACGAATGTGCGTTCGGAACACATTAAATTCGTAAGTAGAGGTACCACTGTATTTATAAGCTCCAACTGGTTCTTCTTGACTTCTAACCACTCATCTAAAACCAAATTTGTGAAGGAATTCACAAGACTTGAAATGGAAGCCTGTTGGCCAAAGGCTGGGGTCTAGTCTATGGGATTGTCTGGTTTCAGACTTTGCAGCACTTTTCAGATGCAGAAGGCATTAGTGGTTTGCAGCACCAACCCTTCTGATTAGTGAGCAGTATGAAGTCTCTTGATTGGCCTGGTCTAGTGAAAAATAAATAAATACAGGGAGCAGAATCTTTTGCCTCTTGCACTACTTTCTGACTTCTGTCCAATCTAGTACCTCAAGATACTGTCTTCTGAGACACATAGGGTTTTATCCAACAAAGTCATCCCATCCATGCAAGAATTTCCACTTGTGCAACAACTCCCCCACTCTCTCTGCCCCATCTGCCCCCCCCCTCAATCTGTACTGGGCATTCTGTTGCACACACTGAAGTCCTTGTGTGAATGGGATGACCTCATTGCCCCAAACCCTCAAGGTCCCAGGTTGGCGGGAACAACACGGTACTTCAGTGGTGGGGAACCCTGTGCACCTCCAGATGTGCCTGGTGATTGGCCATGCTGGCTGGGCTGAGGTGGATTTGCCCAAAGGCTCTCCAACACCACCATGCTCCAAGCGGCCTTTTTCGAGTGTGGAGTGGAGAAGAGCTATAACTTCCCAAGTGCGTGACCAACATCTGTGATATTTTTGTCTGCAACTAAAATGAGAAATTGGTTCAAAGTTCCTCTTAGAAACTGACTGGCTGGACATCTGCAGCATTGATGGAGAGTCAGGGTCATGCTGTCACCCCCTCCTGTGTAGCCGCAGCAGGAGGTTTCTCTGTTGCAGGGAAGGAGAGAGAGCACGCAATTGTTGGCTGGGGAGTGGGAAGAGCAACTGGTAAACTGCCAAGACTCATTCTGATTATAAAGGTCACAAAGCTTGGCTTCTCTCCCCCGCCCCCAAACGTTGTAGACCTTTATAATAAAAATATATTGTATGTCCACATTGACCTGCATTATTTTTATTTTCTGTTGTCTTTTACATTATCTGCAAATCCCAATAGAGGCTGCTCACTTGGCCAGATCTGCTGTGGTCAGGCTTTATTGTTTTTAGAGGGTGCTGAGGAGACATTTCTGTTGCTGGCTGCCTGCCTGCCTCTTGGGGACAGCTAGCGAGGCACATGCTTTTCTGGGATAAAACGTGGCTGCTGATATTTTATTTTGGCTGCAACACAGGAGCCCTCCTGGGTAACCAGGAGCATAAATACTGCAAAAAGCAGTAACGTACCTATGGGGGATCCTTTCAGATTATGCTCCTGGGCTCAACTGTGGTATAAAGGCCACTTGCCTCATGGCCCGATTTGGCCTCCTGGCCGTCTCCAGCCCTTGGGAATTGGCTAGTTCCTTCCAAGGCTGGATTTGGGTGCCATGAGAAATGCTGCATCTGGTGGGAGTTGGGCGCAGTGTGATGATGATGTGCTTCAGGGTTCCCTGTTCCCACCAGCAGCTGCCAATGAGTGAACTAAAGAAATTTGGAGCACTGCAATGCCACACATCTGGCTTTCCTAGACCATGGATGGGGAACCTTTGGCCCTCCAGATATTGCTGGACTACAACATAAACCAACATGATTTGTTGTCGGGGGGAAAACTGTGGTTAGTCACAGAATTATAGAATTGTAGAGCTGGAAAGGACCAAGAGGATCATCTAGTCCAGCCCCCCGCAGTGCAGGAATCTTCTGCTCAATGTGGGGCTTGAACCCACAACCCTGAGATTAAGAGTCTCATGCTCTACCAACTGAGCTATCCTAGTCAGCTGCACTGCATTCACACATTCAAGCACATCATAGTTAAACTAAACAAACCATGGTTTAGTGTAATGTGTGAACCAGGCTATTGTACTGAGGAGGACAGTTGGACCAAAATTCCTTCTATCGCAATTGGAATGATGTGAGGGCTGAGTGAACTGAACTTCCTTAATAATCTTTGACCAATGAATTGACTCTTATTTTTTTTGGGGGGGGGGGATGACTTGATCTATTCTTTCTCACAATTTAACCTGCCAGTGAATCCTAGCCAGAATTTCAAGCTGACACTCTATCCATTGGAACAGACAGGTTCACAATAGCTTAGGAAAGGCTAGATCTACACTTGACGAAAATCATACAGGCTAGAAACTTGTCTTTTTTAAAAAAACAAACCATAATTAAAGGTGAGAGTTGCTTCAAAACCAACTGTTTTGCATGTGACCCACCCCAACCAGAATTAATATGTGTCACATTTGTGTAAATCATTGCATCTGTGGTTGCTAGGGAATTTCAACCAATGGTGCAAGTAGTGATGAAGAGTTAGACCAGGGTGGGAAACCTCTTGCTCTCCAGATGTGGGGCTCAATTTCCTACCATCCCTGACCATGAACCATGGAGCCTGGGTCTGTTGGGAGCCGGAGAGACCACAGCAGGTTCCCCAACCTTAATGGCAGACTTTGTGAGCACAGCAACGCCACACATGCAAGTGCTCACACTTTTCTCTCTTCCCTTTTCAAAATCCCACAGCAGCAGCTGGAGGAGGAAGCAGCAAAGCCACTGGAGCCAGAGAAGCCCATCTCCCCTCCGCCTATTGAGTCCAAGCATCGCAGCCTGGTCCAAATAATCTATGATGAGAATCGGGTAAGTCCGGAGGTGCTTGATGCTTTGGGGGAAATGCTCTGTTCAGGCAACCCAGAAGTGGCCCCTTTAACGGGTCACGGTTATCCAAATTGTGCCCTTCAGTAAGATTTCTCTTTATCTTGCATAATGTATTCCGTAGCGTTTATTGTTTTGCACAATTTGTTCCTCTGGGAGTGGGGCACAGGTCTGGACGGCTTATCTGCCCCTCACCACAGGAAACCGCAACCCTTTATTTTGTTGGCTTCTTGAGATGCAGGCAGCACTCCCAACCCGTCTAGTGTGTCTGGCACCTCTCTTCTCCCCTCTCCCCCTTGGGCTCTCCAACTTGCTAAAAGCAGGTCTCTCTTAATGCTAGCTTTGCAGGGCATTGCGGAGCAGAAGCAGCAGCACTTCCCCTGGAGACTGGCTGCTTTTTCACCCGCCCACAAAGACTGCTGTGTTTCTCTCTCAGATGCAAGTGAGCCTTTGAGCAGCCGCCTGCGAGCTTCCTTTTTTGAGAGCTGACCTCATCGTTTCTCTCTGTCTTTTCCTCGTCAGCGTGCTCTTTCTCGCTGGAGAGGGAGAGTTCATGTAAGGACACCCACTGCAGCGTTTTCCCTTTCACGCCTTGTGCTGCGTCAAGAAAAGCCAAAGCCTCTCTCTTGAAAGAATCAATTAAGGCGCAGCACCCTGGTTTTCTGGATCCTTTAAAGTCTCCCCCTTCCCCAAATCCTCTGGTGGACAGGCAGGCTGGGAAAGGGTGACGGTTGGTGGCAGAGAAGCTCCAAGCGTCTCTTACCATGCCTTACTGCCTGCCGGCTTTTAAAAAATGCTTTTTAAAAAAGGAAAAAAAGGAAAAAAACTCAGTGTGATGCAGCAATGTCTATTGGCTCTTGGGACTGTGTCTGTAAAAATCAATAAGATTAAATTTTAATTCCTTTTCTGTCTCAGCACTTGTATCTCTGAAAGGGCATAGCTGTCTGTCTAATACACACAACATTATGCTAAACAATTGAGAGTTGAAGTACTTTCTCACCCACCCCAAGTAGTGAGTTCCTCCCCACCTCTAAAGAAGAATGGCTGTGCAGCAAGTGTTGAGTTCATTTCATTGGTAAATCTGCGATTGTATAAGCAAATTCATGGATGTTTTGTCTGTGGGTGGCTATTAGCTACCAGTGGTTAATTATTATTTATTTCATTTATGAATCAGTTCCCGTGAGGCACCCTGAAGCAATTTACAATATAAAAACACATATAAGCAGTTACATGTATAAAAACAGTTAAAACAATTGCAGATTGTGTGTTTGTATGTGTGTGTGTGTGGGTGTGTGGGTGTAGGTGTAGCTTCTGGGTTTGAAGGTTGTGCCAAAAACTTCATGGACAAAGTGTGTTTTCAGGACCTTATGCATGCACAGCCTGACCTCTTCCACTGAGCTATGGCACTTCCCCAGTTGGAGGAATAGGAGGGAGGCCTGTTTTCCCAGCAAGGCTCTCTCTGTGTGTTTCCTTCCTCCATCCATGCGAGAAAGCTGGATCCTGAATGGAAATGCTTATGCCTTGTTCTGAGGCATGGTGGAGCTGAGCAATGCTATAAATAAAATCCGGAGCACGGTTCAGCCGCCGCCTCTCTGGAATGGTGACTGGAATTATTCCAGGAAAAACACCTCCCTCCTTTCTCTCAAAATAACTCCAGTTTCCTCATCTCTTCCCACTCGGCTCACAAAAGCCTAAGCCCCCTCTGACAACCACTGAAGCACATGAGTGACTCACAGGGCAATCCTAAACATGTTTTTTTGGGAGTAAGGCCTGATCATTCAGTGAAGTTTGCTCCCCTTGCAAGTATATCTAGATTGTAGCCTCAAGGAACTAGATCGCTTGCAGCACCTTGTAGGCAAGTTATGTCATTTCCCAAGAGCTTCGGGGATTTTATCTGTAGGTACACTCTGTCTCTCCTCTCCCTTTTAGTTACTGAAATATTTTTACCCTGCCTTTTGACCCAGCAGGCCTGCAGGGGAATTTATAATCTGGTGAAGGGAAGGGGTAAGTTAAAGCATCACAGTAAAACAGTGCAGTTTATTAAAGCAGTCAGAGAAAGCCAACACTTCATAGGCCAAAGCTGGAGAGCCATGCTAGTCATCTGGGATGCAGTGGAGCAGCTGCCTTGCATGCAGAAGGTCCCAGTTTCAGTCCCTGGCATCTCCAGGTGGTGTAATAATAATTGCTTCTATTCTTATTTGGTTGCTTTTTCCAGAAAGGTGAATTCAAAGCAGCTTGCAAAAATAAGTGTAAAAACAAGAGTTAAAACATCCTAAAATTCACATCAATATATCCAGGAAATCCAACTCGACACACCCCACTGAAAGATAAGCAGAAAATTGAGGTCTAAAGGACCTGGGTGCATAATTCCCTCCCCCCAAGTGCCTTATAATTATTAATAATAATTTTATTATTTATACTGTAGCCTTATTAGCTGATAAGGGTTCTTAAGTTGCGCCCAGGCAGGGACAGAGACAGTCAATAACGACACCGGGGTTGAGTTCCATTCAGTAAATTTAAGAGACTCTTAAATTTAAGAGACTCAGCTCACGACAAGAGTAAAGAGACACAAATTTGCAAAGCTTCTTATACACTTCTTGGGCTCCTTTCCCCCTCCTCTGTAAATGTGTGCACGCAAGGGGGTCACAAGTACATATAAGGAAGATCTGTGTCCGGTCCTTATATGCTGACTCATGCTACCCCGGTAGCATCTTCACCCGGCCTCGAGTGGGGGCTTGAATTCCTATCTATTTTGCCTGCTCTTTGCGTCAGACTGCTAGCATCAGACAAGACAGTCATCCGGCCTTGAAAGCTTAGCAGGGCATTCTGTCTTGCTCTCGAATGTTTTTATTACACTTTGGCCCACTTTGGTACACATACGCTGAGGCAAAAAGGAAAGCATTTTAAGAAGCATTTTAGGGATAGGGGGGGGGGGCTAAGCCATACAATCAGAATTATACAATGCACATTATATGATCAGATTTAGCTCAATAACACAATTGGCAAATCTCTCCCTTCAATACCTGTCCATTTGGCTGGGTTGCCCTGGCCTAGAAACAGAGGGTGATGGCTCCAGGCATACCTGTGAAGATCATTCTTCAAATGGGAAAGCACTGAGAAAGCAGTGCAATGCAGCTAGAGGGCACCAGGTTGGGAAGTGCTGGGATAGACAATGCTAAGCTAGGTGGGCCAATGGTCTAACTTAGTCCAAGGCAACTTCCTGTGTTCTGACAGGAGCCAGCCAGATGCCTTTGGGAGCCCGCAAGTTGAGCATGAAGGCAACAGACCTCCCCTTTAGTTTGCCCCCACTGTTTGAAGTTAATAGCAGATATCTCAGATGGGAGTCCTATTTTTTTCACTGAACAGTGGAGAAATTGTGGTGGAGCTCATAGGACTGAACAAGGCAACGTTAGAAGTGCAACGGTGTGTTTCAGGGTACACCCACACCCATAGCTGCCAAGTCCGGGTCGTAAAGATCCAGGATCGGCAGCGCGTGCATGACCGGAAGTTGCGTGACGCAACTTCCGGTGGCGCTTCGCCCTTCTATGGGCATCAGAAAATGGCGGCGCCAGCGCCGGAAGTCGCTTCCGCGCATGACCGGAAACACGTAAAAGCGACTTCCGGCGCTGGCGGCGCCATTTTCTGATGCCCATAGAAGGGCGAAGCGCCACCGGAAGTCGCGTCACGCAACTTCCGGTCATGCGCGGAAGCGACTTCCGTCGCCGGCGTCGCCATTTTCTGGTGCCCATAGAAGGGCAAAGCGGCACCAGAAAAATGGCCGCCGGGAAGAAGCGAATTTAAGGGAGAATGTCGGGATTTATCAGCAAACGGGAGACCGCCGGGAAACAGTAAGAAAAAAGGGGTTTTCCCGGCGGATACGGGATACTTGGCAGCTATGCCCACACCATACATTCAAAGCACATCCAGCACACATATAAAGGGCATGGCTTCCTCCAAGGAATCTTGGGAGCTGTAGTTTGTTATGGGTGCTAATAATTGCAGCTCTGTTGGGGGAAACTGCAGTTCCCACAAGCCTTGGGGGGAATCTACATACATCAAATGTGCTTTGGATATGCTTTGGATGTATGGTGTGGGTCTGCCCTGTTTGTGGGGTTGAAAACTGGATATGTTGGGTGGGAAAATACCAGGTCTTGTTAAACCCCAAGCAGTTTGTTTCTGGCTCACAGGAATTTGAAATATCTTCCCCGTGCCTGATGATAATGTGCAGAAAACAGAACTCGCCCTAGTCCTCAAAACCTGTATTACCTATGGGTGAACTTGTGTGGATGGATGGCCCTGCTTGTCATTCCAGAGGTCAAAGGTTAGATGAAGGGCATAGGGCAGGCATCCCCAAACTGCGGCCCTCCAGATGTTTTGGCCTACAACTCCCATGATCCCTAGCTAACAGGACCAGTGGTCAGGGAAGATGGGAATTGTAGTCCAAAACATCTGGAGGGCCGAAGTTTGGGGATGCCTGGCATAGGGCAAAGCAAAACGCATGCTGTGCAGGCAAAAGGTCCCAAGCTCAATCCCCAGCTAGGACTGAGGAAGACCCCCATTTGGAAACCCTAAGT
Organism: Zootoca vivipara; assembly: GCF_963506605.1. Classification (NCBI taxonomy): domain Eukaryota; kingdom Metazoa; phylum Chordata; class Lepidosauria; order Squamata; family Lacertidae; genus Zootoca; species Zootoca vivipara. The sequence continues at coordinate 3,037,752 of NC_083292.1, forward strand.
GCAGTGCAGTGTAGTACACCAGTACAGTGTAGCAGCTGTATGGGAGTTGTGTCCAAAACATCTGGAGGGCGCCAAGTTGGGGAAGATAGCACTGAGCTGGATGGGCCAATGGTTTGACCCAGTGTAAGGCAGCTTCCTGTGTTCCTGCGACTAAATGCACCACTTGGGGCTCCTCATTCAGTGTGCTGTTTGCTGTGTTTGTGCCCTGCCCCTTCTACCAGAGAGATCAAAGGCAGCGTACAGAGGGGTTTCCCACAGTTGCCCCCCCCACAACAATCCTGCATGGGGAAGGTTAAATCAGGATCCCCATGATTTGGCCCAGGCCATTCAAGCACTGAGCTTTCTGCTTAAGTGAGGGTTTGAAACTAGATTCGACACTCCCTGCATCATCGCTCTGGTAAAGGAATAAAAGGTAACAGAATACGTTGCATGCTGTCCTGATTTCCAGGAACTCTGTGTTCCCAAAAGCTCCTCCTGGGGGTAATCTGACTAGCTCCTTAAATAATAAAATGTTTTAAGAACACTTTTTAGAGCAAATTCCTACTGGGGTGTAGGAAGCAGAAGCCCCTTGGGACAGTGAAAGAGCTACGAGCATTGAGATTGCAGCTCATTAGATCATTCATGTCGGTGTGTCATTTTTCCAGGCTGCCTCACTGGCCACATGTGAGGTTAGTTTCTTACTTTTTTGGTCCTGAAATGCTTTTTCAGGAAGGCTCTCTGAAGGCTTTAAGCACAGTGAGTTGGCAACTTCAGTACACCAAACTTTGATGCCCGTATCTTTAAGTGGCCCAGTGTGATATTGCACTGATCAGTAGGAACGCAATAAGCTGCCTTATGCTGAGCCAGGCCGTTAGTCTACTTGGCTCAGCATGTTGTCCACATTGGCTGGCAGCAGCTCCCCACCATTTCAGTCAGGGGGTCTTTCCCAGCCCTACCTGGAGATGCCGGGGGCTGAACGTGGGGCCTTCTGCATGCAAAGCAGGTGCTCTACCCTTGAGCTATGGCCCTGGGCTAGAGGCAGCAGCATCCTGCGATTTGGCCTTCTGCATGATGGAGCAGTCAAGGTCAGCATCAAATTTATGCCGCTCTGGTATCTATTACTCAGTGACAGTAATGGCATTGACCCTGCAAGGTGTCTGAATGTGCAGTGATATTTCTGTCAGTGTTTGGTGTACTAATGACACTGTAGTGCCAGTAAGGAAGGGATAGAACAGTGTGATTCATTTATTCTGCTAGGATATGCAGGTTTGGGAGAGTCTGGCTGTGGGATTAATTGTATGGACAGATCAACACTACTTCCTGTCTTGCTGAATTTAACAGGAAGTCTCCATTGCTCTGCATTGGTCTCCATGCCTGGGAGAGTTGGGCAGGGGGATTTTCTGAAGGATGTCCCTTTTGCTTTTTTATTACCAGGAATTTGTCTACTACTTATTCTATGGACTAAATATATTTTGCTCTGATGCCAAAGAGACTGTACAGTGGAAATCAGACCACCGGAGGGAAGCTGTATATTTACATTCCAACTGTAGTGTTTATGTACAGATTGAAAGACAGAGGAAATATTTGGATTAGCATTTCCAGAAATGAAAAAATATATATCACCGTCTCAGGGCCTGGTTTGAGGGCACATGACGCATTCACTTTGCTGAAGCTAAGCAGCTCTGTGTCTGTTCAGTGCCCAAATGATAGACCACCTAGGGACCCAGTATTTGCCACTTTGAATTGTATAATTGAAGAAGTAATTCATTAATGTTGTAGTATAGGTGACAGTGCAGTTTGTCCTGTGGATCTTTGGTGTTCTAGGAAGAGAGGCCATTTTCAGATATTAAAGGAAGACAATTGATCATCTGTAAACACACACACACACACACACACACACACACACACACACACACACACACGGAACAAGCCAGGCTAAAATATGCAGATGAAGAAATAGGGCTATGTAATAGAAGTTCTTTTTTGATTATGTCAAGTATCCTCCAGTGACTGAGATCAGGGGATTTAACTTTCACTTAGTGGTTCAACAGTGACAGATCCCCACCATATGTCCTGTGAACTGTAGTTTTCCACTCACAGAGCTACGATTCGCAATAATTCCCCCAACAGGCTACAGTTCCCAGAATTCTTTGGGGGGAAATCACATGCTTTAAAGGTGCATTAGATGTGCTTTAGATGCATGGTGCAGATCTGCCCTGTGTCTCTAAGTGCACTTTGCATATCCTACTTTAAATTTGGTAAGCCTCCTAGGAGCCAGCCCCACTCATGGACAGCAAGCTGTCTTGCTGAGATGTCCCTGATTCAAGTATGCTTACCCAGAGCCCTGCTCCACACTTAGTTTTGATTCTGGTTGATGACGTTGATCCATAAACTTTATGAGTATTTGGAATACTAGGATTGAGTTTCTGATAAAAGAACATTTCTGCACTAGCAGCAAGACTGGTGTGTGACTCAGTATGGCCTAGCTGACTTGCCGCTCTGCCGTAAACATCCTTGTTCTTACCTACCCAGCAGCTCTGAGGGTGGGATCTGTACAGCTGATGGCTGTTTGCTCTTCATAATACTGCCTGCATACACCAAGTGCACTCAGAAACATGCCTTTATACAGATCCATGGCGAGATGGTGTTTGGAATACTGTATACAGCTCTCTAGTTGCTGCACTTCCCAAAGAATATTGCAGAGCTGCGGAAAGGTCCAGAAAAGAGCAGCCAAAATGATCACGGGGGTGGAGTGATTCCACTGTGGGGAAAGGCTTTTTAGTTTAGAAAAAAGGCAAGTAAGCGGGGAATAAGATAGAGGTGTATAAAATAATGCATGTCATGCAGAACATGGATAGACTGACATTTTCCTCCCTCTGCCATAATACTAGAACTCATGGACATCTATCTAGTGAGGCTGGATGTTGAGAGATTGAGGACACATAGAAGGAAGGACTTCTTCAGTTTGCCCCCACAGGAGGCAGAGATGGCCACCAAGGTGGATTAGGGCTTATCCACACATACCTTTTGACCCACTCTTTCAAGGCAGAGGTCTGTGTTTTAATGTTCAGTGTCGGAGCATTTTTGGTTTCTCCCCAGGGTTTCCCTGCAAAAACTCGTTCTTTAAACCTGAATCGGAGCAATTGTCAACTCGGGTTGATGTTTGTTCCAATTGACCTTTAAAGAAGGTAAAGAAAACACAGAGTTTAAATTGAGGTCCGTGCTTGGAAAGGACTGAGGAAAGGTAAGTGTAGATAAGCCCTTAGATTAATTCATTGAGGATACAGCTATCTCTGGCTACTAGTCATGAAAACTGCCATATCAGGGGCAGTATGCCTTTGAATACCAGTCAGTGAGAACTACAGAGAGTGCTTTTGTGCTCACGTCTTACTTGTCGGTTTCTCAGAGGCATCTTTGGTCTCTGTGTTATTATGTCCAGTGTGTATGGAGCTTTCTCCCTGCGAGAGGTTTGGCGGAGCTCTAAGCGGGGAGTGTACTTTAAAAATAGCAGAATATATTTTGGTTTGTAGACACATTTAATTTAGCAATTGCTTCCAAGCAGTAATAAAATGACACTCACATAATATCAGGTTGGCATTGTGGTGTATAATATAAAGCAATAATACAAAACTCCCCCCTCAACACAGTGCGAATATGCTCCATATGACCTGCTGTTCGCAGTGTGTCACTGTATTCTGAATCCCCTTCTCTCCGGAAAGGAGACCTCAGCGTGATGTAAGCAGAGCATAAATCTTACATGAATGTGCGCCCAGAACTAGTTGAAAGTGAGTCACACATGTCTCATTGAAATTAGTCACAGTAAACAGAAAGTCTGGCATGGCTGATTGTCAGCCTGCAGATGAAATCCTGCCCTGCAAATCAATTTCATCTGACCTATTACCTAATTTTAATGAAGATGCATTAAAGATGTGCAAAGGCTGTTACAGATAAATACCATGGAAGAGGTTTGGGAAAAATTAATGACACTGTCAGGCAGGATACTTTATTGCCAGTGTTGGATTCAAAAGTGATTAGCAAATATTTTTTCCTAAGGTTACTGGTGTTGTAGGAAATGTAGAAAAAAATGAAGCTGAGTCTGTGCACGTTGGGTGGAGTTGTGATGAGGTTATAACTCATTGGGGGGGGGGAATTAAAGGTAATGGAAGGTATGATTGGTTATTCCACACCTACAAATCCATTACAAGTTCTCTTGGGTTGTTTGAAATCAGATGCATGGCCAAAGTATTTTATAGTAGAAAAATCTGTGAAGAGCAGCAAAAACATTATTAGCTGCTAAATGGCAAACTTGGGAAGTAATGAACAGGAGTGAGTTAGCAAAACATGGTATGTTGAGGAAATGTCTAAACCAGGGGTCCCCAAACTTACTTTGCCGAGGGCCGGTGCCGCCAGCGCCAATCGCGGGAGCGTGTGCCCATATGCGTATGCACACGCAATTTCCGGCGCACTTCTGGGTTGCGGGACCCCGAAAATGGCTTGTGTACATGTGCATGGGCCTCCTCCGGCCCGGAAGTGCGCCGGAAATGATCCTTGTGCATGCGCACAAGCTATTTCCGATGCTCCCGGCGACCTGGAAGTGGGCAGCCATGCCACACCGGTAAGAGCAGGCGGTGGGGGTTGCCGGGGGCTGCATAAATGAGCCTTGCGGGCCGCATCCAGCCCTCGGGCCTTAGTTTGAGGAACCCTGGTCTAAACTCACAGAAATAAGATTTATTTAAAAGTATTATTATTATACTAGTATGTCAGATTAGGGGAACAGGGACAAAGGCAGGATCAGTTTTAAGATTTGCCACCCCCCTGCATTGGTTAAATGAAGCAAAAACCTGATTTTATAGTTATTTGTGTGTTTTAACTGTTGAAATAGTAAGGAAAAATGTGATATAAAACTGATATATCTTATCTATGGAATGCAGGGGAGTTGTTTCGTAAATACTAGTAAATTTTGGTATGTATTACACACTTGTATGTGAGGTGTTTGTGAATGGTTTTGTCCACAGTTTCATTTGTCAGGGAAAAGAGCATAGAGAGATGGAAACATCCAATCCAGCATTTCCGTTTTCTGCATATGCACACAGGACACCTGAGCTGTGCCTGGTGCAAACCCCCCATAGCCCTGAAGCCTTCCTTGCTGGTTCTCCTGCCTTTTGCAACCAACTGCGTAGAGTCTTGTCAGGTCACAAAATACGCTCCAGGTCTCTGGGCTGCTTCTCTGAGGAGCAGAGATGTACACAAGGAAAAGAGCTTCCTTTCCCTCCTGGAATTAGATCAATTTAAAACCCTGTCACTCAGATGTTGTTTGACTATGTTTGTGCTCACACTTCCCTTTTCTGGCAGTGACTCACCCCCTCAGCCACCCTGTGGCTCCTTTGAAAGTCAGCCTGAAGTTGCAGACTCTGAAACCCGGTTTTTTGTGAGTGGTAATTCAAGAGCTGACCACTGGATGGCGTGACCGGCTGTGTAACATGTCCAAGAGAGATGCTTTCATTGTACAGGGGTTTAGCAAAGACACTCAAATAAGCTTAGCAGTCACGGAATAAGAGGAGAAGGCCTCTTTTGTGAATCAGCAACTGGTTAAAGGAACAGGAAGGTCAGAGTAAGAATAAATGGATACTTCTCCCAGTGGCAGAGGTGTATTAAGTATACTCTTCTCCAAGGATCGGTGTTGGACCCTATCCTCTTAACTTGCTCATAAATGATCTATTGTTAAAAATGGCTCCCTTTTTCTTTGTTGTAAGCCACTTCGAACATTGTGTGTGTGTGTGTGTGTGTGTGTGTAAAAGTGGCATACAGATAAAACAAATTGAATGAATGAATGAATGTTAGGGGGTAAGCAATGAGGTAGCCAAACTTGCTGATGATACCAAATTGTTTAGGGTAGTTAGAATAGAAAAAGATGACAGGAAGCTCCAAAAGGCTGTCCCCAAAATGGAGGAACGGGCAACAAAATGGCAAATGGAGTTCAGCGCAAACAAGTGCAAAGTGATGCATGATGGGGCAAAAAGTATTTCATGTCACATGCACTCTCCTGGCGTTTGAACCTGGTGGTGACTGACGATAACAACGACAGCTTGGGGTTGACAAAGAGGATTGACCCAGTGTGTGGCAGCCATGAAAAAAGGTGCATTCAGCCCTAGGGATCATTAGGAAAGGCTTCAGCCACAACATTGCATACAGTTTGGGTCATCTTACCTCAAACAGAATACTGCAGTGCTGGAAAGGATTCAGAAAAGGGCAACCAAATGATCAAGGGGCTGAAGCAGCTGCCCTGCGATGAATGGCAGCAAGGTTTGAGGCTTTTCAGTTTAGAGAAAAGGTAAGAGGTGCATAAGAGAAAAGGTAAGAAGGGACGCGGGTGGCCTAGGGCTTGCCGATCAGACCACAGAGCCTAGGGCTTGCCGATCAGAAGGTCGGCGGTTCGAATCCCCGCGGCAGGGTGAGCTCCCGTTGCTCGGTCCCAGCTCCTGCCAACCTAGCAGTTCGAAAGCACATCAAAGTGCAAGTACTGTAGATAAATAGGAACCGCTCCGGCGGGAAGGTTAACGGCGTTTCCATGCGCTGCTCTGGTTCGCCAGAAGGGCTTTGTCATGCTGGCCACATGACCTGGAAGCTATACGCCGGCTCCCTCGGCCAATAACGCGAGATGAGCGCCGCAACCCCAGAGTCGGTCACGACTGGACCTAATGGTCGGGGTCCCTTTACCTTTAAGAGGTGCATAAGATGAAGAACAGAGAGAAGATTTTATTCTCACGGTACCAGAACCTGGGGCCATCCAACAAACGTGAATATTGGAAGATTTAGGACAGACAACAGAAGGTGCTTTACCATGCACTGCATTTCACTCCCTCAGTCATGGCCAGTGACCTGGAGGCTTTAGAAGAGGATCAGAACAGTTCATGGAGGATAATGGTCACTAGCCACAGTGGCTGTGCTCCCCCTATCCTGTCAGACGAAAGATGCATCTGAATATCAGTTGCTGAGAGTCACAAGTAGGAACCACAAGTATCCACTATGACCCCACCTTTATTGTAGTCAGGTCATAAGCATCTGACTGGCCATCGCGAGAACAGGATGCTGGACTCGATGGTCCTTTGGCCTGATCCATCAGGTCTCTCCTTATGTTCATAGGGCTGATTCTATATAGCTTAAACTTGTGCCCTAGTGCTCAGCTCTGGGACCTGTTTTCAGTGCAAGGGCTCAGTTTTGAAACCTATAGGTGAGAGTGCCCCGGAGCAAGCCTAATTTGTTTATTTGCTTACTTTAAAAATATTTATATACCGCTATTCATAAACATGTCAGAGCAGTTTACAACAATTTGAAACATACAATGAAACCATATAACAATCTGTATACAGTGGTACCTCGCAAGACGAATGCTTCGCGCAACGAAAAACTTGCTAGACGAAAGCGTCTAGCGATTCTTTGTTGCCTCGCAAGACGAAGCTTTCTATGGCCGCGTCTTGCAAGATGATTTTTTTTTTGCTGCTTTTTTTTTGCCGTCTGCCGTTTGTTTCTTGAAATACCACAACAGCGAAGGGCTTTTACCCTGGCCCGCTTTCAGACTCTCCCTTCAGCAATTCAGGAAGGCCGCTATAGGAAGATACCTTACGAGGAGAGGAAATGCCCATGTGGCTCTGGGTAGCAGGAAACAATGGAACATTGTTGCAAGTATTATTGCAAGTATTATATAGACGTTTGAGCCAGGTTTATCCAACCCATCCTATATAAGTTCCCTGGGCTTTCAGAACAACATAACACCTCCCTATTACTACAGGACGAAAGCCTAGAAGTCATATATTCAGTCGCCAGATTCTGCGCTGCCATGATAGACATTCGTCGAAGGATGGTTTATGTTACAAATCAGTCCTAAAATGAAGACCCATATTGTTAGATCTGTATCATTGAAGTCTCATCCCTTATAGCTGTTTAACGAGTCCTTTTTAATCCCTCTTATTAGTTTTATCCACCCATTACTTATGCTTAACCAAGTATTTTATGTATATGTTTTAATCTATGGTTAGTTTTTGCCCCTATTTATTTAATGAGTATTTGTTTGGATTCATATTGTTATGTTATTTAAATGTTTTGCTTATGCTGGTCTGTGACTGAATAAAGTAAATTCATTCACTCCTTTAGTGTGATTGTGATGAGGTCTTATAAAACCCTTCTTACAGCCCGCAAACTGAGTTAATCTAAACTATGGTTTGTTTGAAACAAGCCAACTTCAAACCATGGGTTATGAAGCTTGCTTGTTTAAACAAACCATTAACCACAGCTTAGGAGTTTGAGCCCTACACTAAATTGTTCCTAATTGAAATCAGAAGTGAAAACTTCCCAATGTCTGATGTCTATGCTGGAGGAGGAATAGGAAGCAGGAAATATGGAGGCTCACTGTGGCTACTTCTTGTCACACTAAACTGCAGTAAAGTGTTGTCTTTTTATTAATTGCACAGTGCCTAGTTTTTAATTTGGATGCTAACTAATTGGGAGATATTTAAAATGAGATTATTACAAACTACATTCCCATGGTTGCATACTCAAAACTGCCAATGCTGATAAGAAATCCCTGTTAACAAGCATGGTCAAGGAATAATATCCACTCCTTTTGGTGCCATGGCATGCACTGGGAAGCTGAAAGGCTGTTAGGCGAGAGCAAGTGTTCCTCAAATGATCTTGATGGTGCATCCTCAGAGAGGGGTGAACCAACTTTCCTTGCTCAGTGTGTTGCTCCCGTAAGGTGCCTTAAACCCCATGCTCCATTTGCTGAGAACCATTTGTCTCCAGGCCCTTCTGTTCCTGGACCTGCCCTCTTTGCTTTCGTTCCTCATTGGCTTTTTAGGTAGCAGGTTTACCAGGCTGATAGTAAGAATCATCAGGGAGGGAAAGCAGCCTGTGTGTTAGTGGAAAGGTCATCTTTTATTTAATCGCTTTGGTGCCGTGAGCCCGTGACTCTTCCAAGCCCTGTTCTGACATGTCCCCTCAAGAGCATGTGTGCTCGTTTCATGTACAGTACTGTATATATCTGTGAGCACGAGGTAATCTAGCTTGGGGAGGAAAAGAGCAGGAAGATAAAGAGGAGAGGGAGAGTGCTGGTTGGTGGGTGAGGGCAGATGACCCAAGGACGGTGGTGCTACTGTGATCACATCCTTTCGACAAGGCCAGTTCCTGGAAAAGGGGGCATGACAAAGCAGACCTTCCCTCTCTCCCACAAGGTCTCTGCTCTTGGATAGCCACTGAAGTGATTGCGCAGTACCCAGACAATTTGAAAGTGAAAGAGAATTCATTTGTTGCAGGGAGAGGGAGAAAGGCTTTTTGGGGGTGTGAGTGTCTTGTGCTAGAAGATTGCCACTAAGGCACCACAAGCGGAGTATATCCATTCCCCCGCCCCATGGTTCCTTTTTGCAGCTGAGACCTTGAAGCGTATGTAAGAGTTTTCTCTTGCTGTTTGGGCTTTTCAACTTGGCAGCCGTTCAAACCCTTCCCAGTCTGTGACATTGTAGTGTGTGTGGGAGGGTTTTTTCTCTCTCTCTTGCTGTCTCTGTCTCTCTCTTTGTGCTTTTAACCTTTCTCCTCTTGCCTTGGGGAAGGGTGGGGAGGGAAATGAGGTTAAATTTGTATGCCCTTTGCCTTTGAGGGAAGATTTGAAGGAAGGGGAAGGCAAGTGAAACCTGCAAGTGGGGGACTCCAGTTGTTAAGTCATTTAGCATTCTCCTATTTTCCTTTTCACTGTTGCAGAAAAAAGCAGAAGCAGCACACAGAATTCTGGAAGGGCTGGGACCTCAGGTGGAGTTGGTAAGTTTGTCTGTGCATTTTAACAAATATACATACTGTGTTTTTTCTTTCCCTACAGCCACACCCACCGACCCTGCATACTTCCTTTCTCTCTGCTCCCCTCCCTTTCTTGTCATCCTTGGAGTTTTGGAGGGTAGCCAAATGGTTGAGAAGGAGGAGGACTGACTCCAGCATCTGCCTGATGGCGAGATCTGCAAGGAAGCCTCCCTCTGATTTCAGAATGGCCTGCTGGCCTGATTCTGGTGCAGGAAGCTTAGCAGATAGGGCCAGTGGGCTGAGAACACCTGCCTGGCAACAACAGAATGTAGAGGAAGGTGTCTTACATTGGCCCATTCACTCCAGCATTGGCATGACATATTTTTTAGAAACCCATGTTGGGTCGTAGTAATCACAGCATCCTTATCTAAATGCTCACAGACTGACTGTTGAGCTATCTGTTCTAGGACCTTCCTTGGTATCGATGTTAAGCTTACCACCAGTTACTATTTACCTGGGTCTTCCTTTTTCTCCACCCCCCCCCCCTTTGAAGATGGGGACAACATTTGCTTGCCTCCAGTCTGTAGGGACCTCAACTGTTCTCCAAGAACAGCAAGCTCCTTTAGTACCCTTGGATTCAGCCTATCAGGCCCTGGAGATCTGAATTCATTGAAAGTAGCTAGGTGTTCCCTTACTACCTCTTTGCCTATCTTAGGCTGCAGCTCCCTCCTTACATCATTTATTCTGTTATCACCAGGTTGGCATTGCTTTTCTTTTAGGTGAAGACAGAAGCAAAGTAGGTGTTGAGTAGTTCCACCTTTTCTCTGTCACCTAATAGCATTTCTCTGTCTTTACCCTCTGCTCCCAACTTCTATTTTGGACGTAGCCAAAGACAGCTTCATTCATAAAGCTCATTATGAGCTTTAGCCAGCCTGACTTTCCCCATGCAACTGTTGGCTACTCGTGTGTACTCCTCTTTTATGATTTCCCCTTTCTTCCATTTCTTATACATACCTTTCTTAACTCAGCTCATCTGTAAGCTCCTTATTCAGCCGCACCAGTTTCCTTAGATGCCTCCCACTTTTCTTACTTTTGGAATTGTCTGTATTTGAGCCTTCAATATTTCTCCTTTAAGAAACTCCCATCCTTCTTAGACTCCCTTCTCATTCAGTACTTCTGATGATGGGATCACACCCAGTAGAATCATAGAGTTGGAAGAGACCACGAGGGCCATCCAGTCCAACCCCCTGCCAAGCAGGAAACACCATCAAAGCATTCCTGACATATGGCTGTCAATCCTCTGCTTAAAGACCTCCAAAGAAGGAGACTCCACCACACTTCTTGGCAGAAGTGGTTCCTTCAGCTTTTCAAAATTGACCTTTTTAAAGTCCAGAGTGTATATCCAACTACGCTCAGTTTTCCCTTGCCTCTGTATCCTGAAACCCAAGAAAACATGATCATTTATTCCCAAGTTTCTGAGTGCTTCCACGTCATCAATAAGTTCCTCCCTATTGGTGAGGACCATGTCCAAGATAGGTGATCCCCTTGTTGCTTCTTCCACCTTCTGGGAATTTTCAGCGAGGCAGTGGAGGAATTTGTCAGACCTTAACACTCTTGGCAGAGTTTGAGTCCCAACAGATATTGGGAAAGTTGAAGTCCCACATGATTACTATTTCTCTCTTTTTTGAATGTTTGGTAATGTGCTCTAGGAAGGCATCATCCAAGTCTTCAGTCTGGCTTGGCGGTCTATAGCAGACACCCACAGTAGGGTCACTGTTGTTTCTCTCTCCACAGTTTTTACCCATATACTCTCAGTCTGCTTTTCATGCTCCAGGTTATGGATTTCTTCACAAGTGTCCACATCCTTTATATATACAGTGGTACCTCGGTTTATGAACACAATTGGTTCCGGAAGTCTGTTCATAAACTGAAGCGTTCATAAACTGAAGCAAACTTTCCCATTGAAAGTAATGGAAAGTGAATTAATCCGTTCCAGACGGTCCGCGGAGTAAGCGTTCATAAACTGAAGCGAACTTTCCCATTGAAAGTAATGGAAAGTGAATTAATCCGTTCCAGACGGTCCGCGGAGTAAGCGTTCATAAACTGAAGCGAACTTTCCCATTGAAAGTAATGGAAAGTGGATTAATCCGTTCCAGATGGGTCCATGGAGTACTTAAACTGAAGGGTTCATAAACTGAAGCATGGGTGTAATTGGTTCCGGAAGTCTGTTCATAAACTGAAGCGTTCATAAACTGAAGCGAACTTTCCCATTGAAAGTAATGGAAAGTGAATTAATCCGTTCCAGATGGGTCCGCGGCGTTCATAAACCGAAAATTCATAAACCGAGGTTCCACTGTAATGCTACTCCTCCTCCATTCCTGTTTGGTCTATTCCTTTTGAACTGGTTATACCCCTCAATTCCTACATGAAATTTGTTAAATTTAGCCTGCCTAGTGGCTGCAGGAAGCAGCTGGATGTAAATTGCACAGTGAATTGTGGAAATGGCTCCTTTTGGTCTTTGGCTGCTGCTGTCTGTGGTTACTAGGCAGCTGCGATGATGCCTTTGGGCTGCAGTACGTAAGAGACTTGTTCTGTGGCTTATCACCCTGCCTATGAATAAAAGCCACCTAGAGAGCACCTTCATAATTGGTGTGAGGGTGATGGTTGATGTCACTGTGGTCTTTCAGAGTTTTTAAAAAAATAAAAAATAGGCTGGTCTCTTTGGAGCTATTAAATAATTTCAAGTAAAAAATCTTTCCCAGCCCCCTTCCCCCCTGTGGTCCTCATATCCTTTCTAAATTAAATGCTACTGGTATCTTCTGTTGATTTGCTGGTGGGCCTCCTCTCCCTGACTGCATTCACATCCAGGAGGTTCTCTTTTACCATTTGACAGCCATGGCTTCCCCCAAAGAATGCTGGGAACTGTAGATAGTTATGGGTGTTGTCAATTGCACCTCTTGGAGGCAGTTTCCTAACTACTCTCAGCTCCCTTAATGAACTACAGTTCCCAGGATTCTTGGGGGAGGGGGGAGCCTTGGCTTTTAAAATGGTAAAAGAGTGCTTTCACTATATAGTGTAGATGTGCCCCATTTTACAGTAGCCCATACAATGACAGCTATGTTGACATAGTATGCTATTAGTTTCTGTTGGTTGGGTCTGTACATAAAGCCAAATACCCCACAAGGATCACATCCCTAGTACTTACACCTGTGGCTTTGTAGATTTTGCAGTTAAAGTGTGGAACATTGGTACTGGCAGTGTAGAACATGCCCAGTGGCAAATCTTTGTTTGTTTGTTTTTTTAAAGATTAAAGTGACTGTTTTAGTCCTTAGGATTGTGGAGGGGAGAGTCTCAGCAGAATTTTCAGTGATTAGTGGGTGGGACCAGTGCTCATTATAACTCTTTGCCTCTCCTCTGTGATTGACAGAAGGTTAATTTGGATTCAAGTCACATCACATGTATAATTTCAATGTGGGTTGAAATAATTCATTTTCCTTGGTGCAGAGTTTGCATTTCACTGAAACAGATTTCCTTTTTAATTGTCTACGCTCTTCTTGTGGCTACTCCGGCACATGAGAGTGTGTTTGTTCAGATTTTGGGAATAATGTGCTATATACTCAGTGGCATAGTGCTGTCAGCACCCACGGCAAAAGCATGTGCGCCCCCCCAAACAGCGATGGAGCGTGCTAAGCCAGCCACCGGGTGATGGCAGGGCGTGGAATGTGAAGAGCACCCTCCCCACCCTGTCCCTGCCCAGTGCGCGGGCATCCGTCAGGCTGGGTCAGAGTGGAGGGCTCCCTCACCCAGCCCCTGCTGCTGCTGACGGGTGTTCATATGCCGTGCGGGGTTGGGGCAGAGGCTACTCTTCACCAGGTAGAAGTTGGGAGCAGAGGGTAAAGGCATGTGAGTGCCTGCCCGCCAGCTGGTGGGTGGGTGGGCGGGGCAGGATGTGGAGGGTGCTCTTCACCTTCAGAGGGAGCTCTCCGCACTCAACCAGTCCCCATTGCTGATGGGAGGGTGCTTGGGTGCTGGGCGCATAGGGTGTGTGTGTCTGGTTTGCCCCTCTTTCCCCAATACTGTGCCCACCCCCCAACTATACCAGTCTATACACTACAAATGATTTCTGATGGTATTATACAGGAAGCTGCATAATACCAAACTGGACCTTTGTTCCAGCTAGCCTACCAATGTCTTTTTAAAAAAAAGGATTTATGTTGTTGAGCTTTTGGGGGATTTTACCCCAAACCTGTCCATACTTGACCTTTTTTATGATTAATCAGCACAAAATACTTATGAACTACCCTTTGGATCAGATCACAGGCAGCACAGAGCAAGATGAACAGCAGGCAGGAGTCACAGATGACCCACCGGAGGCAGCGCGAGCCAAATGGCGGGCTGTAGAAAAAGCCAAATGCTGGTTTGATGCAGTCGCCAGCAGGGCTACAAAAGAGGGCACATGTGAGAGCCGATGGGTGGACAGGACCTAAAGCTGCACACATGGCACCTGCACAAGCCAGTCAAGCAGCCAGGATAGAGAGGCAGGCGCATGCATGAGATGGCGGCTGGGCGGGTCCTAGAGCCGCCCACGGCGATCAGCTGCGAGAGACGACCGGAGGGCGGGTGAGCAAGCTCCAGCACCTGTGGGGCAGGATTAAACTGACCAGTGGGCTGGATTTGGATTTGGCCCATGGGCCAGACTATGGACATGCCTGAATTAAACATATAAGCTGTCTGGATGCCGACCTTGATACCCACCCAAAATTGACAGCTATACAAAGCTGCCAAGTACCCCGTTTTCCCCGGGAAACCCCCCGTTTTTACTTACCTTTTCCCGGTGGTCCCCCGTATCACTTCATCTCCCGTTTTTCTCCGGTATTTTCTCCTGCCGGCGGCTATTTTTTTTCTTTCTAATTTGCCCTTCTATGGGCACCAAAAATGGCCGCCGCCGGCTTCAAAAGTCGCATCTATGCATGTCCGGAAGTGCATAGACAAGACTTCCGGTGTCCGCGGCAGCCATTTTTTGTGCCCATAGAGGGGCGGAGCGACACCGGAAGTTGCGTTGACGCACTTCATGACATGCGTACAAGCGACTTTCGAAGCCGGCGGCGGCCATTTTTGGTGCCCATAGAAGGGCAAAGCGACACCGGAAGTTACGTCGACGCAACTTCCGGTGTCACACGGCTGCCGGTCCCGGATTCTGCAGTCCAGGACTTGGAAGGTAAGGCTATATGAAATAAGTTTGAATGTAGCTAGGGCAGTAAGGTCTTCAGACCATTGTGTTATAGGTGAATATTTATCCTTTCAGTCTCTCTTAGTTTTTGAGGTATTGTTAAATCTATGCCTCTATTCCCACATGCAAGGCATCCCTTGATGCTGCAGTCATCGAGTGCTTTAATTGCATGGCCCCAGCATTGAGGAAGCAAACAATGACCCATCCATTGATAAGAATCAGCTGGCTTCACTCATAACATTTCCTGCTCAGGTGGCTTCATGAAATGACTCCATGGTTTGCATGCAGCGAAATGCTCCCAAAAGTGTGACTGTGATTAATTTCCATAGAGCACTTTGCTGGGGTGAATGCACAGACAAACCATGTCTGCGATACGGTGCAAAGTGAGGGAGTTCTGAAGGTAAACTGGGAGATGAAGCCTCCATCTGGCTCCATCAAGAGGAGACCTATGAAGCTGCCATGCCTCAATCCTGCATTCCCCAACCCTGTGTTCTCCAGGTGTTACTGAACTAGAATTCCTACCAGCCGCACCTAGCATGGCCCAGTGGCCAAGGAGGATGTGCCTCCTTACAGATTTTAAAAAATTACATCTTCAGACAGAAAGTCCTTCTCTCTGACTTCCTAGTTTTCTGTTTTGTTTTTTAAATGCATGGGCATTATTCAAACTGTAACCCTTCTACCTGTGTGGTGTAGCAGTATATCCCAGGAGAAGCTGTGCCATTTGGTCTGCCTGGCTTCCAAACGACTCATTTTCAAACTTTCACTCAGAAACTTTGTTTGAGGAAATCCCCTGTGCAAGTCGCTTTCTCTAGTTTGTTGCTGGCCTCCACCTGCACAGCAGACGGGGAGAATTTGTCACGCTGACCCTGAAAAAAATTGGGACATTCTGCATCTTCCCAACTCATGACTAGTGTTCAACTCCAAAGGCCCTGGTTGCATTACTCATCTGGAAACAGCCCAAGTATGGCCATAATTTTGATGAATGATTCATAAGCGAAGTGTTAGTCATGTCTGAGGAGGTAGCTGCTTAAGGTGGCCTCGAGGGCACTTTGTTCCTTCTCCTTTAGTGAGAAGGCCCAGAGAAGTCACGGAGCAACAGGATGTTTCCCCAGAAGGGTTTCAGTCTCATTCACACATTGGGTTGCTCTGGACTTTGTTGTTTTAAAGACGCAAGAATCACACTGCTCCTCCTCCACCTCCCCCCCCCCATGGGCTGTCTTATTTTGACTTGCAGTGACACTCCAGCAGCGGTTCCGGCGGGTGTTTTAATAGCCAATATGTTTTGAAGTGGCAGTGCCAGAGATCGAACATGTAGTCTTTAGACATGCAAAATATCTTTCTGGGGTAAGGCAAGGAGGAGACAGCTCTCTCTCTCTTAAAAAAACCACCAGAAACAGAGCAGGTTGATGTTCTCCGCGGTCTCTGAATCCTGTTCTGGTACATGAAAGGAATTCAGCATTGAGTTGTCTGTGTTGAAAATACCACAAGTCTCTCTGTTGGTTTTGCTGCAACAGACTAACATAGCTGCCCACCTGGAAATTAGGGAAAGAGATCCTGGGTATGTGTGTGTGCATATTTTTAAAGTTGCTGGACTGTATTTATTGACCTTATGGTTTTTTGTGGTTTTCCAATGATGTTTTCTTTATAGTTTTGTTGTTTTCTGTCTGAAAAATTAAATGGATAGAGGGGAGAGAAGTGGGGAGAGCCCTGTAACAGTGGGTGGGTGGGTCATCAAACCCTTCTGCACTATTGAAACAAAGTAATTAGATAAATTTCCTGAACATCGTCAGGATATGTGGGGGGAGGGAATAGATCCACTATCAAGATTGGATTCAAGGCTCACCCTGAGCAGCTGTTATATCTTGTTCCAGATGAAAGTGAGTTTTAATTCTCCAATTGCACCATTTGCCTTCTCTAGGGACCCAAATCACAATCCCTTTCTGAAATTTGTTTAAAAATAATAATAATTGTACACTTAGCTCATTCAGCCGTATTCTCTGGGTGGTTCACAGTTTAAAATCATTAAATATAAATGCAGCAGTTAACATCTGTATCCAGCTAAGTTCTAATTAGAATAGACCCACTGAAATTAATGGGCCTACATTAATTAAAATTGTTAACAAATTTGTTAACTCTGAGTAGAGCTAGCATTGGATCCAACCCTGTATACGGCACACCCTCCAACTCCCGGTAAGAAAAATCTGGGATCAGCAGCGGAGTGGCACCAGAGGTTGCTGCTACGCATGTCTGGACATGCGTTCTGCGCATGTCCAGACATGTGCAGAAGGAGCCTCCCTGGCAGGTAGGAAATCTGGGGGATTTACAGGATTTTTCTCTATTCGGGATAACAGCGGGAAACGGGTTTAAATATGGGGGTTTCCCCGCGAAAAACGGGAGACTTGGCAGCTATGGTATATGGACAAATGTGGTTTCAGGCTAGGCTTTCTGATACATATTTGTCCTGATGCTTAGGTGTTTATTGGTAAAAAGAACATACATAAAGTATATCCCAGCTTGACCAGACCTTTGGTCCATCATTATAGTTATTGCTATTATAGTTTACTATTATTTAGACTTGTTGGTTGCTTGTTACTCAAAGGTCTCTAAGAGACTTTCAACACATTTAAAAACATTACTATAAATTCATTATGCCATAAAAACAAACCTCACTCAATACTGGGGAAGAGCCATGGCTCAGTTGCAGAGCGTCCACATTGCATGTTGAAAGTTCAATTCCTGGAATCTCCAAGTGGGGCTGGGAAGGTCCTCTCACTGCCCTGGCTCCCACCCCAAATTCCACAACAAAGGCTCTCCACTGCCCCCAAATCTCCCTCTGCATCTCCCCCCAAAAGAAGAAGAATTGGGGGTGGGGTGATTATGAAATATTTTATTTTGGAACGGTGAACAAAATGTTTAGGCAAGGTGTCCAAAATGATTTCTAGAATTATGCAGCAGGGAGACCTTTATGTAAGACTGTGTACAGTATCAGATAATTACAGATCATTACTGAGAGTACAACTCTCAAGTGCAAGTACAAGATGCAATTTCTGCCATTGTCACAAGGGGAGGAAAGATTCTTCCAGAAAAACTGGGGGTGGGGGTGGGGGTGGGAAGCTTGACCATTTCTGTAAATTTTACATCTCTACGTGGAGAGTAAGAAAGCTTTTCTCAAGACTTGCAATGGTACAGGGCAGGCTATAGGTACAGAACGCCAAAGTGAGTTTGAGAACTGCATCAAGGATTTGAGACCATAGGAGAGCTGCAAATAGCCGCTCCCCTCCTGCCAGCTATTAAAGGCAAGACGTGGCATGTTCACTCCCAAGACTCTTTCCTCCTATGAGACTGGAGCACTTGGAGGCACACACTCCTCCAAATGGGATCATGGGTCTGCTCCCAGAGGTGGAGGCAACTTTGAGTTTTTGTCAGCAGGACAGAGGCTCTTCCTCCTCTCACCTGGTTGACATATTTGGCCATTGCTAGGGAATTTCACAGCTCCCTGGCTGGTGGCAGAATAGGGAGCCAGCAGGACTGTCTCCCCTTTCTTGCCCTTTAATGGTGTAGAAGCAAGGCACCCATCCTCCCTCCCAGGCCCCCACCCCAGCCCTAACCCAGCTGGGATTGTGGGGTCACAACACCCTCAAACCCTGAGGAGCTGCTGCCAGTCGGGGTAGACAGTGCTGTGCTATATGGACCAATGACCCAACCCAATATAAGGCAGGTTCTTTTGTTCCTAAGCAGGCTCTGCTCTGACTGAGTCCTGCTGCTTCCTTCTGGGGGAAACTGCTCTTTAGCGCTCATTTGGGGCAAATGACAATTCAGGTTTCCCGTGGATTTCCATTTGTTGCATTCAGTTGCTGAAGAGCAGGTTTTGCCTTGGAAAGGAGTAGGGCAAGGGGAAAGCCCCTCAAACCTGTGCCTAGAACATGTGGGTCAAGCAGAAAACTGCTTGGACCACTTTCTATGCAGAAGTGTGGATGAGCCCTATCTGGCAGAAGCTGTCCAGCATCTCAGCTGCATCTTTTTCCAGCTCTGCTTCCTGAGAGTCTTTTAAAACTGGAAATGCGGAGTGTGGATTGTGTGGAACCTTCTGCATGCAAAGCTTGTTCTTTACCACTGAGCTGTGGAGGTTGCTCTGTCCTTTGCAGCCACTCCCCCCACCTCCCCAGCCGATCCCCTGAGTTCCCATGTGTGCGACTTTAAGATTTTCTTCCACAATAAAGTGAGTAATAGCCTGCCCCCTCCCCAGCTTGCTACTCTATGCTGTGTCGCACATGGGGCTTCAGAGGAGTTACGTTGCAAATTGCTTGTTTCTGAACAAGCTTGCTTTTGAACAGCGTATTCTTAGTTCTGCGGTGACTCAGGCAGGCAGCACCTTAGGGAAGAAAGTAGAAGGGAATGGAGAGGAGAAGCATCTCAGGTGATGGTGGAAGGCTGTGGGTGGGCAGTGGAGCAAGTTGGCCTTTGGGCTGACGTTTGGAGTTGTAGGGACTTAGCGTGCCTTCAGCTCCCTGGGAACCAAAGCTCATAAGCGGTACAGGGTGCCTTGCTGTCAGCAATAATTATGATATGCTAGCCCACGCTGTGATTTACACTTCAAATTTCCTTTTCCTTTTCAGCCACTCTACAACCAACCCTCAGACACAAGGCAATACCATGAGAACATTAAAATGTAAGTACGTGGCAATAAAGTCCTCTTCCATCCCTTTCTCTCTACCCCCTCCCTACCTTCCTTTCAAATGTCTGGGCATTAGTGAGATTAAGGCAGGGGAAGAAAGAGATTCTTTGCCCTTCCTGCCTCAGATCTCTTCCTCCCCTGCCGAGGCAGAAAAGCAGGAGGGGACATCTCTCCTGTTTGTCCTCGTGCTGCGTTTCCTGCTTTTGAGGCTTGAAGCAGCAAAATGTCCTAAGTGGTTCGTCATTTGGAGTCAGTGGAGAGATTGAGCAGGGATGGCAGAGTGTTGCGGGTAATTGCTGTGGAAGGAGAGGGTGGGGTGAGGGAGGGAATCCGCTGTTGGAAAACAGGATGGGGTGTGATGAGACGGGAATTGGGGGACGTGTGTGTGCCTGTGATTGGATGGGAGATTTGAAACTACCTGAAGATTCATGGCAATTTTTCACCATCCCTGAGCAGTTCAGCAAACAGGATCCTGCACTAGCCATGGAAGCAAGGTGGTTTTGGTCAGCACAGCCAGAAGATTGGGACGAGGGGAGCAATGCCAGGTCCCTTGGTGCTCAGGTTGGAAATTCCAACCTGACCCAGAAGTTATTCTGAAGTGAAGCCTTGCAGCTTAAGTCTCGTTTCCTGTCTTTCCCCCAAAGAGACCACAACCACAGTGTGTCATCTTACAGCAGCTCTTGCGTGTCGATGACCCGTCACCCGCGTAAAGCAAATAAGACACAAGGACACGTGATTTTAGGTTAATGGGCAAATTAAGGACACAACTTTATTGGTTATATAGCATGTGAGTGGTATTGGCTTAGGCATTGGACGGGAACGCAACATGTGACTCCACCCGACTGGTGTGGTGTGGAGACACGTAAAGGTTAATGAACAGTGGGAGGAGCTTGTTGATGCAAATACAACTGGAAGTTTCCCCTGACATCATGGGGGGTCGTGCCATGGCCCTAACCCCAATAGGGCATCAGGCAGGATCCACGACCACCAGATCCCCTTAACGGTAGGTGATGGCCTTAACCTGACCTCCGACACACAACACATACATCACATATTGAATAATCCAATGCCTGACCGCCGCCCAAGCCCAAAGGCTCGCCAATACCCTCACAGCTGCAACCAATCCCTAATGCTCTTGGTGATATCTGCCAACCATAGGTACATTTCCTTGATCGGAAAGATAGGAAAAATGAATGCCGTCATTACGAAACAGAGCCACCTCACTGAACCGAATGTCAGGGTGCTCGATCACATGGCCATTCAAATAACGCAGCTTGGGTGCAACCACACGATTAACGAGTTTTCTGGATTTGTCGATAGCCAAAGGGTTGAGACTATCATGCCAGACTCTCCTTTTTAGCAGGGCGGACCAAAACAACGTTGTTTGGGGGAATAAGGCAACGAGGTCATCAAAGTCTCTCTTTATGCTGGATAATAAGTCACACTTTCTGTAAGCCAGATCATTTCCCCCAAGCTGATCAGGTGTGGGTTTTGCATTGGTGTGTAGATCACCAGGCTTCCTCAACCTGGCCGTGTCTGGATGTTTTGGACTAGAACTCCCATCATGCCTGATCTCTGGCCATGCTGGCTGGGGCTGATGAGAGTTGTTGTCCAACGAAGTCCACTGAGTGCCATGCTGTGGAAGACTGACCCAAACTGTAGCGAAAGGGGTGTGTGAAAGAGAGACAGGCTGGCAGGCAGGCAGGCAGGCAGGCAGGCAGGCAGGCAGGCAGAGAGAGAGAGGAGGGTAGGGAGCTGGGACCACTGTGCTTTATCTCTGTTGTTCTGGTTCCATCATTACATAAATATTTTGGCTTTCCTGATACATTTTTGGTGTTTGAAGCAAAGGACAGGGTGGTACCTTCCATGTACAAAAGCTGACAGAACTGGCAAGTGACAGGAGAACACACTGAGTCGTACTGAGAGCAGCAGGCTAACATAGAGACCACATTGCAGGCTGTGCGCGAGGTGCGTCTCTGTCTTCCTGCCACTGCCACCCCTCAGCTTGAGTCAGCTGCCTTGCTTTCCTTAACAGTTGGGCTGGCCCTGCTTTGGCTGTAATGCTCCCTGGACCTGTTCATTATTGTGGGGACTTTTAATGTTTCCCCTGGTGTTTTGTTATTAGCTTTGTGTTGTTTTGGCTGACTGAGTCCCAATACGTGTTTTTTTGAAGGCTGGGAGTTGTTGGGCTGGACGCTGACATTCACATAGCAGTGAGCAGAAGGAGGTTGGGCCTGCCATGATGGGAGAAGGACAACTGAGGGCCTTTCTTCCGCCTCACCTGGGGCAGCCTAGTAGGCTTGTTGGCAACCTCCTGAGTTTGTGGGTGCTGCAGGTTAATGTTATGCCAGCCAATAATAAGATATTAAAATCCAAGACTCGGTCCAGAATAAGCAAAACTATTTCTGCCATGCATCACCAGCTGGAGGAGGTGGGAGAGGTCTCCTGTTGTGGACCTAGAGATTTCAAACCTCACTGCAGCCAAGACTGGAGAGGTGGGGTGAAGAAACAAACCAGTCCTCTGCCCAAGTTCTCTAGTTCCCAGGTTTTGAGTGCTTCCCCTTCAGGCTGTGTGTATGTGAGACAGTATTGGAGTTCTTTTGGTGCACCAGATGCCATATTGGCCAGGAGGCTCCCCTGCCAGAGCTGGCCAGGGTAGTCTTCGGTGTGGCTTTGCATTTCTTATATTTATATTCTTCATGTCTTCCATCGTAGATCCCAAGGTGACATATACCTGGTTCTCAGGTGCTCATTCATCCAGGAACTGACCAGATCCACACCCACTTAGCTTTAGCAGGGTGATGGCTCTTTATGCCATATCCTGGGACCCTGAGATATTGGTGCTGAGGCAGTGTGCATGCCCTTTCCCACCCCACACCCTGATAGGTGCAGCTCAGGATTTCAAGGCCATTTGTCACAGTCCTTGTGTGTTTCCTAGTGGCTCACCTCATTGGATAGCTTAAACATGGTTCTTGTCAGCTGTGGGTAGCTGCCCTGGCATTCAGGAACGCACACATGATGGCAATGTATATCCTCTGTGGCCCCCTCTGGAGGACTCTCCCTTGCCTGCTCAGCCACAGTCCAGCTAGAGGAGGGAGTGTAATGCCATTGCCCTAAGAACAGCCACAACAGACTTTTATTGCTGCCTGGAGGTTGTCAGCCCAAGCCAGTGAGTGAGGAGATAAAATCGGAATGGACTGCTGGGTTGGCATTTGTGGCCCTGTGCAGCTGAGACTTGGCACAGCAAACCTGGAGGGGAACAAACACCAGAAGCTGCCTTATATCGAGTCAGCCCACTGGTCTGCCTGGCCCAGTATTTCCTTACACTGGTTGGCAGCAGCTTTCCAGTGCAGGGCTAGTCGTACCTGGAGAAGTTAGGGATTTCTGCATGGAAAGCAGATACTCTGCCACTTAGCCTAAGGCCATAGCTGGACTGAGAAACGGCATCGAAGACTGCAAGAAGCTCTTGCCAGCCCCCTAACCTCCTTCTGCCCCTCATCTTTGGCTTCTGCGGTCTCAGTGCTGCACAACTAACAAGGACTAGGAACGTGTCTGAAAGAAACCATAGGGTTGTATCCAAATACGTTTTACTCAGTGAAGTTAGCCATCTCCACCAGTTTCAACGGGCATACTCTGATTATGGCTAATGCTACCCTCGGAAGGTTGCCCACCCCTGATTTAAGTCATGCAATCAATTCTGAGGCTGCCCAGGGAGCCTTTGAGCCCAGAAACTCCTTGTCCTCCTATCTGCTCCCTCTCCTTCCGTCTCCTCTCCCCTCCTTCCGTCTCCTTTCCTACCACTGCTACCAAGGTACGCCATTGTTGCATTTTTGTGGGCCTGGAGATGTGATGATGAGTCTCCATTCTGGCATGTCATTCTTAACAATTGGCCCCATAAGGCTGCCCCCTCTTCCTGTGCGCATTGTGCCCTTTTGATCCATGTAACCAATGCCTGGATGTTTAATGTTTGTGCCTTTTAACAGTGCACAGTTAAAATTAATTTCATGCCCCAGTTCATTCTTGCATCCACAGTTTCAGGAGCTTCTAAATCATTGCATTCAGCTCCCTGGGAGACCAAGATGCAGTGTGGCTTAAAGAGCTTTACTGTGACTTTGTACATTAACTGTGGTGGTAACACAAGAAGCTGCCTTAATGTAAAACCTGGCCTCTAGTGAATCCAGCCCAGCTTTGACACTATTTTGACTTTCAGTGGCTCTCCCAGACCTTAGGCAGAGAGAGGCCTTTCCATTCCTTGTAACAGAAATTGGGTTCAGGCGAATGCCTGCCTAAACAGGTATGTCTTTGGGAGCTGGCGGAATGCCAACTCTGATGGAGCCTCATCAGTATTGGCATCCTACCAGCTCCTGAAGACTCATCTGTTTAGCCAGGTGGTCCCCTGAGCTGATTTTATTGATCTACCAGTAGCTGTTCTTTCCAAACTGTTGTGCTTTTTGATTGATAGTTTTATTATATATTTTAATTATTGATGTTTTGATTCCCCGGTGTTATGGCTATTGTTAATTTTAATTATATCTATATTTTAGAGTTGTAAACCGCTTTGAAGTCATTTTTGGCATGTAGGGGGGTGCAGTGTATAAATTAATAAACAAATAACATGGGATACTTTAGCACAAGGATGGGAAACCCATGGCCCTCCACACATTGTCAGATTCCAGCTCATGTCATCCTGGCTGAGGCTGATGGAAGTTAATGTCCAGCATGTGAAGAGCCATCTGGCTTTGTATTGTCCACACTGAGTGGCAGCTCCTCTCCAGGGCTTCAGGCAGGAGTCTCTCCCAGCCCCACCTGGAGATGCCAGTAGGGATTAACCTGGGACCTTCTGCTTCCAAGGCAGGTGCTGCAATCCCTCAGCTACCAACCCCTCATTGGGCTACAGCTTCAAATGCCTTTAGCCTGAAGTGACCCTAATGAATTTGCACCCGTAAGAGCTGGGCTATAAAAGGATTACATTTGTACTGTTTTCAATTATTAAAATCTTGCTTTTGGAGGCTCTCTCCTTCTTTGACCTTTTTGCCTTCTCTTCTCTGTAATACACTCTGCTTCATGCTGAAGGTATGCAGCAAGTTGCCCAGGTGGCCACATACTTGCATAGTCTTCTTGGGTGCTTGATTCCCTTTCCCCCTTTTAACACAGTTGGCCCAGGAGGGTCACAGGAGGACCTCATTTAAAAATTCTCCCCACATCCCTTTTCTGCTCCCTAGCATTCAGAGTTTCCCATTCCGTTATTGTGAGCTTGCAAGAAAGTGTTTGGATGAATTATTTAAATGCTTGAGAAGCATGTTCGGCAGTGGAATTTGCTGCCAAGGAGTGTGGTGGAGTCTCCTTCTTTGGAGGTCTTTAAGCAGAGGCTTGACAGCCATCTGTCAGGAATGCTTTGATGGTGTTTCCTGCTTGGCAGGGGGTTGGACTGGATGGCCCTTGTGGTCTCTTCCAACTCTATGATTCTATGATTCTATGTTGCTGGCCTTGGTGGTTTCCTTCTCCCTCAACCCCTGACTCCCAAATACGATGTACCGTTCCCTCTCCCCCTGCCCCACCTCAGCCCAAGTGAATGAAGTACCAAGAACTGTAGTGAGCAAAGTATGAGTAGGAATATAGGAAGCTGTTTTACAACAGGTCCGTCTACCTGTCCCTCTAGCTGAGGGGTAGTCAACCTAGTGCTTTCCAGATTTTGCTGAACTACATCTCCCATCATCCCTGGCATAGGGACATAGGAAGCTGCCTCATATAGAGTCAGATTCTTGGTCCACCTAGCTCAGTCTACGCTGATTGGCAGTAGCTCTCCAGCGATTGAGAGTGGAGGCATTGTCAACTCTAGCTGGAGATGCACCTTCTGCTCGCAAAGCAAGTTCTCTTCCACCCTTTCCGCATATTCTGAGACCAACACAAAGGGCTGGACCATTTGCCAGGCTGGCTGGGGCTGGTGGGAATTGGGAGTCCAGTAGTATCTGAGGGGAACCAGTTTCCCTTTGTGATCCTTCTTTAAACCAGAGATGCCAGGGGTTGAACCCTGAGACCTTTTTTTGCATGCAATATGCAAACTCCTGCCACTGAGTTGCAGAGCACCTCTGACTTGTGGAAGATGGTTGTTAGTTCATCACACCTCAGCCACTGTGATGTCTCAGCAGAGTCTTCAGAGATTTCTTGCTCCAGCAGAAAAGAGTCCCAGTTAGGGGAAAACTCCTCTGCCACGCAGCTAAAAGTAACGAAGTGTTTATGGTCTCCAGACACAAGACAAAGCTGAACACTGCTATCTACTATATACAGATCTTCTCGTCTCTGCAGTAAAGATACATAGGTATGTTTACATACATACATACATACATACATACATACATACATACATACCGGCTAACACTGTCACCATGCTAGCTAACACTGCTCTGTGAAACTCACAGCCTCTTCCCCGTTCTTTCACAGATTCAGAGTCAGATCCTGACAGCAAACAGGGCAGCATTAGAATTTGCATCAGAACCCCCAGGCAGACAAGAACATAATGAATGCAATGCCCTAGAGACCATTATACCTACAGTGGCGCCTCGCTAGACGAATTTAATTCGTTCCACGGGTCTTTTTTATAACGAAAAATTCGTCTAGCGAATCCCATAGGAATGCATTGAATTTTTTTTGATTTTTTTTTGCCCACAGGAACGCATTAATTGAATTTCAATGCATTCCTATGGGAAACCGCAATTCGCTAGACGAATTTTTTGTAAAACGAATTCGTCTCACGAGGCAGCCTCCACTAGAAAAAACCTTTCGTTAAGCGAAAATTTCGTTAAGCAGGGCATTCGTTAAGCGAGGCACCACTGTATCTCTGCATTCTTGAACCAAAGGGAAGGTGAATGACTTAGCAATTCCATTTCATGCGGCTCAATGTGGTGCCTTCCATAGTTCTGGTTACAGGTAGGTAGCCGTGTTGGTCTGGATCGAAGTAAAATAAAAAAAATTCCTTCAGTAGCACCTTAAAGACCAACTAAGTTTTTGGTATCTGAAGAAGTGTGCATGCACACGAAAGCTCATACCAAAATAAAAACTTAGTTGGTCTTTAAGGTGCTACTGAAGGAATTTTTTTTATTTTACTTCGATCCAGACCAACACGGCTACCTACCTGTAACCAGGACTTAGCAATTCATACACTCAAACTCTGCTCTGTTGCTGTGGTAACCCAGTGCAACCCAGAATGTCCAGCAGCATGCGGGGATGCGCTAACTCAAGACATGGACCAAGCACCCATGGATCACATTACACCACCAACACACATACAAATCTTTGAACTGAGAATTAAGCTTGTTCTCTAAAATGCAGACCAAATGAAATTGCCCTCTGTCCCTGTTTACTGGGGTTGCCTCATTCCATTCAAACCCGCCAGCAGAAATCTCTTCCTAGAATCACCTGACTGGAAGGGCAAAGGCAAGTGGGTTGCTCCTCTTCAGCTCCTGGGCATCTCCTTCTGTTTTATTTCTGCCATCTGAACCGCCGGCCCTACTTGGTCCCCTTCTTTCCGTTCCCCTTAGCCAAGCTCGCTGCTGATGTTGATCCTGGCTTTTGGATGAGTCAAAAGACTTCCTGTGTAATGTAATACCTGCGATAAAAGTTTGTGACCACCTAACAGACATGCTTTTGTCTCTCTCTTGGCTCCAGCTTCGTCTCAGGAAAGCTGGCCTCTCTTATATCTCCGCTGCCTTTATCTCTCTCCTTTTCCCTGCCAGCCACTCCCTGGCTTTGGCGTTTTTAATCTACGTGCAGCATACGTTTACACAATATACTGAAGCTGTTTGCCCCCCTGGAGGCTGGCCAGAGATATTCAGGTGGCTGTGGGCCAGGGAATACAAAACACCAAACTTCTTTCACAGGCTCCTTTTCCAAAGAGCTTGGAACTGTGCCCGATGAGAGAGTTAAGGTGGAATTGTTCTCTTTGCCCAGTGGCTTTTAAGCAGAGGGAATAAACTTTGCTTGTGCTGGCTATGGACCCTACAGACATTTCACATAGAAGCTAATACTCCTCAGGAAGGCAAGTGGGTGGACCTGCAACCCTACAAGTATTGTTGGAAGGCTGCAGGATCCCTCTCTCTGATGTTGTTGTTGTTTAGTCGTTTAGTCGTGTCCGACTCTTCGTGACCCCATGGACCATAGCACGCCAGGCACTCCTGTCTTTCACTGCCTCCCGCAGTTTGGTCAAACTCATGTTGGTAGCTTCTCTCGAAGCTCTCTGATGTAAGGCACCCCAAAGTTTGAGCCAGGAGTTAACCCAGAATTGTGCTTGCTCAGGACCATCTTTTTAGGCTGTGAAGGAAATCTGGGTGTTCAGCCTCAGGCTCTGCCCTGGGTAAGCAGCATGTCCAGCCCAAGTACAAGTAGGAAGAGCCTGGTCATGCTGCGTTGGCCAAGCTAGTCCCCTTGCCGAACTGCAAGGAAGCCTAATTTCCCTTGTTTTGCTCTCAGTCTCCAATTCCTTCCTCTTCATATATTGCCTTTTGAATTTTAGATTGTAAGTGTCTTGGGGCAGCTCCGAACCCTGCAGCTATCTTTTCATGCAAACAGCTTCCCATGACAAAAGGGACAGCTGACATTAAAAAACAAACAAACAAAAAACAACCCTGCTACTTTTTATATGCAAGTACCCCTCAAGGTCTGGGGAATTTTTTTAATAATTTATTTTAAATAAAGAAGAGCCCATTAGAGCCAAAAATGTAACCTCTGCATTGCTTACGAGGGTGAGCTTCTGTGTGCTTCGCTTGCCCCCACCCTCTAGGACTCCCCAGCGCTTCTGCCACCTCTGATTTTCCTTCCCTTTTAATCGATGTAAACAGCTAGAAGATCGTTGCTGGGGAGGTGATGGCGTGTTGCAGTTCTGACCTTTCTAAAGTGCTGTTTGCAGTCGCTGAGCGCCTCTCCCACTGGTGTGTGTCAGTTCTTTACCTTCTGCCGGCTGCGCTGCAGAAATTCTGCAGCCTCGCTTGCTTGCTTGCTATGTCTCCAGGGACCACGACATGTGCTTCCTCTGATACATGGCCTGAATTAACCTTCTCGCAAACGGTTTCTAAGTAACGGCAGTGGCACGTAGCGAGGACTGGCTGCGAAGCACACCAAGGCTCACACGAGCCTTTTGAAGCGGAGTGGGATCCGCAGAGTTTCCCCTCCCTCACACAAGGTGGGGTGGGGTGCAGAAGGTAAGGAAACCAAGACTTTGTAAATGCTTTGCCGCTTTTGAAACTCTTCGTAGCCTTTGCAAATGCACAGAGCCAGCTCAGCCTTGCTCACTCCTCCCTATTAACCTCCTTGGGGGGGGGGGTCCAGCAAAACTGAATAATTGAGGCAGGTATTGTAAAGCATCTCTGTTCTTTCAAGCCCTTTGGATGTGCTTGGATGGAGTCTCTGTGTTACAGCTTCCTGGTCTCCTGCATTGCTCTCGGATTGGGCCAGCAGTTCCCAAGGCTTCTCCCCACCCACCCCCGGTTTGCTTTTCAAAAAGAGGGTTATTGACTATTTCAGCTGTCTTGCCCAGAAGGGAGAAGGTGAGGCTCCTTGGGATGGTCTCTGCTACTCCCTCTCCTGTTGTCTTTCTCTCTCTGCCCCCCTCCCCGCCTTGGGAGCTGCTCCCTTATGCATGGAAAGAGCACCAGAAACCCTTCTCCTTAACCTCAGGGGTTTGATTTCTGGAACGATTTCTGGTGTGGTACCTTTAGCACATGTGGGAAGGTCCTTCACAGATGACTTACCACCGTCCTTATTGAGGGCAGAACAGGAGGAGCTCACCCTTGCAGATGCCTCATTGCATGGAGTGCTTAATTGGGTTGTTGCTTTGTGGTTTTTGCACAATTCCAACGAGGTTTTCTTATTCACCTTACGTATTACTACATTTATAGCCCACCTTTTTGCCAGGGAGCTCAAAGGGGTGCCCCTGACTCTCTCCGTCTTCATTTTATCCTCACCACAACTGTGTGAGGTAGGTCTGGCCGAGAAACAGTGACTGGACCAAAGTCACTCAGTGAGTGTCACAGCTGAGTAGGGATTTGAACCATGGCATTCTAGGGCTGAGTCTGACACTCTAACCACTAGGCCACACACCTAGTGATGAAAACAAGATGGGAATAGGATGTGCTGAGCTATTAAATTTCACAAAAATAATGCAATCACAATTTTATAGGGCAGGCATCCCCAAACTGCGGCCCTCCAGATGTTTTTGCCTACAACTCCCATGATCCCTAGCTAACAGGACCAGTGGTCAGGGAAGATGGGAATTGTAGTCCAAAACATCTGGAGGGGATGCCTGCTATAGGGTGTTAAAATGGGTTTGCTCTCTATGAACACCTATTATTAAGATAAACACCCCTTAAACAAATAAGTTGTCATTTAATTTGATGTTTATTAGTTGCCTCATAATGAATTCTTATTTATTTATTGCATTTTGTACTCCACTTTTTCAAAGTAGTTTCCCAACCCTTCTGTACTCACAACAACCCTGTGAGGTATGTTTGGTTGAGAGATGACGACTGGAAAAAGTCACTTGATGAGCTTTCTGGCTGTGATTTGAGGCTCCCCACCCCTGGTTAGCTAAATTTGGCAGGTGGGAGGGGTCACCTGACATTGGGTGATGCTGCGCTTTGAA
This sequence comes from Zootoca vivipara, assembly GCF_963506605.1. Lineage (NCBI taxonomy): Eukaryota > Metazoa > Chordata > Lepidosauria > Squamata > Lacertidae > Zootoca > Zootoca vivipara. The sequence continues at coordinate 3,068,052 of NC_083292.1, forward strand.
GCCCCATTTGTTGGGACTTCAAAGCACAGGGTGGGAAAATTGGAGAATTAAAGGAGCAATGCAGGACTATTTGAAAGATTTTGGGAAGCTGCTTTGTGGTGTTCCATTAAACTCACGATTCTCATAAGGTTAAAGGAGCAGTGAGAAACTGCTTCAAAGAGCAATGCTGGGAGAGGGAAGTGGGAGTGTTCTACAATGGGAAAATTAAGCTCCTGGTTGTTCCTTTGAACTTATCTGCCCCATATATGGCAGCAAGTGTAGAATGGGTGAGCATGACTTCACCAAAATGACCTCACAGGGGAAATGGGGAGGCCCTAGCAGGCTGCCTTTGACCTGCAGACCAGAGATCCTCCAGCCCTGTGCTACACCATTTTGGTTCTACGCTTAGTATATATGTATCATTTCTCAAAGTGCTTTATAAAGATAACATCTGTTATTCTTATGAGAGCCCTGCAGAATAGGCTGTTGTTATTATTCTCATGTGTTTTGGGTGTGTGTGTGTGTGTGTGTAGCTGATATTTAATGGTTTTTCTAACTCACTGAGTAAGTTGCTATCTGGTCTGAGACTCGAACCAGGGACATTCAGTTTATCTCCCCAAACCACTGCATGATACCAACAACTCAGCCTGGGGTCCAGAGGCTGGATACCCAGACCTAAAGGTCTGCCAGTTATTTCATGTTCCTACTGGTTTTTGTTTTGTTTTATTTTTATTTAATAAATTTGTATACCACCCTTCATCTGAAGATTTCAGGGTGGTTCACAGCATAGCAATAAAATATAAAAACACAAACAAAATACATAATAAAAACAAGAAGAAAAACAAACCATTAACACCCCCCCATTTCCCCACCCCCTCCCACAAGCACACTTAAAAAGATATAGGTTGTTGACCAGCCAAAGGCCTGGCTGAAGAGGAATGTTTTCACCTAGCGCCTAAAGATATGTAATGAAGGTGCCAGTCGAGCCTCCTCATAAGCATATTGTCACCCTCCGGACCTCTCGTGGAGGAGGCACATGTGGAAGAGTATCAGATGTTGATCTCAGGTCCCGGTCAGTTCATATGGGAAGAGGTGGTCCTTGAGTTAGTGTGGTCCTGAGCCATTTATAGGTCAAAACCAACACTTTGAGTTGGGCCCAGAAACTAATGGGCAGCCAATGCAGTCAGGCCAGAATCAGTGTAATATGCTCAAACCTTTTGCCACAGTGAGGCACACCTGGCTACCAAATTCTACACCAGCTGAAGTTTCCAAACCATCTTCAGAGGCGTCGTTACTGTAAAAAAAATAAAAATCTGGCTTTCCTACTGAAGGAACCCAGGGCAACAAGCACGAGGTTTATAGGGAAGGGCTTGTGGGCATTGCCGTACTGCTATTGTTTAGCATTCAGTGACTCACGGTTGTTGCCCCCCCCCCCCAAAAGCTTGTTTGTTGCCCCCACCAAGAGACCTAGAAACATGCATGTAAAATAAATCAAGCTGGGGCATTGTGGTGCTTAATTAAATTGCAGAGTCAGATGCTGTTCCAAACAGCAGCGGAGGGGGGGTGTTCTGTTGTTGTTTTTAAGCATACCAGATCAAAACGGAACAGACTGCTTTGTAATGGAATTGGTTAATGGTGGACCTGCTTCTTCTCTTGCCCTTATTGCTGGCTGTAACTGGGTTAACCACAGAGGGCTCTCCCTCTGCTTTTGCTTTTGCTTATAGGGGTAGAGGGTTTCTGATTCAGAGGGTCAGCTCCTGTTTTCCAGTTGAAAGGAGGAAGCTGCCACCCTGCCAAGCAATACCTTGATAATTGAGTCCTATTTTTACATCAAGGCCTTTGCATCCAAACTGGAGAAAATGGGGCTCACTATGGCCATTGTTTGGGAACTTGGTGTTAGCTTGTCACCTCAAGTAGCTGTTTAACAAAAGGCCACTTCCACAAAGTATGTATGTACCTGTCCTGGCTAATCGTTTGAGTCTACCAGGGCACAAAGGGAGGTTTGGAGAGGGCTCAGCTTTGGTGAAAGTCACACAGCTGTGGCAGAAGATACCAAACACAGGAAAGGTAGATTTTGATCCAATGGTCTCCGGCCCACAACTGAAAAGTCATATGCCCCAGGTTGGCCTGATGATTTTCAGAGCCCAGTCAATTAAGCAAAGTCACAGGGAATCTAAAGGGGTATTGCAGCAGGTAACTTCGCTCGCTTGCACGGTCATCTGCTTCGAGGCACACTTATTATTGGGTTGCACCAGCTGATTCCTGGGTGGCATTGAAGGCAAATGAGTTGCCCTGCCTTCAGCATAAAGAGATTTAGATTTATGTGAGGATTGACCAGGCAAAATTTTGGTCACATGCAAATATCTGTGGCTTGTCTACACTTTAAATGTGTGCTCGTTTTATACCAGTTCAGCTGGTATAAAGATTTCTGGTAATGGTAGTCTGCTGAGAGTGTTGCTAGAGAATCCTAATTTTGCTCTCTTGAAAATGCTACTGTTTCCACGATTCGGTGAATGACAGTTTATCTAAGTTATTATATAAAAGCAATATATAGCAGCTGTTTGTTATACTGTACAGTATAAGAATTATATTCATCAATTTAAAATGTGAATATATTTTGTGTTTTATAGGTTGTATTTTATGTGTGTGTATAATATATTAATAATTATTAAAGTAATGCAAGTTTGTGGTGTAGAGGTACATAGCAGTTCCTTCAAAACCATAGTGTAGATGTACACTTCTAGTGTAGCTGCTCAATGAAGTTACTGCAAAAAGAACTTCATTCAAATAGCCTTTTGTACTTTGTTGGGTTCAGTTATCCATCAACATGTTGTGAACTGCCCTGAGATCTACGGATGAAGGGCGGTATGCAAATTTAATAAATAATAACACTGAAGTTGTGCTGGGAAATTTTCTTCAGATTGTCTGTAATTCCAAAGGACATGTGTTTTTTCCCACTTTCGTGTGAACCATCTATAGATGAGCAATTTGCACATGACAGGTACCTGTAGGACGTGCTCAGTTAAACTTCTGCAGCTGTTTAAAACGTGGGCCAGAGAAAGTGCTGCTGGAACTTTCTCTGCATGGTTTGTGTCTCTTGAGGATCATGGCATGGAGAAAACTCAATGTGAACAATTACCTTGCAGACTGAAGTTAAATGTTAAATATTGCCTGTGCAGAAACCACCTCCACTGTTCTGAAAGTGCTGTAGTTTGAGGTCAGCCTTGAAAGCTGACTTTGAAGCAGGTGATGCTAGAACTGTGTGTGTGAGAGAGAGAGATGGAGAGGGAGAGGGAGAAGGAGAGAGAGGCACTTCAACAGAATCTTACCTTTTCTTCTCCTTTGCAGAAACCAGGCAATGCGGAAGAAGTTGATCTTATACTTCAAGAGGAGAAATCATGCTCGCAAGCAGTGGGTAAGTGATGCCCCATTGGCTTCTGTGGGACTCCTTTAAAAAACAAACATATCCAGGGTGGAGTTATTGGCAACTCAGTTATGCAGATCCTGGAGGATGCAGCTTCTACCCCACTGTGGCACTGAGATGTGTTGATCTGCAGGGGTGAAGAGAGCTTAGGAAAGAAGTAGGTGGTAGCCAAAGTGGATCCCTGGGGAAGGAAGTCTGGTGCAGAGCAGGCCAGAGGAAGTAGATGGAGAGGGCAAGGGGAAATGGACAGGTAGAGAAAGCAGGTGGAGGGGAGTTTTGCTTTTTTGAAATAACCAGACAAAGCATTGCCTGCAGCCTTCTCATCAATTAAGTGTTTAAAGAAGGGGCATAATTAAAACTGGAAGGAGTTGGTGCTATAAATGAGCGCTGCTAGAGGGAGAATAAAGTGGGGCCATGAAGTCAACAGTCCATGCAAATGATTTCCCCCCATTTTCTGTTTACACTGCTAGTTTGTGGGGAGGCACCCTTCTTGGCGAGCTACCTGGAACCTTGTTCGTGTTCTGGATTCAGCGCCCCCTTGAGGAACCGAAGGGAATCCAGGCTGTGCAATAACAGCCTGTGCGATTGGCAGGCAACATGATGTCTTTGGATTGGTCATCCCTGGGTCAAATTCGAGGGGGGTTGCCTGGTCAGCTGAGTAGGACCCTTTGCACCCTGCGCTTAAGGCCCCAGCTGCCACCTGTTTTGAGTTCCTTTGGCTTCCAGTTTCTCCGAACCCTTCAACCATCGGTGGCTCCTGGCCACAATAGCTATGCTCTGCCTCCACTGGTGCACTATGCCTCTGAATACCAGTTCCTGGGAATCACAAGAGGAGAAAGCACTGTTGTACTGAGGTTCTCCTTGCAAACTTCCTATAGGCATCTGGTTGGCCATTGTAAGAATTGGATGCTGGGCTGGATGAGCTTTTATCCTGATGCAGTCGGACTTTTCTTGTGTTCTTAAGCCTAGATCTGGGTACAGCTTCTGAAGAATCTGGCCAGGTCCTTGCAGCCTTTTACTCACAGATCCTTGCAGTACTGACTGAGACATGCCAGTATCTTAAACGTTTTGACAAGATGCATAACTGGGGTCTGTTCCACTTTCCGCCGCTACTTCTAAAGCTCTTTGGAAGTTATTTTGAAATCATCATTCTAAAGGGATTACAGTTCAGAGCTTAACTAGTTAGCAGAGGAGATGCTGTTTGGCTGGAACACTCGTTTTGTCAGATGGATGCTTGGTGTTTCAAGGTACTGAGCCTAAACAGAAGCTAAAGTGACTGAATCCTCAGCTGGATTAATTGGGAGCTCAAACTTGAATTATTTTATATTTCTCTTCCTGGCTGAGCATCAAGCACAGCTGGAGTAGAGTGGCACTTCGTTCTTGGCTGGATCTAGACCTGTCTCAAGAAGCCACTAAGCTGTTGCTAAAATGAAAGGGTTGACTTTGTTTTGCAGAAGAAGGCACCCCTCTTTCAAATACAGGCACTTTGTCACTAGGGTGATGAAGCAGAGAAATTACCAAGTGCTGCTTGTTTCATTTTGGGCAGGCCAAACTTTCCTACCTGGGCATTTGGGGCTATAGTGACTAATCCTGTCCCGTGCTGCTCTGTGAGTTGCTGTCAATCTGGTCTTTGTTTCTTTATGGCAGGCAGAGAACCTGTTGCCCTCTCAGGTGTTCCTGGACTCCCAATTCCCATCAGCTCCTGCTAACATGCGCAGTGGTCAGAGATGATGGGAGTTTTGAGACCGTTTTGACCTCCGTGTGGCTACACAGACAGCATACAAGTTGTGCCTTTGGCAAGGTGTCCTCTGGTGAACTTCACAATGGAGTTTGCCCTGTGGGTCAGATTTTCCATAATATCCCCATGAGTGGACCCATACCTTTCCCCAGTCTGCCACCTGCAGAGGTTTATTCACATCTTGCATAATAGGAACTCTGGCCAAAGGAACATAAGAAGTTAAGGGGAGCCTGCTAGTTCAGGCCAGTGGCCCATCTAGCCTCGTGTCCTGTTCCATACAGTGGGAATTCCACAAGCAAGACCTGACTGCAACAGTGCTCTCCGCTCCTGCAGTTTCCAGCAATTGGCATTCAAAGCATATTGCTGTTGGCCATGAAAAAGGAGCAGGAAAAGATGTGAGTGACAAGAAGCACCTAAGGAGAAAATGCCAATCTGCATGCCCAGGCCATTTGGTACTTGCCACGCGGAAAGCTGTTTTGTTTATTTGGCACAGACGGTAGAAATTGTGAGGGGAGCAGTGGTCTCTCAGGAATGTAAGGCTTGAGCCATTCAAGGTTAAAAAGCAGCACATCTATGGAAGCTGTGAGGGGGAGAATGGTTTCTCAGGAACATTGGCCTCAAACTATCCATGGATAAAGGTGAGAGGAATCACCTGGAAACTTCCAGACAGTCCTTAAGGATGGACCTGTGCAGTGAAGACTGCAACACAGAGGCTCAAGCTTGACAGGAAATGGCTGTGGCCTTCTCGTCAGATGGATTTTGCATGCTTATCTTCACGGTTAGAGAGCTTCGGCCATGCTTTTGCGGTACACAATAGACCAGAGTAATTCCAGGAGGCCTAAGAGGATTACTGCAGGGACTTACTTGAACATTCTTGGTTCCTCCTTTTCCTCCCTTTAGTCTTTTTGGGGTGGGGGTGGGGGGTGGGCATGGAAGCCTGCCAGTTCATGAGGCTGATGTTTTTAATGCATGCCTTCCTCTTGGGTTCTGGACAATTGGTTCAGCCCACCCCCCATTGCCTCTTGCTAGCTGAGTCATACTCCTGTGAATCTCTCTCTGTGTGTAAGAGGTGGTGGTAAAAGTTCCTGCTCTCATTCTATCTACTTAAGGAACTGTATTGTACAGCATTTTTGCAGACCTGTCATCCAGAAATGACAAGCATTTCTATGTACTTCATTATTTATATGTTCCTGTTTTGATTAATTGTGTGTGTGTTTGCTTAAAACTGCAGTGCTTTTCAAAACTAACAAGAACTTTTGCCACACTCATTTGCCTTCTGAGGAAGCCCTTTGTGCCTTTTCCAGAACCCCCACAGAGTGGTTTGGGAAATGTCTCAGGCTGAACCCCCAGTTGTCACAACAATCTCTTTGCAATTCAGGAACCTAGTTGCAACCTTTCCTCACAGGGAATTTGCTTCAAGCCCTTGATTATTTTCTGTCCCTTTTCCAGCTCTAGAATGCCATTTTTAGGTTTGACCACCATGATTTGTACTCTTCATGGGAGGGCCTCCTGCAGATCAGGACGTCCTCCTTATCAGGAAGTCTGTTCCTCACAAAATAGGAACCAGATCCTTAATGTTGCGGCACCTGCTTGTTGACACCTAAGCATTAGACAGCCACATCTCTGTTGTCTTTTCAGCACCTCGAAGACCTTTGGCTTCTGAAAAACCTCTTTCCTAGTTTCCATATGTACTGGAATTATTTTTATATGTTTTAAGTGTTTTGTCATTTGTGTGTTTGCTGCTCCATGCTCTTTTGGGAGGAAGGGTGGCGTATAATTTATTATTATAATTGATCTTCTCATTATGGACCCCCTTGAAAAGCTCCCAGGGATTTCCCGCAAGTCTGGGCTCAAAACCCATTTATATCCTCATTCATGCATTTGTGGCAGCAGCTTTTAATCAGTTGGCTCAATTGATTAAAAGCTCGAGCTCAAGGGACAGAATTTGGGGCTTCCCCATCCTATCTGCCTAATGTACCTTCACCTGCCTAATGTACAATCATCTTTGTCTCAGGTGATTACCACCCTCGCCACATCTTGTTCCTCAGTGACTAGATCTTCCCAGACTGCACATTTCATTAGCAGCTTCCCCTCCTTCCAGAAGCATTTATCACCAGATCTCAAATGATAAAGATTTGTTTCATAAACTGAGCACATGAGGAGATTGTTGTATGGCTTATCTTCCCTACCATGTTCTTCAGTTTTGTAACTTTGCACTGAGAATCATTGTTAATTTTCCTCTGAGACCTTGCTGCTGAGGTGTGAGAAGGTATTTGAAGTGGACTCCCAAGGGACCATTTTTGATCTCTCTCTCTCTCTCTCTCTCTCTCTCTCTCTCTCTCTCTCTCTCTCTCTCTCTCTCTCTCTCCACACACACACACACCTTCTCCCTCCCCACAAAACCCACCGTTTCAGGAACAGAAATTTTGCCAGCGCTATGACCAGCTTATGGAAGCCTGGGAAAAGAAAGTGGAGCGCATAGAAAACAACCCCCGGCGCCGAGCAAAGGAAAGCAAAGTACGTGAATATTATGAGAAGCAGTTCCCAGAGATCAGGAAACAGAGGGAACTCCAAGAGCGCATGCAGAGGTTAGTGGAGACATGTTCAAGTGTGTGTGGGCAGGAGTGCATTAAGATTCCTTTGGCACTGAAGATGGCATGTCAGTTTCTGGTGGAGAGGAATGTCTTGTGGTAAAAAGGGGCTTTCCCTCCACTTCCTTGTGTGGAAAATGCTGGCCTCCAGGGAACAGCCTTGCTAAAATGGTTTGGGGAAGAAGTCCATGAGCAGAAATTTGCATAGAATTTTAATATGCTATTAAGCACATAGATGTGAATTCAGAATTGAAATGTCAAAGAAGTCAAGCCAACTAATTTCTAGTCCAAATCAGCTGATATATTTTTTTAGCCAATTTGCACCATGTCCCAGATGAACCCAAATCTGATTTTCCCCCAGTTTGTTTACCCCCAGTTATTTTCCTTTTAAAACAACAACAACAAATATTTTCGCCCCCCAATAAATTTTATTAGAGTTTGAAAAAAGTATACACAAAAGTTAGTATCAAATACGAAATAAAATTCTCAGTTGACCCTGCACCAAATCATTTGGGTTCCCCTTCAGTTACCACCACCGCCTTGCCCCAAATCCTCTCTAGATAAAATAAATATATTTAATTTCTTCTAATTAAAACCAGAGGGGAAAATATTATTGTATGGACATAAGAATTGCACTGCTGGATCAGGCCAAAGGCCCAGCTAGTTCAGCATCTTGTTCTCGCTAGAGCCAACCAGATGCCTCTGGGAAGCCCACAAGGAGGACCTGAGTGCTGGAGCCTTCTCAGCTCTCATTGTTCCAGCCACTAGTTCTCAGAGGCATACTATCTCTGATGGAGGTAATGTGCACCCATCATAACTTGTGGCTCTTGACAGACATATTTCTGTGAATTTGTCTAATCTCCTCTCTAAAGCCGTCTAAGTTAGTGGGCACCTCTGCATCCCATGGCAGTGAATTCTGTTGCCAAGGGTGATGTAGTCCTCAAGCACTTTGGCTGGGAAAGGTCTGATCCAGTTCCTGAAAGCTCAGGAATTTGGCTATCACTGGTTTAGCACATCTGTACAATGGTCTCCGTCCCCCAAACCCACACCAATGAGCCAGTGTAATCCAGGCTGGCTTTCCAAGTACACTGCCTCCTTCACCCACTCAGTGGCTCCAGTTGCAATAGCTGGATCTGGATACATACTGTGGCATGTGCAAGACTTGTGGCCACATCACAGGTGTCAGCTTGTGGCAGTGATGTGCCATCACCTCTATGTTGAAAAAGTCTCCAAAGCCAGTCCTCAATGCTGGTTTTATCTGCATGGCAGCTCTCTGATTCTTTGACTGGGCTATCAGTAAAGTTTGCTCTTCTCTTGTTGTGCCCCGTGCCGTGTGTGTGTGTGTGTGTGTGTGTGTGTGTGTGTGTGTGTGTTCCACCTTTCCCAGCTTTGACCTCTCCACTCTTTGCGTGGCACTTGTTTCATCGCACGCAAGCAGCCACAGTAATTGTTAAGAAGATACATTGCCAAGTGCAAAATGGAGCATAAATCTTTCAGCACTTTCTTTGCCGTTTCCCAGCAGAGTAGGACAGAGGGGCAGTGGCCTCTCCATGTCTGCGGCACGCAGCGAACACGAGGTGTCAGAAATTATTGATGGGCTCTCGGAACAAGAGGTGAGGCTGGATCACGGTTTTCTTCTTCCTTTTGCATTCTCTCCTTCTCTTCTCTTTCCTTTCCTCTGGGGAAACCAGTGCAGCCACAACAGACCTTGGCATTGGAACTTACTGTTGACGCTGCTGCCAAATTGCATTAGCTTCAGCCCAAGCTGTGTTTAGCAAACACTGTCTTGTGTTGGGGAATGTGATGCCTTGATGGATTGGACAGGACCCTAAACGGGGACTTAGGGAGACTTCTCCCTCCCTCCCTCCCTCCCTCCCTCCCTCCCTCCCTCCCTACCTCCCTACCTCCCTACCTCCCTCTCCTGGGTCTGTTAGCTTCTGTGGTGTCTGCCAGTTGATGCTACCTATTATTGCTGATGAGATTCAGTGACGTCATTCTAAAAGGGGGCTCCTGAATTGGTTCTTTGTCAGGTGCCCTTTCCTCTGAGATTCTGATGCTCTCTTGAACTCTGCTGGGCATCAGCAAGATAAAAATGTCAGAGTGTAAGTAGGTTGTGCCTTCCCTAATTACTGTCATCAGAACATAAAAAGGCACTAGCAAAGATCTATCTAGCCCCAGTATCCTGAACACACAGAGTGTTCCAGAGAACTGTCATAACTGATATCCATTGACAGTCCTGTCTTCCCTAAGTGTGCCTAATGCTGATATATATTCTATGTGCATTCTTAGGGAGAATTGTTTCACGCTGGTAGAGCTGAGGCTCTACAACAGCCTTCTCCAGCATGGTGCCCTCTAGATGGTGCTGGACTACAGTGCTCACCAACCATCACAGTCACTTACGATAGGAGTTGGAGCCCATCAACATTGGGAGGTCATTAGACTGACCACCCCAGCTCTAGAGCAGCAAACAATTGCTGGCCTAGGCACACAGTCCATCCTCCAGCCCAGTGGTTCCCAATTACCGTAGGGGTCTGCAAAAATCACTCAGGGGGTCCGCAACCCCATCCCTTGCCTCCCCTCCAACTATTTTTTGTCATTTTTGCATGGAAATGTCACAGATTTTATGGTCTGTTTTTTAGTATACCAAAAACCCTTTGCCTATTACACCACTTTTTGTTTAAAAAATTGCTTTGCAGAGGTGACTACCATAGAGTTATCAAAATCAAAAGTAGGGGTCCTTAGCTTGGCTTTTGAAAAATAGGGGGCCCTCAGTAATTAGCTAATTGGGAACCACTGCTCTATCCCCTTCCCACCTGACCACTATAGCCCTCAGTTTCCCAGACACCTTCCCTAGTTAGAGAGTCAGTGGTGTAGTGTTTAGAATATTGAATATGTCCAAGGAGACCCAGGTCCCAAGGCCATCTGTGCTATGAAATCCCCCAGGTGACCTGAAAGCTGAAGATGACTGCTCTAGAACGACAATCCAGACAGCATCTTTCAGTTGATGCTGAAGCTTTTCCTTTTTGGAGAGATGCAGTGTCTCTCTCTTGGTCGCAGCAGCAGCTTTCCTCAACTGAATGTAGTGCATCACTTCCTGGCTTCTCCCTGGTAACTTCCTTCTGTGCAGCACCTACACCAGTCTTCACCAACCTAGTGCCTACCAGGTGTTTTGTAATCCTGTGCTGACTGAGGCTGATGGGAGTTGTAGTCCGAAGCACCTGGAGGCTGGCGAAGATTGGTCTTTCATTTCTTCATTCTTGGGTCAGTTTTCCTTTACTGCTCTCAGTGAGACCTGTTTTCCTCTGCTTTCCCTGCCCAGAATCTGGAGAAACAGATGCGACAGCTTGCCGTCATCCCTCCCATGCTGTATGATGCTGAGCAGCAACGCATCAAGTTCATTAACATGAATGGCCTCATGGATGACCCCATGAAGGTGTACAAAGATCGGCAGGTGATGAACATGTGGAGCGAGCAGGAGAAAGAAACATTCCGAGAAAAGTGAGTTGCGCTGAGGAGGGGCCCATTCGTAGTCACATCTATTTATGGGCTAAGGTGCAAAACTCATCAGTTCAAGATGGTGATGACAACGATGAAATTTATTAGCCATCGTTTACCAGCAAGTCCTAGGGCAGGTTACAACAATTCAGTATTAAAAACAATTAAAACAGATCAGAAGGTTGCCAGGTTCTAAAAGCACATTTCTCAGGATAAAGAGGTGCTTCTTCAGCATTTGCAGAGCAGTAAAGTTGTCAGATGCACCCTTGTGGGGAAGGATTTCCATAACTTAGAGCAGCGGCCAGCAAACTAAGGCCTGGGGACCGGATGTGGCCCCTCAGGCTCATAAATCCAGCCCGGGCCGCAAAGTTGGAGCCCGCGATGGTGACGGGAGGAAGGGGGCGAGCGGCAGCGGCTCTGCCAATCAAACGCCGTGCCTGGTTTACCTCAGCATGGCGCAGGGAGAAACCTGCCATTCAAATTCCGCACCTGGTTTGATTGGCAGTGCCGCTGCTGCTCAGCCTCTTCCGCTGCTGCCACTGCCCTTGTGCTCCTGTGGGCCAGAGAGTGGAGCAGACAAGCTTGCTCTGCCTACCCGCTTCACAAGAAGAAGAAGCGGTGGTGGTGGCGGCAGCAGCCCTTGGGGAGGTAAGTGCAACGCCTTCTTTCTCTAGGTGGGGAGGAAACCCGTTTCACGCCACCCCCACCAGCCCTTTGGCAAATGAGGCAGGCAGCAAACTGCATATAAGGCCAGCCCTCCACAAGGTCTGAGGGACAGTGAACCGGCCGCCTGTGGAAAAAGTTTGCTGACCCCTGACTTAGAGGCTTCTGCAGAGAATGTGCTTTACTGGGCAATCGCACCCTGAACTTCTGCAGGTAGTCGAACTACCAAAAGCACCTCTTCTGCTGAAAGGATGAGCAGAAGGCACATGCAAAAACCCTGTAATAAATACAACAGTCCAACGACAGTAGTTGTTTCCCACCATAAAACCCATTACAAAAGGTCTAAACACTTCTCAAGAATTCCAGTCGTTTTGGGGCACAAAAATTGCACCGAATGCTAATGTTTTCCATATTAAATTTTATTACAAACTTTAAGTAGCCTATCTGCCCCGAACAAATTTGTTGATGCTTCTTTTCCCTCTTCCAAGACACCACTGCTAACAGGCTGGAATGCTTCAGAAACAAAAAGAGGTGTCTGCATGTGTGTGTGTGAGAGAGATTGTGCATGTGTGTGATTGTGCGTGTGACTGTGATTGTGCAGACTTGGGTCCCGCTCACTGTTGACACGTGGTACTGAGGATTGACCAGCAGCAAATGTGGCTCTTGAACCCAACAAATTAGCCACCCTTGATATGAACTTACATGAAAACTATAGTATCAGGATAAAATGAATACATTGATTTTGCATCAGTTATATGTCTTAATTGCCAAATATAGTAAACTAGTATACATCACTTAATATTATAATTTCAGTCCAGCTATATTTAGCACTACACCTGTTTATAGTCCGGTGTAAAAAAGACAATTTCTTAGTCACCTGTCCCACACCAGCATGACAAAGAGACTGAAACTAGGCCAGGACTATGCAGATTAGAGCAGGGTTTATTTCTCATTGCCTGGAGTCCCCAGGTGCCTTAGCAGCAGCCTTACTCAGACTGTCAAGTGCCAAGGCCCAGAGGAACTGGCTGTCAGCTCAGCAGGCAGAAACTGGGACCAGATCAGGCAAAGGCAGGTTCCAGGGAAGGCAGATTAGTATCCATAGCTGCCAAGTTATCCCTTTTTTAAAGGGATTTTCCCTTATGCTGAATAGGCTTCCTCGCGAGAAAAGGGAAAACTTGGCAGCTATGAGTATCTGAGGTCCAGAAGGAGGCCCTAGTCTGCGCTGGGCAGAAGATCAAGTTCTGAAGCACGAAAGGGCGGGTTCAAGACCAGCGCAGGTGAAGATGATGCTATGAGGGAGCAATTAGGAGAAAAGATACTGTGGGATAGCATTAGCATTGGGAGTTGCCTCGCACTGGAGTTCAGTATTGTCTCTCAATGGCTCCCCAGAGTTTTGGGCAGGGAATATTCCCAACCTTACCTGGAGATTTTGGGAATGAACCTGGGATGCTCTGCATGCAATACAGATGCTCTTCCACTGAATGGTGGTCCCTCCCCTTCACAAGACTATCCCTGCAACTGGATCAGACCAGAGGGCCGTCTAGTCCAGCATCCTGTTCTCATAGTGGCCAAGCAGAGACCTCTGGGAAGCCCTGTAAGCAGGACCTGATTGTGCTTGAAATGAGGCATTAACTCTGAGGCCTGGGCTATATGGGGCTCTTGTGCGCTGGGATTGACCTTTGGGATCAGCTGGCTAAACCCGTAGCCTAGATGGCACCCTTGAAGCCCAGAAGCTAGTATGCCAGGCTTATAGGTGCACAAGATACTGTCTGGAATCCTGGTGGCCAGACATCCTGGTTCAGGACTTGCACACATTCCCAGAGCCTAACACCGTTGTTAGGGAGTACAGCACCAATCGCTTGAGGAAGGGTGGGATACAAATTAAAACCATAAAATAAAATAAATACCATCCGGAGTGGGCAGCAGATCCAGGCATTATCTTCTCCACCCCTTCAGGCCAAGCTTGACAGGTGGGTGGGGCTACCACCCACCTGTCAATCACTTGATGTGTGTATCAGTGACCCGTTTCTGCCCTTATGGTTTCAGATCAAACCATGTGAGCAAGGGGAAAAGAGCTTTGCAAGCACTGACTGTAAGGGTGCTTGTAGGCTTCTCATGAATAAGAGGCTTCAAACTCTGTAGCTGGTTTTTACAGAGTTTTATTATATACATGTGTACAAGACACAGCTAAAAAGTCCATGACTTCTCTATTCCGAATCAGAATCCGGAAGTGGCGCATGTCTGGATTGGCGCCAACATGACAGGAACCTGGAAGCCCTCAGCTTCTGCCTTTGCTCCCTGCGTTTGTCCCCCCTGCGCTCCTGGGGTGAAGGGGCGGGAACATAGCTTTCCCCCCCCCAAGAACTGCTAAACTGTTGAGCAGGTTCTCTGATTTCTGACACTTCTCCCTCTGCACCACTCAGGTCCGACACTTCTGATCTTCCCCACTGCTTCTCTCAAATATACCTCTCAAATCTTGACACACTTGACAATAAAATGGATGATCTGCACCTTATTAATCAAGGAAACTCAAGGAAACTCCAATATGCTAAAGAGGAGGGTTTGAGGAAAGGAGACAGAAATTTGTACAACCAAGCTAGGAGCGCACTGACGAAGGAGATTATAGTGGCAAAACGAACCTATGATTTGGACTCATTTCTCAAACATGTCTCAGCTACTCTTTGGAAGAATTTACAGAACATTTCTGAATATAAGAGAACATATTCTTTTACTGAATATAAGAGAACATATTCTTCTGCTCCGGAGAGTCAAAAATCGGCAAACGAACTGAATCAGTTTTATAGCAAAGTCAAGCATTATCAACTAGAGCAATTCACTCGGCGCCAGAGGCACCAACAACCACCTCAACCTGTTCTGAAGTCACTACAGGGACAGAAGGCAAAAGCTCCAGGTGCAGTCAGAGTGGCTCAAATAGTGTTCTGCACACTCCGATCCTCATACAGATATTTAACAGATATTTTGTATAAAGTTGTATAAAGTAAAATTAGCCAAAGCAAATTCCAAGTATGTAAGTACTTGGCGAATAAAATTCTATTCTATTCTATTCTATTCTATTCTATTCTATTCTATTCTATTCTATTCTATTCTATTCTATTCTATTCTATTCTATTCTTCTGTGAGCTGTCAGTGTCCCCTTGGCTCTTCACCGCTGTGGGAGCCTCGGCACCACCTTCCTGCCAATGCTCTGAGGCAGCAGCATCTCGCAGCCCATCCACCGACCCGTTGGGCTCCCTGCTGACCCTGGTGGTCCCCTGACACTGACTCAGCTGATTGGCAGTGCCTGCAAACTCCATTCTGGCACAGCTGTGCCCTTACCTGCCACGCACCAACAACATGCCAACACATCAGCCCACACATCATCATCTTCACCATCAACAACAGCAACAGCAACAACCACCTCCATTTTTTACTATACAGGCAGAGACCTGATAAACCTACATATGGCATCAGGTGTTAGGCAGGTGAATGGCCTTCCGGGTCAAATGGGAAGGTATTGGGGGGGGGGTCTGATTAGACCCACTGGCCAACAGTTCTCCACTGCTGAGCAAGGGCCTATGATCAGCACATGGACCAGCTGGAAACACAAATGTTTTTGCTTTGTTTCTTTGACCAAATTCAATCAGGATTTTCAAGCGAAACACCCTTTATAATTGCCTCTTAATTCCACCCCCTGCCCCTCTTGTTTCCGTTTTCTAGGTTCATGCAGCATCCAAAGAATTTTGGCCTCATCGCTTCCTTTCTGGAACGGAAAGTAAGTCTTCCTCCCCCATTTCTTTTCTTGCCCAAATTGTTCCATCTAGATTGCATCTTGGCTGTGAGTCCTGGAAGATCTGCTCTTCCCCTGCAGGCCTTTTTTCACCTGATATGGGTTGAGGCTGCTGAGCAGACTATTGGGCTGGATGGAGTATTGTTTTGTGGGGAGGTAATTCTCACTGGTGGTGGTGGTGTGGTGGTGGTGGTGGTGTGTGTGTGTGTGTGTGTGTGTGTATCTTTATGAGATTTGTGTGGAGATTTGGGGGTTTGGTTGTATATATTTAATGTTTACAGCTACATTTGTTATGTTGTATTTACATATTTTTTCTTGTAAGCCGCCTCAAGCATGAACTATGGAAATGCAGTATATAAATAAAATTAAGTGTGTATGTATGTATAACACAGATTAGTTATGCATTCACTTCAGAGGATCCAAAAGCATGATTTAGCTTGGAGGTGGACCTCGCCAGAATAGCAACTGAGCATGACTGCATTTTGAATCAAGCAGGAAGGGGCAGAATCCTGTCACACAGGAAAGACACAAAGAAAGGTAGAGGGCTGGTGAAGCTGCTTGAGGCTGGACAGATCTCTCATTTTTTATTTTTCCAATATTAAATTCAGTTTGTAGCATTTGTGATTTATTTATCTATTTATTTAGCTAGCTTACATAAAATTCAAATGTGGCTTTATACTTGTTTCTCCTATTATATGTATTTTTATATGAAAAATTTCAGACTACACATTTTAGCAAAAGCAATTTTCCTAATACCCAGTATAATGCACATTATTTTCACTCATCTGTGTGTTTTTGGGTGCACATACCCCTCTTTTGAGCTAATCTGCTAGCAAGCTGGATGGGAAAACCTTTTTGCTCTTGAAGTATAACTTGTCAAGTCTCCAAACACCACTGAGGAGCTGATTTCCTGCCCTTTCCTCAGCACGCTGGGATTGGAATGCAGTTGACAGCTCCCGAAAGCGGGAAACTGGATGCATCAGCCTGAAAGTGAAGTGTGTTCCACCTTGCAAGCTTAATGGGTGGAAATAATGGCTGCTGACAGTTGTATGGCAGGTTATATGTAGTGTTCCACTGAAGCTAAAGGATGATAGACTTCTCCTGCTCCTCCCCCTCCTCCCCCCTTTTGCTTTTAGTTGCTCCAGTCATCTGGGGTCAGTCCTTGCATCTTTTCCTGTGCAGTCTTCCATAATGCTGGAAATAGAACTCTCTGCCAGAATGCAGAGATGCAATTCACTTAAGGGCATGTATCAGTTCTCTAACACTTTATATTGTGATTTCTCGATGCAGAGTTTCTTCCCTTTAATTCTCTACCTATGGCCCCAACTGGGAGAGGGTGGAGGGAGAGATTCTCAATAAAGGAAACTGACTAACCAGATGTCTTTTGCCTCTGCACATATCAGCTGAGAGAGAGAGAGAGAGACAGAGGCAGTTGCAACAGAAAGTAGCTGTTGCTCTGTGGAGGATGGGTGGTGATGTGTGGGATGGCCCATAATATGTATTGGTTACAGAGGGTAGTGGGTGTCACAGAGGTTTCACAAGCCATAGGATAGGATGGCTGGGACTTCCCTGACACTCATCTGTTTTGCAGATGATCAAAGCAGACTCTGAAGCAAAGCAAAGGGACTTTGTAATTGCAGTAAAAGCTCTATCATAGAATCAAATAATTGTAGAGTTGGAAGGGATCCTGAGGGTCATCTAGTCCAACCCCTACAATACAGGAATCTCAATACACCGTTAGCTCAGAATTGGAAATTAGAACCTTGACCCTTGCAAGAGGAATTGCTGGAGAATGTTTGGCCCATAGTTGAAACAAGGATGCTAGCATTTTCAATCAAGGAATTGAGATGGAGACTTGTTGACATTTACTGCATAATGGAACAGTGTCACAATACTATACAGTGGTACCTCGGTTTACGAACACCTCGGGTTACGAACTTTCGGTTTACGAACCATCGAAACCCGGAAGTAAGTAACCCGAGGTTTCCGAGGCCTATGGAGGCCTCCACGGAGGCATCGGAGCGTCCGCGACTGGGACGCAGCCACAGAAGCGCTCCGATGCCTTCACAGAGGCTAACTGCGTCTCTTTCAAAGCGGGTGGGGGGGTCCCTTTGGAAGCGCTTACCTTGCGCATAGAAAACAGCGGTGAGAGGCTTGGCTGCGCGGCGGTGGCGCTCACAGCTCTCCTTCCCTCTCTACGTGGTGCCAGCCGGGCGACCTTTCTCCTCAGAGCAGCCGCTACCACCACCAGGCGCCAGGACTGGCTGGGGTGGCTCGAGGTGCGCCGGCTGTGCTTGGAGCGGCGGCGGCGGTAGCAGCGGCGGCTTCTCTCAAGCCCGAGCCTCTCCACTCTGCAGGGGCTCAACGGTGAAGGCCCGGCCTCGCTTCTCTTGACCCCTCCGCGAGGCCGGGCCTTCACCGTCGCGCTCCTGCGACGTCTCTCCACCTTCGCCGTCGCGCTAATGTGGAGAGGCGTCGCAGGAGCGCGACGGCGAAGGTCCGCTTCTCTTGAGCCGGCCTCGCGGACGGCGAAGGTGGAGAGACGTCGCAGGAGCGCGACGGTGAAGGCCCGGCCTCGCGGAGGGGTCAAGAGAAGCGAGGCCGGGCCTTCACCGTTGAGCCCCTGCAGAGTGGAGAGGCTCGGGCTTGAGAGAAGCCGCCGCTGCTACCGCCGCCGCCGCTCCAAGCACAGCCGGCGCACCTCGAGCCACCCCAGCCAGTCCTGGCGCCTGGTGGTGGTAGCGGCTGCTCTGAGGAGAAAGGTCGCCCGGCTGGCACCACGTAGAGAGGGAAGGAGAGCTGCGAGCGCCACCGCCGCGCAGCCAAGCCTCTCACCGCTGTTTTCTATGCGCAAGGTAAGCGCTTCCAAAGGGACCCCCCCACCCGCTTTGAAAGAGACGCAGTTAGCCTCTGTGAAGGCATCGGAGCGCTTCTGTGGCTGCGTCCCAGTCGCGGACGCTCCGATGCCTCCGTGGAGGCCTCCATAGGCCTCGGAAACCTCTTGGCAGACAGTGAAATTCATGTTAAATTGAAGCTTTAGGGGGTGTTTTTCATCGTCTGGAACGGATTAATCCACTTTCCATTATTTTTAATGGGAATGTTTGCTTCGGTTTATGAACACTTCGGTTTATGAACAGACTTCTGGAACCAATTGTGTTCATAAACCGAGGTACCACTGTAATACCAATTGAAATGTGAGGTCATACTTTTCTCAGCATGGTGATATTATATCCTTGTTTATCTGTATGTAGCTGGAAATGATAGTAAAATGAGAAAGGGTTTGAAAGCACAGATATGGTGCTAGAGTAATGAGTTGTCAGGAACATTCCCAGTTCAGATCTCTGCCATGAACTCATGGGATAACCTTCAGAAAGCTGCTTATCTCCATCTCAGCCCTCTAACTTCACTCTGGAAACAATGATACTGACCTACCTTGCCAGGTTGTTGTAAGAGATTAATGAGATAACATATGCTAAGTGCAAACAACAGATTACAAGATCAGTTAATGAAAAGCAATAAAACCATTTTTACAATGGGTCACACTTCTGGGAAAGCCTTCTTAAACAATAATATCTTCCACAAATGCCAAAACTTCAGAATGATTGGTTTTTACCTAATGCCATCAGGTAACTGATTTCAGAGGGCTGCAGATGCAACACTTGTTTTATCTTATTTTATTTTATAATGCTCCACTTTGTTGATTGTTAAGTGGTTTGTAAACCTACAAATGAAGAATAAATATTTTGTTCTGTGGTCTAGCTGCTGCTGCTGCTGTTTATGCATTTCATTGCTCAATGTACACACAACTACCTTAGTCCTCCAGTTATCCACCTTAACTCTTGTCCCCATCCTGTGTTTTTGTAGACGGTGGCTGACTGCGTCCTCTACTATTACCTGACCAAGAAGAATGAGAACTATAAGAACCTGGTTAGAAGGAACTACCGGAGGCGTGGAAAGAACCAGGTAAGAAAGGCAGAGGTGGTCCTGTGGAGCATATGTGATGGAGATTTTGTTAATTTGTCATGCATTGACCATGTGGAAGTAAACATGGGAAGGTGTCTTGGTCCATCTAGCTCAGTACTGACCATACTGACTGACAGTGGCTCCTCAGCTTTTCAGACAAGGGAACATTCCTAGCCTTTCTTGGAGATGCCAGAGACTGAATCTGGGATGGCTTTGCTCTGAATAATAATTGTCACCAAGAGTTGCGGATGTGGCTGAATCTGACCGGATCAAGCCAGAGGCCTACCTAGTCCAGCATCCTGTTCTTACAGTGGCCAAGCATATGCCTTTGGGTATCTCAGAAGCAGAATCAGAGCACAATAGCACTCTCCCCACCTGTGATTGCCAGCAACTGATATTTTGAGGCATATTTATTATTACTATTATTTATTAAATTTCCTCCCAACAATGGAGGTAGAATTTAGCTAGTATGAATGGGGCTGTTTGTTGCTTACAATCCCATAATTGTCTTTGTGGGGAAGAAATCTGTATAGGCACAGGCTGAGTAAATCAAAACAAATTAGTATTATTACCAAGTTTGAGTCACATTATGCTGAAGTCCCCGAAGACTTAACAGTAAAATTAATACATCTAGTATATGCTGCATGGAATATACAATAAATAGAGCAAAGCAACTCTGAAAGACAAACAGTGAAATCTCCACCTCAAGTGCAAACATGATTTCCATCAAATTGAACAATCCAAATAAATAAAAGCACTGACTGACACATGAAGCCTGAGTTATTAAAAGGCTTGGGAGAAATGTTAGGTGACACCCAAAAGATGTGGAAATGGGCACCAGGTGGGCACACTCTCTTGGGGAGAGCATTTCATAAGTGGTGAGCCACCACCCAAAAGGCCCTCTCCTGCTGCGGCCTCCACCCCACGATCTTCAGTGGGCATGGGCCCTTGGAGGCAGGCCTCTTTAGATGATCTTAGGGCCTTCTATGGGGAAATGAGTGTTCCTTCAAGTACTGGGGTCCCCAGCCTTGTAAGGCTTTATGTATATTGTGCTGTGTGCAGTAAACTGTGTGAGGCTTTCTAGGTTAAAGCCAGCAACTTGAATGGGGCCTGCAACTGTATTGAAAACTGGTGTAGACGTGAACCATTCATACCATAAAATGAGTAAGTGGGTAGGAGGCAGGGAGGTCAGGGCCCACAAGCACAGTGATAGAGCACCTGCTCGGCACATGGAAGGTTCAGGGTTGGTCCTTGGCATCTCCACTCAAGGAGGTCTCTGTTAGCAGGGCTGGGTAGGACCACTGCCCGTGGCCTTGGAGAGCCTCTGCCTTTAGGAGTAGGCAGTATCGGCCTTGGAGAAGGTCCATTGTTCAGTTGGCAGGGCACCTTCTTTGCATGACCAGGGTCCCAGCTCTGAAGCATCTTCTGTTATGTGAAACATCATCTGTTAGTTGCTTTGGACATCTTGTGAAACAGCCCTGATTTTTTTGTCCAAGCTTTTCATGTGTTATGAACCTTTTAATCTTTGAATTCCTGTTTCTATATTCCTGTTATGTGCTTTTAATGATATTGTTTTATTGCTTTTATGTTATTTTTTTGTACGCTGCTTAGCAGTTTGTAAATATTCAGCAGTTCCGAAATTCTTTCAAATAAACGAAGTCAGAGTAGAGTGTTAGCCATGCTGTGGTAACCTCCACTTTAGATGTTTGGGTGGGCATGTGCAGGAGAAACTGATCTTTCAGGTAACCTGGTCCCAAGTGATGGAGGATTTTACAATGAAAATCTACCTTTAAATTGGGTTTGGAAACAGACTGGGAACCAGTGTCAAAGACAAAGCACTGGTGTGATGTGGCTAAAATGCCCAGACATGGTTAAAAATCTTGCAGTTTCTGCACCATTTTTTCAAGGAAACTCAATGCAGGTTATCTGAAGCAGGTGACCACTGGCAAAAGGGCTTTCTTGGTGGCAGCATCCTGGCGATGGCAGAGCCTCCCTAGATTGGGCTGCTTGGCACCTTTGTCATCTTTCAGCAAATAGGCAAAGACTTTTTTATCTGGGCTGACATTGCTTGAGGTGTGCATTATTTTATAACCCGAGCTATTAAGTACTTTTATTTTTCCTTAGAAGCAGCTGAGCAGTTCAACTATGCTTTGACCCAGCTCTCATTTATTTCAGTGGAGGAAAACTTTCTGGAATATCCTGCCACATGTCTGTTGGGCGGTGTGTACACGCATATGCGGCGTGGTGTGGGGCTGTGCAGTTTTGATTTCCAACCTCAATATGCTGGACTGTTTGGGGCTGGCTCTGGGCTAAGTAGGTTGTTAGCTTGCTTTTAAGAATAGCTTCCCAAAAACAGATTTGGTTGGAAAGCAATACCATGTAAGGGAGCAGAGAGACTGAACTTCATGTCACAGCACAACGTGGGGAGGCGGGGGGTGGGGAGGGGAAGGAAGACAAGAGGGGGAATTACTACAGAGATGTTTGCAAAACATTATTAAAACTGGTGGCAAAGCAGCATTGTATGAGTATCGGAAGAGGCCTGCTGAATCAGGTCTAATGGCTTAACTAATCTAGCACCCTGCTCGCACAGTGGCCAATCAGGTGTCTCTTGGATACCCTGCAAGAAAAACATTTATTATTTATTCCATAAAATTTATATACTACTTGATTTTAAAACATCTCAAAGTGGTTGCTGTTGTTCCCCAACAGCTAGTGTTCAGAGGCAGGCTGCCTTTGACTTTGGAGCAAGCATATGACCACACGGTTAGTAGCCTTATCCCCATTTAAAGAACACACACACAGCCTTATTGCAGTCCATGGACCCAAACACAGTACAACAGTAGTAAATATCAACAGTTATTAAGGTGTAAAATCGGCCTTGCTAGCCAATAAGAGGAACTTTAGCCTGTGGATACTGATTTCTGATTTTTGCTGCCTCTGAGACGATTTTGCTACAGACAATGTAATAGTATCAAACTTATCCTCAAGGAGAACCTTGACATTCCAGGTTGTTCTTTTAGTATTGGATTGATTGGATGCTGTCTAAACTACAATGCAATAAAATGTGTTCCATACATTCAACATCCGGGGAACATCTTAGTATGGGACACTAGCCAATCTTCCCCTCAGCACTTCAGAAGGGAAAACATTTAATCTGGCTTTAGAAAACAGATGGTAGTAATGAGATACAGTCAAATTCTTAAGGTAGGGAGATAACAGAAAACCATGTAGGTATTGGATTCCTGACACAGATGGGCCACAGGTCACATGTGAGCAAGATCATAAATCACTAAAGGCAATATCCCATAACCTCTGTTTCACAGTTTTGAGGGCAGTATCATACCCAGGTGGGTAAGAAAAGATGGTGAAAGACCTATTGAAGAGGCCTTATGTGCCATGGTTTTTGACCAGGAGCTGATATACTTCTCATTTATACTCTGGTTTCTCCTCAGATTGTATAAATCTTCCACCATTTAAAGCTATCCAAGTTGTTGACTATTTCTACGTTTGTGGTAGTGAATTTTGTGTGCTGTGGAAAGAAGTACTTCCTCTTATCTGTCCCAAGTCTAATTGGTTGGGTCTTACCACTCAGCAGTGCCTTGTTTCGCATCTGTCACTGTTGTATAAGCCAGTCACCCTAAAGTAACATTTAGATGCTTTCAGTGTTGTGGGGTGGAAGGTTTTTTAACATGGCAATTTTTCCATTGCTTAATATTTCCATGGAAAAAAAATCCGTTTCCTAAGTTCATTAGTGGCAGTGAATGGATGCCATTTGCAAACACAACATTACACCAGCTTTTATTTTTGTTTACCAAATAAAGAAAAAAAAACTTTGTTTACTAAATACATGTAAAATAAGCATGCCAAATTAAATCACCTACTAGGGCATCAGAAAATTTCCTCCATGCAAACTGAATTTTTCCCGAATTCAAGTTCCTCTGTGCAAATAGCCTAGTTCAGTTCTCACAGTAGCCAGCCAGATGCTTGTGAGACACCTGCAAGAAAGACATTGGGGAGTAGTGGGGGCAGTGGGCAACAGCTTTCTCTCCTGCTTTGTTCCCCAATTTGTGTAGGGAAATTTTACAGTTAATAATTTTCTAGAAAACCCACATTACTGATTGATGGGAAAAGATGACCCCAGAGGTACAATTAACCACCCCTGCTATAAATAAAAGGTTTCCATCAGAGGCTGGAAATCTGCTGAAAACAGCATTCCCTCCGCAGATAATCTACTGGGGGCATGTGCCAGTGGTGGGAGGGGCCAGGTGTAAAGTACAGTGCTACCTCTACTTACGAATTTAATGCGTTCCGAACGCACATTTGTAAGTCGAAAAAATGTGTAAGTCGAATCCCATAGGAATGCATTGGGAGAAAAAATTCGTAAGTAGAAGCAACCCTATCTAAAAATTCGTAAGTAGAAAAAATCCTATCTAAACCGCATCCAAGATGGCAGACGGAGCTCCATTCGTAAGTAGAAACATTCGTAAGTAGAGTTATTCGTAAGTAGAGGTACCAGTGTAGTTGGGGCCAGAGGTAAAAACAGACACACCTTTTTGCCGTCACTTTTTCTGCCACCCCTTCACCTCCCTCCCACCTTGTCACACTCATGAAATCATGAATTAGAACTGTGGCTTGTCCACCCCTAGTTTAGATGGACCTGCCTATGGTATGAGGTGGGGGTATTGTAGTTCAGGATGGCATATTCTTCAGGCTATCGGGTGTTCTTCAGGGGAAATAGTGCAGCAACAAATGCTGTGATGGATAGGCGGCACCAGGCCTTTAGATTTAGGCAGGCCAGGTGTCAGCACTTGGATTTTTAAATATCACATGCCTTTTCTTGCAGAATATGTGAACAGCGCAGCAGTTAGCTGTGCCCCCCTGAGCAATTCCCATGGAAGTACTTGATGCTGCTCATTTATTTATTTGTAACATCTGTACCTAACTGTTCAGCCACCAACTCTCACACAGTGGTTTACAGGCGGTTGATTAAAACAAGACGGTCCCTGGCTTATAACCTAAAAGACACAACACAAGAAGGAAGGGGGATGGAGAGAGAAGAAGGGGGAGAAAAATCAACCTCAGGCACCAGTTCTTAAAAGTTAAAAGAACAGTTCTTAAAATGACCAGCTGGATTGGAAACAGTTCAAGGACAGGAGGAGCCTAGGGATGGAGCCGGTTTTCCTGCGATGGACCAGTCCTGCATCCTACCTCTCCCACTCATGCAGCTGGAATGGATGCTGGCAATTGAGGCAGCAGAGGGCCTAGTAAAGCTGAAGCTGACCTGCTGTGTTCCTCTGAACACCTCCCTATGCAACATGGCTTCCTGCTGCCTCTTGTATATAATATCCTTAAAAAAAAAAAAGTAGGGCCCCAGATGACTCTGTGTACACTAGAAGTCACATTGTCTTCTGTACTTTGCAATGATTAGTAAGGCCCGCCAGGAGCATAATAATAATAATAGTAATAATAATAATAACAACAACAACAACAACAACAACAACAACAACAACAACAACAACAATCTCTATATAAATGTAAACTGGCCATGTCCGTTAGTATCCACTTTTCACCAAAACCGCTTGACTGATTGCGTTCAAATTTTGACACAATGCCACATGCGAATATGAGAGTGACCCCGTACCATTTTCAAAGACAGATGTCACAACCCCCAAAACCCCGTGTTTCAAAACACACCACTCAGATGAAAATGCATGCTGGGAAAAGAACCAGGTTGCAAACCAGCACCCTCTAGCGGCGACTACACTGCTTCTGCACCTATAAATCCTTCCCTCCCAACAGCAACTCGGCTCCTGTTTACATACTGTATATTCCTGCGTATAAGACTACTTTTTAACCCAGGAATTTTTTCTCAAAAGTCGGGGGTCGTCTTACATGCCGGGTCGTATTTCTTATACGGCGAGTATATCCTAAACTCTATATTTTAAATGGAAAAGTTGGGGGTCGTCTTATACACCCAGTCATCTTATACGCCGCAATATATGGTACTAAGCCGAAACCTTTACAGACTAGGCCAAATGGAGGTACTGACTTGCCTGGGTGGGGGTTGGGGGGAGGAGGGAATGGGATAGGTCAGGACATGGTGGGATGGTCACAGGGATGAGCCAGGGGTGGGGGGAGGAGGGGCGTGATATGTCATGGGTCGGGACAGGGTGGGGGGAAATCACATGGATGAGCCACAGCAATGTGTGGCCGGGCCAGCTAGTATAATATATTATTTATACCCCACCCATCTGGCTGGGTTTCCCCAGCCACTTTGGGCGGCTTCCAACAAAACATTAAAATACAATAATTCATCAAATATCAAACAAAGATTTGTGAAGAGTGCTTGAAGGAGCTGGGTATATTTGGCCTGGAAAAGAGGAGACCGAGAGGATATCTAAAGGGCTGTCACATGGAAGATGGAGCAAGCTTGTTTTCTCTTGCTCTGGAGGGTAGGACCAGAACCAGTGTCTTCAAGTTACAGTGGTGCCTCGCTTAACGAATGCCCTGCTTAACTAAATTTCCGCTTAACGGAAGGATTTTTCGAGCGGAGGTTGCCTCGCTAGACGAATTCGTTTTATGAAAAATTCATCTAGCGAATCACGGTTTCGCATAGGAATGCATTGAAATTCAATTAATGCGTTCCTATGGGCAAAAAAAAATTCAATGCATTCCTATGGGATTCGCTAGACGAATTTTTCGTTATCAGAAAAGACCCGTGGAACGAATTAAAATCGTCTAGCGAGGCACCACTGTACATGAAAGGAGATTCCGACTCAACATCAGGGAAAGCTCTCTGGCGGCAAGAACTGTGGAACAGATTCTCTTAGAAGGTGGTGGACTCTCCTTCCTTGGAGGTTGTTAAGCAGAAGGTGGATGGCCATTTGTCATGGATGCTTTAATTGGGGTTCCTTCATTATAGGGGGCTGGACTAGATGCCCCTCAGAGTCCCTTCCAATTCTGCAATTCTGTGATTATGCTGGCCAAGGATCCCTCTAGGAAATCCTGCCCTGGTTGTTGTCCAGGGACATGGCGAACTGGGCAAATGGCCTAGTAGCTGTTTCTGTCATCAAAGAGGGAATTATGGGAAGCAAAAAACCCAAATAAACAACCCCTATCAGACCCATTTTGTGACTGGAGCAGATCTGTGGTGTGTTCTGATGGAAGGTTATTTTTGTCCCCGGAACAAAGCATGTACATGTGTTTGATTTTGATTAAAAGCCAGAGTTCCAGAAGTTTAAAAAAGCAAGTGTTGGTCAGTCACACAGACAAACCAACATCCATTTGTTTGTTTGTTTGTTTTTTCATTTGTGTGTTACTGGGTAACTGTCTTGAAGAATTACCGTGGCTGCCTGTGTCCTGTCCTGGCAGGGCAACAGAGACTCAGACCTTGGCACCCTCCGAGAGCCTAGGAATCAGAGAGGGAGGGAGAAATTAGGAGGCAGGCATGCTGCAGGGTTGAGTTTGTTATCCTCCGATATTAATCACAGGCTGTAGCCAACACTGCAAGCTCCCGGTGACGAGGGCTGTGGTTTTATAGCTCATGACTCATCGGCTCGACTGAGAGCGACCGTGTTATTCCAGTAGATTGCAAAATCATAACAGGAATGCCGTGGCTGGTTTACGGCTCAACTATGCAAATCGCCAGGAAGCCATTTGAGTCGGAGAGCGTAAGGCACGCCGAGCTGGGATGGCCGAGCTGTGAAAAGGCACCGGGGGCACCAGGAGGAGGT
The DNA here is from genome assembly GCF_963506605.1 of Zootoca vivipara. NCBI lineage: Eukaryota > Metazoa > Chordata > Lepidosauria > Squamata > Lacertidae > Zootoca > Zootoca vivipara. The sequence goes on from NC_083292.1 coordinate 3,095,425, forward strand.
GATGGGGGGCTCTCTGGGACAGCAGGGCTGGGAGCTAAGCACTTCTGTCGGGAGACGGGGTTCTCCGGGGGAAGGCAAGGCCGTCCGGTGCTCTGGACAGACTTGGCCTAGACCTTGCTGCGAGGGAGCTTTTGGCAGGAGATTTCCACAAAGGCTCGAGGAAAGTCCTCTTTGCCTCAAGAGCCAAATGGGGATGTGCTTCTCCCCTCCTCCTTGGCTGGTCCAGGGTGTCAGGCTTTTAAAAGGGGGCCCTTGCCTATTGTTGGGGAGGGGAGGGGAGGGGTGTCTTTTGAGGGTCTTGTCTGTGGAAACTTCTCCCAAGTGAAGAAGCATAAAAAGACAAAGTCTTCTCTTTCCCCTCCCCAATTGTTCAGCTGCTTCCCGCCAAAACCTCGCAGCCGTGAAAGTTGGTTGGAGCAGGGTGATGAAGAGAGAGGCGGTTGGGGTTTGGGAACTGTGTTCCTCGTACGCTTGGGCCGTGCGGGAAGGAGGGTGCCAGGAACAGGTCCCGAGGAGGGAGAGGGACAGAGAAGCGTCCGTTCAGAGATTCAGTCTGGCATAGCCAAGGCAGAAAATGTTGCAACCGCCTGTGCTGTTTATATGAGCCAGCGTGCTATTCTGAAGATAAGCTATCTGCTGGGTGGTGTTTCCCTGGTGATATGTGTGTGTGTGCTTGCAATTGCGTAGATGTGGGAACTAAGTGGAGTGTGCAACTCGTTTGGCTTTTTTCTGCTTTTGTGGGGTGGGGAGAATGCTGGCAGCCTGGGCCGCTCAGGATGCAACTGGAAATTGGGACAAAGGTGAGCAGCTGTTTATAATTAATATACGGAGGCAGGGAACGGTGCCATCAGCCTCAAGGCCCGAGGGGCCGATCACTAACAGCTGACGAGGCCTGGTGCCTTTGAGCAGTGGCCTGGAAGGAGCACATTTATTTTCATAACACCACAGTATTATTTTGGAGTGCGCGGCAGGGCAGGGCGGGCCTTGGAACTGCACCTGTTGAAACTGATGGGTTTTATTTTTGTTTTGCAGGGGAGTAAGGCTACTTCTGTACAGGCACAGATAGTTCTTAACTTAGGTGGGTGTTTTTGTCCCCAATCCCAAGAGAACTTAGGAACTGTAGTTTTTCTTAGAGCGTCCGACCTGCCGACTCTCTGTCTGTAATTTGGAGAACTGTAGTCAGCAGGGTGCCTCGCTTGCGGTGGCAGGCAGAACAAGATTGTTTTTTTGGGGGGGGAATTACATGGCCTTTCACATCGGGTCTCAAGAGAATGCAAAAATAAAAACACCAGAAATGCTGCGCAAGTAAGATGCAGTTAATAATTGATTCATGTTTGCAGCAGAAATGTGCCAGAGTTGCTCTAGGACAGGGATAGGGAAGTTGTGACCATCCCAGCTGTGTTTAGACTCCTGATCCCATGAATCTCAGCCAGCTAGCTCAGTGGTGTGAGATGATGGGAGTTGTAGTATATCAACTTATGGAGGGCACCAGGTTACCCCCCCCCCCATTTTTTTCACACAATGTATATAAAACAAGCAGAACAATTATAACAACAGACAAACATTAAAAGCTGAAAAACAAAATTATAAACTAGGCACATAGAAGGCGTATAGTGGCACTTGGGTTAAAATAACAAAACCCAAGTTAGGGCTATCAACAGTATTGGATTATCAAGTATAGCTACAGATTTGACAGAGGTGGTGAGGGTTTTGTTGAAAATGATGGTTCTGCTGATTTATTATTAATATTCTGTTGGGAGCCGCTCAGGGTGGCTTGGGAAACTCACCCAGATGTATAAGCAAGCAAACAAATTATTATTTATTTATTTATTTATTTATTTATTTATTTATTTATTTATTAGTGTCTGGAGGTGCCTGTCCTTGTTGGTCTCAAATTAGGCACAATATTCTCCTTCAAAGCTGTATTTCAGAGTGAGTGGTACCAAGTGTCCAGGGTAAGATTTGGGGCTGTTTTCCATTGAAATTGCATAGTTGCAATTACTATTTGTGCTGCTAATATAAAATATTCTGTAAAAATCAATAGTTTCTTTAGTAATAGTCATCATTTCTGGCAAAATTCAGTTCCAAAAATCTTGCACCAGCTTACATTCCCACAAAAAATGATAATATATACCAAGTTTGTTGCAACCCCTCCAACTATTAGGTGACATAGAGGAAAACATTTTTAACATTTGCAGAGAAGTGTGATGCCCAGTGTGTAGTAATTTAAAGGAGTTTTCCCTAAGAAAAATGGAAACAGATTTTAAGATCGAGTTTCTTTTTAACTCAATCAGATGGGCAGGGTACAAATAATAAAATTATTTTTAGTGTGTAGGGCATATTTGCACAAGAATACACTTTTAACTGCAACCCGATAACAGGCCATTTGTATAGAGGCTCCATGCTGTTGGGACATTCACACAACTAGGTGCCCAGAGGGCGTTGAACCCTAATATTAATATTAATAATTAATTTATTTATACCCCACCCATCTGGCTGGGTTTCCCCAGTCACTCTGGGTGGCTTCAAAATATTAAATATTTTAATTTTATTTTAATTTTTAAATATTTAAAATTAAATACCGTATTAAAAATGCATTAAAACACCAATCATTAAGAGCTTCCCTAAACAGGGCTGCCTTCAGATGTCTTCTAAAAATCTGGTAGCTGTTTTTCTCTTTGACATCTGATGGGAGGGCGTTCCACAGGACAGGCGCCACCACCGAGAAGGCCCTCTGCCTGGTTCCCTGCAACTTGGCTTCTTGCAATGAGGGAACCGCCAGAAGACCCTCGGCGCTGGACCTCAGTGTCTGGGCAGAACGATGAGGGTGGAGACGCTCCTTCAGGTATACAGGACCGAGGCCATTTAGGGCTTTAAAGGTCAGCACTAACACTTTGAATTGTGCTCAGAAACGTACTGGGAGCCAATGTAGATCCTTCAAGACTGGTGTTATGTGGTCTCGGCGGCCGCTCCCAGTCACCAGTCTAGCTGCCGCATTCTGGATTAGTTGTAGTTTCTGGGTCACCTTCAAAGGTAGCCCCACATAGAGCGCATTGCAGTAGTCCAAGCGAGAGATAACCAGAGCATGCACCACTCTTGGGAGACAGTCTGTGGACAGGTAGGTCTCAGCCTGCGTACCAGATGGAGCTGGTAGACAGCCGCCCTGGACACAGAATTAACCTGCGCCTCCATGGACAGCTGTGAGTCCAAAATGACTCCCAGGCTGCGCACCTGGTCCTTCAGGGACACAATTACCCCATTCAGGACCAGGGAGTCCTGGCCTATGCTGATTGTGCAGACTCCAGTTCCCATCAACCCCAGTCAGTTTGGCCAGTGGTCAGGGTTGATTGTAGTCTGGAGGGCACCATGCTGGCTAACCCTTAACTAGAACGGTATTTGGGGTAATTCAGCAAGTGTCCATTTATTTATATAACCCTTTTATTTCGCAACAGCGTTTCAGTGGAACTGTCACTGTAACTATGGGCAATGGAGGCTAAGAAAGAGTGTCCTTCTTGTGGCACTTCTGGGATTCAACCACCTGCCAGATCCAAGCCTAATTAATATTTTACCTCACTGCACTGGGACATTGTGTGCCTCGATAACCTGCTAACATCCGTTTGCAGCACAATCACATGGATCAACAATAACAGAAAGCCCCACGTGTCACCGTGTGTGTGTGTGTGTGTGTGTGTGTGTGTGTATTGCTGTTTCTTGCCTGTAACTGAGCACTGAATTGACATCTTTGTTTTGAACACAACCTTAAAGACAAACGCTGGCATCCAGAGTTCCATTATAGAGGCTTTCCTGGAGGCTGAGTCCAGAGCTGTTTTAAAACCAGACCATCATTCTGGTTTATAGCCAGGGAATTGTGATGGCTCCCTCTGGACCACATTTGATGCAGCCAGCTAGCTGTATTTGGAGTATAGCCTCCCAGTTGCAGTATCTTTGGGGCATGGGAAGATGACTTCAGCAAGGCCTTTGACAAGGTGCCCCATGGTATTCTTGTAAGGAAGCTGGTAAAATGCGGGCTAGACAATGCTACCATTCAGTGGATTTGTAACTGGCTGACTGACCGAACCCAAAGGGTGCTCATCAATGGCTCCTCCTCATCCTGGAGAGTAGTGACTAGTGGGGTGCCACAGGGTTCTGTCTTGGGCCCAGTCTTATTCATCATCTTTATCAATGATTTGGATGATGGGCTTGATGGCATCCTGATCAAGTTTGTAGATGACACCAAATTGGGAGGGGTGGCTAATACACCAGAGGACAGGATCACACTTCAAAATGACCTTAACAGATTAGACAACTGGGCCAAAGCAAACAAGATGAATTTTAACAGGGAGAAATGTAAAGTACTACACTTGAGCAAAAAAAATGAAAGGCACAAATACAGGATGGGTGACACCTGGCTTGAGAGCAGTACATGTGAAAAGGATCTAGGAGTCTTGGTAGACCACAAACTTGACATGAGTCAACAGTGTGATGCAGTGGCTAAAAAAGCCAATGCAATTCTGGGCTGTATCAATAGGAGTATAGCATCTAGATCAAGGGAAGTAATAGTACCACTGTATTCTGCTCTGGTCAGACCTCACCTGGAGTACTGTGTCCAGTTCTGGGCACCACAGTTCAAGAAGGATACTGACAAGCTGGAACGTGTCCAGAGGAGGGCAACCAAAATGGCCAAAGGCCTGGAAACAATGCCTTATGAGGAACAGCTTAGGGAGCTGGGCATGTTTAGCCTGGAGAAGAGAAGGTTAAGGGGTGATATGATAGCCATGTTCAAATACAGTGGTACCTTTACTTACGAATAACTCTACTTATGAATGTTTCTACTTACAAATAGAGCTCCGTCCGCCATCTTGGATGCGATTTAGATAGGATTATTTCTACTTACGAATTTTTAGATAGGGTTGCTTCTACTTACGATTTTTTTTCTCCCAATGCATTCCTATGGGATTCGACTTACAATTTTTTTCGACTTACACATGTGCGTTCGGAACTCATTAAATTTGTAAGTAGAGGTACCACTGTATATAAAAGGATGTCATATAGAGGAGGGAGAAAGGTTGTTTTCTGCTGCTCCAGAGAAGCGGACACGGAGCAATGGATTCAAACTACAAGAAAGAAGATTCCACCTAAACATTAGGAAGAACTTCCTGACAGTAAGAGCTGTTCGACAGTGGAATTTGCTGCCAAGGAGTGTGGTGGAGTCTCCTTCTTTGGAGGTCTTTAAGCAGAGGCTTGACAGCCATCTGTCAAGAATGCTTTGATGGTGTTTCCTGCTTGGCAGGGGGTTGGACTGGATGGCCCTTGTGGTCTCTTCCAACTCTATGATTCTATGTTTCTATGTTTTGATTGAACGTTTGTCAGTTTGTTGCTTGCTAAGCAGCCTCCAGGATTGCCCATTACCTAAGAATTGACCTACTGTTTGTTTGTTTGTTTGTTTGTTTATGAAAATAAACCAAAGATAAAGAGCAGAAGGAAATGCTGTCACAGCTGGTTGAAAGCAGCATAAGGTCGAACATTTTCATTGAACTTGTTCCAAAACATTACCCCAAAATGCCCATTTCTCCATAAAGCTGTTAGGCTGGTTTATATGTATTCTTTTGTAGTAATTTAGTTTCTATGGACCAATTTTTCTCAATTCACTGAGATATAGTACGACAAATTGCCCCCACCTCCATTTTTAGCTGCAACAATCTTAGCAGCTAGTTCTTGATCATTTTCCAGAATAACATATTTTGGATAACCAAGCAGAAATATTTTAGGTTCCAAGGGTATGTAATATCCTAATATATCAGAGATATTAGCCTGAATAGATTTCCAGAATATTTCTCTTTGAGAACAATCCCAGAAGATTTGCAAGTAATCTGCTTTATTTAATCCATATCTCCAACATTTCTCTGATCCTAATTTATATATTAAATTCAATTTAAGGTGCTAAATATCGCTGATAGAGGGTTTTAAAATAGTTCTCCTTTAGGTCTGCTAGAATTATATTGGAATGGAAGTTGTTCCAAATCCATTTCCATTGTTTCCTGGTTATTCCTTGATCCAAATCTCACATCCATTTTCTCATTTATGTATCTTTGTTCTGGTCTAAGTTTAACCAAAGGTCATTGAATTCTGCAAGCAGAACTACATTTTCTGCAGCAAGCTGTGAGATACCAGTACCTCTGCTGGTATGTTCGATTATGTATAACAGGGGTCAGCAACCTTTTTCAGCTGTGGGCCGGTCACCCTCAGACCATGTGGTGGGCCAGACTATATTTTGAAGAAAATAAAGAACGAATTCCTATGCCCCACAAATAACCCAGAGACGCGTTTTAAATAAAAACACACATTCTGCTCATGTAAAAACACCCGGCAGGCCCCACAAATAACCCAGAGATGCATTTTAAATAAAAGGACACATTCTACTCATGTAAAAACATGCAGATTCCTGGACCATCCATGGGCCTGATTGAGAAGGCAATTGGGCCGCATCGATCCGGCCCATGGGCCTTAGGTTGCCTACCCCTGATGTATAATGTTCTAATGCCCTTCCATGTGGAAATCTCAGAGTAAATTAATACAATGTTTGTGGGGCATAGGGCTGGTGGTGATGAAGCTCCCTGGTGTGTTTACTACATAAAGGGGTGTTTGGTGTGCATATGTGGGTGGGGAGTGGCTTAAGAAAAATGTAAAACTGGTACAGAGTTTTGTCATCTCTGTGTAATGTGGGGATAGGCCCTACTGGCTGGACCCAGTGGGAGCTCTAGTCCAAAACATCTGGAGGGCATCTGGTTGACAAAGGCTGAAGGACTTAATCAAGCCAACTGTGGCAGAGTGTTCTTGATAACTGTTTGGTTGCCAGCAGGTGGGGAGCCCTTTTCTGAATTTTCCAGTTCTTTATCTGAGATGATTGCTGGCTCCAAGGTTCTCCCGCTGCCGATCCACCTCCTTCAGTCGTTCAAAGGGAGAGGAGTTAAAAGAGTTCAGGAAAACATTAAGCAGAAGCCTGCACTGCTTCCTTATCCATCCAGGCAGAGGATGCTGGTGTTGCTTAGTGAGACATAGGTCACATGGCTTGTTCTTTTGGGGGGGGTGAGGTGAGGGGGGCCTCTTATGCAGATGAGCTGATGGTCCTTGCATTATTGTTCCACCAGCTCTGGAAGCCCAGTAGACTATGCTCTGGGATTTCAAGGCACCATCTGGGTTGTGGTAACAGCCTAACTGGACACCCAGTCAGCTGACCAAAAGGGCCAATCCCTGTCCACCTTATAAATCCCTGGCCTCTGTGCTTGCTCTTGCAGTCTGTGGATGCTGCCTAAGAATTTGACCCTTGCCTGATTTTGACTGTGGACCTGTTTCTTCTCCTTCTGATGCTTGACTGCTGTCTTGGAACCTGTCCCTCAGCCTATATCCAGCGTTGAAATCCCCACTGAGCCATGAAGCTCATTGCATGGCCTTGGGCCAGTCTCTGCCTCTCAGCCAAACCTACTTTTACAGGCTCCCTGTGAGGATAAAATGGAAGAAATGTGGTATAGAAATATAATAAATAAAACTGAGGAAGAACCTCCGATCAGCATTACCTGTACATCATCTGCTTTAACAGAAGCATCACGTTCCCGATATTGTGAATGTCGTGGTCGTACCCTTTCATCCTCTTCTCAGAACCTGACCTTCTGAAGCCTGACGCTGACTAAGGCCTGGTGGCGCACCAAGGGCTGCCATGACCAAGCCTATAGGTGCAGCCCTGTCCTGACATAATTGGAGACAATGTAAGGACCAGCAGAGCGTAGTGGTTAGTTTTGGACTAGGCCTGGGGAGATCACAATTGAAGGCTTGTATTCAGCTAACATTTCCTCAGAGTAGACCCATTGAAATTACTGGGCCTAAGTTAATCATGGTCATTCATTTTAATGAGTCTGCTCTTGAGTGGAAGTTAGTTGAATACAACCCAAAGTTCCCACTCAGCCATGAAGCTTGCTGAAGGATCTTGGGCCAGACGTTTCCTCTCAGCCTAACCTACCGGTACCTCATATGGTTGTTGTAGGAGGTGGGAGAACCACGTATGCTTTCTTGAGCTTCATGGAGGACACAAGTGCAGTAAATAAACTGAACTCAATGGGGATTGTGCTCCCTTTGCAACCCAGATGCGTACCTTTATAAAGTTCCCAGTTTTGATCTCATTTCTGTGAGCTCCCAAGTTACTTTTTTGTTTTTGTTCTGAACTGTTTTTTTCATTCATCTTCTTTGGGTTGCCTGGACGTGAACAGGTGGTTTCTCCAAAGAACTTGTCCTTTAGTGGAGTGGTCACCAGACCTTTTCTCGCATGGAGCACTTGAAATTACTGAATGTCTTTGGGGATAATAATGTTTCTGCCTGTTGCAGCAATTGCAAAGAGGCTGTTTGATTTTTAATTGTATTTTTATTACTTTTTATTGTATTTTATTGCATTACAGTTTGCATTCCATCTAACTGAGATGGTAGTACAATAAAATACAGTGTAAGAAAGAAAAGAATCAATAAAAATACAGTAAAAATCAATATGAATGTTTCCTGCAGTTGTGCTGTGGACAAACTGAATAAAGCTCATGGACTATAGTTTGGGTGTTTTCTTTGATGTCTAGAATGAGAAAGTTCCTATACCCATTTGGGGGTGAAGCTGACAATGTTTTAGGTGGAAGTTGCTTGGATTTCCTTCCTCTTCCTCCATCTCATCCCATGAGATCAATTTACCTTCTTTCTTTCGAAACGTTGTGGATGCAACAATAAATGTTCCATTGTCATACTTCTGCAGCCATAAAATATATTTTATAGTAACGGCACTAGCAACGCCACAGTCTACTGCTGCGGTAGGTGCCCTTTGCAGTCAAAGGGTTTGAGGAGGTGCTTGATCTTCTAGCATTCTTAAAAGATGTGACTCTTTGAAGCCCAATGTGTCTCCTTAGTCACCAAAGAAGCATTTTGCAAAAGCACCGATTGAGGCAGCTGGAGTGCGTGTGTGATCGTGCATGTGTGTTTCTACTAGAGTTGTGCTTCCTTTTCTTTCTTTCCCTTTTTCAATAAAGGGATTTTTTGTGTAGAGTAGAGTAAACTGGTATGACAGCCACATCCTCCAGCTTTCTTGTCACCTTCCAGTGATTCACTTCCAGCTGCTCCTCCCACGCATGTCTGATTCAGCTTTTGATTTCTCTCTTTTGACAACTTTAAAGGTAAAGCAGCTGCTAAAGTCTCTTCTTGAGCTGGAGGGGAAGCAGGATGTTCTTTGTAGAACCTTCCCATTCTGTTTAATAGAGCCTGCTATGGCCTTCCCCGCAGGGTCAGCCAGGAGGTTGCTGAAATCCTAGTTCTGGTTCCTGGGCCTTCTGATCATGCTGTGAGTTCTGAAGGGGGTGGCCTTTGCTAACTGGCATCCTGAAGGTGCCATTGGACTCCCAACAGGTGCCATACCCTCAGAGTTGCCCCCAGAGGCTAGAGTTTCAGTCCCAGGAGGTAAGGTCTTTTAGCAAACCACTGATCCAAGAAAGTAGGGTTCACGCTGTAGCATAATCTCAACAAGCCAAAGCCAAGCACATGGAACCAGTCTAAGTCCAAAACATGATCCAGAGGCTGGGTCAAGCTACAGTCTAAGGCAACCTTTCTTAACCTTGGGTTCCCAGATGTTCTTGAACTTCAATTCCCTTCATCCCTGTCCACTGACCATGCTGGGTAGGGATGATGGGTGTTGTAGTCCAACAGCATCTGAGGACTCATAGTTGAAAAGGGTTAGTCTAAGGTCAATAGCACAGGTAAGGGAAAAGACAGCAATCCAGGGGAATCAGGACCCAGACACCAGAGATCTGTGTCATTTCCAACAGCTGCAGAGCTCAAGAGGGAGACCTGATATAGTGTGGCCTCTTAGACCACACACTAACCACACCTGCTGGTAGTAAATAAGTTTCAAGGATTGTGTACTCACAAGTAGATCCTTTTAATTAGAAGCCATGTCACAACTCTGTCCATGGATGCAGGCTATGCCATCTCTTTTCAGCCTGGACCTGGACCTTTTGGTGCCAGTGTTCTCAAGCACAGAGGATTGGTTCCATGGCCTCCTAACAACAGCCCTCCTACCAGTGGCCTCTTCAACAGCCCTCCTACCAGTGGGCCCCTCAAGAATATCCTAAATGTTGGTTCCAGGAGACCATGCCTTCTCCCCAAGGTCCACGACCTGTGGAGTGTCTGGTATGTCCTCAAGGAACTTAGCATTTGGGACCAGCTCAGGGCTAGGCACGACTGCAGACCCAACTAGCACAGGCAATGGAGCCTAGATACAGGCATGCTTTGCCAGCTGTGATTTTCTCTTCCAGTGGTCAAAGTAGATTTGTGCAGGGTGCGTGCTAGTTCTAGCTTTTGCAGACATTCTTCTCTTGGGTGGCCACTCCCATTAAACCCATCAGCAGCTAGAAAGTGCATCAAGGATGAGAAGAAGAAAAAGAAGAAGAGTTTGGATTTGATATCCCGCTTTATCACTACCCGAAGGAGTCTCAAAGCAGCTAACATTCTCCTCTTCCCTTCCTCCCCCACAACAAACACTCTGTGAGGTGAGTGGGGCTGAGAGACTTCAAAGAAGTGTGACTAGCCCAAGGTCACCCAGCAGCTGCATGTGGAGGAGCGGAGACGCGAACCCTGTTCCCCAGATTACGAGTCTGCTGCTCTTAACCACTACACTACACTGGATGAGAAGATTAGACTCATGTTGCTTTTGGCAGAAGGAGAGATCTCCTCCTTCCTTTCTCAGCACCTTGTGCACTCTACTCCTTTCTCCCCAACCTTCTTATTTGTGACGCCTTTCATCTTGGGGGAAGGGCTGTGGCTCAGGGTTGGGCATTTCTTCTGCATGCAGATGGTCCCAGGTTCAATCTCTGGCACCTCCAGGTAGGGCTTAGGGAAACCCCGTCTGAAATATTGGTCTACACTGGCAGCAGTTCTTCCAACACTGAAATACGTGGACCAATAGTCTTGACTCAGTATAAAGCGGCTTCCTAAGTTTCTGTGACGCAGTTTATATCTAGCATTGCCTTCTTGACCATCATTTTGGTTGGTTCAGCAGGGGAAAGTATGGGGAAATCTCCACACCCGCCTCCCTCCATTCTTGCCTTCCTCTTAACCTTGCTGCAGCACTTCTAAATGGCAAATCTTGGAAAAGAATAGACCATGTAGATGAAACACTTCCAGGAGTAACTTGCATGTTGTGTAAATTGTTGTTGCGGAATGCTTATGGGAAGAGTATTAATTGCGGGATGCGACATGGGCGTATTTGTTCTCCCCATTGTGAGTGAAAGAATCTAGCTCCTTTCGCAGAAAGTTGGCTCTTACATGGAAAGCTGGCATACCCAAAATGCAGTGCCAGATATTCCTCCCCAGCCCTTGCATTAAATACTTTCCACTGTTGCATCCTGGCCACACAGATGGTTTAACAATAGTGTGTGTGTGTGTGTGTGTGTGTGTGCAAGCATGTTGTTTGGAATGGCTTGGCACATCACTTATGTTTCCCAGAGTAAAAGATATATGTGTTGGCACATTAGACCTGGATTTCTACCTCGTTTAGGACGTAGGTTTATGGGAACAATTCCCACAAAGAAGTGCAGGGGGGTGCTTTAATTGTGTTTCCTGCATTGGGTCCTTTTGGGTCCCTTCCAATTCTACAATTCTATGAGTCTAAGAAGAGACATTAAGGTGGTGGGGACAGCTGATGGAAATATTCAGGGTGGAAACCTGAGTTGGAGAGGGCAAAGGGTGCACGAGGGGGAGGAGAGGCAGAAAAGCCCCATTGCGCAAACAAAACTCCTTGCACTGATGGGACGTGTTTGTTGGAGGCCGCCCAATGTTTGTGTCATCTTTATAGATGGAACAGCTGTCTGTATGGAATTGTTTTTACCCTTTCCCTGGGTTATTGTTGTAACTGTTTTGTTTGTTTTATAATTGTTTATTTTACTGTTGTAACCCAACGTGGGACCCTATGGTTTGGAGTGGGCAAGAAATCTAAATAAATAAAGGATTCTACTCTGGCTTTATTGTTTTCTTTATAATCCACCCTGAAAATATATTCTTTTATTGGCGGAAGGCATATAAATAACTTGAAAACATAAAATAAAATGATTGCCTTCTAATTGCATTCAGTCACAAAAAAAATCAGTCACAATGTGAAGGATTTGCCCGGGGGGGGGGGGGCTTTTCTTTTTCTCCTTTCCTTTTAACTCTCCCTGCCTTGGTGTGTGTCTGGCATCCCTTGATTGTCACCCAGGTGCTCATTGGTTTTGGCTTCCCTTTTCTCCATTTCTCAGCAGCAACAGCAGCAGCAACAGCAACAACAGATGCCCCGTAGCAGCCAAGACGAGAAAGATGAAAAAGAAAAGGAGAAAGACACAGAGAAGGAGGAAGAGAAGCCAGAAGCAGAAAACGACAAAGAGGAACTGACAAAGTAAGTCTGACCACGTCTCTTCCCTTCCAGCAACCAAAGAGCCAGCACGACAGCACCTGCTTACCAGCTCCCTCTTCCTGCCTCCAAGGTGCAAGGCAGAAGCGCTCCGTTCTCCAGACATTGGCCAGCAGAGTCAAGGCTCAAGGCCTAGTCCCAGATGGCACACAATATAGTGAAAATATAAAATGAAAGCATTAGGGGAAAGGCAAAGCATAGTTTTCCTAAACAAAATACTAATCTTGTTCCACATAGTCCCTGACCTACATATGAAGCTTTCTTGTAATCTGTCAGAGAATTGGTTTGTCTGCAGTGTACCAATATTGTGTACAATATGGCAGCAATATTGGCAGCAGTTCTCCAGAGTATTGGCTACTCTGAAGCTACTTTATTCCATTTTCCTGGTGTTTCCTCACCTGATAATTCCCACCTTTTATGTGATCTTTCACACATCATAAAAGCCGCTTCTGGAAATCTAGCAGAATCTGGTGGAGGTTTAGTGTTCATTTCTGTTTTAATTGCTTAACCCTGTTAGCCCAGAAAATTGCTGGAGTTTCGCGCTGTGATTTTCCTGCGGTTTTTGTGGGTCATGCCTATGTTGATATTTGGGGCAGTATTCTGGCATCCAGTTCTTTTCTGTTGTTTCCATGGGGGGGTCATGAGGGAACAGAAGCAAGCATAAATAGTGGCGGCATGTCCATTGACGTATGCTATTGTGCTGCACCCCACCCCCTGGTGTAAATGATATTTAGCATGACATGGCAGCATACTGATCGGAAAGCCACAGATCCGTAACCAATCGGGTAATGCAGTGTAAAATGAATGTTGGGGACAGGGACAGAAGCACTAGCATTATAACCAGGAAGACTACCGGTACTGCAGCAAACCCCACATCCAAATGCACCCTGACTGGCAGCAACTCTCCAAGTCCTGGAATTGCTATCCAATATCTTTTTCTGATTGAAGTTGCTAGGCACTCACTGCAGAGACACTAAACAACACAACACAACACACACAGTGATAAGGAGCAGATTGGGATGGTGGGGGAGTAGATGAACTGCTATAACAGTGACATGATAAGGACAATTTCTAACACAAATGTAACAGTGGAGAACCAAATAGAAATAGGAATTCATGCAAATTAGTGAAGTGTTCCATATTTTTTTTAAACAGAAAGCGATATATAAATGAAAAGGTGTGTGCAGACCCACAGTTGCACAGTGTTGAATGGCTGTCAGTGAGTTTCAAGGAAACTCTCAGGGAAAGCTTTTTTATGCTGTTATCAAAAAGTGCTTGAGACGTATTTTCTGATGCAGCACACTTGAGCTGTTGTGGGCTTCCCAGAGGCCTGCGTTGGCTACAGTATGAAACAAGATAGTGGTCTGGCCCTCCAGATTATTTAGACTACAACTCACATCAGCCTTGACTATTGGCTGCTCTGCAACATCTGGAGGGCCAAAGGTCCCCTACCTCAGGTCCAGAGGGACCTTTTGTTGTGATCCAGCAGGATTTTTTGTGTGTCTTCCCCGGTGTCATTTGCACAAAACTTTGCACAGGGTGCATCTATGCCACTTCCTTTTGCCCTTGTGTACTGTTGCATCTTGGTGCGTTGCTGCAACAGTGCTGCTTGGGTGTCTGTCCCACTACATTGCAGGAACATGCTAGTGCAGGGACTGTTGAGCTTGATCCTGCTGCTTGTGCAACAGAGCATTGCCATAGAGACTTGGCATGTCCTCCGGTTAACAGGGAGGTGAAGTGAGCACCACTTGACTTCTGTGGATGATTTGGCATATGTTTGCTTACTTTCTTTAATGGGGCTTAATCCTTGGCTTGAAGGAGCATCTGGCTTTGTGGCATCCGGGCTTCGTGATGCCTTTCTCAGCTGATCCCTTTTGGGAAGATAAACAAGGAGACAGAGCCAAGATGATTTGGCTGCCCTGGTGTTCAACCTGTCTCTGTTAGGTCCCTCAACAGCTGTGGCTGAGAAACTGCAGCCCTCTGCAAGACAGAGAGAACAAAGTGGGGAAAGTGCCTCTCTTGCAAGAAGGAGAGGCAAGGGAAATCAATACCACAGGTTGATGGTGATAGTTTTCTTCTGTTCCCCCCACTCTGGCTCGCACAGGGAGAAGAACGAGGATACGTCTGGTGAGGACAATGACGAGAAAGAAGCCGTTGCTTCGAAAGGGCGCAAAACCGCCAACAGCCAGGGCCGGCGCAAGGGCCGCATCACCCGCTCCATGGCCAGCGAAGCCAACAGCGAGGAAGTGGTTGCTCCCCAGCAGAATGCAGAACTGGGTATGGAGCAGCTACCTCTGTGGCATGGAGGGAGGAGGTGGCATCTGGGTAGGCGAAGTGAAGCATGCAACCAATAGGCAGGAGCCCAGTAGCGGGGGGCGGGGGGCGGGGAGAGAGACTCATATAGTTAGTTACTGTTGATTATATTATTTAGCGTATGAATGGCTTGCTTGTTTTTGTTTGTTTGTTTGTTTGTTTGTCCATTCATTCAGTTTATATATACCACCCTTCCTCCAGAAGCATACACAACATGTGTGGGGACTGAAACTTTGTCAGCTCTATCTATTTATCTGTCTATCTTATCTTTTCGATTTATATAGTGCCTTTTATCATAAGATATTGGGGCAGTTCACAGAATAAACTAGTGGAGGAAAACATGAAAATAAATAAAATAAAACAGCAAAACAATAATCCCCCCTTCCCACAAACACATTTAAAAGGCTGTAGAATATTAATCATCCAAAGACCTGGTTGAAGAGGAACATTTTTGCCTGGTGCCTAAAATATATATAATGAAGGCACCAGGTGAATCTCAGGAGGGCATTCCACAAACAGGGAGCCACTGCAGAAAAGGCCCATTCTTGTGTTGCCACCCTCCAGACTTCATGAGGAGGAGGCATATGGAGAAGGGCCTCAGAATATGATCTCAGGATCCAGGACAGTTTATATGGGGAAACACCTGAATATCTTCAGGTAATTCTAGCAGGTGCACAAAATAGACTGTAGCCCCTGGGAAAATGTATCTGTTGTGCTCTGGGATGATCATTAATGTTTGCCTGAGGGATGGGAAACCTCTGGCCTGGTGGACTGATTTGCCCCCAAAGACGGTTGTCTCCAACCCCTGCCCACCTGCCCCAGATGAGGAGCCAGTGGAGAGACCAGTGTACAATCGGGAGCCTTACATATTGAAGCACTCCCAGTTGTTTGTTGCAAGGGAGGCTTGCCATCACCATCAGTCAGCTAACAGGTGCTGGCTTAAAGAAATTGAACCTGTGACCTTCTGCATGCCAAACACATGCTCTGCCACTGAGCTGTATCCCCTCACTTCATGTTCTGCTTGCAAGGGCCCACAGGCATTTGTGGCTGGCTGTTCTTAGGAGCAGAATGTGGCCATGGATCCTAACACAAGGAGAATCTGGTGGTGTTACTGCCCACTTCTGTTTTTTATCTCATTGTTTGGAATTATCTCCAGAGTTGTGCTGAGAATGAGCATCTGCAACTGCTTGCAACTGTCTTTAGTAATTGCATGGGTGTTTTGGGGAGCCGGGGTTAATTTCTTCTCACAACTTGGGGTTACTTACTAGAACAAGAAATGAGATGCTTTGGGGTTAATAATAATAATAATAATAATAATAATAATAATAATAATAATAATTTATTACTTGTACCCTGCCCATCTGGCTGGGTTTCCCCAGCCACTCTGGGCGGCTTCCAACAAAAATTTAAAATACATTAAAATGTCACACATTAAAAACTTCCCTGAACAGGGCTCCCTTCAGATGTCTTCTAAATGTCAGGTAGTTATTTATCTCTTTGACATCTGCTGGGAGGGTGTTCCACAGGGTGGGCGCCACTACCAAGAAGGCCCTCTGCCTGGTTCCCTGTAGCTTTGCTTCTTGCAGTGAGGGAACTGCCAGAAGGCCCTCGGCATTGGACCTCAGTGTCCGGGCAGAATGATGGGGGAGGAGACGCTCCTTCAGGTATACTGGGATCATCTTATAAAGCAGTTTTCTTCTGCTCACTTGCATCTTGGTGTGCAAACTTTAGAAGAGTTTCCCCTCTCAACCACTTGAGGGCCTTGGAATACTGAGAAATCTCAGCCAGGGAAAAGGACATGTGTGTATTCCTGGGCTGGAATATATACCAACCAAGGCTGTAGCTTTAATTGAGTTTAACTGGTAGATTAATCAACCCAAGCACTAGATGATTAAGCAATTGGAAAGGCAGTTTTAGAGGTGTATAAAATGTATGGGTGCTGTGGAGAAAGTAGGTGCAGTACTAGAATTCAGGGACATTCAATGAAGCTAAATAATGGGAAGATTCAGGGAAGACAAAAGGAAGAACTTTTATCACAGAGCATAGCCAAACTAGAATTTGTTACCTCTAGATGTGGTAATGGCTGCCAATTTGGACAGCTTCAAAAGAAGATTACACAAATTTGTGGAGGATAAGACTATCAATGACTACTAGTTGTGATGGGTACATACTGACTCCAGTGCCTGAGGCAGCAACACTCTGAATACCACTTGCCGTGCATCATGAGCTGGAGAGTGCTGTGGCCTCATGCCCCATTTGTGAGCTTCCCATAAGCAACTGGCTGACCACTTTGAGAACAAGAGGCCGGCTCCCTCGGCCAATAATGCGAGATGAGTGCCGCAACCCCAAAGTCGGTCACAACTGGACCTAATGGTCAGGGGTCCCTCTACCTTTACTAGTATTTCACTTTCCATTCTTAAGCTGCGAATACAGTAGTTGCTTTGGAAGAGAATAATCAGGCATCCAAATCCCATGACCAGTCCAACAAAGTTGATGTTGAAGAATCATTGCTTTAACACTGGTGATCTTTGCTTTTTCCAGTACACTGGTATTTGTTCGCCTGTCTTCCCAAGGGATGTGTAACTGTTTGTAATGTGACCTACATGGGGATGTTCTCAAGTATTAAATCAGGGTGTGGGGGACCTCAAGTCCATTGGTCTTGTTGGTCCTACCAGGCCTCCCCCCTGCAGACTATTTTGACTAAGCAATGGCCTGCCAGTTACCTGAAGCTGATGTCAGGTTTGGGCAGGTAAAAAAGTGGCTGGACTGGAGCACATGGAGCTTCTGAGGTGCCACTGATCAGTTAGGCTCTTACATTTTTATGACCTCATAAAAGTGTCTGAAAGCATGGGTAGAAAAAGAAAAGAGTAAGTTATGAGCTGGAAAGACCCTGAATTAAACTTTTCTCAGCAACATACAACTTTAGGCAAGCATACATGGCTGTAATCTAATCATACTGCCCCAATGAGCCTGCTTTGCACGGGTTTTGTAATGATTTCTGAGCTAGATTTCTGAGTAGAAGAGTAACCGGCAATGCCAGTTCCTTGGATAACTTCCATCCTTTCACCCTCTTCCCGACATGCTTTACACATATGAGCTTGTCTCATTATGGGGAATCAGTTTGCAAAGGGTGAAACTACCTCTGTTGACATGCAAGGCAAGCCAGCTGCGAAGGCCAGCCCCTCCTCTGTCTCCCAAGCCCTTGACTCTGAACAAGACATGGGCCTTGGGAATTGCAGTTTTCCTCTTGCCTGTCTCTTGTTAGCTTTCTATATTTTTGTTTAAGTCTTTCTAGAACTGTTGCAACTTTTTTTTTCTGCAGAAGCTTTTAAATGAGCCTCTAAGGCTATTTTTTCTCTCCATAAAGGAGGCTGTCCAAACATCTTTCACTATAATCAAAATAACATTTTCTCTTAGTTTAGATCAGGGGTCAGCAAGGTTTATCTTGCCTGGGCAGTTCGGTCCCGCGGAGATCCTTCCGTGGGCCAGATCATGTGCATGTGTGAGCGTGCGTGCCTGTGATTTTCGGCATCTGCATAGACACGATGTTCGGCATCTGCACATGCACAGACGCGGTGTTTGGTGCCCCGGAAGTGAGTCCCTGCACCGCACTGCGCTGTTTTAGCGCAGTGCATGAGCAGGCAGCTCAGTTCGGGGGCGGCTTGGGGGCTGGTCAAACAACCTCCGTGGGCCTCTTCCGACCCATGGGCCTTAGGTTGCTGACCCCTGGTTTAGAGAGTAACAATTTTGAAACGGAAACTAGTTTCCTTACACATACCTGTGTGTGTATGTATGTTTGTGTGTGTGTTTCTGAACAAGTCACATTGGTTTGCTATTGTAGACCTTCCTCCTTGGTTTCAGATTGCCCCAAAATTGACATGTTTTACAAGTAGAGGATGGAAGATTTGAAACGAACTGCTCTCACACACGCACAGTTAACTCGCACACAAAATTTCAAAGCAGCCCTTGTGCACTGTGTTTCAGTATGGAAAGCTGAGATAGGAAGTAGAAATCATGAAATAAAAATTTAAAGTCTGAAAATTAGGAGTCTTCCTGCACTATCCGGTTCAGCCCCTGCCCGATACCTCTGCTTTGACTGCAGTTCCACAGAGGGTAAAACCACAGAATGTTGGGCCATTGCAAGGATAGCAACTGCACCCAGCAGTGGCTGGTGCTCATTGAGACTTGTAGGATATAGGCAGGGAGATCATTAGTTGGTGGAGCCAATGCCCTCTGTACCATTAACGTAAATGCTATCCCAGGACAGCTTAAAAACAAATAAGAAAACCATTTGTAAGAAAGAAAATTATAATAAAAATAAAATTATTATAATTATAAAAATAATAAATAATAAAAATTATTTTTGGACTATTTAAAAATATTATAGTATGATGAAATCTCAGGATTTGACCTATGAAGAAGAAGAGGAGTTTGGATTTGATATCCCGCTTTATCACTACCCGAAGGAGTCTCAAAGCGGCTAACATTCTCCTTTCCCTTCCTCCCCCACAACAGACACTGTCACAGTGGCCGGAGTGGACTACTTCAGAGTAACGACGCTACGCAGCTCTGCATTTTATTCTTTTATTGGTGCTGCGTATTTACAGTGCTCAAGTCATTGCTATTTACACGGAGCGATGTTGTCAGTCGGTTTCAGAACCTCCTAATGGCTTTTGGCGCGTCTTTCTCCAACACAAAAGCTTTGGCAGACCCATCCTCTTGCCCCTCCTCTTCCTGCGTAATTCTGGAGTTGGAGGGATGGGTCTTCCCCCCTTGCTTGCCCCTTCCTGTCCCACCTGGGACCCTGGCTCCTCTACCTTGCCTGAGCCTCGGACACGACTTCCTGCTTCCCCACTGGAATCGGAACTCTCCCTGCTTTCCCCTTTGCTCGGGGACGGGCTTGAACTCAGGAGGGGAGGGACTTCGCGATATCCCCTGTCCCTCACATCCACCCCCCTCCCAAGCTCTCCTTCACCCCTCCCCAGGCCCCCCCCATGTGTCGGTGACGACTGGAAGCCTAAGAACTCAGTGCTCTCCGAGCCCGTTGGTGTGAATACCTCCCCCCAGTCCTGCGAGCCCCCCCCTTCCGCCTGGGCGGACGGGAATCCCAAAAAGTCCGTGGCGTCAGAGCTGGTGGGGGTAAAAACGTTCTGCCAATCTGCTCCTTCCTCTGACTGGGTGGATCTCGGTGACACCCATACCTCATCCTCTGGTTCCTCAAACTCCGCTTCCCAGCGCCATGGTGAGCTGCTCTCCCGTGCCTCCTCCTCCTCCCCCTCCCTTTCCATGTGCCAGGGCTTGGGTCTGTGGGGAAAGAGGGCGTGAAATTCTTCCACCAAGAATTCCTCCTGTATCTGAGTGGCTGGGACCCATTCATTCTGGGACGGTGGAGCATCCTCCCATGCCATGAGGTACTCCAGTCCCCCCACCCCCCACCTTGAATCCAGGATGGCCGTGGCCTCATTGAGTTGCTCCCTGCCTTCCCTCTCCCCCCCTCCCTCGGGGGTTTGTTCGCTGTCTCGGAGCCTGCTGCTTTCCCTGTACGGCGACAGCAGCGATCTATGAAACACTGGATGCACCCTCATGTCCTCTGGCAGTGCCAGCCTGTATGCCACCGGGTTTACCTGTTGCGTGACCGTGAAGGGGCCCAGCCTTTTGGGTGCCAGCTTTTTGCACCTCCCTCTGGTGGGAAGGCCCTCCGAGGACAACCACACCTTGTCCCCCACCCTGATGACCTCCCCTTGTCGCCTGTGGCGATTTGCCCCCTTTTTGTACGCTTCCTTGGCCCTCTCCAAGTGTTCTCTGAGCTGCTGGTGCACCGTCTCCAGTTCCTCTGCCCAATCCTCAGCCTGTGGGCCCTCCTCCTCCTCCTCCTCCCTCTCCCTCTCTGGGAAAGATCTGAGGTCGCGCCCGTAATTGGCCTTAAAGGGCGACACCCCTGTGGAGACGTGCACTGCATTGTTGTAGGCAAATTCTGCTAGTGGCAAGCGATCCACCCAGTCCGTTTGCCGCTGGCTGACGTAGCATCTCAGGTACTGCTGCAGAATGGCGTTGACCCTCTCCGCTTGTCCGTTGGTCTGCGGGTGTCTAGCCGTCGACAAGCTGACCTCCACCTGCAGGAGGTTCATGAGCCGCCGCCAGAACCTGGAAACAAATTGGCGGCCACGATCCGAAATAACCCTTAAAGGTAATCCATGCAGTCTGAAAATGTGATCAACAAACAGTTTGGCTGTCTCTTCTGCCGAGACTGCCCTGGCACACGGTATAAAGTGACACATTTTGGACATAAGGTCCACCACCACCAACACTGCAGTCTTACCCCTGGACGAAGGCAGATCTGTGATGAAGTCCATGGACACCACTTCCCACGGCCTGTGTGGTGTGGCTAAGGGCTCCAGCAACCCTGGTGGCGCTGCTCTGACCACCTTCGCCCGCTGGCAGGTGGTACAGCCCCTTACATAGTCTCGAACATCTTCCCGCACCCCTGGCCACCAGAAGTGTCTCATGACTAGGTGAGCGGTTTTGTCCCTTCCAAAATGCCCCGCTGTAGGGTTGTCGTGCATCTGCTTGAGGACCGTACGTCGAAGCTGGGTGGTGGGTAGGTACAGCGCACCCTTGTAGAAAAGCAGCCCTCTGCGTTCTGCAAAGTCTTTTGCCTGCTCCCTCCCCCCTCTCAGTTCTCTGAAGATGCGGTTGGCAAATTCATCCGCTGCCGTCAGTGCTGTGAGTTCTGCCTCGCTCACCACAGCTGCTCCGCAGGACCATGCCGACGGGGGGAAAATGTGCCTTGGGGCTGGTGGCGCCTCCTCCTCCATGTACTCTGGCTTGCGGGAGAGGGCATCCGCCCTGACATTCTGCTCCCCCGGGATGTAGTGGATGGAGAAGTTGAAGTTCGAGAAGAACTCTGCCCACCGTATCTGCCGCTGGTTGAGCACCCTGGCAGTTCTCCAGAACTCCAGGTTCTTGTGGTCTGTGCACACCTGGATGGGGTGCTTCGCGCCCACCAGGAAGTGTCGCCAGTGCTGGAACGCAGCGTAGATCGCAAGAAGTTCCCTATCAAACACTGTGTAGTTGCGTTCAGGCTGTGTCAGCTTCCTGGAGAAGAAGGCACAGGGTCTCCACTCCCTGTTGGCGTCCAGTTGCAACAAAATTGCGCCCACAGCTTTTTCAGAAGCATCTGTCTCAATGCGTAGGGGCGCGTCCTGCACCACATGGAACAGGTTTTGGTCTGAGGCGAACACTCTCTTGAGGCTTTCGAACGCTGCTTGCGCCTCTGGTGTCCACTTGAACTTCTGCTTGCCTCTCAGGCAGTCCGTGATGGGAGCCGTAACGCGAGAGAAGTTCTTGATGAACTTCCTGTAGAAGTTAGCGAAGCCTAGTAGGCGTTGGGCATCTTTGCGCGTCCTGGGGCTGTGCCAGTCCAGGATGGCCTGCACCTTGTCCTTGTCCATCGCCAGCCCCTTGTCTGACAGCTTGTAGCCCAGGAAGTCCACCTCTTTGGTGTGAAACTTGCACTTCTCCAGCTTCACATACAGGTGGTGCTCCTTCAGGCGTTGCAACACCTCTCTGACATCTTTCACATGCTGCACTGGGTCATTCGAGTAGATAAGGATGTCATCTAGGAAGACCAAGCATTTCCTGAAGAGGAGGGACCCCAGGACGTGGTGCATGAAGGCCTGGAAGCATGCTGAGCCCCCTTGCAAACCGAAGGGCATCACCAGATATTCAAAAGAGCCCAGAGGCGTGAACATCGTGGTTTTCCATTCATCTCCTTCCCGGATCCTGATCAAGTTGTACGCCCCCCTTAGGTCCAGCTTGGTGAAAATCTTGCCCCTGCGTGCCGCTGTCAGGAGATCATCCACTCTGGGCATGGGGAAAGCCACGGGCTCTGTCACCGAATTCAGCCGTCTAAAGTCCACCACAAGACGGCGCTGTTGCGTGTCTTTCTTGTCCACCCAGAAGACCGGGCTGCCCCCTGCTGCCTTGCTTTCCCTTATGAACCCCCGCTTGAGGTTCTTGTCGATGAAAGCGCGCAGATCCTCCAGCTCCTGGTCTGACATGGCGTACAGCTTGGCTGGGGGTATCGTCGCCCCTGGCACCAGGTTGATCTGGCAGTCAAAAGGCCTGTGCGGGGGTAGGTGGTCGGACTCCGCTTCACTGAAGACCTCCTGCAGGTCCCAGTACTGCTTGGGTATTGCCTCACCCCCTTTGATATGCATGGTGGCCACCGTGGCTATCGGAGGCCCCTCCCCTGGTTGGTGCTGCATGCAATGTTCCAGACAAAAGTCTGACCCAAACGTGATGCACCTCTGGTGCCAACTGATGGAGGGGTCGTGGCGCGCCAGCCAGCTCATGCCCAAGACGATGGGGGGGTCTGAGATGGTGGTGACGTTGAACGCCAGTGTCTCTGAGTGCCTTCCCACCGTCATTCTCATGGGGGGGGTTTGATGTGTGATGGCCCCTCCCAGCAGCTCCCTGCCGTCAATGGTTGCTACGTGCAGAGGAAAATCCAACTGCAAAAGCTGGATTTGGTGCTCTTCTGCAAAGCTTCTCGAGAAGAAGTTGGCGGACGCCCCACTGTCAATTAAGGCGAGGACCGTCAGGGGATAGCCATTTGGGAGCGTTAGCGTCACTTCTAGAACCACTCCTGCTCTGGGAGGGGTGGGCTGGCTCTGCACCTCTCTGTGCGGGTGGGCGGGCTGGGGCTGTTGTCTGCTGACTGTGCCTGGCTGCTGCCCCTTGTCTCCTGCAGCCAGGCTTTCCCGTTTCCCTGCTGTGGTGCTGCGTCAGTGGGGGAGGGCACCACCGTTCCCGCCTTTCCTTGCCACTCCCTGCGATGTGGGCAGTCTCTGACGAGATGCTGGGGTGAGTTGCAGAGAAAGCAATTCCCGCCCCTTCCCTCCTTGCGTCTTGGCGCCGCTGGGGTTTGAAAAGCCCGCGCGCGCGCGCTATCAATCTGCATGGGCTCCTGGTCCTGGCTGGCTCCAGGCGTGGCCTGAAAGGGTTGTTGAGGGAGTGGCTTCTCCTGCGACCGTGGGAACCAAGCCCGCTTTGCGCGCGTCGCTTGCTTGTCGTTCCACCGGGATTCCTGCCTCACCCCCACCGCCAGAGCTGCTTTGCTCAGCTGATCCATAGTACTGGGCTTTGGACCTCTCGAGAGTTCATCCTTCACCTCCTCGCTCAAACCCAAGTAAAACGCAGCTTGCATGGGAGGCGAATCCAAAACCCACCCCAGTCTGTGCACCAGCATGGTGAATTTCGCCCAATATGCGCGAACTGTCATATTTCCTTGGCGTAAATTATGCAGTTCCTCCTTAGTCTGGTCCAAATGACTATCGGACGAATACATCGTCCTCAAACCTTCTAGAAATTGTTGGACATTTTTCATGCAAGGATTCTTGGTTGCGATTAATGGTCTTAGCCACTCCCTGGCTGCTCCGGTGAGATGTTCCACAATAAACGCTACTCTGTGCTCATCATCGGGGAACTCATTCTGGTGCAGCTCAAGAGCATACACGATCTCAGTCTCAAAGCCCTGAAACTCCTTCGGGTCTCCATTGAATTTGCTTACAAGGGTCCCTGCTCTCCTTCCTGGCAGCACTTGGACTTGGGGAGCCCCTCCCGCCTTGTTTTTCTCTGCATCCAGCTTGTTTTGGAGGTCTACCGCCACCGCCCTTAAATGCTGCTCTTTTTCCTGGAGCTCTCTCACCTGTTCCGCAAGTTGTAGCCGGTCGTCCTGGACCTTCTTAGTCTCCTCTTTAGCTGCCTTCAATTCTCCCTGCGCCTGCAGCGACAGCTGTTGCAGTTCTAGCTGGGCTTGCTCAGCGATCTGCCGCCACTTCTCCGCCTCGGACACGCTCATCCCGGCAACTCCGAAGTAGCCCAAAAATGATTAGGAGGTTGCTGTCACAGTGGCCGGAGTGGACTACTTCAGAGTAACGACGCTACGCAGCTCTGCATTTTATTCTTTTATTGGTGCTGCGTATTTACAGTGCTCAAGTCATTGCTATTTACACGGAGCGATGTTGTCAGTCGGTTTCAGAACCTCCTAATGGCTTTTGGCGCGTCTTTCTCCAACACAAAAGCTTTGGCAGACCCATCCTCTTGCCCCTCCTCTTCCTGCGTAATTCTGGAGTTGGAGGGATGGGTCTTCCCCCCTTGCTTGCCCCTTCCTGTCCCACCTGGGACCCTGGCTCCTCTACCTTGCCTGAGCCTCGGACACGACTTCCTGCTTCCCCACTGGAATCGGAACTCTCCCTGCTTTCCCCTTTGCTCGGGGACGGGCTTGAACTCAGGAGGGGAGGGACTTCGCGATATCCCCTGTCCCTCACAGACACCCTGTGAGGTGAGGGGCTGAGAGACTTCAGAGAAGTGTGACTAGCCCAAGGTCACCCAGCAGCTGCATGTGGAGGAGCGGAAACGCAAACCCGGCTCCCCAGATTACGAGTCTACCGCTCTTAACCACTACACCACACTGGCTCAACAGAAATCATTAATTATAATATTGTTGTTATGATTTGATAGATAGAAGATAGGGTGCAGATTCCAGCAGGACAAATGCCTGCCGAAATCAAAACTTAAAGTAGGAGTGGTAGGACCTTTCTTAATCAAGGTGTGGCTCCTGAAAATGCCAACACCTGTATCCTTTCCAGTTACTGCTGTTGGTATTCAAAGATGTCAAAAAGAGTGGGCAGGCTCGTTTGTCAGTGGAAATGCTGTGTTCTCTTTTGGCCTCAGAATCTGAACATAAAGGAATGGCACTGAGTATAACCAGCCCCCCACGCCCACCCCTATTCCTTCCACAGCTCCAATGCGGAAAGCATATATCCGGAACCCAATTGGGAAAGCTATTGGTTCAAGAATTCCACAGAACTGGAAGTGAGAAATAGGTGAACTGAGTCAGGTCATTGAGCTGTCTTGCTTAGTATTGTCTACTCTGACTGGCAACAGCTCTAGATTGTCTCAGGCAGTGGTTTTTCCCAGCTCTGCTGCTTGCTACCTGAGACCTGGGACCTCCTGGATGCAAAACGGGTGTTCTGCCCCTAAGCTATGGGGTAGGGCTTGGAGCCCAGGGGAGCATACAAACAAAACAGGGAGGAAGAGAAATTGAGTTATGCTTTGTTCCCACCATTTGCTACAGCCAGCTCTGGTTTGTTTTTCAGCCTCTCTGGAGATGAATGAAAGTTCTCGTTGGACAGAGGAGGAGATGGAAACGGCTAAAAAAGGTGACACTGTTGTTTTGTTTTCTGTTTAAATGCCCCTTCTCTCCTGAATAAGTTTGCTTGGCATTAGATCTATTCAGTGCTTGTATAGTTGGTGCAATATGATGTGGAATTGAAGATGCTTTTCATGAGCAATTTGAAACATGCCCCTTGAGTCTGAGCAGCTTCTGTGCAGCAGCCCTGCCGTGTCCTGCTGGGCTGACACTGCAGCCAGAGGTGAGCAGCGCTGGGTGTATTCACTTGGGTTGCAAGAGGCAGGTCTGAGCCTCCTCAAAGATTTTATACGATCCCTCTCTTCTTTTTCTTCTTTGCTGAGATTCTTGTCCTTTGTTTTGTGGTGAATATATGGAAAGTGTGCAGGCAAGTAGCCTGTTGACTTGCTTAGTTAAGGGAAGACTGCTCTCACCTTCCAGTTCTGGTTACCTGTTCTTGCCAGTGAGTGAAAAGGCATTGGAAATGCTGGAGAGATGCAAAAAAAGAAAAGAAAAGATATTGTTGTTGTTGTTTGTTTGTTTATACATACATATATACCCCGCCCATCTGACTGGGTTTCCCCAGCCACTCTGGGCAGCTTCCAACAAAATATTAAAAATACAATAAAACATGTTGATGATGCTGTGTACACAATAATCTGACCTCCAAATTGGATTGTTGTAATGCATTCATTATTTGTGAGGCTGCCCTTGAAAATGATTCAGAACATTTAAACTAGTACACAGTTAAGCTACCAGAATTCTGGCTGGTTTACCTAGATTTGAGGTTCACAAACTGTGGTTCACAAGCTTTGTTCAGGTGGTCTGTGGTTTGCCCCCATTAAATATCCAGATTGCATATGAAGAACAGTGCTGGATAAGGCCAAAGACCTATTGAGTGCAGTTTCCTGTTTTCACAGTGGCCATCCAGACACCTCTGGGAAGCTCACAAGCAGGACCCGAGTCTCTCCTCACTTGCAGTTCCCAGAAATTCCTATACAGAGGCCTGCTTCCTCTGACAGCAGAGGTAGAACATTGCCATTGTGCCTAGTAGTGACTGATGGTCTTCTCCTCCATGAGTTTGTCAACTCTAATTCTCTTTTAAAGCCATCCACTAAATCCCTGCAAAACTTTGTGCATTAATTTATTTGCAGAATTTCTTACCCATTCATCAGTAATGCTGTAGTCCCTCAGCAGCATACAACCAGTAAAAGCCACAGTGTATAACAAAATGCTGGAAAGGTCTGATTTGCATGAATAATAATAATGCAGCACTAAAAATAAATAAACAATCAATACATAGCCAGCAAAATCCAAGAAACAGGGCCAACAGAACACGTTTCAAGCAAAGACCTGGGTGCAAAGAAATAAGTCTTCTACGAGTACCGAAAGCTCCTAAGAGTTGGTGCCAGTTATAGCTGAGAGTTCAGGGAGTTCCACAGTTGGGGCACTTATATTGGCAATGTCTTCTCTTGTATTGCTCCACAGCAGATTCTCATCAAATGTGGCAGCAACTTGAGGGCATCTCCACTCCATCTTAACATTCAGGCAGGTACATCTGGGACAGCTGCTCCACCAAGTTTCTAGGTGTTAAATCATGTAGAGCTTAATCTGTCAGTACAAGCACATTTGTATTACAGATTAATCAGTACAAAATGAGTCACTGTCAGCAGGATTTCAACTTGCTTGGTACATAATTTTGTTTCCGGTTCAGAGTGCACAAGGTCTATTGCGGGGCAGTTGAGCAGTGGATTGTATCACATGGCTGCACATCAGATGGTGCAGGTATAGGCTGCTTTGTGGAGCCCCATGTTGACAATGTGGGTTGCTGTCAAGAGGCAAGCGAGGCAGAACAGGCTCAGCAGCCCTTGGGATAGTGCATCTCTTGGCAAGAGGGAGGCTTAAGTGAAGGAAGGAGGGATTACGTGTTGCTGCAGGAGACAAAAGAAGGAAGCACCCTGTAATTAGCATTAAGCAAGGAAATGCAAGTCTGGCAAGAGGAAAGGTCTTGCCTAATGACACTTTTATCGTGAAATAAACCGTTGAACCAACAGGCTGTCAAAACATACAGCAGCTATTATAATTATGGGGTACGGTAACGTTGTTGGAGGTGTAGTACCCCTCCTTTAAAAAAAAGCCTGATCCTAGGTTGTTCAACTAGGAGCTGAATAAATAACTGGAGCAAAATCAGAGTTTGATTCACTACAGTTAGGAATCCCTTTCCTCAAGGAGTGCCTTTCCCCAGGTATCTACACACAGGGGACAGGTTGGCTTCTGTGGCTCCCTCAGAGTTTAAAATAGTGGTTGCACAGAGCAGAGCTTTTTATGCGGTGGTGTAAGTCACTTGGGGGGCACTCTTGCCAGGCTGTGGCCAAGCTCTGAGATGGTCTGCTGAGAGGGGTCCAGTTCTGCAACATGCAGCCTTAAAGGGCACAAGGAAGACAATGTGGTCAAGAAAAAGATGGGGATTTAGGGTCTGAAGCAGGGAAGTGAGGAGCAAATGGGCCAGAAGCAGAAGTAGTGGTAGAATATGGGCTGGTGGTCCAGATCAAGGATGCTGGCCACAGGCTCTTTAGCTATTCCATGAGACAAGTTGACTAGCCTGAGGAGCCATGCATGGCACTTGACTTATATACAGCCAGACTGACTGACTCTCGCTGGTTTCTCAGGGCACCTGGCCCTGCTGAGTTGATGACCTTCAGTACCATGCTTGGCTGTGATAAGGGCATTGCTGTAGCATGGGAAACATCAGGTTTGTAATTCCTTCAGCTCTTGAGCTACCTTGACTTTGCAGGAAGTAAGGTGCCTGGATCCCCACTCCCTTAATCCCTAGTTTGAGCCCTTACAGATTCTGACACTTTACTCTCTGCAACATCATTGCATGCCAGTAAAGGAGCGTCTGTTTTCAGCAGCACCCAAAAGGTGACCACCAGCTTTCTGTTTCTGTGCTGATGCTTCCAGCCCCACTTGCTCAGCTGAGCCAGCCACCATTATTAATGTTCCATAATGAAATGCTACAGAGGATAAGTGGAAACAGGGCTATATCAAGTGCTTCATCGCACTGCATTTTGGATAAACTAAAGATGGTGGCTGTGCAGGGTCAACGGGAGCCAAGTTGTTGCTTGGTTCCAGTAGGAAGAGCACCAGCAAATTGGTGGCAGTGTGGGGGGGGTGTTGCTTACTGAAGATGTTGAAGCAATGAGGGTTGTCATCAGCCCCAGTGAGCCCTGCCAGACTGGATGGCTCCCAGCAGCTACCTGGAGTATCCCCAGGACAGTGCCAAAGCTGTGCCTGATTGATTTGCTTTCCATCTTTGGTGTCTATCTATGCTTGCCCATTTCCCTGCATGCACACCTATCTGTTTCCTGGCTCAATTGTCTGTTTGATCAGCGTGTACCTTTTGTTCAGCATCCAGCCCTGAAAGTTTGGCACTTTAGGAAATTTGGGAAATTGTGGGATTCCCTTCTCTGACAGGCTTCCCTCTCTTTTCAGTGGTACAATGTCTGGAAAGGGGTTTGCTGTTACAGGTTTAAACAGTGATTGTACTGTGATTACATCACATTGGCTGAAATGCATGGCTTGGGGTGACTGTGCAGTGGTTTCCTAACCTTCAAACCTCTAGTCACTGAGCTGGGCAAACTACTTCAAACGTGGAGGATCCTCCTTTCCCTCAGTACATGCCATTAAACCCTTTCTCATCTTGTTTTGAATGATTTATTCATCCAAATATTCAGCCAGACTGTCCCTGAAGGCTACGGGTGGGAAACAAGAATATAAAAAGTATAAATCATGCATAACAAATGTCCAGTTTAAAATCTGCTTTTAAAAGATAAAAACATACCAATAAAGCCACCCCCATAGTGGGGGGCTGTTAAAAGCAAAACCATGTTTTAAAAAATAAAGTCTTAAACAGAACCAGTAGTTTTAAGTCTTTCCAGACCCACCCATTTATTTATTATTTTGTTTATTAAATTTCTATACTGCCCTTCACCTGAGGATCACAGGGCGGTTTGCAATATAAAACACAAAATATATACCATAGTAATAAACAAAAATAACAACCCGCACACAGTCCAAATTGTTTAATTTAAACAATTAGATTTAAAATGATGTAGGTTGTTGATCAGCAAAAGGCCTGGGAGAAGAGGAATGTTTTTGCCTGGTGCCTGAAGATATCTAACACAGGTGCCAGGTGTGTTGGCTCTCCCTGGGGCAAGCATTCCTCAAGTGGGGAGCTGCTGCCACCCTCCAGACCTCTCAGTGAGAGGGACATGAAGAAGGGCCTCAGACGATGATTGCAGGGTCTGAGTTGGTTCATAGGGGGACAGGTGGTCCTTGCCCAAAAAAGGGGAGATTGGCTACTGGCTGGTAATTACTTAGATTTTCTGATTCCAATGAGGGTTTCTTGAGGAGTGGCTTTACCACTGCCTCTTTCAAGCAGGCAGGGACCACCCTCTCTTGCAAGGAACATTAATCACCTTCCTGGCCCAGCCAGCTGTCCCTTCCCTGCTCGTTTTATCGGCCCAGAGGTGGAAGGGTTCACAGTGCAAGTGGTCGCCCTGACTGATCCAAGCACCTTGTCCACATCCTCAAGCCTTACTGAAACTCCTCTAATGTAACAGGACAAGACAGTGCTCTGGGCAGTTCTCAATATTCATCTGCTGTAACAGGTCCAGGGTCTTGGCAGATGCAAGCAATTTTTTTCTGCAAAATGCCTTGAAAACAACTCACGGGGAGCTACCATCAGTTCTGCCACCTCTTAAGGGCCAGACTGTAAGAGGCCCCTCACTACCTGGAAAAGCTCTGCTGGGTGGAGCAATGAGGATGCAATGGAGGTAGCAAAGTATGCCTTCTTTGCTACTTTCCCTGCCACTGGGTGAGCTTGATAATGCAGGACACTCACCAGGGTTTGGTTGCAGTTGTCTTAGTTTGCCCCCCACTTGCATTCAAGCTGTCTCCCAGCTTTTTTCTTTGCCCTAAGCTCCACAAAGTGGAAGAGGGAGCTCACGGGCGATCATGTCAACACCTCAAGCCATCCTGATGTTCCACAAGAGTGCCAGTCATATCAGTCAGGAAATTCCTCAGAGCTATCTGGAAACCCATTGGATCCATCAGCCTCCAAGGGCAGACCACCCTGTCTCTCCTCTAACACCCCATACACCCTGCCTGCCCCCTGTGTGAATTCCAAAGTTCTACGGCTCGTAGGTATGGCCCTTGACACCCATCTGGGTGCAAGGAGGAACGGAAGGGCATCTGGGCTGAGCAGATGTATGCTTTTGACTTATTAGACCAACCAAAACCAAAGCAAAAGCAAGCAACCTCTGTGCATTGCAGCACTTTTGGACCCTTGTGTCTTTGTGGCACTCTTGCCAATACAATTGGGCACCAGACTGGCAATGCTAAGTGCCGGTCTCCATATGGGATAAGTTGGCTGCCTGCTTCCAGCTCTCCCAAGCTGGCATTCTCCACTCCCTCCCAGGGTTTTTCACACATTCTTGTTAGGAAGGCAGTTCTGCAGCATCCTCAGTAGTGCGTTGGAGGTGTGGGGGCAGGCACTGAGCATAGCTCTTACTCTCTCCTGTAGCGCTGCTCTCCCTCCTGCACACTTGGCCGTCTGTCATGAGGAGCTTTGCAGAGCTGAGCTGTTCTGTTGCTGTTGTTGTTGTAAGCAGAGATATGGTTTTTAATTACTGCACATTTTATTTAATGTTTATCTCATCCTACGTTTTTAATTCTGCCGTAGTCTCATCGTTATTGTTGTCATGCAGAGGTCATGAGCTGAGCTGTGTGTATGTGTTCTTCATTTCAGGCTTTGTTCTCACTGAGTAAAATGGTGGAATCTTTGTCTGGACTGTTCCGCTTCTGGGGTGGGTGTTTGGAGGGAGTGATTCAGGAATAAGCAGAAGGTTAGAGGAAACAGCTTGCAGCACATTGGCATGTGATATTTGGTGACATACTGTGCCATTCCCTTAGGTATACAGTAGGGGACCATAGTCAACAAGTTGCTGTTTGTCTCTTCAGCTCCCAGGGGGTGGCAGATTGCATGGCACTCCTTGCTCTTTGACCAGGAGCAGCTGGCACTGATTTGGTCCAGCTGGATGGCAAGAACTCTTGAGATGTTGGCCAGTGTGGTGGAACCTGCTGGCAGGCTGACCCAACTCTCCTTTTGAACCCATTGCTCCATATTGAACAGCTGGCACCAGAGCTTACCACTATGGTACATCCTGCTGCATGTGCCCTAATGCCCGCTCTGCCCTGTGCATGACCCCTTCTGTGGGGAAGCGGTTCAAAACCCTCCCACCTCCTGGAACCCAGGAGGCACATCTCCTTAGGCATAGCCATCTCCTCTCCCTTTGAGATTCAAAGCTTTCTCAAACTGCTTTGTAACATCCAGGATCACCTGCATGCACAGGATGTCCCCATCAATAAGGCTTTGTTCTCTGCCTGAGGTTGGAGAGGAGGCCAGGTCTAGATTCCTTGGTGCAAAATGTTTTTCACCTTTTGCCTTTGTGGAAGGTAATGACTGGACTTTCTGCCCTTCCTTGGTCAGGACACCCAACATGTCCAGATGGGTGATCCTGAGCTGTATTCACTATGTGGTTCCAAGCTGCATCTGCCTGGGATCTTGATGCTTAATGAACATCCTTCCTTGTTCCTATGGTGTGCTTCCAGACATCTGAAGGTCTGCAAGAATTGTAAAAGCACAGCCTGCTCATATAACGTATTTGCCTGTGCAGGCGGGTGGTGTGTGTGTGTGTGTGTGTGTGCGCACACACACACGCGCAAAACATGAAAACGTGGCACAAATGGAGACAGAACTCAGAATCTCTGCTTACAACAATCTAGTTTTCTAGCCCTTATGATTACAAAATTGTGTTTCTGTGTATACACACACACACACCCATGTGCAAGGGTGAGGGAGGGTCTGCAGCAGAACCCTGCTTGGTTTTATCCCTCCCCATGACTAACAAAAGCACAAAGCATTGTGAAGGGAGGGAGTCCATAACATTCACATGGAGTGATTTATATTAGTTGCAAAATTAGGGTTTTGTGATGCAAAATTTCAGGTACTTCATGCAAATCCCCCTCCCTGCCATTTTATTTTAAATCTCTATAGAATAGTTTGTTAGTACAGAGTATTCACAGCTCTAGGTGATGTTTTCTGTCTTCAGGCACTTTCGGATGGCATTTAGAGCTTCTTGGAAACAAAAGAGACTCTCTTGATGCCTGTGGTTTTTTAATAGTTGCTAATGCTTTGTTGTTTCTTTTTGAGCTTGCTGTTTTATTATTGTAATAGTGTTTTAAAATCTGTTTTGTTGTCTGCAATGATTTTTAGCTGCCTTTGGGGTCCTCTAGACAGCAAGTCGGGAGACAAATGTTTTAAATTAATACATGACACATCCCTTTACTTTGAATGATTATTATTATTATTATTATTATTATTAAGAAATTTTCTTTCTATTGCAGTTCACAATCTTAGGAGTATGTTACACTGAGTCCAATAGCACATACTCTCAAGTATGTGGGCATAGGATTGCAGCCACCCTGTCTTACAAATAAAGTATACTCAGTAGCATCCACCTAAGCTACAGTCAAGGGAGAGCCCCTGAAATTAATGGACTTAAGTGAGCCCTCTTCATTAATTTTGATGCATCTACTCCAAGTAGTACGAAATCAAGAAAATTTACAATATTTAAAACATACAAATGATGCAGTGATGCAGCAGCTAAAAAAGCCAATGCAATCCTGGGCTGCATCAATAGGAGTATAGCATCTAGATCAAGTATTAGTACCACTGTATTCTGCTCTGGTCAGACCTCACCTGGAGTACTGTGTCCAGTTCTGGGCACCACAGTTCAAGAAGGATACTGACAAGCTGGAATGTTTCCAGAGGAGGGCAACCAAAATGGTCAAAGGCCTGGAAACGATGCCTTATGAGGAACGGCTTAGGGAGCCGGGCATGTTTAGCCTGGAGAAGAGAAGGTTAAGGGGTGATATGATAGCCATGTTCAAATATATAAAAGGATGTCATATAGAGGAGGGAGAAAGGTTGTTTTCTGCTGCTCCAGAGAAGCGGACACGGAGCAATGGATTCCAACTACGAGAAAGAAGATTCCACCTAAACATTAGGAACTTCCTGACAGTAAGAGCTGTTCGGCAGTGGAATTTGCTACCAAGGAGTGTGGGGGAGTCTCCTTCTTTGGAGGTCTTTAAGCAGAGGCTTGACAGGCATATGTCAGGAATGCTTTGATGGTGTTTCCTGCTTGGCAGGGGGTTGGACTGGATGGCCCTTGTGGTCTCTTCCAACTCTATGATTCTATGAAATGTTTGCTATATTAATTATGTCACACCACATGCCTCATTCCTGGCTACATGAAGGGCAAAGTGTTCAGATAAAAGGTTTTCTCTGGTGGCAGCAGGAATGAAGGAGGCATTTAGTGGAATATCTAGAAAAAATGTTTCCTAGCTATACATATTGGGTGAGGTGGGAAGGAGGTGCAGGAGAGTGGGGGCAGTGCCAGAGCTTCTCAAAGCAAAGGGGGCTGTGGGGGTGGCATGAGAGTGTGCAAAAAGTATTCACTAGTAGGTTGGACTAGATGACCTTCCTGGTCCCTTCCAACTCTACAGTTCTATGATTCTATGGACACAGCCCATTGCACCGGATCCAGACTAAGAGCTCATCCACACTTTGCTTGCCCCTTGCCTTAAAAAAAGGGGTCCAGTTGGGGGGGGAGCAGAAGTGGGAATGACCCTTAAGTTATTTGTGCTTCAGCCTCATTGATAGTGTGAAAAGTTTGTGGATTCAAGTCCTGTTGATTCAGATAGGAGCTACTTGCAGCTAACTTGCAGGGGCGTGGCCAGGATTTCTGTTGGGAGAGAGCAGGACACCCACCTGCCATCATCCCATGTCTGGCTCTGTCTAGCAGATTCGGAATGAAATGTCTCAACAACAATTGCTTTAAATTACTTTATTTTGGCTCCAAGTGCTCAGAAAAATCTGTCAAAGTCTTCAATCAGTTGAAACTATGAAGTTTGTAAACTTTATGAATCTTATTTTCTATCTTTCTCTTTTAACCTCCTTTCTGTTCTTTTTTATTTCTTTTTCCTTCTCTATTTCAACCCCCCCCCCACTTTCTGTGTTTTTATTGTATCTAGATAAAAATCTTGGTTTGGTTGAAAAAAGGGAAATAATATTAAGCTTTGTATTTTTAAACCTTAATAAAATTTTATTTACTTGATTTAGGGAGGCAGCTCCCCCCCCCCCCGGGGGCTATGCTCATGCTAACCTACCTTCCTGTGCATGTCTACTCAAAAGTAAATACCACTCAGATCAATGGGTTTCACTTTCCAGTAACTGTTTATAGCAGGTTCCCCCACAGGCCACTTGAAAATTGCTGATGGTCTTGGTGGACCATTTAATGATTTTTCTGCCTGTTGCAGCAATTGTAATGCCCTGTGCTAGATGGTGCAGGATTCATAATTGTGTTTTTACTGCTTCTTTTATTTTTTGCATTATAATTTATTGTGTTACAATTTGCATTCCACAGAATTCAAATTGTAAGATAATATAATAAGCAAAGGAAGTGATAAAAGTACACTTAAAGATCCATATGAGTGTGGACACACTGCAGTCAGACCAACTGAATAAAGTTTATAGTCCACAGTTTGGGAACCTTTGGTGTGTAGGATTGCAGTATCAGCCTGCATCCAGCCGGGTGACATTCATTTGAACATGTGCAATATACCACGTGGGAAAATTGGGAAATGGGTGAAGATAATTTTTTTTAATTCCATTCATATTAACTTAATAAAATTTTGTGTGGACTTTGAAATTGAAATGCTTTTTCTTAATATAAATGGCCACCAGTCTCCAGGCTTTAATTCACATTCTGATGATTAGCTGCTGTTGCTTCTGAAGTTGCAAACTCAAAAAAGTTTAGCTCCCCTCAAACCTTGTTACTTCATTCTGCTTTTCTTGGTAATACACCAGTATGAATCCAGTTTTCCAGCCCTTGGTGCTTTTCAAAGAAACAGTCCAAGAACTGTGAAATTTTGGGAGGAGCTCATGATTTGATATAGGTTCACCATTTTGGGGAAGGGTGGGGAAAATATTTGTCCCCGGGAGCTGGATCTTTATCTCCCCACACGCTTGCGAGCCGACTTTGACAAGTGGGAAGCGCCACCCACCTGTCAATCATCCAATGTCATCATTAACTGCCCACCTGGCAAAGTTGTCTTGTGGGGTAGGGTGGAGGAGATAGTATCCAGGAAACATCACCAAGCTGGTTTGAACTCTCCGCTCACCTGTCGATGAGAGGAGACTTCAGTCCTGTTCTCTGCAGCAACATGTTCCCTGCAGCGATCTGAACAGTATTGCGCACACCCCAGGGGAAGTGGCAGAGCCAACACAGTATTGAACCCCGCTCATCAGTTGATGTCACTCGCCCATGGGAGTGCTGTCAGATGTGGTTTGGGGAAAATGTCTCATGGGGTTCCACACCCCTGATCTTGGGGAAGGGCCATAGTTCGGGGTAGATCACATGGTTTTCCTACAAAAGATACTTCGTTCAATCCCTGACATTCCCAGTAGAGTTGGGGAAACACTCTTACATCTAAACCCCTGCAGCCACTGCCAGTTAGTGCCAGGGTCTGACTCAGGAACGTAGTTGCTTCATGCTGTCTTTCTGCCTGTGAAGTCTTGAAAGCCTTTGGAGAACAATATCTTCAAAGCGTGGGGGTAGGTGAAAAATGGATGACCTCAACAAGCATATCTAATGCTTCAGGAGCCTGGCTTCACCTCCCTCCCCTGATCCTTGGCTCTCTCCTTGACCTCCAGTAGCGGAACAAATGTATGCAATATAAGTGTATATATCCAAATGCATTTAATTTGTATAATTTATACCAGCTGCCAAAGTCTGCTCTTTTTCCTAGGATGGATATTCCTTGGCTCTGTCACTTAAAAAGTTTGACAGCACAGCATTTACATAGGCCACCTGGTTCTGTTATTCCTTTTTAAGTTTGGAAATGCCCAAGAACCTCCCTGTGTAATATTTGAGGTTGTGAATCATAGAATTATAGAATTGGAAGGGATCTCAAGGGTCTTCTAGTCAAAGCCCCTGCAGTGCAGGAATCTCAATTGAAGCATCCATAACTCCAGGTGTGGTTAGACCAAGGCAGAATAGAGTGGTACTATTACCTTACTTCCCTTGATCAGGACACTATACTTCTCTTGATGCAGCCTAGAAAGCATTTGCTCTTTTTGCTGCTGCATCACACCATTGACTACTTCCTCCTCCTCCTCCTCCTCCTCCTCCTCCTCCTCCTCCTCCTCCTCCTCCTCCTCCTCCTCCTCCTCCTCCTCCTCTTCTTCTTCTTCTTCTTCTTCTTCTTCTTCTTCTTCTTCTTCTTCTTCTTCCTTCTTCCCCACCCATCTGGCTGTGTTTCCCCAGCCACTTTGAGTGACTTACAACACATAAAAAATGGTAAAATATTAGACATTTAAAAGTCCCTGATACAGGGTTGCTTCAGATGTTTTCTAAAAGTCAGATAGTTGTTTATTTCCTTGGCACATGATGGGAGGGTGTTCCACAAGGTGGGCATGACTACAGAGAAGGCCCTCTTCCTGGTTCCTGGTAACCTCACTCCTTGCAGTGAGGGAACTGCCAGAAGACCTTCGGAGCTGGGCCTCAGTGTCCGGGCTGAACAATGGTGGTGGAGACGTTCCTTCAGGTATACTGGACCGAGGCCGTTTAGGGCTTTAAAGGTCTGCACCAACACTTTGAATTGTGCTTTGAAATGTACTAGGAGCCAATGTAGATCTTTCAGGACTGGTGTAATATGGTTTTGGCGGCCACCCCCCAGTCACCAGTTAAGTGTGTGGTCTACTGAGATTCCTACTACCAATCTTATATTGGTGCATCTGGTTCTACCTGCCCTAATGTAGAACCTGACATTTGTCCCTCTTTAAATCCTCTTCGTCGTATCTGACGAAGTGTGCATGCACATGAAAGCTCATACCAAAATAAAAACTTAGTTGGTCCTTAAGGTGCTACTGAAGGAATTTTTTTTATTTTGTTTCGACTCAGACCAACACGGCTACCTACCTGTAACTATATCCTTTTTGTTAGTTTTGGCCCAGTTCTCCATCTGTTAATCTTGAATCCCGATTCTACATTCTGTGGCATTAGTTACCTCTCTCAGCTTAGTGTCATCTGCACCCCCTCAATTCCTTCTTCCACATTGTTTATAAAGATGTTGAAGAACAACGGGCCTAGGACAGACAGAACCCTGCAGCACCGCACTTGTCCATTTTTTCCTGGATTATGAGCAACCATTAGCGAGCAGTCTTTGGGTTCAGTCAGTCAACCAGCTACAAATGCACCTTATAAACACCAGGGATAGTTTGCTGCTCTGGATATTAGGGCTCTTTGAGGATGAAATAGTGATGTCTCGTATTTCTTTTCATTTTCTAACCTCGATCTGTAAATCCATCTGAGCTCCCTTCCTGATGCCCTCTTGTGGAAGAGCCACTCACTCTCTGCCTTGCCTATCTTGTTCTTAAGAGGCGAGATATCACTTGAAGCCAAGAGTATCTTTACTGAAGAAATGCACACATTTGTGAAAAGCCTGTGACTCTTTGCTTAGCTGGAGGGAGACGGAATCGTATGTTTCCACATAGGAAGTAGGAGGTTCACTGGTGCACCCACAAGCTCTGACATGTGTACGTATTCAAAGCACTTTGCACACAATATTGCAGCAACCCTGCAAGGTAGGTCATTGTGCCCATATTATGTATGGGAAAGCAATACCTCAGCAGCTTCAGCCCCCTAAGGCAACCTATTGACTCCATGGCAGAGGCAGGATTAGAACTGGCAACACTTCAAAACTTTCACTCTAGCTACTATACTGCATAGTGACTCACATGCAGAAAATGCATGATAAGTGAAGCACCACTGTTCGCACTTGCCCTGTGAATAGCTCAGCTGGTAGAGCATGAGACTCTTGGTCATGGGCAAAAAAATTCTGCATTTCTGGGGGTTGGACTAGAAACCCCCATGGTCCCTTCCAACTCTATGATTCAGTGTGGAGAGATCCAGGTCCTCTGCCCACCCACACACTGCACATCCTGCCTGAACCTCTCAATTAAGTTAACCCCCCCCCCCAAGCATGGTGCCTACCCCATGTGCTGGTCACTTATTGGTGTGGAGAGCCTTGACCTCTTTTAACAGTTACCATTGCATGCTGCTCCAGAGCTCCAGAGCCCTTGCTTTGCCTGGAAAGAGGGCAGATGTGCTCTGGACGAAGTCCACCTCTGGGGCAGAACAGGGGAGCAACAGGCGGGGCAAGCTCAGCTGTCGGGTTTTTTGCCTGCCCTTGCCAAGAAAAACCCCTTTGATTCACATCAGAGCAAAGGAAGCTATTAAGAAAAGCTTTGTTTTCCTGGATCGCTTCCCCCTGCTGTTGACATTCAGGGGAGAGAGAGAGGAGAACGGGTTGCCAAGTTGGCCGCACCCTTGTCGTCTTGGGCCAGCGCCACGCTGCTTATGAGCGCCCTGTCTAGAGGTCACATTCAGACGAAGAAAACTTCTGGGTCACCTGGGGGCAGGATCAGTGGGGAGGGAGGGGGAGGTGGTGGGGAGGGAGCAGAGCTCATTTGGCTCTAGCCTTGGAACAGGCACCCAGCTCTCCTCCTCCTCCTCCTCTGCCATTCCCTCAGCTGACATGATGAGCGAGTGAAGCAGGTCAGCCGTCTGTGCTTTTGGCAGCACCCGTTGAGCATCTCCTGAAATCTGCCTCTCACAGCCTCCTCTCCCCCCCCCCCCCAGCGCTGCTGAGCAAGGCAGAGGAGGATTGCAAGGCGGGGGGGGGGGAAGAGGGGAAAGCGTAACCAATCCGAAAGAACTTTCCAATCCACCTTAACAGATTGTAGTTCCAGGCAGTTGGAAACCTCCGAGGAGCTAAGCAGGTGGGAGCTTGACAGAGAGAAAGAGAGAGAGCGCTAGAGTGCTGTGGTGTTTTTTCCCCTATCGGGTCCCCCCCCTCTTTCCCCCCACCAGCCAACGTGGAAGGAAGCAGCAGCCCCAAAGCAGAGAAATCCCAGCATGGGTGCCCCGCAACTTCGCACAAAGGAACCCAAGGAGTTGTTGACCTCTAGCCTGGCTTCGGATTGTGCTTAAAAAGTGCTGGAGAGGAGCGCGGCATGGCTTTTCCAGTTTGCTTTTCCGGCTACCGGAATGGAATAGAAAAAAGCCAAGAAAGCAGGAAGGCGGCCAGAGAAGAGGGCTTTTAATGCCCTATTTGCTCTCTGTTGGTTTTTTGTTTGGATTTGTTTTGCTCTTTCCTCTCTATCACGACTGACTCCCCCGGAGAGCTCCCCTCCTTCGCCTGCCGCATGTTTTCAGTGGATTTGCCAGCAGGCGAAGCTGGGAGAAGAGAATGTAAGTCTTGGGTCATTAAACAGACTCGGGGTGGCAGTGGAAAATTGGAGTGTGTGGTGCGGGGGACTCTCTCTCTCTCTCTCTCTCTCTCTGTGTGTGTGTGTGTGTGTGTGTGTGTGTGTGTGTGTGTGTGTGTGTGACAACCCTGTAAAGCTGTGTGATACTGTATCTTTTCAAGCCAATTTGGACTTGGAGGTTTCTGTCTTTGGGTTTCTTTTTTCAGCTGGAAGCAGCAGGAAAAAGTGCTGGTGTTTTTTTGTGCACATCACAACCTGAAGTCAGTACCCTGTACCTGTGATAGTGATTTATAGGTTGAATGTCCCAGCTTGCGTTTATATGGGAAGATTGGGGGGAAGGTTGCAGTGGGGAGGGATTTGGGTGACAGGGTGATCAGCATGGGCCTGTTTGTGCCATGTAACTCTGGGTGTTCCCTAGCAAGAATGAGGGTGGCTGCTGACACTTCCCTCCCCAGGCAAGTGCGTGTGTGGATAATTATAGTTTTGGGAAGCAGGTGTTGGTGTTTTGGTTTTCGTTACTGTAAAGATAAGGGCAGCTGTACCTGCCAGTTCGCTCCTGCAGGGAAGACTCAGGTGTGTATGCTGGAAACAAGACCCATCCACATAAGAGGGAAATGGGACACCTGTACAGCCAGGAGTATCAGATGCGGGAACACCGCCAAATACTTGGGAGGGCTATTCCTGCTGGGCATGCACCGTGAACTGTAGAGTGCCATGGCTTGTGAGGGAGCACCCTGCAAGAGCCAGGTTGTGGGGTGCTGTGTGCATGCACCCAGAATGGACTTCCATTTGCTTTCTCCATATTTGTTATCTTTTAATCTCATGTCATCACACAAGCGTAGGGCGACCTACGTGGCTGGTTGGATCCCCCCCCCCCCGGTTATTAAACATCTTTAGGTGCCAGGCGAAAACATTCCTCTTCAACATGTCATTTTATATGTGTTTGTGGGAGAGGGGTTATTGTTTTGTTTTCTTTTGTCCTGGTTTTATGACGTACGTTTTGGTTTTATTCTGTATTTTTATGCTGTGAAATCTTCGGATGAAGGGCCATATACAAACTTAATATATAATAATGATATTGTTGTCACCACAACCCTTTGGAGTAGTAGACTAAGGTTGCCTAGTGTTTGGGTGGGAATTTGATTTCCCACCAGGTTTACGTCCAGCGCTTTGGAAGCTAGTCTGGGAGACACAGGTTCAAATTTCTGATGAGCCATGAGCCTTGCTGGGTGGGTGGCCTTGGTTCAGTCACACTCTCCCAAACTAA
This sequence comes from Zootoca vivipara, assembly GCF_963506605.1. Taxonomy (NCBI): domain Eukaryota; kingdom Metazoa; phylum Chordata; class Lepidosauria; order Squamata; family Lacertidae; genus Zootoca; species Zootoca vivipara. The sequence goes on from NC_083292.1 coordinate 3,137,117, forward strand.
CCTACCTTACAGGGTGAATGTGAGGATATAATTAGAATCATAGAATCGTAGAGTTGGAAGAGACCACAAGGGCCATCCAGTCCAACCCCCTGCCAAGCAGGAAACACCATCAAAGCATTCCTGACATATGCCTGTCAAGCCTCTGCTTAAAGACCTCCAAAGAAGGAGACTCCCCCACACTCCTTGGTAGCAAATTCCACTGCCGAACAGCTCTTACTGTCAGGAAGTTCTTCCTAATGTTTAGGTAGAATCTTCTTTCTTGTAGTTTGAATCCATTGCTCCGTGTCCGCTTGGAGTGCATTGAGTGGATTAGAAAAAAAGGCAGGGTATAACTGTAAGAAAAAGATAGTAATCATGACACTGAGCTCCTGGATGGATGATTTGTGTTCTCAAAACAAGGGCTTGCTTTTAAACATGTGCACCTGCTGTTAATGTGCAGAGCATTTTTCAGTTTCTGATTCAGCTTCACAACAGACCTCTCCAGCAGTCCATTAAAATATTTCCATTGTCAAAGAAGAGGAGCTGATTCCGGGAGAACTTAACTTCTCCAGCGCAGCATAGATAGTGTATTTTGGGGGGTGGGGGTGGTTTGGCTGAGGTTAGGCTTAAGGCCAGACAGTTTAACCTACTCTGGTGCTCTTTCTTTCGAGTTGTAAAAGGTAATCTGGGACTTTGTGTGTTTTTCCACACAAGTTTTTTGCAAGATCTGACTGCAGTGGATGCAAAACTCAGTATGCTGAGAAGCTCAATTTTTGTTCTTTTAGCAAAAAAACAAACTGACCAATGTTCTAGTCCTTGTGGCTATTATGGGTGAGCTGGGGAAAGCAAAATAAGTTTTCAGCTGTAAGAAGCACTAAGAGAAGGCCCTGTTTGGACATTTGTTCCTCCACACAATGCCAATCACATGGTGAAGGAAGTGGGGGATGAACTCCCCTTCTATCAGCAGCTGAGGTGGCACAGTGGGTCAGTGCATCTGGCTGTTGACCAGGGATGGCTGTGGGCAGGATTCCTGCATTGCAGGGGGTTGGACTAGATGACCCTCAGGAGTCCCTTCCAACTCTTAGATTCTATGTTCCCGGATGACTTTAGGGGCCTGCACATTTTAGCATCATTTAAAATCCACAAGGAACTTATTCAAGCTGATTTGGACTCTGCCCTGCCTAAGACCACTGTCCAACTCTCAGGATGAGATGACCCCAAAGGCAGCAGAGGGGGAAGGGAGGAGAACATGCTTCCTCCCCCACATGATTAACATATGTCTGAATAGGAACAAGGACTTCATGTGATGCCCTCCAGATGTTGCTGGGCTACAACTCTCATCCTCCCTGAGGATGGTTTGGCCATGGCGGCTGAGGCTGGTGAAAGTTGGCTATCACTGGGCTAGAGATTGCTTTGCCCCTTGCTCTTTTCTCTACCTAAATTGTTCAAGAAAAAAACACACATTCATTTTTCATAATTCATGTAGGTTGCAGAATTCAGACTTTTAAATAATAATAATAATAATAATAATAATAATAATAATAATAATAATAATGCAGACATTTGTTTGCTTGTTTGTTTTTACATCCTACTTGCCTGCCTTTGGTCCCAGCTTCCAACCTGCTGTCTTTAAATAAGGGTGGGTAGGCTATTTGAGATGAGGGAGCTTCTTATGAAAAGCAAACGAGGTTGTGCTTTCTGAAAGGGCTGTATGTCTTGGCCTAAGATGGGATGTGCCTTTGAAAGGACTCAGAATGTTTAGAAGGTGATGTTGCTTCTCCTCCTTGAAGTTTTGGCCATGGACTTAAACACACAGTAGAATGAGGAGCCAAGGAAGCGGCAGAATGGACAGTAGCATTTCAGAACAATGGTAGAGGATCCCGTTTTTAAATGCTCTCTTGCATTAAAAACAAGAGCACCTCCCTGCAAGGAGAAAACTAGCACAAAGAGTGAACTTGGGTTTAATGGTACCTCCCACCTGCAGCCTGGAGGCAATGTCAGGACTAGACTCAGCTATCCCATTCTCCTGCATGTGTAGATCAGGCCTTGGTATGTGTTTGACGCAAGAAGTTCTTTGAACTGAGATTGTGGGTCTTTTCCCTGACTCCTAGGGCTGAAGTCACCCCTTTACTAGATCTAGTTTCTGAAAGTATTTTTGTGTGGTCCCTGTTTATCCTTCCCAGTTTTGGTGAAGCTGTGTCTCCAAAGGAGAAGCAAAAGTTGCAAAAGGGAGAGAGAAAGAGACTCCCAACCTCAAAATGCTTTTGTATGCAATATCCTAGCATGTATATATTAAATCAATCCCAACAGTGATATATAAAATAGTATAAGCAGTCTACATGTCCAAATAGGTATCTAAACAAGACTGATTATGTCATGGTTTAAATGTAGAAAGGGCAGTGAGATCTTCAGGTCACTGAGTGGTGGTGAGTGTTTGTTCTTCCAACCTTACAAGGTAAGTCTTTCTTGCCACTATAAGGCTCACAGGATCTGCTTTTCTGCTCATTTGCTAGTCCCCAGCAGAGTTAGCTGTGTGGCAAACTATACTTCCAGCCCCACTATTTCTTCTTGGGGTGGCAATAGCAGGCAATCCTAAAGGCACCTTGCTTGGTTGGGAATGGGACCGTAGTCCAGCAGTAGAGCACAGCGGTAGTCCTTACACCCCAGAGGGGTGGTCTGGTAAGAGGACCTATCTTTGAGGTCTTGATGGCAGATGCTGCAAGCATATTGTTGATGCTTAGCAAGCCTGAATTGGTTTCTGGAGGAGAGATTTTCCTGGAGGACATGCTGCCCTGAGCACCTGAGTAGGAAAGATAGGATAGTAAGGCAATACAGGCAACTCGCAGCGTACGATGAGTTCATTTATGCGATCTCAACTTTACGTGGGCTAAATGGAGAATGGGGGAAACCCGCCATGGAAAGAGCCTTTTAAGCCTTGCTTACCAGGCCACAGGGGAAGGTCTTGTGAGCCCCCTGGGACACTCCCAGTGCCACCCTGCATCCTTCCCAGAGCCCAGCAAGTGATGAATCATGGTCTACAACAGGGACGTCTCAAGTCCCAAGAGACTGCGATCTACTCACAGAATAAAAAAACTGGCAAGGTTCAGGTCAAAGTTGTTGAGCTTTTTTTAAGGAAGAAAGTCCCATTCTTCAGAGAAAAATGCCAAACTTGAGTAAAGGGGGAAAGTCGCTCACCAAAAGATTGCTAAGGAAACAATCTGCCTCACAGCAAAAACTCCAGCGATCATGCAAATATGGAGGAGGGGGCAGGGCCGGATGTTTTTATGCCACCGCAAAGGAAAATGAGCCTGCAATCAACCGGAAACTCCTGGGGATCAGCTGGTCGATCCCAATCGACCTGTTGGACATCCCTGGTCTACAACATCTAGGACCGCTGTGTTGAGGAAAGCTGGTCCAATTCCAACTGGCAGTTGCTTTCTAAAATCTCAGACAGATATCCCCGCCCCCCCCCCCAGCCAAAGTGTAATTCAATATTATTTCAACCAGCATCTACTCTGTGGAGCTCCCCTTCTTAGAGAGGCTCTACCTTTGCCATCCCGCCCTCCCCTCCTCACCTTTTTGGTGGACAGGTAAAGTTAGAAGGGTTTCTTTCTTTCCATTTAGAAGGCATTTTCTGCTGGGCAAATATTTTTTCCCTAGCTACATTTTATATTTTTTCTTGGGCTTTCTGTTGGACTTTTTGTGTACCAGTTTTTCTGCTTCTCTTGCTTGGTTAGTGTAAATGATTTTTTATCACGCTGCATTTCTTTGTTGCAGACACATTTTTAATTTTCAACATTTAATTTGCAATATAAGTCACTTAGAACTGTGTCATAGCTGCCAAGTTTTCCCTTTACTCGCGAGGAAGCCTATTCAGCATGAGGGAATTTCCCTTAAAAAAAGGGAGAACTTGGCAGCTATGAACTGTGTTGGTGTTTTGTCCATTGTCGTCTCCCTCCCCTGGCAGTATCTAATAAATCTCTGAGTGAGTTCTTCCTTCTAGACGGCTTAAACATTACCTTTATAACGAAATGTACAAAAAGAAAATTCTGTCTCAAATGCCAAACCCTTTGACTCAGCTGCGTAGCTGATGAGTGTCTGCCAAACTACGTTGGGGTTTTTCCAGGGGCTTTTCACCCATCCGATTGGGGTTCCTTTGTGGAAGGATGTCCCAGTGCATTTCCTAACAGTTGAGAGTTTGCTGGAAAAGATAACTCTGATGTCCGCAAGGGTTTTGTGGTCTCTTTGCAATTGCAAACTGCCCTGTGATCTTCGGAGGGAGGTTGGCATATAAATTTAATAAATAATAATAATATTGCTGAAAAGGGACTCCAATATTGTTATTTTTTTCTGATATGGTCCCTGGGAGGGACTGTGGCTCATTGGTAGAGCACATGCTTTACACGGACAAGGTCCCAGGCTCAATCCCTGGCCTCTCCAGAAGGGCCTGGGTAGGTGGCCAGTCTAAAACCCCAGAAAGCTGCTGCCAGTCAGTGTTGACAGTGCTGAGCTGGATGAACCTAATGGCCTGACTCTGTGTAAGGCAGCTTCTTAGGGTCCCTCCCTTTCAATAGAACACTCTTCCTTTTCACATATTGGATCCCCTGAAGAAAAGTGAAATGCTTCACAGAGATTTAAAGGCTTCTCCTTATACCCCCCCTCCCCCGTTAATAATACCTTCTCACAGTTCATTGAGTTTGTGGCACTGCTATATAGGCAGCTTTCTTTTGATGAATAGATCCTTTGAAACCCAATTGTTTGCTTTTGTAACTTTGATTCATCAGGGGACCTCAGTACAGGTAGCCTCCGCCCATCCTCCACACCAGCACCTCCACAGGTGAGAGCGGCAGCAGTGGGTCAGGTGGGGGAAATGAGGAAGTGAGCGGGATGGAGCAGTTAAGGCTCAGCGATGACCAACAGGTGGAGGGGAGCAGGCAGCCGCTTCCCTTGCCTGATTTAAAGCGTGCGCCGAAACGTAAGAGTGGGGGGCGGCGTTTTGGGGTTCCCAAACTCTTATGCTGGATGCATAGCAGGAGGCGTCCACTCCCAGATTCTGCAAGTGACTGAGAGGTCATGTTCTTTACCATCTTTGCACTGTAAATACTATGCACAATAAAACTTTTAAAGACAGAGCAGACTCGGATGTTGTTACTCAAGAGTAGCCGCAACAGCACCCTTACAATAACAAATAGTTGGAAAAATTGTTTGACCTTTTCATGATGTGCTTTTATTTATTATCAATTGCTTATTTATAAATCATTGCATTGTTTTATTTGATATCTGTTTTCTACATGCAGTGTTATGCTGACCACATGTTTGATGTGGGGCGTTTGTGTATGGGGGTGGACGCCAGAGAGAGAGAGAGAGAGAGAGAAGTAGTAGTAGTAGTAGTAAAGGTAAAGGGACCCCTGACCATTAGGCCCAGTCATGACCGACTCTGGGGTTGCAGCGCTCATCTTGCATTATTGGCTGAGGGAGCCGGCGTATAGCTTCCAGGTCATGTGGCCAGCATAACAAAGCTGCTTCTGGCGAACCAGAGCAGCACATTGAAACGCCGTTTACCTTCCCACTGTAGTGGTACCTATTTATCTACTTGCACTTTGACGTGCTTTCGAACTGCTAGGTTGGCAGGAGCTGGGACCGAGCAACGGGAGCTCATCCCGTCGTGGGGATTCAAACTGCCGACCTTCTGATCGGCAAGCCCTAGGCTCTGTGGTTTAACCCACAGCGCCACCCGCGTTCCTTAGTAGTAGTAGCAAAAACTGTATACACAGTTCAATGGCGGGTGGAGTTGCCAAAGTCCCTCAATCCCTCACAGTTCAATGGTGGGTGGAGTTGTCAAAGTCTTTTTCCCCAGATACCTGCCACCTTTCCACCCCCTTAAAATAAATTATTATTATTATTGCTAAGCACGTGAAGCTGAATGTGCACATGTTAAATGTGTGTTAGTTGTAAGTTACCTGTATAACATGCTGGTTGTTGCTGCTGCTACTACTGTTTTTAAATAGAGCTTTGTGGTCAATATGACCTGTTATCTATCAGCCATCATGAATTTTTAGTTGTTTTATTGAATTTATTTCAGTGGCTGAGCACATGCCTTGCCTGCAGGAATTCCCAGGTTCGTCTCCTGGCACCTTTATCTAAACTGCCTCTATCTTATCTGGATTGAGGTTCAGTTTATTGGCTCTTACCTAGTCCATTACTGAGGCAATACAACTGCCCCACCTGCAGATGTAAAGGAGAAGTAGAGCTCTGTGTCATCAGTATATTGCTGGCAACATACTCCAAAACACTGGATAACCCAACTCAGCGGTTTCATGCTAGCATGTGTTGGGAATGGTTGACTTGTTTTCCATCTTTTGTGTTGTTCTTTTTATCACTCTCTCCTAAGGTGAGCCATCCAGGGGGGAAAGGGCAATGTGAGTCTTGAAGGGACATTAAAATACACAAACAAATAAAGGGCTAACAGAATTTGGGAACCTTTGGTTTTGGAGCATTTGTTTTAATGCAGGATTTTCAGCACGCTGGCAATTTTAAAATAGTATTTTCTCTTGGGCTGCATTTTCATGTGGAGTGTGTAAAGCATGTGTGGACCCGTTCCTTCCCATAACCGCCCCCTTATGCAGCTCCTGTTGGCTCTGGCCCCTCAGGGGGATGAAGGAGGCGAGGTTCACAGGCTCTGCGTCTTCTCAGCCAACCTAAAACTTCTTCTCAGACCTGAACAGTGAGGAAACCAGGAGCCTCAGGAAAGGATGGGCTACACCTGGGAATGACTGGGCATGTAATACATCTTTCCCCAACCTGGTGTTCTCCAGATGGTAACCCCCATTAAAAAGGTAAAGGGGCCCCTGACCATTAGGTCCAGTCGTGACCGACTCTGGGGTTGCGCGCTCATCTCGCGTTATTGGCTGAGGGAGCTGGCGTACAGCTTCCAGGTCATGTGGCCAGCATGACAAAGCCGCTTCTGGCGAACCAGAGCAGCACATGGAAACGCCATTTACCTTCCCGCTGTAGCGGTACCTATTTATCTACTTGCGCTTTGACGTGCTTTTGAACTGCTAGGTTGGCAGGAGCTGGGACTGAGCAATGGGAGCTCACCCCGTTGCGGGGATTCGAACCGCCGACCTTCTGATCGGCAAGCCCTAGGGCTCTGTGGTTTAACCCACAGTGCTACCTGCATTCCAAATGTATGTTGCATTGGCCAGGAATCGAACCCAGGCCTCCTGCGTGGCAGGCTAGAATTCTACCAATGCCCCCATTAGCCCCAGCTATTTAGCCAAGGGTTGAGGATGGTAGGAGTTGGAGTTCAAAGAATCTGGAGGGCAGCAAGCTGGGAAAAAGCTGCATTGCAATGTAATATATGGAAATAATTGGGGGGGGGAGTTCCTGTAATTGTATTTATTTATTATTTATACAAATTTTATTTATAAAAATAAAACGCAAATTTATTAACAACGTCTGTATAAAGGTAAATAAAACCTCTATGGGAGGGAATATAGTGTTCCCCAAAGATTGGCCCTGTCTGCGGTTCATAGCAGTTGGGTCTGACTTGCTCTCTTCAGAGGCTTGCCTTCCTTCTGTTTACCTTGAACAGTTTTTTGTGCCTTGAGGTTTGAGTGCAAGGGCTTCTGGAGTGTTTGAGCTCCTCTCCTCCCTGATTGCTGACACCCATGCAACACATCACTCACCTGGGTGTGGAGCTGGATTCAAAGCATGAGATATTCTTCTTCAAGGACTTTTTTGCTGTAGGTATTGCCCACATGTTTTGAAACCTATCTTTGCAGCCATGAGTGCTAGAAGTATGCCTATTTGCTCTTCTTCTTTTTAAATGAATACTGAGATTCAAAGTAGACATTTTGTGATGGAAGAGCAGTGTACAGAGAGCACTGACTCAAAATATCTCTTTTGCTGGTCTTCTTTCCCATGCTGTTGCAAGGGGCAGTACAGACAATAGCAAGTTTTGCTGGGAGCTGGGGGCATGGCTATACATTGGTTCCAGTCCTTCCTCCTGGATGGTGTTGGGGGATGAGTGTTCAGACCCCTGGACTCTCACTTGTGGGGTGCCTCAGGGCTCCATTCTCTCCCCCATGCTTTTAAACATCTACTGTATATGAAGCCAATGAGAGAGATCATTAGGGGGGTTGGGCTGAGTGTTCATCAGTATGTGAATGATACCAAGCTTTACCTCTATTTTAAATCAGAACCAGTGATGGTGGTGAAGGTTCTGTCTGAGTGTCTGGAGGCAGTTGTAGGAGGGATGGCGGCTAACAGATTGAGGTTGAATCCTGACAAGACAGAAGTACTGTTTTGGGAAAACAGGGGGCGGGCAGGTGTGGAGGACTCCCTGGTCCTGAATGGGGTAACTGTGTCCCTGAAGTACCAGGAGCACAGCCTGGGAGTATTTTTGGACGCACAGCTGTCCATGGTGGCACAGGTCAATTCTGTGTCCAGGGCAGCTGTCTACCAGTTCCATCTGGTACGCAGGCTGAGACCCTACCTACCCGCAGACTGTCTTTTCAAAGTGATGCGTGTTCTAGTTATCTCCTGCTTGGACTACTGTAACGCGCTCTACGTGGGGCTACCTTTGAAGGTAAACTGGAAAATACAATTAATCCAGAATGTGGCAGCTAGACTGGAGTGGCTGCCAAGACCATATAACACCGGTCCTGAAAGATTGACATTGGCTCCCAGTATGTTTCCGAGCACAATTCAGAGTGTTGGTGCTGACCTTTAAAGCCCTAAATGGCCTCAGCCCAGTATACCTGAAGGAGCGTCTCCACCCTCATCACTCAGCCTCACTGAGGTCCAGCTCCGAGGGTCTTCTGATGGTTCCCTCACTGCGAGAAGTGAGGTTACAGGGAACCAAGCAGAAGGCTTTCTCTGGATTCATGCCCACCCTGTGGAACACCCTCCCACCAGATGTCAAGGAAGTAAACAACTATCTGACTTGTAGAAAACATCTGAAGGCAACCCTGTTTAGGGAAGTTTTTAACATTTGATGTTTTATTGTGTTTTTAATATTCTGTTGGGAGCTGCCCAGAGTGGCAGATGGGCAGGGTATAAATAATAACTGTTGTTGTTGTTGTTGTTGTTGTTGTTGTTGTTGTTGTTGTTGTTGTTGTTGTTAGAGGCCAATGTGACCTACTGATCACAGGAGATTACCCCCCCTTCCTTCAACAACAATCCCTCACAGGAATATAGGACGCTGTTTTATACTAAATCAGATTAAGGGTCCACCTTGATCTCCACTGACAGGTAGTGGCTTTCCAATGTTTCATACAGGGGTTTCATCCCAGACCTACTTGAAGATGCCAGGGATTGAACCTGGGGACTTCCACATGCAAAACAGATGCTCTACCACTGAGCTTCAGCCCTTGTTTGAAATGCTCCCCTCCCTCCCTCCCTCCCTCCCGGCTTTAATTCTAGTTTCAACCCTTCTGACCGTATGTATGTCTCACTGATCTGCAGGTCTCCTTGAACATGGGCGTAACTGGTCAGCCATTTCCAGGATGGTGGGATCCAAGAGTGTCTCCCAGTGTAAAAATTTCTACTTCAACTACAAGAAGAGACAGAACCTGGATGAGATCCTGCAGCAGCACAAACTGAAAATGGTAAATGCAGTGACCTCTCAGATAACATTTTGGTTAACTTTTGCACATCTTCCAAGATGAGTCTGCAGTGTCTTGTTTGGATTTATTTACCTCCTGCAGAATTTACCTGGATATACAGTAGAGCCGTTTCACACTGTCCATAGTAACAAAACCCAGGTTTGCCACTGAGAGTACAGTCAACATCATATCTCTTCACAATCTTGGTTCTCTGTTGAGTCCACCTGCGTAACAGTTTTCTTTTCTGAAAAGACATTATTTTGTCATATTAACCCTTTTACATGTTTAGGTGTATCCTCAGAAAATCTTAAAGCTCGCATCTTTTAGAATATGTAAATATATATACCATGTGTAGTGGCCACTGTCAGGATGTTTCTAGGCTACAATGGAGGAATACATATTTATCACTTATAGTTGAAGTTCACATCCACACCATACAATTCTGGGATCTGTAGTTTGTTAAGGGTGTGCAAATTGTAGCTCTATGCGCGGTAAATTGCACTTCCAGGATTCTTTGGGGGATGCCGTGACTTTTAAAGTGTCATAAATGTGCTTTAAATGTGGATGTGGACACACAAAGGTAGTTGAGTTGATGTTCTTGAATTGAGTGAAAATACTTCCAGAAACAATGGTTCACATGTGTGTGTAGTGAAATGTGGACTTTTTTTTTTTTTACAGTACTTCATTTTCCTCTGGAACATTTACCGTCTCATAAGTAACCGTGAGAATGGGTGCCAACTGCAAATACAATATTTAGGCAAGCTTGGCAGCTTTAAAGTTTGTAGTTCTGTTTACTAGATAGAAGTGGAATAAGCATGCTAAATTATCCCACTCCCTAGGCCAGGGATAACCAATATGGTGCTCTCTGGTTGATGCTGGACCACAGCTTTCCCCATCCTGACCACTTCCCACGTTGGCTTGGGATGATGGGAGTTGTTGTCCAAAGCATCTGGAAGGCACCCCATTGGCTACCTCAGCTCTAGGGCATCAGGGGGAATTATGATGCAAACTGAAAAATTCCCAGTACAAAATATCCTAATTTGCTTATGAATTTATTTATTTTAATTTCTTGAATGTTCACATTACTCTTTGTGGCACATGAGAGAAGTAAAGAAAATGTGCTTTGTTGCTGTTCAGAGCACTTTCATTTGACCCTTTCATTAAGTGAAGGACCAGTGATTCCTGGTGAAGGGCCAGTGAGGTGGTGATGACTCCATTATTTTTATCTGCCTTGGGCCATGTTGACATGTATGTCTTGGACAAGTTGCTTTTCAGACAGTGGTGGTTTGAATTACATTGTTGTTGTTGTTGTTGTTGTTGTTGTTGTTGTTGTTGTTGTTGTTGTTGTTGTTGTTCTGCTGCTGCTGCTGCTGCTGCTGCCCTCCCCCTCTCTTAGAAATTCCACGCACTTCTCCTTCTTCATCTTTTCTTGCTGGCATTGCTCCTGTGCCTTTAACAGCAATGTGATAGACAGAAAGTAAGCAGGTGAAGCTTTTAATGGCATGGAGATAATTGGAAAGGAAAAGAGCATCCTGTTTACTTTCTATGTCGGGAGCTGCTATTAAAGGCACCAGAGGAGAGAGCAAAGGCAGAAGCTTTCCTGCCTCCCCTGGACCTATTTGTTTATTTTACTAGATTCAGATATTGCTTTATTTTTAAAAAAATCCACACACCTCTGAGTGGCTCACACAGAATTATATAAAATATTTATCAGAAAATACAGATAAAATCAACAGACTTAAGAAACAAGTAGATGGAATAGAAACACCAAAATAATGACAAAATCAAGTTTTTAAAAGTTTAAAAATAGGCATGCTGAAGCTTGTCTAAAGAAAATGTTTTTAGCAGGTATCAAAACACCATATAACAAAGGTGCCTGCCTAATATTGACAATTGACATGGGGATCAAAGAAGAATTGAAGGGAGCAAGACAGTTGAGAAGCAAGTTGGAGGGAGAGAAAAGGCAGTTATAATTGTCATCATTTGCTCCTTGATTGCCTTGCCCTCTTCAATCCTTCTTTGATCCCCTTGGCAATTGTCAATATTAGGCAGGTGCCTTCATCTCTGTGCTGGTGCCTTCCCTTAGTGCTCTTTCTCTTTTCTCTGCTCCTTCATGGGATGCTTCCCAAATTGTGATCCGCCTTTCCTATGAAGACTTGCCTAACTTTCTCACTAATAGCCTTCAGTTGACAGGTTAAAACTCAGCTGCTTCAGAGGGCATTTGTGACAAATTAATATAGCTGTCCCTTATGGCTGGTCTGGTGATTTCTGTGTTTTTTTGGCAGCAACTGTTTTCTTATTATGTTGTTAAACAAACTTTTGGATCCTGAAAGATGGACTGGTTGCTCATTTTATAACAACAGCCCCCTCAGCAAGACTAGAACAAGACAAATGGTGGGAACATGGCAAAGGACCTGTTTTATAGTAGGACCCTGATGATGAAACTCCCTCCCCAGGTATGTCAAGTGAGCCCCTTCATTGCCCAGCATCCAGCAAAACATTTCTGTGCCTCTCAGCATTTGATGGTTTTTGTTGTTTAGACAACTTTTAAAAAGTTGGCGAACTCTTTTTTTGAGGTTCTATTCCTCCATTCTTAATTTTATCTTCTTGGAAATTATTTTTATGTTTGTTTTATCCACTGCCTTGAAGGCGTTATGACCAAAAAGTCATCTTTTTAAAATCATAGAGAGAAAGAGAGAGAGAATGGTAGAAGTAAATGACTTGGAAAGCAAATATCACACTGCAGGTTTTTGCATCCCCTGTAAAGCTGCAGGAAGGTGAGGAAGTTTGCTACATGGCAGTGTTACCTCACACTTTCGCAGAGGAGGTGTGTTCTTCCAGCTTGAGATAAAGTACTAGGAGTATCCCAGCTGTTCTGACATGGGAGAATTATTAAGTTTTTCCCTACCTACTTAAAAGTATTGTGTTTGAGGCTGTAGATCAGGGGTTCCCAAACTAAGGCCCGAGGGCCGGATGCGGCCCAATTGCCTTCTAAATCCAGCGCACAGACAGTCCGGGAATTAGCATGTTTTTACATGAGTAGAATGTGTCCTTTTATTTAAAATATTTCTTTGGGTTATTTGTGGGGCATAGGAATTTGTTCATTCCCCCCCAAAAAAAATATATATTCCGGTCCCCCCACAAGGTCTGAGGGACAGTGGACCCGCCCCCTGCTGAAAAAGTTTGCTGACCCCTGCTGTAGATGCTGTGGTGGAGGTCATACATTTAAGCCCAGTGTGGCTAGAACCTGCTAATGCTCTGCAAGCACTTTGGAGACACGGGAGGCTGCCCTGGAACTGCCGAGCACTGCAATTACTGCTATTTCATTTTAAAAGCACTGTGGGGGTTCCGGGCTTCAGTGCTAATAGAGCTCTCCCGCCTGGCCCAAGGGGCGCTTCGGAAATGCCACTGAGCATTGCCGAATGCAGGCATTTCTCTGGCATGCTTACTAGCTTGGGAGCGTAAAAGCCTTTTAGTCCCGCCAGGATCTTTAGGGCAGCTCAGGAGGAGTCGGGACAGGGGAGGGGATTTTGGATGCAAGTTAGCAAAGCTGCCTTCCAGCATTTCACTAGGGCCAGTTTTAAAGAAGTGGAGCGGGGAGCCATCTGTAGAGAGAACAACAGCAGCAAAAATGAAATGCAAAGGTTACCTTCTGCTCCTGTTCTCACTAGAGGAACATTTTTAGAGGCCTGAAGCCAAAGCATTGGCTAGTAGTTGTTTCAAATCAGTCTGAGAGATGTTGCCTAGCCTGTGCTCCCTAGCCAAGCACATCTCTTTATCCATTTTCTTTCTGTGTTCTCTTATTTTGAAGTCTTCCTATGGCCTCCCTTTCCATATGAAAATCGCTGCCAGATCAGACCAAGTGCATCCAAATCCAGCCTCCTGTTTCCTACAGTGGCCAACCAGATGCCTCTGGGAATCCCACAAGCCAGTGCATGAGTGCATTTGCTGTTCCCTAGCAACTGGTCTTCACAGGACCCTGACTAGTAACCAATGATAGTCTTGTTCTTTCTCCCCTCCTCTTCCATGAATGGGTCTAATCCTGCTTTTGAAGCCACCTAAGCTTTTAGCCATCACCACTACTTACACCTGCAAATTCCTTAAGCTGACAGTGCAGCTTTCTCTAGTCAGCTTCTAATCTTATGCAACAGGGATAAATGATTGCCATAGTTCCTCTGGACAGTTCACTCACACTCCTTTCCTAGGCCCAGCCTACTTTTCTTGGCCTTCCTCCTTTTCTCCTAGGTCTCTATGGCTTCTGCTCCCTTCTTTCCTAAGCCCTTGCACCTTCTCCCCCTCCTCCAGCTTAGTGGTTCGGCCAGTGTAGGGAAGTCTAGGGGCTTACCTGGCAGTTTGCCAGCTTACTCCCCACCAAAGGCACAGGCCTGGGGAAGGGCATGGAAATTGTGCCTTTCTTGCCGCCTTGGTGGGGGAATCCTGACACTGGCATGGGCCATCGCAGCAAGTTGCAGAGCCCCCTCCTCAGTCGGCTGGCAGTGCTGCATGTTAGTTTGTGCAGTTGGGGCACAAGGACACCACTGCTTGGCTCTCTGTCCTAGCACAACCACTACCCCCCTCCACACTCCCTCTGCTTGCCCCGACAATGGCTGTCAGCTAATGTGCTGACTGAGAAACGTCAGGCGAGGCTCTTTGTGGTTGCTTTCCCCTGTTTCCCCCCACCTTGACCAATTTCCAGAGAGAGTAAAGGCCATTGACTTAAGGGGGCTTACTTCTGAGTAAAGTGTGCACTGAGGTGCAACCTCCAAGGTAGTGCCTTTCTTCTGGCACCTTGTTGCAAATAACAAAAAGGCAAGTGAGGTATTGTCAGAAGCTCCTGCCGTTGGCTTGCCAGATTTAGGCTGCAGTCTTGTGCACCCAGTAAGCCCTATTGAACTCGGTGGGATTTACTTTGGAGTAGATATCTATAAGCTTGTGCTGTTAAACAGCCAGTTTGAATCATTTGTTATTATTAAATTATGTTATTTTTTTCCTGGAGATTTGGGTGTGGGTGTGTGCAAGGGAGCCTAGATATGCCTCTGGAGATGTCGGAGTATTCCAGTGGAAATGGAAACAATTGCTAATGTTCAGACTATGTGCAGAACAGAAATCAACCCAGCAAATGTGATAGATATTTCAGTCGGCAAATGACGTGTAATCTTTGATGTCTCTTCCCCCCTCCTCCCAATTTTCATTGCCCATCATTTGGATTGAAACGAATGAGGTAGAATAACGTAATGACAACATAATTTATGTAATTCATAGAATCACAGATTTGGAAGGGGTCACAAGGGCCATCTAGTCCAACCCTCTGCAATACAGGACTCCTTTGCCCCATGTGGGGCTTGAACCCACGCCCCCAAGTCTCATGCTCTACCTGTTGAACTATGTAAGCTACGTGAGTTTGCCACAGCAGACAGCAAGACAGATAACATAGGTCTTAGCAGAAGGTAAACTGCATCATAACAGAAACAGCACTGCATAAGACGGGGGGGGGGGAATGATGCCCTCTCACACTGCTCGATCAGTGGAATCCTTGCCTTTCTGTGACATTAGAGTAGCTCAGCCAGTCACTACCATTTATGCTGTGAACTGCCCTGAGATCTATAGAGAAAGGGCAGTAAAGATATGTGTGTGTGTGTGTGTGTGTGTGTGTGTGTGTGTGTGTGTAAACTGGGCATGTGTGTTCGTCTCCAATGTTCAACGAAACTGCTTGACCGATTGCATTCAAATGTGACTATGAGAGCAAGCCCATTCCGTTTTTAAAGACAGATGTCACACCTGGGCCATGTAAAACCCCAAAAACCACATGTTCCAGAATTCACAAATCAGACAAAGGTGCATGCTGGGAAATAGAACGGAGAAGCAGCGTCTCCACAGCAACCAGCTGAAAACAAGGCCACAGCATTGACCAGTCGGAAGAACTGACTATGCCCCAGTGGATGAGCCCGGGGGTCGGTGGGGGGAGGAGTCAAAAGGGGTCCCATTTAACAGACTAAGCCACAACAACGTGTGGCAGGGCCAGCTAGTAAATATGAATAAATAAAATTCACCACACCCACAAAATCCTCAAGTATGTTACAATATAAATAGTGCTCTTCTGTCTTTTATTTTTATTTTTATGTCACTTGAGAGAACCTCCCCGACGGCTGTTTTGTGACAGACTTAGTTCGGGGACATGCCAGCATACTTTTCTCTCATGTTTGCATTTCAGAAATCTTACATGTACAATTCTCTAGCTCCACTTATTTCCCCCAGCTTCCGTTCATTGGATGTAGCATCTTAACTCCTTCATGCTAATTGTTCGGGATCTCCATCTCTCTCTAGTTTATGTCATTAGCCTGGATTGATAATCTTCTTTGGGCGAACAATTTGAAGCAGTGGCAGCCTTGGTTTTGTTTTGTTTTGTTTTGTTTTGCATAAGGACAATGAACACTCAGCTGTTCCTGGTTGCTGCTCTTTTCTGTTTTGTTTTTTTAAAAAAAATGCTATTGTTTGTTGGCAGCAACAGATGTTATATAGCTGAATACAAAGCGGAGAGACAAAATCTGCAGTTGATCTAGCAAACTGTTTTCCTAAACATATTTGCTGCTTAACGTGCGTGAGTGTGCACACTCAAGTGGAGTGGCCACATTCTGAGCAGGAGGAGGTGCCCAACAGCAGAATTAAGGGTAATTTCTTGCTGCTTGTAGTCTGATTGGCTCCAGTGAAGCTATCCAATGAAGCAATGAAGGTCATGGGAGAAGGCTATAAGGGCCTGCATTGTTCTAAGTCGCACCTTTGGTTTGCCTGGCTCAGTGCACCACTCTCTCAGATACAGTGGTCAGGGCCAAACCTACCATTAGGCAGAGTGAGGCAACCTCCTTAGGCAGCAGATCTTGGCAGGCACCTATCCCCTAGCTCAGTACAGTGGTACCTCGACTTACGAAAGCGATCCGTTCCGCGGCGCCCTTCGGATGTCGAATCCTTCGTAAGTCGAAGTGTCCATTTTCTGCATGCACGCGCACGGCAAAAATACTTCCGGGTTTGTGGACTTCAGAAGTCGAAACCTTCGGAAGTCGAGGCATTCATAAGTCAAGGTACCACTTTAGTTCCCAACTGCTGGTCGGCACCATTCATATAACAAAAACTACCATAGAGATATCAAAATTGTCAAAATCAGGGGTCTGCCATACTTAGCTAATTGGGAATCACTGCCCTAGTTGTTTCCCTTGGCCATTCTCTCTGTTGGAAGATGGAGCTGTGTGTGCCATGGGCCCTGTCCTGTGCCCCCTCAGTGAGCCTACTGCTGGCATGTTGAGCTAGGATTCAGCTGCCAGTCCAGTCGGCTTCACTGTACATGCAGTTGTGTCCTTCACCTCAGGCAGAGAAATGTCTTGAGCCAACCCCAAGAAGGGTTTCTTATACTGATTTATGCTTCTAGTCTTTGGTGATCCACCGCCTGTTGCTGACAGGCCCTGTTCTTCCCTTCTGTATCCGATGACTTCATAGGAACACAAAAACATAGGAAGCTGCCTTGCAGAGTCAGGCCATTGTTACATCCAGCTCAGTGCTGTATACACTGACTGGCAGCAGCTCTCCAGGGTTTCCCAGGCCTGCCCAGAGATGCTGGAGACTGAACTTAGGGACCTTCTGCGTGCAAAGCAGATGCTCTACCACTGAGTCACAACTCTTCTTCTGGTTTAAAACCATGGCAGCCTAGAGTTGACCAAAAAGCCCCCACCTCAAAGCCACCCCCACCTTCATATAACAGTTGTGGGCCCTGATGAACCCACCTTTGCAAATGCCTATTTTTTCTTTATTAATAAGCATGTGCTTTATTTTGTCGGAATACAAATAAGTAATAGCATATTTTAAACAACAGCGTGAAACTAATCTACAAGCCAACAGCTGGCAGATGTTGACCAAGTTCAGGTCCTTTGTGAGAGAGGCTGTTTTTCATAATTTGCCAGTGGAAGCTAAGCAGAGTTGCAGCCAAGGAATCCTGCAGTTAGGCTTACTTCCAACTGAAGCAGTAAACTTACATCTCAGCCTAAGTCAGGACTGCTTGTGGAAAGTCACAGATGGGGAGAAGGATGCTATCCAGGTGTTGTTGGACTACAACTCACATCATGCTGGCTGGGGCTGATGCAATTTGCGGTCTAGCAACATCTGGAGGGCACTAAGTTTCCCACTCCTAGAATAAACTCTCCATACAAATAATATGTCCCACACAGAAAGCTAGCATGTCAGGAAGAAGGCTTGCCTGGAGTCCTTCTCTCTGAGGTGCTAGTTTTCTAGGCTCACCTTAATTAATTTGGAGACGTTTTTATTTCTTTTATTTCTTTCTCATGCTTCGCCCTCCCCAAGGATATCAGTGCAGCTTTTGTGGTTTTGTCCCTCCGCACCCCCCCTCCCAGTGGTGGGCAGAGCTAGAGGCAAAAAGTGGGCAAAATAAATGTGTGTGTTATCCTTGTTTTAATGGGCTAGTTTGTACACACCCTTGCACACTGCACTCTGTCCTCTGTCCAGGCAAGCAAGAAGCATTATAGGAGTTCAAGGACATATTCCAGTCGGGCAAAAACACTCAAGGAGGGTGTGGAGCATGGAGGGCAAAGTGCATGGCCTGGGGAAAGGGGTGTGACTGAGAAGAGTCCCGATGGCCAGGGTGTCAGAGTAGGTTCAAATCTATCTAATACTCTTCTATGTATATTTGGGTGTATCCTCCCATTTTATTTTTAACTTGTATCTAAATCCCCACCTGCCCACAAAGTTCACTGGATGACTTTTAGACTGAAAGGTAGAGACCAGGCCAAAACACCTTAATGGTTAATCTGTTATTTATTTGTTTGCTTAAAATACTTGCTGTACCCTAGCCTCCAGCTGGATAAGCTCCCAGAGCAATTCACAAACCCATAAAAAAGAAAAGAAAAAAACAAGTCTGATTGCTGGGTCCCTGTTACCTGAAATGACACTAGACAAAACAAAAAAGGGATGAGACATTATTGGGATTATACACATAGGAAGATGATGGATGGTTGCTGAAGGATTCTGAGTGAGAGGCAGGGAAGGGAAGATCTCCCAGGATGGGAGACTGGAAGAAGAAACGGAAGCTCCCAGGTGAGACCTGAGAGGGTCCACCCCTTTCTATTTGAGACAGGGGTTAAGATCTTCCTTGGTAAGATGACTTTTCTTTTCTCTGTTTTTAATTTTATTCAAGTTAGTTTCTTTTATTGTACTATGAAAAAGTCTTAGTAAAATCTTACAGAAAAAGAAAAAAGAAAACAAGCAAACACAGGCACCCACCTCTCCATGTTATGAAGGTTCTTGCAAGGAGCAACTGGCAGCTCACAGTTTTTAGGGGAGGGATAGGCCTTGGTGGCATCTCAGAAACAGGGGCCACCCAACCCTTTCTGGAATAGATGGCTGTGCCATCTAGGGCATCTGTGTTGACTTTGGCAGCCTTGGCCTTCAGGGCCTTTCTGGAATCCCCCGGCTTGTGGACACAGGTTGCCTCACAGGGGCTCGGCTGGTACCATCTCCTCCAGTGCAGATTTTACTGCTGCTTTTCCAAGCAGGGCAGGTGGAATTGGTGACTTCTGGGCCCAGCCCAGCTAGTGAGTGCAGCAGGGAGTAGAGAGGGCAGTTCTTCGCCATGACTCCTGTTCTCTATTTAAACTATCCCTTTTTATTTTATGTTTGTTTGTTTGTTTGTTTGAATGATGTTTTAATTGTAATAACCTTCCATTAAAAACTGAAAATAAAATAAATGAACCATGGGTGCTAGCTCAGTCTACTTCACATGGATATTGTGAGAATAAAATGGGGGGGGGGTTATGGTGTCTTGAGCTCCTTGGAGCAAAGGTGGGATATAAATGCAGCCACTGCGGTGCCCATGGACACAGGGGTGCCCTTGAGATCATTCCCCAATGTGTGCAAAGCTTTTGAGCCCCCCCTCACTCACTCACTCACTCACTCACTGCCCCTTTAATCCTGAGAGGGGTGACCTTTTCCTCCCTTGAAAAGTACATAGAAAGAGGAAGCCGGGAAGAGTGGGGTCTTCCCCACTTCCTCTTTCAGCTGCAGGTGCTTTTCAAGGCTCAGATTAATTCTATTGCATCCTGGTTTTGTCCCGATTCCTTGGAAAAGTGAAGCCTGTGTGTGTGCACTTTCTCTTTCTGTGTATCTGAGGAGGCAGGGGTGCTGATCCTGGTGAGAGGAGCATAGAGAAAATGTTTCCACAGGCCGAAATAATAATGGTGGTTAAAAACAACAACTGCAACAACTGTTAGATTTCCTGCCCTCTGTCCACTTCAACACATTGGGAAGCAGGTGCTCCTTTAGGTGTGCTGGGACAGCCCTCTTGGTGTTTGGGGACGTTGCTTTTTCCGCAGTGAAAAGCAAAATACACCTATTGCAGAAAAATAAAGAGATGGAGGAGGCTTCTTTTCCAGGTGGGAGGGAGGGAGACGAGGCCTGTCTTGTGACAAAGGGACTGTGTCTCCTGTTCCCGGCAAAAGCCTTTGATCAGGAACCAGGAGGATCATGTGGCTCCCCAGCCCCACCTCTGAGAGCTTCCTGTTTCTCTCTCCCCACATGGGCAGCTTGTATGTTTCCACAGCTTCCCCCCACATGCTCCAAACGAAGTTTAGCTCAGAGCTTTTGAGGGCCTGTCCTTTGGTTAAAGAAAATAAACCTTCCTGGAGAGTGAGGGTTGACTTTCCCTGTTAAAATGGAGCGCAGGACGGCTTCACAGTCCCCCCCACACAGAGAAAGGTTTGTCTCCCTCCAGCAGGGTTGTTCCGGGTGGTGCATGGCGAGGCCAGCGCTCACTCCAGCCGGTTGCTTTTGCAAAACAAGTGGAGCCTGTGCTGTCCTGCTCAAGTTCTGCTTGTGAGCTTCCCATGGGCACCTGACTGGCTACTATGAGAGCAGAGTGCTGGGCTACAGGAGCCTTTGGCCTCAGCCAGCACAGCAGTTCTTATGTTCTTATCTTAACCTTGCAGTACAATATGCATTGGGATTTATCGCCCATGTCGTTTCTGTCTGGTGGTGGCTTTTGGACGTCCTAGCTTCAGTGAACCTTTCAGCTGAGGAACAACTCTGCATTGCAGATGATCCTGATTTTTGGGGGTGTGTGTGTGAGAAAGGTGAATGTTCAAGGGGTGGGCAGAATTTAGACTGGGTTGCAGTGCCAGACCTCTGAGGGATCTCCAGTAGACCCTCCAGAGCTTGTAACCAGTACTGGATGAAACTACCCACGGAATCTGTTTTATTTGGGGTTTTAAAATATGCTTTTACATTGCTGCTATATTGGTTTTAATGTTGTAATTTTCTTTTAATGCTGATTACTTGTTTTCATATTGTGCATTGCTTAAGGCAGTGTTTCTTAACCCTGGGTGTCAAGCTGTTGTTGGACTACAACTCCCATCATCCCTGACCACTGTTCCTGCTAGCTAGGGATGATGGGAGTTGCATATTATGGGGAGGGGATTTCACTCTCCCCTGCTCAATGTCCTGCATGCACAAGTGTTCCGTCATGCGAGTCCCTGGCCTGTAGTCTGAAGTGATGCTTTCCAGACAACAAGGTTTCCGCTTCAGTAAGAACTAGGTCTGGGCAGTGGTCCTACCTGTGTGCCTTCTTCCTTCAGAGGGTGACTCTGGCCATCATTGGCTCTGGCGCTACCTCTGCTGGTCTCCTGGCCCTACCCATTCCAATGGACACTAGCTTCTCCAGGGGCTCAGACAACATGGCGGCCTGCCACACTGGGTGATTTGGTTCACCTGAGCTCTGGCTTCCTGGAGCTGAGCACTTCATGGGAAGGTTGCAAGTGTCTGTAGCAGTGAACAGGCTGTGCTCTGGGAAACACGTCTGTCGGTATTGATCTTCCAGTATGAGGAACACACACACGCCCCCAAGCGTCTGAGGAACTCCCAGGCTTCTCCAGAACACAGTTTGAAAGTCACTCTCAAATACCATTTCCCTAAAATAGAGTAGAACAGTTGAACGCAGACTAGATGGAATAGAGAACGTGCTGCAATTAATTTTGTATTATGACTTAACACATACACATGTTTTAAGTAGATAAATAACTTGGTTCATTTTCTTCCTCTTCTGTCCCCAAAACTAATGGCAAGTTAAATGTATTAATTTAAAATAATGTGCGCAACCTCACCCCTGCAAAATAAATAAATCTGAATTTAAATAACTCCTTCCTTTCTGCACACACATTTCCAAATGCCAAGCAGTTGACTGAAATTAACGGGTCAGAATGCTGCTTCTGAAATCTGTTTGGGCTCAGTCTCTGCTGAACCTCCAGAGAATGGAGGAATTAGTTGCTGAGGCTGTGTACACGAAGTGGTGTACACAGAACATTGGCCATAATCTTTATTGATCCTGTGTTTGATGCATTTTCAAAATCTGAATTGAGAAAAAGATTGACCTAGCTGTGTGTAAAGTCAACAATATGCATACAGCCCAGGGCTGCCCACTCACTATTTCTGCTCTGGAACCTGGAACTTGGTGTGTGCAGAAGGTAATGTTAACATAGTTGTTCCAAGTATTTTAAATAAGGAGGAGGAGCATTGTGGACGGTTCAAATACCCTGCTTAACTGTGTAGCCCCCCTGGTTGGACCTTAGCCAAGCCCTTCTCTCTGATTTCACCCTTCTTGCCTGTAATTTGACAATATTACTAATACTAGCCTACCTTGCAGGACTGTTGTAAAGTTTCCTAAGGCAATAGAGGCAAAGTGCTTTGAGCACCAGCATAACAATGTGTTCTGTAACTACCAAGAAAGGAAGCAAGGCAAAGACAAACCAGATTGTCATTGAAGCACTGAAATGAAGGCCTTGTTTGTTTTCTGTTTTGACATTTCAAGTCCACTTGCATTGGCTGTGGGTTCCTTCTCCGGATCTCATGATTCGCAGTGGCCACCTCAGGGCTCTCCAGCAAGTTGAGGGCAGGAGAAGCACTCTTTTGTCAGTGGGGAAGCATCTGCTTTGCATGCAGGGGTTTCCAAGTTCAATCCCCTGCAGGACTGAGAGAAAATCCCGCCTAAAGCGCTAGAGGGCTGCTGCCAGCCAGTGCAGGTAATGCAGTGCTAAATGGACCATTGGTCTGACTTGGTTTAATGCAGGTTCCTGTGTCCCTAGGTTCCCCCACAGTTTCGAGCCTGGAATTCTGCCTGTGCCGCATTGATGCTCCTGCGCTTGATGCTTGGATTACGCGGTTTCTTTTTCCCCTAGCCCCTTCTCCAAACTGCAGCACGGCAAAAGCCATTCAGGGAGAACATCTGTCAGTGGAGAGCAGTGCGTATTCAAAGACTGGTTTTGAAGCAGCCTCCCCCAGCCTAATCTCTTGCTCCGTCAGTTCGCATGAGTCACACACAACAGGAGTAAGAGGCAGCAAGGCCAAGGCCACTTTGCCATAGTAACGAGATCGTTGCTGTGCTCGCATTAGCATCACCCAGAGCCCCAGCGACAGGCTGCTTCAACCGCTGATAATGAGTACTTATGGAAATTGTGTCTCTGGCAGCAGTTCAAGCCCAGGCGAGGCTTTCCTTGGAAAAGGAAGCGGCACTTTTTGACGTGCCAAGGGCTTCACTGTTTGTTTTGTTTTTGTTTCTCTGCGCATCGGGCCTGTGAGATGCAAGTGCTGTTGTGCCCTTCTCACAGGTGGTGAATTGAGGCAGAATGAACTAGACAAAATAAAATAAATCAGAGAAGGAACTCAAAAACTGACATGGGGGTGAGGAGGGGTTTTTTCTTTGTTTTTGTTTTTTGTCTCCCCCCAAAAACTCTCTGGATTCTATCCAGCTAAGTTTTACTCAGAACAGACCCACTGAAGTTAATGGACCTAAATTAGCCATATTCATTAATTCTAGTGATTCTAAGTAGGGCTAACACTGGATACATGCAATTCTCTGCAGTTTCCCATAATGCTCACCATTTGCATGCCACATATTCTTCGTCAAAGGCAGGTGGAAAACAATTCGAGAAGTAGGATTCAGACAGTGGTTGCAATCACATGTAACTAAACTGTAGCTTAGTGTAGCTTTGCCAGATGTTTTGTACTACAACTCCCAGCATCCCTAACCATTGGCCATGCTGGCTGGGGCTGACGGGAGTGTAAAACATTCAGAGGGCACCTGTTTGAGGGAGACTGCTTTAGTGCTGTGTGGACAAGCCTCCACAACTCAGAGCAAATCATCTGGGTTGTGTCCTCCCTATTCTTCCTCCTATAGAGCCAAGTGAAAGAATTCTGACACATTCACTTTCACTTTCGGCTTAGTGTTACATGCGAACAGAGGGTTGTGGTTTACAACAAACAATGGTTAAGTTGCTAAACAAGTTAACTCCAAACCATGGGCTATGAAGCTGGCTTGTTTAGCTCGGTATCGCATCCTCCTGTGTAATCCAGATAAGGCCTTAAGTGGAATGATACAGAAAGCAGCAGTGGCTTCCCTGTAAGGACTGGCCTTACCCTCATGTACTTCCCAGCTCTACAGTCAGCACATATGGAGATGTTGGGTGTGCACCAGGCCCCTCACACCACACCTCTGTTGCAGCCTGTACCGAAGAAGGGGATCAGGGCCATATCACCAGGCAGCTGAGCTTCCCAGCTTGGGTCATTAAAATAGGGGTGTGGAACACCTGAAACCTTAAAGATACCTGGTGTTTTACATGTGCTCCTGGTTACTGTCCTGGTTCCCACCCAGCACACACAGACAATGGCTCCTACTTGTAAGTAAGGAGGAGGTGTTTATTCAGGCTCAGCAGCAGGCAACTTGTTCAGAAGTCACAATTCAGGAGCAGGGCAAGAAGTTCAGCACTGGACAGAAGCAGTGAAGATGCCCCAACAAACTTCCCTGCCCCTCCTGCAAAGCCCTCCCTGGCTTCCACTGAGGCTCTCTGCTTTGCAGGAAGGTCAGAGAAGAGAGCTGGTATCCCTGCTCCCCCTTCCAAAGCAACTGAGGTTGGGGTGGAAAAGTGAGATCCCCCATCCTCCAATCCAAGTTCCCACAATTCATACCCTCCTCTGTTTGTTTGTTTGTTTGTCCCTCTCTCTTTTAATTATTTAAATATATTTATTTCAATTTCTTAAAAGCAATAACAAAACATGTAAAATCTTATCAAATAACTCGAGCCAATATTATAAACAAAAAAAGAATCAAAATCAGAATTCACAAAAAAGAAAGGAAAAAAAGAGAACAAACAAAAAATAAAAAAATAAAAAATTGACTCCCTACTGCTAATATACCGCTTCCCTTTTGATTAACTTTCACTTATCTTGCATTATCTGGGTTGTCATATATACATATAGTTGTAATATACATACATGCATTCTTTAACTCTCTTTCATATCTTTCAGTTCAAACAGATCACCAGTTCAGTATTAATATTTTCTTTAATCAAACAATCCTCAACGTATTTCCACTTGATTTTACTTTTCTCCTTAGGGATATTCCTAATTGCTGCGGTCATTTTGGCTAGGTTCATAAATTCCACCAGTTTTTCCTGCCATTCAAGAACTGTCAGAATCTTTTCTCCCTTCCAATTCTGAGCAATGAGGAGCCTAGCTGCTGCACAAGCGTATAAGTGTATATTCTTTCTATTTCTGGGACATTTTCCGGCACCATACTTAACAAAAATAATTCTGGTTTCTTTTCAAACGTTATTTTTAACATCTTTTTTAATTTTTCGTAAATTATATTCCAAAATTTATGATTTTTCACTCATTGCCACCAGCAATGCTAATAGCTGCCAATTTCCCCCTGGCATTTCCAACATTTATTTGAATTATTTTTATATATTTTGGCAATTTTTTCTGGAGTCAGATGCCACCTGTAAACTAATTTTAGCATGTTCTCCTTTATCCCTGCATACGCTGTAAATCTCATCCCCTCCCTCCATAATTTGTCCCATTGATTGGTAAATATAGGCCTCCCAATATCTTGAGCCCATTTTATCATAGTGGCCTTCACTACTTCATCTTTTAACTCCCACTCTAAGAGATATATTTATATAATTTTGCTAGGGGTTTATTCGTATTTTCAATTCAGAATTCTTGTAATTTGGATTTGTTTTCTAAAAACCCATTTTTTAAAATGTTTTTGAAAGAGGCCTCCTCTGTTTCTTCCTCCTACGGCAGAGCCTGCCAACTCAATCCCAATCCCTACAGCACTGTGGGGCTGATGGCAGTTTAGCCCCATAGTATTTATATTATATTGATAGCCTTCCTCTAGGACAGGCATGTCCAACAGGTAGATTGTGATCTACCAGTAGATCACTGGATGTCTGTGGTAGATCACTGCTAGATCACTGGCACCCCTAAAAAAAGCTCACCCAAAATTTTCCTCCTCCCTAAAAAAGCTGAAGTATGACCTGAAGCTCTAAACAAAAATGGGCCTCCCTCCCTCCTAAAAGAAGCTCAACAAGTTTGACCTAAACCCCGAAAAACAGGGCTTCCCTTCCTTAAAAAAACACAGCTTTGACCTGAACCCCCCAAAAGGGGGTAGATCACTCCCAGTTTTTAACTCTGTGAGTAGATCAGAGTCTCTTGGGAGTTGGCCACCCCTGCTCTATGAAAACATGGTTTTCACACACACACATCTTAGCCTCACAACAAGCCTGTGAGTTCCATTAGTCTGAGATACACGAAGCACCTTGTGGGGTGCTGGGACCCATGTGCTGCGCACCTTGCCCCCCTCAAAAATCTGCCTTTTTGTGCTTTTGTAGCTGGGATCATTTTAATTTAGAGAATTGTTTATGCATATCAGTACGTGAACACAAAGCTGAGAAGGGAAATTGTTTATTTTGGGCCAGCAACAACTTGCTTCTAAGAAGACGTCCCAGGTGACTGGCAAGTTTTTGTGAAGTGGATCTGTGACTTCACACATCACAAACACACACACACACACACACACACACACACACACACACACAAACACACACACACACCAATCCCCTGTGCACTTGCATTGTAGTGACAGGAGCTAGTAGCTTTTTGGAACATTTGTGGGCTGGTAGCTGTTCATGGGCTTTTGCATGAATTCAGAAGAAAATGGTGTGTTCTTTATATTGCTGCTGGTTAGCAATTGCACACAACCCAGACACTGTTTAGTCTACACTGTCTCTGGTGTGGAAAGTCTTCCCATCTCTTTTCTTGGAAAACTTGGATAGCACTAATAATAATAATAATTTATGATTTATACCCCGCCCATCTGGCTGGGTTTCCCCAGCCACTCTGGGCGGTTTACAACAGAATATTATCTATTAAACATTAAAAGCTTCCCCAAACAGAGCTGCCTAATAGTAGCAATGGCAGGAAAGGATAAAAAGGGGGAAACCAGTTATACCTTAAATGCTTGTATCCACTGAGAAGGTGAAATGCCCTAATAAACACAAAATGCATATTTAAAGTATAATGATAAGCTTTAGCAATAAACTTGTTTTTTCATTTATGTAGCATTTTCATATTTATTTTTAAAGAGCATTTACCTAACATATTTGATAAGGGCTAGGCCTGTTGTGCCCGCAGAGTAGGAAGCGAGGAACTGTTTGTTCTATCTGAAGGGGGGGGGGGCAAAGGAGAACTCAACAGCTCTCTGAGCTCAGGTGGCCAAGTCAATGTTTCCATTCGAACCGTTACATCATGTCATTCATAGAATGCACGCACAAGGATAGCATTCATTATTGTGTGCCTGGCGACTGTGGGAGGAGGCAGTGGGCAGGTCCCTGCTAGTTTTAGTTGTTCAGGTGTTAATGACGGGAAACAGCATCAGATATGAAACACCATTCCTACAGCCCAGGTGAAGCCGTCTTTTGAAAGGCATCACCCTTGCTGATCTTTCTCACCAGGTGTTTCATAAAGACCTGAAAATGGTGACTATGAGTATTCATCATTCATCCAGCACTTTTACTGTACAGAGTGCTTTGTTTGATGCCTTTGCCTCATTCACCCTTGCAATAGGACTCCTTTGATGGGTCATTATTATACCCATTTTACAGATGAGTGGGGCAGCTGAAATATAGCAACTTTCCCAATGCTTTGGCTGAGAAAGTTTTAACTTTTTTAACAACAACAACATTTTGTTTGTTTATTTAAAAAATAAACAAAAAGAACCAAAGCCCTCAAGCCTAACTAATGGACATAAGAATCATGCCAAGATAGACAAGAAGTCAATCTAGTCCATCATCTTTGTTTATTTATTACAGCTGGTCAGTAAGATGTCTCCAGGAAGCCCATAAGTGCAAGTATCTAAGTGCAGCTCAGATGGGGCATTACTGAGAGGACCCTTTGCCCCAGAGTTGTGCTTAGCCTGTACTTAGCTCCCCGATTGTGGAGAGAGGCTCGCCTGGTGCCATCATTACATGTCTTTAGATGGCAGGCAAAAACATTCCTCTTTACCCAGGACTGTTGTTGTTATAATTACAGTATTTTACTATTAGGCTGTCTGTCTGTCAGTATGCATTTTACGATCTTTTTATTATGTTTCTATCATTGATGTTTTGTAATGTGTTTCTAATACTGTACACTGTCCTGAGATCTTTGGATAAGGGTGGTATATAAATTAAAACAACCACAACACTAGAAACCAGGCTTTGCGTGTTGTAGCTGCAGCTCTCTGGAACCAGTTATCAGCTGAAATCAGACCAGTGGCTAGTGTGATGTTTAAGCATCTCCTGATACATTTTTGTTTAGGAGGACTTTCCCTGAGGTGTAACTCAGCCATTTATTGAGGATCAATTTTATATTTGGCAAATTTGTATCAGCTGCCAGGTTTGGGAGTAGTGTTAAACTAGCTGAAGATGACCCATAGTGAGTGCAAGGAAGAGCAGAGTAGCTTAGTTGTTAAGGCCAGAATTCTTCAACTTTGGGTCCTATAGCTGCCCATCATCTCCATCCAGCTTAACCAGTGGTCAGGAATGGTGGATGTTGTCATCTGGGACCCAAAGGTGAAGAAGACTGGCTTAGACCAATGACCAAGCTAATTCCCTGTCCCAGTTCTGCTGTGACCATTGGCATAATTTCATGCAGGTGGCGACTCACGAGGAGACCAGGGAGCTTCCTTGTACGAGTCAGATCATTGGCCCATGTAGCTAAATATTGTCCAACACCTGACTAACAGCAGTGCTCCATGGTATCATGTATTATTCTCTCACAAGCTTACCTGGTGATGCTGGGGATTGAGAAAGAGGGTGGTGGTCTCACCTCCTTTTTGCACCAGAGGTATGTGACTCCTGACGGATTTATTCCCAAGGGGAAATGGCCCTCAAAAGATAATGGTTGCTTCCCTCTGCTCAGCTGATAGGGCTTTGTACTCAACATCAGACTTTGATGCATCGATTCAGGTGTGGGGAACCTTTGGTGCTCCAGATGTTGCTGGACTATAACTCCCGTTGTTATACACACCAGTAAGAATCAGACAAAGAACTCAGGCCAACATACCATTCAATAATGAGAATAATCCCTATTAACAAACAAATTGTGAACACACAAAACAAAATTACATGCAACCATACAATTTCTGTAATAAACTTAATGTTTAAATAATATTCGCAAACTAAAAATTTCTCAGTTCAACAGTATCTAATTGAATAATTCAGGTTCTAGTTCCATTAAAGAGTCTTTTGATGCAAAATATCAATACGGCGTTTTTTGTAGAAGTCTTTTAAAGTCAGATAGAGGCCACAATAACCCAAAGTCAGAATATATTGATACCGCATTTTATGTAAGAGTCTTCTAAAATCAGGTAGCATCCACAATAATCCAAAGTCAGGACAAGGCCCTGTTTCGGTGTCTTTAACCTTCATCAGCTAAGTTTAAGGAGGTCAACATGTACCCAATTGTTCTCTGTATGTCTTTTCTTGGTCTGATTCTTATTGGACTATAACTCCCATCATCCCTGGCGACTGGCCATGCTTGCTGGGGCTGTTGGGAATTGTAGTCCAGCAATATCTGGAGGACCAAAGGTTCCCACATACCAGCATTGATACTTAGCTATTGCATTCAGTTGTGTAGCGACCACCAAGCATTTAAAACACAGCTTCTCCCTTTGAAACACCTGAAGCCCAGGGTTGGACCCTTTCCTGGACCCACCACTCCTTCTGTGTTTTAAAGGGGAAAGACATGGCCTTTTAGCCACACCAGTTAG
This sequence comes from Zootoca vivipara, assembly GCF_963506605.1. Classification (NCBI taxonomy): domain Eukaryota; kingdom Metazoa; phylum Chordata; class Lepidosauria; order Squamata; family Lacertidae; genus Zootoca; species Zootoca vivipara. Next base: position 3,166,838 of record NC_083292.1, read on the forward strand.
GTAATTAATATTTGACATGGAACATGTCTCTTTTGTACTCTTGTGAATCCGCTTTGTCCCTAATGCCTTAGACCTCAAAATACATTTTGTCAAAATGGTTATTAAACGAGAGGAAACTGTTTTTATCTTGGTATTGGCTGTTATCAAGATTAGTTGCAGCAATTTTCCTGTTCTTGCAATTCAGTATTATCACGAAGGTGATGTTTCCATTTCGGTTTGGAGGGGGAACGTCTCAATTAAGTGTTTGGCAACATGTGTAGGGGGTGCACCACTTTTTAAGGGCTTTTTACTTGGTTGCTTTTAACAGCCCACACAACAAGCTTTTCCCAGCATACAAAGATGCAGTGTAGAGAAGCATCAACTTATAGAGAGTGAAATCTTTCCAAAAAAAGAAGATGGCAATAACCTTAAGAACATACGAAGGGCCTGCTGGATCAGGCCAGTGGCCCATCTAGTCCAGCAAGCAGGATCCCAGCACAAGAGCATTCTCACCTCCTGTGATTTCCAACAACTGGTATTCAGAAGCATTGCCTCCAGCTGTGGAGGCATGAATTTGTCTAATTCTCTTCTAAAGCCTTCCAAGTTGGTGGCCATCACTGCCTCCTGGGGGAGCGGGTTCCATAGTTTGACTATGTGCTACATGAAGAAGTACTTTCCTTTATCTGTCCTAAATCTTCAACAACTTTATTTGGCAAAGCACCTGCAGAGTTAGGTATATCAGGAGGATGAGACCCAGACAATGATTCATAAAAAGAATTTACATCAGGCTGAAATAGTTAATTATTGGCTTGTCTCCTGGATCTTTATGTTGCCTTTCACCTCCCAAGTCAGTTTCTACCTGTCTTACAATAAAGCTAGCCAAAACAACAATAAAACAGTTCAAATAAAACAAAAAGTAAAAGCAAAAATTGTCAATAAAAGTGCAACAACAACAAAACATCTGGTTCAGAGGTAGCATGCTTCTGAATTGCCAGTTGCTGGGGAACAGCAAAGGGAGAAGGCTGTGTGTGGGCTTGTCTCCTTTGTACACACCACACATTTAAAGCATATGGCTTCCCCAAAGAATCCTGGGGACTGTAGTTTATTGAAGGGTGCTGGGAATTGTCATTGCGTGAGAGGTAGACTCGTGTTTGCAGAGTCTATGTGCTGTAAAGGTGCTTTAAATATGTGGGGCGGGTGCTTCCATGGACACATCCTGCCAGGTGCTGTGGTAGGCAGGAAGCTGGATCCTGAATCTTCTTGTGCTTTTGTGGTTGCAAAATATCTTAACCTTGTTTATGGGATGCCATGAGAGACAAATATCCAGCCCACAGAATTGAGGCCAGGCCAGCTTCCCAATATGATGGGATCTGAAGCCGGCCTGTGCATCTCACCTTCAGTTCTGGAGAGGTTCAGCTGAGAGCAGGTGCATCCTAAGAGATTGAGGACCATTTCTTACTCCCTTGTATTGGGGGTCATACCACTCTCTGTGGGGCAGCTCTGAGAGACATAACCCAGCCTACAATATCAAGCTAACACTGAACAATACAGTATCATGCTAACATAGAGCAGTGCTACCGAGATGCAGATATCCTACAACAAACGAGGCTTTTGAAGCAATTTTGCTTTTAAAAAAAGAAAAAATCTGTTCTGCTTCTGACAGCTGGTCATTGAAGCCCTATTGGCTGGTGGTTAGAAATCTCACTCGGGCTTCTCAGATTAGGTACTTGGCCATTCATTTTCATGGCTGATGAGAACTGGAAACTTTGGTGTGGATTTTTTTAATGGAAACTGAAATACTCTCAGGGTGTTTAATTCTGGCTCGATAGCAGATCCCACCTTTGCACAGCCTTTTAATGAAACCATAGAATACTCTCAGCCCTGATCATCAGCAGTGTTACTGTTTGATGGCCTGTAAACTTTAAGAATGCCAGATGCCCATCTAGTCAAGCATCTTCTTCTCACAGTGGCCAACCAGCTGCTGCTAGGAAGCTCAGAAGCAGGACTGGAGTACAGCAGTCCTCTCTCCATGTGTGATTCCCAACAACTGGTATGCAGAAGTACTGCCTCCAACATTGGGGGGTTGGAGTGCTACCACTTGTTAGAACAGTGAACGGTTCCTTTAATACAGAGCTATAGGGTGGCTTCTGGAAACCTATCCCAAAAGCTTGCCCTGAAACAGGTGGCAGAATGCTCATGTGATCCTCATTTCTCCATCTGTAAAATGGGAATATTAAGCACCTTCCTTCACAGGACTGTGAAGCATAGGAAGCTGGCTTACCCTAGTTCAAACTATTTGCCCCTCTGGTCCAGTGTTACCTACTTGGACTGGCAATGACTGTCCAGGGTCACGGACAGAGAGGCCTTTCTTAGCATTCACTACTTCATCCCCTTCTTGCTGCTGCTGCTGCTGTTAATATGACCTAGAGCTGCTAGGAGTTGAACCTTGGGCCTTCTGTAGCATGGAATGGATGTGTAGATTTTAAGATGGTCTGTGTACTGGGGTAAAATGCATACAAATAACTAAACAGTAATGATATAAAGGGGACCCCATGCGAGCTACGTAATAGAGGATGTTTGTATCCTCCATGATGCACTTGTGGGAACATAGGGAGCTGCCTTATACTGAGTCAAACCATTGATCCATCTGGCTCAGTATCGCCTGTGTTGATTGGCAGCAGCTCTCCAGGGTTCCAGGAAGGAGTTTTGCCCAGCCCCACTTGGAGACACCAGGGGATTGTCCTTGGAGCCCTTCTGCCTGTGAGACAGATGCTCTACTGCTAAGCTGTGGTCCTTCCTATAGCTGGTCCTTGAACCTGCAAGAGGGCAGTCTTCGACACAACTTAAAGGAGCCTCACAGTGGTCAGCAATTGGTTTTAGAGGAAGCATCCCTCAGGGTGTACATTCTCCAAACCCAGTCCTCTCCATTCTTCACAGGCAAACTCCCATCCTGGCTTAGCTCCAGGCTCCTCCCTGCACACCATGCTTTGTTGTCAGTATTCGCTGTCAGTATAAATCCAGGTACCTTGGCAGCCCTAAGCCCCCGCCAGTTTCAGGAATGGTCCTTCCAACCCCCCCCCCAATGTTTCTATCCTGGAAAGGTAGGTGCTCCTTCCTTTCATCTATGTTGTGAACCGCCCTGAGATCTACAGTTGAAGAGCAGTATACAGATTTAATAAAAAGTTAAATAACAATACCCTCTCCTTCTACCCCTCCCCCTCGACTTCTAATGGGAATGATGGCAGGAAGATGTTTTCTCAAGATTCGCTTCTGTCACCCTGTCTTTTCCAGGAGAAAGAAAGGAATGCAAGGAGAAAGAAGAAAAAAGCCCCCACTGTCCAAAACGAGGAAACGGCCTTCCCTCCAGCAGCCGAAGACGAGGAGATGGGGCAAGATGGGTCAGGCACCAGTGGCAATGAAGAGGAGATGGCTGAAGATGCAGAAGGTAAAGTACTTGCCTCACTTAGTCTATCTGAGGTAAACAGGTAGGTAGACAGATAGGTAGATGGGCAACTCTGTCTCACTGTTGCTGTCCTGCCAAGGGGAATGGCATGATAGGCTTTCTCTGTAACCTGGGAAATGTCACTGCTTCCGTATGTCTGCAAGAGCAGTTGCCCAGCAGAGAAGGGAGGAAGCTGGCACCCTGAGGGATGTGTGAGGGTGAAACTTTCACACAGTGTCAGAGATGTGGGAAAGCTGACATTTGACTGCCCTCACTCATGCGGGCAAAGAGCCAGGCTCGTTCACAAAGATGCTGTTTCTTGTTTGCAAAGCCTGGCTGGATGTTTGTTTATTTTAGGAAATAGGGCATCAACCAAGAAACCCATACATCTAAATGTGCATGTGCTGTTCACAGCTAGGGCAGTGCCCCCTCTCAGCTTCACACCCAAAGCAGTGTCCTCTCTTAGTTCAGATTGCTGGCTTGTCTTCTGTTCATTGCAATTTATCTATCTATTTAGCAGTCTCTCCTGATGGGGGGGTTGCCCCCCCCCCCGCCCCTGAATGTTTGAGGCCCAGACTAAACATTACACTATACACAGGTCTGCCCCCCTAGCAACAGCAGCTGCTCGTCTAGCTCCTTGATTCTCCCTCCATAACATCTGTTAGCACTTTCTTGTGTTGTAAAGCTGCAACACAGCATGCCCCCCCAACCAGCAGCATCCAGTGAGCAGTGTGTGGCATGAGAAAGAGGGAGAAAACACACAGAGACACAGCACTGTGATATCTCAATGCATATAAGGTGTTAGAGAGTTTGGGAATTGGGAAGTGGTGAGCTTGATTTGGCAGTTGTGCAACATCTGATTTTGGCCCTTCATAGCCACTGGATGGTCAGTAAGTGCAGTGGAGCGTACTGTCGTATCTCCTCCTTGTCATTGTCCAGTTGGCACCAGAAAGAAATAGGGAGGAAGCGGAGAGGATGAAATGAAAATGTTCAGCCATAGTGATTTCTCACTCAGGAGCAGAGCCAGCAGGCTTAGGAGATATGTGTGTAACTTATAATAGTCACCCCATTTAACTTCTGTAGAAGTGATTTAATAACTTTAATATCACACACACACACACACACACACACACACACACACACACACACACACACAGAACCTCATTGGCACTAGAGTGAAGGGCTAATGGAAACACAACTGGAAATCTTTTCAAATCAGTGTTGTAAGTGACTCATTGCAAAACAGCTTCCAGGTAAATCTTCTGTGTCGGGGCAGTATGCATGACTCAAAGATAAGCAGCGAGGAAAAGAGGGCATCATCCAGATTCAAATTGTAAGAGTAGGCTCAGATTTTGAGGACATCTTTCATATGCTCCTCACACACCCCAAAAGGTGGATCGCTCTGACAGAGTTGGGAGCTTTGCAACCTCAGTTCTATATAACTTGAAGGCAAGGCACAGGAATAACTGTCTTATCCAGAATGGGATATGAAACTGAACAGACCTTTGAGCCAAGGTGGCTGAAATGTCACAGGAGCAGAAATGTCAGGTCAGCCTTCTGCCTCAGCAGTTTGTCATTTGACATTTGGGAGGCCTTTCAGTGTAGTGAATACCAAGGGTGTGTGTGTGCATGTGTGCATTCAGAAAGGCCTAGAGGTGGTTTCATCACACCAGGACTTTTCCAGCATCGCTCAAACACACTGCTGACTTTCTTTCCCATGATTAGTTTGCATTGTTCTTCCTGATCAACTGCCTCTTCCATGGGATTTCCAACATCTTCTCAATCACCCCACCCTGGAGCTTTTATGGTTTGAACCCCCAAACCTACAATCCTCCTTTCTGAACTGAGAATAGAAGCAGACTCCTATATTCCCTGCAGCAGCGTTTTGGCTAAATCCATCCCAGCCTAAATACTGCAAATTTCTTCCTCATTGTCTGCTTTTGGAGCAGAGCAAGGGGCTGGTTTTTTCACAGTTGCATGGCAAGTAAATAAACTCCAGTGATGCTTGGAATTTGGTTGGAGAGGCCAAAAAATGTGAAATGCTTTGAGATATCCCCAGGCTGTGTGGATACTATTCCACTTTGTAGGAATCCAGCATAGCCCCCCAAAAGCACTTCCATTCCTTTCACAAGATATGTGGGGACTTTCTTTCGGCATGTAACCATTTTTGAATGTATTTTAATCGACCCCTACCCCACCTAGTACACTTTGAGACAAAACCCCTAAACCCTATGAGTGCTTCACTCTATATTCAGATCCCTTAGCACCTGGAAATGTCTGAATGTTGCAGATTGGGATGAGGTCATCGCCCCTCCCCGCCGCCCCAGTCCAGAATTCTGGCTTCATGCCTCACTTTCTCCTTTAGCTATTGCAATGTTTGCTGAAATCTCCATTTTAAAGCACACACTCAAATCCACTCTGCCATCCTTACAATTCCCTTCTTGGATACGATCCCAGAGTTAGGGTGGGGCATGTAACATAGTCCCCTCCGCCCCATGAGAGGTCAGAAACCTCTTGTGTGAGCCAAAAAGGATATATAAAGATACACACTATAAGCTTTTCTTCCGCTGTGCCAGAAATTCCAGATTCTACACTCGAAACAAACAAGGGAAATTTAATAAAGTACCGTATATCAAAATCTCTTTGTGGTATGTCTGTGCAGTGGGGGAAAGGAATACGGGGACACAGCAGTGGGTCTTGTGTGACTAGGGTAGTGGTGAAATGACCAACTGCAGCCGTCTATGTAGATTTCTATCGGGGAACCAGCACCTTCCCATCCAGGCAGGGTGCTGATTCTGTCCTTAAGACCCAAGTGGCTGGGTCATTGAAATGTTAACTTGTCCATGCAAAAGCCATTCATGTAGAAGCAGCTCCCAAGCAAGTGGGGAGCCCTCTGTTTCAGACTGCAGCCCATGGCCACTGTTACTCACATGAAGTTGCATGACACACACCAGAGGATCTTCTCCATTGCCACTGCAACCATTTTAATTATTTTTGGAGAGAGGGGGATCCACAACCAAGCCACTACCAAGAAGACACGTTTAACAGGCCTACACATGAAACTACCCACAAGCAGTTTCATGTCTACTTTGGCTGGCAGCTGCTCTCCAGAGCTTCTGAGAGACACCCTGAAAAAATCAGTTTTTGTTGCTTTTGCCTCTGGTCCCACCCACCACAGATGTGCCCCTGCCCTCAAGGTTTGCCCCCAAAGGAATGTGGATGTCAGGCTGAAAAAGACTCCCACCCCCTTCTGCGAAGTGTGATCCAGGCACCCGCACTTCTTTTTCTAACAGTATCTCTCAGTTGGGTCTTAATTGTTTGTACTCTGCATATTGTACACAGGTTTTACCAGCTCATTCTGGCCAACAATAGCAGTGGGGGGATCTTTTGCCAAATCAGAAGCAGCAGCAATGTAATATACTTCTCCCCACAAAGTGACTCCACCTCTTGCTCTTCTTTTTATTAATAGTTAGCTGCATTTCTATTTTAGGGGAACGCAAGGTTTTCAGGCAGTTCTTTACATTTTAATTATTAACCTGGTCCTTAGGATTTGGAAGGTGTTTGTCAGATTCTTTTTTATTTAATTTCTTACTGACCTTGACATGTTTTTCACTTCACTTTGACTAGATTTTGGGGTGGGGTATCGGAAGGCTCCCTAGATTTTTTCACAGATGGTCTGATGGGAGACGGGGTTTTTTGTTTTTTCCAAAAAAAATATTCATTTTATAATAGAATACAACAAAACAAAACAAAAAACATAGCAGACAATAAACACACATATAAAACAGACATAAACAAAGAAGAAAATATATCTTCCCCAACTATTAACTTTCCTTGACATTTTAGGGTGACTTCCTCGAGTCCTCCCTTTCTGCGGTTCATTATCCTTATTATTATCTTTAGCAATTTCTAAATCATATTTTTAACTCACACTATCTTACTTCTATAACAAATTTCTCTTAATACTTCCTTTATATCAATTTACATTAATTTTCCTTAAATCTGAACATTAAATTCTAAACCTACAGCTTATAACCACTTCCAAATCAATTCATACTAATGCAATATTTCTTTAGATAAACTTTAAATTTCTTTTTTTTAATAATCTATTTTTATTAATTTTCCAATTAAAACACAATTATATCACATCCATTATTTCGAATTATACAAATACATATCAATTAAACCGAATATTATGCCAAATCATATAAAGTTTTCTGAGTTCCCATGCTTCAAAAATTGGGGATTCCTCGCAACTGTCCACTGCCGTCTTTTTCTAAAGTCCAAATCGTCACTCAAAGTCCATAATAATCCCGATCTTTCCCCTACAGTCACTAAGATGTTTTCTTCTTTCATCCAATTTTTCTACAGCTGCTGAGATAAGTATCAAACGAGATTTCACATATATTATTTCTCCTGTGTGAGTTTTAATCAGTCCGGCCTCCCCATAAATCTTCTTTGTCTGGAGTGTCCCCTGTTGCGTTGGTCGTTCAACACAGAGCAGCGCCATCTTAGAAAGCTCAGATCGCTTTCTCTCAAAACTTTTTTAGACTAACGATCTTTGTAAAATTTACAGCTTTTCCAGGCAAAAGACACAGCCGTCACATTATGCATACACTCTTGATAAATGTGTGGCTCTCCTTGCCCTATAGCTGAACTTAGCTTCAGATCGCTGTTCAAATTCAAAGTGCGTCACACCTCATAAATCCACCGGACGCTTTCCAGGCACTCCGACTATCCAGTTAGAGGGGGGCTTCTCTCTTCAGCAGTTTTACAACTTAAAAAAATATACTCAATATCAATAGTTTATAAAGTTCATTACTCACACAGGTATCCTTTATTTCTCGTTTGTTCCAAACAAACAAGGACATCGCGTCCGGGAAGGTATGAAGTAACTCGTAGAGTATATGAAAAAAATAAAAAAGCTCACTTCCCTTCTCGTTCCGTCCCCATCAATCTTCCAGATAAAATACAGCCTCAACAACTCACCCTCAGCAGCGAAAATTCCTTGGCAGTAAACAGAGTTTCTGCCCCTCCTTCTGAAGCATGTCCATGAATTTAAACCTAATTATCTTCTTTAATCATGGAGATCCCGCCATGCAGGTTAGCGTCCGGGAGTTCCAACTCCCCATGAGTGCTCTCGGCCCAAGCCCCCCCCTGAACATTCGGGGTGGGTTTGGGGGCATCGCGGGCCCGCGGGCCCTCTCCGTAACACCCGGAGAGGTGAGGGGGTTGCCATTTACTCCCCTAGCAACCGCCAAATTCCTCATGAATGTCGGAGAGATGAAACAAGGGTCAGCCATTCCTGCAGCCGGAACTGGAACTCGAAACTTTAAATTTCTTCCAATCTTCTTCCACTGACAAACAGAATATGGGGCTTTCACAATGGGGGGGGGGGGGGTCATAGGGATGAGGCACAACAAAGGGAGGGGGAAAACACATAGCTATGGGGGGGGAAAGGACCCTGAGTCAGCCAAAGCAGTGGGGGGGGGGCAGGGAAAACTGAGTAGGCCGCAACATTGCCCAGTAGGCCACAGGAAAAAACAAACAGAATATGGGCCTTTCACAGGTTGAGGGAATCACAGGGATGAGGCACAACAACGGGAGAGGGGGCTCACAGGGATGAGGCACAACAAAGGGAGGGGGAAAACACATAGTCATGGGGGGGGAGGTAGGACCCTGGGTCAGCGAAAGCAGTGGGGGGTGGGGACATTTTCAGGAACACGCGTGAGTGGGGGAATCTTATTTTTGAAACTTACAGTAGGGGAGTCAGGGTTGGGACAGGGCAGGTGAGGGGACTCTGAAGGGAGACTCTGAAGGTCAATTTAACAGAAAAGGTCAATTTAACAGAAAACCCCACAGCAACGCGTGGCCGGGCCAGCTAGTTTTCCATAAAAATAGCTCAAAAACATCATTTTTTTGCGATTTTGCCATAAAATCTCAACAACTTTGCCAAAAAAGTGTCCAGAATCAGATTTTCACTTTTTGAAATATGGCAACCCTCCCCTAAGAGCACCCATCTTAACACCAAAGGAAGGTCAGCACAAGGAGGACAGTCTAGGAAGCTTGGCACTTCCTCTCTGTCTACCCTTTCTCATGTAGGTACATCAGCTTACAGTGCAAGTAGAGCTGTACCCTGACACTTCCAGCAGTATTCAACTAAATTTTACTCATAGTACATCCACTGAAAGTAATAGGCCTCAGTTAGTCATGTTTGTTCATTTCAATGGGTCTACTTTGAGTAGGACTAGCATTGAGTAGAACTATACCTATAAAAATAAAAAAACCTTCCCCTCACTAGTGAAAGTGACAGTCCAAACTTTTACCACCCCTTCGGTAGCCAGTGAGTAAATTATATTCCTTTGGCGTATGGATCCAGCTAGTAGACAGCCAATTGGCCATCCCTTGGATAAAGCATTGTAGAGTTCCACTCCCCCTCCCCAGTGGTTTCCTGTAGGTGAAGTAGAGAGAGATTCTAGACCATATTAGTGATTTTGAGTACAGAACCTGAAGTGAGGGGTAGTTTAAATTTCCTATTGATTATCAATTATTACATGAGAGCAACCTTCTGTATGAGATATTGATTGATTAGGTCATTTTTTAGCAAACTGCTTGGACAGTTCCTTGTGTTATCACAGCTGTAGCCCTGGATATATTTTTAAGTTGTAAGTCTGCAGACAGTGGCTTTCTGTTTTTAATCTCGGTGCAGTGTCTAGCACAAGCAATACATTTTTATAAATCATTCTAGGTGAGTCGTACTCATATGTGTAGCATGGGGAAGGTGTATATTGTGTAAAAATATGTGCTGTGTTAGTGTGGTATACAGATGTGCGGGGTGTGGGTGTGGTGTGTGGGTGTGATTGCTTTAAAAGAAGGTGTCAAGACAATATCCTGTAGTGAAAAACAGAATTCCATCTTTAAAATATTGACTATAATAATACAAAATAATAGGTGCATAGAAAAGAAGATTTACACTCTGTGTTTATGCCATGCACCTAATGCAGTTTAGGGAAATCATCTATCAAATTTCTAGCTTTGCACCATGTCTTGTTCAGGCTGTTAAAAATAAATAAATGTGCTTTGGGAAGTGGGGTGGGGGCTCATGTTACTATTTGGGCACAGCAAATGGTACCACACCAAGTAAATGGAAAATAATGTGGCTACTAAGCTAGATGACTGAGTGCTCCCTCCACTGTCAGAGGCAGGGGGGGGGGAGAGGGCACTTCTGGGCTTCCCAAAGGCATTTGGTTGGTGACTGTGAGAACCAGCTACTGGACTAGATGGGCCACTGGCCTGACCCAGCTGCATTGATCTTGTGTTCTTAATGTGTGTTTCTAATTCCAGTTGCAGTAAATAATAGCTCAGACACAGAGAGCCTCCCTTCTCCAAGACCAGAAGCCAAAGAGAGCACAGAGAATGGACCCAAACCAGCCCCAGACACCAGAAGCAATGCTGGAGAAGAACCGGCTGTTAAGATGGAGGAAACCGCTAGTTCCCCAGAAGCAAACCCTGCCACCATCCAAGTAATGGAGGAGGAGGCCCCCGAAGCAACTTCCACTGAAGAGAAGCCACAAGAGGAGCAAACAGTTGATGTGGTGAAAACGGAAGAGGCAGAGGAAAAGCCCAAGAGCCCAGAACCCAGCAGGGGTGAAATAAAAATGGAGGCGGGAGAGGTCTACCAGGATAAGGACAGTGACCAGATAACAGAAAACAGCAACAGCAGTGGCAGCAACAGCACCAGTGTTGTGACAGGGGCTGAGGGAGCACCCAAAGCAGAAAAGAAGGAGAACCACAAAGCTGGGAAGGGTGCAAATCCTGACAGCGACTCCAGTGCCACGTGCAGTGCCGATGAGATGGACGAGCAGGATGCTGGTGACAAAAACAAGTGAGTGGGGAGCAAATGGAGTGGAAAACTTGGAAGAGTTAAGAGGCCTTCAGACCCTCCATATTTTGCAGGAAGGATTTGAGTGTGTACAGGGAAAGGTTTACAAAATTAAAGTGGATTATTAAAGTGCTTTGTTGTCCTGGCACAACAAATGCACATTAAAAAAGAAACTTATTGTTTTGCAGTTAGGAAAGTGACAGGGATTGCATTGCAAAGTGTGGGATGAGCAAATTATTAAAAGGAAGCAAATCAGGATGAATACTCATTGTTATGTAACCTCCCCACAAACAAATCAGCACAAATTCTCAGTAAAGACCAGATATAATCCAACCTTTATGCAGACAAGCAAGGATGAATGCTGAATGGATAGGTCATATGGAGAAACCCTTACAGAAGCAATCTTAATACCTAAACCCAGCTGTCAAGTTACCTAAGCATTAAAAAAAAAGGTTTAATGTTGGTGTCTGGAGATTTGAAATCATGTTTTTCCTGAATGGAGTGAGGGCCTCTGTAGAACTGTGTCTGGTTTTCAGTTGGGTGGGGTTGACTTGTGTGTACCAATCACAAGCAATTAAAGGATTGTAAGGGACACAGACTTTTCAACGCATGTTAACCCATCACTAATGCCTTCAGGGATCAGAGAAAATAAGTTGTTTTGTGTGTTGTAATTTATGGAGATTTGTAGGATTTTGCTTCCATCTGCCAAAAGTTCCTTTGATCAGAAACTTCACATTAAGGGTGTGTAAATGCCTCATACTTGATTTTATATGGTTTAGGTTTTCTTATCAATTGGGGAGTGGGGCAAGGGGAGGAATTGGAAAGGAAATTAGGGGCAGGAGGGGGTTGAGGGGAGGGATTGTTTTTACACAATCCTGAGGACTCAAGTCCCAGCCATCCAGCAGCATAGATGCCAAGTTATCCCTTTTTTTAAGGGATTTTCCCTTATGCTGAATAGGCTTCCTCACGAGAAAAGGGAAAACTTGGCAGCTATGTCCAGCAGTGAGAGGCAGTATCTGAATCTAGGAGTGAGAGTCGTGTTTGTTGCCAAAGAAATATGACTTCCTGTACGCTAGCAGAACAGTCTGCAAATTTCTCTTAACGGCCTGTAGATGGGCATCATTCCTGTGACCAGCAGCTTAAAAGTCGCTGACTTATTGCACTGCTATCCTCAGTGGGGTTTTGTACTTGCTTAATGATTTGTGGAGCCTTGGCTCTTTGAGCCTTGCATTGCCAGTGACAGTAATTGAAAGGGCAACTTTATGGCCCTGGTGCTTATACTGTTCAGGATCAATGCCCATTGTCAGGGGTTAAAGAAGGTCATGTGATGCAATATGGTCACATCTCATGCCAGTGGCCTGTTCTTGATAAGGACAAGTGTCTGCTTTCTCTGGGTGACAGGTGATTTGTGGTTTAGTGTGTAGCCTCGGTCAATTTCATTAAATGCCTCTTGGATCCATACTCCCATACAGCCATTCATCAAGTGAGGGTTGGGCACTTGCAGGAAAAACAAGAGCCTTTGGTTCATTGGGGGCACAAATTGTTCCTTATGGTGGAAGCAGGCTAGATGTGTGTGTGCGCGCGCACACACACACACACCCCCCACACACAACAAACAGTAAAGAAGCAGCCATTTTTAAACTTGAGTGAAGGTTAACGGCTATGATTCTTAGGCATCTGCTTAAAGTTCTGGTTCCCAAACTCACAGGGAATCTTGGCTTTCATCCAAATGAGACAGTAAGGGTGTTGTTGCGGCTACTCTTGAGTAAGGACACCCAAGTCCGTACTTGTCTTTAAAGGTTTTATTGGGCATAGTATTTACAGTGTAGAGATAGCAGAAAACATGACCTCCTAGTCACTCACAGAATCCGGGAGTGGATGTTTCCTGTTGCGTGACCAGCATAAGAGCTTGGGCACCCCAAAATGCCTCCTCCCAACCTTACGTTTAGTGACGTGCCTCAAATCTGACTGGAGACGGGAGGTGTCTCCTTCTCCAACCCAGATTCTCCCCATTCAGCCGCTCTCCCCGTTTCTTCCTCCTCCTGCTGCGTCAGTCTGCCAACCCATGCCTGATTCTGACAGTGCTGCAGGACTAATGACGGCAATGGATCTTATATCATAGAATCACAGCATTGTAGAGCTGAAAGGGACCACAAGGGTCATTTAGCCCAACCCCCTGCAGTGCAAGAAGCTTTTGCCCAACGGGCTCAAACCCACGACCATGAGATTAAGAGTCTCATGCTCTACTGACTGAGCTATTCCAGGCTCCTCATATGATGATATCTTTGAACAAGGCTCCATTAACCCTTTCCCCCTGAAAGCATCTGGCTGGATGAAGGCCAGCAAAATGCCTTTGAGGATTCCATGGGCAAGAAATGTAGGAAGCTGCATCCCTCTCTTGTTTCTCCTCCACACCTTGTGGTCTCTATGCTGCCTCTGCACATGGGATGTACCCTATGCCCAGTAGAGGGGGCATTTAAATGGGCTGGGTGGCCTGCAAGATCCATTCCAAACGTTAAGTTTTTGCAGACCAACTATAGGAAACCTCTTGATACTTGGCCAAGCCTACCTGACATCATATACCATAAGGGGTATGGGGCAGATGAAAATAAGGCTTGTGGCTGAAACCGGGTTTTGCAGGTACCACCAACCAGCCAATTGGTGGCACCTGTAAGGCCCTGTGTGCCTTTTGTAAGGGCTGCCAGGATCTCCAGAGGAAGCACCCACAATCAGCTGTCTGTTGCATTCAGCCACACGGTTTTACTTCAAACCACAGGTGCAAAGGAGCATGGGTCACCTGCCATCATTGCGTCAGGTGGTTGCTACTGGCTGCCTGTCAGAGTTGGCCTGGGGGTGCTGGTGTTGGAGGAGAAAGTAAGGCTCCTGCCCTATCCTGATGCTCAGCTGGGTGGCAGGATGGGCCCAGGCGCCACCATTCACTGTTCCTTTCAGCAATTGAGGAGAAGGGCCTGCAGCCAGAAAAAAAAGGCCAGCACAGGCAGTGAATTGCCAGCATGCACATTTTAGCAGTGGAAAGCTACATTGTGGGTAAGCCCCGAGGAGAGCAGTGGGATGAAGCACAGTTCATAGAAGTGGTGCTCAGGGAGTACTTCCCTGGCTGCCCTCCATCACTCTGCCGGTCTTGCCAGCTATTGCCAAGCCAAAGCAAAGGTAATAACAGCTTTTAGCTCTTTCCGTTGTGTTAAAAAAAAAACCCTAGTCCCCCAAGATAATTATCTTTACATATATATTTTATAAAGACTTCTGGCAGTGCTAGGAATAAAAGTTCAGCTGTAGGTCATGCTAAATATAAATGAATGCAGAAGGCCAGCCTGTAGAGACATAAGTTAACTGTTGTCAGTTCATTGCTAAGAGAGAGGTAAGGCTGTTAATGTCAGGTGACCAGAGAATATGCTAGGGTGCCAAGCAGAAACTTTATCCTATTTGCTTGGTAGTTTAAAACTTCCTGGGACAACATTTGACAGTTGAACCTGTTGCCCTTCCAACCTGTTACCTAACTGACTAGGACTCTGACTACCTTGCCCCATAAACGTTCAAACCCTGGTATCCCCTGGCACTAATACGCCACTGTTATGCCTCAGGAGCTAGGATCTCAGCCTAAGGGGGTAAAACACATCTATCGAAGTGCTTACCCAAGCAGGGTTCAAGCTGCAGATCAGCCTCAAAAAAGCCAGGGTCAAACACAGAGGGTCCCAAACACGATGCAAAAGTAAGGGTGGGAAACACTCCACTGTCGGTATCAAAAGAAGTGCAAGCAGCGAGGGGAGGGGGCAAGGAATGGAATCGGGAACAAGGAGCCACAGACCTCTGTTGTATCCAGCTCAACAGGGAGACCTTGCATACTCTGGCCTCCTAGACCATTCCTGAACCCCAACTGCTGGTTGTAAAGAAGTTCCAGGGATTGCTTACTGACATGTAGGCCCCTTGGTCATGAGCCATGCGACAGATCAGGATCCATAGATCCATGCTACGTCCTTGCTCTTCAGTCTGGGCCTGGTCTCCTGGCATCTGCTTTCTAAATAAGAACAAATAAATAAACTGAGGAAGCAAGACTGAGAACTGGGTGTTCTGAAAGAAACCACGAGGAACCTTTTGTCAAGCGTTTGTTGCCCTTGTGGCAGCAGCTGAAAAGTTCTAATAGGCTCCTCAGTGATTTTTAAAAATTTGGTGTTTTTTTTAAAGCTCAATTTCTGGTCAGTTATCCCAAAGTAAAGGGAACAAAATAGACAGATGAGCACACCCCTTTTTGCCAAAGCCAATGAGTTTTGCTATTTAAGATGTCTTAATTTAATGCTTTTTCTTACCCAAGTGTCACAAGATAGAGTAGCAAGTAAGAGCCAGTGATGTTAAACTGTTAACAATTTTTAGCCAGGAGCAAACATAATTATTAAGCAAAGGTCCCAGAGGTAGGTAGCCTAAATCTCTTGAAATATAGGTGAAAGCCAGTAAGCGCAGTTGTTTCCAAGTGCCTGCTTCAAGTTGTAAGACTCACACTGGGGTGAGCAAATGTGTAAACAAATCCAGGACTGAAACAAGTAAAGTAGCAATAAACGGATGAGCAACGTTAATGTGGGCAAAGAACTGTCTGTGACCTGGAACTGAACAGAGGTTCATAGAGGTTCAGGCCTTGCTGAATTGAAAGGGCTTCAGAATTTCAAAAGCCAGGTGAAAGCATGGGGCACACTTTCAGATAGCTCTGTAGCAGAGGCCATGGCACCGAAACTTCCCTCTGTTCCGCACATCAGGGATTGGAGCTAGGTCAAAATTCAGGGCTTGCTGGCTCCCCCCCCCCCCGGCTCTCTCAGTGTGCTCTCAGATTACCGCTCTGCAACTGCCAGTGGGTTTTTAAGCCAGGCTCATCGCCTCCTCCTGGTTTATTTTAGCTGGTTATTTCACTGCCTATAAATTTCAAGGTCACTCCAAGCTCAGGCTGACAAACAAGCACAAAGGGAACAAACCCCCACCAGATCTGCCCTGTGATCTCTCTCCCTCCTCTTCCACGTCTCTTGATCAGTCTGGGAGTTGTCCACTCACCCCTGCCAGAAATGAACAGAAATTATTGTGGTCTTTGGCCCTAGGTACAGCCGAGATACCGGCTGACATGGGTACCACCTGGGATGCTGCTTTCCAGGGAGCTGACTGTTGTGAGAATGAGCCTTTCTACTTCTTTTGCGCTCTTAATGAAGAAGAACTCATTTTGCTTGGCTGAGCTGGACAATCAGCTCACCCAATGTGGCAGCCACGCCAACTGGAGACAAATCCGCATGTGTCTCTTTTGCTGGATCAGATTCTCTCTCCTAGTGCCTCTGATACCTACAGGCCATGCAGAGTCTGCCCATGGCACAGTCTAGTCTTCCACTACCCACCTGTTTCACAGAAGTGTGGATTACTGATGCCAGTGTAGAGTTCGTAAGAACTGGAAGTGCCTTCACAGAGCAAACTTTGAGGGACTTGATGGAACCTCGTCCATAACTCTTCAGCCTGTGGACCACCTGCAAGGTGTATGGCAGGGATGAGAAGTCTGTGCCCCGCCCCCACAGATTAGCTACAACCAGCAGGGACCAGTGGTCAAAGATGATGAAGGTGTATTCAGCAACATCTGGAGAACCATGGGTTCTCTATCCCTGGTGTATTGGACGGCACGGTAACTGCTTAGTTTGTGCCCATGGAATTTTGCTGTGTCACAGAATCATAGAGGGGGTGCAGATGGGGTTTTCTGATCCTCTGTTGCCAACACAAAACACTGTCTGCTGTAGAAATGTCCAGTTTTCTGTGCTCCTGCAAGTGCAGAAGACCTGCATGGTCCGTGATTAGTGCAAAACATGGGTTCTAAAGGTCGTAAGACAGCTTTCTTATGGAAGTGGGAGTACGTCTTGTAATTTTGCCAGGAGCGTATGTTAAATTGCAGAGTCACCTCATGCGTAATCCTAATTATTGCACCAGAGACTCCCATGCATTTTCCTGTTCAGGCCGTTTCTGTGTGGGATGAATTGTGTGAGAGTAGTCCTCTTGTATCTGCTTCTTCTGCTCTGTTCCCTTTGCTGTACCTCTTTTTCACCAATTGTCTCCATTCAGGTTCTGTTAGCTAGTATCCATGAGGCAGTTTTGCCTGTTATGAATATTCTACCACACTCTAGAGCAAGGGTAGGCAACCTAAGGCCTGGGGGCCGGATCCGGCCCAATCGCCTTCTAAATCTGGCCCGCAGACGGTCCGGGAATCAGCGTGTTTTTACATGAGTAGAATGTGTGCTTTTATTTAAAATGCATCTCTGGGTAATTTGTGGGGCATAGGAATTTGTTCATTTTTTATTTTTATTTTTTCAAAATATAGTCCGGCCCCCCACAAGGTCTGAGGGACAGTTGACCAGCCCCCTGCTGAAAAAGTTTGCTGACCCTTGCTCTAGAGTGACCACAAAAAAGAAACTAGGCTATGCAGTTCTAGAGGAAGCTTGATTCTTAGTGGCTAAGCCCCAACCTCTTACCGTATTACAATGCCACCCCTCTTTTATTGCTCCCATGTAAGTGAATGCTGCCATTCACTCCAGGGGTGGGGAAAGTGCTGCAGTGAGGATGGATAATGTGGCAGCCACTGAGTGGGATTCCCCCCCCCCCACACAAAGAGATCCACACGAGATGAAGTACCCTACCTGTCATCATGCCAGCCGTCTTGCTAGTATCTCAAAATTTTGTTATGAGGTAGATAGTTCAAAGGAGGGACCCAGGTGGCGCTGTGGGTTAAACCACAGAGTCTAGGGCTTGCTGATCAGAAGGTCGGCGGTTTGAATCCCTGCAACGGGGTGAGCTCCCGTTGCTTGGTCCCAGCTCCTGCCCACCTAGCAGTTCGAAAGCACATCAAAGTGCAAGTAGATAAATAGGGACCGCTCCGGCGGGAAGATAAACGGCGTTTCCGTGTGCTGCTCTGGGTCGCCAGTAGCAGCTTTGTCATCCTGGCCACATGACCCGGAAGCTGTCTGCGGACAAATGCCGGCTCCCTCGGCCTATAGAGCAAGATGAGCGGCGCAACCCCAGAGTCAGACATGACTGGACCTGGTGGTCAGGGGCCCCTTTACCTTAGATAGTTCAAAGGGTTTCCAGCTGCATATCTGTGAGGCTTATATTCATTTTTGTCTCTGGCATGCAGTTGCACCATAGTGGAGCAAGTTGTTGAGCTTATTTGGCTGCTGATCATATAAAAGAACTCATCTGGTCTCTCCCCCTCCCTCATACACAGATACACACTCCCCATCATAAAACACCTTCTTGACTTTCAGACTCTCTGTGTCCTTGAACTCTCTGCTCTTCCGCTCCAGTTAATCCACATGTGGTCATTCCTCCCCTTCTCCCTGTTTCCTCTCCTGCCTCCTCTCTCAGCAACCAGATTCTTATCTCTCTTGCAGAACATGTCACTAACTGAGAACAGAATTCAAACTTGCTGATTAGCAATTGGCTCCCTTCTGCCTCAACTCTCCTTTAGGCTTACAGCACGAATGGCAAGCTTGGCCTAGTCCCGATTTTTTTGTTGGAAAGCTGTTTGCCTTAGCTTGTGCTCAGGTTCTGATAGATCACTATATTTGGGAAGGAATTTTTTCTTCCATTCAAATTTGCTTAATGGCCTAGAGCCAGTTTTTCTCTCCCCCAGCAGTGTGTGCAGCTCGGCTTGTTAGCCTGAGCCACCTAGACATGCTTCCTCTGCAGGTGGCTTCTGAGCAGGGAAGGTCATTTGCTGCAATTCTGTTCCAATTGGAGGACACATACTGCCACCACATCCCTGAAAGGTGGCTATTCTGGTCAAATCCACACCGTACAGTAAAAGAACATGACTTCCCCTAAAGAATCCTGGGAACTGTAGTTTGGGAGTTGCAGCTCTGCACAGGTAAGCTACAGATCCTAGGAGTCTTTGGGGGAAGCCAAATGCTTACATTGTATGGTGTGGATGTGACCCCAGCCTCTGCTTTAAAACCTCTTCAAAGGAAAAGCCTGCTGCTTTTCAAGAAAAGTCCATTCTACTGTTGAACAACTTCATACTGTCAGGATATTCTTCTTCATGTTTATTCTAAACTCTTCTTAGAATTTGAACCCACTGGTTCAGGTCCTGTACTCCAGAACAATAGAAAATAAATGTGGTCGACCATCTGTGTAACAGCCCTGCACATATTTGAAGATGGCTTTCATATATGTGTTCCCCTTTATCACCTGTCCTCAAGACTAAACATTCCCAACTCCTTCAGGCTTTCCTCAGAGGACTTGGTCTCCAGGTGGCCTGATGGTTGCTCAGAAACTGACGACAGAGGCTCTTACCTGATAGGAAGGAAGAGCTCTTGAGGCCGCGTTGGAGGTACAGAATCAGCAGCACAGAGTGACTCACAGTAGCCTTTACACACAGGCGAGGTGATGGGAAAGGTGAGACCAAGCAGGCTGGAGGCAACAGGCCAGCCTTACAGAGTCCTCGATCAGGGCAAGGAGTTTAGAACTGCGTGGAACCAACAGAGTTGTCCCAATGGGTTGGCATTCCCACAAGTCAAGCTTTGAGAAGTGGGGCAGGGCAAGCTTGTTTGCAAGACCCTTGTGCCTTGCGAGACTGCTGAGCATGCAACTGCTCACTGTGTCAGGGGTGATGGTCTGTTCCTGGCAACAAGAGTGCCACCCTCCCTCATGCTTGATTGACACCTTCCCTGGATTCCATTGCCGTGCTCCTCTTCCTTGGGATGGAAGGAGGCGAGGTGGAAGTCCTGCTTACCCATACAAAGCAGTTGTATCCTGGAAAAGGGAATCAGCCTCTTTCTTTACTCAGACTGAGGTATGGGCAGGTGATAGAGTCATAGAATTGTAGAGCTGGAAGCAACCACGAGGGTCCTCTAGTCCAACCCCCTGCAATGCAAGAATCCTGTCCACAGTCATCCCTGGGTGAGCTCAATCCACCAGCCTTCTAGTTAACAGTCAGACACACTGACTCATTGTGCCACCTGCTCTAAAGAACCAGATAGTAGCTGAGTAGGTGAGCGACGGCACCAGCAAGAGCTGCATCTGGGCACGGGCTGGCAAGGCAAGCGAGTGGCCCTTTTTGCTGCCACATTGTATTGCTGCCTCATGTTTAGTTTGTGGTCTACTGACACACATCCTTTTCACGTCCACTGCTGTTCTTCCTACCTAAATGCAAAAAAATTACACTTAATCTCTGCTGGAATTCATTTTGTTCATTTTGGCCAAGTTCTCTGTTCTGTCAGTATCATTTTGGATCCTGTTTCTATTGGCTTAAGAGATCAGCAACTCCTCTGCTCCTCTAGTCAGTCATTTCTAGAGCTGCTTCACAGCATCAGGCCCAGGACAGAACCCTGGGGCACCACATGTTCAGGTTGACAAGGAGCTGCTGGTAAGTACTTTTTAGGTGCAGTCCACCAGCCAGCTGCAAATCCACCGAACTGTACCAATAGCTAGCTCACATTTTACCAGCTTCCAGGCTGCTATTGAGATTGGGATTGGTCTAGATCAGGGGTAGCCAGTGTAATGCCTTCAGGTGTCTTTGGACTCTGGCTCCCTTAATCCTCAGCCATCATGACCAATGGTCAGGGGTGATATGAATTGTTGTACAAAATCACAAACAGAGATACAGATTATCCATCACTGATCCCTGAACTGATTGCTTACTTTGAAAACAAACTGTGAGGTGCATTTGTAGGGTCACAGTTTCCCTATCCCTGGCGTAGGATTCCTGACATAACAGTAGCCGTTCTTAACTGCAGTGCTTTGTGTTTCCATGCAGGCTGATCTCTTCCCGGCCCAGCCTCCTCAACGCAACCAATGACACCCGGCTCAGTTCCTCGCCTCAGAAGCCGCTGGACTTGAAACAGCTGAAGCAAAGAGCTGCTGCCATCCCGCCCATTGTGAGTAGTGGCTCCCAAACCAGCTCCATCACCTTCCTCAAAACAATTTGTCTTTTTGTTCCCACTGTGTTTAAACCCAGGGCTTTGGGGGGGGGGGTGACCCCTGCAGGGCTGTGCTTGGTAGGAATAATTTGCATGGACCATTCAGCTCCCCCAAGTGGCAGTGAGTTAGGCTGAAGGGCACCTGCCATTTGTTGTGCTTTTAGTCAGGCAATCAGAAGGATTTGTCACACAGTTTAGAGCTGGGGAACCTCAGACCTAGGAGCTGGGTCTGATCCTCCAAGTCTCTCTCTCCGTTCTGGCTCTTGAATGCTTATTTTTTAATGTAAGACATTTATATATAGCTTAATCATTCCTATTTCTAAGTGGCGTGCATAAAATCAAACCACACAAAATAGAACAATAAAAAATAAATATTTATCATAAAACCAATTACTACCTCAAAATGTTTGCCGGAACAAGAAAGTCCTAGTCATGTACCTGAAGTTCAGCAAAAAGGATGCCTGTCTCATCGCAGTTCAGCTCATTCCATAGGCTTCAGCCCGCTACAGTTAATGCACAGCTCCTAGCAGTTACGAGACGTGCATCTGAGCCACGGGGGACCACTAGCAGAGACTACCCCAGAGATAGCAGGGATCAGGTTGGGATATAAGCGATCAGGAGGTCCTTGATATCCTGGACCCAAGTTGTTTACAGGGGCATTGGAAATTAATATAAGACTCTTGAACTTAACTCAGTAGCATATGACAGCCAATGCAAGCTTTTAAACAGTGATGTTCTGTGCTGGTGGGAGTCTGCCCCTACCAACAGTGCAGTTACAGCATTTTGCACCAGCTGAATCAGGTGCACACAGATGCAAAAATCAAGTCTTGCAGGGTGCTGATCTTTCCCTGCCCCAGCCCTTCACTTAACTATGCCAATGCCTCTTGTTTGACGAGATGGGGAGAGAAGAGTGTAGTTCTAAACCTTTGACATTTGCATGACTGGAATGTAGCTCCCTGTAGAAAGGTAAGGGTCTTATTCATTACCCTGGCCACTTTTGCCTCTCACCCTGCTCACCCCAGCATGTGGCTCCCAGAAGGCTGCCCAAAAGGAAATGCAGCCCTTGGTTTAAAAATGATTCTCACACTGTTCCAGTCTCTCTCTCCTGTTCCCCAGAATGGGGGGAAAGTCAGGGGCTCAGTGAGGATGAACTGGCTTTTTAAAACCTCTCTGCGGAGGAGCTGAAGTGTGGCATTCATTCATGCCCCATGGAGTGTGTGTGCATGCATGTGTGTGTTTCTACACACCAGCTGCAAATGGCACGATTCATCCAGTTTTTCGCTTCTTCCCTTCCCTGCAGATTTCAGAAGGTTTACAGGAGGGAGTGCTGCAGAGCGGAAGCCTGAAGTCTCAGGTGCCTCATCACGCTTTGGCCCTTTACCAGCAGCAAATCACCATGGTCCACGAATCTGCCCACGAGGACTCTGCACAGAGTAAGCAGCTGCAGCAAGCTGAAAAGGATCCCCCGCTGAGCAGCAGTCCCAGGGCCCAGAGCAGGAGCCCAGCTGTTGTTGATAAAGAAGGTGTGTGGGTGCTTGGGGTTGGGGGGGGGCAGGGGAGGAAATGGTCACAGAAGCGCAGGTGAGGGTGGAGATTAGCCTCCCATGCCAACCTCATGGGCTCTTGGAAGCTTTCTCTGCCTCCCCTTTTCTCTGTCTCTTTCTCCACAGAGTCAGGCAGGCATGGCTAATTAGAGGGAACATTGTGTCTCGCTCTGCCCTGATCAAATGCCAAGAGGCGGGAGATCCCTCTTATTAATGTCCCTGGCCGTTGCGTTTGAAAGCGGGGCAAGGAGACCTGGAGCAGGGCCAAGGCTGTGTGGCGAGCTACTCTCCACTGCCTTCAGAAGGCTTTTAGCGTTCAGCTGGAGACATTATTTCTTGTAGAATCAATGCTAATGCCCTGACTGGAAGGGCAAGGCTTCCTGTAAAGGATTCTCCACTGCATTCGCGGTGGAAATGGCTGGGGCACCTAATGGGCAATTTGCAGCTTTCCACCCCTTCTCTGTGCCTCCCTGGTATTGATTGGCAAAACACTTGAGGAGGCACTGCAATTGGTCACCTCATAATGCATGTCTAAGAATCCTTCTGCTGCTGGGTGCCTCTCTCCTGTGCTAAGAGAGAGTGGAGTTTACTGGGCCTTTGCCTTTTTGCATACCGACATTGGATGCTGCCTTATACTGAGGCAGACCATTGCTCCCTCTACATCAGTATTGCCTACACTGACCGGCAGCAGCTCTCCAAGATCTCGGGGAGGGTTCTCTCCCAATTCTACTTGGAGATGCCAGGGATTGAACAATCTGCATTCAAAGTGGATGTTCTACCCCTGAGCTATGGTACATTATCTTTAGGGACACAAACATGTTTTGGGGGGGAATATGAGTAGCAGAGGAAGTCCTTGTCAATAGGCGCTCCATCCTGCCATGTGAAGTGTTTACTTACGAGAAGATTCACCAGCAGGGAGGTCTCCAGATTGCACATGAAGCTGCCATATACTGAGTCAGACCGCTTGCCAGTCTGCCACTTTCCAAGGCTGATTTATTTAAAGAATTTTTAATCCAGTTCTGCAGTAAGAAAAAATAAAACCAAAAGCCAAATTGCTGCAAACAAGGCAGCTCCTGCCCTCAGGTTTGCATTCTATATAAAGACATGACATAAGAGGAAAAGGCATTGGGAGGGAGGAGGGAACAAGAAAAGTTGGGTACAGTGTCTTAGTTACAAGGTGGTAGTTTACATGGTCTCTCCCCCGCCCCCCCGGCCGCCAATTTTCTTGTTCTCATTCCCTTCTTAAGGAATTTAGAATACCCTTTTTCTGGTGGGGAGGGAATTGCTTACAGAGAAGGAAGTTCCTTAGACCAGATGTGTAAGGTAACGAGATGCGTCATCCTCACGCAGGAGGCCACGTGCTGTCTTGGCAAAGGGATTGTACTTTCAGGCAATGGGAGTTCATTGTTTCAATTCTCCCAGGTTGGACGGGAGGATTCCCCCCCCCAAAAAAAAGTCAAATATGGTGGCGGGAGGGGAGATCTCCTCCACTCCCACCCCTGAAGAACAGAGCCAGCTAAACTGCTTTTTTTACTGCTCTGGAAGCCCAAACATCCAGAGCTGCTTTGTTGGCCAGGCTTTTAAGAGAGCAGCATCATGGCCTGAGTGAGGGGTTCCCTGTCCTGCAGGTCTTTTGGGTGAGCCAATGTCAGCTAGGAGCTGCTCTAGCCAAAACATTTGCACACACACTGCCTCCTCCTCAGGCATGAAGGCCTTTTTTCTGGTTTGGCGGACGGAGCGCTGCCCATTTGGCTCTTATTCCTCTCTCAGTTGGTTCCCGTTTTTTTTTCCTCCCTGCATTTTGCTTTTTGTTTTTGTATGGAGAAGCCAAGCAGAGGAGGCGAGAGCAAGGGGTTGGAGGGGAGGGAAGAGGAAGAGTGTGTGAATGTGGGGTTGTTGCTTTTTTCTTTCCTTTTCTCTTGGCAGCTTTGGAGCTAGCAATATGTTTCCTATTGATTTAGCCACCCTTTTTAGCTTGGCCTTTCGAGGGCCAATTGAAAGCCAAGAGCATGCATTTGGATGATGGATAGTATAAACGATGTCTCCCTTGCTCCAATTTCCAGGGCCTTGATAAACGGTAATACGTAGTAACCCTCTTTCTGGGGATAAGAGCTGTTCTATCAAAAATACCCTGAGTTATAGCCCTTTAATATAGGTTGCAGCATGGCAAGAAGAGGTCAAAATAAAGCATTTGTACTTTAGACTTCAAAGCGTTTTCATCCTCAGCTGGGGGTGGAATAGCTTTCCAGATATACGCAGCACACATCTTTCCTTTGCGTGAGGCTGAAGATCCATTGCAAATAACGTATGTTGGATATTGCAGCCAGTGGACTTATACCAGGATCCAGCAGTTTTTTGGGCCTCTGCCATTTCCCATTAGGAATTTCCCCTGCCATTTCCCCTGTTGCGCCAGACACTCAGTGATAGAAATAAAAGCACATGTTGTCCCAGCTCCCGCACAGGCTTTCTGACTTCCACTGCTTTGGGAGAAACAGCAACAGCACTCTATGCCGAGTTATCTAAAGCTCAGTAGCTGAGCTCACACTTACTTACTTCTCACAGAAGAGGTTCCAGGTTCAGCTCCCAACATCTCCATCTGAAAGAATATTGGGCTGCAAGGCTGGGAAGGAGAGGTCTCTGCCTGAGAACATGGAGCAGCCTTTGCCAACCTGCTGCCCTCCAGATGTTGTCTGACTCCAATTCCCATCATCCCTGGGGGCACCCTATTAGGGAAGGCTGCCCTGGAGAGCCACTTCCAATATGTTCTGGGCTAACTGGACCAGTGGTCTGACGTAGACTCCTCCAAACAACCCGTTCATTAAACCTTCATCCTAATTTGCTTGCACAAAGCTCACACAGAAGTTAGGCGCCATCCAGTCTTCACTGAGCTTTTCTTATTATTTATTTACAAAGCTGTCATAAAACAAAAGAGTGGTCCACCCCAATCTGCATGCAGGATGTTTAAAGTGGATTTGTTGCACTAGGGGCAACAGAATTCTTTTTAATTGGTTTTAATTGCAAACATAAAGTGCCAATATGTCAGTGTGATTGAATCCCTCCCACAAAGTATTGACAGTCTGGAGACACCCATAGTGCTGTGCATTGTTTCTCAAACTTGGGTCCCCAGCTGTTGTTGGACTACAACTTCCATCACCCCTGACCCCGGGTCCTGCTAGCTAGGGATGAAACATCTGATCAGTGGTTGTGGGGCCCTTGCTGCCCCATGCACATGGCACTCCCCCCTCACTCTCACTTGCCTGACAATCTCAGAATTCACCCCACTGCATGCAGAGCTCTTCGTGGACTATAAAGTGCTGTAGAAATGCCAAGAGTTGTCTCCAACTAAGTTCTAATCAGAGCAGACGTAGCATAATTAATGGACCCAAGTTAGTCATGTTCATTCATTTCAATGGGTTTACTGAGTAGGAACAACATTGGCTGCAACCCTAAATATTTTGCTTGGATTACAGAAGGTGGAGAGAAACACAGGTTTGGTAAAAAAAAATTTAAAAACCTCTTCGAAACAAGTGTTAAATAAATGCCAACCGTTTCTTTAAAGAACAGCGGTGGCCCCTACACTCACCCTATTCATGGGGCCATAGCCGAGCTTTTGTACAAATCTTTTTTGGGCATATTGCTTCCCCATTTTGTCAAGGTACCTTGCTAGCTGTGGGGCAGCAGCCTTCCCTCTGTTGCAAAGGGCCTCCAAAGGGTTGCGATTCCTGCACCCGGGTTCCGTGTGTAGCCTTGGCTGTCCCTGTGGGAGAGACAGAGAGAGTGCAGTGGGGGGAGAGTTGAAGTCTGGGAGGAGCACAGGGAATTACCAAGGAAAATATGCACAAGCCGTTGAAGAGCCAGAGGCCTCTGCGCTACTGTCTGCCTCTGAGCTACACCCTTTGATGCTGACGTGTCTCCCATCTGCTTCCTGCCATCCTTTGAAGGTGCAGATAAAAACCATGTTTCACATCTTAAATCATGAAAGCCAGAGAGTGAGGGGTGGCGACATGGATGCAATTCTCAAAAGTATGAGGTAGGCTTTCCAGGGAGAAGTGTGAGGAGCTATTCCCATATAACACACAGGCAGTTCAGGACAGTAAACCCCATTGCTTTGCATCTCCGCTCCCAGCAGAGCACCTAGCCCCCTTGAGGGTACAGCATCCAACATGGTGAGGCTTGGCTGGGAGAATTTTCCATGCCCATTCCTTCCATTGTCTGTCCAGATGCTGGGGTCTCATCAAAGCATGGGGGGGGGGAGTTTCCACACACACCTCCCTCTTGGCTCTTTCCAGGGTCAAAGCTCTGGCACTGTGAGGGCCCACGCAAAGGCCCTAGGCTCATCTCTGCCTCCGTCAAAAAAGTCTCACAAGTCCCTTCGTACGAGTTCACGGGGACAGTGGATGCTGCTCATCTCTTCATTGGTCTCAGATATTAGTTGTGCTTGGAAGGACCTTAAGTGTGTTTGTTTGTTGGCTCGTGGGCCTCTCAGTAAAGTTGTTTTTACATAACTAAAGGCAAACAGATAATTTGTTCATTCATTCCTTTCGGGGACGGTCATAGCTCAGTAGTAAAGCACCTGTTTTGCATGCAGAAGGTCCCAGCTTAATCCCTGGCATCTCCAGGCAGGTCTGGGAGGAACCCCGGTCTGAAACTCTCTAGGCCAAGTAGGCTGGGGTGGGCCAAATGCAGCTCTTCAGGCTTCTCTCTGGCCCTCCATCCTCTCCCCAAGCCGTTCCCCTTCTCCCCAGGCCATGCCTCACACTGGCTCTGCTCTTCACCCTCCTTGCGATCTTTTTGCCTGGCTGTGTTCTTCTGTGGCAATGCTTCTTGCTTGCCTGGAGAGAGGATGGAGAGGTTCCATGGCTGCACAAAGGAAAAAGTCACGTCCATTGCTCTGCCTATGTCTGCCGTTGGCATATGCCCCCCCCCCGCCCCCGCCCCGGCGATGACTATCTGTACTTGGAAGTTGTAGCTTGATTTGTCTGTGAATGAGCCTGATTGTCCGCACAAGGTCACTCAATGAGCATCACGGCTGAATGGAAATTTGCATATGGGTGTCCTGCAGCCAAACCCTGCAGTCCTGTCTACTTGGGGTTCCTTTCTGACTGCTGATTGGCTGGCCCTTTGTTTTCTCTTGCAGAGAAACCAGTGCATTTCACCTCCCTCTCCGAGGGGCCAAAGCTGGTTGGAGAGCCCTCCGTCACGACCGGCTGGCCTCCGGTGCTTCCCTACCAAGTTTCAAGGGATCTGATCCGAACCTCTCCACACACTGAGCCTCACATGTTTCAGTATAATCCTCCAGGTGAGAGAGGTTCAATCAGGTTTGCATTGTGGTGGTGGTGTTAAATTTGTATACTATCATGTACTGGCTGAATGCATATACTGCCCTTCATCCCTAGATCTCAGGGCAGTTCACACCACAAAAATACAAGATAAAAAAAAAAAAGATGTCAAAAAAACAAGAACAAAAACCAGTAACCTCCTTCCACAGAACATTTAAAAGGGTTATTTCTGTGATCCAAGGATCACAGGACACATTACAGTATAAAAACATGAACATATTTAACATAATAACAAACAAAATAATAACACACACACCCCGCACACACATGCAGTTTAAAAGTCATAGATTATCTAGTTAGCCGAAGGCCTGGGAGAAGAGGAATGTTTTTTGCCTGACACCTAAAGGTATATAATGAAGGGAACAAGCGAGCCTCCCTGGGGAGAGCATTTCACAAGCAGCGAGCCACCACAGAAAAGGCTTGTTCTCGTGTTGTCATCCTCCAGACCTCTTGCAGAGGAGGAACACAAAGAAGAGCCTCAGGTGTTGGTTCATATGGGGAGAGGGGCCCTTGAGGTCCTTGCACTCTGAAGTGGGCTTGCTTTGCTGGTGTGAACAACCTGATGCGGGTAGCAGTTGCCACCATGAGCACCTTTGGAAAGCAGTTTTCATCATCTGTTGCTTATGAGCTTCCCATGAGAGACATTCTGTCCCACCGTTCTTGGAAACTCAGCACTGGTAGGCATGAGGCCCCATGGCGGCAGCACTAGAAACATGGGAAGCTGCCTTGTACCAAGTCAGACCATTAATCTGTCTAGTACAGTATTGTCTACAATGACCCTCACTGCAGTTGCCCCTTGTGGGGATCAAACCTGCAACCATGGCGTTATCAGCACCACACTCTAACCAGCTGAGCTAGTCTCATCACACACAGAGACACCACACACACACACACACACACACACACAACTGGAAGCTTGAATCGACCAGTGAAGCAGTCTTTCTTAAAAAATAAAAATTCAAAATTATAAATACCTTTTGCTTTTTTCCTTAACTTTTTATTTATTTATTTTTGTATGCAGGTCACTCAATCTCCTTAAATATGCATGAAGGTTCTCGGCCGGGCTTCCAGAGATTGTCCGCCATCTCCAACCCTCCCCCTCTCATCTCTACCAAGCATCCTTCTGTTCTTGAAAGGCCCCTTGGCTCTATTTCCCAGGTAAAGGCTCAGGGGTCGGGGCATGTGGAAGACATTCCTTTTGCTAGGCAGGTCCTTTCATGGCAGCTCTGATCTTTATAGATTCTCCCAGACAAAGAGTATCAGCAAGGGAGGGGTAGTGGTGTAGGAGACTCTAAGCGTCATCTGTGTATGTACAGCACCTTGCAGAACTTCATAGGCAAAAATTAGTCAGGTCCCTGCCCCCAAGCAGCTTCCGGTCTGAAACGACAGTGAGGAAAGCAACAGGGATGGGAAGGAGGAAGGAGGCTGGCGTCAATCTGGACAGGCATTGTTGCCATGTATTTAAAACCTTGGTTGCACTTAGGAATACGGATTAAAAGTATAAGTGGGGGCGGGGAGAGGTTCCCCCCACATTGTGCTTCCCAGACCAACAGTTTTCCATGAGCTTCCTTCAGGAGGTCTACAGTGTGTCTGTCAATTTGTGACTGAAACAAGAAGCGGTGCATCCATTGCGTTAAACATTCTCATTGATCTTTAATTGTGTGTTTTCTACTTCTTTTATTGTTTAGATTACATTTTATTGTATTGCAGTTTGAATCCTGCAGAATGCAATAACATTTCTCGCTTTTTCCAGGCAGAGGTCTGTGCTTTTAATGCTCCATGTTCAAGCGTTTTTATTCTGTTTCGGGTTTTTTGCACCAAGGGTTCCCCGCAAAAACCCACTCTTTAAAGCTGAATCGGAACAAACATCAATTTGGGCTTTCCGTGGTTGTTTGCTCCAAATGAGCTTTAAAGAGCAGGTTTTAATGGGAAAAACTCCAGAGCAAAAAAACGCTCATTGACCTGTAGCTTTGTATTGTGGACCATGCCTGCAAAGAGTGAAGGAAATGTAAGTGTTAATAAGCCCTAAATGGTCCACCAAAACCCATAACAAATTTTCAGGTGACTGTGGGAAAATGTTTGTGCAAATAGTAGTATAAGCTAAAGGCTGCCCAGAGTGTTTCACGTGGTTGGCAGTCCTTTATCAAGCTTTATCTTTGCCCTCAACCCTTGTCCCATCAGTCCTCCATTGCCTCTATACAGAACCTAGCACCCTCTTGCCATGAATGAAATATCAAACTGCAGCAGTAATGACTGCAGAGCTACTTTGCTACTTGCACCTGTGGCTCTTGTTCCCCTGTAACAACACTCTTTGATGTGCCTTTCAGGGGGTGCCTATCCAGCTCCACACTCCATTCAGCTCTGAGCATGCAAAAGTCCCCATTGGCTCCATCGGCATGGGCCTTCCTCTGACTGTGGACCCCAAGAAGCTGGGTAAGATGTAATAACATTCTCCATTCTGTTGGACTGCAAGGGTGGGGCATGCAGATGTTGGCACCAGAGCCACAGCTGGCATGTGGAAGAGAGACTTCAAAGTTAATGAGTATTGAGAAAATAGGGCAGGAAGCAGCCTGACAGCTGCCCCCACCCCCCCCCATCCACTCCTGTTCTGGCACTGTAACATGGCTGCATGGTATGTTAATGTTTTTTAGTGCCTTTCCCTGGAGTGAAGCAGGAGCAGCTCTCTCCTCGGAGCCAGGCGGGCCAACCAGAAAGCTTGGTCGTGCAGACATCGCAGGAGAACTCCGTCCTTCGGGGTGAGGCAGTGGCACTATGCCGCCTGAGGTTCTTATTCCCTGGGGCAGGGGGTCACTTGCAACGCCCCTCTCTGAAGCTGCCATGTACAGTCTTGAGAGTTGCATCCCAGCATTTTTGATGGCGTTGCACAGGATTCTTGGAAACATAGGAGGCTGCCTTATACTGAATCAGAACACCATCATCATCATCATCATCATCATTTGTATATCGCCTTTCATCCAAAGATCCCAGAGTGGTTCACAACATAAAAATAAAGAATGAAACCCAGCAGCTCTCCAGGATTTCAGGCCAGAGCCTTGCCCTGCCCTGGTCTGCCTGGAGATGCTGGGGATTGAACTGGGGACCTTCTGCATGCAAAGCAGATAGATACTTCACCACTGAGCTGCAGTCCTTCCCACTGTTTCTTCAGTGTCCTTGAAAACCTTGCTGCTCCAAGGAGCTGTTTGCATGACTTACACAGCCGGGCTGACATTGTTTTTGTCTGGCATACTGGACCACCAGGAGAACAGCAGCCTTGCCTGCATGCATCTGAAGAGTTCAAATAGGGAAACGTCCATAGCTAAGTTGTTTCTTCCTAAATGTCACCTCTAACCTCCTAAGTGTCCAGAAGTGCCCTAGAAACTGGCAATTGTTAAAAGCAGGGGTGGGGCTGGGGGATCTCAGGCTTGGGAGCCAGTTGCAGCTCTCCAGGCCTCTGTACTCTCCTGGCCACCCCCCTCACTGCTTCTGCTTCATTCCCCTGAGTGTATTTGCCTGTCTGGAATGGGCCCTTGAAGTCTTGGTTGCCTGAACGGGAGAGCAGAGAAGGGTGTGTAGAAACCAGAAATTTATGCTCATTTCCATGCCCCTTTTTACTTTTGGCCACACCCACTGCTGGCATGTGGCCCTCGGGAGGTTGACCAGGTGCTGATGCGGTCCTTGGAACTGGAGAAAGCCCCCCCCCTCCGTTTAAAAGCACCCCCCTATCAGTGCCTTCCTTTGCAGTGCCTGGCCTTCCTCCAGGCTCGCAGCATTTTTGACGTTGTTGTATCCTGCAGGGACGTCCCTGGGCTCGTTGTCGGGAGGCAGCATCACGAAAGGCACCCCAAGCCCACGGCCACCATCGGACTCTCCCATCACGTATCGAGGATCCATCACACACGTAGGTCTCTTCTCTGCTTCCAGGATTCAGTGAAAATTGGGTTGGAACTTCCTCAGTAGGCAAGCTTCCCTGAGAAATGGGTTGGCCACATTCCCCTGCCATGTGTGGGCACCAGGGAGGCCTGGGTGTGTACTTGAGTGCATTTCTCAATTTGTGCAGAGAGGCTGTGGAGCCCAAGGGGCCTAGGTGAGGACTGAACAACACATGGGAGTTCGCTGACTGATGTAAAACCGTAAAATTCTAGAGTTGGAAGTGACCCCGAGGGTCATCTAGTCCAACCCAATGTGAAAAGGTTAGAAAAACCTGATAGAACAAAGTGCTTTACCACCAAGGCATCAGCCTTGCTGAAGGGCACAGGACAGGGAGGTGGGTGTGTCAAGAGGAGCATCTCACAATCGTTCTAACATTTAACTTTGTGCACTCTTGCCTCATAAGCTTAGGAGCAATACTTTCTTGGGTGGAAACACTGCTTCTCTCGTGCCTTCAGATGGTAAATGCATCCATTTGCGGCTAAAACCAGATGCTTGGATTAGGCATAGGATGAAGTTCCATTATTTTGAGCGTCTTCATGAAAAGGAATGCTAGCAGGTTGTGTCCTAAGTAGGACTGGCTCAAACTACAGTCTTGTTATAAACTGCCCCGTGAACTTCTTTTGTTGGGTGGCATGTAAATGACTAAAATAAATAAATCTCTCCCACCTTTCTCCATGCGAAATACCCAAGGCAGATTACAACTCAATAAAATAATTTATTACAGTTTTTATTACATAATTTTTACTAGCAACATTGGTACAGTATTCTAGGAATTGCTATTCCTTGGAAGTGCATGTGTAAATATATTTTTTCCCATGTTGCAATTATAAACCTCACAGTGACTTACTGAAGTGGACCTGGGTCTTCTTTTTATTATTGCTTATAAAGTTTTATTTATGTTCTGGAGAGGTACAAATTGAGCAGCACAAATGATAACCAGTTACTTGTACCAGGCTCTGCCCTCCCTCTCTGATTTATTGAAATACTGACATTCTGAATTGGCACAGAAAGAGAACAATGTGTGTAACAGGCCCCCACCTCTTCCCGGGTCCACCCCTGCCTTGTTAGCATGAGAAGTAGACTAGGCTCTGTGAGGAAATGCAAAAAGAATGAGGTGGGCAATGAGCCATTCTTTTACGCTCTCTGGCTTCGGTCTGCCGCTAATGTGGGTAAGGCTTGGCGGCTTCTAAAACCCCTCTCCCCAAATCAGTGTATCATTTAGTAGGCAAGGGAAACAGAGTGGGCTGCCAAATGGATTGGGTCTTCTTCCAGGCGTTGTCCCTCAGACACACACACACACACACACACACACACCATAGAGTTCCGACTCCCATCCGTCATCTCCAGCAGCAGAATCCCTGCCAAGTGGGTGATCACTTTGGGCTGCTGAGTTATTTCTTTATCTGGAAACCGAGCAGAGAATCCGTTTCCCTTAGAGATTTTTCGCTGGCTGGTGTTCAGATCTATAAAGCTGCTTTATAAACACTCCGGATTGCTCTGCCCTCACTTTGAGCTCCTTATCTGGGAAGGATAAATAAGACCGCTAGAGGACCTGTCCCTGGGAGATCCAGAACTGCACTCGCTCCGCCTCCTCAAACCAGGTGCCCCTCGGCTCTTCTGATGTGCTTGCTAGCATGGGTGGAAGCTGCTGCCCAAAACAAGCGGAGGGCGGTTGGGGAAGACGGCATAGACTAATAATGATGGTTGAGGTTGGCTTCCTTTTAATCTAGTTCTGGTTTTAAAAAATACTGAAAACTGCACGTCAGCTCAAAACTATGGCAGTTGAAGTGCTTTAGCCCCTTAATCATTCACACCTACCGGTTCTTAAATTGCCAATGTCACACCCCAGCCATTAAGATTTGCATTCAGGTTTAAATCCTATTGATCATATCTTACTTCCCCAAACTCAATGGACTGACCAAGGATGGAGGATTTCTGTCCCATGTAGAACAACTCTGCCTTTGCAGGACTGGGGGGGGGGGGAATCTGGGGCTCAGAACTGATCCTTTGATGGATGCTTAGACGTCACTTGCAAGGTGCTGACATTCACAATGCTGGTTTGGGCTAAACACACTCAGCTGGCTCCCTGCCTTGAGGCAGTCTTCAACAGTTCTGCTCAGCTTGGGATGCCTGCCAGTCCGCTCTCTGTCTCTTTCTGTAATTCTCTCCCTCTCTTGGCAGCCCCCCCCCAATTATCTTTCTCCCTGCTGCTTCAGCTGCTGAAAAGGGGGGGGGAGTAGCAAATTATTGTGTGTCCCAAGTTGGAGTTGAAGGTGGTTGCTAATCTTTTCTACAGCACTTAATGCAACAGAATTCCTTCACTGAACATTTTCTGTGATTATTTTGCTTGCACATGTGTATTTTGTTGGGTGAAATGAAGCCCCCATTGTGCTTCTGTTAAGAGCTGGATCATGATATTCTTGATTGCTCTTCAGTTGTCCTTTCTGGTTCTGTGTCTTGAGTCCTGGGCATTGTTCATCTCTTTCCCATCTCCATTCCTTTAAAGACAAACATGTTCTCCAAGCAGTCATCCCTGTAGCTCACCAATCCGCTCACCAACAGCAACCAAACTGCTGCCCTTGAAAGGTTCACAGGCAGGATGTGAAGCTGATATCTGTCTTCCTGTATCAAGGAGGGGTAGGATTAAAATACACGGCCTAGCTGATGCCCTCCCCCCCAAGCAAATGCCACTTATACATAAGATTGCATTCTGGTACTCTTCACTTATCTAGATTTGATGCCTGAAGAGGGCAAGGTGTGATCTCAAATCTGTGTCTGGGATTGTGAAAAGGGAAGCAAGGGGTGTCTTTGTAGAATGTCCTTCCTTCTGCAACAACCACAAGTAGCTTTAGAAAACTTTGAGCCATAAGATTCAACCCTGTTTTTACAAGGTTGTGTAGGACCAGAACTCAGTGGTAGAGCACATTCTTTGCATGCCCCATGGCCCAGATTTTACTCTCAGCAACTCAGACAAAAGGCTCTCAGGCACCCAGACTGGGAAGGTGGCTGCAGCTGATGAGATTTGTAGTCCAAAGTATCTGGATGGCACCAGGTTGAGAATGACTGGAGGAGATAGGCCAATCACCTGTCTTAGCACACAGCAGATTCCTCTTTTAAGAGGCATTTGCTTCCACACATTCAATTGTGTGTCCCAACTATGACTAATGGAAGCTGATTTTTGAAATGCACAAAGGCATAAATCCTCACTGGTCCCTTTCTACAATACAGAGGTTCAGCGTCAGTGCAGGGAGAAGAACGAATTCAAAGAAACCTGGAAAGTTTGTATTTGAAGAGGTGCACAAAATTCTGCCAGGGAAAACTGATAGGGCTGGAAAGAGGCGAGGTGTGGGGGTGTTTGCATCCATTTCAGCTTCACATACAAAAAGTCTGTCATGCCAGGTATCATGCTTGCACCACCTTCTTGAATTGTGGTGCCTGTCATTTCCATCTTCCTCTCACCTCATCTCTTCCCAGCAACCTAAGATGAAACACTTAACCTCCCCCCCCCCGGTCCTGCACAAAACTCAGGCCACAGTTATTGTGCCCATCAATAATTAAGCTGTACATTTCTATTGGTTGTGACAGCAAGTGACATTGCAGGATGGAGTTTGCTTGTCTTTCTCCCCTTTGTCCAGCTTGTCTGTTAGAACAGTGTGTTCACCTGTGTGTGTGTGTGTGTGTGTGTGCGTGTGCGTGCGTACACACACACGTATACACACACATATTCCCACTCTGCTTCTGCCTTAATTATTTATGACACTGTTAAATATGGATCTTGGTCTCTTTCCAAGGGTACCCCAGCCGAAGTGCTGTACAAAGGAACCATTACCAGGATAATCGGAGAAGACAGCCCCAGCAGAGCGGAGAAAGTGAGAGAGGACGCCTTGCCCAAAGGACACGTCATTTACGAGGGGAAGAAGGGACATGTCCTGACCTACGATGGTGAGTCAAAATTCCCCAATGCTCTCCGGCACCACTTGTGAGAGAAGGCTTTGAATGAGGGAGCCATGAAAATGAGGCAGGATATGTTATATAGGAGTGGCAAGGGGGTTAGAAGTAATATCAGCCCAGCTCAGACATAACACTAAAGTGTGCTTGAGTTTCTTGCTCAAACCCTCCCTTCTCCCTCAACTAGTGCTATAAGAGGTGATTGGGAGTTTTTGCTTCCAGTTAAAACTATAACGTTGGTTTGTCGGTATATCTGGCAAAGACAAACTGTGGCTATTTTAAAGTATTGTTTATTCAAACAAGCCAAGATCAAACCATGGTTTCCAGTCCCAACTTATTTCAATACACCATGGTTTAGAGACTAACCACATTTCCCAGTTCAGACATATCAACAAACTGTATTTCATTTAAACCAGGGCAAGATTGTTTCCAATCTGCTCATAAGGCTCTTGCTGTGGTTTAGTGTTATGTCTGAATGTGGTTTTTTTGGAGAACCTATTGACATACCCATCACAGAGAAGCACCTTCCAAGCACGGGAAAGAAACCTTTGAGGCCTAGTGTGCCTACATGGCTTTGTTTTCAGAAAGCTTAGCGGTCATTTGAGCATGGGCATTTCCTGCCTCTTTCCTCTTTGACTGTATTTTGAAGCAGACCACAAAGGAGCCCAGCAGGTCAGAAGCAGCAGAGGGAATTAATCAAACCTCACCTAGCAGGCTGCAGGTGGGCCATGGGAACGTCTCCTGCCCACTTGTTTCTCATACTTCCATTAAACTGCAAAAGGTAGAGAGAACGGTCCTGTGGTAACCAGGCATAGCAGGACTGCCTGCTTCCATATAAACCTGCTGACAGGCCTTGTAAGGTCATGCCTATTGGAAGTCATTTGCAAGAGCCAGAGGCAAGTATAGTTCTGGCCAGAGTGAAGCCAGGGCAGTGAACCAATATCTGGCAGGTTAGGCTGAGATGGTGGGCTGCTTCTTGATTTGCCCCAGTTGGCAGAATACTCGATGAATGGGATAAGACTTGCAGGCCATATTTTGGGCCCAACAGTGTGAGTGCTAGGGCTGCAGAATATGCATATTGGCAATGGTGTGTGGTGTCAAATGCCTTGCCTGCCCTGGCAGCATGGCAAGATGCAACTGTGATTTCATGAATATCTATTTTAACGGACTGCATCACTTTTTGTGCTGCGCAGAGTTGAGAGGTAAGAGCCAGGTCCTAATCTGTGTTGCCCCATATGCCCTTCTTGCCCCATATGCCCTTCTGCATCTCGCTCACAAATCAGCAGCTGCACCATGCCTATAGTGGCTGGGGAAACCCAGCCAGATGGGCAGGGTATAAATAATAAATTATTATTATTATAGGTTACACATTACTCCGAATGGATGGCTTCCTTTCCCAGTAACATTTTTTCCATCTGCCTCCTTTTGTCCTTGCTACGGAGCTAAAGTCAGGCCATGTGAAGAGCACTGCTATGTTGGCTGCCAAAGGCGAAGGATCTGCTTTTAGGCCTTTGCTCTGGGCTCGTATCCTCACCTGGAGAAGAAGATTGTCAAGGGGCCTAAAGCTTAGCTTTTCTGCTGTGGACTTCATGCACGTGGGTTGGTGCAGGGGTGGGAGTGTTGATCTGGCCACTGTCACCCCAGCTGTACTTTGGGATTCCTAGCAAAGTCTGTGCGGCATTTCCTGCAAGGTGGCACCATTGTTTGTGTGTGTACTTAAAACTACTAATCCAGGGGTGGTGACCCTTTCTGATCCCACAAGCCACATTCTCTTTGGGGCAGCCTTCTGAGAGCTACATACCACTGGTGGGCAGAGCCAGAGGGAAAAGCGGGCAGATGTTAATAATAATAATAATAATAATAATAATAATAATAATAATAATAATAATAATTTTATTTATACCACGCCCTTCCCAGTCAAGACCGGGCTCAGGGCGGCTAACAACAAAAATATCAAAACAAGCATAAAAGAAACAATTCAATTAAAATACAGATTAAATACAATGTTAAAATTCAATTTTAAAATGGGAATCTACAAGTGGAACCTCATTTAAATACCTATAGGATAAAACCTTAGGGGAGGGTAACACCGGGGTCAGACTGAGTCATTCCAAAGGCCAAGCGGAACAGCTCTGCCTTGCAGGCCCTACGAAAAGATGACAACTCCCGCTGGGCCCTAGTCTCCTGAGAGAGAGCGTTCCACCAGGTCGGGGCTAGTACTAAGAAGGCCCTGGTCCTGGTCAAGGCCAGTCTAACCACCTTGTGACTCGGGATCTCCAGTATGTTATTATTTGTGGACCTTAATGTCCTCTGCGGGGCATACCGGGAGAGGCGGTCCCGCAGGTACGAGGGTCCTAAGCCACATAAGGCTTTAAAGGTCAAAACCAGCACCGGGAGCTGTACTCCACCGGGAGCCAGTGCAGCTGGTAAAGCACTGGATGAATGTGATCCCACAGCGAGGACCCCGTAAGGAGTCTTGCCGCGGCATTCTGCACCCGCTGGAGTTTCTGGGTCAGTTTCAAGGGCAGCCCCGCGAAGAGCGAGTTACAATAATCAAGCCTAGAGGTGACCATCGCTGTGGCCAGGTCAGGCTGAGAAAGGTAGGGGACCAACTGCTTAATGTGGCAGAGATGGAAAAATGCCACCTTGGATGTGGTTGCAACCTGCGCTTCCATGGAAAGGGAGGCATCCAAGGTTACACCCAAGCTCTTGACAGAAGGGGCTGACACTAATTGAGCCCCAGCGAAAGATGGAAGTTGGCCCTCCCACCCCATGTCATCCCAACCCAACCAGAGGACCTCTGTCTTCGAAGGATGTAGCTTCAGCCGACTCCCACGTAGCCATCCAGCCACAGCTTCCAAGCACTTGGTCAATGTGTCGGGGCCGAGGCAGGACGGCCATCCATCAACAGATAAATCTGGGTGTCATCAGCATATTGATGACAACCCAGCCCCAAACTCCGGACAATCTGGGCGGAGGAGCGCATGAAGATATTGAAAAGCATCGGGGAAAGGATTGCACCTTGCGGGACTCCATACACCAAGGAGTGCCGCGGTGACAACCCCCTCCCTAGCGCCACCCTCTGTCCCCGACCTGACATGTTAACCAAAATGTTAACCTTTGTACAGTGGTCTGGTGGTTTCTACGCTCTCTCGCAAACCACTCCATGTCCTCTAGCCAGGCAAGCAGGAATCATTTTTAGAGGTCACTGATACATTCCAACCAGGCACAAACACTCAGGTGTGTGAGGCAGAGCCAGTGAGGGGGCATGGCCTTGGGAGAGCCCCAATAAGAGAGGCTTGGGGGCCACATTTGGCCCTACGGTCTGAGATTCCCCAACCCTGTACTAAGCCCTGGATTGATTTTCCAGTCATTGGTCTAAAAAGAAAGAAGAAAGTGCTGTCTGCTCTGTGTCCCACTCATCTGTGATCACAAGCTGGCGGGCAATTGTTGGAAGGCAGGCAAAGCCTTGGTGGTGGTGCCACCAGAGGCTACTCGGTTGGCACTGACTCTTGTCAGGGCCTTTTCAGGGGCAGCCCTGGCAAGGTGCATCTGTCTACCTCGTTTCTGGCCCTGGCAAACCTGAGGTCACTGTTTTTATGTTTAAAAACTTTTTTTTAAAAAAATTGACAATTATATATGTGCTTGTTATTCTGGGTTCCTTTGGGGCAGAAGGGCAGGATA
This sequence comes from Zootoca vivipara, assembly GCF_963506605.1. Lineage (NCBI taxonomy): Eukaryota > Metazoa > Chordata > Lepidosauria > Squamata > Lacertidae > Zootoca > Zootoca vivipara. The sequence continues at coordinate 3,206,530 of NC_083292.1, forward strand.
CAGGATAAATAAATAATAAAATGAATAATAGCAGCTGCTCTTTCCAGGAACAGTCTGTGATTTAAAGCTCTGTGTCTGAGCACTTTTTTCTGTTTCTTCTTTTGCTCCAGAGCTTTCCCTGCAAAAACCAACTCTTTAAAGCTGAATCAGAGCAAACAGTTATCCACAGAGAACCCAAATTGACGTTTGCTCTGATTCAACTTTGAGTGGGATTTCGTGGAGAAAGCTCAGGCAAACAGCCGAAACCCAACCCACCACGACTCAGACACGGAGCCTGGAAAGAGCAGGGCAAAGTAAGTGTGGATAAGCGTTTAAAGTATGCCTCACCCTCAGATTCACCAATCCCTCTTTTCAGGGAAATTCTTGGCAGTGGATGTATAAGACAGCTTCTCTTCCTCTTACTTTCCTGCCTTTTAACTTTCCCCCAACCAGATAGCAAGTGTTGAACAAAATACTTGGCCAAGAGTTACCCCAAAATCGCTTGGCAGAGTCAGTTTAGGCATCTTTCCTGGTGGGTGGTTTTTGCTGAAACAAGGGTGAGTAACACCAGCCTGTTGGGCCACACGGACACTGGCTCTTCAGAGGAAGAAAATCTCAATTGGATTTTAAAAAAGAAATACATTGAAATCTGAAAGTCCTCTTTGGAATTTTAGCAAAGTCTGTAAGGACGGAAGTGTCAAATCGAGAAAGGGAGAAGCTTAAAAATAAATAAATCTGTGATTGAGTTCTGGTGGACAGGAAGGGGGGAGCACTGTCAACACATTGATGCCACAGTGATACTTGCCAAGAAAAGAGCTCTAATGAGGCAAAAGCTTACAGCGTATGTAAGCTGAATTGCAGAAGATTGGTTATTCTTATTGCTAATAGCTCTTCTGTGGGGAATGGAAATGTTTACAAAATCCTTTTCTTTCTCTTTTTGCCCCCCTTTCCCATAAACACGCTCAGGAGCAGAGGGAGAAAAGAGGAGCACAGATGTTTGTTGATGACAGGATGCAGGAATGCACATACACACCCCGCGATTTTCAAAACTCAGCTCCTTTTAAACTCTGATTGCATGACTTCAGCCTGTTAAAAGCAGGGTGAATTGGCAACTTGGGCAGAAATTTCATTTTTATGACCCCAAATAGCTTACTTCCACACACCCATATCTTGTTTGGTTGCTGGGTGAGAAGGGAAGCAAAGGGTGGTATTCAGTACCAGCCCAACTCAGAGTAGACTCTGATGGACCAGTGGCCTGACTCAGTGGCACTTTCCTTCATTTCAATGTTCCTATGATGTCATGGTGTGCACTCTTGCTATGCACACACACATGCGAACACATGGCCCCTTTCAGTAGCTATTGCAGAAAAGATCTATACAGCTTTTTCAACTTGGGAGGTGTTTTTAGAGTAGTTTTGAAGGTTTGCTTGGGGTTACCACTGCTGGGTCTCTGCCAATCGTCTCTTGTAAGATCGATGAAGACTGTAGCACCACTTGTGCAGCAAATCTGAACTTCTATAAATAAGAATGGTTGTCTGAATTGGTCTCACGGAAGGGAAGCAAAGAGTTCGGAACTTGTACAGAGATAAGATTCGCTTGCGTGAGGTTTGGATAGGAGGCGCAGCAGATGTCTTGCTATCATTCTGGTCTCTGGCTGCACAGCGTGTTCCCAGCACTGGCCTCTCTCTTTGTAGTTTTTTTCTCTCCTTTGTTCTGCTATTTTTCCTCCTCAAATTTCGTCCTTCAGCTTTTTAAGCTTGGAGCGTTGTCGCCCATCTGTTGGTTCAAATTTGGGGGTGGAGGAGGAGAAATGCAGATTTCCCCTTTGCATTCAGGTTGATATGGAGTGAGCAGGGTGCCTGGGCTGGGGGGGGGGGATCTTAAAGGAGTACATAAAGAAAATAAGGGAGGGCCACTATATACACAAAGGGTTCATTCTAGAGATGAAAGCAGAGGTGAAGGCAAATTCTGCCAGGCCTGGATTTGACTTGCAGTGTTCTGCTGGCTAGAGACAGGCAGTAGGGAAGTTTGGGGGTGAGTCTAAGCACACGGCCACCAAATTTGGAATTGCAAGTTGGGAGGGAAAACATGACTTGGTTCCCGGGAATTGACTCCAAATTGTAATGTTTACAAAAGCTGCTGAGTTATGTTGGACTGAGGCCTCGGAGACTTCCCTCGGCCAAGGTCCTGCCTTAAGCATGAGCCACAGTCTTGCAATATTTCATCTGGACGTTCATGCATCTCTTATTTTGCTTTGTTTTACCACTCCCCCTTCAGGTGGTGCTGTTGCACAGTGTCCCAAAGAGAACAGCAGAAATTCTGGAGCCCCACACGAGGCCATGGGCATCAAACGGACCTATGACATGATGGAAGGGAGAGGATCCCGGGGTTTATCTGGGCGTGAGCTTCCATCCGCTAGCATCGAAGGTGGGCTTTCACAACCAACGTTGCATACAGTCATGTCAGATTTGTCTTGCTTGTCATCAGTTGCTCTTGCCGTCTTTTGGAAGGGGCGTATTGACAGGGCCCAAAGGTTGCTTGGGGAAGGTCCCAAGTTCAGTCCCTTACATCTCCAATTAAAATGATCACTGGGGAAACGCTCTCTGAGCCCCTGGAGTGCTGTTGACAGTCACAGTAGACAATATGGGTTAGATGGACTGGTGGCTGGTCTCCATTTAAGGCACCTTTCTCCATTCATATGTACTCTCTCCAATGCATCAGGTTTCCAATAAAGGTGGCTGATGCCTTCTCTGATGGCGGCATACAGACCACTCCATCCAAACATTCAGTGTTATGCATCTGTGTCCTTTAATCTGGTGCTGCTTTCTCTCTCTAGGGATTCTTTCATTCCTCTTGTTTCCTTTCATCTAAAATCAACCATTCAGAACGAAAGGGGAAGGCTTGGAAGCTGGGAATGCTTTATTGACCCTTAAGAGAAATCTGTTATCCATAAGACCTGAATATAACACCCCTGTTGATCCTGGGTTACCTGTTTCCTTATTTCAGCCTGCGAAAAGACTTAAGAATCTCAATCAATTTTTAACTCTTATTTTGTAAGCTGGAATTTAGAAGTGTTTTATATTTCTTATTGAAGTACTTGAGGGATCCTCTTCATAGGCACAGCCAGCAGTGCAGAAGCCATTTACTTCCAGTGCAGTCCCAATATATTTATTTATTCATTTATTTATTTATTAGTACAGTGTAAGCTTTCTTGCCCACCCTTCACCATTAGGTTCCATGGCATAATACAGAAATAGAAAATACAGTTATAAAAAACAAATAAAATAATTGCAGTGATATAATACATCAAAACCTTGAATGCATGCAAGGAAATGCATGTTAATAATGTGCAATGTGTCTTTCCCAGTCCTAGTTAGGCCACTGGCGGAAGGACACCAGCTGCCCTGCCCTTCTAGTTGTCTCAAGAGACAATGGAGTGTACCTCCAGGGGTAAAGTCAAACTGCTGTGTTAGCAGCACTGAAGTAACCTCCTCAGTGCACAGGCCTGGGCAGTATGTCTGGAGGTTCTGGGCTGCCCAGACGACAAGCCTTGTTGATGTGGTCCAAAGGAAAGCAGAGCAAGAGGTTTGGCGCCAGCTTGGCTGCAGGAGTTGCCGGAAGGAGGTGTACAAGGCGCCATCCAACCATCTTAGGGACTCCACTCCAGATTTGTGTAGGGTTTGCTCCTTAGCCTTTTCCTCTCCTGAAGATAGCCCACAAAGCAGCAAAGGTTTAGGATTAGAGTTTTCCTTCTCCTAGATGGGCTCCCTTCCCAGGTGGATGAGTCCCATCTCCCCCTCACTTCCTTCTATAGCACATGCAGAAACTGCCTTCTTGACCACTGGACCCACTATGGCTAAGTTATTTACACGTGTTCCTTTGCACCTTGTGAAAGAGGCCTCTGTGCTGCTGGGCACCTTGGTGAAGGGGACCCCCACATTTCTTCATAATTAGAAGTAAGGTGCCTGTGTGCAGCTCTTCAAAATTTGCTTGTGGTGCTTTCATGTGCTTAATAATGACTTGAGTGGGTCAGATGGGGGCAGGAGACAGAGAGAAAATAATAAAGGAACGAGCTGCAACTCCACCTTTGCCATCCAGGTGCTTTCTAGATTCTTTGGAATATGACTTTAATCTGCCCCTGCCAGCAGGACCTGGAGGGCACCAGTTTGGAGACAGCTGGGGTAGTTTCCAAATTACAGTCCAATTAAAATGAAAAAGAAACACAGTAGAAATGAGGTGTAAGGGGAAGGCCCTTCATTCCAGTTCTGCTGTCTGACTTTTTGGTTATAGAAACTCTAGAAGAAGTTCCCAAAGGGAACAGAGGAGCATAAAAGTGCACATTTTGAAATGTCTTAATAATTTTCTTCTTCTTTTGTGTGGGGCAACTCTAGGTCTAATGGGACGAGCCATCCCACCCGACCGCCACAGTCCCCTCAATTTGAAAGAACCGCATCACATCCGGGGCTCTATCACGCAAGGTAATGTGTAGCAAAGGGAGCGTGGAAATCTAACCTGGGTGCAGAACTTGTCAGCCTGTCATGCCAATAATCTCTTTTCTAATCCCAATTCAGTAGTTGTTTACTTTTCTGGCAACTGTTTTGGGTCAGGCAGTAGGTTGCCTGTCAGCCAAATCCAGCCTTCTGCCTATGACAGCTGAATAATCTCCTCAGGAGGATAAGGGACTTGTTGGAAGTTTGTGGGAAGTTCTGGGAGGAAAGGGAACCAAGAGACACAAAGGGGGAGTGCAGCTGGTATGAGTTGCACTCACCCTGCATCTTTCCTGAATCCCCTTCCTCCCATAATAAAGCAGTGGGCCAATATGGGGATTTCAGGCTCAGGAGGCTATAAATACAATGTCAACTAGTGAGAGTAAGGGGAAGAGGACTTTGTTCTCTGTCCCAGTCATGTGAAGACACTTTAAAGGGGTGTGCATAAATTTGGCATTGAGGGTGGAGTCATTCTCATGACAGCCTCACCACTATCTGACCTGCAGAGTGATTCAAGTCAGTTCTGTGAGCTAGAAAAGACTATGTAATGATGTTGGTCTTTGGGCTATGTTATCAAATTAGGCCTGGAAATTTTCGTGGCATGTTTAGTGTTCCATTTTGCTTGTTGCCCACAGGGCTGCGCTTTGGCCTCTGGTCTTCAAGCATGGTCGTTTTTGCAAATTAACTGAATTAGTTGAATTGAAAATTGTGTGATGTGCTTCATCTGGAGGATAAAGGAGAGAATTGCAGAAATTTCTTTTCTGTAGGAAGCCCATTGATGGATTCTGTCTTTTGGTATGCTCCCCCAGGAATACCTCGATCTTACGTGGAAGCCTCCGAGGACTACCTCAGAAGAGAAGCTAAGCAGCTCAAGAGGGAAAGCACACCTCCGAGGGACTTATCCGAGGCCTACAAGGTCAGGCCTCATGAGAGCTTTACCCCGTTGAAAATGAAAGCAGTTCATGAAGGCCTTGTTGCCACTGTGAAGGAAGCAGGAAGGTCAATCCATGAGATTCCCAGGGAGGAGCTGAGGCGCACGCCTGACATCTCTCTGATGACGAGGCCTGTGAAGGAGGGCTCTATTACCCAGGTATCCACACGGTCGGTAACAGAGAGGCACTGGGGTAGGGAGGATGCTAAGACACAAGTGTCCTTCTCTGCTCAGTTGCTTAGGAGCTCCTGCTATTTGTAACTAGAGGCAGAGATTGGAATTGTCCACTACCTGAAGTTCTGGTCCTGCAAACGAGCCCAGGAGGCAAGGCAGGAAACCAGGCTGGTTGTCTCAGTGCTATGGAGAACTCCTAGTGAGCAGCTTGTTCCAATGAGGGTTGGAGGTGAACTAAGGCCTTCTGGGCCGCTGCCATTATCCCATCTTTCCTATCCCATCTCTTCTGGGAGAACTAGAATCTTGTTTAGGGTCAAGCTGTAATTTTTTGTTTGGACTGTGAATATTTCCATCCTAGGACTTTTGGGTGGATATAAATACTTTAAATAATGAATACATTAACACTCTGGCCCGAGGTTGGGCACTCATTCTGCACTCTTATGACCTTCGGCCTATAGCATTGGACTGGCAAGGTGGTGTGGGAGGCACTAGTTTGCTCAGGCCTAGGGGGAAGTGCCCATGGGGGTCCAGTATTAGGGGCTCTGGTGCTGTGGGATCTACAGTCAGTAGCACTGTAGCTTCTGACTGGGGTTCTGGTCAGTGGTGGACTCCGGGGTCTTGACACCTGCTTTAAAATAGCCACCATTCATCATTGCCTCCAAACAGAGGGTGACAGTTAAAAGAAGCCAGGATAGGAAGCCCCTGATTTATCTCAGCACTGCACCTAAAATTGGGTCATGGACTTGTTCCAAGGCTACAAAGTGAGAGCATGGCCATAGAGTGATTTGAACCCAGGTCTCGCTCTTTAGTTCTCCTAGTTGAGCCTCTGCCACAAGTTTCAAGCAAAATATCCAAGCAGATCCAGATTCATTTAATGATGAGTCAGCTCTTGGCTTGTGTCCCCTGTGTGGGATGATAAAATATTTGGATGGTTTCCATAGCAGCTATGCCGGGCCTCAGTGAGGGCTGTTTACAAATCTGCTTTGTTCCCATGGAGAGATGAGGTGGGTATGTCGATATTCCTTGAGAGTGACTAACCACTTTACCTCATGCCACATTTTTGGGACGTGTGAATTAAACATCCTGCCTCAAATGGTTCCACCTGTTGTTATACAGAGCTGATTGTTTCCCCTTGGGAGAGGCGTCTCATTTCATGACCCAGGAGCACCCTTTTCTCCCAGGCCAGCAGATCTATGGTTTTGCCTAGCAGTCCCTCTTGCCACTCCCTGCCAATGTCCCACCCTAGAGAAAGAATGAAATATATGTCCTCTTTGGAGAGCTTCTCTTCTTAATACTAAGGTTTCTACTTCCTTTATTGGTAGCTAATTGTGAATAAACCTGTTGGTTGGTATAAATCTTTCAGGTGATAAGTGACCACCAGTTGTGAGGTAGAGTGGTGATTTCAAACAGTGTTCTTAGTCATGGATTCCTCACTGAGATCAGTAATAATGGCCAGTTTGACCATCACTTCTGATCTTCCCTTGCAATGTGGAGCTGTAGGAGAAATGTTGAATGTGTTTTTAGGTCCATTCTCAGTTCATATGACATGATCATGGGGCCCAGTGTGCTTGGTCTTTCATCTGCATAAGCAGATGCTCAATACAGATATCACACCAAACCATGGTTTGTGCTCACCATAGTTTTGACCCCAAGCCATGGTTTGAGCTTCCAAATGTATGGGAAAACCAGGGTGTTCCAGTTGCTGTGATAACAGTGTGTTAATTCATGCATCCTGATAATACCAAATTAGTTAGCTCAAACCATGGTTTGTCATTTCAAACATCAAGTCAAAGCAGAGTTTGTTTATTGCAGGTATTCAGTACTTTTTTTCTGGGGGGACGCAGCAGTACGCAGACCCCTAAACATTTTGTGAATCTAGGTTTGGCCTCATTGAGGGGCAGTATTTCAATATGAGTAGGAAAATGAGATACCCCTAAACATTTTTTTAGAAAAAAGCACTGCAGGTATTTATACCTTTAGCCAGAAAGGCTCATCGAGTCACTAACAAAAGCCAGTAATGGGATAGTCCTGGCCCTCAATCAGCCTTTTAAAGCCTTACAGTCTTAAAACAAACAAACAAACAAAACACCTTAGGAGAAGGGAATAGAGGGTTGAACTTCCTTAACCATTGTTTGGTGTGACATATTCTTGTGGTTTGGTTTGCGTAGCCATGGTTTGGTGCAATGAACTTACTGTATAGAACTGCCTTTCTCAACCTTGGATCCCCAGATGTTCTTGAACTACTGCTCCTATCATCACTGGAATTGATGGGAGTTGTAGTTCCAAAAACATCTAGGGACCCAAGGTTGAGAAAGGCTGGGCTAGAAGATGTACCAGAATCCTCTGCAACGTGACAGGTGAATAGGGGTTCCATAGCAATGAAGTTAGAGCGGGAAAGTGTTCCCAGAAAGTGGAAAATTTGAAAACAGATGGGAAAGAGCATCCAAAGGAAGCTGATGCTATTTATTTAAATAATTTTTATTATGCTCTTTAGCCAAAATGGGCTCCCAGATTGCTTTTTTAAAAAAGATAACCCCCGCCCTCAAGCTTACAACCTGACACAAAAAGAAAATGCCTTATTGAAGGAGGAGGAAATAAACAAACTTTGGTACAAGTTCAGAGTTACACTTTCTTCTGATGACCAACTGGGGTGGAAAAGTTCACAGAGAGGAGGCACCGAAAGCTTCTGGTCTTTCCACTGTTGCCAGTGCAGTTGACCCTACATCCGTTCTCTTACCTCCATTGCCAAGGCCTGATGGAATGGCTGCTGCCAGGTGACAACAGCTGGTGGAGAGGGAAGCCTGACTTCTCAGCAGAGCAAATGGCAGCCCTGCATCCCACCCTCTCCCATCCCTCCTCCACTATAACCCTCTGGCCTCAATTTTCATACATACTTGACAGACTGCAAATGGGAATTAACTGACAAAATAAACGAATCCGTGTGCCTCCCCCCCCCTTTTCATCTGTCGAAGCTAAGCCTAGAATGCCAGCGGCAGCCTCAGAAAGCCATTTGTGACCTTCCGTGCTGCTGTCCTTTTCCTGCCAGCTTGCTGACCTTTCTCTCTTGTCTCCCACCTTGTCCCCCCAGGGTACCCCGCTGAAATATGACAGCAACGCTTCAGCAAGTGCCAAAAAGCATGATGTCCGTTCCATTATTGGAAGCCCGGGGAGGACTTTTCATCCCCTGCATTCCCTGGATGTCATGCAGGACCCAAGGACTCTGGAAAGAGCTTATGGGGAGAGCTTAAAAAGTGCTTACGAGGAGAGTTTGAAAAGCAGGCCCAGCCCAGTGACAAACTCTGGTGGCTCAATCACGAGAGGAGCCCCTGTGATCGTGCCTGAGGCAGGGAAACCTCGCCACAGCCCTCTTGCCTATGAGGACCACCAAGCAGCCCATGGGACGGCTTTCAGCAGCCACTTGCACCGAGGGTCCCCAGTCTCCACGAGGGAGCCAAGCACCAGGCAGCATGAAGGTCAGTGTTGCTGTTTCGCAGGCTGTGGGTGTGACAAATGCTGGTGGTGGATTAGGGGGCTTCTTCAGATTGTACGTTTCAGGCAGGTTGTGAGGCACCGGAACCAGGGACATGCCCAGGGATGAGCTTGTGGGGTACAGACCCCAGACACTCTTTTAAGTGCCCTGAATGTTTCTTGGTTAATATTGAATTCAAGGAGAATTGAACCAGAGGTAATTAGGTTTACTGGGTAGGATATTTGGGGTAATTGAAGGAAAATTCAATCTATCAGGAGTAGGGTTGTTTGGTACATTAATTGGGGTAAATGAATGGAAAAGGAACTGGTTTTTGATCTGCAGTGCGGTGCAAATTAATCGAATAGCTTATCTGGGGTGATTTGGATGAGGAATTAGTTAGCGTACAGCCTTCTGTGGCATTTAAGTCCAGGCATTAAAGCCCAAGTTTCCATGTATACATATTTAATTAGCAGTAGCTCTGGGCAGGATCCAGTATGTTACTGTCCACACCACCATGATAACTTTCAAGAGGAGTGTTGCCCCTCTTGCTGCTGCTTTTTAGCACTGTTTGGCCAGCGAGTGGTCACTGCAGATTCCACCTGCTTTTGAGGAAGCTGTCAGTCCTATTCGAGGAGCCTGTTCTCCTCCCAGAGTTGTATGATCCACTTCTGCAGAAATGGGGAGACTTCATTATGTCAGCCTAATTTTTTCTTCCAAACTTGACCAATGCATTTGAAATAGATTAGCATGGTTATTCTCCCTACGAATACAGCCTTTATGCCTATTAGTGTGTGACACACACCTACCCCTTGCCTTAAGAGAATCAACATATTTGTTAAATGAAGTATCTCGTTCATTTCTAAGAACAGAAGATTCTCTTGGCTGGCCTTTATGTAATGTACACATATGGGAAGCCCTCTGCAAGCAAGATTCCAGGGCAGATTGTAGCTAAGAGGTTTGGAGGATTCCCAGTTTTAAACTTGTTTTAAATTCCGGGCCAGGGGTGTTATTTAGCAAGATTGTAGAATTTGAGGGTGACTTCGAAAGCAAATATGAACTCTTTCTCTGGAAATAATTACTATATTTCTAAAGGTGTATTGATGTGCTGTTTATGCTAGGAATGTGGAACCTGATGTTGTTGGACTCACAACAGTCCCAACCAGCCTGGCCAGCGGTCAGGTGGTGAGGGCTGCAGTCCAGCAACTTCAGGAGGGCCACAGGTTCCCCATCGCTGGCTTATGCAAAGCAGATTAGTGGCATGGATATTTAAATGCCATACCTCAAAAAGCCTTCGCCATTATTTCACACCACATAAATGGCATGTATGGGACACGGGTGGTGCTGTGGGTTAAACTACTGAGCCTAGGGCCAATCAGAAGGCCAGCGGTTTGAATCCCCGCAACGGGGTGAGCTCCCGTTGCTCGGTCTCTGCTGCTGCTGCAGTTTGAAAGCACATCAAAGTGCAAGTAGATAAATACAGCAGGAAGGTAAACGGTATTTCCATGCGCTGCTCTGGTTTGCCAGAAGTGGAAGCTGTACGCCGGCTCCCTTGGCCAGTAAAGCGAGATGAGCACCACAACCCCAGAGTCATCCGCGACTGAACCTAATGGTCAGGGGTGCCTTTACCTTTAGGCCGTATTCATGTGTAGGTTAGTCATATTCTGATTATAAATGAGTTTACCGGGGACAGGAGAGTACTCAGAAATATTTGTGTTGCTGGACCGTCAGGTGTACTGGGTGGGTTTTCTAAAAGATCATACACACAAGGTGGAATTTATCAGGTGTGCCCCCGCCCTATTTAAAATGCATTGGTGGTTTCCACCAACAGCATCCAACTTTTTGAATGAGTCCAGAACAGGAAGCAATACCAGTCTGTGCAGCCCACTCACCATGCCTTGGGGTTGTTTTGCTTCTTGCACACTAAGGGCTTATCCACACTTTCCTTTTGCCCTGCTCTTTCTAGGCACAGGTATGAGCTTAAAAGCATTGTTGTTGTTTGTCCCAGAGTTTTCCCCATGAAAACCCACCCTTTAGCGCTCTGTTAGAGTAAACATCAGAACATCAGTCCAGGCTTACCACAGATTGCCATTTGCTCCAGTTCAACTTTAAAGAACAGGTTTTCGCAGGGAACATTCCAGAGCAAAAAACAAAAAACAAAGATGTTTGGACATGCACAGCTCATGCCTGGAAAGCATGGAGGAAAGGCAAGTGTGGATAAGCCCTAAGTTGTGGTGCAGGAAGTACTGTGGAATTTAGTGCTGAGTCTGTACCAGGCTGCTGGGCAATCCTGCTCCAGACCAGCCACTCTGTGGTATCCTGTTTATCTTGTTCAAGATGCTACTAAAAACAACATTGCCCTGATGGATGACTCTTGTTGGTAAAGGGAGAGGAAGGGAGGGGTACAATCTTCTTGTTTCTTCTCAGTCTCTTGACAACTTTTGATACCATCAACCATGACATCCATTTGGAGCAACTCAAGAGAGTTGGGGGCATCACATTGCAGTGGTTCCACTCCCACCTCCATGATTATTTAGACAGAGTAGCAGTGGGAGATTTCTACTTGACCCTATGGGAACTACTCACTCAAGGATTAATCTTGCTATACAAGGCCACCATGAGATGTCATGAGGTGATTTGGAACAAGGCATCATCAATATACAGATAACACCCTTTCTCTGTTACATCTGGATCCGGTGTTGTTGGTCAGTTACCAGGAGGCAAGTGAATAAATTGAAGCTGAATCCAGACAAGATGGCGGTACTGTGGATTTGGAATTTAGCCTGCCCTTGATGGAGTTGCTTTCCATCTGAAAGAGCAGGCTTAGTAGTTTGGGGGTGCAGTTCAATCTAGCTTTGCCAGTTGAAGCAGAGTTGACTTCAGTGCCTAGGTGTGCCTACTCCCAGCGGCAGCCAGTTTGCTAGCTGTGACCCTTAGTGGATTGGGAAAACCTGGCCGCTGCCAATGAACAAAGTCAAATGAAAAATAAATAAAGCGAGCATTGGTGTGCAACCTATTCTGGGCCTGTTGTAGCTGTGGCCACGATCAGCAATGTGTTTGTATGACTGCAGAACCCAAGCTGTTCTCACACTACAGGCTTTGTTTTAAACTGGTTCAGATAAGAGCAGGTTTGGGAAATGTGCACAGTTCCTTTCAGTCTCAAATAAGCTCTTTTTGCTTTGTTCAGTCCAAAACAGGAGGGCTGGCAAGGGAAGTATTTAAAAGTTGAGGTGCCATCACCAAATGAGAAGGAAAATGTAAAGAGCCTGTCATCATTCCAGCTCCAAGTTGCAAAAATGTTTCCCGCTCTCCAGGACAGGAAAAGGGGGAAGCTGTCAGCCTCATCTGGGCTTTGATTTCACCTTGCATGTTTTTAATTCTTTCCATGGTTGCTGGGTGGGTATGTCTCCCTCCCTCTCTCTCTCTCTCACACACACATTTACACTTTCATTTTCATTTTCACATTAACCAATTGTCTGCTGACAGAATATATAAGGCAAGAGTACATTCAGTGTACGCTTTCCTTAGATGTTTACAGAATCATTCCCCATGCTCCTTTTAAACTTGCTAGATCTTCTAGCTCCACACTTTCTGCCAAAAGAACAAAAGCCAAATCCCAGCCCTCACTGATCTGTGCCACTTCCGCCCTTGGCTTCTCTGTGTCTCCTTTCCCCAAGGCGGATGTAAATGGTTTGCACGTCACCAGTTCAGTCCCTGGTATCTCCAGTTAAAATGAACAGATCAGAGCCTGCCCCAAACCCTGGTGAGCTGCTGTTGATCAAAGAGCTAGGCATGCAATTAGTTTGATCTTGTTAGAAGGCAGTTTTTCTATGGATCTGTGTTGCACTTCATCTCCACTGAAACACAACAAGACTGTTCATAGCTGTCGAGTTTTCCCTTTTCTCGTGAGGAAGCCTACTCAGCATAAGGGAATTTCCCTTTAAAAAAGGGAGAACTTGACAGCTATGCTCCTGTTAAGGAAGGATTTCCCTTTAAGGTGATCCAGTAGGGTTGTGGGGTTGTTGTTGTTCCTGCTGCTGGTGCTATTATTATATTGCTGTTGATTTAGATACCTGTTATCAATATACTTTGAGAAATAAACACTAGGGCACAGCAGCTCCTTTAAATGGCACATTTCTTGATAGCCAACCTGGGTTTGTGACTCACTCAGGTGTTTACTTGGGAGGGAGCCACAGCCAATCCTGGCTCTCTAGTGACTGTCCTGTTAGAATGCATATCTGGCACATTAAATTACACCTGGGGGAAAGGGTGTGAATTGACCCTTTGAATCAGGGTATCGGATGAATAATATATAGCATTCTCGAAAGAGATCTGATAGCCTGGTCACATCCAAGCAATGCCCTAATGTGTGTGAACTGCATTGATGACGAGAACAGATTTGTTTCAGGTGGCGAGCTCAATTAAGTTGTCTACACAGTTTGAAGTAGCTAAGGCAAAATCTATGTTGGGACCATTAGCAAAGGGTCTGAAAATAAAACTCCAGTTATTATAATGCCTTTCTGCAAACCTGTAGTGTGACCACACTTGGAATACTGTGTACAGTTCAGGTTGCTGCAACTTTATTTTGTACAGCTGGAAAAGGTGCAGGAAAGGGTAACCAAAATTATAATAGTACAGGAGCAACTGAGGAAGTGACAGTATTTGGAGATTTTTAGTTTAGAAAAACTGAGTAAAGGAGGGGTTGTTAAAATTCTGCATAGTGTGCAGAAAATGGATTTCTCTTGTAATACTAGAGTTCAGGATCATCCAGTACAGCTGAAAGCTGGGAGAGGTGGATAAGACCATCAATGGCTAGAAGTCACAGTGGTTATGTACTGCCTCCAGAATCCGAGGTGCTGTTCTTCTGAGTAGCAGTTACTGGGGATCAGGAGTGGCAGAAGGCTTGTGGGCTTCCCAGAGGCCATTGGTTGGCCACTGTGAGCACTGAATGCTGGCCTTCAGACTCATCCAGCGGGGTTCTTGTTATGTTTAGTTTAGTTGTATTTAGTTATCAAACTGCCGCAAAGCCAAGGTTTAACAGAATGAATGAAAGGTTAACATCAACAGAAGCTAACAGGTTAAGAAATAGAAAGGGGTGACTTTGGAGTTTGTGTTTGTGGGAATTCTAACTGATTTGGGAGTGCTGTGGATTTAAGTAAAGGAATGTTAAATCCTGCTATACAGAGGCAGGAACTAGTGGTCCATCTGGAGAAAAGTTAAAAAATAAAGAATAAGGATGGTGTTGCTGTTTTCTTTTATCCAAAGCACAAAATGATAGTATTTACAATAGGTTTCAAGTGCTGTGATAACATACCTGTCAGTAGCAGGGGGAAGCGCTTGTTTCTCTTTATTTATTGTTAAATGCAATGAAACTGTTTTACTGCCTTCTGTCTTGAATTTTTAAAACATCTTTATTGAAAGTTTTAAAAGTACATAATTTAACAACAACAACAACAACAACAACAACAACAACAACATTTATACCAGCCACTCTGGGCAGCTTCCAACAGAAAAATGAAATAAAATAATCTATTAAACATTAAAAGCCTCCCTAAACAGGGCTGCCTTCAGATGTCTTCTAAAGATCTGGTAGCTGTTTTTCTCTTTGACATCTGATGGGAGGGCGTTCCACAGGGTGGGTGCCACCACCGAGAAGGCCCTCTGCCTGGTTCCCTGCAACTTGGCTTCTCGCAACGAGGGAACCACCAGAAGGCCCTCGGTACTGGACCTCAGTGTCTGGGCAGAACGATGGGGGTGGAGACGCTCCTTCAGGTATACTGGACCGAGGCCATTTAGGGCTTTAAAGGTCAGCACCAACACTTTGAACTGTGCTTGGAAACGTACTCGGAGCCAATGTAGATCTTTCAAGACTGGTGTTATGTGGTCTCGGCGGCCGCTCCCAGTCACCAGTCTAGCTGCCGCATTCTGGATTAGTTGTAGTTTCCGGGTCACCTTCAAAGGTAGCCCCACGTAGAGCGCATTGCAGTAGTCTAAGCGGGAGATAACTAGAGCATGCACCACTCTGGCGAGACAGTCTGCGGGCTCAGCCTGCGTACCAGATGGAGCTGATAGACAGCTGCCCTGGACACAGAATTAACCTGCACCTCCATGGACAGCTGTGAGTCCAAAATGACTCCCTGGACACAGAATTAACCTGCGCCTCCATGGACAGCTGTGAGTCCAGAATGACTCCCAGGCTGCGCACCTGGTCCTTCAGGGGAACAGTTACCCTATTCAGGACCAGGGAGTCCCGCACACCTGCCCGCCTCCTGTCCCCCACAAACAGTACTTCTGTCTTGTCAGGATTCAATCTCAATCCGTTAGCCGCCATCCATCCTCCAACCGCCTCCAGACACTCACACAGGACCTTCACTGCTTCTGATTTGAAAGAGAGGTAGAGCTGGGTATCATCCACATACTGATGAACACCCAGCCCAAACCCCCTGATGATCTCTCCCAGCGGCTGCATGTAGATGTTGAAAAGCACGGGGGGGGGGGAGGACAGAGCCCTGAGGCACCCCACAAGTGAGAGCCCAGGGGTCTGAACACTCATTCCCCACCACCACTTTCTGAACATGGCCTAGGAGGAAGGAGCGGAACCACTGTATAACAGTGCCCCCAGCTCCCAACCCCTCTAGACGTTCCAGAAGGATGTTATGGTCAATGGTGTCAAAAGCCGCTGAGAGATCCAGCAGTGTCTGGAAACAGCTCTCACCTTTGTCCCTAGCCCGCCGGAGATCATCAACCAGTGCGACCAAGGCAGTTTCAGTCCCAGGATGAGACCTGAATCCCCGACTGGAAGGGATCCAAATCTCAACTTCTGATATTGGAGACATCAATAGTTGTTTTTGTGTGTTTTCTAGTCTTGGTAGTTTTATTTTTATGGGGGAGGGGGGAATCCATAACCGTTTCCAGTACCTCTTCTGCTTGTCTCTTTTTTTATATAATTTCATTTTTCATTTTCAACTTTTACAAACATACTAGTAAAAAAAAAAAGTCCAATCTAACTTGGGTAAAGGGAAGTGCTTGTCTCAGAATGGCTTGAGATCTCGAGGGCGTTTCCACAGGGGCTCTTGTAACAAACCATTTTTGCTTTGACAGGGAGCATCGCTGCTGGAAAGCCTGTATCCCAGGACAGAAAGATCACCCCGACACCAAGAGAAATGGCCAGCTCCAAGTCTCCTCATGCTACCCTTGCAGACCACCACCCCCCCATCTCTCCATATGAGCACCTGCTCCGGGGAGTGAGTGGTGTGGACTTGTACAGGGGACACATTCCATTGGCCTTTGACCCAGCAGCTATTCCCAGAGGAATCCCCCTGGAAGCAGGTAAACATGTTTTAGGTTCAGAAAATGGCAGCAATGAAACAATCACCACGGCTGGAATGTGCTGACTTATCTAGGCCAGCATTACACAGCTTAGTCTCTCTGCACAGAGTTGGTTGGGTTAGTTCTTAAGAATCTGGATGCATTGTTTGGTTTAGAACAATTTGACAGATAATGGAAAAGGACAGAAAACATTAGGAGATGTTTGAGGCCATTCACACACAACATGCAGAGGAAAGAAGAATATCTCTGGTTTCACACACCCTGGGATAGTTGCAGCAAGAACTGGGGGGTGGGCAAGGTTCGGGTAAAGAGGAGAAGAGTTTGGACATGGGTGGCAGTGGTGAACTTACAGTGAGAAGCCAAAAATAGAGAGTTGAAGAAGAGATCCAGTAGAGCAGAGATTGCTCCAAGTGCCCTCCAAGTGCTCTTGTATTGAGACAAACTCTGCTGAAGAAAACAGCATGTGAAAACGCTAATATTGTCCCTTGTCTCTGTTCTGTCCAGCAGCCGCTTATTACTTGCCAAGGCACCTCGCTCCTAGCCCTACATACCCCCATCTCTACCCACCATACCTAATCCGCGGTTACCCAGATACAGCTGCCATGGAGAACAGGCAGACCATCATCAACGACTACATCACCTCCCAGCAGATGCACCACAATGCTGCGGCTGCCACTGCAATGGCCCAGAGGGCAGACCTGCTACGTGGCCTGTCTCCGCGAGAGCCCTCGCTAGCCCTCAATTATGCAGCAGGTCCGAAAATATGTTTGGGGTTGTGTGGCAAATTCCGGCAGGTGTCTGTGTTCTTCTGTTGCAACAAAAGCAAGAGAGATACTTGCAGCACTTTGAGAGAACCATGTTTGTTTATAGCATAAGTTTTCATGGGCCAGACTTGGTCAGTTGCTGGACAAAGCCTGCAAAGGCATCTCTCACAATTCACTGGTTAGATTCCAGGTGTCATAGGGCTCTCTGTGTTGTTGAGACTACGAGGAGTTTGTGAACATGGAGCAAGTTACAGGCATAAGGGCCTGGTGAAGGTCTCAATCAGCTGCAACATTTTTTATGTTTCACATGATGCATGCAGATCATGAGGATCCAATGGCGCTTCTTAACTGCACCAGTAATTCTGGTGGTGAAGCTTTTGCATTACCTAGAACTCTTCAGCAACACTTTCCTCAGGCCTGTTGTTTTCCCTGTTCTGCATTGCCAAGTTGCATTAAGTGTAACTGACAAGAGAGAGGTTCTTCACTGTGTTTAGTCTGCCCACTTCTTCGCCTGTCATTCTGAGCAAGCTGCAGGCTGTTTGGGCAGCAGGCCTTGCCCTTCAGGTGATGTAATACCATGTGACATGGACAGAATTTTCTGCTTTCAGAAGATGGATCTCCCTATAAAGTGCAGGAGGCATGGGGCATACGGGAAAGCTGCAAAGTGGTATCCAGTGTCCAGATTAAGGCATCCTTTCACAGCTGACACAGCACAGGCTATAATGTCTTACAATGCCACAAGAGGTTACTGCTTTTTTGATACTGCACTTCTAGTCCAAGGCATATTGCTTCTCCTAACTGTCTCTCCCCCCACCCGCAATTCTCTTAGCAGGAATAATTGACCTGTCTCAAGTGCCACATTTGCCTGTGCTTGTGCCCCCCACCCCGGGCACTTCTGCCGCCTCCATTGACCGGATCACATACATCCACAGTGCCCCCCAGGCTTTCACTAGCCGACATAGCAGCTCTCCACTCTCCCCAGGTAGGTGATTCTTGATACGTTGCCAAAATTCATTAGGTGCTTCTTTCAGAGCCTAAGTTAACACCCACATGTGTCCTCTCAGCCTAGAAGAACATAAGGGACATGGGAGAGGAGGAAAATAAGAAACAACAACACATGGATATGCCAAGAAAGGGACACAAAGCAAAATTAAGGGGCTAAAATTTCAGTACTTTAAAGTGGGTATGTTGTTTTATGTCTGAGTGTCCTCAGATGTTTCAGGCTGCAGTTTTCTTTGGCTGCTGGGCAGGGGGGGGTGCAGAATAGCTGCTTTAATATTCAGGTCAAAACACCTGCTTTCTGAACATGTTCAGACTGTGTGTTTAATGATTCATAGGAGGCCACACACACCTGACCAAGCAGACAGGACCTTCAGTTTCTGAACGGGAGCAAGAACGAGACCGTGAACGGGAGCGTGAGAAGGAACGCAAGAAGTCGGTCTTAGCAGCCACAACCACTGTTGAGCATGCCCCCATCTGGAGACCAGGTTGGATCACATTCCTTTAGTGACCTCTGGAGGGGGAGCAGTGGGTGGGGTGCCTGGCAGGGACTTGGTTAAGTTCTTTCTTGTTCGACTGGTATTCATTTTGGATTTTCCATATCTAGAGTTTTCACAGTGCTTCTTTGTGTTTTGTGGCAGGCACAGACCAAAGCAGCAGTCGGCCGTCAGCACACTCTCACAATCACAAGCACTCCCCTGTCTCACCCCGCACCCAGGAGAACATCCAGCAACGCCCCAGCGTGTTGCATAACACAAACATGAAGATGATCCCTTCGGAGAACCTTGCCCCCTCAGTTCTGCGGTATGTCAGAGATGCGTTAACGGCCTTCTTCATTCCTGACGTGCTGTGGGCAAGGTTGCTCAGCACATGTTTTTATTATATATTTTATTTTATCTATTAAATTTCTATACTGCCCTTCATCCAAGGATCACAGGTCGATTTACATTTCACATTGCTGATTGGGGCCTTGCAGGGAGGAAATTGCATTGGGTGCAGATCATGTTGCAGAAAGGACGTTTTAGTGTCACGGCTAAGGTAGCATGTGGAGGATGTGGCAGAGGTTTGTAGCATACATTCAGAGTCCACCCTTCAGCCTAAAACGGTCCCCAGGGGAGCATACAACAACAATTTAAAATTCAAATCCTACCTGAAAGCAAGAATAAATACTGTAGAAAAGAACAGGGAAACTACAGAAACAGTGTCAGAATGAAACTTCAGAACAGCAGGAATAATAACACTCAAAGCCTGGCTAAGAAAATAAAAATAAAGCTTCCACGTTCACCTAAAGGCCAGCAGAGAGGAGGTTACGAAGGCCTCTCAAGGGCTGAGCATTCCATAATCAATATGCCACCATTTAAAAAAATAATTTGTGTGGGGAGTGTGGAAGACTTTTCTCCCTCTCCCTTCCAACTAGAACAGGGCTGGGGAGCCGATGGCGCTCCAGGTGTTGTGACTATAACTCCCCACCATCCTGGACCACTGGCCTTACTGCCCAGAGCTGATAGGACTTGGTTGACAACGTCTGGACGGCTTCAAGGTTCAAGAGTCAGGGACAGGTGGGCCTCTCAAGAGGAACAAAAGGAAATTACCTATTTGCATGGGGCTATATCCCAAAGCCAGTGTGGCTCACTGAAACTAATGTGCCTGATATATTCATGTCAATTAACGTCGATGTGTCTACTCTGAGTAAGACTAGCACTAGATACAGCCCATAGCACATAATTAGTTTTTGTACCTTGCTGTCCAAAGAGGTGCTGATTGCTGGTTGGTTAGTTGGCTTTCCAAAAGAGTGAATAAATACATGGAGGACATGAGGCTCTGGCAGGGTCCTGGAGCCCTCCCATCTCCTCCCCAGAGCTGCGAAGGTGCTAACTAGGCTTTGGGAAGGAGGTGGGAGGACTCTAGGACCCTGCCAGAGCCCTCATATCTCCTTCCCAAAGCCTAGTTAGCGCTTGCCCAGTTGTGCGGGGGAACCAGTCGCACTGCCCTAAATCCGCCTCTGCCCCCACCCAAAAAACTTCCCACAGGTCTCTTACTTTGCCTTCTGCTCTTCAGATCCACCTCCTCTTCTGCCACCACCACATCACCAGTTTGCTCCTCGGGATATTCCTCGGTATCATCACTGCGCAGCTCCGTAGGTGGGTTGGACAGCTATACCTCTATGATGGATCCTGCCCACATGCAGAAGGAGGCCTCCAGAGCCCAAGATGTCAAAGCGGAGCGCCCTCAAGCAGACAGCAACCTGTTCTCCTCCAAGCTGCCTGCTGGGGGCGGCTTGGAACAGTCGCCTTCACCTGTTAAAGCCATGGAGCCCAGGCCTTTGTCCTCCTCTGGGCCAGGTCCAACCCACCTGTATAGCAGAGGACAGGGGAAAAGCCACCCTCAGCACCACCCACCCCTGGACCAGTCGCTGCACGCAGTTTCGGCCAGTGATCAGCCCAGTAGAGAAAAGAGTAAAACCTTTTCAGTACAGGAACAGGAGCTCCGAGCACTCGGTAAGACCACCATGACAGCGGCCAGCTTCATAGATGTGATTATCATGCGTCAAATTTCTTGCGATAAGGGGAAGCGAGAGAGAAGCTCGCTAAGTAACGACGCCAATAGCGATGGTAAGAAATTGGAGGGGGAGCGGAGCGGTTCTTCCAAGTTTGTGGCCTTAAAAACACACACAAATACCTTTTTTTTCCCTGAATACCCTTCTCACCCATCAATTTTTTAAATTTGATTTTTGCATTTGTGTTGACGGCCTGTTTTATTTCATGAAGGCTCTTAATCGTGTATTTATTTTCTCCTCCTGCCCATCTACATGCATTCTTGGGTTTTGTTTTGTTTGTTGCTGCTGCTGTTGTGCATATCATTCAGTTCCTGGTACATGGCTGTGATTGTGACGGGCAAAAGGAGGTGGCTGAAGGAAAACATGAGTGAGAGTGTAATGGGCAACAGTACTATATGGTTCATGGATACTTTGGGATGGAGTTTTCTTTTTAGGGGCTTTAATTTATTCTCTGCTCCAAATTCCAAATATGTACATTTTTTTGAATAAATTGAATAATTTGCTGTGTTTGTATGGTATATATGGATCATAGCATGTATATTTTGTGTTTGGCATTGGGCAGTAGAGGGGCAGGAATGGGGAGCCTGTGTGCCTCCCGGTGTCGTGGGACTACAGCTGTTACCATTGGTCATGCTGGCTGGGGCAACATCCTGGAGGGGGCCACAGGTTCCCCATTCCTGTCATAGGTTATTGCCAGCATAATTCAGCTGGGCACCAGGGGCTGTGACAACCATCCTGCTCCCTGCCTCTGAAAGGTCAGAGTCTATACCAAACAGGTAGCCCACCTAGGAGAAGGAAAACTGATTCTAAACCTCCACTGCCTTGGCGGATATCTCTGGGAGAAGAAAAGGCTAAGGAGTTAACCTTACACAAATCTGGAGTGGAATCCCTAAGGCTGGCACTTTGTGTGCTTTTTTCCGGCAACACCTGCAGCCAAGCTGGTGCCAAATGTATACCTCCGCTTTCCTTTGGACCACATCAGTGAGGCTTAGAGTGGGGTTTTGTCACCTGGGCAGCCCAGGTCCTCCATGCATACTGCCCACACATGCTTGTGCCCCAGGGAGAACACTTTGGGCCTGCTAACACAGCAGTTTGACTTCAACTCTGAAGGCGCACTCTGTTGTCTCTCAAGACAGACATGCCAACACACAATACATGCATCTAGGACTTTCTTTAATGGCAGTTACAATCTCCAAAGTTTCCAAGCTCTGAAGCACGTTCACATCAGACTACACCCTAGTTCTGTATATCTCTGCCAATGAAATGACATCTTCTGAAAGTTCAGAAAGCTAAGCCGCTGCATAGTACTATGGAGGTTCCTTCTGAATTGAGCCTAGAAGCGATTTGGCAAACTTTTGAGCTGAAAGTACCACTGGGGTAATATGATCATAACAGCTCGTGCCAGACATCACTCTGGCTGCTGTGCTATGAACCAGCTGAAGCTCCCAGGCACTTCTCAATTGCAGCTCCAAGTAGAAACGTCTGTAATAATCCGGCTTGGATGTAGCTTAGGGCATGAATGGCAGCAGCCAGGTCCAGTTTCTTTAAATATGGGCACAACTTGGCACGCCAACTAAAGCTGATGGAAAGCCAAAGCTGTAAGTAGGAAGACCTAGGGAGTAAAGCACTTTGAGATGTAAGGATGCAGATGGTGGCAGAAAATTCACTTGTGTTGCAGGGGGTTGGATTTGGTGACCCCCAGGCTCCCTTCTTCTAACTCTAGACTCTGTGAGGTTTGATTATTATCTCTCTTTAAGTTGCATTTTGCTTTGAGAGCAGCCACATGTTATACCTACAGCTTCTCTACTTAGTTTTGCTTCCTGGTGTGTCAGCCTCTGGCTTTCTTTCTGTTCAGGAAAGAAGCAGGTGCATTTGCCCCCTGTGCCCCTTTCCTCTCCTTCCTTCCCCACCAGTAAGTGCCACCAAGTTTAGAACACAGAGACAAATTGCTTTTGAACCACCAGGTGCCGAGTAAGGATGGAAACCTGTTATAGGTTTTTATGGCTGTCAGGAAAGTCTTTTAAGGGTTTCTTTTGTCCATCCCTCTGTTAAATACAGTGCAAATCTTTTACAACTGCTGCATTAGTGCTTAGAACGAAAGGGTGTTGTTGCCGTTTTAAAAGACCCTTTGCTCTTTTTCATGCCCTCCAGGTTTCCATGGAAGCTACAGCCCTGATGGCATCGAAGCAATAAGTCCTGTGAGCTCACCCAGCACGCTCCATGAGAAAGGGGCAAAGCCATCCCAGGATGCTGAGAAAGGGCGCGGGGCGGAGCATGAGCCGCGGCTGAAGCAGCCAGGTGAGGGGACTTCCTGGAAAGGGCCACCATACACCTAGTAAAGATTGCTTGCAACACCTCTTTGCCCCAAAGCACCACCAATAGCAGGAACAGCCCAACCTAACACTCTCCAGGTGCTCTGGACTACAATTCTCAGCACTCCTGACCAGCGGACAGGCTGATGAGATTTGGAGTCCACACCATTTGAAGGGCACCATGTTGACTATCTCTGCTAGTCAGCACATAGCATTGATTTTACTGCTGCTTGCAATCTTCAAATCAAATTGTCGCCTCTAAAATGTTTGACATATCGTCACTGACGCTTGACATTCGGTTTTTGCCTGTCTGCCTTTGCTTGCTTTATACGTAAGGGATTATTTTTCTTGACTTAAAGGAAAGGTGAGAGCTCTGGAAATGGGTGGACTTTGTGAATTTTAAAAGAAGCAGCAAGCATCTGACCAAGATGTATTTCAGGTGTCTTAACTCCTCCTGGGCTGCTCTGCCCATTTTTGTCTTTCCTCATAGGTTCTCTTAAACCTTCCGCAGCAGAAATCTCACAAATACAGCAGCTCCACCAGCTCCCTGAAGATCGGCAGTCTCCAAGCCAGCCATTCCAAGGGTCGCAGAGCGCCAAAGGCCACCAGCGGGTCGTCACGTTGGCTCAGCATATCAATGTAATTAGCATTAGTCACTTAGCCTCCCAACGGATGCTACACAGGCTTGGAGGGGGAGGGCTAAAGCCGTACTTGTTTGGAAAGAGTCCATAGCCCACAATGCCTCTCAATCCCAGGCTAGGTTTAAGCAGAGCTCCTGTAAACACAGTCATTTTCTATTGGAAGGAATTATCCATGCAGCCCCTTCCAAGACTCATCCATGGAGCAGACTTTGCCTCTGCTTTTAAGCTCAGAATAAATGACTAGGAGGTTGCGGCATGGCTGACTCGTGCAGATAAAACATTTTCATTCAGAGTATAAACTGCCCTGCAGTTGTAAAGCATTATGTAGGACCAGCTAACAACATAAAATAGCCGACTCGCCTGCCAAAAACTTCATAAAATTTATACACCACTTGATTGTGAAAAACCTCAAAGCAGTTTACAAAATGACAAAACAGTAAAATCAAGAAAAATTACAACCCTGCTTTAAAACATACAAAAGTTATAATATTAAAGATTAAAGTTACCTCAACTTTCTAAGCATCTGGGTAAGGTAAAGGTAAAGGGACCCCTGACCATTAGGTCCAGTCGTGACCGACTCTGGGGTTGCGCGCTCATCTCGCATTATTGGCCAAGGGAGCCGGCGTATAGCTTCCAGGTCATGTGGCCAGCATGACAAAGCCACTTCTGGCAAACCAGAGCAGCACATGGAAACACCGTTTACCTTCCCGCTGTAGCGGTTCCTATTTATCTACTTGCATTTTGAAGTGCTTTCGAACTGCTAGGTTGGCAGGAGCTGGGACCAAGCAACGGGAGCTCACCCCGTCACAGGGTTCGAACTGCCGACTTTCTGATCAGCAAGCCCTAGGCTCAGTGGTTTAACCACAGCGCCACCTGGGTCCCACAAGCACCTGGGTAGACTTGGCTAAACAGTGAAGTTTAGAATCATAGAGTTGGAAGGAGCTTCAGGGTCATCCAGGACAACCCCCTGCAATGCAGGACTCTCAGCTAAAGCATCCGTGGCAGATGGTCATCAACCTCTGCTTAAAAATCTCCAAGGAAGGAGAGTCCACCACCTCCCGAGGGAGATTGTTTCACTGTTGATCGGCTCTTACTGGCAGAAAGCTTTTCCTGATGTTTAGCAGGCTCCAAAACGAAGGTGCCTGCTTCATGTCATCTTAGGCAGGGAGTTCCAAAGAGTGGGTGCTGCCAATGTATTTGCTTGTGAATTGAGAATTTCCTCCGTGTTTTGCTGAGCCCTGGAGCTCTCTAGAAGCTGCTCAGGGGTTCCTCGGTGAGCATATCTGGAATGACAGGCAAGTTTCCTTGATAGCCAGCCTTGCCCACCATTGCAGCTGATCTTTGCCTGCCACGCACAGCTGCAAGCAGGGAACTAGCTCTGTTCTGCTGTTCCCTCAGTCCACACGGGGCAGTGGCGAGGCCCAAGTGGGCATAAGAGCATTCAACCTTAGAACCAGGGGTAGGAATCTTTTTCAGCCCAACATCCTCATTCCCTTCTGGGCAGCCTCCCATGATGCATCCCAGCCAGACAAATGAGGGGTGTGGCCTGGGTGTGTGTGATCTGGGGAAAGTCCCAAGGGCCAGATAGAGGGTTGGAGGGCCGCATTTGGCCCCTAGGCCTCAAGTTGATAAACCCTACTGTGGAGCACACCCCAAAGTCCAGACATTGTTCCACAGTAGGCACACAGGGTTTCACTGAGGAAAGTGCAAGTTTGGAAAGGACTGCCCAAGAGTGATCCATTCTTCCCTAAATAAGGGATCTGGTTTTCCCTACTACATTTTTGGTGAGGAATCTCTTCTGGCACTGCAACCCTGGCAGGGGTCAGACTGTTGTGGTAGGTCTTTCTTTGTTCTGCAGCAGCCCTATGAGTTCCCACCCCCAGAAAAGAGAGGGGAAAGTGCAGAGATGCCCTTCCAGCATCTGCATGGGCCAGATTGCAGCACACCACCCACACAATTGGTGCTCACACAGCGCCTTGGAGTGGGAGCACTCGCATGCCACCTGCATCCTAAGCCTCTCTCATAGCAGGCTGCTTGGACCGCACAAGGAATGACCTGAAGACAAAAGCAAAGCTGTGTTCTCTTCTTGCAGGAGGTTATCACCCAAGACTATACGCGCCATCATCCCCAGCAGCTTAACTCCCACATCCAGACCCCTATGTACCCTTTCCCAGGGTCTGTGCTGGATCTTCGGCGAACTCCTAGTGAGGCTTACATGCAGCAGCAGCAGCAGCAGCAGCAGCAAATGGAGCACATTACAGCTTCAAGAATCTCCCCCGAAAGTGAAGAAAGCAAGAGGTGAGCCCGCTTCGTCCCTGTCTCTTTGCCATTAATTGCCTGTTGCTTGGATTTCTGTCTCGCCCCATTCTGATACCTCTGGTGTGTTCCAGCCAAAGTTACAGATTTGAAAGTCCCTTTGCTAGGGCGAGAGGGGAAGGCACAGGGTTCCACTGAAGCAAATGGAGTTTAAGATCAGGGAGATTGTATACAAAGCTCAGGCAGATATAGAATCCAAACCCAAAGGAGCACAGGTATCATCAGTGAAACAGGGGACCTTGGGACATGGCAAGCTGCTTCACGCATCTCCTCACCTCCTCCTACCTCAGGAGCAAAGGAAGCCGGATGCAATTCCTGTCTGCTGGATTCTTGCTCTGCAAATCGCAATCCAGCAAGGCCGGCCCCCTCCCAGTCTGTGAATGATAGAGAAGGGACTTTTTTGGGATCCTTCGAGCTGAGCCCCAGAATCATCCTCCTTGCCTTCCATACACTCCCCAAGGCAAGTTTCATAGGAGCACAGGAACCTGCGAATGCTGAGTCTGTGCAGCCCACTTTGACTGGCAGCAGCTCTCTGAGATTTCAGGCAGAGTCCTCTCACAGCCCTACCTG
The DNA here is from genome assembly GCF_963506605.1 of Zootoca vivipara. NCBI lineage: Eukaryota > Metazoa > Chordata > Lepidosauria > Squamata > Lacertidae > Zootoca > Zootoca vivipara. Next base: position 3,233,055 of record NC_083292.1, read on the forward strand.
GAGGTGTCGGGGACTGGACCTGGGACACCTGCATGCAAAGCTGCAGCCCTTCCTCTTGTACTGAATCGCAACAGTAAGGGAGTTCCACAGATGTGGAGCAACAACTGAGAATGCCATCTGCACGCCTTCCTCTTACCAACTCCGTGCACAGATGTCACAGACTGGAGAATACCCTCTGAGTGTTGCTCCAGGGAGCGGCACCAGCCAGCAGTTAGGGAGCACCTCGTTCAAAAGGTTGGCAGTTGCAGGACTTGGAGCTATAGTTTATATTCTGATGCAATAGAAGCTCTTGCCTGTTTTGGACTAGCAGTAACTGGAACTGGCGTTATTCTTTCTTTCCCCCAGAAATCATTTTGCAAGCTTTGATTGAGAGCACCAATCCCCACAATCACACTCATACTGTATAGTAGTGTCCAGTTTCAACGTAAGGAAATGACAATAGGATATGGAGAGGAAAGCCCAGAGTATTAAAGCCTTGCAGGTGTGGGGTGGTGGTGTTTTGCCTCAGCCTTCCCCATAGCAATCATCCATTTCTTCCAGTGCAATTCTGTCACTTTTCTGCCCCACCCCTTTACCTACACCAGCTCTTCTGTGTCAGAAGGAAAGGAGAACTGTGTGGTTCACAGAGTCACGCTGCTTGCTTCCTCAGGTCTCCCGAACAGATCAGAACACCTGCTGCTCCAAACAACTGCATAGAGCCCGTCTCTCCACCAGATGGGGTGGGAGAAGCCGATCACGTGCGAAATGCCACATATCCCATCCTGTATCGAGAAGGGGAACAGCTGGAGCAGAGGTAACGGAGGCAGCAGGAAAGTGCAGCAGCTGGGCTGTCCAGTGGGAGTTTTCTGAGGATGATCCCGCCTGCCCACTCCACCCATTTTGTATTCTCCACTGGGCAACCAGTGATTTTTGTCATTCTCTTCCAAACAACACTAGCTCTGTGGTTGGGCAATCAGGATTTTCAATTGTGCATTGAATGCTGGACATCCCAGCTTGGTTAAAACAATCTTCTAAAGCTGCTTTACTCTTTCAGAAACCAATCATTCAATGCATCCAGCATTTATTAGGGAAAACAGATGGGATCTCTTTAGATCAGTGGCATGCTTAGGCATGGTTGTGAGAAGCATAGGAAACTACCTTACATGGAGTAAGACCATTGGGTCCATCTAGCTCAGTATTGTCTACACTGACTGGCAGCAGCTGTCTGAAGTTTCAGACCAGGAGTCTTTCCCAGCCCTACCTGGAGATGCTGGGGATTGAACTGGGGGCTTCTCCATGCAAACCCGGGGCTCTTCCACTGAGCTATGTCCCTGCTAATGTGGCAGCCTGTGGGCTCACCTAAACCAGCTGTGTGCATTGTGCACTCTGCATGCGGAACAGTGTATAAGTGAGCTAGGTAGGTGTGTACATGTTAGTGTTAGGGCTCATCCACACCTCCGCTTGTCCCATGCCTAGAAAGCATGGGGGGAGCAGTTTTCTGCTTTACCCACAGTTTCAGCACAGGTGACAAAACATAGTTGGAGGTACTTTAGGATAAAACTGTTCAGACGTTGTGAGTTACAAAAGTGGCTCCTGGGACCTATGGTGATGCAATTTCATGATGTCACTCAAAAATCTTGCCACATTCTCCACAACATCATTCCTACAATTACAGTATTCAACAGATCAGTCACCCCCTTCCAGGAACATGTATTACTTTTAGTGTGAAACTGCTAGTAGATAAGGAGGTTGGGCCACTTGTTATTTTAGAGAGAAATCCTGGGATACATTTTGTGGTCAGGGCTCTCTAGGCCGAACATGATGGTATCAGGATTCCAACAACATCAGTTTGATGGGCTTTCAATTGTGCAGGATGGGCTCCAAATCTCCAGGAAACAACGTGCAACCACCAGCCTTCTTCAGCAAACTGACAGAGAGCAATTCTGCTATGGTGAAGTCCAAGAAGCAAGAGATAATCAAGAAACTGAGCACAAACAGCAGGAGCGAGGCAGAGTACAGTAAGGACTTCTCTGAGCTGAGATTTTATTCCTGTTATCTGTGGGGGCTGGGCAGGAGTGATGAAGAGGTGGTTACATTTGGGGCTGCAATGTTGAGTCAGTTAATCAGATTTAATCAGCTAAAATATTCTGATTGACCAAAAGAGTTTCCCTGATGAATTGATCAGCTTATTTTAATTATTTTTGTGCATGTACGTGTAAAAGCTGAAGATTGCAAGTGTCATTTTTAGAAGGGATATTTGAGTGTGAGAGTGAACAGGGAATGCCATGGCACATGCATCAAAATATTAAAAAGTAATTACTTCTTTACATATGCAGGTTTATTCAAATATAATCAAATAAATTAATTGACAAACAACAACAAGGTCCCAAAGTAGATTGCAACAATATAAAAATAAAATCAGGTAAAACAGTTAACAGATCGGAAGAAAAGGGTGGCCTTAATATAGGTATAGGTAAAGGACCCCTGGATGGTTAAATCCAGTCAAAGGCGACTATGAAGTGTGCCACTCATCTCACTTTCAGGCCGAAGGAGCACTAGTGTGCTTTCAAACTGCTAGGTTGGCAGAAGCTGGGACAAAGCCATGGGAGATCACCCCATTGCACGGATTCAAACCGCCAACCTTCTGATCAGCAAGCCCAAGAAGTTCTGTCGTTTAGACCACAGCGCCACGCGCTCCCTTATGAACTCAGGGCTCATCCATACTGTTGTTTATTGTGGATAGTAAGCTTCTTATGCACCCATTAATTCCCTGTTGTTAATATAACTCACCCTTCCAATCACTGCCTTCCCACACTTTCCCCTCTCCCAGTCCAGATTTTCCCATGCCCTCTTTGTTTCGGAGAATCCCTGGCATGAGAAAATCCAAATTGAGGGAGAGGAAAAAGTGAGAAGGCAGTGATTAGGAGAACGGCAAAATGGAGTCACAGGAAGCTTAGTATCCACATTAAGTAGCAGTATAGAGGAGCCCTGGTTTCATTTGCTACAAATGTCATAAACTGATGAGTGCTGTCAGTCCTGCCTGAATCCGTACTATACACTTAAAGCATCTTAGACAGTTATGACTTCCCTCGAAGCATCCTGGGAACTGTAGTTTGTTAAGGGTGCTGAGAGTTGTTAGGCAACCCTTATTGCCCTCACAGAACTCCACAGGGATTGATTCACTCTGGAAATTGCAACTCTGTGAGGGGGACAGGGGTTTCCTAACATCTCTCAGCACCCTGGGCAAACTACAGTTCTCGGGATTCATTGGGAGGAGTCATGTGACTCAGCCAGGTGGCTGCTTTCAAACCTCTAAAGAGCTCAACCCTTCTTGGAGTCCCAGTGACAGTGGACAATTTGTATTTGAAATGCTTCCCATATTAACTACAAATTGATCTGTATTTTAATGTATCCTAAAATGCCAAGCAGTCACTTTCCATTTTATCTGAGCCACTCTTAGAACAATTGTGTTGGACAAGAGAGTTCCTCTTAATATTGCCAGTATCCCAACTGCATCATCATGGCTTCTTCAAGGAGTGGCTGCCAAGTCCTGCAGCCTCTCGCTTGTGTTTTTCCCCATAGAGGTGGGAAATGAAGAAAAATGGGAGGTGGCTTCTATTAGGCAAGGTGTTCTGTACTTTCAAGGACAGCAAACCCAATTCCATCTTCGCTCTCAAAGATAAAAAGTATTGGGCTTTTATGCAACTCCTCCTGTTGGAATGGTTGGGAGTTACAGGAGTTTGAGTCTATAATTAGCCTACCTGGGAATGTGACTTGTGCTTGAGGTTGTCTCTTCTCCTCCCCCCCCCCCTCCAGATGTCGGGCAACCTGGAACAGAGATCTTCAACATGCCGGCCATTACTGGAACAGGTACAGCTGTGCTTCCCCCCACCCTGTGTCTGACTCTCCCATTCCACACAGGACTCTGCAGATCACAAATGTCTTCAGATAATTTAAGCATTACAAATGTGGCCATGCAGTCTCATTGGGCAAAGTGTCAGGCTCCTGATAACTCAGCCATGTTTCTGAACAGCTGTACAAGACAGCAGAAGAGAGTCATGTGGAAGGAGTGGTGGAGGGAGCCATTTTGTATGAGACTGGTTGTCAAAGAACTCCCTTTAAGGCACCTATGTGGAAATGGGGAAGTCAAGCCAGGAAGGCAAATCATAGGCGGGATTTAATGTTTTATGTTTCTACAAAGAACATTCTTTCTCTTCCATATCACTCAGTCTCTCTTGAAAGTTTTGTTTTATTTATTTTGGTTCCTCTTGCCCTGGGAACGATTAGCAAGCCACTGACCCACAATGCCTCCTCTGGTCTTTGTGCATTGCCGCACCTTAACTGCATGGCTTCTAATGACTCACAATCGCAATACCAACACACACACACACACACACACACTTGTCTCCCGTATAGAAGTCCTTTTGTCCTCACAACCTCCACCATCAGAAAGTGGAATCGAGCTGGAATAATGCAGATTGGGTGGCAGAGTTTGAATTTTGGGAAATCCAAGCCACACAGTAGAAGGAATGGGTTGTATCCAGTATATGCCCTCCTGACACTTGGACCCATTGAAACTCATGAACATGCCATATAACTTAGTTGGATACAGCCCAATGATTCCCATGTATACTAAGGATGGAAAAGATGACAATAATTCACTTTCAGATTATGTATCAGCAGTTTCTCCTGTGAGGCGTAGAAGTTGGGCATCACCTGCCTCCTTCCTTTTTCTAATGACAAAGTTTGTGTTTCAGTTAGAAAGGATAAATTTAGAGGAATAATAATAATTTTATTATTTATACCCCGCCAATCTGACCAGCACACATAAAACATAATAACATGTCAAACATTAAAATTAAGACGTGTGTGTGTGTGTGTGAGAGAGAGAGAGAGAGAGAGAGAGAGAGAGAGAGAGAGAATGAATGAAAGCAACCAAGCAAGCACTGATTTTTTTAAAAGGGTATTGGCAACGGGAATCCTTTGAGAAAAGGGAATTGACAAAAATCTGACTTGAAAAATATATTCCACCCCTTTCATTTGGATCAAATCTTTTATACCAAGATTATTTTTTGAAAGAAGACACTCCTGTCAATGCCCACCCCACCCCAGGGAGATTATCTTTCTTGGTTGTCCATACCAACCTGCCCAAGTAGGAAGGTGAACTTGCCTGCACATCTGGAGTGGAGGTCTATGTAACATGGTTGTCTGCGGACATCCAGCATCTCACTGACACTCAATTGCAAAAAAAGTGTTTTTGCATCTGGAAGTTACAACATCCCACCCCTTTCAGCAAGGCTTATTTCCAAGCAAGTATGCTCAGGAATGCAGCCTGAAATGTTCTTAGCCTGCATGCTGTCCCTGGGAGAACATAATTCTTTTGCAGATCTGTAGCAATTTGCTCTCAGAGCATTTTCTCCCATATGAACATCACTTGTGCTGTGATAGAACGTGGTTAACGCTGCTCTTTCAGCTGCTCAGTGCTGTGTTTAAGCGTGTCCAGAAGCAGTGATGTCACACAACTGAAATTCCTCCACTTAGAGCAAGCAAAGCCTGTCCCATCACGGCCTCAGTTAAATGCCCTGCTCCCGGGTGATTTGCATGAGCCCACATGACATGTTAACGTTTCTTCAGCTTATGCTGCTGGGAAGGCACCCGGGGAAGCATTCCTTCCTCCTTGGGATTGCTCTGTGTCTCAATCTGCCCAAGGGATTGGATTCAATCTGTTGAAACGAATGGATGTGACTAATTTAGGTCCATTAATTTCAATGGGTCCAATCTAAATAGAATTTAGTTGGAAGACAACCCAACCCACTGGATGTGAAACTGGCACACACAGCCCTCAGTCCTTTAGTCTGTGTGTGTGTGTGTGTGTGTGTGTGTGTGTGTGTGTGTGGTATCCCAGAAACAAAAAACTGTGAGTAGTTTCTGCTTCCTTTTTGGTGTGCCTGAAATCTCCTTAGGGGCAGACGAGAAGGTGGCTGGTTTGGGGGAACCAAGAAGACAGCCGGACAGTTTGTTGCTTTGCAAGAATGTGCTGACTGTTTGTTTCTTCCCTTCTCCCTTGTCGCCTTTCCTCCTCCTCCTCTCTCCCCCCCAACCCAATTTCTTATTTGGTTTCCCGTTTCCCCCAACCCAATTTCTCCCCCCTCCCTCCTTTCTCCTTCCCCCTCCTTCCACACCTCCCAGGGTTAATCAGTTGTAGGAGCCAGTCGGTCCAAGAAAACTCCAGTACCAACATGGGGTTGGAGGCAATTATTAGGAAGGCCCTAATGGGTAAATATGACGAGCAGTGGGACGAGCGCTCTCCTCTCAGTGCCAATGCTTTTAACCCTCTGAATGCCAGTGCAAGCTTGCCCGCTGCTATGCCTGTAACCACTGCTGACGGACGGATGGACGACATGCCCTCCTCCTTGCCAGGTCTGCAGCCCTCCCCCTTTGGTTGCCCTTTTCGCTGTGTTATTAAACCCTCTCTTTGTGCTGTTAACCCCTTTCTCTTTGTCTTCTCAGTGGTTTCGTGTCTCACCCCCACCCCAGATCCTTTCTCTTTAAGCTTTTGGGCATTTACTTTCTGTTCCCATTTTTAATTACACTGATTAATTAATTCCTGGTTTGATAAGAAGCACTTTAATTTGGTAGGCTGGAAGTGCCATTTTGCTTTCTCTGAAACACTGACCATTGGTGCTTTCCTTTCTCTTTTTTTGGTGGGGAGGGGTGCAATTGTCAGAAAGGCTGAGGGGTTGTTGAAGATGCTGGGGTCATGGAGGAAAAGCAGGAACCCCCCCCAACTCCTCTTCCAGGATTGCTGGGAAGGGCCAGGATAAGTGAAGGGAGGGTACAAAGGAAGGGTGTGAACAAAGTACATTTTTATGGCTAAGGGAGAACTATGTGTTTATGTTCAGCTGTTTTCTTAACATCATGCTGTCAATACACATAATTACAAATGCAGACTTGGGAAAAGTGTGTCCATGGTTTGTTTGTTTGCTCCTGCCTTTTGTTTGTTATGTCCCACCCTCAGAAAAACAGAGAAGGAAATGTTTCCTCCTCCCACCACCCATAGTTCCTCACCTAGTACAGCAACAGAGATCTCGCAGCACAGCAAGTCAATCTATGGCTTACTGGGACTGCACAACATGTGGGTGCCAAGGGAGCAGCTGGCATCCACTTTGCTCCTTCCCAATCCTTTCAGCATATCATCTGAGCCAGGGGCCTGTGGTTAAATACTCTCCTCACTAACCAGAAGCTGAAAGCATGAACAAACCTTGGTTCCAGCTCATGGTTAGTGAGGAGATGGCTTAATCACAAGCTCCAATTCAGGCAGGCAGCAAAGTAAAACCTTGACTTCGCACAACGCAAGAGTAAGAAGGACCATCAAGCAACAAAGCTGTTGCAAACTTCTCTCTGGGACAGGTAGGTAGCCGTGTTGGTCTGGTGTAGTCAAAACAAAATAAAAAAATTCCTTCCAGTAGCACCTTAGAGACCAACTAAGTTTGTCATAGGTATGAGCTTTCGTGTGCATGCACACTTCTTCAGATACGTGGGGATCTGGTGACTTCTGTTTCAGTGTATCTGAAGAAGTGTGCATGCACACGAAAGCTCATACCTATGACAAACTTAGTTGGTCTCTAAGGCGCTACTGGAAGGAATTTTTTTATTTTGTTTCTCTCTGGGAGTCCACACATCTTTGCGATTGTGGCAAGCCATAGTTTGCCTTGCTGTGCTGAACAAACCATTTGTGCATGTGAAAGCAGCCTTTTCCGGAGGTATTCTATGCCGGACCAGGAGCTGCACATCCAAGTTGCAAGTGCTGCCTGTTTGCACCATGTTGGCTTTCCACAGAACGTGCATTTGGTAGCACATCCCCATGCAAGGTGCCTGTTTGGGTGAGCACCAGAGGATGTGTCCCATTAAAAGCAGCACAGTGCAGATAAATCACACTTGCACTAAGGTGTGCATTAGATCTTGGAGATCTTGTCCTTGTTGTTCCCTGTCCCCAAAAGGGAACCAAGGCTAAGTGCCCACAGCCTTAAAGAGGGATCTCTTTCCATGAATGCCTGACATCTATCTATTAGATACCAAAAGGAAGGGACACACCCTATGATGCGCTGGGGGAGGGGGGAGGAGTTTTCATTTTGCATGATGGGAATCTGAATCTAGTAGCAGTTTGCCCATCGGCCACATACTGAATTCGCGGCCAATTTTTTGAGTTGGAAGGATTTAATACCTGTGTTTCCCAGCTTTCTAAATCTGCCCTGCTATCTGCTCAGCATTGTTTTCCTGTTCCTGTCATTAAAGAGCCCCTTTTAGGGCACCAAGCCCTCCCTAGTCATTTGAGAACACCTGGTCACCATTTGGTTGTTTGAATGGTGCTTCTTTTGTCAGGAGGAGGGAAGCCAAAGATTGCTGCCAGAGCCAACAGCCGCAAGGCCAAGTCGCCAGGACCAGGCCTGTCCTCCTCTGAGAGGCCACCATCTGTGTCATCTGTTCATTCAGAGGGAGACTGTAACAGAAGGACACCTCTCACCAACCGCGTCTGGGAGGACAGGCCGTCATCCGCAGGTAACAAGAGAAGGAATCTGTTTGTGCCATGTTGGCTGCATCTAGTGGCTGGAAACAGTCAGGAAGCACTTTGGTTGGGGTTAGCAAGTACAAAGATGTGAGGAAAGGAATTTCAGGGAGCCAGAGTCAGCAATACAAGTGAATTCCTCTGATGGATTCTTACAAGAAACCCTAATTGTCTTAGCCAGAACTTTCTTAGCTGCTTTGCCATGACCGTCAAACCAACCAAGGTATGTTCATTATTTGCAGTTAGTAATTGCAGAAGTTATCAAATAGGGTCTGAGTTCTGTTACAATTTGCTGGAAGACATCAACAGGATTTGAAGACCTGGTCATAAAAAATTGACACAAGCTCGTCAGACAATTGCTATAGAGCAATTGTCTATAGCATCTCGGATAGCGCTGCTCAATCTGTGAGACGATTTCAGTTTTTACATGCCCCGTATTTACCGTATCTACTCACACTTGCCTTCTATTAGAGGACATAGGGACGCTGATATTGAAAAGTGATTGGTTTCTGATTGTTCTGACACTTCAAAAGTGTTCACAAAAATGAATAATGAAGGTGACAGGTCACCCTGCTGTGGTTTAGCCAGCCCATCAGTCATCTGCCGTACAATGCAAACAGGCTTAGCCTGGCCATGCTGCAGCAGTTTTCCTCCTCAAACCAACCTTCAGTTCAGCTTACTCTTTTCATGGTACCTCATCTCTCTAGAGCAGGCATGTCAAACTTGCGGCCCTCCAGATGTTTTGGACTACAATTCCCATCTTCCCCAACCACTGGTCCTGCTAGCTAGGGATCATGGGAGTTGTAGGCCAAAACATCTGGAGGGCCGCAAGTTTGACATGCCTGCTCTAGAGCTTTCTCATTGACCCAGTTTAGATGCTACTGGCACTTGGGAATCTCTGGTTAAACTGTCCAGCACCTGCTTCCCAGTTATAGGGCGGGAAAAGCCAGTCATAGCTATGTTCTCCAATATATACACCTCATGGTTGCAGCATTGAGGACCAATTCTTATAGCAATACTTTGCATGCCTGACACAACTCACATACTGCCTCCTCTCCTCTCCTCTCCATTCACATGCAGTGCAGGCTAAGGTCTAGCATCTCCTGGGTGGGAATGAAACCTGGTGACCTCTGCTCCCAACAAGAAAATCCAGCACTCTTCTAAAGAGCCTGTCCTGATGCTGTCTGTCTGTCTGTCTCTCTCTCTCTCTCTCTCTCTCTGCGCCTTCTAGAGGTGGGAGAGTAATAAATGCTAGGATCAGTGCCACATTTTTGGGAAAGTATGCAAGAAAGAAAAGAGGGAGGCTGCTTCCTCGAGAACAAAGAATTTGAGACCTTCCGGGCCAGTGGTTGGCCAGCTCTTTGACCTTGCCTTGTCCTCCTGTCTCAACGCAGGTTCAACGCCATTTCCATACAACCCACTGACAATGAGGCTTCCCACGGGCCTGGTGGCAGCTGCCCCTCCACCGCCTGCCTCCGTTCCGCAGGGCAACCCCAACAGCCAACACCACGGCTGGGAGGAGGAGCCCAAGCCGCTGCTCGTCTCACAGTATGAGACCCTCTCAGACAGTGAATGAGAAGGGAGAAGAGGAAGCGAGATGGAGAAAAAGCCCAGCAACAAATGGACAGATATTGATAGGTTGGCTGTTGAGTTAGCCCAAGGGCTTGGGGATTGTGGTTGGCTGTCGCAGAGTGCAGCTGTCCTAGCCCAGGCGCAGGAGCAGCACTGTTCCAGTCAGCTGATATCATTTGTCACATCTGGAAGGGGAGTTGGGAAAAAAATCTCTTCAGTTTTAAAGCCTTAAAAAAAAACCAAGCAAATGGAACCCATCCCAATCCTCTCTCCCAATTTGGTGCTGATACCTTGAGCCATTGCAGCAAGAAATTAAACCAAGCTAATAGGGGGGGGCAGCAGTGGGGAGCCCTGAAAGCTGCCCCAAGGGACTGTAACCAGTCGCTGAATCTCGGTTCCTAACACTCAGGGGATTCTAATTCTGTCCTTCAGCCCAGATGAGAGAGGGGGAACGGGGGGCCCATTGGGAGAAGGTGGTGTGTGCTGCTTGCGTATTCCCACCTCTGTGACCCATCTTTCCTCTGCACACTGTAGTGGCCTGTTAATCCAGTACTTGAAAATAGGATTCATTCAGCTGCCCCTTCCTTCAACCTGCCTCTTTTTTTTACCTTCACGAGGGGTTTCACCCATGGAGTCGCATGTTGGTCGTGTGGGGAGACAAATCAGAGCGGCCCTCTGGAAGAAAGTGTTGGTTTCTTCTCTTTCTCACAGTTAAATAAGGTTGTTTTATCTGCACCCATAGAGATGTATGGAGGGGAGGGAGCTTCACCTGACCTTTCAACAAAAAGAGATTCAGGCAGTAATGCTCTGGATGCAGGAGCCAGAGGACAAGCCAAAAAGGGAAAAGAAAAGGAATTTGGAGAAAGGAATGCTGGGTTTGCATTGTAATTGGAACGGATTCCTCTATATTGGCATTAGCTGCAGATAGAGGGGGGTGGGAATGGGAGAAGCAGCTGTTTTGAATATGTCGTTTCTTCAAAACAATGCTGTGCATATGGTCTACAGGGTATATTTTTGATACCTTTGGCAAATGATGTGTTTGCGCAAGGAAGGACGTTAAAAACAGTGTTATATGCTGCTTTTCGGTCTCTGCTCCTGTACAAAGAGGATTTCTATGTTGCATGCCAGCTTTTGATGGGTTTGTCCATTGTATGGAACTGTCAAGAGGTAACAATGTTCCAACAAAATGGTTCTGTAATTCAGTAGAATGTATTAACTTAGTTTTTTTTTAAAAAAAGAAAAAGAAAATGAAGAAGTATATATATAATATATATATATAAATATATAGTCACAACTGTAGGGCCCTTACTTGCATAGTTAACACTCCAGCATGGAGATAACATGAACACTTTTCAAGTGAGATTTGTCTCTTTTGGGAGCAGTGAGAGAGGCCAAGACCCTCACAGGAAGTTTACATGTTTTTGGTGACTCGCCCACAGTGTTCTGTTTTTCCATATTTGTGGGTGTTTGCTTCTCCCCCAATCATAACACTTAGACTTCATTTTTCATCATATATATTCTCCTTTTTTCACACATCATTTTCAGTCTGTACCCTAGAGGGAGCAGATCTGGGCATAGCTGCCAAGTTATCCCTTTTTTAAAGGGAAATTCCTTATGCTTAATAGGCTTCCTTGCGAGAAAAGGGAAAACTTGGCAGCTATGGATCTGGGGAACAGTTTCTCTGCAGGAACAGACAAGAGTCATGTTTTCATAAGCTGAGTATTTTGACACAGCATCCAGGGAACAGCAACATCACAGCACCAGAGGTTTTGTACTGTGTGAGTTTGTTTCTACAGTGAGATTTGCTATTTTGTTTTCCTTCTCACCCATCTTTCTCCCACACATCATCCAGTTCTGATGATAAAATTGTTGCTTGCTAAACTAGTTAAAGACACACAAAAATGTGGAGGTTCTGTGCAAGAACATCTACTGAGAGAATCCATCTCATTATCCTGTAAGCCTCTGCTCCTAAAACACTTGTCCCCAGCAGAGCTACAGTTCTTTCAGAATGACACTGAGCTGCCTCCATTTTCATGCCCTGCAGGGCTTTGCTGGTTGCTAAAGGATTGCAAAACCAAAAATCCCCAGCACAGGTGTTTGGTACAGATCTACCACCATGCAAACTGCTCTGAAGAAAAGGGCCAGGACATTGACCAGGTTAAAAGGCAGGGCAGAGGAGGAATTATAGAGCAATGCATGGCATACCTTTCCAAGTGCTGCTTCTTCTTAGCTCAGCTCAAGTTGCATATGGATTGCAGGAGATTAAAACAGCACAACCACCCTTTCAAAAGACTGCTTTGTGAACATGTACCCAAATTAGACTCTGAAATCCCGGGTCAGGAGAACCCAACTTAGGCCCACCACAAGAAAGCGAGTAGAAGCTGCCTTGGGCTTCTATCAGGGCCCTTCCCTTAATGCCCAACCCTTCCTTCTAGAGGCCCACCTGAGGATACTTTTCTCACTGGACAGGAAATAGTGCTGTGCATTCCCACACACAGAGACACTATTCTGTATATTGTACTTACTCTGTCTGCATAGACAGTGAAACAATTTGCTCATCAGCTTATGGGAAATGTCATAACCCAGAACCGAGCCACAGTTGTGTTAGTGACAAAACAACCACCAAACCAGTACTTTGTGCCTGCATGCTGTTTTGTGTCACTTCATCCAACTTGCATTGTTTTATCATTGTTTTATACACCACCTTTGTGTGTTCTTAGCAGAAAAGTGGTTAATGAGTTTTATACTGAAATATACTTAGCCGCATGTGCCTAAGACCATTCTTGCAAGAATGCCAGCGATACGTGCTTCTTCAGTCCTAGCAAGAGGCAAGACCTGAAGTTTTGCCACTTTGGGGTTCGTCAATGAATGCCGCTTAAAATGCTGGCTCTGCCACAAGAGCTACAGTTCACAGCAGTGAAACCTTTAAACCTTTCCCAGTGACAGAAGGCCCACTCCCTCCACTCTGACAAGGAAAGGGGTGCCCCCTACTAGCATGACTGGATGCTGATTGTGCAGCGTGGGGCCAAATAGCTTGCGGAGAGGTGAGACTTAGCTGGGATTACACCGTGTCAGCAGTAGCCTGTTGACACAGATAGAGTTTCTGCCAGTGACTGTTCTGCAGTGTTGACTGTCAATCTTAACACGAAAGCATCTCTCCTGCCATCAGTTCATTTAGGCCAAGTCAGTAACTCTTACACAATCATCCTAATTTGCAATCAAATAATAACTGGAAAATAGAGCATGTTTTGCTCAACAAACCCAGTGATAGACGAAGCAGCATTTATTGTGTTTATTGGACACTGGCAATATAAGTTTACCTGCACAGCTTCCCTCTCCTTCGTCCCTGTCACTTCCAGCCACTGATTTTATTATCTTGGGGGTGGCCTCATACATAAAGTTGTTACCTATGCAAAGATAATCCCTGTGGAGTCCTTGTGCAGGGAGAATGTTTATTTTACCACAAGCACATAAATCAGAAAGCCAGTCTGCTTGGCTTGTGCTTGTGTTGCTTCTTACATCATGGTATACATTCTTCTCCCTACACTCAGATTATCTCCATGTAGGAAAAATATTGTGCAGGGTAGGTCTAAGGTTCTTTGTGCTTTAACCAATATTTACCCTGTTTTTTTAAAAATATACATATTTATATCACTGGTCCAAATTCCCTTGGTTGTTTTTTTAAAAGTGACATACACAGACTTGCTGCCCACAAAATTTTTGTCTTACTCATCACAGAACCATTTGCACAGATCAGATAGGATTTGCTCATAGCTAACGAGGTTATTTTATTGTTGTTGTTAGACCATGTTGAATTTGTGCCGCTTCACGTAGCCTTTCCTTGACCGACACGTTCACCATTTTGGAACATCATCTCTTGCCACTGCTTGCAAGTTGAGGTCATGTGTACATTCCACTAAGGGATTTAGGAATAGCCCCTCCTCCCTTCCAAAAGTTTATTCCCACATTACCAGACATTGTACATTCTCTGTACATGTGTGTGTGTATATATTTATATATATATATATACTCTTGGGTTCTGTGTATACATATTATTCCATTTGCGTGTGCATGTATAAGAAATACATACACACACATTTTCTTTGTGCCTGAATCAGTGGCCTGGCACATATCCATGTGTGTACTTGCACGCACAAGCCAGATCTCGGTAAAACCTAACTCACTACAATTCAACCAAATGCAGACGAGCATCGTCCCCACTGACTGTTAGCTCTGCGTAAGGTGAGCACCGAGCACTGTGTGTTAGCTTCAAAGGAAAGCCATCCTTCATAAACAACTGTCTGCATAATATGTGTCGGTTTTAGTGACATATAGATCTCTGTTGTGCTACCTGGCTATGATTTTTTTTATTAATTGTGCAATCAAGAAAACAAGGAAGTTATGTTAAACTATTAAAGTTTGAAGTGTTACCAACTTTGTAATTTGTACAAACACATAAAAACAAAAAACAAAAAGAGATTAAAAGGACAATTTTATTGTTTGAAATGTACAAGGGGGAGGGTGGGAAAAGAAATCTATCTTTTGTACAACCAAATTGTGCATAGTTGTTTTAAAGCAAGTTGTATGATAGAATGGACTGTATATAGAAACTGCTAAGTTGTAAATATTTATGCAGCTTGCTCGAAAAGGTTGGGTTTTTTTTTCTTCTACTGAAAGTGAAGTTTTTGTTCACTGTTGTTATTTTGGTTTTTTGCTCTACATGCCCACTAAGCAAGCACTGTGGGTTTGCAGTGTCAGAGCACTGCCTTACTGTTTAAATAAAAAAGAGAGAGGGGAGAAGCTTATTGCCAGCAAAATGGAGCTCTCATGATTCTTGTGTGTGATGTTAAAAATGGCTATTTCATATGACAGGATGGGGCAAGGCATGCAGGAGCCCTCCTCACTGAACGCAACCGGGAGACTTGTGGAGCAGAGCAACTGTCTAAAGGAGGAAATGGGCACCTGCTACTCTAATGCTTTTATAATATTTCATTTGGAAGACTTGCATGTTTTCCATGAGTGCCACTCATAATGGCTGTGCTGTTAGTCTGTGACCAGAGGCAGTATGCTTTTGCATACCAGTTGCTGGAAGCCACAGGAGGGCCTTAAGCTTATATTAAAATCTGGAAGCTGTGACCCTGAAGTAGGACTAGGGAACCTATGATCCCCTCCAGTTGGTGAATTTCAACTTGCATCGTCATCCCTAATCATTGGCTATGCGGACATCACATAGAAGCTCAGAGATTGCCCAGCCCAGAGCCTGGAAATACGGCAGGGAGCAACTTTAAAACACATTTTTGCATAACACTTCCTAGAGTGTTGTTTCGCACATTCACAATTTGAAAGCTGCTAGCATAGCTTCCTGGATTGACTTCGTGTCTCAAATTAAGCTGTCCTTTCTTTCATACCCCCAGGGAGAGTCCAGAAATGTAGGTAGCTGTGTTTATCCATTATTTTATTTTATTATAGGGATAGTGTATTATTCTATACACCGGGGGGGGGGGGGGACTTGCAAATAACACTTATTCCTGAATCTGCTAGTGTAAACTAAGAGCCCTATCAAAGGAAAGGAAAATTGCACTCCCCTCGCAGTTATTTTCCTCATTCCCCAACTTCCTCTCTCCTAATCTGTCGCAAATAAATTTGGAAGCCTCTTTTTCACTTCCAGAGCATTCTGGCAGGTGAGGTCATCACTTCTGGCACCTGAACAAAGTCTCACAGCTGTACTGCCCACCATGCCACTCCTCCTTATATATATGCCAATCTGTAAAATAGCCCAGTGGTGTTTTGTCCTCCAAGTAGCATCAGGACAATTGTAAAATCACATGCATCACTACAATTCAGAGGACTGCTGCACCATTGGTGGCAAGTGAGAAGTTTATCCTCCTTAAGGATGTGTGTCTGTTCCAGGTCTGGCCAGCTAGATGGCAGTATTTCTTAAGGCCAGCGCTTTCATTTATTTGGAAGGAGTGAAGGAAAGGTGCTCTCAGTTGCTGCTGCAGGCGGTGGTTGTACATTTTATTGCTGGCAGCAGAAGGGAGCAAGAACCAAACCTTATTTCTCCTCGCTCAGCAGTTTGCGTTGGCTTTATTGAGCATCATTCCCTAGAGAATCCAACACACAGGCCTTTTTTTCTTTGCTTTAGAACAAGTTGAGAATTGTAGAGGCAGAAAACCAGTCTGGACAAAGGCACGCTTTTCTGACCTAGCCAGCAATTTTTGGTGCAGAAGACGTTCCACAAATGGCCCTTTTCTAAGGCAGATAGAGGCTCTTCCTGCTCCCCTTCCCCAAAATGGTGCTTTAGTGCTAAGAAAAGGGAACACTGAAAACTTCACTAATCACAGTGAAGAAATTACAAACCTGTGTGGCCGAACATGATCCTGTTCCCCTAGAGAGCAGATGGAGGGCTGATCTCTAATAAACTTTGATTGCAAATCAAGCCCCGCCATGTGGGAAGAAGAGAGGGGCTTGGAAGAAAGGAATGTCCACCAGCCTAGCTTGCCCTGTAACTGCTGAAATTACACAACAATATTAGTCCTAGCAGCCAAGCAACTTTTCCCAGTTTAGCCACTTAAATTGCGGTTGACTGCACAGCCCATGTTGGAGCTTCCATATTGGAGCAGGTGTATTTTGCAACATAACAGTGACACAACAATAGTGCATTAGTGGTAGATTTATGCTGGACCATCCACACATTCTGCTTGATACTAGTTGTCCTGACATGTTATTCAGAGATTGCTGTCAGGAGAGGCACTCTTGCAACAAAAGCAAGACACACACGCCTGAATCGGTTTCAGCAGGACAATATGGGACGTGCTGATTGGAAGCAAAGCAGTATGTCTGCATGAAACTTGCAGGCACAAACTATTGACAGCAGGATCATGTGTGTGTCCACCCCAGTAAGATGATCACAAAAGTCATGAATGCACAATGAAATGGATGCCTTGAGGGGACTTTTGTTTCTGTTTGTTTGTTAAGAGGTGTGTATGACTGACTAATTCCCCACAATAAAAACACTCATTTCCCCATTGCATTGCCCACCACCACTGTCCCCCCCCCCCTGAGAGTGCAAAAAATATATACTGTATGGGTGAGCAACTTTGCAAAACCAATTCATTCCATGGAATACTAAGTGCGGCTCTTCAGACAGAACAGATTTTCAAACACTTTCCCAAAGCAAGACAAATTGGGAAATGAAAAAGCTGAGAAGCGGTGGGGACAGTGAGGACCTGTATGCTGCTGCCAGAACCTCAGCAAGACAACATGCCGGAGGAAGTAGGGATGCATGTTTGTGTAACTTATAAATGGAGCTTTTAAATGAGACACCACCCCCATGTTGTTTTTTTCATCTGGCTGAGACAGGGAAGGTGGAATAAGCAAGCAAAGCCCTACCTTGCTAAAGGCACCACAGACAGGCTTGGGGTTTACTTTGGACTCGCACTGAGCTGCAAAATAGCTCTTTAAATGACTCCTTTCTTCTTCCTTCATTCCTTCCATGCCAGCCTAACTCCACTGCAATTCTTCAGCTCCTTGGGATGTCATATAGAAGAGGGTGAAAGGTAGTTTTCTGCTGCTCCAGAGAAGAGGACACGGAGCAATGGATTCAAGCTACAAGAAAGAAGATTCCACCTAAACATTAGGAAGAACTTCCTGACAGTAGGAGCTGTTCGACAGTGGAATTTGCTGCCAAGGAGTGTGGTGGAGTCTCCTTCTTTGGAGGTCTTTAAGCAGAGGCTTGACAGCCATCTGTCAGGAATGCTTTGATGGTGTTTCCTGCTTGGCAGGGGGTTGGACTGGATGGCCCTTGTGGTCTCTTCCAACTCTATGATTCTATGACATCCTTTTATATATTTGAACACAGCTATAATATCACCCCTTAACCTTCTCTTCTCCAGGCTAAACATACCCAGCTCCCTCAGCCGTTCCTCATAAGGCATTGTTTCCAGGCCTTTGACCATTTTCGTTGCCCTCCTCTGGACACGTTCCAGCTTGTCAGCATCCTTGAACTGTGGTGCCCAGAACTGGTACTCCAGGTGAGGTCTGACCAGAGCAGAATACAGTGGTACTATTATTTCCATTGATCTAGATGCTATACTCCTATTGATGCAGCCCAGAATTGCATTGGCTTTTTTAGCTGCTGCATCACACTGTTGACTCATGTCAAGCTTATGGTCTACCAAGACTCCTAGATCCTTTCCACATGTACTGCTCTCAAGCCAGGTGTCACCCATCCTGCATTTGTGCCTTTCATTTTTTATTTTTTTATTTTGGCCAAGTGTAGTACTTTACATTTCTCCCTGTTAAAATTCATCTTGTTTGCTTTGGCCCAGTTGTCTAATCTGTTAAGATCATTTTGAAGTGTGATCCTATCCTCTGGGGTATTAGCCACCCCTTCCAATTTGATGTCATCTGCAAACTTGCTCAGGATGCCCTCAAGCCCATCATCCAAGTCATTGATAAAGATGTTGAATAAGACTGGGCCCAAGACAGAACCCTGTGGCACCCCACTAGTTACTTCTCTCCAGGATGAAGAGGAGCCATTGATGAGCATCCTTTGGGTTCGGTCAGTCAGCCAGTTACAAATCCACTGAATGGTTGCATTGTCTAGCCTGCATTTTACCAGCTTCTTTACAAGAATATCATGGGGCACCTTGTCAAAGGCCTTGCTGAAATCAAGATAGGCTACATCCACAACATTCCCTTCATCTACCAGGCTTGTAATTCTGTCAAAAAATGAGATCAGATTAGTCTGACATGACCTATTTTTCAGAAACCCATGCTGACTTTTAGTGATCACAGCATTCCTTTCTAGGTGCTCACAGACCGTTTGCTTAATGATCTGCTCTAGAATCTTTCCTGGTATTGATGTCAGGCTGACTGGGCGGTAATTGTTTGGGTCCTCTCTTTTCCCCTTTTTGTAAATAGGGACAACATTTGCCCTCCTTCAGTCTGCTGGGACTTCGCCTGTTCTCCAGGAATTCTCAAAGATTACTTCCAGTGGTTCTGAAATCACCTCTGCCAGTTCTTTTAATACTCTTGGATAAGTTCATCTGGCTCTGGAGACTTGAATATATCTAAACTAGCCAAGTATTCTTTTACTACCTCCTTACTTGTTCTGGGCTGTGTTTCCCCTGCTGAATCATCTGCTCCATATTCTTCAGGTCGGACATTGTTTTCTGTTTTGGAGAAGACTGAGGCAAAGAAGGTATTGAGGAGTTGTGCCCTTTCTCTGTCCCCTGTTTGCATTTCACCATCTTCTCCTCTAAGTGACCCCACTTTTTCCTTGTTCTTCCTTTTGCTATGGACATACCCATAAAAGCCCCTTTTTGTTGCTTTTAACCTCTCTAGCAAGCCTGAGTTCATTCTGTGCTTTAGCTTTTCTGACTTTGTCTCTACACTTGCTGGCTATTTGTTTGAATTCCTCTCTGGTGGTTTCCTCCTTTTTCCATTTTTTGTACATATCCCTTTTAAATCTTAACTCAGTTAAAAGTTCTTTAGATAGCCACCCTGGCTTCTTTAGGCACCTTCCATGGTTCCGTCCCATTGGTATTGCCTGAAGTTGTGCTTTTAAGATCTCCCTTTTAGCAAACTCCCAACCATCATGAACTCCCTTCCCTTTTGGTATTTCTGTCCATGGGACCTCACCCAGCGTTCCCCTAAGTTTTCTGAAGTCAGCTTTCAATCCAGTTCCTGTTTAAAGGTGGACGTACATGGCACTTCCCCCCAAAAATACAAGAAAGAAGAAATCTCTCAAAATCTGCACTTGTCCAACTTTTGCAACACAGTTCTCCTGCAATGTGCACAAAAATGTGAATGCAAGGGAAAAGTGTGCATTAAAATATTACTTAAAATAACATACAAAAAATGCATTCAGGGAGTGGGTAGGAAATTGCTTGGAAAAGATGTGCCTTTGACAAAACTGCATACAAAAATGTGTATATTAGAAAAGGTGCATGCTAAAATCCCGGTGAAGGCTTAAAAAAAATCACAAACTGATGTGGAAACGCGGAGAACGGAACTTAATATTGGGGAAAATGAGAAACTGGGAGAAACTTAAATTGACACATTTACCCATTCCTGCTCTGAAGTGCTAAATAAAGTGCAATTTTATTTTGAGATCACCATCACCATTCTTGGCTATGATGATGGTGATGATGATGATGATGATGGAGTGTCATTTTGCAATTTCAGGCAGAGGTTGCCCCCACTCTCCACTTGCCACTGTGTCTTAAAATCTGAACTTGAGGGGCGGTGGTGGTGGTCCGGTTGCAGGATTCAGTTTGCTAAAGTGCCCAGAGGGTTGGACCAAGGCAGTGCATCTCTGATTGAACAGTTTACATCTTCTGGGGAAGTCTGCACTGGGCAGAAGGCACAGAAAAGGAGCAAAGGGTCAAGGAAAGGAAGGCAGGGGTTTGAAAAAAGCCATGGACAAGGGAAGCATAAGAAATAGCCTCCAGTGTGAACAGAAATGCGACACAGCAGCATGACTACAAATGCACCAACTTAACTTTGTGAAGAGGATCAAGAATCCTCGCCTTTCCTGTGCAACACACTTGCAACCACAGAACTTGAGTTTGGGTGCAAAGCAAGTAAGGCTCAAATGCATCACAGAATGACTATCCAGCAGACGTGTGCTTGGGTGCTGGACTCTCTAGCTGGACGGGACTTTTAGTGTAAGTGGAGAATGGAGGTAGGGAGGTGTGGGTGTCAGCAGCAGACAGAAACCAAGTATGCACACCTACAAACACACAGGACACAAAAATGCACAGAAACATTTTCCACCACTGAAAAGTGTCAGTGGCCTAAATGTCAAATGTTTTCCCCTGCCCCTCTCAGAAATACAGTGGTACCTCAGGTTAAGAACTTAATTCGTTCTGGAGGTCCGTTCTTAACCTGAAACTGTTCTTAACCTGAGGTACCACTTTAGCTAATGGGGGCTCCTGCTGCCGCCGGAACACGATTTCTGTTCTCATCCTGAAACAAAGTTCTTAACCCGAGGTACTATTTCTGGGTTAGCAGTCTGTAACCTGAAGCGTCTGTAACCTGAAGCGTCTGTAACCCGAGGTACCACTGTACTTTTGGGAAGCAAAAAAGGGGAAAGTAGCAAGGGGACCAGACTGTAACAATCACTAGTCCACAGCCAAGTTGTCAGGGTGTGGAAGGGCTCCGCTTTAATTCGCCAACTTCTCTGAGCTGATCCATTCTGTCAGCGCTGAAATACTCCATTCCCTAAATGTCATATTTTGAGGATAGGGCGGTGGGGATGGGGGTTGGGTTCTTTTCAAAATGTGAGCTTGCCATTTCCTGCAGCTCGATAAAAAGGGAAGGGGGTCAAACAATCCCTCATTTTTACTGGCAGTGCTAACAAATGGCAGGAAACACTTGACCACAGAATATGTGTGACTGGAGGCTCCTTCCCTCCCTTCTTTTCCATGCACAGTAGACTGTTTTTATTGGATGTTTTCAAGGGGAATCTTAAAGCCTCTCAGCTCTCCCAAAATCTCCATGCTGCGTTCTTTCATGGCTTTGTTTTGGCTTTGGGAAAGGTGAGGGGAAATGGTGGGACCTTTGAAAAGCCCTCTGACTAGATTCCCTGGTGCAGTAAAAAGACACATTCACATGGACTGTAACTTGCTCTTTTCAGGGACTGACACATTTGCCTCGGGAAATGTGTTTCTGAGCTCATGGTGGCTCAGAAGAAACACACAGTATTGGGAAATAACAAAAAAAAACCACTAATATATAAAATATATAAAATCTTATTAGAGTGGGAGACTAAAGATGAATTAGTTACAGCTGCAATGTTACACTGGGTGACAGATATCAGACACAACATTGAAATAGCAGCTATGGAATAGAACAGGGGTCAGCAAACTTTTTCAGCAGGGGGCCGGTCCATTGTCCCTCAGAACCTGTGGGGGCCCGGACTATATATTTTTTTTTAAAAAAAAGTGAATGAATCCCTATGAATACTGTGTCCAATTCTGGGCACCACAGTTCAAGAAGGATACTGACAAGCTGGAACGTGTCCAGAAGAGGGCAACCAAAATGGTCAAAGGCCTAGAAACGATGCCTTATGAGGAATGGCTTACGGAGCTGGGTATTTTTAAGCCTGGAGAAGAGAAGGTTAAGGGGTGATATAAAAGGGGTGATATAAAAGGTTAAGGGGTGATATAAAAGGATGTCATATAGAAGAGGGTGAAAGGTTGTTTTCTGCTGCTCCAGAGAAGCGGACATGGAGCAATGGATTCAAGCTACAAGAAAGAAGATTCCACCTAAACATTAGGAAGAACTTCCTGACAGTAAGAGCTCTATGACAGTTGAATTTGCTGCCAAGGAGTGTGGTGGATCTTTGGAGATCTTTAAGCAGAGGCTTGACAGCCATCTGCCAGGAATGCTTTGATGGTGTTTCCTGCTTGGCAGGGGGTTGGACTGGATGGCCCTTGTGGTCTCTTCCAATTCTATGATTCTATGATTCCTATGCCCCACAAATATCCCAGAGATGCATTTTAAATAAAAGGACATGTTCTACTCATGTAAAAACATGCTGATTCCCGGACTGTCCGCGGGCCAGATTTAGAAGGCGATTGGGCTGCATCTGGCCCCCGGGCCTTAGTTTGGGGTCCCCTGGAATAGAACGGTGAATTTTGTGACCTGTTATTTGATAAAGGAAAATATACAAAAGACGGTTTACAGGTGGTACTTAATGCCCAGCAAACACATTGAAATGTATAAAAGAGGGTCTTAATTCTGTTGGAAGTGCTCAGAGGTGGAAGGATCTCTAATGCTTATGTGGTGGTGGTGCAAACATGCCAAAGAATTTTAAGAGATGGTACTTGAGGAGTTTAAAAAGATACCAAAGAAGGCATATAATTTATTCCTCTATGCAGCAGCTGCAGCTAAAAGAGCAAACGCCAGAAATTGGGAAGAAAGAAGTATTCCAACAAAAGAACAATGGCTGTATAAACTGGTGCTTGCAGAACTAGCAAATATGAGAGCCAAAATAAGGGGCGAGTGGGAATATTTTGAAGAATACCTGAAATGATATGACACCAAAACTGTTCTACAAGTAGGGGTAGTACTTTGAGCAACAGTTACAACAACGAAGAAATTGATGGGAGGAAAATGGTGTAGAAAAACTAACAGATATGCACCAAAACAAGGTATACTTAGAATGCCATGGGCGTGATGAGTTGGGAAGTCTGTATAGAAGCAATGTATTATGAAAAATGTATGATGTGCAAATATAAACTGGAAAAATAAATAGGTAAATCACAGCCATGAGTCAGGATAAAGGAGAAATCTGATTCCATTCACATTTAAAGGCAAACCTACCTAATCCACACTTTCTGAAACAATGTGTGATCCTTCAAAATTCTCATTCCCTTGAATTTTGCAGTGCAGTTGTCCAGCTATGTTTACGAAATGACATATACTAGGGTAATGTGTGCACAAAACTGAATATATTCATGTAAACAGCATTTTAAAAATTGACTATATTAAGGGAAAGCAGTAAGAAGGCAGCAGGGGAGGATTTAGGGTTGTAGGAATGATGCACCTGCACTGGGCACTGAGCTGAGAGGGCACAATTGCAAAGACCTGTAAGTGAGGCCCTGGGCTTTGGGAAGGAGGTGGGGGGCTCGGACAGAATCCGAGAATCCTCCCGCCTCCTTCCCAAAGCCCCTAGGCAGTGCTTTCCAAGCTAGGAAAAGGCTCTAGGACCCTGCCAGAGCCCCCGCTCCTCCTTCCCAAAGCCAGATGCCTCCTTCCCTGTCTTTGGAAAGGCAGCACAAGGGCTGGGGGGGGCATCAAATTTTGGTTTTGCACAGGGCATCAAGTCTGCCACTGCCAGGTCAGATCTAGATAGTAAGATTTTTGCAAACAATTCTGGCTCTAACCCACGCTGCCACTTCTATGGGGCCTTTTATGGGGGGGGAAGTCTGGAAGCAGGAAGGAGAGAGACTGAGCCATTCCATAACCTACTCACTCATTCCCTCCTCCTCTATAGTTCTGGACAGAGGAAAATTGGATGGTCTCCAATAAGTTCCCAGAAGAGGTCCCCTTTGTTGTTGTGGCCAACATGGATGGTAGGTATCCCAAGGAGTGCCTGGAAAATAGTTTCCAGTTTGACAGAACGGGCAGCCATCTTTTCCCTCCAGGAAAGCAAAGAGGTGTTGTTGTTGCTGCTGTTATTCAGGTATACTGGATTCTACTGGACAGTCACATCCTTGGCCCAAAAGACGAGCAGGTAGCGTCTCTTACATTGCTCACAACAGGAAGAGTTCCCTGCTGCCCTGACAATCGCAATCCAAAACAAATCATTCATCAGTTCCTGGAGTCTTGCCATGAAATTAAATGTGATCTCTGATAATGATGCAACAGGCTAAAGAGTTGATTTTGGCAGTGCATTAAAGGTTTTCGAGGTTGGCAGGAATTGTGGAGGAAAAGTTAGAGCAGCTGTGGGATGCTGTTCACTGTTATATTAGTGAGCTGAAGACTTTGGGGTGCTCAAAATCCCAGCCGGAGGGTGAGAATCTATTGTCTCCCCCAGAATAGCAGCATAGGTGGCAAATAGAAGGGCATCTCTCCTTCTGCCCCCATTTTTGTGTGTAAAAGTTTATGTTAACCTTTATTTATCCTCTCACTTTTCTTGCCTCTAATAATTACTGAAATTAATATTATGGAGGAGTCCAGCCAGCAGAACCATAATAAATCACTTGCCACAGCCTGGGAGTTGGAAGGGCTGAGTTTCAAGCACTGATGTCAAATTTAATAAAAGAGACGAGATGCCGGGAGGAGCAAAGAAGTTTGCTTACCATACATGTAGAGCCAAAGATTGATGGGTGCTCTGAAGCAGCGGTGGGCAGACTCCAGAGGGTGTTCAACTCCAGTTCCCATCATCCTGAGCACTGGTCACTGGTCATGCTGCCTGGGGTTGATGGGAACTGGGAGCTCAGCAACAGCCACAGATTCTGTTCCTGTACTAAAGGGCATCACAATGACAGTCTAGCCCAAATCCATAATCACCTCCCTTACTTACCAAAGCTGCCCTTTTTTTCTAGTTATATCAGCAACAAAATTAATGAATTCATGACGTGCCAACTTGACGGCTTCAATCAGAACAATTGGCACCAATATGGGCGCCATATAACACCGGTTCTGCATTTGTAAGAACTTGATCATTTACTGTGGCAGCATCTGCACTTTGGAACTCCCTGCCTGTTGAGACCAAGCCGGTGCCTTCACCTTCACCCTGTATGGACAAGCCTACCCAGGTGCTTAGAAAGTCAAGGTATTATAAATCTCAGCATTGTAACTTTTGGGTTTTTTTAAAGTGGGGTTGTATTTTCCCCCCTTGATTTTGCTGCTTTATATTTTTTTGAACCGCTTTGAGATTTTTAAAGAGACAGCAATGTATAAGCTTATGAATAAATAAATAAATTTTATTTATCTAACAGTTCTGTTAGTGGTAGCACTGGCAAATCTCTATGTGCCAGGGTTTCTGAGGTATGGGCCCAAGAACCCTGCAGTCTGAGATGCCAGTCAGCCAGTTACAAATCCACTGAATGGTAGCATTGTCTAGCCCGCATTTTACCAGCTTCTTTACTAGAATATCATGGGGCACCTTATCAAAGGCCTTGCTGAAATCAAGATAGGCTACATCCACAGCATTCCCTTCATCTACCAGGCTTGTAATTCTGTCAAAAAATGAGATCAGATTAGTCTGACATGACCTATTTTTCAGAAACCCATGCTGACTTCTAGTGATCACAGCGTTCCTTTCTAGGTGCTCACAGACCGTTTGCTTAATGATCTCCTCTGGAATCTTTCCTAGTATTGATGTCATGCTGATTGGGCGGTAATTGTTTGGGTCCTCTCTTTTCCCCTTTTTGAAAATAGGGACAACTTTTGCCCTCCTCCAGTCTGCTGGAACTTCGCCTGTTCTCCAGGAATTCTCAAAGATTACTGCCAGTGGTTCTGAAATCACCTCTGCCAGTTCTTTTACCACTCTTGGATGAAGTTCATCTGGCCCTGGAGACTTGAATACATCTAAATTAGCCAAGTATTCTTGTATTACCTCCTTACTTGTTCTGGGCTGTGTTTCCCCTGCTGAATAATCTGCTCCATATTCTTCAGGTCGGGCATTGTTTTCAAAGAAGGCATTGAGGAGTTCTGCCCTTTCTCTGTCCCTTGTTTGCATTTCACCATCTTCTCCTCTTAAGTGACCCCACTGTTTCCTTGTTCTTCCTTTTGCTATGGACATACCCATAAAAGCCCTTTTTGTTGCTTTTAACCTCTCTAGCAAGCCTGAGTTCATTCTGTGCTTTAGCTTTTCTGACTTTGTCTCTACACTTGCTGGCTATTTGTTTGAATTCCTCTCTGGTGGTTTCCCCCTTTTCCCATTTTTTGTACATATCCCTTTTAAATCTTAACTCAGTTAAAAGTTATTTAGATAGCCACCCTGGCTTTTAATATCTCCCTTTTAACAAACTCCCAACCATCATGAACACCCTTCCCTTTTAGTATTACTTATCTAAATTATTTAGATTTCACCCAGCGTTTCCCTAAGTTTTCTGAAGTCGGCTTTCTTAAAGTCTAGAATTTGAGTCTTAGTATGCTTGGTTGCTCCTTTCTGCTGTATAATAAACTCCAGAAGAGCATGGTCACTTCCACCTAATTATCCTGCCACTTCTACCCCACTAACCAGGTCATCACTATTGGTTACGATTAGATCTAAAATGGCTGATCCTCTTGTTGCTTCTCCCACTATCTGGACAATGACAAGGCCAGTGAGGAATCTGTTCAACCTTATGCTCTTGGCGAGTTTGACATCCAGGAAATACCAGGATATTACTACTATCTTTATAAACGACTTGGATGATGGGCTTGAAGGCATCCTGATCAAGTTTGCAGATGACACCAAACTGTGAGGGGTGGCTAATACCCCAGAGGAAAGGATCACACTTCAAAATAACTTTAACAGATTAGAGAACTGGGCCAAAGCAAACAAGATGAATTTTAACAAGGAGAAATGTAAGGTACTACACTTGGGCAAAAAAAATGAAAGGCACAAAAACAGGAAGGGTGACACCTGTCCTTAGAGCAGTACATGTGAAAAGGATCAAGGAGTCTTGGTAGATCACAAACTTGACTGGGCTGCATCAATAGGAGTATAGCATCTAGATCAAGGGTAGTAATAGTACCACTGTATTCTGCTCTGGTCAGACCTCACCTGGAGTACTGTGTCCAGTTCTGGGCACCACAGTTCAAGAAGGATACTGACAAGCTGGAACGTGTCCAGAAGAGGGCAAGCAAAATGGTCAAAGGCCTGGAAACGATGCCTTATGAGGAACGGCTTAGGGAGCTGGGTATGTTTAGCCTGGAGAAGAGAAGGTTAAGGGGTGATATGATAGCCATGTTCAGATATATTGAATGATGCAATATAAAGGAGGGAGAAAGGTTGTTTTCTGCTGCTCCAGAGAAGCGGACATGGAGCAATGGATTCAAACTACAAGAAAGAAGATTCCACCTCAACATTAGGAAGAACTTCCTGACAGTAAGAGCTGTTCGACAGTGGAATTTGCTGCCAAGGAGTGTGGTGGAGTCTCCTTCTTTGGAGGTCTTTAAGCAGAGGCTTGACGGCCATCTGTCAGGAAAGCTTTGATGGTGTTTCCTGCTTGGCAGGGGGTTGGACTGCATGGCCCTTGTGGTCTCTTCCAACTCTTAGATTCTATGATTCTTCCTTAATTCTAAGCATATTGCAAACACCCAAAACCAGTTTTGCCTCTCGCTTGGGTTGATTACTTCTAGTAAAAAAATGAACTAGATCCAACCATCCTGCCCAGTCTGGTCTATCCCCCAGTGCTGAGAGACAACCTACAGCTTCCTGAACTTCTTGTATACAGAACATATCCTAGGCTTAAGTTGCAAAATATATATGCACTGCCATCAGTTGTGAATGGCCAGGTTTTTAGATATGGGTTCCCCTGCAGGAGATACAAAAACAGGGGTCCAACTTTCATGCTGCTCCATTCAGTAGATCTAAACTGCATGTCTTTCTACAGAGAGAGGACTTAGAGTACCATCCAGTGGGATCTGGTTATAAGGGGGGGGGTCCCCCTTGGCACAGAAGGAAACTGGAGATGTCCTTTTCCAAGCAGTGCCCTGAAAATGTGCTACCTCTGTGGGAGGCCAACTTTCACCACGAAGCAGCAAAGAATATGGAACAGGTGTGGATACTCATGCAAAAGGGAGAAAGCCCTGGTGAGTTGGACCTGTGTTACCTAGTAGTGTAGTCAGCTTTCTGTACAAAGTCAGCCCCTGGAAGCCCTCCCCTCACTTTGAATTGCACCTTTTGGGAACAATCAAAACGCCTTCGTGATGTAAATGTGTAATTTGATGAAGCCTTTTGTCTTAGTAATAACACTAAACGCCATCTGGAGACTTTTGGCCCCCTCTTTGAAGCTCGAAAGGAAGCCTGAAACATTTAAGGGTACTTTTACCAGAAGGGGAGGAGGGGAGGGAGGGAGGGAGGAAAGCTTAACAGCTGCCTGAGAAAATTGATCTTTGGTCTGAATTATTGTGTGTTCCTCCACAAGGATTCAAGCACACACCAGAATTTTAGGTTTGCACAATTCATAGGCTCTGCTTCCCTAGCACCAGAAATTTACTTTTTTTAAAAAAAAACTTTTTGCGGGGGTTGGAAGTGACTGGGAAATGCAGTGAAAAATGTGGGCTGAAAGTGTGGACTAACAGGATGAAATGTAAACATCCCACAAGCAAATCAGGATGAATGCTCATTATGTAACTGCCCTGTAAACGCATCAGAACCAATGTTCAATAAAGGCTGGACACAGGGGTGCCAATAGGATTTGCTGGGGCCCGTAAACTATATGTGGATTAAAGGTAAAGGGACCCCTGACCATTAGGGTCCAGTCGTGACCAACTCTGGGGTTGCGGCACTCATCTCGTGTTATTGGCCGAGGGAGCCGGCGTACAGCTTCCAGGTCATGTGGCCAGCATGACAAAGCCACTTCTGGCGAACCAGAGCAGCGCACGGAAACGGTGTTTACCTTCCTGCTGTAGCGGTACCTATTTATCTACTTGTACTTTGACGTGCTGGGACCGAGCAACGGGAGCTCACCCTGTCACAGGGATTCGAACCGCCAACCTTCTGATTGGCAAGCCCTAGGCTCTGTGGTTTAACCCACAGCGCCACCTGTGGATTGCCCCCTCCCTACTCCCAGATCCCTCCTTCCACCGCCCAGCAGTCTGTTGCGAAAAACTGCTTCAATGTACTTAGGTATATTGCTAATATTGGACAGCTATTTTGATTTAATAGTCTTGATTTAATGTTTTTACTTAACTGATTTTAACCTACCATTCAAAGTTCCTGCCTTCACAAAGCATTTTATACCGTGTTTCTCTGAAAATAAGACAGCGTCTTATATTTATTTTTCCTTTTAAAAAAACACACTACGGTTTATTTTCAGGGGATGTCTTATTTTTTTGTTCCTTCTCCTCCTGCTGTGGCCGGCATTGCTGCTGCGCCTATCACTATGTCTTATTTTCGGGGTATGGCTTATTTTATGACTACGTCTTAAAATAGGGGAAACAGGGTAAATAGTTCAAAAACCATACTCATGTAATTATTAAATAACATTTAACCATTGCATTTAAAAAATAGCAACAGCTTTTAAAAATCAAATAGATTTCAAACAGAAAAATAAACAGTCTTCAGTTATTCATGAATAAGAACAATCATGTGTTCAATGATCCACATCTCTTTCTGAAAAAGAGCAACATCCAAATGGCAGCTTTGCAGATTTGGTGGCAGAACCAACTCTCAGCCTAATCCACCTCATGGGGTTGTTGTTGCAAATATCAAAGTGGGAGGAACCATGAAGAAAAACAAGGTGCAAATAGGTCGTATTCAAAGACCATTCAGAGACTGAAAAGCAAAGATGCACAAAGCTGTCTCCCCTTTCAAATCATTTAACTGCAACATTCCACATTTCTGACATTTTATAGTGAACTACAAAAAGAAAAAAGACACACACACACACCGCACCACACACAAATCCTCTAAGCACCACACTGGCACAATTTTGGTGACTGAACCAACTCTCAGCCTAACATACTGAGGTGCAGGTGGGTTCCCATCCCAAGACCCAGTGATAAGAGCAAGAACCTTTATTGAACTAACAGAACTAGACAACGGGGGCAAAGCAACTGCTTATATACATTTCTGAAGGGATGGGCCACTCCCACTCTCAACATCATTGGCTGTCTAAACTCCCAAGCTGCAAATCATAACTCAGAGTTTAAGGGCCAATGGGCCCAAATCCTGAAATGTTCTATGATTGGATATCATGTATCGAAATCAGAACACAGGCACTCAGAATCCTTAGTCCAGACTCAAGTTCAGGCAAACACACTGAATACATAACACCTACTTTGCAGAGTTGTTGGAAAGCCCCCCCCCTCCCCCCCAAAAGCTATACATACACCACATAGTTTTTCCCCTTGGTCATTGCAGAATAGCTTTTGCTGTGGTGTTTGTGTGTGTTAATCTTCTGGCCCTCTTGCTGGATGGGCAGAGGGAAGGTGGGTGGGCACTGCTTCCTGAAAGCCAGGAACTCACTGAGCCACATGATGTGCACTCAAACACACCATTACCCAGCAAGCAGAGTCTGGGCTGGGCAACAATGAGCAGGGGTCCTGAAACTAAGGCTCGTGGGCCGGATGCAGCCCAATCGCCTTCTAAATCCGGCCTGCGGACGGTCCGGGAATCAGCATGTTTTTACATGAGTAGAATGTGTCCTTTTATTTAAAATGCATCTCTGGGTTATTTGTGGGGCATAGGAATTCGTTCATTTCCCCCCCCCCCCTTCCCAGCCACTTTGGGCGGCTTACAACAGAAAAATGAAATAAAACAATTAAACATTAAAAGCCTCCCTAAACAGGGCTGCCTTCAGATGTCTTCTAAAAATCTGGTAGTTGTTTTTCTCTTTGACATCTGATGGGAGGGCGTTCCACAAGGCAGGCGCCACCACCGAGAAGGCCCTCTGGATGTGAAATGAAGATGCAGCCCAGCTGCAGGTGGAACAGCAGGTGCCTCCGAGTTCTGACAGAGGAGCATCACCACTCAGGAGGGGCCAGGTGGGGCCAGGTCCTGGGGGGGGGGTTGCCACGGTGACAAGGACCCTCCCTCCCTTGTGACATCTCTTGTTTCTCCTTTAAAAGCCACTGACTTGCAGGCGGCCATTGTGGGTTTGTAGTGAGGCGAGGAGAGAGAGAGAGGAGTTAGTGGCGGTTGGTGGTGGTTGGTGGCGAATAGGAGAGGAGAGGAGTTTGGTTTGTTATTTTTCCATTTTCTTATTTTAATTTTGATTTGATTTATTACTTTTATTTGATTTATTTGATTTGATTTATTTTCATTTTCTTTTATTCTTTTCTTTTAACACTTTTATTTATTTTATTTTGTTCTTTATTATATTATTTTTGTTCTTTGTTTTTTGTCTTTTCTGCACATCTGTGCAGAGTTTGTATATATTTTGTACATAGAGTAGTTAAGGTTAAGTGTAGGGTTAGGGCGGGGGTTAGGTGTAGACTTAGGGCAGGGGTTGGGGTCAGATTTAGGCTTGGGTGGGCATTTTAGATAGTTAGTTACTTTAGTGAGGCGGGTGGGATCTTTTCGTGGACAAAATGGGCAGGCTGTAAGTAGCATTCCTTCCCTTTCTCTTCATCTCCGGGGGTGGGGGGTTCTTCTTCTTCTTCTTCTTCTTCTTCTTCTTCTTCTTCTTCTTCTTCTTCCTCTTCCTCTTCCTCTTCCTCTTCCTCTTCTGTCACTCATAGCCGAGTAAGATTGATTTCCATGAACAGTGAGTTTTAACTGTGAGTCTGTAAGTGATAAGTGACTGTGGAGGCCAATTCTGGATCCACATGTCCTTCCACAGTGGGGACATAGTTTTCTGGGCGGGAGTTGATCACAGTAAGGGTTTGCAAAGCATGCCTTAGCTCATTCCCTTTTTGTATCCTGAGTTCATGCGTCTTCAAAGCCCATAACACCTTTGGTAAAAGCTGTTCTCCTACTGGAGCGCTCGCAGGCCAGTGTTTCCCAGCCATTGGTGTTTATACAACATTTTTTTAGATTGGCCTTGAGAGTGTCTTTGAACCTCTTTTGTTGGCCACCAGTATTACGCTTTCCATTTTTAAGTTTGGAATAGAGTAGTTGCTTGGGAAGATACTAATCAGGCATCGGAACCACATGACCAGTCCAACGAAGTTGGTGTTGAAGAAACATTGCTTCAATACTGGGGATGTTTGCTTCTTCCAGGAAACTAGTATTAGTTTGCCTGCCTTCCCAAGAGATGTGTCACATTTTTCGGAGACACCATTGATGGAATCTTTCAAGGCGTTGGAGATGGCGTTTATAAGTGGTTCATGTTTCAGAAGCCTACAGCTGGATTGGTAGTACAAGAGCCTAGACTGAAACGCCAAAGACTAGTTTCAATGGACCAAGAACGGTTTTCATGGGTGGTTCTGACTTTTCCCTTTTCCCAGTGGGAATTCCTATTTGTAGAGCAGAGGCCACGGCTGGTCGGCAGTTGCAGTGCCTGTGTGCTTTGTGCTGGGGGCGCTGTTTAGCGGCGCTCCTTGGTCGCTATTGGACAGTTACTTGGATAGGCTGAGCAGATTGGTTGAGCGCCTTGTGAGCAAAAGGTTCAGCCTTCGTTAGGGCAAATGCTCTACCCTTATTTACGGGAGCCTTTGGCATGGAAAAAGGAAAGGACTGTGTCAGGATGATGCGTTTTGTGGGGACATTTGCAGAAGTGAAGGTGTTGATTTGGGCTGCAGTTGGAGGGGGGTATGGTGCCTGTTCTGCCCATTCGGTGGTAGTTCCCTGTCTTCTCCAGACACCCCTCCTCACACACAAGAATTTGGGCTGCCGGCGTCTGAGTCTCTCTCTCCGCTCATCTCTTCTAGGATCAGGTGCTTAAGGCGCCTGTTTCGGCGCTGCCGCAGGGTGGCCCCCCAGCAAGGCCCAGAGCAGCCCGTGGCGCCAGGTGAGCAAGTGACCCTCCTTTTTTGGACAGAGGAGGGCAGCAATCGGCATGGGGGGAAAGCTAGTCAAAAGATGGAAAGAGCCAGGTGGCTGAATCCGACCCAAGGTCCATTGGGCCAGTGGCTGGAACCCCCTCCCCCCAGAGGCCAACCCATTTTGTGAAGTCCAATGAATGAAGCAGGGGACTGGGCTGGGGGCATGGCTGGGGGGCAGTTGCCAGCGGGAGGGGCACCTTCCCTGGGGAGCCACATTCTGGGGAAAGGAGGACAGGATTGGCCCCCAAGGCCTTGGGATGTCCCACCTCTGCAGTAGGACTTGGAATCCAGGAGAAAACTCTTGGAATAGCCTTGCCAGGGGCTCAGGGACGGACTCACCTGTTCGCATGTCCTTCTTTTTGCAGTTCTGCGGTTCCACATCCCTTCTCCAGGGGTGAGTATTGCAGAAAACAAGAACAGGGACTGGATCCCTCAGACCTGCCCCTCACTCTGCACTCTCAGATGCAGAGAAGCCCTCCCCTCACAAGGAACTGACAGCCTGACTTTTGCATTTCAGCTGCTCGAGGATGAGCAATTATACATCCTCGGGGTCATCCAGAGCTGCCAGGCAGCTGAGCTCAGGGGGCTGCGAACCCTGAAGTGCTCCAAGCAGGAGACGGCCAAAGCCATTTTGGTGAGTGAGGGGTGGTGTGAGGGACCCCCGCGGGGAGGTGGAGGGAAGGAGGGCCTTTAGGGAAGGGGTTGTTCATCTGCGGAGAGGAGGACCCTGCCGGCTTAGTGTCCCCTGGAAAGCCAAGCCTGGTGTTGGGGGTCGGAGTTGTCCTCTGCAGGCCCCAGAAAGAGCTGATTTTCCTCCTTTGTTCTCTTCCAGGACATCTTGGGGCCCTTGGAGCACTTCAGGGATCGCCCCCTGACCCTGGCCCTTGCCTTGGAGGCCCTCCTCCAGCTCAGGTGAGTTGGGTCTTTGGGATGGAGGGTGGGTGGGGGGCAGAACTCCAAGGGAGACTCAGAGGAAGCGTCTAACCCTCTCGCTTTCATCTCTGCAGTACCATGAGGCCCAAATTCAACTGTGACATGATCAGTGCGATCCTCCATAGGACCATGGAGGCAGTTCTTCAGGGCCCAGAAAAGGAGGAGGAAAGAGAGGTATGTCCTGTGTCTCAAATTCCCTTTGCATGGCTCTTTCTTCTTCATCATATTTCACCAACATTCAAACTCTCTTCTCTCTTTTCCCGCAGGAGCTGAAGCGCCACTTCCGTCTCCTCCTAGGAAGTCTCCTGATGGAAGCCCCCAATCCAGGCACCCTCCTGCAACTTTTAAGCGTAAGTGTCCCAATGGCATCAGGGGTGGTTTTAGGGTTGTCCCCCCCCCCCCGTCCCTTACCCATTTCTGGGGCACAGAGCCTCTTTGGCCCTCAATTTGGTCCAAGACCAAAGCTGGCAAACCCTCATGGTCCAGAAGTGCCAGGGACTCTGTGGTGGGGGCAGTGAGGGCCGCTTTGGCCCAGACTGGCCCCTGACTCTGAGACGCTCTTTCCTCCTGCAGGACCTGCGAGGATACGCCCTGGGGGAAAGTGGGGAGGCTCAAAAACTAGCGGCCAGCAGCATTTCATTGCTGCTGGCTGTTGCCTGGAAATTTCCCCGCCTCCGAGTAAGTAGCTCGCCTTCTTCTATTCCTTTCTGTGTTTGCTTCCATCCCTCCAAGAGCACATCTGTGAGTGAGCTTTAACGCAGATGATGCGGTGTGTGTCCCTGGGGGCCAGGGTGAGGCCAGAGGCTTTTCCTGCCCCCTTTCCTGCGGCTGCCCTTCCACCTCTGCCCAGGAGGCTGCAGGGCCCAGGGAGGTCCTCTGAAACAAGGGATTGGGCCCAAGACAGAGGGAGACCCGTCCTTCCTGGCTTGGCGCTGCTTCTGTGCTCTCTTGCTCCCAACTGACCCCGATTTTTTTTTCCTCTGCAGATGACGGTAGTTCGGCCGGACCTGGCCTGCTTCCGCTTGAAGCCGGAAGAAGGTGGGTCCCACACCTTGGAGACAGCGAACTACCTTGTCCCTTTATTTGCCCAAGACCCACCTCTGAGGTCTTCTTGCTGGGACTCCTGCAGGACCTGCTCCCTGCCTGGCAGGCCTTTCCCACCTTTGACTGAAGGATGGGGGGGGGTGGAAGGCCCATGGGAAAATCTCATTTTCATTCTCGTTCTCTTCCATCCAGATGACATTGTCATTGAGGATTTATAGGCAGTGCGGACACCAGAGAGAGGCCAACATCCAAATGAACTCAGCAGGTAAGACTTTCTCAAAAGCCCACCTGTAGTTAGAGATGCCCTGTTTCATCTGTGAGAGAAGCAGGAACTCCTGGCATCCTGCTTACCTTTTTTCTCTTGCAGGCGACAGAATGATGGCGGCAAGACCTCCTTTTCCATATTTTCATGGGGGCAGAAGGGATGCAGTGGCTGTGGGACCAGATCAGGTAGGGGGAAGCTGCCTTGTGGGGACAGAGGCCAAGGGGTGGGGGGACAAGGATGAGCAGGCAAGGATGAGAAGAGGCCAGGGGAGGGTAACCAATGGCTCTCAAACCCTCGGTGAGTGAGGGACTTTCCCCTCTGTCAGAGAACAGGCTCCAGCAGATGGAGCAGATGAGATCCAGAGGAAGCTGTAGAGGGAAGTGAGGGCGTGATGGGGCTCATCCCCCCAGATGGGAGCCCATGGAGGAGAACTCTGATTCTAAACCTCTGCTGCCTCATGGAATGGCTTCAGGAGAAGAAAAGGCTCCAGAGTAAACTCTACACAGATGCAGAGTGGAGTCCCTAAGATGGTTGGATGGCATTTTGTAGACCTCCTTCTGCAGCCAAATTGGGGCCTTATGCCTTGCTCTTGTTTCCTTTGGACCACCTCAGGGAGGCCGAGAGAGAGGGGGGTCTTGCTGTCTGGGCATAGGGTGGCTACCTTTGTTTTGGCAAAAGACAGGGCAGGGGACAGAGAGAGATCTGAAAACTGTTCACATTATTTTGCCTCAAAGGATCTCATGGAATTTTGGGTTTTCCCGTTCCTTAGGATATATGATCTACTCCCTGTGTAACTCCACGTGTCTCGGTCTCGAGCTGATTGAAGGCAGAGACGGGATTTCACCAATTGGTGAAAAGAAGAAAGAGAACTGGAATAGCATGTGTCACAGTGGCCGGAGTGGACTACTTCAGAGTAACGACGCTACGCAGCTCTGCATTTTATTCTTTTATTGGTGCTGCGTATTTACAGTGCTCAAGTCATTGCTATTTACACGGAGCGATGTTGTCAGTCGGTTTCAGAACCTCCTAATGGCTTTTGGCGCGTCTTTCTCCAACACAAAAGCTTTGGCAGACCCATCCTCTTGCCCCTCCTCTTCCTGCGTAATTCTGGAGTTGGAGGGATGGGTCTTCCCCCCTTGCTTGCCCCTTCCTGTCCCACCTGGGACCCTGGCTCCTCTACCTTGCCTGAGCCTCGGACACGACTTCCTGCTTCCCCACTGGAATCGGAACTCTCCCTGCTTTCCCCTTTGCTCGGGGACGGGCTTGAACTCAGGAGGGGAGGGACTTCGCGATATCCCCTGTCCCTCACATCCACCCCCCTCCCAAGCTCTCCTTCACCCCTCCCCAGGCCCCCCCCATGTGTCGGTGACGACTGGAAGCCTAAGAACTCAGTGCTCTCCGAGCCCGTTGGTGTGAATACCTCCCCCCAGTCCTGCGAGCCCCCCCCTTCCGCCTGGGCGGACGGGAATCCCAAAAAGTCCGTGGCGTCAGAGCTGGTGGGGGTAAAAACGTTCTGCCAATCTGCTCCTTCCTCTGACTGGGTGGATCTCGGTGACACCCATACCTCATCCTCTGGTTCCTCAAACTCCGCTTCCCAGCGCCATGGTGAGCTGCTCTCCCGTGCCTCCTCCTCCTCCCCCTCCCTTTCCATGTGCCAGGGCTTGGGTCTGTGGGGAAAGAGGGCGTGAAATTCTTCCACCAAGAATTCCTCCTGTATCTGAGTGGCTGGGACCCATTCATTCTGGGACGGTGGAGCATCCTCCCATGCCATGAGGTACTCCAGTCCCCCCACCCCCCACCTTGAGTCCAGGATGGCCGTGGCCTCATTGAGTTGCTCCCTGCCTTCCCTCTCCCCCCCTCCCTCGGGGGTTTGTTCGCTGTCTCGGAGCCTGCTGCTTTCCCTGTACGGCGACAGCAGCGATCTATGAAACACTGGATGCACCCTCATGTCCTCTGGCAGTGCCAGCCTGTATGCCACCGGGTTTACCTGTTGCGTGACCGTGAAGGGGCCCAACCTTCTGGGCGCCAGCTTTTTGCACCTCCCTCTGGTGGGAAGGCCCTCCGAGGACAACCACACCTTGTCCCCCACCCTGATGACCTCCCCTTGTCGCCTGTGGCGATCTGCCCCCTTTTTGTACGCTTCCTTGGCCCTCTCCAAGTGTTCTCTGAGCTGCTGGTGCACCGTCTCCAGTTCCTCTGCCCAATCCTCAGCCTGCGGGCCCTCCTCCTCCTCCTCCTCCCTCTCCCTCTCTGGGAAAGATCTGAGGTCGCGCCCGTAATTGGCCTTAAAGGGCGACACCCCTGTGGAGACGTGCACTGCATTGTTGTAGGCAAATTCTGCTAGTGGCAAGCGATCCACCCAGTCCGTTTGCCGCCGGCTGACGTAGCATCTCAGGTACTGCTGCAGAATGGCGTTGACCCTCTCCGCTTGTCCGTTGGTCTGCGGGTGTCTAGCCGTCGACAAGCTGACCTCCACCTGCAGGAGGTTCATGAGCCGCCGCCAGAACCTGGAAACAAATTGGCGGCCACGATCCGAAATAACCCTTAAAGGTAATCCATGCAGTCTGAAAATGTGATCAACAAACAGTTTGGCTGTCTCTTCTGCCGAGACTGCCCTGGCACACGGTATAAAGTGACACATTTTGGACATAAGGTCCACCACCACCAACACTGCAGTCTTACCCCTGGACGAAGGCAGATCTGTGATGAAGTCCATGGACACCACTTCCCACGGCCTGTGTGGTGTGGCTAAGGGCTCCAGCAACCCTGGTGGCGCTGCTCTGACCACCTTCGCCCGCTGGCAGGTGGTACAGCCCCTTACATAGTCTCGAACATCTTCCCGCACCCCTGGCCACCAGAAGTGTCTCATGACTAGGTGAGCGGTTTTGTCCCTTCCAAAATGCCCCGCTGTAGGGTTGTCGTGCATCTGCTTGAGGACCGTACGTCGAAGCTGGGTGGTGGGTAGGTACAGCGCACCCTTGTAGAAAAGCAGCCCTCTGCGTTCTGCAAAGTCTTTTGCCTGCTCCCTCCCCCCTCTCAGTTCTCTGAAGATGCGGTTGGCAAATTCATCCGCTGCCGTCAGTGCTGTGAGTTCTGCCTCGCTCACCACAGCTGCTCCGCAGGACCATGCCGACGGGGGGAAAATGTGCCTTGGGGCTGGTGGCGCCTCCTCCTCCATGTACTCTGGCTTGCGGGAGAGGGCATCCGCCCTGACATTCTGCTCCCCCGGGATGTAGTGGATGGAGAAGTTGAAGTTCGAGAAGAACTCTGCCCACCGTATCTGCCGCTGGTTGAGCACCCTGGCAGTTCTCCAGAACTCCAGGTTCTTGTGGTCTGTGCACACCTGGATGGGGTGCTTCGCGCCCACCAGGAAGTGTCGCCAGTGCTGGAACGCAGCGTAGATCGCAAGAAGTTCCCTATCAAACACTGTGTAGTTGCGTTCAGGCTGTGTCAGCTTCCTGGAGAAGAAGGCACAGGGTCTCCACTCCCTGTTGGCGTCCAGTTGCAACAAAATTGCGCCCACAGCTTTTTCAGAAGCATCTGTCTCAATGCGTAGGGGCGCGTCCTGCACCACATGGAACAGGTTTTGGTCTGAGGCGAACACTCTCTTGAGGCTTTCGAACGCTGCTTGCGCCTCTGGTGTCCACTTGAACTTCTGCTTGCCTCTCAGGCAGTCCGTGATGGGAGCCGTAACGCGAGAGAAGTTCTTGATGAACTTCCTGTAGAAGTTAGCGAAGCCTAGTAGGCGTTGGGCATCTTTGCGCGTCCTGGGGCTGTGCCAGTCCAGGATGGCCTGCACCTTGTCCTTGTCCATCGCCAGCCCCTTGTCTGACAGCTTGTAGCCCAGGAAGTCCACCTCTTTGGTGTGAAACTTGCACTTCTCCAGCTTCACATACAGGTGGTGCTCCTTCAGGCGTTGCAACACCTCTCTGACATCTTTCACATGCTGCACTGGGTCATTCGAGTAGATAAGGATGTCATCTAGGAAGACCAAGCATTTCCTGAAGAGGAGGGACCCCAGGACGTGGTGCATGAAGGCCTGGAAGCATGCTGAGCCCCCTTGCAAACCGAAGGGCATCACCAGATATTCAAAAGAGCCCAGAGGCGTGAACATCGTGGTTTTCCATTCATCTCCTTCCCGGATCCTGATCAAGTTGTACGCCCCCCTTAGGTCCAGCTTGGTGAAAATCTTGCCCCTGCGTGCCGCTGTCAGGAGATCATCCACTCTGGGCATGGGGAAAGCCACGGGCTCTGTCACCGAATTCAGCCGTCTAAAGTCCACCACAAGACGGCGCTGTTGCGTGTCTTTCTTGTCCACCCAGAAGACCGGGCTGCCCCCTGCTGCCTTGCTTTCCCTTATGAACCCCCGCTTGAGGTTCTTGTCGATGAAAGCGCGCAGATCCTCCAGCTCCTGGTCTGACATGGCGTACAGCTTGGCTGGGGGTATCGTCGCCCCTGGCACCAGGTTGATCTGGCAGTCAAAAGGCCTGTGCGGGGGTAGGTGGTCGGACTCCGCTTCGCTGAAGACCTCCTGCAGGTCCCAGTACTGCTTGGGTATTGCCTCACCCCCTTTGATATGCATGGTGGCCACCGTGGCTATCGGAGGCCCCTCCCCTGGTTGGTGCTGCATGCAATGTTCCAGACAAAAGTCTGACCCAAACGTGATGCACCTCTGGTGCCAACTGATGGAGGGGTCGTGGCGCGCCAGCCAGCTCATGCCCAAGACGATGGGGGGGTCTGAGATGGTGGTGACGTTGAACGCCAGTGTCTCTGAGTGCCTTCCCACCGTCATTCTCATGGGGGGGGTTTGATGTGTGATGGCCCCTCCCAGCAGCTCCCTGCCGTCAATGGTTGCTACGTGCAGAGGAAAATCCAACTGCAAAAGCTGGATTTGGTGCTCTTCTGCAAAGCTTCTCGAGAAGAAGTTGGCGGACGCCCCACTGTCAATTAAGGCGAGGACCGTCAGGGGATAGCCATTTGGGAGCGTTAGCGTCACTTCTAGAACCACTCCTGCTCTGGGAGGGGTGGGCTGGCTCTGCACCTCTCTGTGCGGGTGGGCGGGCTGGGGCTGTTGTCTGCTGACTGTGCCTGGCTGCTGCCCCTTGTCTCCTGCAGCCAGGCTTTCCCGTTTCCCTGCTGTGGTGCTGCGTCAGTGGGGGAGGGCACCACCGTTCCCGCCTTTCCTTGCCACTCCCTGCGATGTGGGCAGTCTCTGACGAGATGCTGGGGTGAGTTGCAGAGAAAGCAATTCCCGCCCCTTCCCTCCTTGCGTCTTGGCGCCGCTGGGGTTTGAAAAGCCCGCGCGCGCGCGCTATCAATCTGCATGGGCTCCTGGTCCTGGCTGGCTCCAGGCGTGGCCTGAAAGGGTTGTTGAGGGAGTGGCTTCTCCTGCGACCGTGGGAACCAAGCCCGCTTTGCGCGCGTCGCTTGCTTGTCGTTCCACCGGGATTCCTGCCTCACCCCCACCGCCAGAGCTGCTTTGCTCAGCTGATCCATAGTACTGGGCTTTGGACCTCTCGAGAGTTCATCCTTCACCTCCTCGCTCAAACCCAAGTAAAACGCAGCTTGCATGGGAGGCGAATCCAAAACCCACCCCAGTCTGTGCACCAGCATGGTGAATTTCGCCCAATATGCGCGAACTGTCATATTTCCTTGGCGTAAATTATGCAGTTCCTCCTTAGTCTGGTCCAAATGACTATCGGACGAATACATCGTCCTCAAACCTTCTAGAAATTGTTGGACATTTTTCATGCAAGGATTCTTGGTTGCGATTAATGGTCTTAGCCACTCCCTGGCTGCTCCGGTGAGATGTTCCACAATAAACGCTACTCTGTGCTCATCATCGGGGAACTCATTCTGGTGCAGCTCAAGAGCATACACGATCTCAGTCTCAAAGCCCTGAAACTCCTTCGGGTCTCCATTGAACTTGCTTACAAGGGTCCCTGCTCTCCTTCCTGGCAGCACTTGGACTTGGGGAGCCCCTCCCGCCTTGTTTTTCTCTGCATCCAGCTTGTTTTGGAGGTCTACCGCCACCGCCCTTAAATGCTGCTCTTTTTCCTGGAGCTCTCTCACCTGTTCCGCAAGTTGTAGCCGGTCGTCCTGGACCTTCTTAGTCTCCTCTTTAGCTGCCTTCAATTCTCCCTGCGCCTGCAGCGACAGCTGTTGCAGTTCTAGCTGGGCTTGCTCAGCGATCTGCCGCCACTTCTCCGCCTCGGACACGCTCATCCCGGCAACTCCGAAGTAGCCCAAAAATGATTAGGAGGTTGCTGTCACAGTGGCCGGAGTGGACTACTTCAGAGTAACGACGCTACGCAGCTCTGCATTTTATTCTTTTATTGGTGCTGCGTATTTACAGTGCTCAAGTCATTGCTATTTACACGGAGCGATGTTGTCAGTCGGTTTCAGAACCTCCTAATGGCTTTTGGCGCGTCTTTCTCCAACACAAAAGCTTTGGCAGACCCATCCTCTTGCCCCTCCTCTTCCTGCGTAATTCTGGAGTTGGAGGGATGGGTCTTCCCCCCTTGCTTGCCCCTTCCTGTCCCACCTGGGACCCTGGCTCCTCTACCTTGCCTGAGCCTCGGACACGACTTCCTGCTTCCCCACTGGAATCGGAACTCTCCCTGCTTTCCCCTTTGCTCGGGGACGGGCTTGAACTCAGGAGGGGAGGGACTTCGCGATATCCCCTGTCCCTCACAGCATGGAATAAAAATAAATATTTTTAATGGATTTTGAATAAATGCACAATAAATTGTTACTGTTTTGAATTTCCTTGTATTATTGTCTTCCATTGATCCACACTTTTGTTCTTGCAGCCTAAAATAGCACTAGCATTTTTTGCTGCTGCATCACACACAGGTTGACATGTTAAGCTTATGGTCCACTAAGATCCCTAGATCCTTTTCCCTACCAGCAAACCAGGTGTCCCTCATCTCATATTGGTGCAGCTGGTTCTTCCTGCCAAAGTGCAGAACCTTAGTATGGCTAGAGGTCCTCTTTGCTCGCCACCAGGGAGTGACCACGTCGCAGTCAGTGCTGTGGTCGCTCCGTGTGGCATTAACACAGTTCAGTGCAATCGCCTGGTGACAATCCAGTCCCGCTGGTGCCAGTGACCTGACATCTAAGATGTCTCCAGGACACTGAGTGTTTTGCCTTGGTAGAGCATAACATGTTTGTGACGCAGAGGCTGTGGTATGAGCACAGTTCAGGTAGCCTGTCTCCGTTCTTGTTCAGGCTCCCGATTCCAAGGGGGCCTCTGCGGTTATCCCAGCTGTGATGAACTCTCCCAGCAGGAATAGGAATAGTAATAATAATAATTTTATTATTTATACCCCACCCATCTGGTTGGGTTTCCCCAGCCTCCGAACCTCAATTCTCTTAGATAAGAGAAGCTACACTTTTCAGAAGGAATGACACAAAATGTAAAAAGCAGATAGCCAGGGAGTGAC
Source organism: Zootoca vivipara (assembly GCF_963506605.1). Classification (NCBI taxonomy): domain Eukaryota; kingdom Metazoa; phylum Chordata; class Lepidosauria; order Squamata; family Lacertidae; genus Zootoca; species Zootoca vivipara. Next base: position 3,275,962 of record NC_083292.1, read on the forward strand.
TACTCACAGTTAATCCCTCAGGCTAGGTAGGCGTGGGAGGTAAGATTCCCTGCCCCCTTCTTCCTACAAGGAGCTCCAAGTTGGATGCATAATCTCCCCCTTGTTAGCCTCATCACAGTCCAACAAAGTAGGTTAGGCTGCAACACCGCGCTGAGACCTCCAGGTATAGGGTGGTACAGTATATAGATTCAATAGATAAATATAAATAAATAAACACAGCAACTGGGACAAGGTTACCCAGCAAGAATGTGCCACTGCACCAGGCTGGCTTTGTAGAATGCAACTTATAGCAAGACATGGGTGGGAGGAAAAGTCTGGGAACCTTTGCAACATGATGCTTAAAATCTTAACAGCAAACACTTTGCCAAGCTTGGCACTTCCTGTTAAAAGAATCTCCTGTAGCAGGTCATCAATAGTCTGGCTTCAAGTTGTCCTGATTGGAAGAAGAAGAAGAAGAAGAAGAAGAAGAAGAAGAAGAAGAAGAAGAAGAAGAAGAAGAAGAAGAAGAAGAAGAAGAAGAAGAAGAAGAAGAAGAAGAAGAAGAAGAAGAAGAAGAAGAAGAAGAAGAAGAAGAAGAAGAAGAGTAGTTTGGATTTGATATCCCGCTTTATCACTACCCGAAGGAGTCTCAAAGCGGCTAACAATCTCCTTTCCCCTCCCCCCCCAACAGACACCCTGTGAGGTGGGTGGGGCTGAGAGACTTCAGAAAAGTGTGACTAGCCCAAGGTCACCCAGCAGCTGCATGTGGAGGAGCGGGGAAGTGAACCCGGTTCCCCAGATTACAAGTCTACCGCTCTTAACCACTACACCACACTGGCAGTAAGAACTGTTAACTGAGCTAACCTGTTGGTCGCTCACAAACTCCACCCCCCCCATTAATGATATAAGGCTACTTTGAAATATAGTTGACAATCAAATGTGTTGGGTTCATTCATGCAGGGAATGCACAACAACCTGTCTCTTTCCAGCCACATCAGTAAGGAGCAAAACGGAGATGTGTGTACTGTGAAATGCAAGTGTCTATGCACTGGGTTGCATGCTCACTCCTTTAGAGACATGCTTTTGATGTAGGAGTTTCGTGGCATTTCAAAACACGACAAAGTAGTCTTCTCCAACCTGCCCTCCTCCAGGTGTTGTGGAATACAACTCCTCTGGCGACCCCCTGTTGGCATAGCAGACTGCATTAACATTTTAAACATGTTGTCTTTGTTTTAGTGGGTATATTTTAGTGGAGTCACTTGGAGATATTCTCTTTTTTGTGAAAGGAAATAAATACAGGAATCATAAATAAAGAATCCAAAACAGCTGCAGTGGACCAGGTTTGGGGAGGCCACTTAAAAAACTCACTACAATCTTTGATAGCCTACAGTATGTTCTAAAAGGGCCACTTCATTTGAGCAGCAATATGCATTTTCTGCTACACAGTGGAGAGCCATAACCAGTTTCTCACTACCTGGAATAGTTCCTATGATGCACACAGCTGAAAGCATGTGCTGGTCACACGCACATCCTAGGTTGGGTCCAGGTTGGATTCAGTCACACTTAGTCCCATATAAACCAATGGTGGTTAAGTTAGGGCCGACTAAAGTGCCATTGGTTTGCAAAACACTTGCCTTCCAGATTGGCTATAATGCAGGAGTGGAGAGCAGGGAGAGAGTATTTTTTTCCAGCACAGGAAGTGAGCCATAGCAGGCTGGGAGAGAATGATTTGAAGCAGTGCAACATCTGTGTAGGAATGTCAGGGAATCCTGATGAAGATGAAACCAGGCAGAATTGCCAGTGCTCACTTATTTGGCCCATATCCAGAAGATAAATCAACCAGCAAATACAAATCTGTTGTCCCTGCCTATTTGCATTGGGGGGAAATGAATTTGAGTTGAAATGAACGGGACAGCATAATGTAATGACAATCTAATTTACATACAGTAAATAAATATGTAATTATATACATAATTATGCAAGTTACTTAATTTTGCCATAGTGGAGATAAATAGCATAGCTTTTTGGCAGAAGACTAATGGCAGCAGAAGAGAAACAGTGTTGCATATGACAGCTACAGGGCAGGGCAGGAAATGAAATGATGGTCCTTAGGTGTGCAAGAGGACAGGTTTTCCTCCCACCACTCCATTTAGTGATAAAGGTAGACCTTCCCACCACTGGTTTATTGTCATACTTACATGCATGTGCATAGAAAACATGGACACACATCTGATTTGGACATGAGTCATGAATAGAATAATTGGAGGTATCCCCAAAGGCAGGCATCCCCAAACTCGGCCCTCCAGATGTTTTGGGACTACAAATCCCATCATCCCTAGCTAACAGGACCAGTGGTCAGGGATAATGGGAATTGTAGTCCCAAAACATCTGGAGGGCCGAGTTTGGGGATGCCTAGCCAAAGGGTCCTCTGGTCCAACTCCCTGCAATGCAGGAACACAGCTAAAGAATCCCAGGCAGATGGACGTCCAGCCTCCACTTAAAAACTTCCAACAAAGGAGAGAGTCCACCACCTTCTGAGGTAGCCCATTCCACCATCAAACAGCTCAGAAAGTTCTTCCTAATGTTTAGTCAAAATCTCCTTTCCTTGTACCGCAGCTTGAAATAACTTAAGTACAGCTAGTTAAAGTCCAGATCCAACCCCATGTTTTTAGGTGTAACGCATAAAAAGAATTAAGGGGGCAACTTGACAGGACTCTACTGCCACCTGCACCCCTTGGCTTTTTACTCTGTATTCTGAAAGAAAACAACAAACCCCTGCTATGGGGCACTCTTGTTCCAAAGGAATAAAAGCTCAACAGAAGAGCTTTGCTCTGGTTTGCGGCCCCAAATGCTAAAGATTCTCCCACATTCAACCAAGCCTCTTCATGTGAAACATATCAAATTCTGCACTGAGAACTGACCCTTAACCTCGAGGTTGAGACCACCAAGTCAGTTTGCATTTGATCTCACTCAGATTTAAAATGTGGGCCGCTGCCTCTTTCCTTCCATGTCTCCCTGCTCTCCCAAAGATTTCAGTATCCAGGGTATATATTCTGTCCGCATAAAGCCTGGTCCCATGTTTAGTGCAAGACTGTAACTCAATTACGGTACGGTGTTTCACGTTTCAAGGTTAAAATCCAGGAACCTGCACAAAACCTAAGATGGAACAGCTATAGGGATATTTAATCTGGCAACATGTGATGTCATTTATGAAGATTAAAGAAAATTGTTCCAGATCTTACAGCAAAAGGGGTGGTGGTATCAGAGTGGGAGAGTATAAATTCCAAATTAAAAATACAGTTGCGCCTCGCCCGAGACCTGGAGAGAAGCCTTTATCACATTGATACCAAAGCCAGATACGGATAGAGCTCAGGTAAAGAATTATCGCCCAATCTCATTGTTAAACGTGGATTATAAATTTTTTGCAAATATCATGGCTACAAGATTGAAGAAGGCACTTAATAAGAACATTATCCACCAAGACCAAGCAGGTTTTTTTACCTGGTAGACATATAAAGGATAATATTAGGAATATAGTAGACATTTTTGAAAGGTTAGAGGCAAAAAGGAACACAAAAGCTATGTTAATGTTCATTGATGCGGACGTTAATATAACGTAACGTTAATATAAAAGTAGTTTACTCACAGATTCATTCAGGTTCACAGACATATACCCCTGAAGGCAGGCTTAGGTTACATAGCAACTAGAACTATTCCATAAAGAAGTTAGTCCCAAGTCACTTCTCCAAACACACAGCAACATCCAAAATGGAGAACACACACTGATCAGAACATGGAGGCCGTGTGCTCCTCCATGCTAGTATACAGTGGTACCTCAGGTTACAGACGCTTCAGGTTACAGACACTTCAGGTTACAGACTCTGCTAACCCAGAAATAGTACCTCAGGTTAAGAACTTTGCTTCAGGATGAGAACAGAAATCGCGCAGCAGCAGCAGGAGGCCCCATTAGCTAAAGTGGTGCTTCAGGTTAAGAACAGTTTCAGGTTAAGAACGGACCTCCAGAACGAATTAAGTTCTTAACCAGAGGTACCACTGTACAACAGACCACACCCTCCTCAACTCTGTCCCAGCTCAGGAGGAAACAGAAAGTCTTCTCCTGAGTGGAAAAAACATCCCCTAACATGTCCACTGTAGGAATGTTGTACTTGACTGCTATAAGTTTCACATCCCACACCCAGTTCAAGGGCCCCTCCATACTTTTAAAACAAAACAAAACGCCTGCTCTTGAGGTCTTTGTTCAAGGCAAGTGTTTTCTAGTAAATCAGCCTCTGAGGCCTTATCAACTTTGCTGGATGTTGCACCTGAGTAACTATTCCAGTTTATATACAGTGGAACCTCGGTTTATGAACACCTTGGTTTACGAATTTTCGGTTTACGAACGCCACAGACCCATCTGGAACGGATTCATTCACTTTCCATTACTTTCAATGGGAAAGTTCGCTTCAGTTTATGAACGCTTCAGTTTAAGTACTCCGCGGACCATCCGGAACAGATAAATCCACTTTCCATTACTTTCAATGGGAAAGTTCGCTTCAGTTTATGAACAGACTTCCGGAACCAATTGTGTTCATAAACCGAGGTACCACTGTACAGCATAAAATATGCTCTATTTTTGCCAGGGACATAAACTCTTCCTCATCTATTCCTAAACATGCCATTTCAGCAAAGCTTGGAGTAAAATAGTCCAATATTCTTTTCGTAAATATTTGCACAAACCCAGTCCTGAAACTGGGAAACCACAACACTAGGTGAGAACTTGCTCTGAACTTTGACGATGAATTTGCTAAAGGCAAATTCTTGTTAACTTTGCTGCATTTTCCTAACCAGTGTCCTTGAGAAAAAAAGTTGCGGGGGGGGGGGGTGCTGTCAGGCCTCCTGCCAGGTACCAGGGGTTTATATTTCCTGTAACCCAATGCCCCTGGATTCAAACACAAGAAATTGATCGGATGCCTGTTTATTAAGTGGGGCATAGTGAGGGGGGAATGGGCAGATTTCAGCATTATGTCTCTGGCTAACTCACTGCTCTGTTGTATTATTATTTCTGTGGTTGGCTTATTATTTATTTTAAAAATGATAAATGGTGGGATTTGCCAGCTTTGCTGCTTTTTGAATAATTGGATTGTTTCACTGTTCAAAAATTCCCAGAGGAGAATAATGTTTCTGAAATCCTCAATGTAAATGCAGTTTGCTGAGTTCAGGGACAAGCCCAGTAGGTTTTCAAACTTCTGGTTTTCTTTTAAAAAACCAACGCTTTGGAAACACCCCTCTGTTCTAAAAGCAGTTTGGACATGTGGCAGCATGGGGGTGGGGGGTGGGGTTGCTCTTTGAGAAAGAAGTTCAAAAGCGTGATGAAGCAAGAGGTACACTGCATGCTGGGCTAAGAGATCATACAGTGTTCTTATAAACCCTGTTGTGTTCAGTGAGTGTTAATAATTGGTGCAAGTAGGCCATGGGGAGAGTGAGATTAAATCCATTGGCCATACACCCAAATATTCATTTGACCACTGACAACCAGAGCCGGCCCACTCATGAGGCAGTGTGAGGCAACCACCTCAGGTGGCAGGATCCATAGGGACGGCAGATCCAGCTTCCAAGGAATGCATCACTGCTGGTGTTGTAGTGGTGGTGGTAGCAACATACTCCTTGGAGGCTGGATCTGCCTCCTTCTTGGCCGCCTCTACAGCGACCTCTTGGCAAATAGGAGGCACTGCTGGTTTCCTCTCATCCCTAGGGAGGAAGTGGGGTGGGGGGACTTCCCTCCGGGGTCTCCTGGGATCTTCACCCACCCAGTATGATTAATCTGCCTCTGATGATATTTGATTTCCAGTTCAAGCATTGGGTTTGATAGGATTTCCCTCCTTGTTCTTGATTTAGATGTTCCCTCCCCCATTTTGTTTCTGATGTTCCCACTCCCGCAAACACAATCACATACTCCACCTCTCCATGCACATTCACTGAACTATTGAACAGACTTTTCATCGTAAACTATGAAGTTGCCAGTTCAAATTCTGCTTCTGCCATGAATTCACTAGGCGGTCTTCAAGGTAATGTTTCCTAGTCTAGTGGGGTAGAAGTGGCAGGATCATTAGGTGGGAGTGATCATGCTCTTCTGGAGTTTATTATACAGCGGAAAGGAGCATACTAAGACTCAAATTCTAGACTTTAAGAAAGCCGACTTCAGAAAACTCAGGGAAATGCTGGGTGAGATCCCATGGACAGCAATACTAAAAGGGAAGGGAATTCATGATGGTTGGGAGTTTGTTAAAAGGGAGATATTAAAAGCACAACTTCAGGTAATACCAATGAGACGGAAACATGGCAGGTGCCTAAAGAAGCCAGGGTGGCTACCTAAAGAACTTTTAACTGAGTTAAGATTTAAAAGGGATATGTACAAAAATAGAAAAAGGGGGGGAAAGGGGGAAATCACCAAAGAGGAATTCAAACATATAGCCAGCACGTGTAGAGACAAAGTCAGAAAAGCTAAAGCACAGAATAAACTCAGGCTTGCTAGAGAAGTTAAAAGCAACAAACTGCACTCCAAACACTGACTAGCTCCGCCCACAGCTAGTCACCTGACTCACCAGAAGCCCCACCCCTCCAACCATGCACTCAGGGAGAGCACACTTCCAAGGTCACTGCAAGGTCACCGGCCACAAACAAACACACACACAAGCCTGGACAGTCACCCAAATTCAAGAGGCAGAAGCCCTAGAAAACCAGCACAAGCACACAAACAAGAAAACAAACAAGCACACAAACAAGAAAACAAACAAGCACACAAACTTTCTCACACACAGCCCCCAAAAGACGAACCCACAAAACCTACAGAGTGTCTCCCAAGCCCAGCTCACCTTGTGCTCCCTCCTCAGCCGCTGCACTCCAAACACTGACTAGCTCCGCCCACAGCTAGTCACCTGACTCACCAGAAGCCCCGCCCCCTCAGACCATGTGCTCAGGGAGCGCACACTTCCAAGGTCACTGCAAGTTCACCGATGAAAGCAGAAGTAGATGAAGCAGAAGTAGTTGTTTTCCTGGAACTCTCTAGCTTTCTCCATAATCCAGCGCATGTTTGCAATTTGGTCTCTGGTTGCTCTGCCCCTTCAAAATCCAGCTTGCACTTCTGGGAGTTCTCGGTCCACATACTGCTTAAGCCTGCCTTGTAGAATTTTAAGCATAACCTTGCTAGAGTGTGAAATGAGCACAATTGTGTGGTAGTTGGAGCATTCTTTGGCACTGCCCTTCTTTGGGATTGGGATGTAGACTGATCATCTCCAATCCTCTGGCCACTGCTGATTTTTCCAAACCTGCTGGCATATTGAGTATAGCACCTTAACAGCATCACCTTTTAAAATTTTTAATAGTTCAGCTGGAATATCATCACTTCCAATGGCCTTGTTATTAGCAGTGCTTTCTAAGGCCCATTTGACTTCACTCTCCAGAATGTCTGGCTCAAGGTCAGCAACCACACTTCCTTGGGTTGTAAAAGACCTCCATATCTTTCTGGTATAATTCCTGTGTATTCTTGCCACCTCTTCTTGATGTCTTCTGCTTCTGTTCTATATGTGTGTGCATGCATGGAGAAATAGTATGATTAAAATGACCGTGAAAAGAACTAGAAAATCATGAGCAGAAAATAATTAACCATTTCATTTATAAAAGGCTTGGGTAAATAAAAAGGTATCCAGCATGCATTCGGAACAGTAGGTTGTTGGAACAAACTTGATCTCACATTAAAGGGGCCACAGCACTGAAGTCACAAAGCACAGAGAAGTAGCCCTCTTTGTGGCTGGGCATGGGCTTAAGGGGCAGGCAATACCCTTACCCCTCTCTTGATGATTAGGCATCAGGGTGGCCAAGCCATAGCTGCCAAGTCTCCCGTATTTCCTGGGAACCCCCCGTTTTTCCAGCTGTTCCCAGCTGAAAAAATGGATTTTTTTGTTTTTCCCTGGTTTATTCTGGTGCGGCGGCCATTTTAGAACTGGACGGAGCATGCTCAGAAGCGACTTTTGATGCAGCTCTGCCCAGTTCCAAAATGGCTGCAGTGTGACTTCTGGCACGGCGGCCATTTTGGAACTGGGCAAAGCAGCATCAAAAGTCATTTCTAAGCATGCTCCGCCCAGTTCCAAAATGGCGACAGCGCTACTTCCGGTCTGCTACTTCCAGTCTGGTCCCTTATTTCTCAGACAGCAACTTGGCAGGTATGGGCCAAGCCCAATTCAGTCCCAAACCCACTTTGGAATCCAGTCTGATAAGGGTCAAAGTACTCCGTTTCATTCAAGAGCAGGCATAGGCAAACTCGGTCCTCCAGATGTTTTGGGACTACAACTCCCATCATCCCTGACCACTTGTCCTGTTAGCTAGGGATGATGGGAGTTGTAGTCCCAAAACATCTGGAGGACCGAGTTTGCCTATGCCTGTTCAAGAGCAACTGCAGCTGAAATGAAAGTGCCCTCTCAAGAGAGCATTTGTGATCCTGTGTTGTGCACCATTGGATCCAGGGCAGACTTTTTCAGAAGAGATCACGTCAACACTCCCTTCAAAGTGGTAGGCACCACCCTCGGGCACAATGATGCATTAGCTGCCACCTAGACTCACCCATCGAACATCAGCACCACCAGTTAGTTTCAATCATCCAAGAGGTACAAAGAGTTGAGAGGACAGGTATCAGGGGCACCTTGTTCCTGTCACCAGGTTGGTGAAACTGATCCCACAACACTAGCGTGGCGCATTGGACATCTAGATAGATTCTGCATCAGTATCAGTTTTGGAGGTGAGCAACTTTATCCTCAAAGTGTCTTACAAAGAATTCACAACTACTAGATAGCACAATTTGCTATTATATATTTGCAAAAACCTTAGATATTGTTTGTCTCACGTTTTAAGGCAGTATCTATTGAGCTCGTCTACTAATTGTAATAAAGATGAATGGAAATGTGCTATACTTGCCAGTATTTAGTTGGCAGCATGTGTGTTTCAACAGAAGTCTGATGAACAAAATGGTAAAGCTTTTTCTTTAATTTCACCTCCAGGCTAGGGAAAACAGTATGTTTTATATTTCTGACTTTCAGGTCACTGCCATCAAAAATAGATTCTATATTTTACTGCATCTTATTGCATCAGTTACGAGTTACTGGTCTCTGCAGCCACAGCAGGCACTGTGATTCTCCAGCAGTTTAACTACACCCCCAGAGGTTTATTCCATTGTCTCTTGAGACAGATGGACACCAACAAGGCATTTTGGTGCACCTTTAATTGTGAAGTGTCCTCAGCTGAAAGGTGGTTTTTAAAAAGATAAAGAAGTTAGGCCAACAGGGGGAAAATAGCTGAAACCTAATGCATGATATTGTCTACAGGTTTATGCTCATAAATCACAACACACACAAAAGCATTCCATCATTTTATTATGAGATACAGGGTTTTTAGCAATATTAAAAATTCTTAAATTATTTTCTATTAGTCGAATAGAAAGACATTATTGACTAAAGGATGTGGGGAAATACCATATTTATATAGATATAAAAATAAAATGGCACTGCAAAACACCTTATCACAAAATATAAAACAGCAGAAATACTTTTGTAAGCACTTAGAAAGAGCAGAGCTACAAAAATAATTACATATCTATGCCAACAGAGCTGTTAGCTACCTTCTAACTTTCCCTCTGACCATCAAATCAGCATGGACTGCCTTCTTTAAGCTTTGGAATTTTACTTTCAGTTTTCCGCAGATGTAGTGGCTTTTGTGAATGGGAAAGGAAAAAAGTGTCCCAAACTATTAGATGGTTTAGATCAGGCACCCCCAAACTGCGGCCCTCCAGATGTTTTGGCCTTCAACTCCCATGATCCCTAGCTAACAGGACCAGTGGTCAGGGATGATGGGGGTTGTAGTCCAAAACATCTGGAGGGCCGAAGTTTGGGGATGCCTGTTCTAGATGTAATGCCAAATTATGATTTGCACAGCCAGAGCATGGTTTTGCCATGACTTAGGAACAGACAACTCACAATCTAGGTACTGAATCACAATTTGAAGCATGGCTTGGGAACATCAGTCCACCCTAAGAAGCTGTTGTTTAAGATAGCATCTGGGGATCTGGAAAGAAGGAAACCACACCAACCATATTTGCCTGTACATCTGGAAGTAATGGTTTGGAGTCTATGCTTAGTGCAAGCCATGGTTTAAAAACATGGATTAAAAACAAATCCATTCATTTACTCACTGCCCATCCCCCAATGCTTAATATTATTAAACATGACACTAAGGCTTGCAAACGGTTGTGCATGTAGCATTCCACTTGGGCAATGTCTTGTTTCAACTGAGAACACCACATGGATTTTTTAAAAAACCACCCAATCTAACTCTGTGGAGAAATTCCCATCCATTTGAACAGGAATAAATCCTACTCTTTCCCCCTATGGAACTGCAGCATGAAAACATAGAGTCACTTAGGGTGGACAAGCCACTTGCAATTTAGAAACATACCACCTGAGGGAAAGAATTATTGGATTTGAGAATACAGGATGCCTGCACCTGCTTTTCTGAAGAGAAACAGCTGCCCGAAAGAGGCTTGTAAACGGCCCCTCGCCTAAGTGGCCTGCTAGCACAGCCATGAAGGGTGTGGCAATGTGCAAATGTGTTTGGGGAATTGTGTCCTTTCATTAAACGTCTTAAATGCTACAGTTTTTGGCCCTTTATTTGTGTATATTTCTATGTGCTGTAATTTAAACCACCTGGAGAAGGGTGTGGGGCTTGAGTATGCCTGGAAAAAGGCTGTTCTGCCTCATGAGAGTAAACAAAACCAAGAATGTAGAGGACTTTCTGAGGCTATCTGTTGCTAGACCTGAGCTTCATGTGCTATCAGACTCATGGACTTGAAAAACTTGCTCTCTTCAGCTTGCCCATGTGTTAATTTGGGTGATAAAAAGTCAATCACAACAAAACCACTGGATTATTTAAAGTGGCCTGAACTCAGGTCATATCCACGCCATACCTTTAAAGCTCTCCTACACTGCTTGAACTGACATGTCTTCTCCCAAAGGGTACGGCACCCTTAACAAGCTACACTTCCTTGGATTCTTTGGGGGGGGGAACCATTACTGTTGAAGAGATATAATTATAATTAAAATGTCTGGTGTGGGTGTCATTCTACAACCAGGGCTAGTAACTTCTTAATTTCTTAAACAATGAAAGCTGGGATTCTCAGGAAATCCACCTTTACAATGAATACCCACATCCTGTGCTTTTAATGTGCTTGCATGGAACCATGCACTTTTAGTCTTCATTTAACACCAATAAATTATCTTTCCCCGTCACTGTCTCTACAACTTGTGTGTGTGCAAATTTGGTTGTGTCTAAAGAACAAATGTTACACAATGTCTTCTTTATTGGTTTGGCAATTCACATACATGTTAGTCAAAGACCGTTCCTATGTTTTCGCTTGTGTGCAAAAGTTTTGCTTTTCTCACATGTTTTAGTGCAAGGCATGAGCACACATTTGGATCGAACTGCTTACATGATGATAGCTTGGCGGGAAGAGTAACACTATGTATGCTTGTTGTTGTTTAGTCGTTTAGTTGTGTCAGACTCTTCGTGACCCTATGGACCAGAGCACACCAGGCACATCCCCTTCATGGATCAATGCCTTGTCATGGCGAAGGGGCTTGAATAACTCAGAGAAGCTATGAGCTATGCCATGCAGGGCCACCCAAGATGGACAGGTCATAGTGGAGAGTTTTGACTAAACGTGATCCACCTGGAGAAGGAACTGGCAAGCCACTCCAGTATCCCTGCCAAGAAAACTTCATGGACAAAGACTATGTATGCACAAGTTCTCTAATTCAATCCCAAGTTTCCCAGTTAGAAGGATGTAGTGTAATAAGGCTGAGTAATCTCTCAGCCCAAGACAAAAGCCCATCACTGCTACCCATCTCAGACAGTACCAGGCTAAACAAACCAATGGTCTGATTGAGGCCACTCCACAACATAAATGTAAAGCACTCTTACACCCCTTTAAGAATCATGGCTTCCCCCAAAGATTCCTGGAAACTGTAGTTTGTTAAGGGAGCAGAGAGTCGTTAAACCTTTAAGAAAGTGCAGTTCCCAGGATTTGGGCAGGGGGCAGGAGCCCTGACTCTCACTGTGCAGTTGTGACTTGAGGTTTCACATAGACATAGGACAGCCTCATATATTAATTGCCACCACACACACACCACTTTTGTGGAATGCAGCCAGTTTGGGTAAAGGTTTCTACTTTCCATTTGTGTATGGAGATGTGAAATATAAAAGTTTTAGAATTAAAGCATTTCAATACAATATTCAAGAAAGATTTGGGCAGTACAGAAGTAAGGCACTTAAGATTTTAGAAGCTGTGCTTAAATTCACTCAGACTGAATAGCTGGCAATCTCAGGGTGGGGGATAAATATATAAAGTTCTGTCACTTAAAAAAATAGCATCCCCTTTTTTATGGGGCAAATAGTTCCCTTAAATGTACAAAATGTGCTCTGAATGCAAAATTAATAATAACCCTACACAACATACTGTATGTAGCATAGATAAAGCAATTCTAAAGTCCTACCTCAAGCATTCAGGTCTTCAGTTGTATAAAAAGCTTTATCTTATATTTGCAATTCTTCGAAATCTGGCAACATATAAACTTTCTATCACCCATTATACTCTGGATATCATGGGTCTTGCCTGGCTAAAGTCAATACCGGTAGTAATTCTGCTTTAGCGGAATGGCATGTGCAGGTGTTGAGTTATGGGTGGGGGCTGGATGGGTGGAGAGTTCAGACTATGATGTCCTTCCAAGTAATCAGAAGAATTATTATTCCTCTGTTTTCCCCTCTCCACATTTTTGACATGGGCTAAATTTACAAAAGTGAGGATTGAAGTCTTGTCACCGCTTGGCAAGATAAGCACAGGCAACCATTTACCCACTTGGTGAGCTTTTGCGACCAGTTGGGAAACTAGCCATGTAGAAGAGATCCTTCCTTCACTTTGCAATGATACAGCAGTTCTGGAACCGTTTAGCAACATGCACCTCTTGGCACGGACAAGCCCTCAAACTTTCTGCCACAATTTCCCACAGTGCTTCTGGGAAACCCACAAGCATGATGCAAGTCAAACAGCACCTGTGATTTCCCCACCCACAAGTACCCCAAGGAATGCTGATAAATAGTCATCTGTATTCAGCATCTGTAGTAAATAACCTTTCGGCTAACTGTTTACCTGTAACAGTTCTCTCTTCTCAAATGTGGGGTGCATGCATACATGATGTACTCTTAATGTACATCTTTAATCTAAGAATTTAAAGACTTCCATTTTCCAGTAAAGAGCTTCCCCCACCCTCCACAACATACACTTTTTAAAGGGATGTGATGGAGGTTGATTGTGCCACACAACAAGGCTTATAAATTAAAAAAAAAAGTTCAAACTACATTTGCCATCACTCACCATGGTAACGTTTTGAGGCAATAGCTGTTGCAATAAAAAAAAACTAAGGCCTGGGTCTCACTTGCATTTTAGTCTTGAAGTCAGGAAAAACAAGTCAGCATTGCAGAAAGAAGAGAAAGATGTTTGTGACGAGCCAGTAAGAATCCATTCACGTATAGGAGCTATATGATACCCACCCACCCACAATTTATTTTCATGAACTTTTCTGCCTTCAATAAGACCGGCATCATATATTCTGAACACTTTTTTAAAAATCTGCATAATGGTTGCAAGGTACATGTGCAGTTGACGTAAATGCACTCTTTCCTCCATTCAAGAGAACAAATATGTCTAAGCAGCATAATGGATATGTAATAATTGTTGCACATTGAGATGCACAATTTGTTTAACCATGCATCTTTCCCCATTCGAAAGGACAGCCCTTAAAAGCAGTATGTATAATGACAATCAAGACAATTGTGCATTATATGCACAATTGTCATTAACTTAGCTGCTTCCACAACCAAGCCAATACTTTCAAGTCTCTTCCCTTCATTCTGTTGTCCATACAGTCACTTCCTGTTTCATCCATTTACTTTAGGTTTACTAGGTTTGTGAACCTGCAAATCCGAACAAATGTCATTTCCCCTCCTCATACCCCTAAAGAGCTAAGCTTCCCTTCCAGGAAATCTTGGCCTGAGTTTTACAGTCCTTTATTCCAGAAAGTAAAAAAAAAAAGGCCTTTGGTCTCAAACACCATCTTTTAAAAAGCTATTATCTTCCAAATCTTTAGCAAAAAGTAAAAAAAAATGCAGCCTCCTGAAGGAATGAGTTCACGTTAACTCTTTCCCCACACATTCAACTATATGTTCAGCTATTTTCCATATGTTGTATCCACACAAGGAGGCAGTTTCCCAAGGAATCTTCTTGTTGGCTTCCTTTATAAAGGCAGCTGGTTGCCAATGAACTGTAAATGCCTGGTTTCCACGAATGGCTCCTGTGCAGCAGAGATTTGGCAACTCCTGCTCATTGGCAAAAAATGATGCCCTGTGCCTTTCCACCTCTATCTATTGTGCTGGGCCTTCTACTTAAGATCCCAGGACAAAATTAATGTTTAGTATGACTAAGAACTGCCTGCCATGATCTACCTGATGTCTTTGCAAAGCCAAGTCTTTGCCAAACTGGAGATGAGCTTCTGTGACACAATCACTTTCTCTAAGGATATATTTGGCCACATCCTACATGCTACAGAGGGCCCACACACTACCCTATAGTAAGCTTTCTAAATGGCGACCAAGTAACGGAAGGCCCTCACTACTGAAAATGCATTCAAGTGCTAATCAAAGAGGTTCGATCCAAGGCTGAGGGGAACCAAAGCCAGCTTCTAGCTGCTTCAGCACATGAGAATATCTCTCTCGGCTGCTTCTAGGAGCAGGGAAGCCAGTTGGACTTGTGCATATCCAAGCCTGTGTGTGAAAAATGAATGATCCTGGAGCCATTTAATGGATGCCCTCAGCCAAAGGCCATTGAGTCTTAAAAGGCTTCTCCTCCAGCGCAAGCCTAAGCCTTACGTTGATGTTGTAGTCAAGAGTTCCTCAGTAAACAAAACGCTGCATTAAACCTTTTCTGTGTAGACAATGCAGGGGCTGTTCTCCTCACAAAGCTCTAGCTGCACACTTGAGGCAAACCATCTTTTGGCAGAACCAAGGCTATAGTTGAGTGTGGTCCGGTATATGTTCTTGGCATGTTTGGGGAAGATGATTGTTGTACTCTGGAACCTCAGGGGTTTCTGGCGGGGCTCAAAGATGAGTTGGGACTTGTAGTTTCGCCATGTGCAGTTGGGGGCAGCAATGACGGTCTCGCTGTACGTGGTGACAGTGGGCATTGGGCAGTAGAAAACACCATCCCTGTAATGCCTCTCAGAGCCATATTTTACCTCAGAGTTGCACCTGAAATTTAAAGGGGGGGGGCCAACAAGACGTCACACACAAGAACTTCAGTGGAGCCCCAACTAGATCAAACCAAAGACCTGCTCAAGTACCACATCCTGTTCCCCACAGAAATTACACCCTCCTCTGCTGGACCCTTTGCTCTCCAACAAGACACAACCATATCTGACCCTGGGTTGCAAGTTTTTGGGGGCCTGTGGGCACATTTGGAATATTGAGAAAGTGCTGTAGGTCCCACTCATAAAATGGCTGCCATAGGGGCATGGCATAAAAAGTAGGGGGGGAAAGGCAGGATCACCCCACAACCCCCAAAATTGTGTTTGGCAGGAAATGGACTTCCTACCAACTCTTGCAGCACTTGTTTTTGCCTGCCCCCTTCAAGTCTTCTGAGAGTCACAAGAGAGTTGGCGCTTTCCCCTTTCTGGATAAAGGATGTTTAGGGCTGCAAACTCACAAGGGTTTCACTGGAGCTGAGTCTCGCCGGCTGGGGCCTGATCCTGCCCTTTTTACTGCTTGTGAGAAGCAGGGATGCTCACTAGAGTGCATGGGCATAGCCAGGATATTTTTTTTGGGGGGGAGGCTTTATGGGGGGCAGAACCAAGTTATCTGTGACACAACTGGTCAGTTAAAGTATTTTTATTCATTTACTTTACTTGATGGGGGCAGCTGCCCCTTGTACCCCCTGGCTACACCCATGCTAGAGTGCTTGCGGTGCAAGGCTCCTGAAACTCAGCGAGACTTGCTTATACAGTAGCACCTCGGGTTACATTACCCTTGGGCATACCTGCCAAGTTGCTGTCAGAGAAATAAGGGACCGGGCCAGAAATAGCAGACCAGAAGTAGCGCTGCCACCATTTTGGAACTGGGCGGAGCATGCCCAGAAGTGACTTTTGATGCTGCTTTGCCCAGTTCCAAAATGGCCGCCATGCCAGAAGTCGCACTGCAGCCATTTTGGAACTGGGCAGAGCAGCATCAAAAGTCGCTTCTGAGCATGCTCCGCCCAGTTCCAAAATGGCTGTCGCGCCAGAATAAACCAGGAAAAAAACAAAAAAATCTGTTTTTTCAGCTAGGAACAGCTGGAAAAACGGGGATTTCCCGGGGGAAACGGGAGACTTGGCAGCTATGCCCTTGGGTAACATAAACTTCAGGTTGCGAAAGCAGCAAACCTGGAAGTGTTTCACCGCGCGCGCATGCACAGAAGCAGTCTACCACCACGCGCATGCATATAACAGTGATCCTCAGGTTGCGAAAACCTTGGGATCCGGCCAGACCTCTGGAACGAATCCCATTCGCAACTGGAGGTACCACTGTATGTGATTAGGCAAATGTAGCCAGTGGTTGCAGCCTGACCAGCCCTGCAGAATTAGGGATTTGTTGGCAGTGGGGTGGGGCAGGTCCTGCAAGCCACCTCTACAGGGAGGGAGACCAGGAGTGGTGCCAACTTGAAGGAAATATTGGGGGGGGGAAGCCCCACCACACATAATTGATCACATGATGCAGCACACACGCATCATTTGAATCGCAACGCCCATCAACTTTGGCAAATATTTTATTGGAAGGACCAGTTGTATATTCCCCATCCTGAGCTACTGCCAATCTGTGTCTGCTCAAGTGTGGGGTTTTTTTTTGGGGGGGGCTCAGTACCTCTCTCTCATATGGACACTGTACCTGATACAGAGCCATGGAGGACCAAGAAATGGCACCTTGCCCCCACTCTGCCCTATATTCGGGGGTGGGGGGAGCTGAGGTGGCAGCTCAGGGCAGGGACTTGCCATTTCATTCCCTGCTGCCAAAAAGTGATGGCACAGTATCTCCTCCTCTTCTCACTTTATTCCAGTTCCATGTTTGAGCCATTTCCATGTTTGAAGGGCAGTCGGCAGGAAAACATATGAGAGATGGAACCCAAATGTTCTGGAGCAGAACAATTACTCAGGAGTGAAAACTGGGGGAGTGACTCAGAGGTTGCCTGGGGAGCAAAATACCCTTACGCCAGCACTGCTCATAAGCAAACACCAGAATAGATTCATCAAGTCTGCTTTTGCAGCTAACAGGTAAGGAAACCTTGGAGGCTGGAATCCACATTTTCTTCAAGTCTTCTCCACTTACACATCTTTTGTCAAATTTGTCTGATTTGTGTCTTGGAGGGGTGGGGAGTTAACTGGAAAAACCTACATCTCCCTACAAATCTGGCATTTCAATATCTAGCTCGTCTCTCTGTGTCTATAGTAAGTGTCCTAAAATATTAGCCAAACCTGGCACAGACTTTGCAAACAGATATCTAGATAGATCCCTGTTAGTTTTTGCATTCTTTCACTGCACACCCAACTTGAAGAAGCAGCTTTTATAGTCTGCGAAAAGCATTTCTGTCTTCAAAGAAGCAGGAGGGACACGCAAAACATCCCGCTGCCAGGTTGCCGTAGGGGTTTTACATGGTTTGATGCTTCCAGATCTTGGAGGCGCAACCAGCAGCAGCTGAGGAATTTGCAGCTCTGTGTATAAAAAGATTAAATGCTGGGTGTGGCACACGGCATTTGCCAACGCGCTGGAGGAGGCTTGGCCCACCAAACGGCACACGTAACACAATCTGCTTAATGAGTTTTGCACAGCTAAGCTCAGAGGCCAGCAAGTTGCTTGGTGCAGACAGCAGGAGCCCTCGATGGCAATTGGAAAAAACATCCTTGTCAGTGGCGACTTGAAATTTCAAAGGCTACTCTTTAAAAGTTGGGTGCATGAGTGGCCCTGACGCTGGGCAGAAAGCTGCAGCAGCATTTCGGCACACCAGCAACCACCAGAACAGCACTGGCTAGCACCAAAGGAAGGTTGAGAAGAACTCCAAATGAGAAATGTCACTCATTGCATCAAAACCACATTGAAGAAGAGAAGTTTGAAGAAGAGAAGTTACCACATTGAAGAAGAGAAGTTACCCAAAGGAGTTTCAAAGTGGCTAACATTCTCCTTTCCCTTCCTCCCCCACAACAAACACTCTGTGAGGTGAGTGGGGCTGAGAGACTTCAAAGAAGTGTGACTAGCCCAAGGTCACCCAGCAGCTGCATGTGGAGGAGCAGAGACGCGAACCTGGTTCCCCGGATTACGAGTCCACCGCTCATAACCACTACACCACACTGGCTCTCCATTGGCTTCCCTTAAAATGTTTTGGAAGTTTGGCCCATTTAAAAAAAACACTTGAACTTAACCTTACATTTTTGCCTTTAAAAGCAAAATTCAGCAGCAATGTCAAGGACTCTCACTGCCATTCACTGATGGGGCATCACCCATCAGGACAAGAGTCTGATGTCACCACTACTGTCATGCCCACATAGGGTTGGGCTGTTGGGCTTTGCTAGGACTGGAGACCCTCAGAGAAGAATCTGACCACAGAGCAGTGGAGGAAACTCCAAAAACATGGAAGTAGGAGATGGGCAACTCTACCCCTCAGCACACAACTTAAACCCTCACAATATAAGACAGAAAGGCTAGAAGATGGGGGTGGTAATCTCTGCCTATCAGAAGAATTCCAGAAGGGTGAGAGGTCAGAGCAGTTCTTTGCCATCATTAGAGCAATGGCTAAATTGTTCACTACCATCCAAAGGGAAAAAACCAAGATCTTGGGATCTCTGGGTTAGCAGTGTAGTTGATTGGCACAGCTTTGGCCCTAAATGCTGTGAAAATGGACATCTGGGATTACCATGAAAGGTTTCATCACAAGTGCGTACTTCAACAAATACTGCAGTACAGTATGTCCTCATGGCTGGTAGGGCAGTAGAGGCCGGAAGGCCAACGATAAGCTTTTTTGAAAACTGTAAATCGCTTTTGAGACAAATTGTTTGTAGTGGAAAACAAATACAGGTATTATAAATAAAAGACGTCAGACAGAGCCAAACTACCATAATTCTTGTTTTTTCCTCCTCTTCTTCCCTACTGAGTTCCACAAGGGCAAAACTGAGAGGCAGCTCCTTCCCGCTGGACCGGGTGCAAATAAGAAGGCAGGCGGCTGGGGGCTGGCTGAGGACAGACTAAACTTGATGGGGCAGGGCCCCATTTGCCCTTAACGGACCAGCACCCACTGCCCTGCCTCCAAGCAAGAGTGTTTTAGTTCATGGATCTAGCCAGTCAGCCAGTCTCCTCCAGGACACTGTAAGATACAAAGGACACGAGGAAGGCACCACACATCTGGTCTTCTTTTCCAGCAGAGATTGGGACTGATGGTACTTGCCTAAGGTCACGTAATGAGTTGTGTTCATGGATCAGGGCTGTCTCTTACACTTGCTTTCCTATATGATCTTGAAGTGGCTCTCTTGGCAGTGTGCTAGCTATTGCTTTTATTTATTTGTTAAATTTATTACCCCCTTCCCCATGGCGGGTTACAGCAGCACAAGATACCGTACGAATCCTACGTCATTGTTCCACCTGCTTGAGAGCACAGACCCATCTCCTACACGGAGGCAGAAGTCCTCCCAATGTTTCGGGACTACAACACCCACCATCCCCAACCAATGGCCACCCTGGCTGGGGCTGATGGGAACTGGAGTCCAACGACTTGTCAGCCTGGATAGCTCAACAACGCCTAAGTCAGCTTTGTAATGTAGGCCACTACCTAACTGTGCTCAGCAAAAGGAGAATCAGGAAAGTAGACAGCCTACAAATTACAGAGGTGTGAGGTCAAGGGATTTGGGGGCTGGCCCCCTGACCTTTTGTGACCCCCCCCCCAGCTAGCGTTTTGGAAATCTAAAGAGGGGAAAATTTGGCCAAAACTGGAAGGAGCTGGAACATGTGGATTTCAGTAAGGACCCAATTATTTTACCCACCTACCCACCCACAATAATTGAGCACTGAAAAAAGAATGGACAGCTAAATGAAAGATGTGATGAGTGCAAGCTGCCATGGCAAGCAAGGGAAAATTCAACAGAAATCTTTCCCACCCATTGTGAGTTGAGCTAAGACAAGGAGAGACAACCTGGACTGCAGCTGCCACCAGGTCCCAGCCAGCATGGCCAGGGGTCAGGGGGACAGGAATTGTGGCCCAGCAGCATCTGGAGGGTATCACATGGGCTGTCTCTGAGCTAAGACCACCAACTCACTGAGTTCAGGCCGCTCAACAGCTGGCAGTGATTTTCTGCCTCAGATCTGAGATGAATTCAATGTGAGATCTAAGCGGTGACCCCTCCATCTCCCCACCCCTCACCCCACTCACACACTCCTATTATTCTACAGCACTCGCTCTTTTAATTCCAGCCATTCCTTCTTCCCCTCACCCCACCCACAGCTCTGGCTAAAACACCCACCAACCCATTCATAAACACCACTAATCTTTTGCAGGAGAAAGCAGGAACACAAAAGGAAGCCCATACGTTACCTAATTTCCTGTGCCGGTTCGGGGTTGACCTCTATACTTTCACCAAAAAACACAGGGTGCATCCGAGGCCTTATTTCTGATGTGGAGGCATTCAGAAGAAGATAAGGGATCTACAGGGCGGGGGGAGGGGAGGAAGAGCAAAATGGAAACACATGAGGAATCTGGAGCCTGCTGAGATGTTTACAGTTGAATCTGTGGTTAGTTTTAAGCATAGGTAAGAAAACCTAGCAGTTCGAAAGCACGTCAAAGTGCAAGTAGATAATAGGTGTGTTTCCGTGTGCTGCTCTGGTTCGCCAGAAGCGGCTCTGTCATGCTGGCCACATGACCTGGAAGCTGTATGCCGGCTCCTCGGCCAATAATGCGAGATGAGCGCCACAACCCCAGAGCCATCCACGACTGGATCAGGGGTCCCTTTACCTTTACGAAAAGCCATTGCTGTGGACCTGTTTAATTCTCACAAGCACCCTAGTCCCTATGAACACCCACAACTTTCACAAATGGTGCAGACCAGCTCAGACACGTGCCAGTTCCAGAAACACCATGTGTGTAATGGGAAAACATTTCACACTGCAACAGTGCCCTGCTTGTGGGCTTGTCACATGCATGTAATTGTGAGGACACAATGCTAGTCCGAGCCAATGGGGCTCTTACGTTCCTAATAGAACACAGATGTGTACAAGGGTATGCTTCAAGTTAGCTTTCCATCTCAAAATCAGTGCAGAGCATCAGGAAACAGAGGTCCAGATCAAGAAGGCTTAAATATGCATACAGTGTTCCAGGATGCAGAATGCAGAAGTATATCTAGATTCAATGTTTGGAAGCACTGCAGGGCTAAACTCTGTTCCTAAACAGATGTATATTAAAGCAAGGATTAATTCACACAACTTTTTTCTTATTATGAAAGTTACATAAGCTGACTTTTTAAACCATGTCTATCTCAACTTGTAGATGCTCCAATCTGTGTCATCTGGAGGTGTGCCATTACATAATCAGTTCTACATACACTCTTTGGGCTTGGGAGGGGGGATTATTGGTTCGTTCTTGTTTTTATTATGCATTTTGTGTTTTTATCTTGTAGTTTTATACTGTGCACCACCCTGAGATCTATGTATAAGAGCGGTAAACAAATTTAATACATAACAATATTAATAATTTTTATTATCTGCACCTCCGTTTGCTGCACCGTTTCCCCCCAGGAAAACCTGATCTTTAGCCCTGAATTGGAACAAACAGCAATTGCATTTTCTGCAAACTGCAGTTTGTTCCAATTTACTGCAAAAGAGTGGATTTTCCAGGAAGAAACAGTAGGGCAAAGGCTAAACTGCTTGGGCCCATGCCTAGAAAGCAAGGGGCAAGTGGGAAACCGTTCAGACCAATGCTTTCTAAGCAAGGGACAAGCAGAAGTGTGGACTAGTTCCTTGTCAGTTCCAAAGGGTTTTCATTGTCACATGCCTCAGCTGCTCAAATGTTGGAACACCCCCCAAAATATACTTCTTTTCTGGGGGTTCATTCAGACTTCCTTTGGTGCTGCACTTCCTTTTTCATCCCTGCCTCCTTACCCCCACCCCCTAAAAACCTGCACTTTACTGCTGAATTAGAGCAAAAGGCAATCTTCCACGCGTTGCCATTTGCTTTGATCCAGAGGTGACAAATGCGTTTCCCCAGGGAAAGTGCCAGGACGAAAAAGAAACATCAAGCAGACATAGAGCTTCCAAGTGTGGACCTGAGCCTGGAGAGCACAGAGCAAGAGGAAGTCTGGATGACGCCTGAGTGCATTCAGACAACCAGCCTTTCTTTTCTATTAAGGAGGACCCGCTGTGGAAATCCAAAGGAGCTAGGCTTATGAAGGGAACGTGTGCACAAATGGCTCTACTCTCAACACTGCTTAAGGGAAGGCTCATAGCTTAGGAGCAGAACACAAAAGGTTGCAGGTTCCACCACTGGCATCTCCAGGTAGCACTTGGAACGACCACTCTCTGAAAACCTGGAGAATTGCTGCTAGTCAGTGTAGACAGCACTGATCTAAGGGGGCCAATGGTCTGACTTGGTATAAGGCAGCTTCCTAAGTTCCATCTTAGATGCAGAAAACTAGATTTCTGACACTCGTCCATAGTTTGGCCCCATACTCTCTATTGTCATGGGGGCCACTAGACATTAACCATGGAACTTCCATGTTCAGATAGAGCACACTTTTGAATGCCATTGCTAGGGAGGGTACAGTGATTGTATGCCAGAAGTACCCGGCTGGCCACACCTGGAAGCATAATGGACTAGGAGAGAGACAGTGTAGTGTAGTGGTTGGAGTGGCAGAGCAGAACCAGGGGAACCCAGGTTCAAACCCTTGCTCAACCATGAAGCTCACTTGTACTCATCACTTTCAGCCTAACCTACTTGACAGGGTTGCTGTTGTGAGGATAAAATGGATGGAGGTGGCATATAAAAGAAGCTGGTCTGCAGCTAATATAGAAGAGTGATGATAGTTTACCATACTTATTAATTGCTTTCCTCACAGAAGTGACCCAAAGTGACTTGCAAAAAATAGTGGCAGTCTGAGTGGGCAGTCTGTACGCAAGGCTCCCTGGATCAGAGGAATTCTGTGCAACTTATTTTCAGGTAAGTATTTGAAGTCTGGGATCTAAATCATCATATGTTCTACCTGCAATTTTCAATCCTGCTGCCCAGTTCTTATTATATAGGATGGATTGCTCCAAAAAAGTTAAATTCACCAGCCACTAGTCCACATAAAGGCATACCTCAATATTCAGCAATCATTATCAATGATGCCACGAGAGCATTGGCAAGTGCTTCTGCACAAAGGGTTTGCATCTATATTACCAGGCCCAAATAAAGATGTAGGTTTTGGCTTATAAAGCACCAAATGTCCAGGTATTTGATACCTCTTCCTTTATAGACTGAGATGGGCCATGAACCCAGCAAGGTAGGGACAGGGCCTACTCTGTACTGGTGCCCTAGCTATAGAGCTCACACACCCTTTTATTAGATTTTTTTATTTAAAAAAATACCCTGCCTTTCCCCCTGATGGGACTCAAGGCAGCTTACAGATTAAAAACAAGAACTAGAGGCATAGGTAGATACGTTGACTAAACTTTAGACACATGGCTAGAACATACCTGATCTCTCAAGCTTTTTGAAATACAGTACAGTACTGGCGTATAAGGCGACTGGGCGTATAAGACGACCCCCTACTTTTCCAGTCAAAATATAGAGTTTGGGATATACTCACCGTAATGAGTATATCCCAAACTTCCAACGCACACCAAATAATTTTTTTCTGTATCTCTTCCTCTCCCCGCTTTTTAAATATCAGTAAATGAAGCCAAAAGAGAGACAACAGTGCTTAAATGCATAGGTGTTTAAATGCACTTACTTGCAGGCATGCTAAGAACTACGGTAGCATTTTGAACTATCGTAGTGCGTAATCGGGGGCACTTTCTTTCCCTGCAGGGAGGAGGGAGGAAAGCCCCGTGAATCCCCTCTCCCTGGACTGAAAGAAAGCGGCAGCTGCTTACATGCGAGTAAGCGGCTGCTGCTTTCTTTCCCTGCAGGGAGGAAAGCCCCCCCCCCCCCGCGTCCCTTCTTCCTGCATGGAAAGAAAGCGGCAGTCACTTACACAGTCGCTGCATATGGCGGGGATGCGGCTGAGCTCCCCCCACCGTATGCGGCGACCGCAGAATCTTATACCCGGCATATAAGATGACCCCCAACTTTTGAAAAGATTTTCCTGGGTTCAAAAGTCGTCTTATATGCCAGAATATACAGTATTTAATTTATTTCCATTTCAGTAGGTGCTTAAGACTTTAGTCTATCTGATCAGTTGCTGTTTACCTGTAATTGCTGTAAACTGGATTTTATAGTACTGTACGATATGACTAATCTGTATATATCTTGTTGGAAAACACCTTGTGGTAACTGCATAATGATGGGCAATCTATACATTTCCTTAATAATATAATATAGCTAAAGGTGACCTTTTGATCTGGTCACACAGAGCTCTTCTGTATTACCATCTATCTTTAGTCACTTGTTACCTAAAAAGGTCTCCAAGCTATTTATATTTAAAAACAGTGACATAAATATGCTACACCATAAAAAGGACAAAATCATATAAAAATTAAACATTTTCATATAACATACAAAAAATAGTCACACCCCCACCCCCACATAACAGCCTAAGTTATACTTCATTATGTCCCAGTTCTAGTGAATTCCACCCCCGCAGTGACTGTAAAAACATCTGAGGGTTAGGAAATTACTGGTTGTCTGAATCCAGCTTCTGTCTTTGTCTCTCCACCCCCCCCCTCACCCCCACAAACACATACTCTTGGGTGAAGGCCTGGTTTGATGTACCATCCCTTCCTGGCTATTTCCCTGCCTCTGCCTGCCACACACCCACCCTTGCCCCTTTCCATCTGCTTGCCTGCCCAGCTAGAGCTCTCTGAGAGCCAAGGTTTTTTGTTCTGGCTTTTTGTTTTTAAAGGACCTGCAAGGAGGCAAAACCAAGCTTAACCGCAAGCTTCCCTCCTGCTGAGCTCAGCAAACAAGCCCATCCCTGTTTCACAGATGTTTCTGGGTTTTTGCTACATCAATGAAAACCGTATGGGGAGGGCCCAGGAGAGTGGGTTTTCTGACACGGCTGAAATTAAATAACTGCCTTTTTGCCATCTTCATTTGGATCAGATACACTATGCCCCTGAGGCTTTTAACGAGAGCATGATGAAGGTAACGTGTTGGGGGCAAAAATGCCACATGGGAGATTGTAAATCGAGTTTCTCTGAGGATCCCCTGTGAAGGAGAGAGGGACATCAAAATTCTCTACATCCCATCCAGAGTCGAGGGAGCATTGACAACAGCAAGGAACAGGGCCTTCTCAGTGGCTGCACCAGTAACTATGGAACACCTGGCCCACTGAAGTGTGGATGGCTCCCTCTGCGGCAGTCTTTCGCAGGTCAGCAAGGGCATTTTTATTATGGCAGACTTTCGCTTGCTGAGCATATGCTGCTTTATGCAAATACTATGTTTACACACACCACTTTTTCCAGTACAGTGGAACCTCGGTTTATGAACACCTCGGTTTATGAATTTTCGGTTTATGAACACCGCGGACCCATCTGGAACGGATTAATTCATTTTTCATTACTTTCAATGGGAAAGTTCGCTTCAGTTTATGAACGCTTCAGTTTATGAACAGACTTCCGGAACCAATTACACCCATGCTTCAGTTTATGAACGCTTCAGTTTAAGTACTCCGCGGACCCATCTGGAACGGATTAATCCACTTTCCATTACTTTCAATGGGAAAGTTCGCTTCAGTTTATGAACGCTTCAGTTTATGAACACCGTGGACCGTCTGGAACGGATTAATTCATTTTCCATTACTTTCAATGGGAAAGTTCGCTTCAGTTTATGAACGCTTCAGTTTATGAACAGACTTCCGGAACCAATTGTGTTCATAAACCGAGGTACCACTGTAGCGACAACATAAAGGTCTCTGGGGTTGACCATCTCCACCCACAGACATCTGTGGATACCGGTGCCCACTGGGACTGGTAAGTGGCAAGACAGAAGTTAGGGAGGCTACTAGTAGGTGGGGCTAGAACCAACGGCAGGCAGAGCTAGAGGCAAGGATACTCAGAATCCACACCCTGGTGTTGCCGCACACTGAGGGCAGGCAGAGCTCAAGGGGGCAGTGCCCCATAGAATCATAGAATCGTAGAGTTGGAAGAGACCACAAGGGCCATCCAGTCCAACCCCCTGCCGAGCAGGAAACACCATCAAAGCATTCTTGACATATGCCTGTCAAGCCTCTGCTTAAAGACCTCCAAAGAAGGAGACTCCACCACACTCCTTGGCAGCAAATTCCACTGTCGAACAGCTCTTACTGTCAGGAAGTTCTTCCTAATGTTTAGGTGGAATCTTCTTTCTTGTAGTTTGAATCCATTGCTCCGTGTCCGCTTCTCTGGAGCAGCAGAAAACAACCTTTCTCCCTTCTCTATATGACATCCTTTTATATATTTGAACATGGCTATCATATCACCCCTTAACCTTCTCTTCTCCAGGCTAAACATACCCAACTCCCTAAGCCATTCCTCGTAAGGCATCGTTTCCAGGCCTTTGACCATTTTCGTTGCTCTCTTCTGGACATGTTCCAGCTTGTCAGTATCCTTCTTGAACTGTGGTGCCCAGAACTGGACACAGTATTCCAGATGAGGTCTGACCAGAGCAGAATACAGTGGTACTATTATTTCCCTTGATCTAGATGCTATACTCCTATTGATGCAGCCCAGAATTGCATTGGCTTTTTTAGCTGCTGCATCACACTGCTGACTCATGTCAAGTTTGTGGTCTACCAAGACTCCTAGATCCTTTTCACATGTACTGCTCTTAAGCCAGGCTTTTTTAGCTGCTGCATCACACTGCTGACTCATGTCAAGTTTGTGGTCTACCAAGACTCCTAGATCCTTTTCACATGTACTGCTCTTAAGCCAGGTGTCACCCATCCTGTATTCGTGCCTTTCATTTTTTTTGCCCATTTGCCCTAAAGCAATTCTGCCCAAGATACACATTTTTGCAAAGCCAATTCCCCTTAAATAATGCATTTTTGTATGTTATTTTCACAAATATAAGCATTTTTATGGACATGTCACTCCCATTATATGCATTTTTATTCATACTACCTGCCTGGCAAACTGCAAACCAAATTCAAAGAAGTGTGAACTTTGAAGAATTGTTGTGTTTTGGTCCCCATATAGTTTTGAAATGTGCAAATTAGGTAGGTTTGCCTTTACATGTGAACACAATTCAAATTTCATACCCTGTCCTAGTCAGAGGAAGGAAGGGCATGTTCAGGCTCAGGGCTGAATACTGCCCTCCAGGCTTCCTTGCCCAGCCCTCAGGGATGGGTGATCTCAAATCAGGGGCCTTGGTATATTTTTATTTACTTTTTGTATTGAGTTTTTATCATGCCCCTTTTACTCAGAAGCTGAAGGTAACAACGCGGCTCTCACCTCCTTTGTTATGCTCACAATAATCCTTGTTAAGCTGAGAGAGTGATTTACTCAGGATAACTACCCAGGGTGCAGTTGATGTGGAAAGGGAAAATCCCGGGTTAGAGATCATTGGGAAAGAGATTGAAAATAAAGCAATCAATATGATGATGATGTTGATGCACAAATGTATAGTATGGGTGCACTTGGGAAACCTCAAAAATCATGGAACTGTAAAAAGTTCAGGAAAGGGCAACCAAAACGATTAAAGGGTTGGAGCAACTCCTCTACGAGGAAAGATTATGACATTTGGGTTTTTTAGTTGGTTCCAACCCTGACTGTTTATTATATTTTTGTTCTCCCCCCCCCCAAAAAAAGCTCAGGAAAGCACCCATGTGCTCTCTAATATTCCCAATAGCCCTATAAGGTAGGGTAGGTTAAGAGATAGTGTCTGGCTGGCCCAAGGTCACTCAGTCAGTTTCTTGGCAGTGTGGGGATTTCAATCCAGGCTTTTGCGGTCCTAGCCCAACGTATTAACCACCACACTGCACTGGCTCTCCACACATCACTTTCTAAGCCAGCCTTGCCCAACCTGGTGCCCTCTGGGTGCTCTTGACAACAGCTCGCCATGGCTGTGCTGGCTGGAGCTTAGGGGAATCGAAGTTCAAAACATCTGGATGGCAAGTAGTCGGTGGTGGAAAGTTTGAAGGTAACAAAAGGCACTAAAATGGCTTCTTCCTATAAAACTGTGGTTGTTTTGCTGTTGTTATTATTATTATCATTATGAATTAGTTACTTATTTTGCTTTTGCATCACTTTCCACAAACAAGCCCCAAAGCACCTCCCAGCAGCATACACACAGAAAGCTCACTCATAAAAGTGGAATCACAAAAAAGAAAAAGAAAGAACTTTCCTCTCCAAGCAACAGGGTTAAGGCAGGCAAAGTGGTGTGGCAGTACCCCATTTGCCCAAACGGACAAAGGCTGCAGCCACATTCCAAATTCGCCAGGTACATTTTGCACCTGGCTATCGGCCGCTTGCAACCAGGTGAAGATGCCTAGGTGCCAGAATGACAGCTGACATATCCACCATCTGGAGGTACGTGCCTGGGGATCCTTGGATCTGGACTGTTTTCACACACTAATACCACATCCTGTAGAATTCTATTCATTATATTTCATCGACAAAATCAGAATGAACTTCAGGAAACAAAAAGCTGTCTGGCCCCAAAGTGGTAACCAGATATTCCATTTTGGTGCTGCAACCCTGGTTTATGGAGCCATTTGTCACCTAGCTTCTATATCTGAGCTTCTAACACTGGCTGTAGCATCTCCCAGGCAGTGAAGGACCTATCCAGGCTGACCGTTGGCTCTCCTCAACAATAAGGGCTCCAAAGACTTCCTGATTGGTCAGGGGCTGTACGTGGGTAACCAGAATCACTCCTGGCTTGCTCTCTGGTTTGACCTTCCCATGAATCCTAGCACCTGGCTCCCACTTGATGCAGCTACCTGTGGTCGACTCCACTGAACTGATGGACCAAGGCACCTGCAACATTCATTAATGCTCGTGATTCCATTTTCTTCCTTCAACACATTCCTATCCACCCCTTTGGGCTTCTGCCAGGAGCTTTCATTTGGGGTGGGTGAGGAAATGCATATTCAGCCCATTTTAAAGCAGCTTGTTCTGCCCTGCAGTTATCAAGAACAGCTGGTATGCATATGTTATGGAAAACAGCCTCTCTGGTGTGCCTCTTGCATCGTATCCAAAAGGGAACTACAACCTTGCTTAGTGCTTGCTTGCCTGCCTTCAACCCTAGTTACAAGCATGAGCAAGGAGTGGGGTGCACTGTTCTGCTTGTAACTGAGCATTTTAATTAATTAGGTGGGGTTAACTGGCAGAGTTCAGAATTTGAAGGACATCAAAATGGCCTTCCCTTCTAAGAATGAACCATAGTTCTAATTCACATTTTAATCAATGGTGCCAAGGTGTCTCCAAAGAGCTCTGTGCAGAAAGGCTGTAGCTCAGTGGTAGATCATCTGCTTTGCATGCAGAAGGTCCCAGGTTCAAAATCCCCGGCATCACCAGATAGGGCTGGGAGGGTATCTTGCTTGAAACCCTGGAGAGCTGTTGCCAATCTGTGTAGACAACACTGAGCTTGATGGGCCAATGGTCTGAATAAAGCAGCTTCCAATGTTCCTATGCTGACGTTTGGATAATATACAAGTGTAATCCATTAGTCAACTAATAATTAGGGCTGTAACATTTCATTTTAACAGGAAGAAATGTTTTTTATTCCCTTTCATTAATTTTTAAAACTAATTTCTAGTTGTTGTGGAAAGGCAGTAGAGTTGCAAGCACTCTCTTGGGCCATCTTGCCTAAAATGCCTCAGAGGAAGGCATGGGTTGGCCATGAGCCAGGTGGGCAGGTGGGGTCAGCTATCTGTTGGTTGGGCCGGATGGCGAGGCAAGGGAGCAGGGGCTGGCAGGGACAAATTTGCCATTGATTCAGCTTACCTAATGGAAGAGTCGGCCTATTGTTTTCTTTTTACAAAGTTTATAAATCAATATCTCAGAAGACAGAATCAGGATTCAAGATGACCTTAGCAGATTGGAGAACTGGGCCCAAACTAACAAAATGAATTTTAGTAGGGACAAATGTAAGGTTCTGCAGGAATAAGCAGATTCATAAATATATGATGGAAGATACCTGGCTTGACATCTGTATATATGAAAAGGATATAGGAACATTAGTAGACCACAAGCTTAACAGGAATCAACAGTGTGATGCATCAGCACAAAACATACAGTTATACCTCATGTTACGTTTGCTTCACGTTGCGGCTTTTCAGGTTACGAACGCGGCAAACCGTTCGCCACATGCGCATGCGCAGAAGCAATCTGCTTTGCGCACTCGCAGTAGCAGCACTCTACTTACGGACCATTCGCACCCCAAAACAGATCACGTTCGTAAATAGAGGCACCACTGTATAGTGTCCCAATTAAGGGAAGCCATAGTACCGCTCTATACTGACTTGGTCAGACCTGGAGTCCTGTGTCCAGTTCTGGGCACCACAGGTGAAGATGGATATTGACCGGGTAGCATGTGTGCAAAGGAGGGCAAGCAAGATCATAGAATCATAGAACTGGTGAGTTGGAAGGGATCCTGAGGGTCATCTAGTCCACCCCCTGCTATGCGGGAATCTCAACTAAAGCATTCGTGGCAAATGGCCATCTGGATTTGCACACAGCCTGTTGATTAAGTGTTCTGATTAGAAGCCCCAATTATTCTGCTGGGAGAGGGGGAAAGCAGCAGGACAGGTGTTTTTTTCCCTTCTGCATCTACTTATCTCTAGAAAAAAGAAAGAAATACTGAAAGCATAGGAGAAACCGGACAAGTTATTTGACCCTCTCAGCACAGCAAAGGAGTGGGAGGAAGCTGTAAAACGAAAAAATGCAACATAGCAAATTTTATTCACTAAGCAGACATCACCTGTTCTTGCTAAAAACAACCAACAACTGAGTTATGAACTGACAAAACTTGTGGGATGCAATACACTTGAAAGAATGCAGAAGAACACTGTGGTTTTTCCTTTCTTTATAAGCTGAATGGCAATTTTTAGGCTATCGAACCCATACGGCAAACACACACAGCATCCTCATGGCCTAACACACCTCAAAAAAATGTTTGCCCAATAACATGTCAGAAAACCTGGTGACAGAAATAATAAATGTAGACCCTCTCCTTGTGTGTGTATAGAGACCCTCTGAATACAGAGTTCAAGGGTCTGCAGCATAATTTCTCTCCTTCCTTCCTGCAGTTCACACAACATGAATTGGAAGTTAAGAATAAGTTCATGCTTGTAAACAGCCACTTGCCTGGTTACCTGGCGCAAGCAGATGTCCACCACAGGCAACTACATATGGGAAGCCCTAGAAACATTGGCTTCTGGTTTCTTTTACACCAGGATTTCTCAAACTTTCCCTCTGTGGACTACTTAATAATTGCACAGGCCACTTAATATACTTTTTCTGTAAGTTGTCAGGGGAAAAGGCTGGATGATGATGATGATGATAAATGTGTGTTGTAATAACTGTGGGCTTGCCTTTCTACTCTGATGGATGTGCTGTTCTTTATGAACAAAGTGTTCCACAACCTTCCAGCAAATAATCTGAATAGAGGTTGGAGGTCTCCATTTGAGAAACTCTGTTTTAGGCTAGGGCAGCTGGACTCACAATGATTCTTACTTGTTTAGACTTATTTGCAAGACTTCACAAACACCTGCAATGTTTGCCCATGGCTGTCCTAATCTGATGATTAAAAAGTCTTCCTAATGTTTCCCTTTACTCTCCCCCTCCTCAGCTTTTCTTTTCAATATACCTCCTGCTCATTCTCCTGCTGGTTTAGAAAGGCCAATAGAATCCCAAAATATCCCAATCTTCGTTTTTTGGCAGTCAAAAAATGAGACAAAGTGGTTGCAATGGGAAAACAGCAGCACTGCTGGCAATCAGCTGCAGCAGGAAATAACAGCTTTTCTTCTCCCTTGAATGCTAAGACTGGTAGCTTGCCTTTTAATCATGCTCTGGATTTTAACCAGCTGATCTTAAAGGAAAAAGGACATAGCACCCAGCCTAGACTACTCTAAAGGATGTCCTGGTGGTGGATGGTATGTTTTCAGAATTGGAGTCAGGCTAGTTTAGATGGGTTAAGAGAGAGAGGGAGAGGGAGAGAGGGAGATTTTTCTGAAGCAAAACTGCCACCAGCATTTTCAATAACCACAAACAGGCAAAGCCCCGAAATTCCAGCAACACAAGTGTTCTCCTGCTCCAGAGCTGTGCGTACTTCTGGCCAAAGAAAGTATCCAAAGCCGATGCCAAAGAATCCAAAATCCATGCCAAGGAAACACAAATGTGCCACTCAGAATAAATTATGGAAAGCCAAGCAAATTTTCGTAAAGTTACTTATAATGCATAGTATATTTTCACTGGGGATTTGCAGAATTTGACTCGTTTTTGGCAAGGCTGGCGGGAGGCACAAGAGGAGAATAAGGGCAGAAGATACACAGCTGTGCCAGGCACAGAAACTCCACCCTGACCCACTGGAAACCTGCCCAGAACCCTTCTAATTCCTGGCCACTTCAACCGTCTTCCTATTTTCATGCTTTTCTCTGCAACCGTGAGGGCCAGAAACTTTTTTTAAAAAATGAAGCCAAGATTCCAGCACTTCCCCAAGTTTCTTAAAATCAAAGAATGTAGAAGGGATGCTGGAAGGCAGCTAGCGCAGACCCCTGGCGAATCTGCAATGCATGATGCAGCTACAGCATCATATCATATGAAATGCTAGAGAGAGGCAGGTCCAATCACTGCTCCAATTCCTCCAGTGAACGAGAGCGCACCACCTTTCAGGGTCCTCTGTCCTGCTGCCAGACAGTTCTTACACATCAGGATGTTCTGATGTTTAGCCAAAATCTGCATTGTCATTTCTGTCCACCGATCCTAGTAACTACTGTCAACAAAAGAGAACAAGGCCACATCCACAACATACATTTTAAGCACTCTCATTCCACTTTAAACAGTCACAGCTTTCCCCCAAAGCATCCTGGGAACTATATATTGATATAGGTGCTAAGAGTTGTTAGGAGAGCCTCCCCACACAAAGCCACAATTTCTAGAGTACCTTGGGAAGACAGACTGATTTTTAAACCACTCTGGGAATTGTAGTGCTATATAGGGAATAGGGGTCTCCTTAGCAACTCTTGGCACCCTTAACAAGCTACAGTGCCCTGCATGCTTTGAGAGAAGCCATGACAGCTACCATAAGTTGGTACTTTTAACAGTAGTATAGGTATAGTTAAAGGTAAAGTTAAAGGTACCCCTGACTGTTAGGTCCAGTCGCGGACGACTCTGGGTTTGCACGCTCATCTCGCTTTATTGGCCGAGGGTGCCAACGTTTGTCCACAGACAGCTTCCGGGTCATGTGGCCAGCATGACTAAGCTGCTTCTGGGGAAACCAGAGCAGCGCACGGAAATGCCATTTATCTTCCCGCTGGAGCAGTACCTATTTATCTACTTGAACTTTGACATGCTTTCAAACTGTTAGATTGGCAGGAGCTGGGACCGAATAACGGGAGCTCACCCTGTCACGGGGATTCGAACCGCCAACCTTCCGATCGGCAAGCCCTAGGCTCAGTGGTTTAGACCACAGTGCCACCCGCTTTAACAGTGCTTTAACAGTGCTTTGAATGCAAGATGGGGCCCAAGTCTGTGCCATCATCTAAGAACATAAGGAAAGCCTGCTGGATCAGGCCAATGGCCAAACATCCTGTTCTCACAATGGTTGAACAAATGCCAGTGGGACACGTGCTAGCTGGACCCAAGTGCAACAGCGCTCTGCCCACCTATGATTCCTAGAAACAGGTATTCTGCACTTGGACAGTGTACTGATAAAGGCAATACACCAAGTCTTACTTCTCAACAACCCTTATTCATGTTTGGAACACAGAATCAGGAAAGACATAGGGAGCCATTGTTTCAATCTCACCACCATAATATAATTTCCTGTACTAATTAGTACCACATGTGCATCGTAATTTCAACGGTCCTGCATTATATGAATGGCCAGCTCAGCACATCGTATAGACAAACTAATCTAGTGGACCAATTCCCTGTGGCCAAATACCAGTGATCAATGATTTTTTTAAAAAAATCAAAAAAATCGGATTTTTTTGATTTAAATCGGATTTTTTTGATTTAAATCGATTTTTTTGATTTAAATTGGATTTTTTAAAATAAAATGCTTTTTGAGGAAAATATATTGCCACCCAAAGGTTATTCCATCATGAAATAAAGATTAGTTTTTTAATTATGTAGAATAAGGTTGTATATGTTTAATTTTTGGGGTAAATAAATTCCATTAATCCATTCACAATGTCATGCTCTTCCAG
Source organism: Zootoca vivipara (assembly GCF_963506605.1). Taxonomy (NCBI): domain Eukaryota; kingdom Metazoa; phylum Chordata; class Lepidosauria; order Squamata; family Lacertidae; genus Zootoca; species Zootoca vivipara. The sequence goes on from NC_083292.1 coordinate 3,310,638, forward strand.
AGGTTTTTGTAAGATTATTGGGCAGTTTCTCTGCCTACAAGATATTATCACAGGTGCTTGGTTTACTTTTGCAGTTCTCAAAACTGAATTTGACTCTTCTTCCCAGCAAAAATGTTATAACATGAACAGAGTTGAGAAAAAGACCTTAATCCTATTGTTCTACAAACCTATGAATACAGAAACAACCCCTTCAGTACTAAGTTTCAAGAAGTTCAGTGAATAGAATAGAAACAATATTTTTCTGATTGTTTGGAGTGGACAGTATTTAAGTTTTTCATGTGTAGGCTGGGCTGACAGTCTAAGTTTCTTAAAATATATATATATTGTTTTTGTTTAGCCAAATTAGTTAACAAACATGGATGTTCGTTTAAGCAAATAACATATGCTGTAATGTTATTGTTTCAGTTGAATAAATCTATTTAAATTGTTATTATTAAGGTAATGATTATTTTTCTCCTTCCTAAGTACAACAGTAAAGTTGTCCAAATATGAATGATTAACCTATTAAACTGGGGATAAAAAACTAATATGAAAAGTTGTTATTCTAAAAATCTTCATCTACTTGCATATTAAAGTTATACCAGCAAGAATTAGTCTTTATGTAGAAAACTATGATTTAAATCAAGCCTTACTGACTAGTGATTTAAATCAGTTTGATTTAAATCAAATCCACCCTGCCAAATACTATAAAATAATTTTCTTTTGACCACTGAAGAAGATAAATTGGTTTGAAATGCATCTAGTCTCTGAAAAAAAAATGTCATCTTTTGGTCATAGATGGATTTTGATCAGACTTTGACCTGAATAGGCAAACCAATTTGTCATTGTATCATATTTGCAATTTTCTATTTTGACTATAAATTTATATTTTTACATTGGATTAAAGTTGCACGTCATTTTCCTATAGTATTTAGAAGCATTTCAAATTTTTCACTCTTATGTAACTTAAGTCTTTCACCACCACTTTCAGAAACATTTAAATTCTTCTCTATTCCCCAGGATTCTTCACAATGCAACTTTTATTCTTGGTAGTTGCTCTGAGGCATTTGCCCATATAAACATTGCAAGCACAAGTAAAATGCTATATTTGCTGTACAACTACAGCCTTTTAGATGGGCCCTGGAGGCTCATGGTGCCTTCGTGTCTATTTAATGTGCATTAATATACATTCTATAAGCATGGCGTGCAGTTTCCTCACACAATGGAGACTTGTATCATGCAAGCAAGAAATTGCTTCACTACCAGGAGCTGCTTTAGAAGTAAAATGATCCAAGAGTGTCCTATCAGACTCTAGAAGTGTCTGATATGTCATATAGCAGAGAAGTGTCAGAGAGAGGCATGGTTATGCCAAGCAGCCTGAAAAACTCAATGCGTCACTTGGAGAAGGTCCTGTTCAATTCTGGGCAGGAGTCTCACAGTCCCTGGGCTCTTAAATGTGGATCAAAATAACTGCAAACTGCAAGGCTATGTCTCTATAGTAAAGGGCACACATTGCATGCAGTTAGTGCCATATTCCATCCCCAGCATCTCTGGAAAAGGCTGGGAAGAAGCCCTGTCTGAAACCCCAAAGAGACGCTGCCAGCCAGCAGAGACCATATTGAGCTAAACGAACCAGTGCTGTGACTCAAAGCAGCTTCTTCTATTCATGGGGAAAACCTGCTGGAGGAAGCTATGGCATTCTAAAGGTTGCCTCCTCTTGAGTAAGCTTGCTCAGGCGTTGAGTTCTTATCAGAGGCCGTGGACCTGGATTCCCCACCTAAAGAGGTGAGAGCCTTTTTGGTGGTGGTGCCCTGACTGAAATGCCCTCCCCAATGAGGCTTTCTGGGTGCCTACGTTAAGATCCTTTTACCACCTGGGGAAGACCTTTTTTTTTTAAGAGCCGGGTTTTTTCTCCTTGGATTGCGTCTGATGGGTTTCAAACACCATTATGCTTCTTGTGCTGGATTTAAGCAGAAAATTGAGTGACTTTTATTTAATGTTTTCTTTTTTAAAATGCATGCTGTCTGAACTCTGCATGAACTACCTGCAGAACAACAGAGTGGCCTGATAAGCCAGATATGAAACAGCTGGGTCAAGACACAGCTGTTGGCCTGGAGACTCCAGAACTCCTCCTAACTCAGGAGGAAAGATGGGCTGGAGTCTTGCCTGAGCAGCAGGTAAGCTGGGAGAAACTGCTTGGAGGAGGCTGCAGTGGCTAGCAGGCAATGCTTAGCCATACCCTGGCTGGGAAGCTCGCTGGAGGAACCAGCAGGGCACATGGGGGGGGGGGCAGCTGAGCTGCAGGCAATGCCCAGTTACCCCATAGGCACATTATGGCACCACCAGCAAAGTGGGGGCAGTCCACATCTTATTATTTCTCTTGTTTGTAAGAAAGGTTGCCAAAAGAATTTCAGAATACTGCCCCAAACTTTTCAATCAGGATCACCAGAGTGACAGAACTGTAATCATTCTTCCCTTTTCTCTTTATTGGGTCTTAAAATGAAGACTAGGAGCACTTCTTCTCTGCATTTAGAGAAACACAACTTCCTACAAACAAAAAATAAATAAAAATCCACATGCAATGTATATAGATGAATATAAAGAGAGCTCTTAACCATTGTGGCAGATGAAAGTGGCTATCCTTCATTTTGCAAGTTCTGTGCCATGAAGGTAGCCAAATTAAGGCTACAATCCTAAACATGATGACTGGAGCGTACGTCTCACTGATTTCAGGAGGATTTGCATGCTCAAGATTGCAAAATAAGATACATTCACTGTTAGGTGATAGTGGTGACCACAGAACCTACAGACCACCACCGGGCAAACCAAGTCACCTAATCTGCACCCCCTCGTCCTAGTTTTAAATAGCTAGTGCCACTTTGCAGACAGAGTAAAAGATAGGATATGTTCTGCAGTGGACCTTAGAATTCTGGCTTTACCTCCTTGGAGAGATCCTTCTGGCTCCTCCTCTTTTTGGTATTTAGATGGGTACCAAAGCCCCATGTGCTTCTGCAGGTGTTTGAGTTTTACTGTTTGTGTTGTTGAATTGGGACTTTTTAACCGATTTATTTCTGCTGATTCTAAATCTGTTGTGATAGTCTTCCTCTTGTTTTAACGGTGATATTGGAAGAGTGTCTGTTTTATGATGTAGTTTTTAAACCAGACTGTTAGCCACCCTGAATACAGCTCTCCTTTTTATAGCGAACTCAGCTGGTGACTGCCAACAGAGCTGCAGCAAAAACAGTGCTATTGAGAAACATGAGGGAGGAATCTGCACGCCCAAGAGAAACTCATGGTCTGCAAAAGTAGAAATAATATTTTACAGGGCAGCAACCTAAGCAGGTGAACGTACCCAACCCCTGCAAAAAAGACAGTCCGATGAGAGTGGGGTAAGCTCAGTGAACAAAGGACTATGTGCTAGTTTGGTGAAGATGGAGGGAGGAAAATGAAAAGGGGTTAAGAATGTAATGGAGCATTTTGGAAGAGGGTGTGGCTGACTGACTGGCACACTGAACAGGGTTCCTCTACGCTTCTACAACTTGTTGCAGATCCCATTTGCAAATGATAGAAAAACAGGGTACAGTATACGAATTACCTGAAAAAAAATCAAACGGCTGAGATCTGCCGTGCGCAAATGAGAGATAGCAACTGCTGCAAGAGATCCTGGGCTCCATTTTCACATGGGCTTACGCCAGCAGAAGCTGTTTCAAAACCCAAACAGTGGCGCCCTTGCCATGCCTATTTGCTGTCACCTGGCGTTGGGTGAGGAGAGACTTGTGGCAGCGGCAGCAGCCAAGAATAGAGCGTCCACTGGCACCCGCGGCTGAATTACCAGGCTCTCCAGAAGCAGGCACAGAAAATTGCTTCAGATTTTCTGCCCCGCAAGGCTTTTTCTTGCTTGGGCATGGATTCTGAGTCAGCATCCAAGGCTCGTTGGCTTGTGAGTCAAAGGCTGTTGCTCAGATTATAGCATCATTCACAAATGACCTACAATTAATGGTGGTTTGTTTTTTTAGAGGAGGTGAAGCTTAACTAGCCAGTGTTGTGTAGTAGTTAAGTGTTGCACTTGGGGGAGAGCAGGCTTCAAATCTCCAAATGGCCATGAAGCTCACTGGGTCTGATCTGGGGCCAGTCACTGCCTCTTGGCCTAAACTGCCTCGCAGGGTTGCTATGCGGATAAACTGGAGAACTGGGAGAAGAACCATGGTTTGTATTCAGCTAAGTGCTACCCACCATTAATCTGAATCTGTCTACTCTAGAGTAGGACTCATGCTGAACACAACCAACATCAGCTCCTTGGAGGGAAGATGTGGTATAAATGTAATGCTCTACTACAATATATTTTGGAAAGCTGCTCATGATTTGCTATACATTTGGACACTAAAGGTATGGTAACCAAATTTTGCATGATGGTCCCTGAGGACCAAGGAGCAGGTTTTGGTTTATGATTGGGTAATATCAGATGCCATTTTGAACCAAGATGGAGGACGGAACCTTTCAAAACTCCACTGGTTTTTTGGTTCCTCAGAATTCCCGAGCAAAGCTGGGTACGAAGCTGCTAGTAAATAAATAAAATAGAGAACTCATTCATTTAAATAAAGAACTACCTTGCATGAGAGATAAGGAGCTGCAAAAAGAAAAGAAAAGAAAAGAAAAGAAAATCATACAAACAAGTCAGGGACTGGTTTGAAAACTTGATTATAAAGCTGCTTAGGTCCTGGGCTCTACCCGGGAGCTCCACATTAACTGACTTCGCCTTCCCAAAGAAACAATGAGCGAGAAATCAGCAGATAATAAGAAGTGACCAACAGCCACTGACATTTGTATGTGTGTGGAAAGTGACATGGAATAAATAATATAAGATGACCCCAGATTCTAGTTTTATGAGAAAGGGAGAAAAATGCCTCTCCATCTGATTTCCCCAGGACTCTTTTTAAGTTCTTAGCCTCTCGAAACCTTCAAATGACACCACTTCCAGCTTTTTACCTCCATGACAATGAGGCCTAGCATCCTACTTTTTAAAAAGCTACTTGTTGATGCCACTGAAAATTCCATCCAATCTTTTTTTAAAGCTGTAACAGTGCTCTAGATTCATTTCCAGCACCACCCTGATTCAGGATCACCATAGCCCGCTGGGAGTCAGCACCGCAGTACCTGCCCCTCTGTGGGATATTCAAGGCCCCACCATAAATGTTCAACTCCATTTGAAAATACCAGCATGTTTCTAGACGTTCTAGAAAGGTCTAGTGATTAGGTAGAATTCAGCCTCCATGCTTTTCTTCTATATATAGTTACTGCTCTGGTTTATGAGATTGCACCACACTTTCCAGCCCATCTCCACAACTAAGGGCCAGAAACCTGAAAACTATAAAATATAGATGCTCAGGAAGCAAATTTCCACATCCAACACCACACTATGCATATTTTATGAGTTCCTGTAGAATCATGCATAGGTAGCGCTTACCTGGTAGACTCAATTGAATGTATCTCCAACCAAGAACACAAAACAGGCATCTAATCCAGGGTTTCCCAAACTTGGGTCTCCAGCTGCTTTTGGACTACAATTCCCATCATCCCTGGTCTTGGTAGCTGAGCATGATGGAAGTTGTAATCCAAAAACAGCTGGAGACCCAAGTATGGGAAATACTGCTCTGGTCCTACATGCACTTACCTGGGAGTAAGTCCCACCAAATTCAATGGGACTTCTGAGTAACCATGCACTGTAGGTGTGCAACATCCCTTGGTCTGGAGGGAAAATACATTCCTGTTCCTAAAGCTGCCAAACTTATGCAAAATTAAATCAAACCTCTTCAGTTCATAGAAACGAGCAGCATCACATTTCTAGGTGCCTTGGCAACCAGGAAATTTCACCACACCCGCAACTCATCTCTGAAACTAATGAACTGCTCCTCTAATTTATTCCTTAGTAAACCAGCAAAACACTCCCTAAGATATTATCGGCTTCCAGAGTGATTAATTCTAGAAAACAAACTTCAACAGCTCATTATTCTTTGCTAGAGCAAAATAATCTACCTTTCCTTAAGAAGCTGGCAGCTCCGTCCATGCCACTTTCAGTAAATATGCAACACACACCAGTTCATATCCACTTGCCTGATCAGCTGCGGCGAGTATAAATCAAGTCTAGGTGACAATCCAAAGGAAAACATTTTTTTCTTCTGTTGGCCCGCTGGCAAACTAGAATACATGTTGGTAGGGTTTCCAGAAAAGCTCTTTTTACGGGTGAGAAACTTTTGTGGATTGATGAAGGAGCTCAGGTTACCTGTCTTACTTAGAGACCCCTCTGTCAATGTGTTAAGGCAGCAGGCTGTGGAATTGCACAGATCTCTTGGTCAGGCTTTGGGGGCTACAAAAGGACATCACTGCCCAAGCTTGAGATAAAGCATGCAGTGGGAAAGGCCATCGGCCAGCGACAGCACACATGCTCCGCATGCAGAACACCCCAGGTTCAATCTCTCGTGTCTCCAGGGACGGCTGGGAAAAAATCCCTGGCCTAGAGAGCCTCTGCCAGTCAATGTAAAGAGTGCTGAACTAGGTGGGCCAACGGTCTGACTCTGCATAAGGCAAGTTCTTATGCACACAGGGTGGAATTATTTCCAAAGAGGCCGCTCTCAGAAACACAGCAGGGCAATCACAGTAACACGCACTCAGACACCCAAGTGGCGAATGAATTCTTACCACGTTCCCCTCCTTGCCATCCTTGAGCCCATGTCCCTGGATACCTGTGGAAGAGCTGCTGCCCCCAGGTCTATTTTCAACGATGCCCGGAGACAGGGAGTAGAAAGGTGGGCTAGGGCTGGGGGGCAGCCCCGAATCCGGGCTATCCAGCAAACCTTCTCGGTTCTTCTCTTTCAAGCTGTCTTCCATTCCTTGCAACTGCAGGTGACCCACCATGACTGGGGTGGGGAAGTGAGGGCTGTGGCTGCCAAGCAGGGGAAAACCCACCACCTCCTTCTGCAGGGAGGCAAATGCACGTGGCACATGCACAGGGAGGGCCAGCCAGCCCCCTGTGCGCCTGTTGCCTTGGGTGACTCAGGGCTGGCTCCTGTGGCTCCGGCTGCCCCCTGTTGGAAGGAGAGAAAGTGGAAATGAACAGACCATTCCTCATCAACACAAAAAAACAAAAGTGGAGAAGAGAGGGCAGATCTCCAAGTACACCTGGGGAATAGCCGTCTTCCTTTTTGCCTGAGACCCAGGCGAGACATTGCCAGTTGGGCTAGCCCAGGTGTGGGGAACCTTTGGCCCTCCAGATATTGCTGAACTACAACTCTCATCATCCCTGGCCATTGGCCATGCCTGCTGGGACTGATGGAGGAGTTGTTGGCCTCTGTCTGTCTCCAGAGACAATGGAGTGTGCCTCCGGGGGTGAAGTCAAACCACTGCATTAGCAGCCCCAAAGTGACACAAGCCTGGGCAATGTGTGTGGAGGTCCTGGGCTGGCCAGATGACAAAAGATGCCCCACCCCCCAGCCTCACTCATGTGGTCCAAAGGAAAGCAGAACAAGACGTTTGACACCAACTTGGCTGAAGGAATTGCCGGAATGAGGCGTACAAGGCGCCATCCAACCGTAGGGACTCCACTCCAGATTTGTGTAGTTTGCTCCTTAGCCTTTTCTTCTTCTGAAGATATTCTGCAAGCCAGCAGAGGTTTAGGATCAGAGTGTTCCTCCTCCTAGATGGGCTCCCTTCCAGGTGGAAGAGCCCCATCTGCCCCTCGCTTCCCTCTATAGCACTGCAGAAACCACTTTCTTGACCACTGGACTCACTATTGGTCTTGTCTGCTAAATCAAGACTATATAAAGCATTTTTTAAAATTAAAAAGTGTTTCCTTTAAATGGCAGGTGCACACACAAAAAACAACCAAGTGGAAACCTATGCATGTTTTTGAGTAAACATACATCTTTGGGAGAAGTGGAGAGCTTGAAAGCTGGCTTTACGCTCTGAGTAAATTTCAGAAGTCCCAGTGAGTTCAGTGTGCCATATTCCTCGGTTATTGTGTTTAGGATTACAGCTATGGGAGTAAGCACCATCGAACTCAATGAGATTTAATTCTGAGCAGACTGCATTGTGCTTTGGGCTACAGTCCCATGCAAAGCTACTTGGCAGTGAGCCCCATTAAGTCAACTGGGACGTACTTCTAAGCAAACATGTAAGTAAATCTAATCTGCGCTGTAAATCTAACCGGTGTTGAATTAAGACAGGAGATGCCAGATTCAAATCCCACTAAGCTATCAAGGTTACCAGGTGCCTTTTGGGCCATTCACTATCTCTCAGCCTGACCAACCCACCTACCTCACAGAAGTGTAGAGCTGGAAGGAACCAAAAGGGCCACCCAATCCAAACCCCTGCAATCCCACGTGACTAAAGTGGATGGGGAAGAATCATGTACACCATTCTATATTCCTTGGATGAATGGTTGTATACAAAACAAAATAAGAATCCCATACCCCCAAATGACTTGCAGAGAGTAGAAGAGAGCAAAGGCCTGCCTGGTCCAGCATCCTGTTTTCCACAGAGACCAATCAGATACTTCCAGGAAGCCCATGGCCAGGGCAGGAGGGAAACAGCTCTCCCATTCTGGGTCCCAGCAAGCAGCTTTCAGGTGCAGGATGCCTCTGATAGCCTTAGCCTCCTCCATAGATCTTTCTAATCTCCTTCTAAAGCCATTTGAAGCTGGCTGGTCTCACCACATCTTGCAGCAGCAAGTTCCATAGATTATTACATATTTCCTACGGATTGTCCTCCCGACTCTCTTGCCCTTCAGCTTCAGTGGGTCTAGCATTAGGAGAAGGGGAGAAACACTTCTCTCAACTGTCTTTTCAAAAGGCCCACCTTTTAAAAGTGGCTTGCTGTACAGCACTGGGTGAGAGTAGCGCTGTCTGTTAAGAAGCAGAAGCCCAAATCCCTCTTGGGGGCATTGGAATAGTTCCACAGCACTTTGGACCCAAAAGACTATATTCCAGTGCTCTGGGTCAAATCTAAGAGGAGCCCGGCTGGTTCAGGCCAACAGCCCATCTAGTTCAGCATCCTGTTCTCACAGTGGTGATCTAGTTGCCTGTGGAAAACCCACAAGGAGGGTTCAGGCTTCCTGGGGTATTTGGAAGCATCGCTGCCTCCCACTGTGGAGGCAGAGCATGGCCATCATGGCTAGTAGCCATCAATAGCCCTCTCCTGTAGGAATCTGTCTAGTCCTCTGTCAAAGACAGAGACAGTCTTGAACTCTTCTTCATCTGCTCCCTCTGATCCTATGCCTGCTTTTTCAGAAGCAAACTCTTCTCCTTAAGATTTCAGTCTTAGAATAACAGCCTTTTGTGGACAAGGGCTCCTCAAGGTTTTGCCTGCACCTGAGCTTAGTTAGGAATGTCCTTTAAAGGAAAAACAAACAAACAAACAAGGTCGCATTCATGAGCTTGTCCAATAGAGCAAAAACTAAGCAGTTCAGCAAACGGAAGTCTGGACAAATTAAACCTCTGAACACTTGAGTCTTCTATGAAGTGAAATCAAGATAGGAGACTGTAAGTTCAGGGGAAGTTGGTGCATAGTTCTCAAGAGGGGGCCAAGCACATTTGTAGAGGGGTGGGGACAGTTTGCTTATTTAACTCTCCCCTCAAACTTTACTAGCCTTTTTTTCCCTTCATGAGCCTGGGAAGATCACGGATTACCCCCTTCCAAAAATGTATTCCCGCCCCCCACCTCTGTCCCCTACTGGAGTACAATATTTCCCAGTACAGGACGGGGCAGATTTTGGTGACGAAAGCCCTCATCGGACACAAAGAAACCCCCTGACGGAGAGGTGCAAAGGCCCTCTCCCAGGAGCCCAACGCCATCCGCCCGAACCCCTACACACCCACCACTCGCAAAGTTGCATTGGGGCGCATGGGTTTCTCCAGTCCCGCCACCAAAACCAGTCAGCCCCAGAAGCAGCGCTCAGGAACTCGGCAGAGCAGGGCGCGCAGGAAGGCACGCCGAGGGTCTCTTCGCCCGCGCGTTCGCCCAACTCCGCTCGGCGCAGAGCGCACGGGGCGGCCGCCGTGTGGCGGAGGCGGGAGGCGGCACGGGCTTTCCCCACTCGCTGCCACGGCGAAATCCCCCGAGCCACCCCGCGCGTCGCCCAAGAGGCCCCTTGGAAAACAAGGCGCCGCGCTTCTGTTGAGTTTCGAGGAGGGAGGGAAGGCGGCGGCGGCGGAGCAGGAGAGAGCGCCCAGCGAAAGGGGGTCTCTCTGGTGCCCGTTTCCTCAAAGCACAGCTTGGATTCTCCCCCCGCCGCCAGCAAGCAAACAAAGAGCTCCGCGCCCGTCCCGTCCTTCGCAGCCCCGGAACTCGAGCGTGGCCTCGCCGAAGAGCCGTAGCGGCCGCTTGGCCAGGCGGCAGGAACGCGCTCCAAACGGATCTCGGCCCGAGAGGAAGGAGGCCGACGGAGGAGGAGGAGGAGGAAGAAGAAGAGATCCAGGCGAGCGCCCCCCTCCCTCGCCCCAGCTCCAAACCCGGCCATTTACGTTGAAGCGAGCGAGTTCCCCTGCCTTCCCCGCGACGAGGCGCCGCGTCTCTCCTCTGCTGGGCGCCGCCGACGCCGTGCCCGGCTGGCTCAAGGCAGGACTGAGCTCGCCGAGCGGGCGGAGAGAGTTATTCAACTGACGCGGCGGCGGCCGGAGCTGCTGCTGCTGCCGCCTGGATTCGCTCCATCTCCAGCCACCAGGGAGAGCCTTGCCCGGCCCCCAAACAGACCCCTCCTACTCTCAAACTTCCACCGAGCCGCCGCGTTGCCTTGCTTGGCTCCCTGCGCGCGGCGAGCGCAGAGGGACTCGTTGGCAGGGGCGAGGGGGGCATAGCTGTCAAGTTCTCCCCCTTTTTTAAAGAGAAATTCTCTTATACTGAATAGGCTTCCTCGCGAGAAAAGGGAAAACTTGACACCTATGGAGGGGGCTCCCCCCCCAAAAAAACCCCCACCCCTCTCTCTAGTCTACACACTTCCTCCAAACTCCTCTCTCCAAACTGGCTTTTTCTACTGAAGAAATTGGGAGCAGGAGGCAATATGTTGAGAAATTAAAATATGATCGTTGACCATACTGTCTGGGACTGCTAGAAGTTTGTTGTCCAGCCTGTTTGTGCGTTTGTTTGTTTGTTTGTTTGTTGACAGGAGCAAGCCCACCTTAAATCACACCAAGCAAATTGGAGTTAACTATTAGCAAAATTCGTAAGGAAATCAGCCCTGAGTGCTCCCTGGAAGGACAGATCGTGAAGCTGAGGCTCCAATACTTTGGCCACCTCATGAGAAGAGAAGAATCCTTGGAAAAGGCCCTGATGTTGGGAAAGATTGAGGGCACTAGGAGAAGGGGACGACAGAGGACAAGATGGTTGGACAGTGTTCTCGAAGCTACGAACATGAGTTTGACCAAACTGCAGGAGGCAGTGCAAGACAGAAGTGCCTGGCGTGCTATGGTCCATGGGGTCACAAAGAGTCGGACACGACTAAACGACTAAACAACAACAACATTAGCAAAATCAGGATCTGCACAGGAGTGTCAAGCCTAATGAGCACAGCTACTCATCTCTGGTCTGTCTTGTCCTCAAGAAGCATTTGCTGGGAGTGAAGGCCATCACTTTTCCTCCTCTCTAGGGTTTTCTGCAAGCAATTTGAGACTGCGCCTGCATGAGCCGCCCTTTTCATGTCTCTTCTGGTTCTGGGAGACAAGTTGGGAGGGAAGCTGGTCACAGTAGGAGGGGGAAACCTCCTGGCTTCTTCAGCAGCCTGCCTCTTCTCTGCCTCTTTGCCTCCTTACTCTCCAGCCTCCGCTTCTGACTCTCTCTGGACTGCCCTCTGCCACAGACTCTCCCATCTCACTAAACCCTGTTGCCTCTTCAGCTTCCAACACCTCCTCCTCCCAGTCTGTTTCCTCATCTCCCTCTAACCACTCATTGTTGTCCCACCACCAGTCCCCAGGCTATGAGTCTTCTTTTCTTGGGGGTTCCCCAGCTGGTTCCTCCAACCATTCCCCTGCGTCCAACCATTCCATGCCATTTATTATTATTTCTAACCCCCTCTTTCCTTCAAGGAGCTCAAGGTGCCAGATATATGGCTCCTTCCTGCTCCATGTTATCTTCACAACAACCCTGTGAGGTAGGCTTGGCTGAGACTGGGCGACTGGCCCAAGGTCACCCAGTGAGCTTCCTGGCTAGGGGGCAACTTGAACCCTGGTCTCCCAGGGTTCTGATGCTCTGTCCATTACACCACACCCAATTCCTTATCTCTTGTTTAAAATTTGGAGAAGAGAAGAGATCCTGTGTTGACATCCTGAAGAGCATCCATGGGGTTCATATTGGTATCAGCAGATGAGTATTACGTGTGTTGGAGTGAATATCTAAATGTGGATTAACAGAGAGAGGGATGAACTGTTATGGTTATGCTTATGTCAGGGGACTCTTTTGAGTATCTGATGAAAGCTACAGATTCTGCTCTACAGAAAAATGCACATAAACACATGCACAATATATTTGCATATAATTTACTTTATTATATTGAAAACATCTCTCTGTGTGTGCCAGGTTCACAGCTCCCCTGAAGCCCATACATGAACCTACTAGGGGTCCGTGGACCCCAGGCTAAGAACCCCTGGCCCATGTGCCTTGTGCATTTCAGTTGTATAAAACGGAATAAAATAGAAATGATTGGTGTCATTATTAAACAATTTTGGTAGTTTATAATGGATTGGTCTTTGTCCATGGAGTTTTCTTGGCAGAGATACTGGAGTGGCTTGCCAGTGGATCACATTTAGTCAAAACTCTCCACTATGACCTGTCCATCTTGGGTGGCCCTGCATGGCATAGCTCATAGCTTCTCTGAGTTATTCAAGCCCCTTCGACACAGCAAGGCAGTGATCCATCAAGGAGACAAGCTTCTAGAACTGAACATGGAATAACTGATTGGTTCAAAATGGGAGAGGAGTATGACAAGGCTGTATATTGTATCCCTGCTTATTTAACTTATATGCAGAATTCATCATGCAAAAGGCTGGACTGGATGAATCCCAAGCCAGAATTAAGATTGCCGGAAGAAATATCAACAACCTCAGATATGCTGATGACACAACCTTGATGTCAGAAAGTGAGGAGGAATTAAAGAACCTTTTAATGAGGGTGAAAGAAGAGAGCGCAAAATATGGTCTGAAGCTCAACATAAAAAAAAACTAAGATCATGGCCACTGGTCCCATCACCTCCTGGCAAATAGAAGGGGAAGAAATGGAGGCAGTGAGAGATTTTACTTTCTTGGGTTCCATGATCACTCCAGATGGCGACAGCAGTCACGAAATTAAAAGACACCTGCTCCTTGGGAGAAAAGCGATGACAAACCTAGACAGCATCTTAAAAAGCAGAGACATCACCTTGCCGACAAAGGTCTGTATAGTTTAAGCTATGGTTTTCCCAGTAGTGATGTATGGAAGTGAGAGCTGGACCATAAAGAAGGCTGATCGCCGAAGAATTGATGCTTTTGAATTATGGTGCTGGAGGACACTCTTGAGAGTCCCATGAACTGCCAGGAGATCAAACCTATCCATTCTGAAGGAAATCAGCCCTGTGTGCTCACTGGAAGGACAGATCCTGAAGCTGAGGCTCCAATACTTTGGCCACCTCATGAGAAGAGAAGACTCCCTGAAAAAGACCCTGATGTTGGGAGAGACGGAGGGCACTAGGAGAAGGGGACGACAGAGGACGAGATGGTTGGACAGTGTTCTCGAAGCTATGAACATGAATGAATCTGACCAAACTGTGGGAGGCAGTGGAAGACAGGAGTGAGTGCCTGGCGCGCTCTGGTCCATGGGGTCACGAAGAGTCGGACAAACGACTAAACAACAACAACAATGGATTGGTGCACAAATAGGATTATGATGTAATTTATATGGCTGTAGATTGACAGATTACAGTATGTATGTATGTATGTATGTATGTATGTATGTATGTATGTATGTATGTATTTATTTATTTATTTATTGCATTTATATCCCACATTTTCCTCTCAGGTGCTCAAGGTGGTGGGCACATCTCTCCGCCCCCCCCATTTAATACCCACAACAATCCTGTGAAGTAGGTTAGGGCAGAGAGGCAGTGCTTGGTCCAAGATCACCCAGTGAGCTTCATGGCCAGGTCCTGGTCCGACACCCTCACCACTCACCGCACTGGTCATCAGTGGTGGCTGGCCCACCAACCTCAGCCTGTCTTCAGTCAGCCCTCACCTACCTGCCTGCCTGCCTTCCACCTTGGAAGCAGTCATGGGGTGGCCCTGTCTCTCGTTGGCTTTGGCGCCGTTTACTGTTGGTCTGCCTGCCTTCTGCAAAACGGGCACCAACCAGCCACCACTGGCAGATATAAACTTGCGTCAAAATTCCTACTGATTTTGCACCCAAGACTGCAGTGCTGGAATAGGGTAGGGGGCTTAATGAAACCCAGATGCGCCACTCCTGTCTCCTTCCAGTTTGGGCTAGATGAGCCCCCCCCCCGCCCCCACCGCCCATGAGAGGAAAATGGAGGCAGGGGATAAAGGTGCATTTAGTCAAAGGCCTTTTTAGTTAAAGAAGAGTTAGAGGTGGATATTTTAAACAAATAGATTTGCAACTGCAAGCCACCCAAAGCATTTGGGGTATGGCTGTTTGAATAAATAAATGATCGCTGAATGGGGGCAAATGACTCAGTGGGTCAGGTGTGACTTGAGCCCCTGCTGATCCTGGTCCAAGTTATTTAACTGCCTGTCCCAGATTTCACCTACGCACCCCCAAGGAACTTCAGTGGCCATTTCCTCTGCCGTTTAAAAGGGGCCAAGTTGCCAGTAAAAGTGCTCGATGTGCTCAATGACATTTATTGAAGTTCAGCTCAAAGCACAGGCCATGGTGCCCTCATCCTGCCCTCAGCTGAAACGAAGTGCCTTGTGCAAATTTCACTCGGGTGATTTGTATGCAGGGAATGTTGCCGAAAGGTTTGGCAGCTTTATAAATGAGAACGAGCCAGCAGGCAGCCCACACAATAACCCCAGTGAATTATTACAAATGACCCCACCCGCCGTGATTTTTAGTCCGCTACTGTAGAGGGATTTGGGTTTGCATGCAGAATGCAACGATGGAGCAGGAAAAGTTCCCAAAGAGTTGCAATTACGGGTAGGAGCAGAGAAGTCAGATCCTGCCATGAATTGGGGGCTTTGTGATTCCTACGTAAGACATTTTGCTGCCTGAGGCAAAGGACGAGGAAACGCCCCTTCATCCCGTTTCACATGCACACAAGTCAGATAAGCAGGCATCCTTCACTACACCTGAGAGCAGAAGGCTAGTTTTAGGGCATGCAGGGCAGACACTGCTCTGTCTTCTAACTACCACCCACTGTCCCCAAGACACACCCTTTTAATCATTTTAATGTATTTGTTCAGTGCTGTTGAGACCTGAAGACTTCCAAAATCTGCTTCAACCCTAAAATGCTATAATTCCAATCTGAGCAATTTAACAGTGCAGTTTGAGGTGCAGTTTGTAACAGTTAGTATTTCTACTCAGGTGGGTGAAAAATCTTGTCATATGTCTACCCTCTCCCAGAAATTTTAAAAGTCCAAACCATTATTAGCATTTCCTCATTGAGAAGTCACTTTAACCCTTGGCCCCTTGACTTTCTTTGCACCTTTCCCAGCTCTCCAGCACCCTTTATGAGATGGGGGCAACAAACACGGCACAGAGTGTCAGTGGCACCTGCAACAAAATATTGCAGTTACTCCATTCCATTCTCCCTGCCTCCCAGTTTTCTGCGCTCCCTCTAACCCAGTATTCACCATTCTGTGCCCACAAACATGCTCAGTCCTCTGTGGGTGCCAGGCTGCTGCCAGCAACTCCCATGGCCGGTTCCCCAGGAAAATACAAAGACAAAGAATGTTCTTACCGTCTGCTTTTTATTCAGTATTTACAGAGAGAGGCTTTGGAACACAGCCTCTTGGATTAGCATTGTCTGGAGTGAATCACCACCCCCTCATGTGCCATCCCTATGGGTGCTCACAAGCGCCCTCTGTCTTTGAGCTCTTTGCTCTCCTACTTTCAAGGCTCGCCAGGTTCTGGGAGAGGAGGGGTCTGGAATGCTTTCTAAAGACACTGTGTCTGTCAGCTGTCACCCCCTGCTGCTTCCTCTTCCTCTTCCATTATTTCCCAACTTTTGTCCCTCATTTGCCTCTGAGCTGTGACCTCCCTCAAACCCCTGTTGTAACTGTCTTCCTCCTCCCTGGAAGGGTCAAGCTAGGGAAGCGGTCTCCACCATTCCTCCTCTGCCCAGTCCCTGACAGTGGGGGCTTTTACCACCCTCACTGGTTTTAGCGCGTGTGTGTGTGCGTGTGTGTGTGTGTGCGTGTGCATGCACACACACATGCATGCTTCTTCTTGGTATGTGGGTTGGTGGGATTTGATTAAAGTTGAACCTACCAGATTCACATTTGCGAAACAATATGCAAACTGAAACACAGCTATCCTTCAAAATGTGCACGTCTCCAAATTTTGCAGCGCTGTTTTCCAGCTAAATAATGTGTATAGAAAGGCATGTACTGTAGTAAAGTGTGCATAAAAATGCACATATTTGTGAAAAGATCATACAAAAATGCCATATGATGGGGATATTGCTTTGCAATTTTGTACAA